>NC_138183.1:163226441-164514015 GCF_964194105.1 Spermophilus citellus | reverse complement strand
ATCAGAATAAGCAAACAAAGAAAAAGAAGAAGAAGGAGAAGGTGGAGGAGGAAAAGGAGGAGAGGAGGAGAAGAAGAAAACTGAACACATATTAGCTCCATTCCTTCTTTTCACAGTTTTCAAAAAGAACCCTAAAATGCAGGACAAATGTCTTATTCAAATGGCACACATCAACATCAATATCATCATTATTATCATCATTACCATCATCAAAAGCAGTTGATGGGCACGATATCTTCCCCCTCTCTTCTTTGGCACTGCCTACAGAGGTGACCACCATCCATATTCAGCATCATGGCTGCCCTCAGACCTCACATGAAGCCCAAAATCATCAAAAAGAGTACCAAGAAGTTCATTGGGCACCAGTCAGACCAATATGTCAAAATTAAGCTCAACTGCTGGAAACCCAGAGGTATTAACAACAGGGTGCAGAGAATATTCAAGGGCCAGATTTTGATGCTCAAATTTGGTTATGAGAACAACAAGAAAACAAAGCACATGCTGCCCAGGGGCTTCTGGAATTTCCTGGTCCACAATATGAAGGAGCTGGAAGTGCTGCTCATGTGCAACAAATCTTACTATGCTGAGATTACTTACAATGTTTCCTCCAATAACTGCAAAGCCATCGTTGAAAGAGCAGCCAAACTGGCCATCAGAGTCACCAGTCCCAATGCCAGACTGAGCAATGAAGAAAATGAGTGGACAGTTCACACGCACATTTTTTTGTGTGCTTAAATAAAAGCACAAAAACTGCAAAACAAAAAATGATGTACCAAGCATGGGGGTGCACACCTATAATCCCAGCTCCTCTGGAGGCTAAAGCAAAGTAAGCTTAAGGCTAGCCTGGAAACTTAGCCAGACCATATCACAAAATAAAATAAGCAAAAGGGGTAGGCATTTAGCTCAGTGGGAGAGTATTTGCCTAACTTGTGAAGCCCTGGATTCACCCCCTCTGTATTGCAAATAACAAAACAATAACAAAAAAATTAAGTATACTCACTGTGTGCAAGTGTACAAGACACTTTCTCAGTCCTTCACATTTTATCTCATTTAATTTATTTTTTTACATTCATCTCATGGTGAATTATGTTTATTAACCCCATTTTACACATGAGAAAAGTAAGGCACAGAAAAGTTACTAGTTGATATACCCATTTATACAGCTAATGATGAGGTACCATTCTAGAGTATAACTCTAAGAACCTTGTGGTTAAAAGAAAGTTCTGTTTTATTTTCTTCATTATCTATACTTTTGAATAAACATGATTGATTTTTCTGTCTTATTGATAATTCACCATAATCCAAGCACAAATATATTCAAATAAATATGTATAGATACAATCTATTATTCCGTAGAGCTCACATCCTACAGATGACAGTGATATTAATGTAGGTGAACCATCAGGAGGAGATAATTGTAGTATGCTGTGATAAGTTTTACACAATAGTGGAAAACTCATAGAAAGAGTTAATGGTGAAGGGTCAGGAAGCAAAATCTTTCTAGAATGTTAAACAGCAAATGTATACCCAGAATGAATACCCAGAATCTATGAGATCAAATTTTTTATTTTAGACAATGTGTAATTATTTAGGAGTGATAAGAACATGAAGTAGAAAGTGGGCCCTCATGTATGGTGAGTCTGAATGGTTATTAGAAGGCAAATCTAGACGTGTGTATGAGTTTGGGTCTTAATCCTAAAAGTGATGCAGATCTTCTAAAGGTTATTCATCATGGGAATAATGTTTGAGGTTCAATAATATCTTTCAAGTAGTGTTGTAGAAATTGATGTTGAGGGATAATGGGAAAACTGATGTTGAATATAAGAATTAGAAATAATTAGAAGGGCTGGGGATGTGGCTCAAGCGGTAACACGCTCGCCTGGCATGCGTGGGGCGCTGGGTTCGATCCTCAGCACCACATAAAAATAAAATAAAGATATTGTGTCCACCGAAAACTGAAAAATAAATATTAAAAAATCCTCTCTCTCTCTCTCTCTCTCTCTAAAAAAGAAATAATTAGAAATATGTGGAAGTTGTATTCATTTTTAAAAAGATGGTAAAAGCTAGTGAGACAAGAACAGATATGAAACATTAACATGAGTGAAACAATAAGCAAACTAGATAAATCTGTGTTTTGTGTGTCTGTCTGTGTGTGTGTGTGTGTGACAATTAAAGCAACCAAGGATGAGTCCCATCTTGTTAAACTATATCATGATAATGACCTTCATCTTGTTTTCCTCTTTAAATATGATGTCCTGTATATATGAGCCACTTTATCCTCCTTTTTCCTGCTTCTACTTTTCACCTCTCAAAGATCAAGACCTAATCACCCACTCAGAATTTCAACAGTTCCACGATTTTCAGAATAGAGCAAACTAGAGAAAGGAAATGAAGCAACTTACACATGGTAAGGTAGATTTAGCTCCTTTGCCACATAATTAGACTGCAAGCTGAGTGAAACCTCAAGGTCACAGACAAATTGTTTTAACTGGACCGATGCCCCTCCCAACAGGGCAACCAAGGAAATCAGACCCCAGACCATCAGTGGGATTCAGGGCATTCAATCTGCTTCCCCTGATCCTGGAGCAAAGTTATGGCTGAGCAATGATATCTGGGTTACACGTTTCACTCTTCTGTTTCCATTTAGATAATGAGGCTTTATGCACTAATTATCCATAATATGCCATAATTATCCTTTGAGTTTTTTGTGGGCTCCTTTTCCTACATTCTTCTTCTAGAAATTTGCTTAGTGCATCGAACTTCTCCTATGACCATGGCACTTTTGCCAGGTCCACGCTCCAGGAAATAAACCGTGACCATAAATTCTCATTTCCAGTTAGGGAGATAGTTATTTATTGTTCATATTTCCCCAAAACTACCCCTAGAGTTTGGAAATTCTTCCAATTGCCTTTTCACAGATTATTGGTCCCCAGATGAAGCTTCTTGGCCACCTGATGTTGGTCATATATATGAGAAACAATCTGGATCTAGACTACTCCAGGAACCCAGTAATGTCCACTGTCAGCCACACCTGCCCTACTTACTCAGCCCAACCTGAGTAGTGTCCAGCACAGGCTCCAATCCTGTTCTGTTTCCTCTTTTCTTGTCACTAAGAAGTCATGTTCTATCAATTCATTCTGAGATGTGATAGACATTATCTATTAATTTTCCTTTCCCTAGCATAGAATTTCAGATACATAAAATATCTCTTAATTGTAGAAGATATAAAAGAGCCCAAAATGGCATCCACATGCTTTCATTCTTCAGACTCATCATAAAGGAGACTAATTTTATAAATTATTGTACAGTATTTGCAAAACAGTTTATTTAAAATTTATTTAAATTTGTCTTCTACTCTCATGCGATCTGAAAAATAATTCAGTTTCTTATCTCTTCTACTGAATAGTCTATTGATTAATCAAAAATTATATTATAGTTTCAGCAAAGATATGGAAAGATTGGAACCTTAATCCACTGCTGGTTGGAATGTAAAATGATACAGCTAAGTTGAAACATAGTTTGGTAGTACCTCAAAAATTTAAACCTAGGCTTACCATCTGACCCATCTACTCCTAGAAATCCTATGTTTACACAAAAATGTGTAGGTAAATGTTCACAGTAGCATTATTCATAACAAACAAAATGTGGAAATAATTCTCATGTCTATCAACTGGTGAATGGAGAAATAATAAGCACACAATAAAATATTAAGTCCTAAAAAGGAAAAATACTGATACAAGGACAAATCTTGATATTTTATCACCAGTACAAAAGATCCCATTGTGTGGTTGTGTGTGTATGAAATGTTCTGAATAGATACCTGCACACAGACAGAACACAGGTCAGTGATTCCCCAGATAGGATAGTGAGAAGAAGATGGCTGATTGCTAAGGGATACAAGTTTTCTTTTTGTCTCGATAAAAATATTCTATGACCACATAGTAGTAAGGATTGACAACCTTGTAAATATAATAAAATTGTGAAATTCATACACTATAAAGGTAAATTTTATAATATGTGAATTATATCTCAAAAGAAAAACTGAAGATCCAGCGTGAAACATATAATGAATGAAATATTTGGCAATGTCATAAAAAATTTACCAGATTAGATAATTAGAAAAATTAGATACAAATTGAGTCTCAAAGCTTTAAATCAGATTGTATTAGACTTCTCTAATATTTTTTTATCTCTTTAGTCCTCTTATTTCCTAAAGCCTGAAAGTAATTGTATTATAATGTATCTTGTTGATTTTGTATTATTGTTTCAATCTATGGGGAAAAGTATCTAAATTTAATTCTCAGGAAAAGATGTATAAAAATATGACAAATTCTCTTCAAATCATAGATAACTTGACACATGCATATGTAAGTGCTCACTGGCATACATTTAGAGGCACAACGGATTATATCCATAGGAAGATTTCATGAAACCATAATGAATTGTAATTCAGGGTACAGGGAATCTGTCTATTGCAATGTTAACATTTAGCAAGCATTTTTTATAAAGTGACTTTATCCTAGCTATTAATTAAAGGTGATGATTAGGCCAAATAACCTGCAATGAGGTGAGGATTCTGGATTCTGACCGTGTCTCTGACCTCCCTACCCCTCAGTTATTCTCTCCAGCCACACACTGACCTTCTGGTTCAACTTGTGGTAACTAAGTATTTACTAACTCGGAGACTTTGCATTTAATCTTTACACACACACACAGATATATACACACATACACACACACATTCACACACCTGGAAAGTTCTTGGTCTAAAACTATTTTTTGAATGTTTCTTTATGCCATTAACATGTGTACTCAGAGGCCTTTCTAAACCATCCTAACTAAATCTCAGCTCCTCACCATCCCAACCCCACCTCATCCCTTTGCTATACCCAATTCTGCTATATTTTTTCACTGAACTTGCCATTACCTGAAGTTATTTTTAAATCATTTGTTTCAATATTATCTTTCACTCTTATTAGAATATATGAGTTCCACCAAGAGAAGGGGAAGGGCTTTGCCTCCTCACCCCTCCATCAAGCACTGAGAACAGGGCTGTCTCCTCTTAGTCCTCAGTGCACATGCACTAATTCAAGGAACTCACTTTGTATTCCACAAAATAGGCTAAAGTTGTATATTTTGTTTTTAATTTTCTGTCAATGTGTATTTATTATGTGTTATCAATTGTCAGTTTATTTCCACTCTGAAGGGACAAGAAGAAGTAACATATGTAGGATAAGATTCAAAAGATTCGTGACACTTGCATTTCAAAACGATTAACTCCAGCATTGGTTACTGAGAGCTATTGTGTAGTCCTTATCTGAACAGATGTTTATCTGTAGATCAGAAGTGTACCTGTCCTCCTCTCTGTAGCCGAGAAAAGGATGTGCTCCAAATCCTGTGGCATGCTATTAATCAGGCATGTGTATTTTGATTCTCCCATAACTTAATGTGACAGTGGCAATGAAGCTATTAAACACAAAAATGGCATTTGATCATTTCAAATAAGGGTAATTCAAAACAGACTTTATTAAAACATTCTATTATTCTCATGACTTTCCATAATGCATAAATATCAAAATGCTAATTAGACTTCCTGTTTTCATATTATTTGGTTGCCATAACTCTGCTTATTCCACTGTTTATATGAGAGCAGCAGGCTGTACAATCGTTCTGTCAATTGTTTCTACAATTAGTGACAAATTGAAATTTCTTTGGGTTAGAATTAACTTGTTCCCTAGTCTGTTCCACCTGTTCATGTTCTATGTAAATATGATCATGCCAAGTATGTGTTGAAAAGAAAATGCTTTGCCCCTGCAAAATGTTCTCTGAAATATTCCATCAAAAATTGAGATACTGACCCAAACTTCAGTATTGACCTTAAATGGAGATTTGAATAGACTTAGGAATATAAGGAAACTTTTTCCCCAAAAAGATATAGTCACTGGCATTGATAATTTTTAAAATACTGCTTCCCAGCTGAACTTCTAAAAATGTAACACTTCCTAAAATACGTACCACACAAAACCACTGGATAAATTAGCAGCCCAGAGATTATTTTTCTGAAATAAGAGATGTATGAACCTTTGGACACCTGTGGGAAAGGCTAGGGTTTTAAGAGTGGAAACAATGCCACTAATTAATTTGCTAGTATTGGTGTAATCAAATGTCACAAAGTGCATGGCTTAGCAAACAGAAATTTCTTTTCTCACACTTTCTTTTCTTAATTCTAGTATTTAGCTGGATGCTAGAAATTCTAAACCCAAGTATCTAACGTGTTGGTTCCTTCTGATGCCTTTGAGGGAAAGATGGATTCGTTCTAGGTTTCTCTCTTTGGATTGTAGGTGACTGTCTTCTCTGTCTTGTCACATTTTCTTCTTGATATGTGATTCTATCTGCAGATTTCTCCTTTTTTATAAAGGCATCAGTCATATTGAATTAAGAGCATAACAAACTTTAGTACAACACTATCTTAACTAATAACATCTTCAACAATTCTACCTCCAAATAAATAACTTCCTCTAGTCATATTTAAATGGAAACACACATATCAAAATCAATCCCTTGATTTTTATACTTACTCTGAAATGCATTATGTCTTGAAGAATTGATAAAACTTTTATTGTAGTAGACATGACAGCAAGCAAAAAGACATTAGCCATGAGGGATGTGTTGAGAAATGCATGCCTTTCGAGCAATTGTTCAGTATGTGACAATGCTGTACCCTGCTGCCAAACAAGTGTCCAACATATGTGCTGGCTGCGTTGTTGGCGGGTACCATGTTGCTAGAAAGATGCAGTGTGAGAGAGTGCTTTGCTTCTTAGACACATGCTGTGGAAATGAAAATTATTGAGTTTTAAAAGCCAACTGTTGAGTGAGATGATTGCTGAGAAAGCAGAGATTTTGAAAGTACATAGTTCATTAAGGCAAACATCTCACAGACTGAGAAAACATGTATGCATTATATCTTGAAGATATAATGTGGGGGAGGATTTATTCAGCCATATAGTTAAATCTGCACATTAGAATCATTTAGTCCCTTTCAGAGAAATAGAACCCCCAGTGTTCAATGTGGAAGATGTAGCTATTATTCATCTCTCACTGTGCATGGGCTCGTGAGATAGTTCTTCCCTTAGGCCAATTATGTTTCTGTCTGGGTCAAAGACGCTATGTCTCTGCATTAGTAGGATTCTTCATCTTTACATTTTCATCAGCTCTGAAAACAGGTTCCTATAAAGACTAATAATTTCTATTTAAAAATCTTCAAAATTTTCTCATTGGCTTTGCATGATTTCCATCTTTTCTACCACATCTATTTTAACTTTTCCCATTTCCTTCTCCTTACTTTATTTGTAACATTTATTTAGGTTCTATTTATTTCTTCGAATATCACATGTTCTCCCATTTTCCAGCCTTCACACATCCTAGTATTCTTGCCTAGAAGGCTCTCATTTCCAATCTTTACTGGAAATTTTTTTCCTTTAGCCTTTAGACTTAGTCTAGTTAGGAATGCTTTTAGGAAGCTCTCCCTAAACTCCAATAGTGGGTATATTGTTTATATTTGCAATCCTATGGTTCCACTATACTCTTACCATTATTTGCTGATCCTATTTCTTAGTCTACTCTGTATTGCTATGACAAAATACCCAAGACAGGGTAATTTAAAAAGAATAAAGTTTTATTCAGTTCATAGTTGTAGAAGCTGAGAGATCCAAGGTCAAAGAACTTCAGGTGGTGAGTGTCTTGCTAATGGGAACACCCCAAAGAATACAAAGATGACACAGGGCATCACATGGAGAGAGGAGCACACTCAAGAGACAGAGCAAAATTGTATAACAGACCCACTCTCCAGATAACCCATTACTCACTGATCCACCACAGCTCTTTAATCTATGGATGGATTAATACATTTATGAAAATATAGTCCACATAATCTAATCACCTTTTAAAGGTTCTACTTGGTCCCGCCTCTTATACTCACAATAGAGACTAAACTTTAACATGAGTTTTGATGGGGACATTCAAACAATAGCAGGCTGTATTTTTTGGGGTATCTCTCTTACCTTCATGAGAGCAGTCTACCCATCATGTTCAAGGCCATATGTCAAAGAGCCAGCCCATTACCTGGTAAGAGTGCAGCCATTATACTGTCAAAGCAATTGCCTTAAACAGATTAACTGAAATTTATCATTATTTATGTAAAATGAGTGAAATCAAACAGTTATATTAAATCCTAGTACTAACATGTAAAACTTCCTCAATAATAAATGTAAAAGTTAAGATATGGAAACTCCCTTGTAATAATTGCACACTGATCTACAAACCCTCTTGTTGGAAAACATAAGTATTATTGTGATATGAACATCTGTGTGAGGACAAAGTCCCTATTATTTTCTTCCTTGACCCACAGCACAGTTGTCTTCACCATAAACTAAAATATAGAAAATTAAAACGTAACAATTGTTTGCAAACATGAATCATTTTATTATAGTAGACAAAGGTGAACCTAAAAGTAGGTTAATAAACATAATAGCAGTATAAGTTAAAGATTCATTGCAAAGGAGAAAGCTTACAATATATCTCTCTTTACTCCCCATTCTTAATCCATAATACCTATAATGAGAGGTAAAACCTAGTTCATGATCTTCTGAGGGCTGGGAATGTAGTTCAGTGGCTGAATATATATAGCGTGATGCATATAGCATGCATAAAACCTTGGGTTTGATTTCCCAGCACTTCAAAAGAAAAAGACAGAGAAGGGGGAGAGGGGAAAGAGGGCAATAGAAGGAAAGGAAAGGAAGAAGGCAGCAGTCAGAAAAGCATTTTTAATATGGTATGTCAATGGAAATAAATAATATATGAGCATGAAATTCAATGTAAACTGAATATTCATACAATAGAGATTCTTAGATCAGATTAAAACAATTTAACTGACCAGGCTCTGGGGAATTTGCCTATAACCCTAGAAGTTTAAAAGGCTGAGATAGAAAAAATTGCAAGTTCAAAGCCAGCCTTAGCAACTCAGTGAGACTCTGTCTCAAAATTTAAAAATCATATAAAAAGGGCTGAGGGTGTGACTTAGGGATAAAGCTTCCCTGGGTTCAATTCCCAGTACCAAAATTAATTACTTAATTAATTAATTAATTTTCATTAATAATGTTTACAAAGTATATACCCTAAATTAAGTATATGAAAAGATTAAACAGAATATTGTAGGGATAAAAAGATACACAAAATAATAATCAAAACAAATTGCATAGGAATATTCATCTCAGAATACTGAAGTTTTCATAAAATTTTTATTAGATTTATAATCAGTAGATTCAACTTACTAGAAAGGTATAACAATTTTAAATATGTGTACAAATAAAATATCACCACATAATATAAAGCAAAAGTGAAGAAAAGCAGCAGAAAATTGACATATTTACAATTAGAATTAGAGATTTCAATCTATCTCTTTCCTCTTTTAAATATTGATACATATAATGTGCAAAATTAGGAAATTTTTTAAAAATTAGAGTAATAAAATTGAGCTTAATATAATTGGACATATATATCATTTATGCAAGTTAAAGAATGTGTTTTCTTTTCAAGCACAGTTGGAGTGATTTTAAAATTAATCACAAATTAGATCTCAAATTTTTGGATGCAGGGAAGGATTTATAGACTACCATGTGTAACAAGGACCATCTCCAGTCTCAGGCATTAGAAAGTCCAGCCTTGCTTTCATATCTGGAATTTCAATAAAAAAATATTCTCCTCTGCTCTATGTTTACTCCTATGATTTACCCCATTTTTCATGAAAAACTTTTTAAAAAGATTGAGCTGATTGATGATTTTTGAAGCTGAAAGAGCTTCATTAAGTTTGAAATTGGTGTTGCACAGAAAAAAAATAGGTATTGAGAATCAGTAATGGTATCATGTTGAAGAAGGAGACAGGGTACCAACCGAAGACAAGATTTTGGGTTTTGATATAGTTACTATAAAAAATATAAGAAGAGTAATGGTTGAGAGTAGATAGTAGATAATTCCTTGGCATGATTTAGGAGCCTCCCTTGGGATGCTTCTTGGTCTCTGGCAGTTCTGTCAAGTAAGTTCTTTGTTCCAGTCACATTGGGGGGTCTTTTGAAAAATCTTCCATATTGCCTGGGGAATATTATTTTTGATGTGTGTTTTTAAAAATTTTTCTTTTTTTCTTTTTAGATATACATAATAGTAGAGTGTATTTTGACATAGTATATATACATGGAGTATAAAGTATTCTAATTAGGATCCTTTTCTTGTGGTTGTACATGATGTAGCATTTCACTGGTGGTGTATTCATATATGAACATAGGAAAGTAATGTCCAATTCATTCTTCAGTCTTTCCTATTTCCATCTCCATCTTTGTCTAATCCAATAAACTTCTATTCTTCCTTCCCCCACTTGTGTATTAGCATCCACATATCAGAGAATATTCAGCATGTGTTTTTTTCAGTTTGGCTTATTTAACTTAGCATGATAATCTACAAATCCATCCATTTACTGGCAAATGCCATAATCTCATTCTTTATGGTTCAGTAATATTCCATTGTGTATATATACCACATTTTTATTACTTCATTTTCATTCATTCATTTGTTGAAGGGCACCTAGGTTTCTATATAGCTTAGCTATTGTGAATTGAGCTGCTATAAACATTGGTGGCTGTATCACTGATTTTGAGTCCTTTGGGTATAAACCAAGGAATGGGATAACTGAGTCAAATGTGGTTCCCTTCCAAGCTTTCTGAAGAATATCCATATTGCTTTTCAGAATGGCTGCACCAATGTGCAGTGCCACCACCAATGTATGAATTTACCTTTTTCCTTACATCATCGCCAACATTTATTGTTACTTGTATTCTTGATAATTCCCATTCTGACTGGAATGAGGTGGAATCTCAGTGTAGTTTTGATTTGCATTTCTCTAATTGCTAGAGATGTTGAACATTTTTTTCATGTATTTGTTGACCATTCATATATCTTCTTCTGTGAAGTACTTGTTCAGTTCCTTTGCCCATTTATTGATTGGGTTATTTGTTCTTTGGTGTTCAGTTTTTTGAGTTCTTTGTATATTCTGGAAATTAATGTTATCTGAAGTGCAGGTGGCAAAGTGGCAAAGATTTTTCTCCCATTCTGTAGGTTATCTCTTTATGTTTTTGTTTTCCTTTTCTGTGAAGAAGATTTTTAGTTTGATAACATTCCACTTTTCAATTCTTGATTTCACTTCTCGCACTTTAAGTGTCCTATTGAGGATGTCGGTTCCTAAGCCAAAATGATGGAAAGTTATCCCTGGGATATTCTTGCTCCTTCCTCCTACTTTCTCTTTCAAGTCTCAGCTCAGATGTTACGTTCTATAAGAAAACTTCTTGAGGGCTGAGGTTGTAGAACAGTGGTACAGCACTTGCCTAGTGTTGTGAGGCACTGGGTTCAATCCTCAGCACCATATAAAAATAATAAAATAAGGGTATAAAAAAAGATAGAAGAAAACTCCTTTCCTAGTTAAAACTTCCCCCATTTATTCTCTGTTTTGTTCCTATTATCTATCATTTTTGGCCTTTACATTCATGTCCTTGTTAATGTACTTTATACATTTATGTTTATGTCTGTTTCTCCCACTAGAATGTTTTAGACCAGGGACCATATTGTTTATTCAGCACTATATATTCAGTATTTAACATAGTGCCTGATGCACAAGAGATGTGTAAGAAGTAAAGGCTGATTGACAACTCTCAATATGTTGAAAATACAGACTTCAAAACATGGACTGGACTGAAGATAGAGATTTCAATCTGACTTCCATCCCTAGGACCTATGACCATGGGCAAGTTTCTTAACTTCTGAAGGATCAGCTTTTGTAACTCTTAAGAAAGATGAGGGGGAGGGGAGACTACTTTCCTAATACAGAGAAAATGAGGAGACAAATAATACATTTTAAACATCCAGTAGAGAAGAAAAAAATATGAATATTAGTTCAGTCTGCCCTACACAGCACCTCTCCTCCACCTACCACCATGCAAAATAGGAAGCAGGATTATTCTATAATTAATTCAGACAAGGACATGGTAAGAACACTTATTTGGGTCAAATCTCCCTTGCCCCTGTCTCTGTTTAGGAAATGAATGATTGAAAATGGAAAGTTCTTATTTTGAAATTCACATGAGAATGGATAGTGACAAAGGTTATTTCTAGTTTAAAGATTGTGTTGATTTAGTCATCCTGATAGAAGTTATAATTATTATACTGTTAATCATTTCTCTGCTCTTTCAGTTTCATTGCTTCTAAAACTTGGCTCTATGATATATTGAGCAGTTCTAGCTAAAACTATATTTAAGCTTTAAAGTAAGTCAGTGATGTCCTTTATTGGATTTGCTATGAACCAGTGTTTGGCTTAAGGCAGTTTTATCTTGGATCACAGTCAATAATATTTAGATTCTAAATTTCCAAAGGATTTTAGTTTAAGGCAATTTTTCTTCTAAGGTGGTAGCCCAGAATATGTTGTCATCTTTGTTGACATCAGAATCATGGAGAGATCCATTTGTTTTCTCTAATATGTGGATACTAATTCACAATAAGAGGGGGGAACACTAGGGAACAATAGAGTTACTTTAGATTAGGTAGAGGGGAGTGAAGAGAGAGAATATAGGGATAGATAAGATAGTAGAATAAAATTAATAATGAAAATTATTAATTTATGGACATATATGACTGCATAACCAATGTGATTATACAACATGTACAATCAGAAAAATGAGAAATTATACCCCATCTATGTATGATATACCAAAATGCATAAATGCATTCTACTGTCATGTATAACTAGTTAAAACAAAAAATTTTTTAAATAAGCATATTAATTAGTAATCATTTGATATCATCATGATATTTAGTGAGTCAGTTTAGTCCTTAATATTAAAAAGTATACTATATAAGATTATAAATAATTTTTTGAGTGCTCCAATACGATTTCTCAATACAATTTTCAACATAAAAGGTTTTGGTTTTGTGATAAGAAGTCTTTACACTAATGACAGCATCATGTCAACACACAGAGAAAATTTCTGATGTTATCACTATCACTGTGATATTTGATATTCTGTACTATTGAGTCAAATTCTTTACTGTATGGCATGCAAAAACTTACCAAGCAAATGGCAAAAACTAGAAGTTATCAAAGTTTGTTCCAAAGAAAACCATATAATCAATATAAAATTACCCTGAGTGGTTAATAAAAACTCAGATATCTCAGTTCTTCTTTAGAACTATTACACAGGAATATTTGGGGTTGAGCTTAGGAACTTGTCTTTTTCCATATAGCCCAGATGAATCTTATAAAAGTTTTGGAATTTTCTATTAGCAGAGGACAACATATGGGAACATATGCAAACAGACTGTATTTTAAAACATGATTTACATGGCCTGGTAACTAAGGAAATGTAAAGAACTGAAAACATTATGGATGATTCTGACCTAAAAATACCACTTTGGAGGTATATACTTCTATGGCAGATGCAAGGTGAAGGTTTGTCTCAGCAAGAGGGATTGAATGAAAGTTAATTAGTATGGGGAAACTGAAAAGACAAGACAGCCACAAAGTAGAGCTTGCTAACTCTAAGAGCAATCAAGTTCAACTTGAAAATTAGGTTTTATTAAATATTTAGCATGTGGTTATTAAAAACACTATATTAAGAAAAATACAGAATTATAGAACTGGATGAGTCTTTAAAATCCACTGTGATTATACACATATTGTTATAGAATCAGTCTTACAAATCCTTATAATGTTGAAATCTATTTTTTCAGAATTTGAAAACTTTCCCAACTCAGCTCAATGTCCACATTCAACTGTGTTTTTCACAAACATAACAATACACAAGAAGGAAGGAAGGAAAGGAGATTGTATAGCTAGTCTAATTTTGGAGTGGGGTATGATGTATATAAAATTCTCCTTTCTTCTTTAAATGTATATAGAAAATGATGAATACTATAGAAAACAAGGAGTTACATCTGGCAAGCTATTTTTGATTTCCTGAGCTAGGAATAGCTGCAAAAATACTTCCTCTTACAGACTTGCATAATCAATCATTTTTTGCTTTCTCCTGCATATCAGCATTCATTTTACATTACTAAGCTTTTCCTCTACTTTCCAGTATTAAAGCAGGTCATGAAGCAATTTACTTAAATTTTAAATTTGATAAAATTAACAATATTTTTATTGAGCAGTGGTTCTCTGTTCATTCTTTTCTAGGTATTGCAGCAAAGCCAGAATCTTTAACCATCACAGGCTTCTAATTTTATGAGAAGTTCATTCTTCAACACTTATTAAAACCTCCAAAATGGCAGAACATCAAAATAGGGCCTTCAAGAATTAGTGTTAAAAAAATTTATTGTAAGAATTCAGAATCATGAGGACAAGGTCTATGTTAGCAGGAAGAGCTAGAGAGGTTTTGTGGTAGAGATGAACACACACGAGTTAAGATTGTTAGGCACTGAAAATCCTTTACCAATTTTCAGGCAACCAAATATTTGAAGGTTGAAATAAACATGATGGTGCAAATTTCAGTGAAGAGATAGCTTATGCCTCAGAGAAGTTTTTGAATGACAGATTTTTAGATGTTCCATCTGCTTAGCAAGAATTAAAGCATAAGGACAAAGAAAATAAAACATTATAATGAAATGATTATTGATTTTGGAGCCAGAAAAAATATCATAATTCTCAATCCTATCTTTATAATAACAAGCAATGTTATCTGGAAAATTTACCTACATGCTTTGAATTGAGTTTGTTTCTTTCTTTTTTTTAACCAGTTTTTTGTTTGTTTGTTTTTAATTTCTTTAGTCATAGTTGGACTCGATACCTTTATTTATTTATTTATTTATTTATTTATTTATTTATTTATTTATTTATTTATTTTCATGTGGTGCTGAGGATTGAACCCAGAGCCTCCAATGTGCTAGGCCAACACTCTACTGCTGAGCCACAACCCCAGCCCCATGAGACTGAGTTTCTTTATTTATATAAATAGGAATAATGAACCTTTTCTTGGACGGCTGTAGCAAAAATTTAATGAGATTAATGTAGTTTCTAAATAAGTATTCAAAAATATGAACTTTCTTGGTACCGAATATGCACCTTACTATGGCTAATGGGACATTTTCTATGTTGTTTTCAAGTATGTCAGGTACATAAAATATGAGAACAGATAAAATTATTCAAGGGGATATGTGGACTGGGAAGTAGATGAAGAATTGAAGCAAAGGAACAAACACAATTACAGAATGTGGCCAAGAGGAGAATCCCACCAAGAAGACAGAGAATGAGAGGTCAGAAGCATAGAACAGTAACAGTAGGTCATAGGAATATTGTTGGCAAATGAATGAAAAATGTCAACAATTAAGGTATGCTCATAGAGCCTACTGTGTCCAGGAAACCTGAACGTATAAATTTGGAAAGGTTTCCATTGAATGGAGGCCATTGTTGAGCTTTATGGGAGCAGCTTCACCTGCAAGGTGGGGGAGAGAAGTCAAACTGCAGGAAGCTGAGGACTGAATGGAAGCTCCCACTGCTCTTCAAGACCCGGCTAACAATAGAAGAGAGAAAGCAAGGTAATTAGAAGAGAAGCTGTGTTAGAGTTGGAAGAGAGCCAGGAGGAAATGGAGGTGAAGCTTAAAGACAGGTCTCTGGACTGAGCTATGAATGTTCACAGGGATGGGAGTAAAAAGTGAATGGGAATACCCGCAATCTGCAATTAGTGGAGTGGTAGAAAATGCATAAGATCTTGCCTATCAATCACAGGAAACATGACAACATTTTCTTAGGTAAATCACAGAGGAGAAAGGATGGAGGGAAAAGTATCAGGAAAGACAGGATGTAGCTTGTTTTCTTTGTTGAAATAAATATTAACAAAACAACATATTACCCCATGATTAATTATAACTGTAAACTCTATTAAATAAAACCAAGTCCCTGCATAATTTCTACAGGGAATGGGGGTGGGACTTGTGGTATAGAAAAGGAGAAATAGAGGTTTTTAAGTTTTAAATGGACACTAAATTAAAAATGTTTTTTTAATATATGTTTTCTTTTCCACTTACCTTAGGTTATAAAATCACCCACCTTGTCATCCAGAGAAGAATTATGATAGTCTTGCTTTAAGAAAAATAAAAGTTTATGTTCAGTGTCTATCAAGTGTTGTATTATTCAGAAAAAAAATAGAAAGAGATATTAAAACTAAAATGTTAAAATAAATGTACACACAAATACTCCTAAAGTTAAAAAATGGTAAAGTGGCACCATATTTCTATCTTCTATTATATAAAATGCAAAACAAAATTTCTGACCATCCTTTTCTGTTAAAGATCCTACTCCCTCTTTTTCATGAGCATCAGGCAGGATTCCACTTTGGTTTATTATAATCTATTTTCCCATTCACTAACTTTTATTCAAATTTATTCACTTCCTGACATATCATGTTTGGCATTATGTTGATGCTCACTTGGAAATAGTTGTTTTCCTAAATTCTAATGATGTCTGTGCCAGCAGCTGCAAGCTCACTGAGAACCCAGCAAATGCGTATGCATAGTACAAAATTCTTCCAATTAGGACTGCTGCTTAATTGTCAAGATTGCTGTCAAGTAGCATGACCACTACATTCCTTTTGAATCTGAATTCCATGTAAATGTAAGATATTTAGGAGCTTATTAGAGAATTTGCATGGGAGTTGAATGAGAAAACAGTTCATGTGGTTGAGGGAAACAAATCTAACTCAATTTTAACATTATTTTCTTAAGTTACATGAGGTTTATAGCAAACTATTTAGGTGTCTCAGCTTTGGATATGAATAAAAATCTAGGTATGCATCTTTGGCAACCTGTGTAATCTTAAAGAAGACTTCTAACCCATCTTAGCCTTGGTTTTTCTACATGTAAAATGGAAAGAATTAAAGTGTGTATTTCTAAGGATAGTTTAAAGCTTAATGGAATAATACACGTTATTCATTCAGTGCTGTGACTATCAGTAAGTTCTCAATGAACTACTATAATAGCTACTATACTAGTTAAGAACATGAGAGAAGGTATTTAAGATTTCTTAATTCAATGCAGTTATTGATCTGATAATAGAATTAATTTTTAAATTCTCTGTTAAAATGTATTCCAAGAGATTCGAGGGATGTTTTAAAATAAAAATACATGCTTTAAACTTTTATGTGCATATTCTTTGCCTGGGTTCAGAAGTCTTCTATTCCCTCTGCAGATATAACTTGCAGTTTCTTTTTCTTTCTATACCGATTCTTCCTTGGGCATTTGTGCATGGGATGGTGCTAATGTGTTTAGAGTTTTCAAGAGCAACAGTGTCTATGCCATTTTCTCACACAATGTAACACTGTTTTGTCTCACATATGATGACAGAGGATCACCTGTTGCCACAGACTGTCAGGGTCTGATATTATTTTATGAGCTTGTGTGTACAATGATGCTCCCACCATTCACAGTATTTTAGTCAGAGCTGACCAGCTAATCAGTATACGTAAGTAGTCCATCTTTTCCTTTTTTTTTTTTTCTTGAGGTTTTGGGCAACAAAACAAGGGCCTAATGCATGCTACACAAGCACTCCACTCCACCACTGAGCTAATCCCCCAGCACCCATTACTCAATCTTGATAACACTTACCAGTAAAACTTTTCTCATCCAGCTGTTCATAGTGAGTGAAAAATGTTACCTGGTGGAATTTCTAGTGACTGCTATTCTAATGCTTAGACATTTACTATCTCAGCTACCCTCCATATTTGTCTCTAAACTCTGTTGTAATTGTAAATTCTAAATAGCTCCTATCTCACTGCCACTACCACTGCTACACACTGATGCCACTCTCACTGTGGCAAGATACCAAATGTGGAAACTGAAGCTGCCTAAAATGAAGCCTTGCATTTGTTTCTCCATAAAGGAAATGAAAATCCACATTGTTTTCTAATACAGACCAGTTACAAGCCATATAGCAAGATGAGACCCTACAAGTGAATACAAACCCAGAGAGTTCCAGAGGAGTACTCAATGTGTCTCATGAGCTGGGGACAGTTCCAACCCACAAAATTGGTGCTGACTTCAATAAGCATCTTCTATGTCCACAAAAAAAAAAAAAAAAAAAAGACAGGAACCCACTTGCTGCTACAAAAGAAAAGATGTTCATCATGTGTTTAACTCCAAGATTGTTCTTTTTTCTCTAGATGTTCATTGGGCCTTCGTTATGTAAAAAATATAAAGTTATCTAGATAAAGATAAAAGTTCTATATTAATAAAGGAAAGAAGAGATAGTAAGTGAACCTAAGGGTGCATATGTTTTCTATATACAAAGAGGATGAGGGTCACTGAGTGGGTTGGTTACAGAGAAATAATGCTCCTTTTAATGTCAACCAGATTGTCTCCCAAGCTTTTCTGTGATTGAAGAATGTCTTCTTTACAAAAATGCCAGGGAAGACTGGAGGGGAAATACTGGGTGCAGAAGGCATATATTAGACTTAAAGCCTAAAAATACTGTAGTGGGGGGGGGCAGGGGTAGGTCGTAGCTCAGTGGTAAAGCGCTCACCTAGTACATGTGAGGCACTGGGTTCCATCCTCAGCACCACATGAAAGAAAGAAAGAAAGAAAGAAAGAAAGAAAGAAAGAAAGAAAGAAAGAAAGAAAGAAAGAAAGAAAGAAAGAAAGAAAGATATTGTGTCCAACTACAACTAAAAAAATCATTTAAAAAATACTGTAGTGGATCACAATGGTGAGAAGACTAATACATAGACATAATTATAGATAAATGATAGATAGATAGATAATTATTGCTGAAATAACTGGAAGATTTTTACGTGTGATATTTACAACACATTATCTTAAAGAGTTTTCAAAACCTAAATTCTCATAAAAGTCACTTATGGTATTGCTCACTGGCCAGGTGTGTCTTCGTCCTCCATTGCTCTTTACTGTTACTTCTTTGTGATCAGATATGTTTAGGTACACAAATGCTTACCATTGTGTTACAGTTGCCCACAGCATTCCCTACAGTCACATGCTATATAGGTTTGTAGCCTAGGAGCAATAGTCCACATCACATAGCCTATCTGTATAGTAGGCTAAACCACCTAGGTTTATGTAAGTGCACTTTATGATGTTCATACAACAAAAATCACCTAAAGATGCATTTCTCATAGTCTGTCTCTCTATCCCTGTTCTTAAAATTGACACGTGAATGTATCTGGTTTTTGTCATGTTCTTAACCATAGCTCCTAAAACCTTGGAATTGTTATAGTTTGGATGTGAGTTGTCCCCCAAAATCTTACATGTGAGACAATTCAAGAAGATTCAGAGGAGAAATGATTGTCTTGTGAGAGTCTTAACTCAATCAGTTAATTAATCCCCTGATAGGAATTAACAATGGTAACTGAAGTGGTAGGGTGTTGCTGGAGAAAGTGAGAATTTGGGCATGGCTTTAAGGTACATATATTTGTATCTGGCAAGTGGAGACCTCTCTCTCTCTGCTTTCTGATCACCATGTGAGCAGCTTCCCTCTGCCACACTCTTCCACCATGATCTCCTGCCTCACCTTGAGCCCGGAGGAATGGAACCAGCCTCTTATGGACTGAGACCTTGAAATTATGAGCCCTCAAATAATTTTTTCTCCTCTACAGTTGTTCTGATTAGATCTTTTAGTCATAGCAGTGAAAAAGCTGACTAAAACAGGAATTTCCTAAATTATAGAAATAATCCTTTTGAACCACACTTGAGTTTAAGTTAGTGACTTTTGGAATGACCATGGATGATCACAAAATGGTGGGGAGTGATTGCCAGGGGAACTAACCAAGAGTCTGAGGAGGTGACAGGAATTGGATTGACTTAATCACCATTGGCCAGTGATGATCCTTGTAATGAAGGCTTCATAAAAACAAAAAGGACAGATTCAGAGAACTTCAGAGTTTGAAAGTAGCCTTTGTCTGGTCAATGACCTTTTCATGTCAGGGGCACAAAACCTGCCCCTCACCCCTTAAAATATAATTGTCCAAAAAAAGAAGCATGCAGCCTGTGAAAAGGCATGATGACCATGCCTGAAACTCCTGAAACATTCCCTCTTTGCCACCCCAAAATAAGCAGCTTCTCCCTTCTCCCTTCTTATAAGTACCCCCACTACCAACCTATTCTAGAAAAAGAGTTGAGCTTTGTCTTTTCTGTTCTTTTGGTGGTTGATCTTCAAAGAAAGATTTTTTTTTTTTTTCAAAACCCAGTGCCACATATTGGCTTCAGGACACATTGGGCAGAAGTCCTTGCTCAACGTCACATCCTTTTATGATAAACTGGTAATCTAGTACTCTAGTAAAAGTATACTGCTTTCCTGGATTCTATGAGCCATTCTATCAAATAGTCTAGGAGTGGAATGAGGCATAGCCACAGGAAACTCCAATTTATAGCCAGATAGTCCTTAACACAGGTGACAACCTGGATGTGTGCTTGGTCACTTTTATAGCATCAGAATTTAGCTGAATTTAGTTTGTGTCCACAAAAAAATCAGAGAATTCTTTGGTGTGAGAACCTCCCCACCTACATACAGTATCATAAATTTGTGATTATTGATAAGAAAATAATTTGTTTTTCTTATTCATATCCCATGGAGGAGGATCAACTCTTGAGATTCTAGACCTGGGTTCTACTTGACTTGTACATATTGTCTTAGGACAAAATAATTTTTTACATCAGTTTCAGGTGGACTTTATTATATTCTTAAAAAGCAGTTCATTGACCTTTATAATTCAGAGAAAAGGCTATCCAAATTGCAAACACTTAAGAGATTACATTAAGGTTAGCTCCAGCAGAAAACAAATGGAATGATGGAAGTGCATATTAGATATAATTAGAAACTAAGAGCACACTTGGAAAATATAGTAAAACTAACATTTCTGTTTATGTCACTTTGATTTCAAGTTAAAATTTAAGAAACTTAGAAAATCCTATATTTTGGTATGGTGATGATAACAAATTATTTCTATCCATTAACGAAGGTTCATTTTAGCCCAATTCTAGTCTAGTAAAGCATATCATTTTCTTTTCAGTGCTGGGGATCAGATCCAGGACCTCATGCATGCTAGGCAAATACAGTACCACTGAGCTATATCCCCAGCAATATCAGAACACATCAAAGATGAAAGAAGGAAGAATTTAAACAATAAGCTCCTAGTATTCATGAATTCATAATCTTATTGCAGGCATATGCAGTATCATTTAACAGTAATTTAACAGTAATAAACAAAATGTCATCAGATAGCAATTACCCAAAGATTTTTGTGTCAAGGACTATAAATGCTATGTAAATAGAGGGATGTGATATTAATGAGGGATACAGAGGTCTGTGAAAGTGAGAATATGATTGTAAATTATTACAAATTATAGGAAGGTGATAAAATCAGAACACTATTGATAGAAAAATATCTCCCAATGAGCAACTGATTCTCACCAGTTTCTACAAAGAATTCAATACTTCCCCAGTCATGTGGAAATCACCCGCAGCCCTCAATTGGTCTAGTCAGCTCTTCTTCCTTCATCTTTCATGCCTTCCTGTTTTTTTCTACTCCACTACAGAAACCTTGCTAGCTACACCTGTTGCCTTAAGCCTCCTGGGCTTTCTGTTTTTTCTTTGGGTCACCCTCAAAATGGTATTTTCAAAATCCTCATTTTAGCTTATTTCTTGCATAATCCAAACCTCCTGAGATTCCCTGTTGTCTGAAGGGAGGGATAGAGATATGACAAACATCATCTCTTCTATTAAAGACCTTATAATCTGGTAGGAAAATGCCAGTACAAGTGCATTTTATCAAAGCGTCTATGGAAGTTTCTTCCTAGTAGAGAGCAGCTTTCTGATTTACAACTATAAGCTCCCATTCCAGGCAAAGCTATCCGTTCACCCTTTCCACTCAAAGAACTTTGCACTTCTCCATCACCATTCAATCAGGACCTTCCTCAGGTATGAAAAGTTCACTTTATCTAGATCATGCATTAATTTTAAATATTATTGAAGGCTTGTTGAAAGTTTGGTTCTCTTCTCATTTCATATCCTCTTACAAACATCAGAAAATGGATTAGATGACCCACTATCCATTCATTCCGTATGTTAGAGAATATTGTACTACACATAGAATGACTTGTTCTATTCAGAAACATTTGAATTATCAAGATTGTCTTTATTTAAATGGAACCTAAATTTTCTTCTACCACTTTAGGTCATAATTTATGAATCAACATTACATAGAATATTTTTTCCCACGTATAACAATCATTTAAACATCTGAATACCTTATCTTTTCTATATTACTCATCAATAATGAATTCATTTTTTTATCAAATGGCAATTTACTAGATTTCTGAGATTTTATTGATCTTGCTGTAGGAATATGTTATATATTTTGTTATGAAATCATTAATTTTTCTCCAAAAATAAAAATAGTGGAGGACATCTGTTTATAATTATGGTAGATGAGCTTGATTGGCACAATGGTTCCAAAAAGGCAAACTAAGAAAATTCAACAAAATATTTTATGTTCCACCATTTTCAAGACTTTTGAGAGCAATGAAGGCAAAGAACTTAAGAGGAAAATCACAGAAAAAAAGCAAATATAAAGAAATGAGCCAAAGCTTTCAAGAGCTGTTGCCTATCAAGAAAGCTGTCACTACTGAGACTTAGTCAAGAACTGAAAGCTGAGGGAAAACAAGTGGCTTCCAAAAAACTGGGAAGCTAAGCAAAATATTAATCCATTGTATGGAGCAGAAAAGAAAAAATGGAGTTTAGAACTAGCCAAGGAGAGGTCTTGGTAAAACCCCAGGCTGGAATCTTTGCAAATTGACAAACAATAATTGGACGAAATTCAAACAGACTAACTCTCACAAACTTAAAATTAATAGCCTCAACCTGATCATGCATTAATGTGATCTGACCTTTGTTCAACTGACTTCCAAAGAGAAAAAATATAACACTCTGAATAAAGATAATATCAACAAGACAAAGTCATGATAAACTGACAGGTTTTCATACCAAACAGATGGCTCCCAATAAAAAATTGCCAAACACAACAGAGGACCAAATGAATAATAATCTAGAAAAATATATATAAAATATAAATCAGATTATAGGTGATAAAAGTTATTTACACATCTAGAAATAGACTTTAAAATAATTTGCATCCATTTGTTCAAGAAAGCAAGAAAGTAAATAACAAGAATGAAGAATTTAAGAAGAAAAATTAAATCTATTTAAATAAAGTTCAAAACAGCTAGGCACAGTGGCACATATCTGTAATCCCAGTGGCTCAAGAGTTTGAGACAGGACGACAGAGAGTTCAAAGCAACTTAGTGAGGCACTAAGCAATTCATTGAGACCCTGTCTCTAAATAACATACAAAAAAAGGCTGGGAATGTGTCTTAGTGGTAAAGTGTCCCTGAGTTCATTCCTTGGTACAAAAAAAAAAAAAAAAGGAAGAAAAAAAAACCCAAGAAAGAAAAAAATTCAAAACTATGGGGTCATAATACTCGATAGCTGAAATTAATACTTCTAAAAGTCTAACAGAATACAGGACATAGAAGTTAAAATAATTAATGGTAAAATAAAATAATAAAAATACCTATTCTAAAGGTTCAGAGGGGAAAAAACAGAAATATAGTAATGAATAGAGGCTGGCAGTATAGCTTAGTAGGAAGGTGCAGGCTTGACATGCATGAAGCTCTGCATTCAATCCTAAGTATTATCAAAAATAAATAGAAATAACAGAAAAGAAAATAAGAAACTCAATACTAATAAAAAAAAGTCTAACATATATATAAAAAGAGTCCCAGAAGCACAAAATAGGAGAGTTCAGTTTAGGCAATTTTTGAAAGTGTTACTGAAATTCTACAAATCCAAAGATAAATGCATATAAAGAAATGTACATGCTTAGACACATCATAGTCAGACTTCTGAAAATAAAAGGCAAAGAGAAAGTCTTTAAACCTTCTAGAGCAAAAGGACATGTTACCTTCAAAACAAATAAAACAGAATAAAAGTGAATTTTCTTTCTCAATGAAATGATAAAATCCAGAACAAAATTGAAGAGCATTTTAAAGAGTTGAAACAGCAAAAATAGCAAAAATCCTTGTCAACCTAAACTTGTGTCCAGTGCAGAATCATTGAAATTTTAAAAAATTTCATTCAGACAAAAGGAAATTTACTACCAACAGACCCACATTCAAGATAGTTCTTAAGCAGTAAGAAAAACGATTCAAAACAGAAGACAATAAAGCAATCAAATATAAAAAGCAAAGGAAATCATTAACATATGAGTAAAATTTAATGAATATTGGCTGCAAAGGCAATGGTCTATATACAGAATTTAAGTTCAGGATAAAAATGACACTAAAGCAGAGGTAAAATGAAGTTCTAATATTTTTCAGTTATCTGAGAAATGATAAAAGTATTAAATTACCTTATTCTTAAATATATTGTACTCTCAAGAATTTACTAAATGAATAAAAAACAAGGATTTAAAACAAATAAACAAATGTGGAAATGGCATGAAACAAAATATTTTATTAGTGTAAAAGAAGATAATAAAAAAACTGTAAAGATAACTTCTAGAATAGTGAAGTGAGAACATATATACAATTGCTCCTCCTTAAAAGTGAGGAAAACACACTAGAAAATCCATTTTTCAAGCTGTAGAAATTGTCATGGTTTAGATTTGAGATGCCCCTCCAAAAGTTTATGTGGGAGACAATGCAAGACTTTTAAGAGGTAAACTGATCAGAGTACAAGCTGTAACTTAATCCATGGATTAATTCTCTGATGAACTAACTGGGTGGTAACTGTAGAAAGGTAAAGTGTGACTGGAAGAAGTAGATCACAGGGGTGTGCTTTGGAGGTTTATATTTTCTCCCTGGTAAATGGAGCTTACTCTCTGCTTCCTGGTTGCCATCCCTTGAGCTACTTTTCTCCACCATACCTTTCCACCATGGTATCCTTCCCCACTTGGCCACACAGCAATAGAGTTAGCCAACCCTGGGCTGAACCTCTGAATCAGTGGACAACATAAACTTTAAAGTTTTTATTTCTGTAAGCTGTTCTTGTCAGATCACAGAGACACAAAAGCTAACTATAACAGAAATTAACCAAATACTAGCTACAATTGGAGTATCGTATCGTAGTTCAAGAAAAACTGCTAAATTTCAGTGAATCCAGCAGGATTGGTGGCATTTTAATTTCATGTTCTTCCATCTTTCTCTTTTAGATCTTTTTAGATCTGAAATCCTACTCCTGTATCTGTTAGAAACAGCAGCAGCCTTATAGCTAAGGGAAGGGGAGACTGACTTGGGAGATTTTCAAAAGATCCCAGTCCCAAATATTGTCACTATTTAATATGTATTTCTTCTCCCTGAGAAAGGTCCATTCACAAGGTTTTGGTTTCATTTGAGCTGACTTAGTTTGTTCCACCAAGGATGTCCTGTTATAAGATTTTTTTTATTGGTTGTTCACAATATTACAAAGCTCTTGACATATCATATTTCATACATTAGAATCAAGTGGGATATGAACTCCCATTTTTACCCCAAATACAGATTGCAGAATCACATCGGTTACACATCACATTTTTACATACTGCCATATTAGTGACTGTTGTATTCTGCTACCTTTCCTATCCTCTACTATCCCCCCTCCCCTCCCCTCCCATCTTCTCTCTCTACCCCATCTACTGTAATTCATTTCCCTCCATGTTTGTTATCCCATTCCCCTCATAACCTCTTATAGGCAATTTTGTATAACGATGAGGGTCTCCCTCCATTTCCATGCAATTTCCCTTTTTTTCTCCCTTTCCCTCCCACCTCATGTCTCTGTTTAATGTTAATCTCTTCTTCCTGCTCTTCCTCCCTGTTGTGTTCTTAGTTGCTCTCATTATATCAAAGAAGACATTTGGTATTTGTTTTTTAGGGATTGGCTAGCTTCACTAAGCATAATCTGCTCTAGTGCCATCCATTTCCCTGCAAATTCCGTGATTTTGTCATTTTTTAGTGCTGCATAATATTCCATGGTGTATAAATGCCACATTTTTTTATCCATTCATCTATTGAAGGGCATCTGGGTTGATTCCACAGTCTAGCAATTGTGAATTGTGCTGCTATGAACATCGATGTGGCAGTATCCCTGTAGTGTGCTCTTTTAAGGTCTTCAGGAAATAGTCCAAGGAGGGCAATAGCTGGGTCAAATGGTGGTTCCACTCCCAGTTTTCCCAGGAATCTCCATACTGCTTTCGAAATTGGCTGCACCCTTTTGCAGTCCCACCAGCAGTGTACAAGAGTACCCTTTTCCCCACATCCTCGCCAGCACTCATTGTTGTTTGACTTTATCATGGCTGCCAATCTTACTGGTGTGAGGTGGTATCTTAGGGTGGTTTTGCTTTGCATTTCCTTGACTGCTAGAGATGGTGAGCATTTTTTCATGTACTTGTTTTTTTTTTAAAGAGAGAGTGAGAGAGGGGGGAGAGAGAGAGAGAGAGAGAGAGAGAGAGAGAGAGAGAGAGAGAATTTTTAATATTTTTAATTTTTAATATTTTTTATTTTAAAATTTTTAAGTCTCTGATTTGATATCTAGCTCCTTGATCCACTTTGAGTTGACTTTTGTGCATGGCGAGAGGAGGGGATTCAGTTTCATTTTGTTGCATATGGATTTCCAGTTTTGCCAGCACCATTTGTAGAAGATGCTATCCTTTCTCCATTGCATGTTTTTAGCTCCTTTATCAAATATAAGATAGTTGTAGCTTTGTGGATTACTCTCTGTGTCCTCTATTCTGTACCATTGGTCCACCCTCCTGTTCTGGTACCAGTACCATGCTGTTTTTATTACTATTGCTCTGTAATATAGTTTGAAACTGGTATTGCTATACCACCTGATTCACACTTCCTGCTTAGAATTGCTTTTGCTATTCTGGGTCTTTTATTTTTCCATATGAATTTCATGACTGCTTTATCTATTTCTACAAGAAATGCCATTGGGATTTTGATTAGCATTGTATTAAACCTATGGAGAACTTTTGGTAATATCGCCATTTTGATGATGTTAGTTCTGCCTATCCATGAACAAGGTATATTTTTCCATCTTCTAAGATCCTCTTCTATTTCTCTCTTTAGGGTTCTGTAGTTTTCATTGTATAGGTTTTTCACCTCTTTTGTTAGGTTGATTCCCAAGTATTTTATTTTTTTTGAGGATATTGTGAATGGAGTGTTTTTCCTCATTTCCGTTTCAGAAGTTTTGTCGCTGATATAGAGAAATGCCTTTGATTTATGTGTGTTGATTTTATATCCTGCCACTTTGCTGAATTCATTTATTAGTTCTAGTAGTTTTTTTGTAGACCCTTTTGGGTCTTCTAGGTATAGAATCATGTCATCTGCAAATAGTGATAATTTAAGTTCTTCTTTTCCTATTTTTATGCCTTTAATTTCTTTCGTCTGTCTAATTGCTCTGGCCATTGTTTCGAGAACTATATTGAATAGAAGTGGTGATAGGGGGCATCCCTGTCTTGTTCCAGATTTTAGAGGGAATGCCTTCAATTTTTCTCCATTCAGAATGATGCTAGCCTGAGGCTTAGCATAGATAGCTTTTACAATGTCGAGGTAAGTTCCTGTTATCCCTAGTTTTTCTAATGTTTTGAACATAAAGGCATGCTGTACTTTGTCGAATGCTTTCTCTGCATCTATCAAGATGCTCATATGGTTCTTATCTTTAAGTCTATTGATGTGGTGAATAACATTTATTGATTTCCGTATATTGAACCATCCTTGCATCCCAGGGATGAATCCTACTTGATCATGGTGCACAATTTTTTTGATGTGCCTTTGTATCTGATTCGCCAGAATTTTATTGAGGATTTTTGCATCTAGGTTCATCAGAGATATTGGTCTGTAGTTTTCTTTCTTTGAGGTGTCTTTATCTGGTTTCGGAATCAGGGTGATGTTGGCATCATAGAATGAATTTGGTAGAGCTCCCTCTTTTTCTATTTCCTGAAATAACTTGAAAAGTATTGGTATTAATTCTTCTTTATAGGTTTTGTAAAACTCCGCTGTGTACCCATCTGGTCCTGGGCTTTTCTTGGTTGGTAGTCTTTTGATTGTTTCTTCTATTTCATCCATTGATATTGGTCTGTTCAGATTGTGTGTATCCTCCTGACTCAGTCTGGGCAAATCATATGACCTAAGAAATTTATCAATGTCTTCACTATCTTCTATTTTATTGAAATATAGGTTTTCAAAGTAATTTCTAATTGTCTTCTGTATTTCTGTAGCATCTGTTGTGATATTGCCTTTTTCATCTCGTATGTTAGTAATTTGAGTTCTCTCTCTTCTTCTCTTCGTTAGCATGGCTAAGGGTCTGTCAATCTTGTTTATTTTTTCAAAGAACCAACTTTTTGTTTTGTTAATTTTTTCAATAGTTTCTTTTGTTTCAATTTCATTGATTTCTGCTCTGATTTTAATTAATTCTTGCCTTCTGCTACATTTGCTGTTGTTTTGCTCTTCCTTTTCTAGGGCTTTGAGATGAAGTGTGAACTCATTTATTTGTTGGATTTTCCTTTTTTTGAGGAATGACCTCCAGGCTATGAATTTCCCTCTTAAAACTGCTTTCATTGTGTCCCATAGATTCCGATATGTTGTGTCTGTATTTTCATTTATCTCTAAGAATTTTTTGATTTCCTCCTTTATGTCTTCTGTAACCCATTGATCATTCAGTAATGTATTGTTCATTGTCCATGTGATGTAGGATTTTTCCTTCCTTCTTTTATCATTGATTTCCAGTTTCATTCCATAATGATCTGATAAAATGCATGGTATTATCTCCACCCCTTTATATTTACTGAGGGTTGCCCTATGGCATAATATATGGTCTATTTTTGAGAAGGATCCATGTGCTGCTGAGAAAAAAGTATATCCACTTGATGATGGTTGATATATTCTATATATGTCAGTTAAGTCTAGGTTATTGATTGTGATATTGAGGTCAATAGTTTCTTTATTCAACTTTTGTTTGTAGGATCTGTCCAATGGTGAGAGAGATGTGTTGAAGTCACCCATGATTATTGTGTTGTGGTCTATTTGATTCTTGAACTTGAGGAGAGTTTGTTTTATGAATGTCACAGCGCCATTATTTGGTGCATAAATATTGATAATTGTTATGTCTTGTTGGTGAATGGTTCCTTTTAACAGTATATAATGTCCTTCCTTATCCCTTTTGATTAACTTAGTCTTGAAGTCGATTTTACCCCTGCTTGCTTACGAGGACCGTGTGCGTGGTATATTTTTTCCCAACCTTTTACCTTGAGCCTGTGTATGTCTTTTCCAATCAATGTGTCTCCTGGAGGCAGCATATTGTTGGATTTGTTTTTTTAATCCATGTTACCAGCCTATGTCGCTTTATTGGAGAGTTTAAGCCATTAACGTTTAGAGTTATTATTGATATATGGTTTGTACTTCCTGCCATGTTTGATTATTTATCTCTCTTTTTTTTTCTAATCTAGTTTGATTCTCCATGATTAGCTTTCCCACCATCCTCTGTCTTTACCGAGGCACTTCCCGCTGATGGTTTTGGTTATTGTTTTCCATTTCTTCCTCGTGTAGAGTTTTGCTCAAGACGCTTTGCAATGCTGGTTTTCTGGCTACAAATTATTTTAGCTTTTGTTTATCATGAAAGATTTTTATTTCGTTGTCGTATCTGAAGCTTAATTTTGCTGGATACAGAATTCTTGGTTGGCATCCATTGTCTTTCAGTGTTTGAAATACGTTTTTCCAGGATCTTCTCGCTTTCAGCGTCTGTGATGAAAAATCCGTTGTTAACCTTATTGGTTTACCCCTAAATGTAATCTGCCTCTTTTCTCTTGTAGCTTTTAATATTTTCTCTTTGTTCTGTATATTGGATATCTTCATAACAATGTGTCTTGGCATTGGTCTACTGTGATTTTGTGTGCTCGGTGTCCTGTATGCATCTACAATTTGTATATCTGTTTCCTTTTTTATATCTGGAATGTTTTCTGTAATTATTTCATTCAGCGGGTTACTCATTCCCTTGGTATGAATCTCTGTGCCTTCCTCTATCCCGATGACTCGTACGTTTGGTTTTTTTAAGTTATCCCAAATCTCTTGGATGTTTTTCTCGTGATTTTTTACCAGCCTATCTGAGTTGGCTAGACTCTTTTCAAGATGATATATTTTGTCTTCATTATCTGACGTTCTGGCTTCTACTTGCTCCACTCTGTTAGTGATACTCTTGATTGAGTTTTTAATTTGGTTTATCATTTCCTTCATTTCTAGAATTATTGTTTGATTTTTTTATAATCTCTATCTCCTGATAAAGATGCTTAACTTCTTCTTTTATCTGTTTATGTAATTCATTTTCAATGAACCTTAAAGGGTTCCTTTCCATCTGTCTAAGGTGTTCCTTGAGTTCTTTATATGGCCATTTTTCTGATGACTCTAGGTCCTCCTGAATATTTAGGCTGTCCTTCATTGTTTGTACTCCTTTTCTTCCTTGCTTTTTTATGCTCATGATACTTCTTGTTCTGTTTGACTGCTGAGTTACTGTTTACTCTTATAAATTTATTTGATGCTTGGGAGGAGAGATATTAGAAGGGAAGGGAAGACGTCACTAAAGAGAGTGAGTGTAGGCAGGTAGAATTCAAGAAAGGGGGAATAAGAAAATTGAAAAGAAATGAAAAGACAAAAGAAAAAAATTGAAAAGAAAGAAAGAAAAAATGAAAAAATAAAAATTTAAAACCAGAAAAAATTATAATGATAATAAACAAATGGAAATTAAAGTTTAAAAAATAATAGTAATAATAATAGAATAAAAAGAATTAAAAAAAATTGAAACCATTAATAAGAAAGTTAAAGAACAACATCAACAACAAAAAGTGAAAATAAAATTAAAAAAATACCAATAATAATCATTAAAAAAAATAATAATAAATGCAGTCATAGAGCTCAATTAACTTCTCTTCTAGTAGGTGGAGCTATGCCCACTGGGCCAGGCTTCTCTTCTTGATGGGTGGGAACCAATCACTGTGCCTCAGCTCTTCTTCCCAGACTGTGCGGGTCTCCAATCTTGAGTGCCTAGGGCCTTCTCTTGTGGTTCTTCAAGGAAGGCCCCGCTCACTTGTGAGGCTCACCACAATACTGTCTACACGCCAGGTCTGCTGCTCCTGGGAGCCCTGTTTCCATGGATGCCTGGGCACACCCTTTCTGTTTGCCTCCCTCAGACCCTAAGTTTGTAGGGCTTGGGGCTGAGGACCCCCAGCAAATTTGTTTGCCCTCAGGTAGCAACTCCCCTGGTAGCTGGTGCAAGGGACCTCTGTTGTCAGCACTGGTGGGAGTGATACCCTGGGTCTGACTATCGTGCTCAGTTGGCTTTTACCTCTGTGAGTTCAGGTGGGCCGACTAGTTATTTCAGCGGGATCATTAGTGCTGAGTCACGAGAAGCAGGCGAACCAGAACTAGAATGCAGCCCAATCCGGGCTCGGTGTGTTCTGAGAAGGGCAGACTGTCCACCCGGGATCCCCTTCAGCTCAACAGTGCCTAGTGGTCCTGAGCGAACAGTATTTTGACAGTTTACTTCTCCCTATGCTCGCGCAGCTGAAGGTGTTAGAGACTTGATCTCTCCACGTCCGCCGCCATGTTGGATCACTTAGATTTTAAATTGTCACTCATCAGCTGTTCCATTTTACTCGGCAGCTCACTCGCGCGGTGAAGAGTCTGCTCTATGGTGCTCCGCGGAAAGCGGCGGCAGCGGCCCAGCTGTGGCCTTCAGGACCCCCGGGGAGGGGGTGCAGGCTGGGGGAGGGGAGGCAGCGCCTCAGGGCCGGGTACTGGACACGCGGGAGAGCGGGCAGAGTGGGGGAAAGAAATTGAGATCTAGATTTAGGGAGTGAGCATGGGAGGAGAGACGGCAGGGGAGAAGCAAAGCGGAAAGGCGGAGAGGAGAAGGAGAAGGGGCCGAGGGAGCCGGGCAGCTCGGGGGCTGCAGCCTTACTGCTCGCGCTGAAGTCGTGATGGACACACTCCACCTTGGCTGGAGTCATGGCGGATTCACTCCACCTAGGCCCCTTTCTTGACACGGTTCTGAGTCTTTGTCGACAGATCAATTACAATCTTTAATAGTATTGTCCCAAGGCCAATTTCCTGGTTTCAACAGTGTGAAAATAAATCTGGATGTGGAGAGTCCAGGTCTGGCAGGGCCACTCTGGAAAGTATCCAGGAACCTGGCTCTATGAAGTTCTCTTTCCAGCCGTAGCACAACTTCCAGCCGTAGCATGATCCAAGAAGATGGTTTTAGGCCAAGCCATCACATTCACAACTAAGACTACAAGTTAGCATTTGTCAGTGTCTGTTTTCTCTCTTCTTTGGACTTGGATACTTTGAGCTAATTTGGAAAGTGTCCGTTTGGTTGCCCGCAAAATGATGCTTAAGGATCTTTTTTTGCCTGCGTTATGGGGAGGGGGGGACGAGAGAAAAAAGATGTCAATGACCATTGTTTGCTCGTTTGGGATGTTGCTCCGCCCCCCCCGAGTCTGTCGTAAACCTGGCGCCGGACTAAAATAAACCCCAGATCCCGCAGCTCCGGGGGCTCGCCGCCAAGGATGTCCTGTTATAAAGCAGCTGTTCAAAGAATATCAGTGATTAATATTGTAGCTATGTAATAAGTCTATGATATAAATTCAAACAAAAGAGAACCCCTAAAAGGAAGATTTGAGATTTGTGGAAAGAAATGTCCACTAGGGGCTTTAAAAGCTCTGGCATGTTCCTCAGGATGTAGAAGATAATGAAACATGTGTAGTGCTTTGTGCATGCCCAGAGACACCACAATGTTCCCCTCTATCACCGCTGCCTGCAATAGAGACCCTATGCAAGAGGGAAAGAAAAGCTAAAGCAGAGTTTTAAACTGAGTGCTGATGTTGTGCTCCAAAACAATACAAAACCCATTGGATGGAGGGATTAAAGTCTTATTGATTACATTTAAGAAAATCTCTTATCATTAGCTGACTATTAAGCTAACCAAATATACACTGAAGAAAATAGAGTTCTTATAGAATCAGTCCAGAAAATTTACTTAGCAAACAAGAAATTAGAAAAGTATCTGATTTCTGATTTCTGGAGTTGCCAGGCAAAATCATCCAAAATATTCACTTTTTAACAAAAATAGAAGACACACAAACCAGAAAGTATAATTCGTATATATGGAAAAAAGACTAAATAAAAACTATCCCTGAGGAAGTTGAGATACTGTACTACCTTAGACAAATTTTAAACCTGCTCTTATGAATATAAACAAATAACTAAGGGAAGCCATTTAAAAGAATTAAGGTGATTAGATACCCGCATGCAAAGGAATGAATTTGTACCTATACTTCATACTTTATACAAGAACTCAAAATGGATATCAGATATAAATGTAAGGGTCAAAAGTACAGTATTCGTAAAAGAAAACAGGGGGGTCTTCTTCACAACCTTAGTTTAAGTAATAGTTTCTTAGCTGTAATGCAAAAAGCACAGATGACAAAATAATAAAAATAATAAACAGTGTTAAATCAAAATTTAAAACATTTTTTTGCTAATAATAAATATTAAAAAGACAATGCAAAAAGTAAGATAAAATATTTGCAAATCATAGATCTCATAAGTGACATATCTAGAATATATAAAAGCTCAGAACTCAACTGAAAAAAGCACAACCAAAAATTTTGAAATGAGTAAGGAATTTGAAAAGATTTTTTCCAGTGAAGGTACAAATGATCAGTAAGCACCAGATACAATGCCAACATCATTCAACTTTAGGACATGCAAATCAAATCTACAATGACGTACTGGAGAATGGCTGTAATAGAAACCAACAATGATGAGTGTTCATGTTGATGTGGAAAAAACCGGAAATCTCATGCAGTGCTTAGATGAATGCAAACTGGTATAGCCACTTTGAAAAAGTTTATAGCTCTTCAAAAGATTACATACAGAATTACCATGATACTGCAATTCCACTCCTAGATATATACACGAGAGAAATGAATATAGACACCCAACAAACTTCATAGCAACTTAATAAATAATAGTTGAAAGTGGAAAAAGCTCATGTCTGATCCATTAACTGGAATGGATAAATAAAATGTGTGCTATAATCACACAATGAAATATTATTCAGTCACATGTAGAAAAGAAGTACGGATACTTGTTACAATATAAATAAACTTTAAAAACATGCTAAGTGAAATAAGGTAATCAAAAAAGATTACATATTATTTTATTTCACTTATTGGAAATGTTATAGGTAACAGAGACATAAAATATATTAATGGTTGCCTAGGTTTGGGTATGTAGGGATTTAGAGTGAGCTAATTCTTTTGAGAGTAGTGAAAAGTTCTACAATTTCATTGTCATGATCATAACACAATTCTAAATATACCACTCAATCACAGACAATAAAATTGGTGAAATTTTAATATTAAATTATATTTGAACAAAATTGTTAAAACCAAGAAAGAAATGTAGGACAAATTAAAAACAAATAATGAGACAGAAGATTGACTCCAAATGCTTTAATAACCCAATTAATAGTCAAAGGTTGAAGAGTGCATAATGAAGATTAGAAATTATCTTAATGTAAGAATAGAAAAACATTAAATGTAAAAGAGTGGAAAAAGATCTACCTTGCAAACACAAACTTGAAGAAAATAAAAATAGATAAGTTAACATATATTGATGCAATTTAAGCTAAGAAGTAAAGAGGGCCATCATATTAAAGTTTTAACAAAGGAAAATATAGTTTTCCTAATTGTTCATGATTCTGTTACTACAGCTTCAACACGCAGGAAGCAAAAAGTGAAACACTTACAGGAAATGTAACTAAATAATCATAATTGGACATTATAGCACACAGTACATAGGAACTAATTGAACAAGTAGACAAAAAATATACATGCTTTGAACATCATGACTAATATAACATAATTTCCATGTATAAGCCACTACATAATCCACTATATGATACACTTTTTCAATTTCCATAAACGTGAAACATTTATGCAAAATGAATATACGCTGCCATAGAAAAGACTCAGAAAAACATGTCCTTGGATCACATAGAATTAAGCTATAAATCAATAAAAGGATAAAATTTTAAAATCTGTTTAAAAGAGAAACAACTTCAAATAGCTTATTACTCAAATGAGAAACATTGTGAAAGAGTAAATATTTGTATTGATGATGTGAAAATATACCATACTAAAATTTGTGAAATCCAGTTGAAACAGTTCATGGAAGTGTACTTTTATGCCTCAAAACATATATTAGGAAAAACAAACAACAGCAGAAAACCTGAAAAATCAATTATCTAAATACCCATCTTAAGAACTTAAAGAAGCCCTAATATCCAGAATGTACAAAGAACTCAAAAAATTAAACAATAAGATAACAAATAACCCAATTAACAAATGGGCCAAGGACCTGAACAGACACTTCTCAGAGGAGGATATACAATCAATCAACAAGTACATGAAAAAATGCTCACCATCTCTAGCAATCAGAGAAATGCAAATCAAAACCACCCTAAGATACCATCTCACTCCAGTAAGATTGGCAGCCATTATGAAGTCAAACAACAATAAGTGTTGGCGGGGATGTGGGGAAAAGGGTACACTTGTACACTGCTGGTGGGGCTGCAAAATGGTGAGGCCAATTTGGAAAGCAGTATGGAGATTCCTGGGAAAGCTGGGAATGGAGCCACCATTTGACCCAGCTATCGCACTTCTCAGACTATTCCCTGAGGACCTTAAAAAAGCGCTCTATAGGGATACGGCTGCATCAATGATTATAGCGGCACAATTCACAATAGCTAGACTGTGGAACCAATCTAGATGCCCCTCAATAGATGAATGGATAAAAAAAATGTGGCATCTATACACAATGGAGTATTATGCAGCACTAAGAAATGACAAAATCATAGAATTTGCAGGGAAATGGATGGCATTAGAGCAGATTATGCTAAGCGAAGCTAGCCAAGCCCTAAAAAACAAATGCCAAATGTCTGCTTTGATATAAAAGAACAACTAAGAACAGAACAGGAAGGAAGAGCATGAGGAAAAGACTACAGTAAACAAAGACGAATGGGGGGAGAGAAACGGAGAGAGAAGGGAAAGCACATGGAAATAGTAGGAGACCTTCAATGATACATAAAATTATAAGAGGTTATGAGGGGCAAGGGGGAGGGAAAAAAAGGGAGAGAATTGAACAACAGCAGGGGAGGTAGAGAGGGAAGATGGGAGGGGAGGGGAGGGGAGGGGGGATAGTAGGGGATAGGAAAGGTAGCAGAATACAACAGTCACTAATATGGCATTATGTAAAAATGTGAATATGTAACAGATGTGATTCTGCAATCTGTATTTGGGGTGAAAATGGGAGTTCAAAACACAATTTGAGTCAAATGTATGAAAGATGATATATCATGAGCTATGTAATGCTTTAAATAATCAATAAAAAAAGAAAGAACGTAGAAGAATAGCAAATTTAATATGGAGCTATTAATGACATAGAAACCAATGTTAGAAAAAAATCGACAAAGCCAGAATTTGGTTCTTTGAAAAGATTGATAAAATTGAAAAAGTACTGATAATAGTAACAAAGAAAAAATGAGAAAAACTAATTTGTCAATTTCAGGAAAGGAAAGCAGAACATAAATACAGATCAAATTTTATGATGTATATAAGAAAATATTATAAAACATGCTCATAAAAGATTTGAAAATTTAAATTAAATGGACAATTTTGGGGGGGAACATTTTACAAAGAATAAGACAGCACTAAAAACTATGAAGTTTTAATTATTTTAAAGAAGCAAATTTTCAATTTAAACTTCATAAATATTTTTTAAGTTCCAGATAACGTCATTAATTCTTTCAAACATTTATAGTAAGAAACACTTATAGGGAAAATATTACCTAAATTCTTTCAAAAAATAGAGCCCTCTATTTTTACAATAACTACAAAATTTTTAAAAAATCTGACTAAAACAGTATGAAAAAGGGATATCAACAGGCAATCTCTCTCACAAAACCTGTCTCATGGAATTATCCTGAACAAAGAAACAGCAATCCATGTTCAGCAAAGCATGAAACGGATACTCAATGTCATACTCAAGGGAGGTAGATTCCAGGAATACAATACATTACATAAATGTCTCAGAGAAATCACCACATTCATAGAATGAAAAAGAAAGATGAGGATGTTTAATAACTGTGGAAAAGAATTAAATAAATTTCAGCACTTATTCATGGTTTTTGAAAAATAGAATTAGGAGGATTCTGTTAAAAGTAAACTACATCAAAATAACTACAGCAATTTTTATCTTTCTTTTCTTTCTTTCTTTCTTTTTTTTTAACTTTACATGATAAAATATTGTATTACAGACCAGGAAAATGGAAAGGTCTGTTATCACTGCTTGTACTCAGCATTGTACTAGGTGGTCTGCCCACTGCAGAGATATAAGTGTAAGAACCAAAGAAACAAAATAATAAATATTCACAATTTTCTTGCAAACTTAGAAAATTTAATAATTCTGATTCCAAACATTTAGAAATTCCAAATTTGGAAAATTCAAAATAATCTTCAATTAAAATAAATTGAATAAGCACATTTAACAAATTCATTAGGTGTAAGTACAATATTTTCCAAAGTAAATTCTATTTCCATATGCCAGATGTATGTGTGTATATATATATATTATATATATATATACACACACACACACACACACATACATATCTTAAATGCATACATAAATATATGTAAATATATTTAATATATATTAAATATATCATATATTATTATATTTAATATATATAAGGATATAGAAAACTGATATTAACTGTAGCACTAAAAGCAATAAGTATCTAAAAAGTAAAGCAAAAAATGAATTAAGAAACGGTAAAATGCATAATATTATTTTGTAAAATAGTAATTTTCTGTAGTTCATTTGTTGATTGGAACAAACAGTATCACAAAACTATTTTCCAAATGTATCTGAATTCAATGAAGTCATAGAATCCTAGCCAACTTTGTGTGTGTGTGTGTGTGTGTGTGTGTGAGAGAGAGAGAGAGAGAGAGAGACAGAAACTGATAAGCAAATTTTAAAATTTATTTGGAAAATAAATATTAGACTTTGTGTTTCCTTAAGCCACTCAAGTTTTCCACCAAACTGTTGCAAATGATATTTTTTCCTTTTAATTCTACATTGGGCAGGTTTTCTTTGGTGTTGGCCCAACTGTAACGTATCCCTGTAAATGATTAGTTGGTTAGTTCTCTTATTTGAGAATTAACTTCTTGAAATATATTTTAATTTTTGTTTATAGTAAAAAAAAAGGAAAAAAGCAATCATCATTGGTTTTCTTTTCATCCCAAGCACTATGAATATGTTAGCTACATCTCTCACAGTTGAAAAACTCTGGAAACTTCGTACAAACGCTATTAAAATGTTGAACAAAATGTGATTAATATGTTTTTGTGGATCTATTGATATACTAAGATAGTTATAATTACATGACTTGAATATGTTTTTGATTATATGAAATGATTTGTTGACAAATATTCTCTAAGTATGAGAAAAATATTTTTGTTCAAACATTGCAAGAGAATGACAATATAAAGTGTTTAGATTTAGAGCCAAACTAAATGATTTCAACTCTACATCTGTTACTTCTTTGCTGAAGGATATCAGATGAACTACTTAAATTCTTTGTACCTAGGTTACTTCATCTGCAGAAAAAATAAATACACACACAGAGGTCAATGTATTACTTTAAAAATAAAATAATGTGCACAGATCATGCAGAATGCAGTTATTCAAGATGATAATTCCACCTTGCATGGGTAAATGCTCATAAAATTCTAGGTAGTAGTTATTCTGTGGTGGATGTAGCCAGATAAATACAAAGGAACTGAAGAAAACAGACTGAGTAACACAGTGGCAAAAGAACATACGATTTACTTCTCTTTCAAACATCTTTTCCAAGGTGAGTGGTCTCAGCTGGTTGGGACATTCAGGCACTCAGGTTGTTTTCATGCTGTTTTGCTGCTTCTGAGGGCTTTGTTTTTGTCTGTAAAATCAAAGTGGGTCATAGCCATGGCCATCCTCCAGCTGGCCAGAAGACAAGAGTACATGGAGGAGGCATGTTTAATTGCCTAAGGCTCAGCATTTGGAGAGGCACTTGCCTTTCCATTCATATTCCATGGACAAGAATGTAATTACATCACCACAAGCACTAAAGGAGCCTGGTAAATGTAGTCTGGGACTCACAGTAGCAGAGGACAATAGTGCATCCAGGTGGAATAGTAGCCACCTGGATCATACATGGTGCCTTCAACATGAGTCTATTGCCAGGGTGGTTACAATGGGTAGCAACAGCCTGAGAAAATTTCTCTCTGAATGAGGGTTTTCCAGATGACCAAAAATTAAAAAATCTTTCATATAAATAATAGGAATGTACAAGAGATGCAGCTCAGGGACAAATGCAATTTAATCAAATCTGTACACCTTAGGATATTGAAAAAGAAAAAGAAAATTCCTGCTATACAGAAAAGTCTTAACAGATACTTAAGTAACAATTTAAGCAAAAGTCCCTCAAACTGATGTAACATAAAAGCCTTTCTCCAAAATGTATTAATAAGATCATGAACTGGGATATGTTGTAGAATATGCTTAGGAAACTACTGTTCTATTTAACTGTTCTATTTAACTTCTCAATCCTTTGCCTTTGCTGCATTCTAGAATTATACCCATGACAACAGGAAACTTATTTAAGTCAATTCCTACAGATTCTAGAGCCCAGCGCTAAATGATTGTGCCTGATTATGTTTCATACCTAATCAGAGAAAGAGAATATATATTCTGACATGTTGCTGGAAAAAGTCATTGCTAGCAGGTTTTAAGCCTGATGTAAGCTACTGGCAAATATCTTGAATTTATCTTTAAAAGTGGAATGTTATCATGCCATCACTTTGGTGACCCCAGGCTAAACTGGCAATTGAAGGGACTAGGACATCTGCTAGTTTCTTCTGCCAGTGTCCCCTCCTCTCTCTTTTCTCTTCTCTGCTAATTAAGCTTTCACAAGTGAAAATCGAAAATCAGATCATCCACAGCATCAAACAAGTGTACTATTCCCTCCAGCCTCTGTACATTGATGAAAGCTTACTTTTTAAAGTGGTCAAGTTTTCTACAGCAACTTAAACCTCAACATAAAATACAGCACTATTTTCTAATGAATTTTATAAAACCATACTTCATGTCTGCACCTTTGTTCACAGGCCAACTTAAAATCATCCCATATTAAATCATAAAAACATATTAAAAATAAAATGGCCCAAGACATTTTATTATATTAGCTTTAAATATCTCATTTTTTGAGAATGTCAAAATTGGCAACTTAAAACTTTTTGTAAAATTATCTCCTTATGAAAACGTCTTATTAGATTAAAAGGAAAAACTTGAAAGTTACCCATGAAGGCATGTCTGTGTCAAGATATTTGATATAAAATGTAAAATAACATGGAGCTATCATTATGCTCCACCATGAAAAGATGCAATATTCTATTTCTTCCACAAGAAACATCTGAATATCCACTGTGGAGGTAATTAATTGATAAAATAGTACCTATTTTATTAATTGGTGATTAAAACTATGCTCTCTTAATTCAAAATGAATAAATGAAGAAGGACATGAAAAGAAGCCAGTGCAGAGCAGTGCAGGTTGGAATAGAGGAGCTCTCATTTCTAAAATCACTCAAGTTAAATTTGGGGTTGATATAATGGTTTCTCTCCTTCAATGTTAAAATTAATTGAAGGGTAGCAATTGGAAATCATGGACATTATAAAGAAAAAAATGACCATGGAAGATACTACAGAACAGGTTATGCATGAGCCCAATTTTAAAGATGCAGCACAGAAGCCTAGTAATTACCTACCAGAAGAGAAGAAGCCCACAAATAGCAGCATTTGCTTTATCTCCAACAACCGTTTCTTTTAAAAGTAACACACTTTCCTGAGTAAAACGACTTTTGAATACAAATGTATATAAGCAGGGACAAGACATGAAATGTTTTCCCTCAAAGACCAATTTTTATAATAAGTCTATTTGTATAACTATCATAAATTTTCCAGTGGGAATATTTAAAAACTTTCATTCTCTTTCCTAAATATAAAATTTATTCATGCTTATGGAAATTCACTGAGTGAAACAGGTGAACTTTTGATAATGGGAAAATAGAATTAATTAATCTGTCTGACAAAGAAAGTAATTCATGTTGAACAAACAGGTACAATTGGTATATTTAGAATATCCGGGTGTCAAAACACAAAATTATAACAAATTTAGCTTAAAGGTCTTAATAGGCTGTTATTTGCAACTTTAGAATTTGGTAACATTTCATTCTATGAATTGAGTGTTCCAACTAACTGAACAATGGAGCTTGGCTTTATAGGCAGAAAAGGACTAGAGAAAACAAAAAAAAAAGATTGGTCATTTCCAGTCTTTCTCCTGGTAAAGACTAAAGCAGAGATGTCCTTAACATCAAAAACATATTGGCCTATTTGAGAATTTGACTTTTCCCTCCCCTTCCCCTGACTTCTTGGAAGGTTAAACAACTTAGGCTCTGCTTGTTGGTGTGGTAGTTCAACATGAGTGATTCCATTTTATATTTGAATTTTGTCTTTGTAGCTTTATTCAGGAGCTTGGTCCAAAATCTATGGCCTCCTATAGATTTTATTTAACTCAGGTAAAGAGGCTGATTTTAATTATGCTTTCACTTGCTTTGCGAATCTCTACCTATTCACACCAGATTCCTAGAGAAACTCTAGGTGCAAATCCAATTGTTTCCTTTTCCTTGCACTTTCAGGGTCTCCAACACTTGAGGGACAACTCAGGTCATCAGCAAAATTTTTCATAAAACAATCTTTCCTTGTAGTTTTGAAAATTACAGGTTGTTCCACGGTCAATGGAAGAACTCTTACTAGGGAAAAAATGTGAGAGTTCATTTGCATCTGCTTTTGTTTCTCAATACATTTTGGGGTCCATCATTCCTTAAGCCTAGGAGAGAATTTATGAGGAGGAACACATAAGGAGATGAAAAATAACTACTAGAATTACTTACTTTGTATTCTACTAGGACATAAATATCCTAAAATTAGATTTCAGAGATACCTATGTGTGCTTTTGAAATTATGTATTAATCAATCTTTTTGAGTGCTGTTTACTTTTTAAGTGATGTTTACAAAACCTACTAGCCAAATAAATAAATGATTTCCTAAGAGGCAAATCTGCCAACAAAATTAAGTAAGCTAATTATCATACTTAAATATAATGACTAATGCTGCACCCAAAGGCTTTCTCTGAATTTAAAAAGATTGTTGTGGAAAAGTTCATGGAAAAAAAAAAAGAAGAGAGAAAGAAAAATGAGGTTTTAATGATTTGTTAACTGAAAAAATACACTTGTACATAAAATATAAAATTTTCCATTAGTTTTTAGATAAAATAAGTAATAATACATTCATTTAAACAATTAAAACCTAAAAACAATGATTATTTATTTTATGATCCCATGTCACGTCAATTCTGGAACACCCCTATCATAAAATAGAATGCTATTGAAGACACAAAAATCACAGGTGTATGAATAGAAAATGTATATGCATCTCTTAAAGTGCTTGACCTACAAAAAATATATAACTCAGGAGAAAAGCTGAGTCATTGATACCTTGAATAATCTGTTTTGGGACACAAAACTACACATAATGCTGCAGCAACAAAATGAATAATTTCTATATCAATCACTTATCTATTCTAAAAAATATACACTTACCTTCTCTGAAGCTATTTATTTGAAATAATCACTCTAGTCATTGAAGCAGTATTCCCAGGGACACATATAAATCTGTGTCTCACAATGCACAGGCATCACTTGATCCTAATTTAAAATTAAACAACTATGAAATAGGTGAGAAAGCAAAAGCTTGGATAGAGAGCCCTGCTTTTGAGCTCTGTGAACTTGGACAGGAATTTCCCTCACCTATAAATACAGAATAACAATATCTTCCTCATTGAACACCCATGAGGATTAAGTGATATAACATATTTGGACTGAACGTTAAATTTTAAAATCAAATAAGGTAATGTGAATACTTGTTATAATTGCACTTAAAATAACACCAATGGCCTTCAGATCTCAAAGTTCTACATATGGTGTCAAGAATCATAGTCAACAATGTTCTTGATGATGTGAACGGTGGCACATAGCCAGTTAGGGAAGGAAATTGTCTGGTCAATTCATATTGATTTTAGAGACTTTCTATGGTAATCACCCATTTAGGTAAACATAATTCCAGATCAGATAAAAACTGATTTTAAGATTTGTGGATTGCCATACCAGCTCAGTGCCCCATCCTGCCAGATATCTTTCACTAAATTGAAAATACTAGCTGGAATGATTGGGGCCTCCAAGCCAAGTGGAGGTATTTGTGCACACACAGAAGGCTGAGATCTTCGGGTTCATAAATTCCTTGGACTATCCTTTGCTATTAGAAGAAACTCTTCCTTATCCTTATGGAATTAATATTCTCTTATGTAAAATTTGGAAGTGAATACACTTAAGCATTTTCTTTGTAAGAGAATCTTAATTCAGAATCTTAATTCTTCTCAGGATTCATCCTTAATGAGAATAAGATCAGGTGTAACTCAGGAAGGAAGATCTGAGCTGTGCTCCCGAACAGGATGATGATGATGCATTGTAAGTCTTTAGCATATTTGCATGAAATAAGCATCCACATCCTCTGTCATTAAGAATGCAAAATATGCATAATATGCCCTGAGTTTTAGTTACTTGAAGCATTAACTGTAAGTAAATAGACTCTAAAACAATACAAACCTCTACATTTTTTCGTGCTTAAAGTCATATAATATTCTGTCCAGTGTTGTATAAAGTTTCAATGCACTTAATAATAAGTGCTTGAGTCTTCTTTTGAGGTTTATTACTTAATATTGAAAGACACATGCCATTAGAAAAACACAATTTACATTTTTTCTCTGCTGCAATAAAAATGATAGAAATAATACATAGAAAACAATAGAGCAGCAAACATAATGCCTTTCTTTCTCAGTCAATAACATCATAAATCTCACATAAAACATTACTAAAGGCACAGAAAACAAGTATTATAAAAAACATGCAATGTGCAGTTTTGCTATACAATTGGTTGAAGGCACAGGTGTTTATAATAGCCCTTTACTTATTTTATTTACTATATTTTGCTTTAACAATGAAATATAATAAGAACAAATGTGTGTGTGTGTGTGTGTGTGTGTGTGTGTGTGTGTGTGTGTGTATTCCTGCCAAGCATGTCAGGCTGAATAACACTCACCAGTTTCAGAACAATATTTTGAGATAAAAACATAAAGGCAAGAGAAGTGGCAGGTGCACAGTCCCTTTGTTGCCCATTCAACTCTAGGGTAATGGAATGGGGTCTAGCAAAGCTGGATGTCAGATTTTGAAAGAAGAACCTTTGTGTTCAGACAATTCAATTTATTATACTCATGTTTGGAGAAGCATCAGGCCCTCCTCTGGCAATGATCAGGGACAAGGGTCCATCATACATTAATTGCAGTATAATAAGGCAGACCAGTGAGACCTCTGTTGAGTGTGCATGCATCAACCCTGGGATGGTAAAAAGACAGGGTCCCAAGCCTGTAATGTAGACATGTTATATAATGAACCAGTGGTTTCAAGCCCTGTTCCCACCACCTCATCATTCTATTAGGAATGATTATCTAAGCACTAGTTAGTGTCTTTTAATGGACATGATTTCAGCTCACTAATGGTTCTGCTGAACAGGAGGTTAACTCCTCAGGGAAGCCAGCATGAAGGGCATCAATCATGGATAAGTTAACTTCACCTCTCTGAGTATAAGAAGAAAGATTTATGGGGAAATATTTAATCAACAACAAATTACTTATTTAATTAAAAAAAATTATGGTGAAAATTTAATTTTCTCCATTGATGGGCCAGCTCTCTAAGTGAAATAAAAAAAAAATAGTCAAGGTGAGGAGAGGAACTATAGACACTTTTCATTTCAATCTCTGCTGCAAACACTGGAAAACTCTTTGATTCAATATTTGTATTGTCTATAAAGTCATTCTAACTTATTTTTAATGCAATAAAGCACACAGGAGAATCTTAACAAGTATTTCTAATGAGATAAATACTGATTGTGTATTGTTTTCCACCACTCAAAGATTCTCTGGTTGTCTTCTATAAAATACTTACAGGCAGTGATTACCTATTTGTTCAAAAATTTACACTTCTTTTTGTGTGTGTGTGTGATAATTGGTGGTCACCAATAGTACGCCATAGGTAGATTCAGAAAATTGAACAAAAAATTATGTAAACATTACTTTTGAATAAATATTACTTTTCTAGTTACATAATTTCTAGTTACATAATTTTGTAACTGAAAAAAAATATATCCACCTATAAAAATTCTCAAATGTATATTTTCAGACAAACTTTTTAAATTACCATACACTATTCACAAACTGAACTCAAAATGGAACATGCACCTACATCCAACAGCTTAAATTATAAAAATGTCCAGAAGAAAATATTTGTGATTTTAGATTCAGAAATTATTATTATAACACAAAAAGCACAATCTGTTAATGACTAAAAAGTCTAAATGAACTTTCAGTAAAATTAAGTTTTTGGTCCTAAAATTCATAATTCAATAAATGAAAAATGAGTAACAGATGGGGAGAAAACACTTGCAAGTCATATATTTTAAAAATACTTGTATCTAGGATACAAGTCAATAAGAAGAAACAACACAAATTTAAAAATTGACAAATAATTTGAATATCTATTTTATAAAAAATCCTCTATATAAGTAATAGGTAGAGAAATGAACATAACATCATTAGTCATATAGGAAATATAAATAAAAACTGCAATGACTGATATTTAATTGGTACAATAAAAAGGATGATAGTACCAAATACTAGCAAGCACACAGAGAAACTGGAAAACTCTTCCTTTGCAAGAGAAAATGAAGAATGGCACTTCACCTTTGAAAACAGAGGATATTAAAAACACTCCTACTTACATAATTTTGTTGCTGAAAAAACTACATCAACCTACAAAAATTCTCAAATGTAGGCTGGGCACAGTGGTACATACCTGTAATACCAGTGGCTCAGGAGGCTGAGACAGGAGAATAGCAAGTTCAAAACCAGCCTCAGCAACAGCAAGCCACTAAGCAACTCAGTGAGACCCTGTCTCTAAATAAAATACATAATAGGGCCAGGAATGTGGCTCGGTGGTTGAGTGCCCCTGAGTTCAATCCCTAGTACCACCCCCCCAAAAAAAATTCTTAAATATACATTTCAGAAAAAGTTTAGGGGAGGGAAAGAGAAAGTAATGGGGACTGCAATGGAACACATTATAGTCAACACTTGTATAATTATGTCAAAATTTATCCCAATGTGCCGCAGTCTGGCTGGGCACAAAATCACGAGCCACTCAAGCAGGAACAAACTTTATTTTTGAAACTGCCGCCAATGCCCCATACACTCCTGGGACAATTGCCGACCAACCCATGAGGTGTTCTCCCGGACCCCAACAGGAAGTCCCTCCTCCGGAATTCCCTCCTACCGCACTTCCCCAACCAATGGGAACTCTCCAGGAGTCCCCTAGCAGGCTGAGGTGGACAGCAGGAGTCCAATATCCATATGAATGTAAATATTAACATAATCATATCATCTCAATGGCTTGCTGGCGTCACCTTTTAACCAAAAATTCCATGCATCATATTACTTGGCTGTGGCTCTTAGCACCAATGTAATGTATAACCAGAATGTTTTTTTTCAAAATTAAATTTAGCGTTATCCTGCAATTTCCTCCCTATGAACTTGCTCCATAAAGATGAAAACATATGTCTATCTCAAAACTGGCATGCAATATTATTCATGAAATAATATAGCAAATTATTACTGAATGACAAAAATGGTGAATGAGCTAAATGTCTATCAAATGATGAAGGAACAAACTATGATGTATGGGTATATACTATATCATGAAGCCAATAGTCATAATAGCATACTGATTTCATAACTTTCCCAAGAAAAGTAGAAACTATAGAAATCTATCATTTGCCTTGGTTGTCTACTGCTGTGGAAGAAAGTTTGGTTTAACTGCAATCAGGCAGTAGCCCATCTGGGCTGAGGGATGTGCTCTGTACTGGTTTAAGATGCAGATAGCTCAAATCAAAAACTGCACAACAAATCAGTGAGTTTTTTACTTAGAAATGGTGAATTTTGTGGTAAATTGCATGTCAATGTAAAAAGGAAAGCTTAAAATTTATTAAAAGTAAACAGAAAATAAAATAGAATGATTAAAATATTCAACTTTTCTCAATGAAGGCAAAAAACTGAAAACAGTTTTCAGAGGCAGGAGCTGTAAGAGAAAAAAAAATACAGACAAACTGGAAGATTTAAATCCAATAATAACAATAATTATATTAAGTATAAAAGGATAAACATTACATTTAAAAGGATCATATTGTCAAAAGAAGAAGAGAGTAAAGACCAATAATATTCTGCCTAGAAGAAATGCACTTCAAATATAATATGGACAATTTAAAGTAAAAGGTGACCACCACACACCTTGTGTATCAATCATAACATAACAGAGCTAATATGGCTGCATCAATATCAGAAAAAGGTAAAAAATGATAATACAAAATGATTAAATAATCAATTTAATATGAACATATAACTATTATAAATGCATAGCCATAAATAACAGAGCCTCAAAATGCATGAAAAAAATAACTAAAGGGAATATTTTATGAGATATAAAAAATTTACAATAATTATTTGTTGGATATTTAACATTGTACTCTCAGTAACTGATAAAATAGTTTTTTGAAAAATCAAATCAACACTCATGAAAAATATATTGTTATTGACAACTGAAGAATAATACACACAACACTTGAGAATTTTAATTATTTTCATTATGAAACAGTCACCAACACAGACTATGTTTCATGCCATCAATAAGACAATAAAGTTCAAAGCATTGGAATCTTAAAGAATATTTCACAACTAACTGGAATGAAACTTTTGAGCAATAACAAGATACCTAGAAAATGCAAAATATTTGAAAATTAAATAACATACTTCTAAATATTCCTGGAGTCAAATAAGAAACTACAAGGAAAATAAGAAAGTATTGCAAATTAAATGATAATAAAAATTCAATGTGTAATTTGTGAAGTCCATCGAAAGCAATACTCACAAGTAAATGTATGTCTTTAAATAATTACACTAGAAAATGAGAGAGACTGGAAAACTCTTATGTAATTTTCCACCTCAAGAAGTTACAAAGAGAAAAGTAAAATAAACCCAAAGGAAGTGGAATAATGGGAGGAAAAAGGAGAGAACTTTGGAATTCATGAAATAGAAAACAATAGAGGAAAATAGGAAAGCCAATTGTCTATTTGAAAAAAAATGAGCAAAATTGCTAAACATCTAGCAAGACAAAATAGAAATAAAAGGGAAAAATGGAGGGAGGGAGAGAAATCAATTACCAACAACAGAAATGAAAAGGAGATATACCACAAATACTGGAAGCAACAGAAGGAAAATTAAAAAATTATGATTAATTTTGTGCTAATGCATACAGCCACTTAGATAAAAAGAGAAATGCAACCTACTAAAAATGATAAAAGAGGAAATGGAAGACCTGAATGAACTTACATGTATTTAGGAAATTGAGTTCCTAATTTATATAGTTTCCAGGGACTAGTCCACATGGTTTCAAACACAAAACAGATTTTGGTCAAATACTAGTAGAAGAAATTATATCAATTTTATAAAAATGGTTTCAGAAAATAGAGGAGAAAGAAAATCTTCCTAACTCATCTTGGGAGATGGTAAAACCCTGAAAAGAAAAACTTCAATAGAATTTTGTAAGGAGAAAACTGCAAATATACCTCATAAATGTAACACAAATATTGGCAAATGTAATCTACAAATATATAAAATGAGAAAAACATCACGAGTGGAATTTAACCCAGAACTTGCAGCAAATTTAAAAATTACTAATCTTTAAAAGAAAATCTTTAGATGTGACACAGACAAAATATTTACTGTAAAAGTTGTATTAAGATAATGTAAAACCATCTTGCAATCAATAACAATGACAAAGACAAAACAAAAATTTATTTATTTATTTATTTGTTTATATGTGGTGCTGAGAATCATACCCAGGGCCTCACACATGCTAGGCAAGTGCTACACCACTGAGCCACATCCCAGCCCCAAAACAAAATTTAAATAGGCAAAAAAATATGGGGAGCCAGGGGCAGTGGCACATGCTGATAATCCCAGCAGCTCTCAAGGCTGAGGCAGGAGGATCTTGAGTTCAAAGCCATCCTCAGCAAAAACGAGGCGCTAAGCAACTCAGGGAGACCCTGTCTCTAAATAAAATACAAAATAGGACTGGGATTGTGGCTTAGTGTTCCAGTGCTCCTGAGTTCAATCCCCAGTATCAAACAAACAAACAAACAACATATGGAAAAAGTTTTGAACACTTATTTAAAAGTTAGATCTTTAGGTTATTGAGTGTTTATTTAAGAGTTTATGACCAATAGGGAAATATTTCCGTGTTCTCCCTTTTTGTCTTACACAGGTTTTAGGTGTATGAAGTTTAAAATGTCAGCAAAATAATTTTTATCAGACTTTGATCATGCTGGCCTTTAATGTACAAAACATTTGTCTCTTAATTCTTGTAATGAAGATGCTCAATGGCAATGTGTATATATTTATGAGGTCATATAAAATCTTTAATTATATTTTTAACAAAATATGTGTGTGTGTGTGTGTGTGTGTGTGTGTGTGTGTGTGTGTGAGATTGGAGAGTAGGTTTTATTATAGATGATCTTTAATTATTGCACCAAAACTTTGTACCTTAAATATAACTAAAAATCAAATGTTTGGAACATAAAAAATATTCCCTAATGTAAGAATATGATGAATGGTAGTTAGGTTTTCAAATAAGACTAAAAGTAAAGAACTAAAAAAGTAATATTGTTGAAGGCAAAATACAGGCCAGACTTTTTTATAAAGCCAAACATTATTTATATTAACCATATCTGTGGGAAAGTTCACTATGGATAAACTAGTAACATCTAGAGATGTTACTGGGAATAAATAATATAGTGATCAAGAATTTAGGAAATCCAAACATTCTATGTTCCTGACTTCACATTTGTTCAATAAAATCCTGAACTGGAGAAAATGTCAGCCCCTTTTATTCAATGTAGGTGCAGTGTAGGATAGACTCCCACTCTGATCTCCTTAGAAACAGTTTTGTTGAGAGGATATTTGCAATTCAAGTATTTTTAAATATTCTGGGCTGAATATAGTTGGAATTTTTCTTCACCTCATAGGAACAAAACTCCATTTTCAACTATACCTTACCATACTTGTGATAATCTTACAAATATTTTGAGAAACCTCTGCCTGTTAACAATAAAATAAAAATAGAAGTTAATAATCTGAAATTGTGGTGTGTCCTGGTAAATGGATACAACTGGAGAATATCACTCTAAATGATATAAGTCAAGACTCAGAAAGTCAGGCATGGAAAGATTTCTCTCATCTGTGGAAACTAGAGCAAAAGTAAGGGGGGGGGGGAGTAAGAGGATGTGGTTCCCATGAAAATAGAAGTGAGATGGGTGGAGCAGAGGAATAGGACAGATGAGGAGTAAGGAGGGACAGGAAAAGGGAAGATCTGCAGTAGGAAGTGGACCAAATTAAGCTATGTACATATATGAATATACCACAGTGAATTCCATGTCTATGTATAACTATAAAGTGCCAATTAAAAAATAAATAAATAAAAGGAATAACAGTAGACAACAGGAACAGGGGGAAGTGGAGGCAAGGAAAGAGGAAGCAGTAGGGACTGCGATGGAACAAATAACATTCCATTCTTGTATAATTATGCTCGAATAACTCTCAATATTATGTATATCTGTAATGCATTAATAAAATATTTTTTTAAAAAGTAACCTGATTTTTCTTTAGAAAACCAGAAATAGTGAAGAAAAAAAATCATGGTTGGGATGTGGATGGGTAGGTAAGTTTAAAATAAAACTTTAAAATATTTAACATATTTTGATTTGAATTAATATCAGGAGTAGAGAGTCACAAGGGTTTTTAATATTTTGGATAATTTCTTCTTCTCATTTTAACCATAGTCTATTAGAAATCGCTGGATGACTAGAGGAGACAATTCCCAAAGTGAGATATAATTAGGGAGCACTTAAGTAAAAAAAATATATTTAATCCATGTATATTAAATGTTCTTTTGAACCTAGACATAATCTCTTTTTACAAATTGTGGCAACATTGTCTTTTACAGCCCAAATACTTTTGAATCTAATTATATTTGAACATTTTTACAAGACTGAATGATTATTGATTACTATATTTAATACATATAAATAACATTTATATACATGTATTTTTTATTACATGTTATTATATAACATGATATTTGCTCAGCAATATTTTAAATTTCTGGGCTTTACTACATTTTTGGAGGGGTGAGGTACTGGGGATTGAACTCAGAAGCACTCGATCACTGAGCTACATACCCAGCCCTAGTTTGTATTTTATTTAGAGACAGGGTCTTACTGACTTGCTTAGTGCCTCACTGTTGCTGGGGCTGGCTTTGAGCTCAGGATCCTCTTGTCTCAACCTCCTAACGGCTGGGATTACAGTCACGTACCACCATGCCCGGCTTTACTAGATTTTAAGATACTTTGGAGTAGGCATTGTGTCTGTCTTACTCACTATTATGCAACTATTATATATCACAATGTCTGAAACACATTAAATGCTCAAAAACATTTGGGAGTGAGTATATAAATGAAGATAGATAACTGAAATTGGGTCAGGAAAAAATGGTTTCAGCAAGTGTTGTTATATTAAATTAGTATTTTGCCATAACCATTTTTTTTACTCACTCTACTAATCTTTACCTGAAATAGCATGGTATATAAAAATATGTCTAGATAGAGGGATGGATGGATGGATGGATGGATGGATGGATAGATACATACATACATACATAAACAGACCCAAATATTAATAGAAATGCCTATTGTCTGCCTTTCCATTTGCATGTTTTATGTCTTGAATTAATTTTAAGCAAAGAAAAGCCCATGAGTTTCTAGTAGTTTGAAAATGACTCAGGATTAATAATCAATTTTCTTTATCCATGTAATCAAAGGAAATGTGAAAAGGAAAAAATCTCCATAAGAATAAAAGAAGATCATAAATGAATAAAATATGGCAGTTGTTACCTTAGAAAATATATTGAGATATTTTAAACATTGATAAGACAGCTCTTAGATTATGCCTAGGTTTTTAAAAATTACTATCTAAAATCAATTTAAGGACTGCTATTTAATTTACTGGATACTGACAGAAGAATAAATATCTAGATAAGTGTATTAAATATATAGGGATATGAAATATTTTAAGATTCAAAGTTTATACTGTCTTTGAGAAGATATTATATTTATAACAGAATATCACTCAGATCATGCTAAAAAACTCCAAGGAGGTCTATGGAAACACTGATACAAAATATCCAGGCTTAAACCTCAATAAATTTGTTAAAATATTAGTATATTATATTATAGAAACTTTTCATATGTATTTATGTGCTTGTATGTATGTATGTGTATGTTTATAAAGCCATGACAATTATAATAAAAATATACACATTCATATGACCACAGTTTTCTGAAGAAGTCTTTTTTTCATTTCACTATCCATCACCTTTGGACTATAGGTTAAACCATAACAGGAATAATTAAAATCATAATCAAATAGGGAACATTTCGCAAATGATTCCTACATATGCTAGGAACTATTTTAATCCCTTTAAATATATTTCTTTTCTTTTTTTTTTTTTAAATAGAGAGTGAGAGAGGAGAGAGAGAGAGAGAGAGAATTTTTAATATTTATTTTTTAGTTCTCGGCGGACACAACATCTTTGTTGGTATGTGGTGCTGAGGATCGGACCCGGGCCGCTCGCACGCCAGGCGAGCGCGCTACCGCTTGAGCCACATCCCCAGCCCCCTTTTAAATATATTTCCAATTATAAGATAATTACAGGAGTACTCCTAATATCTTCATGTTATGACAGAGAAAAGAAACCCTTTGGGGTTAAGAAATCTGTAATTGGCCCATGATCACACATTAAGGGAGGAAACTGGGATTCCAACCTACACAACCCGCTTCCAGACTTGCACTCCTGTAAATAAACCCTAAAGAAGAAAGATTTCCATGAGCAGTAAAATATTTGCATATCAGTAGAAAAGCTAGTAATAATGTGATTTTCAACGTCTATATTATAATATTTTTCAGAGCCTCTAGAATATATACAGATTTTATTTGCACATTAAATTTTCTTTTTCAATGATTCTCTTTTGAATAAATGTGAATTAATGACAGTTTAAAAATAAAATCTTTACCACCTAATGCATGGGGTAAGGAGTATGTTAATAGCTAAACGTTTTTACTTTTCCTCTTTTTAAAACTGTCTTACTTCTGTTATAAATTCTAAGATAATAGTGATGTGTAACTTGGGATTAGTATGATCTTTAATAGAATAATTTGACTTCTGCTTGGTCATATTGTAAGACTCTCAAGTTTTTATTGTGGAAATCATGATATAGAATAAATTATAAATTTACTTTTAATCTAATAAAGAATAACCAAAATTAGCTATTTAGTATCAATATTTAATCATACATAATTTCTCTTATAATTGTGTATGTACCAGTCCTTTTTTTTGCAATCCAACATTTGTATTCCTTGTAAGCTACTGATATCAATTGTAAAAGAAATTTCAGAAATGAAATATAAATGGGAAAATTATTTTCTCCCTTAAGTATATTTTGCCCAGCACTAAAAAGTTTTTCAATATATTACATAGTAAATTTTGTTCTTTTTCCCCCAGAAAGAAAATTCTAACCAAAATGTTTGTACTTGAGGCTGGGGATATAGTTCAGTTGGTAGAGTGCTTGCCTTGCATATACAAGGACCTGGGTTCGATCCCAGCACCACAACAAAAGAAAATAAAAATGTTTGTACTTGAAATTACACTTTATGCAAGCAATTATCAGAACTTAATAAAATATAATTCTCTCAGAAAATTATTTAATGTTATTTCAATACTGAATTAATGTCATATTCCATTCCATATTTTTAGAAACACAAAAAACAAATTTTCCATGCAGAAGAGAGCTAAGTACTTTATGTAGATCTTCTGCCCTCAAGCAGGTGTTCTTTAACTCCCCCTGCTTCAGTGTAGGCTACACAGTATTTCTTCCAAGGAGGATAATGAGGCAAGCAGAGATGAGGGGGAAGTAACTTTATGGTGGAGAAACCTGAGCAAGGATACCTCACCAAATGATCAAGGTCAACATCAGCAGTGATAAAATCATATTGTTAGTACACACCCTTGACATGATATGATTAAAAATAGCACTTTCCCTCTGTGGCCTTCTTCATCCAAACTCATAATGTCTGTTGAACCACAAAAATAAAATCAGACAGTCACAACTGAGAGCATTCTGAAAAATTCCTGACCAACACTGAAAGATTGTCAAGGTCATCAGATCAAGGTGAGTTTGAGAAACTGTCATAGGTATGGGGGACCCAAAGTGACACAAACACTAAAGGTAATATGGTGTCCTGAGTAGGATTCTAGAACCAAAGAAGTATACTAGGTAAATCTAAAGATACCTGAATAATTTACAGACTTAGTTAGTAATGAACCACCAGCATTGGGTCAATAATTGCAACAAATGAAATACTAACAATAGGAGGAACTGCCAGTGTGACATATGAGGACCTTCTGCATACTTTGCAATTTTTCTGTACATTTGGAACTGTCCTAAAAGAATAAAAGTTATTAAAATATGTACTCAGATTGCCAAATAAATAAATAGATATGATACATTAAGTTTTAAAACCTTAAAGTGTGGATTGCATTTAGTAAAGAAAAAGGTAATCTATTATCTCATTACCCAGAGATAATCACCGGAAATATCCTCATGTGTTTCTTTCACATCCTTTTATATACAAATGAGCATATTAATTTTATCCCATTGGGATCTTGAATCTACTGTTTTGGAATCTTACTGCATTTTACCTTGCATTCTAAGTATTTATTAATATATAATATTAATACATAATTCATAATTAATAAATATATGCATAGTTTCTAAAACATAATTTAAATAACTATAGTATAGACTTGGGCTCATGTAATATAGTTTATTTTTTTCTAAAATATCATCAGACAAGAGAAAGTTTACTAAACTTCCTTAGTTTCAAGAAGACAATTATTACTTTAAAATCTAAACCTGCCAGGCAGGGTGGCAGAGTTCAAAGCCAGTCTCAGCGAGGCCCAAAGAAACTCAGTGAGACCCTGTCTCTAAAATACAAAAAAAGGGCTGGGGGCGTGCCTCAGTAGTTATGTGTCCCTGAGTTCAATCCTCAATAAAAAAAAAAATGAAATAAACAAAAAAATCCTAAACCTTTACCTAAATTTATTTCTTCAGGACAGATTATGAGGATTGGGTTACTACCTTAAAAAGTAATGACATTATTTAGAATCTTAATAGAAATTTTCTTTCTGGAAGGTGTCAAATAAATTGTGATATTTCCTCTTTTGATGGATCAAGTTTGTCAAGATTTCATGCAGATTCCTTCCAATCTCTTAACAATCTAATATCTCAGAAATTGATTTGTAACTGATACATTTATAGGGGTTTATTTTTGTACTTCCCAAGATTTCTTTCACACATAACCATTATATGAATTTTAAAACCCTGTTGTCTGGATTAGACAATGAAACACAAACACTTCAGTCTTTAGATTGAATTTGGAAATTACCTTGGTCTTCATGCAGGCTTGTTATCACCAGAATATAAAGTATCTGTTTATATTTTCATTCTTGATTGATAGGATAATATTCATCTTAGAATGTTGGAAAAGACATAAAAATTTAAGGGCTCAGAAAAATATATGCCCTTGACCTTATCACATAGTGCCAAACTTTTTAGTGCTTTGTCATCTTTATTTCTGATCTACCTTCTCTTATATTTTTTATTTGATTTATCAGAATTGATTTCTTTTTAAAAACTCAACATTATGTAATAAGCATTTTCTCATAACTAAATATTTTTGTAAATGTTATTTTAAAGGCTTTATAATATTTATTTGAATTGGTATATAAGAATTTCCATAACCATTAAGCATTTGAGTTTTTTTCTGTATGTTTGTCACTAATAACACTGAAAACCATTTCCATATATAAATTAAATAACTTTCTTATTTTTGTCTACTATAAAGGAGAATAAGAGTTATACAAAGAAACATAACCATTTGCCTGTTGCACAAAGTAATCATAGTTTTTTGCTCTCTAATGATGGGTTCATCTCATTATGAAATCACCAGTATCAAACACTACATTTAAAATATGTGCTAATTATATGAGTATGAGGAAGACATTGGAAGTTTGATTTGCATTTCTTTTATTACTGATATAGTGAAGCACTTGAATGTATTTGTATATACTTGTATTAATTATGTATATGTTATTGGTATAATATGATCATATTCTCAATAAAAACTTTTTATATATTTCAATTTATTATCTTACAGTTACAAAAATATATCCCAGATAAGTTGTTTCTTATGAGGGTTGCCTTGAATATGATAAACTGATCTCATCTGTACTATGTTGATGATATGGAACATTTTAATTTCCCATAATTCATATGATGATATTTCCTGAACATGTTTCCAAAGTGAAATAACACTGTCAGGAAATGTATTGTAGAATTTTAATAACTGATTATAATAGACACTTAATAAATATTTTGATTGACATATTGAAACAACAAATTATTCTCTTTTAGACTTAATGAAATCATATTCTATCATTACAATCAGACTCTGTCACATTGTCTTATATATATATCCCATTACAAAAGTGAAAAATCACTAGCATGTATATTCCTACTAAAAACATTAATGTATTAGTTATATTTTTCAACAAATTGAATTAAATGAAAATCTGTAAGGTAAAAACATCAATAATAGGAGCTAGGTGTTAGCATGACATAAATATACTGTAGTTTCTATTACTGAGTGACAATTTTAGCACATAGTCCATGAATAGAAAGAGGGTAAATTATGTTGTTTACAATCTCATATGTAAATAAACATTGTTTAAATGACATATATAATATATATTTGCATAAGAAGAATGCCATATATAATATATATTTGCATATTTAAAGTAATTATCTTAGAGTTGATTCAGGGCTGTCTTGTGGCCTTATGGGAGAAATCATCTTGTATGCTTCATTCAGTAAATCTAAATCTCTATCATCATTGACCTCGTTAAGATGCTCACCAGGATACATAAAATTATAAGAGGCTATGAGGGGCAAGGGGGAGGGAAAAAAAGGGAGAGAATTGAATAACAGCAGGGGAGGTAGAGAGGGAAGATGGGAGGGGAGGGGAGGGGAGGGGGGATAGTAGGGGATAGGAAAGGTAGCAGAATACAACAGACACTAATATGGCATTATGTAAAAATGTGAATATGTAACAGATGTGATTCTGCAATCTATATTTGGGGTGAAAATGGGAGTGCAAAGCACAATTTGAGTCTAATGTATGAAAGATGATATATCATGAGCTATGTGATGCTTTAAATAATCAATAAAAAAATTTAAAAAAAAGATGCTCACCAAGGAGAAAAGTATGGATGAGAAAAAATAAGGATTCTAACCATTAATCTATTTCTACAACTATTTATATAAATGTTTAACTCCTTGAATTACTTTGCTTTAAAACTTTTGAAAATCAAAATGACAATCAAGAAAGCAGACACTAGCAACTTCACAAACAGTAGGTTGGAAGAAAGCATGTCAAATATCATGAGGCATTTGATCCTAATCCTTTGTAAAATAGTTTTGAAGAAAATCTTTTTTTGGAAGTAAATAATCTTCTAAAGTAGCCTTAACATTAATGAAATTTTCAAATTGGACCTAGTTTTCAGTATTGATTTGTTTTACTTGATTTTATTGATCAACTGAAAATTCAAGGCAGTAAATTTGCAAATGAATCTTTAATTATATAAGCAAATAAACATATGTCTGGCAATATAATGTGTCCTAGACAGGTATGATCTTTTAATTATGAATGTATTTACTGACCTTGAGATTGTTAAAATGTTTAATAAGAACACATAGACAAAATAGAAAAATTTTAAAGATATTATAAAGATTAATGATAACAAGTCTGATTTTAGGAAGCAAAATGAAGTAATATGAGAACTTTCTTCTAATATTTAAATTCTACTAAACAATGCCAAATAAGCATCAGCCTATTTTTAAGTTTCTCAGGTCATTGAAGGGTTTGTAGTCCTCAAGGCAGGACATGTTTTCTTTGGATGGCTTTGAAAGTAGAAATGACTTTCCTATATTCAGTGAAAGCTGTCTTCCTAAAACATTTGACAAACTGATATTTTTCCTAGAATGTAGTGTGGTTATTCAATAAACATTCACTTTCTTCTGATAGCCAATTTAAATCATCTGTTTCTCCTCTTTGCTAGCCATCATTTTTGTAGACTAAACATCACTCAGTCTGTATCAGTTCTACAGTTGTTTCTGTTTCTAGACAAATAATTATCTCAGTTGCCCTCTTCTGAACATATCTAGATTATCTACATGCATCTCAAAACATGGGGTACAAAACCAAACACAGCATTCATTTAATGTAGCCACAAAGACTATTTTATTTTTATCGTATAAGTTGTACATGATGTTTTGATAGACACATAACTAGTGAAACAATTACTGTAGACAAATTAACATATCCATCAATTTATGTAGTTGCTCTTTTGGTGTAGAAAACCTAAAATCTCTTCTCTCAGCAAATTTTCATCAATATATAAAATTGTGAACTATAGTCCTCATGTTGTACATTCCACCACTAAATTTATCCATTCTACCTTTTTGCAAATTTGTATTCTTTGCCTATTTCCTTCCCCTGCCTATAGTTGGTAACTAACACTCTGATTCTATTTATTTTACTCTTTTTGATATTTAAGATTCCACATAGCCAGATATGGTGGCACATGCCGGTAATCTCAGTGGCTCAGGAGGTTGAGGTAGGAGGATAGCAAGTTCAGGGCCAGCCCCAGCAACTTAAAGAGGCTGTAATCAACTTAGTAAGACCTTGTTTCTAAATAAAAAATAAAAAGGGCTGGGGATGTGGCTCAGAGGTTAAGCACCCTGAGTTCAATGCCTGGTACCCCCCTACCAAAAAGGAAAATATATATATATATACAAGGAAAATATATATATATATATATACACACATTCTTGTGTTCTTGAAGTCATATAGTATTTTTCTTTCTGAATCTGTCTTATTTTACTTAATATAATGTCCTCATGTCACAGTGGCTACTTCTGAGTTATATACATAACACCCATATATAGTATTCAAACACACACACACACACACACACACACACACACACACAATTCATCTGTTAAAAAAATCTCTTAGGTTGTCTTTTTTCTGTGAAAAAAGTCTTCAAAGAACATGAGAGCACAGACATCTATATGGGGCTCCAATTTTGTTTTCTGTGGGTATGTACCCAACAGAAATATTTTTGGCTCATGTGGTAGATCTATTGTTTAATTTTTTGAGGGTCTTCTATACTGTTCTCCACAATGGCCAAACTAAACAAGTTGCATTTTTGTCTAACAATATATAAGGGTTTCTTTACCTCCATACTCCACAAATACTATCTTTTTTCTTTTGACAATGTTTATCTTCACAAGTATGAGGTAATATCTCATTGAGGTTTGGATTTGCACTTCCTTGGGTCATTAATGACATGAACATTATAGGTTTTAGCAATTGTGCTTATTTTTAGCCAACTTTACAATGTTTTACCAATATATATCATGGTAGGAAGATGTTGCTACTACTGTTACTGAGAGTGATTACTATTGGTGTTTATAAAATTCTTTCCCCAAATTTCTCTATGTGTATTATAAGATAATCTAAAGAATAAGGCTATATTTTATTAGTTTTTAAGTTATCAGTGTCAATGAAGCCAATATCATAGAATAAATGCTCACTGTTTTTTAAATTAAAATAAGCTTTGAACTTCCCTGATAATGCAGTAATAGCAATCTAATTAGAAGGGTGTTTCTTCAAACAGACATAAGGTGAGGGTAGTGGTAGTTGTGCTAGTTGCTTCATAAGTATTTTGGTTATCCCCATTATCTACCAATATTCTAATAAATATTCTGCTTTATCTGCAACCATCCTATTGGAAAAAAAATCAATGAATTTATTACAATTTTGAGATTTCATTTGTTTCAATATTTCATGCTTCATTGTTTTAAAAATAATTAAGATGTCTTACAAGAGTACCAAACATTCAGAAAGACATATTTTCCTGAAAACATTTAAGAAAAATGAGACAAGTAAAATCAAAATTTGCAAATATGGAGCTAGGCACGATGGTGTCACTTGTCTGCAATCCCAGTGGCTCTGGAGGCTGAGGAAAGTGGATGATGAGTTCAAAGCCAGACTTAACAACTTAGCGAGGCTCTAAGTAACTCAGCGAGATCCTGTCTCTAAATAAAATATTAAAAAGGGCTGGAACTGTGGCTCAATGGTGGAGTGCCCCTGAGTTAAATTCTCCATAGCAAAAAAAAAAAAAAAAAGGAAACAAATTGCAAATACAGATGAACCAGAAATACAAAATGTTTGCCCTCCAGTGTTACTTATTTGTCATCACCTACTACAATTTGCCTTTAATGTTGAAACAACAGAAACAGAAAAACATGATTTCCTATCATCGAGGTTTACGTGTTTTCAATCTCAAGGTCTGGTACCAACCAGTTGGACAAGATTGGCACTGAGGCACCTGTGATACCTTGGGTGAAGTCTCTATATGCAATGCAATCACCCAATGATTTTTGCCTTCTAAATATCAGTCAAAAGTACTACTCTCTCCTAAAACATTATTTTTTCACCTTCACAAATATAATAGAATTGTAATAGTCTCTCTATACCCACATTATCCTCTGCTCTAGTATGCTGTCCATATTGCAGTCAGAGTGACTTTTTATAAATACAAACTAGATTCTATTGTGATGAATGTGATGAATGCCTTTTAGACATCCTTTATTGACCTAAGGATTAAAGCTTAATATGGAACACGAAGTGATATATGATAAGTCTATACCCATGCAGCATCCAAACTTAGATCACTTAGGTCTTTTTTAGGGTGGGTTTAGCTAAATGTGCCTTAGTTTAGTTTCATCAAGTTACCTTCCCAACTTGATGAAAGTTTCCTCCCAACTCAGTTCCTTTGCACTTACTGCTTTTACTCTTTATACCATCTTTTTTTTCCTTCCATTATATAATCAATATTCACTTAGTTCTATATAGGGGCACTTTGTGTAAGCATATGCCACAAAGTTATCCATTCATCTACATATATGAATATATATATATATATATATATATATATATATATATATATATATATATAATTCATCAGCAAGTATCCACTCATGTACATATATCTTATATATATAATACATAACATAAAGCAGGAATTTTTTTTAAATTTACATGATAATTTTAACGATCTGTAAATGAATTATATTTACTAGGTAGTCTAAATAATGCTAATTTTGCAGAAATATTAGTTTAACTCTACAATATCTAACAGCTTTCCTTTTTTCTTAGATAAAATGCATAATCTGCATTTACTATTTTTTACTTAGCTCAATAAAAATGTCCTGTTTATGTTTCACAAATATAAAATATTGAGCTTTAAAAATAATAATGTAGCCTTAAAAATATTGAGGATTCAAAAACTGATCTGAGACTTGAAGAAAATAAACCTGACATCCTATAAAAGTAGAATTTATTTAACACTTTTTTCTTTTGCAACTGCTTATACCAGAGTGCTATAATTTAAACTCCCTACTTCACCTCTCCCCCTTGCCTTTATGAAGCAATCTTCTGAAGATGCTTTGAGGAAGACAGACTATAAAGTGTTAGAACTTCCTTTCAAATGATCCTATAAGGACCAGGATCAATATATTTGTTGTTGCCATGGTGAAGGGACATACAGGACACAAAGGTATTAATAACACATAGTGTTTAGAATAGACGGAAGTGTTAATAATAATAAAAATAATAAATTATTTTATAAAAATTTAGTCATAAACTATACTTTTTGTTACCATTGCCAATTAAAAATGCATTATGTTATGATAAAATGGCATTTTAAAAACACTGGAAAGATAAAATATGGACTCAGGAAACATTTTTATTTTTAAGAATGGAAAAAGAGTGACACTCCAATGAAGAGTGACTGTTAACATAATAATTTTCCTCTGGATTTAAGAGAGTCTTGTGGCATTTTATTCAAGAAGAGAGTTTTTATTCTGTTTTTTTGAAAACTGGATTCCTGCTGTATTTATACAATCTATATACTCATATCAGGCAATATTAAGCATGACTAATTGAATTTACACTAGAAAATTATTAAAAGTGCGTGCATGCGCACACACACACACACACACACACACACACATCCTTCCACTACATATCTTTCCTTCATAAAGGTCACTAAATTTAGTAATCACTTAAATTCATATGTCTTAATGAATATTATATTGTTTCTATTTTATTTTACATAGTCACTTCATTGATAATTGTTTTGTAGCATTAGTTGAAGAAAAGCAATGAGAATAGGCAAAGAAGTTATTCAGGATGGATGGGTGAATATTGATCTCAAGATGTTTAGCTATTTCTTAAGGGAAAAATAGTTCCTTAAATAATTTCATTAGCTATAAAAATGGTCCCATTTTTTCCCATTTACCTACATCAAAAAAGCCAGAGTTCTGAAACTTTAACTGAATAAGAAGATATGTTCAGGTGTGCAGTGTAGACTTTCTCTGATTGATTTCTAGATGCTTTGCCATTTTCTTAAGTTCCTCTCTTTAGAGTCCATTCACATAACCAATACCAACCCAAAGGAAAATCCAGAGAAATTCAAAATACTGACAAAATATTTTAAGTGATAATGAATAAAGTGATTTTAGTTTCAGAAATATATAGAAAGACTGAAAAATAATATGCAAAAGTGAGAGTATTTATTTATAAGAATAGTCAGTTATGGGTTACCTTTTTGCATTTCCAAGATTAAATATTATTATATCTATAGGTCAGCATGCATAAATAAAATAACCATGCTGATCTGTCATTGCTTAGGTATTCATAGGGGCTTCATTGGTTTAGAGAATTTAGTTTATATATCTCTGGCCTAAAGGAATTGATGAAAGTAATGGACACTTAGCATTGTAGTTGGTGACTTCAATGTCTCCATGTAGGAATTAGCAGATCTCATTTTAAGTGAAAACGGGTAACCAGACTGGGGTAAAATGGAAAGGGTCTTAGTGCTTAGCATTTATCAACATGCTGTTATTTTTATCCTTGATGCCTAGTGTTCTGTATTCTGTGCTTTAGATTTATCTATTCCTTAATTGTTCTCTGCTCCATAGGGTCCCCAGTGAATCCTTGAATAATTGAAAAGCATTTATCTCCCCAGTGGTTGAGCTTCGGTCACTGTGGGACTGAAACAGCTCAGTAAACCGATCATCATGTTCATGTAAAGGTGTCAGATTTTAAGATGGAATGGCGCAGCATAGATACTGTGGACCCCTATCACTTAGTTAATTACTTTAAATCATTTTTATATTGCAGTGTTTTGTATTCTAGTGTTAGATGAGATAACACAGGCCTTAAAATCCAACATAGATCTGATCTGGTGTCATAGTAATAATTCTTTCCGACTCCCCAGATACAGAAACCATCACTTTAAGCCTTTACATAACATTTTGCAACTAAAATAGATGAAGTACCATTGCCAATAGGATTACATTGGAACAAAATTTTAAAGAAAAGAGATAAAATATTAGCAATCAGAATCATGACTGTAGTGACATCATTTGTACATTAGTATAAAACTCTATGCAGCATGCTAAAGTAAAGAACTAGAATTTGACAAAAAATAAGAATTTTTCCCTGTGCAACTTTGAATCCCAAAGATAGTGATTCTGAAACATTATACCGTCCTGTACTCTGGCTACAGACATTAAAATTTGAATGTCTTTTAGCTTATTTTCTCCATGAAATAACAAGAAGTATGATATTGAAATACACTGTAAAAGGCCAGTTAATTTGTCAATGGCAGTGCACCTAAGCTAGAAAAAAACAAAAACAAAAACACTCAATTGGTTTCAAACTTTGAAAAGAATAAATATTTAACTATCTTTTCCATGATTCACAATTTATCTTTTCTGTGATACACAATTATTGAGGGAAAGGTCAGTATGAAGCCTACATTATGGAAATGTCTACTGCATTATGAAAAATGGAAACTAGCTGTTTAATAGCAGGAAAAACATTGTAGAAAGATACAATGTCAGTAAAAAGTTCAGAAGAACCCCCCCCAAATTTTATTTTATTTTTTCATTACAAAACATATATTAGCATATAATCAACAAATAATAAAAAACCCTGAAAAACAGGCCCTTAAAATTGTAAAGTGAATTTAAATTTATTAATTATTTTTATAACATACAAATTAAATATAATTATCTTTTAAAAATTACAACCACAATATGCTTTTTTTGTAAATAATTTACATAGCATATGAAAGAAAATAGTGTTTAAAATCTTCTAAAATTACACTATTTTGGAGGTAACAATCAATGCTTTGGTGAATATTTTTTCATAACTCTCCTTATGAATTGCATATATCATATCATTGCATATAATATCATATAATATCATATCATTCAATATATTTTTATATTTTGCTCTCTTGCCTTTCTTTCCTTCCCTCCACCTCCTCTATTTTACCTTCACAAATTCCTACTGAAGATAAAAAATATAAATAACCCTGTGTACATCCTTCTATACCTCTTTCATATGTGCTTGCAATCGCATACACACACATATATATGTATGCAACATAAGTGTACATGTACAACATTTGCACATGTGTATAAATGTATGCATAAAAGTTTATAAAAACAGAACTTTTTCAAAGTTTTTGTTATAGAAATAGTAAAATAATGTGTCTCTGCATCTTGCTTTTCTCACTTTACAGTATAGACTAGAAAACTTTCAATATTTTTTTCTAGTAATTGTATAATATGTCATGAGTGAGTGTTCCACAGTTTATGAAGCCATTTATTTTTCTCCTTTTCTTCCTTCCATCTTTCTCCCCTCTTGATGAGACCTTCCTTTCTTCCCTCCTTATTTCCATTCTTTCCCCCTTCCTTTCTGCTTCCTTTCTAATACTAAAAGTGCTGCAATTGATATCTTTGTATACATATAATCTGATATATTAATGAATTTTTGCCTATGGGTACTCCTAAAGGACATGGATTGCTATATCATATATAAACTTTTGATTTTAATCAATGGCCATATTGCTGTTGAAAATGGTTGTACCAATACTTATTTTTCATAATTAATATGTAAGACTGCCACGTCTCAGTACAATGTTAGTACTGTTAAATTTTATCCAACTGCTAAAAGTGTTAAAGTTCATATCTCATTGTTAGTTTAATTTTTTTCACCCAATTTCTGGGCACTAGAGCACCATACTGTATGTTTTGGGGTTTACTCTTCATATAATTTTGCTAGGGTCACATTAGAATTATCAATTGTAAAAACTTTTTGAATACTATAGTTATCAACTGTTTAAATGACACAAATATTTTCTCAACATTTATGTATCCTCACTTATGTTCATAGTATTTTTGCTATCAAATATGCATAGACATATTTATCACTTATATTTAAGTTTTTAGACTTATTGTCTCAGTCAAAAGTTCTTCCTGAATGCAAAATACAAAATATATCATCAAAAATTTTATTCTGATTAATTTAAATACACCAATTACAGGCACAGGTTGTTAGAGTAGATAAATAAAACAAAACTACATGCTGTCTATAAGACACCACTTTAATTATAAAGACACAGATAATTCAGAAATAAATGAGTGAAGAAGGATATGACATGGTGACAAGTGATCAAAATAAAGTTGATGTATTAATATCAGACAAAGTAGACTTCAGGACAAGAAAAGCTATCAAAAACAAAGTGGCATTACATGATGACAAAGTCTCAAAAACAACAACAACAAAAACACAAAATCATCAAACAAAGGACAATAAAGCATCATAATACATGAAGCAAGCATTTATGGAAGCTCAAAGAGAATTAGACAAATCCACCAGTGGTTTGATGAACTTGATCTAATTGATATTTTCATAATGCTTTATCCAAAACCAGTAGATACACATTCCTTTCTGGCTTACATGAATATTCACTAAGCTAGAATACAATGCATTGTACTAATGAAAGAAGTTAATAATGGAGAAAGTTGGGCATAATGTTTATAAAAATTGTATATACAATATTTTTATAAAGCTAAAACTACTCTAAAATAAAAATTACAAGAAAAATACAGATGAGATTTTTTAGTGTATTTAAAATTATCAATATTATACATGAAACTTATATAATAATGGATTTTAAATCTCAAAAAATGATTTGATATTTGTTACATATTTAAGAAACAATGAAATTAAGTTACAAAATATATAAAATCTTATTTTTCAATAGTAGCACAGATCTTTAATCATAAAAGCAGATAGTTTGGAACATGTCAAGCATTGTTTATTGTTATGAAATAATTTAAATATTTAATCTAGAGTTGAGGATGTGGTACAGTGATAGAGTACTTACCTAGCAAGACTGAAATCCTTGGCTGGATCCAATAACAACACCAAAATACCTTTTCCTTCTCAGCATTTATGATTTAACTATAAATTAAATGAGTAATCTGATAAAATATTTTTGTATGATTAACTTACCTTTTATTTCTTATCTTAACAAAGGTTATAAAGATTAATATTAGTTTCAGAAATAGAAATAGTTTTGTGAGTATTAAATCATATTATAAAAGGGTATGAAGAATTTAATGTAAACTATTAAAATGTATTCATCAACAAGAATCACTATATAAAATATTACCTAACATTTCAAATTATTGTTTGTGACCAGTCATTAAGAAGTCTGTTAACACACTCTTTTATATAATAGTAACAGAATTATTCCATGACCAGCTATGGTGACCTTCTACTGAAAATGGTGATGTCATTGCAACACTCCTTTAGAGTTGAGTTTAAGAGCATATGTGTTGGGGCTGGGGATGTGGCTCAAGCGGTAGCGCGCTCGCCTGGCATGCGTGCGGCCCGGGTTCGATCCTCAGCACCACATACCAACAAAGATGTTGTGTCCGCCGAGAACTAAGAAGTAAATATTAAAAAATTCTCTCTCTCTCTCTCTCTCTCTCTCTCTCTCTTAAAAAAAAAAGAGCATATGTGGTTTGAGTTTTTCTTTACTTAAATATGAAGAGCTTTGAGTAAAGTTCATATTTTTTCATGCAGAAATGACAACTTAGTATAATCCTTCTATGAAAATAACATTTAGTATTGTAGTGAACACATATTAATATAAGGTAATATGTCAATTCTGATACAATGTACATCTTTTTAGAATTCTTCAAAATACCCATATTATTGAACAATCTTAATCTTTGTATGTTTTTACAAGACAATAAAATAATAATTATTTCATAGTTTAGATGCCTCTTGTTACATCCAGAGTATAAACAATTTAGTAAAAATGATTAAGATACTTTTTCTGAATCATAAGTATTTTCATTTTCAGGTATTGTTTCTTTAGTCTTTGTCATTTATGTTTCATAACCAAAATTGTTGGCTGTTTAAAAATTTACAAATTCTGTTGGGTGCAGTGGTGCATATTATATCTGTAATCCCAGGTACTTGGGAGGCTAAGGCAGGAGGATAGCATGTTCAAGGTCAAACTCAGCAATTTAGTGAGACCCTGTCTCAAAATTTCAAAAGGTTTTTAAGAAGGCTGGATATTACAGCTCAGTGGTAAAGTACCCCTAAATTCTATTCCCAGTCCCTCCAAGTTTGCAAACTGCTTTGATATTTCTGTGTAAAATATGAAGAAATGATAAAAATTGAAACCATTTTCATATTATATATTGGTTACATATTTGAGATCCCTTAATTCCTATGGGTCTAGATTAGTCAATCTTAAATTCATAGCACTGAGTTTTAACCTTCATTAGGTTTACTATAATTTATTTTGTATTATAGTTATTGTGACATGTATGTCTTCAAACAAATATTTACATACATTTTGGCATCTTTCCCTAAAACACAGCATCTTGGTATTGTACATGCTCAATAATAATGCAAAACTTTGTACTTCTCAACTGTGATTGACAATGGTTATCACTCCTTAAATTTCTAGTCTTTGCAGAAAAGCTCCCAAGTCCTCCCATGTTCTCTACTTTTCTTCTCCTCACTTCCATACCTTTCCTTCTTCAATAAATAAAATATTGTACTTATTGTTTATAAGTTTATAGTAAATAAATATGTCATGAAATATTAGCTCTAGTCCTTGTGATGAACAGGTGGGAGACAGAGCATCTTTATCCCATTTGTAACTAGATTAAAGTATATTTGTCACTGGTTTCTCTAAGGAAATTTGAGTGATATGGAGTCATTCTCTTGTAGGTACTGAGAACACTGAAGAAGGATAATGAGTGCTCAATGCTCATATACAAGGTATTGAGATCAACCACAAGGTGATCAAACTCAGCAGCCAGGTAGATAGCATACACTATCTATTAGAGAGGGGCCTATGGAATTTCCAGTGGGTGCTCATGGAGCGTATCACTCAGCCCAAGGTACTGGGAGTGGGCAAGAAAGTTCAAGTGTGACTTTTCACAGGTGACTCTTCAGGTGCTTGTTCTAAAATTTGTTCACATACACTGAATATTTTTTGTTCCTTTGTGCTTGATGTACCTTGTATGGGCTTCACAATTGACTCTGGATAACTGTTCCAACTGTGTATATGGGCTCTATAAACCAAAGGTCATTATTTTTTAAGATTTAACATGAAACACCTTGATTACATCCAAAATTCATACCTATTATTATAAGAGTTTAATTACAAGTGGTCAACTAAAGAAGACAAATTATTTAATAACTTCAACTCTGAAAAACTGTTAAATAATTATTAAATAAATAGATGACATTTTTATCATCAAGTTCTGTGGTCAAAGTTTCTCATTGAAAAGAACTGACAAAAATGAGAAGAGGTCATAACTACAAAGTCATGAAGAACTGCATCTATCCATTCGAAGCATAAAACTTAATTTTAAAAAATATATAGATTCAGGAAACTCGTTTCTCCTCAAAAACTGGAAAAATATTTTCATATTTGATATAAATTTATCATCTACTATTTCCCTTATACTTTGAAGTTAATTGTTCTCAACATTATAGAGGTTAGATTTTTCATCAAGCCTAACATAGATGCCTTCAAATCTGTTTCAGTTTACACCGGCCATTCCACAAAAAGGGAAATGCCCTTCTTCAACAGGACAGGACCAATCACAGACACAACTAGCTCTAAAAGAGCTTCATCTCCCATGAGTTCAATGAACATAGACTGAAGTGTTTTCAGTAAAGCATTAAACTACTTGAACTATGGTGCTATAGAGATTCAGAGCACTGACCAATTGCATTTACCTAGAGAATCATTGAAACAGTGAATATGAGGTGAAATAGAGAAATGAGAAGAAAAATGCCATGTTTTAGGTAGAGAAAATAGTAGGTTCAAAAGCAGGAACAAGACATAATGCCCCTCTTTACTGGTTTTCATGCCTTCATTTTTATTCTCCTTCAACCCACTAAAACTGGTTTCTATCACACATTGGTAAACCATGACTGCTTTTCGGAGCTTCACCAACAGCTTGTAATGATTAATGACAAATTTTCATCTTACATTTTGTCTGATCCCTGTAGAGTTTGGCACAGCTGTCACCTTTCTCTTCTGAATTCTCCCTTTTTGCTTGAAATCCTGGCAACCACTTTCTCAAGGCTGTCCTCTAGTCTGACTTCTCTGCATCCTTCATGGGCTTCTTTTCTTTGCCCAACCCAATTCTCTAGGGTAGGTCCTTGGCCCAACTGAGTTTTGTGTACTTTCTGTGGTGTGAACAACCACAGTTCGGCTGGCCTTCCCTAGATGTATGTTATCTGGTCCAGAACTCTCAACTGAGACTGGGATCCATCTAACCTATTGTCCACTGGACATCTCTATTAAGTATGTTCCTCAAGTTAATTTGACAAGTCACAAACTGAATTCATTTTTTACCCCAAATGTTTTCATCCTAGTGCCTACACAATGTCTCATATTGTACTCCTATTAATGAACCTACTCATGGAAGCTGAGACCTAGCAGCCATTTTTCCTTCTCTTGATCTCTAAATGCTATGCCCTCCCTCAGTCCAGGTTGTCAAGAAGCCCACACCAATGCTATCTATGAAATCCAACTGTGTCTCTGTGCCACTTCTTTAGTTGAAAATTAGAAGCTAGCGTTTTAAAAGTTTTAATATATGGATGTACATTTGTGGGTAAGTACCCTGTCAATACATTAGTCAGCCATTTATCCATCCATAGTATATAGATATTTTTAATACAAAATGCTGGGATCTATACAATTCAAAGGGGTTAATAAGGATGTTTTCTTTTAATAGCTTACTAACCACAGAATGCTCTCATAGTCAATTTTATAAAAGCAAATATTTAATCCTACAATATTTGTAATTGTTCTTAGTGGAACACTAACTATGAACTCTTTCATTCAGGATGGAGGACTGCTGTTTACCTAGGTAAAATTACTGAACAGAGTCAGCAAGCTTATAAAAAAATATAGTATTCCAAATATGCTGATCTATTAGGTAAAAGATGTCAGAAAATGAGATATAGTATATTTTTATGTGTGTATTTTTGAAGCAAATACTTAGATACACTATTTGTCACTTTAAAGTATAGATGGAACTTTATCCATTGAGAAAATAAATGAGTTTTTGAAAAACAATGCATATTATAGAAAAATCATTCTGAAAATGGGTGCTTGAGAGTACTTCTATCATTATGTGATTTTATTGCTGAGAAATGGCTGGATCTCTTACAACACAAACCCATATAATTGAAAAACTCAAGCAAATAGTATTCAAATAAACAATCCCAGTATATATTTAATCTAGAATTAAAATAAGAGTTTTTGATAAGAATATAATCAAATAAAAGCTGTCAATACACAAATATTGAATACTTAATGTAGAATACTGAAAAATAAAAATGGTGACTGGATGACTACAACACAAAACTTGTTCCATGTGGATCCACATATCTTTATGACAAATTTTTCAGCTTTGATATCCATTAAAACCAGTATCAAAACAAATGGAAATTATAACCATATCTTTAGATATTTGTACCATAAAGTATTAAAACAAAATTTCAAAACTAATGAAGCACATTTTATCTTGTGGTTTTCATGAAAATATCAATAAATAAAAACATCCAGTATTATAAGGCATGCAATATTATTAGATCAGGTTAACAGATTATAAAACAGTATTTTAGAGAAAATATTTTATTTTTACCAAAATAAAACACACTTAAATATTATTTTCTACTTTCAAATTTACATATTGTTTCATATTCAAACATATTAATATATTGAAATGATTGTGTGTGTGTCTGGATTCTCATTTTTATTTTGCTAAAAGAAGAATGAAATAAAAAATTTAGATAGCATTGTCATCTCTAGGTAGTATTAAAGTCCTTCATAAGATTCAGGTATGCACAGGATGCTTTGTATCTTCTTTGTCTATAATCAATTGCTTTGTCTATATCTGCATGCTTTAATACTTGTTCTGGAAGCATTTTGGTTCTTTTGGTTTTGTTCATTTTATTTCCTCCAATTACAAAGCAAGTTTCACATCTCAATGGACCTTTACATATGTTGTGAAAGTAATCTCCTTATTACATACACAATTTTTATTTTCTTAAGGTATATTTTATCCTTATTTATTTGTGGCTATATAAAAGGATCTCCCAAGTAATGACATTACATTTGTATACAGCGTAACATATCTCTGCCCATACAATTCCTATGAGGAATATAGTTGTCAACTTATTTTATAGCTGCCCCACCTACTATTTCAGAAAAATAATGTGATAGGTAGATATATTAATCTATTTTTTAATAATTACATATAAAGTATAAGTAATTTGGTATAATATTCATGTGCAACAGATTAAAATATACTGGATTTTTAAAAAATCTATATTCATTACTTGTTTGGTGATTTTAAAGGCCACATAAAACCAGCACCACCACCATCACCATGGCAACACCACCACCAAACTTTAATTTGAATAGTGTTTGAAATAAAAGCATGCAAAAGAAATAAAATCCACCTATGATCCCATATTCCCCAAATAACCACTAATGTATTTTTAGATATGCGTCTGATTTTACATGTAGAATTCTATCTTAATTCACACCATCTTATGCTTTCTTATTAAAATTATTTTTAAAATATTCTTCTAGAGTAAACATATAGAAATAATGTCCAGATATAAATGGTCCATATGGAGGTACACTGTTATTAACACATTATCTATAGTCTCTATATTGGACTAGAGTTGTGCTTAGAAAATAATTTATACAAGACTATGTAGGAACAGATATCTGTGGGAAGGACCTTCTTGACAGAAAAGACATTATGGAAGGCCATAGGATAGTGTGACTAAATACATACAACTCAATCTTAGGTGCTAAAAAGGGAAGGAGAAAAAGAATCAGAATATAGGCGAGGGAACATTTAGGATAGGACTTAAACCCAACAACCAGGGATGCATATGATTAATAATAGACACTTGGGAATGGAGGAGTGACTGTAGTGTAAATCAATTAAGATGATCACATAACTAGTGTATCTACCTTTATTTTCTTTATTTATATTTAATCTTTCCTAACAAAACAGAAATTTATATTTGTTAAACTAAAATAGGTAAATATTGTTCTAATGTTGTTACAATAGCATTGTGTCATTTGTGTTTCAAAGGTTACTAAAATTTCTTTAAAAATGTAAACGTATATATTTTTTCTTACCTTAAAGTTGTTTGAACTTCAGCTTAAGTCACAGCCAAGGCAAAGATAACTGGTAAAAACAGTTGGTTTTTCTCATAAAGATATATGAGAAATATAGTCTAAAGAACACAGGCTTTAAGTCAGAAAGACATTATTTTGAATCCCACTGTCCTGTTACTAGGTTTAAGACATGGAGCTTCTTTTAGTCTTTTTCTGCTGCTGCAATTAAAGGATCTGTCTAACCAGACAATTTGAGAGGAGGTAAAGTTTATTTGGGGGCTCAAGGTTTCCTCCAGGCTAGAGATGAGGCTGAACATCAGGGCAGAAGAGTGTGACAGAAAGAAGCAGCTCACATGATGATCAGAAAGCAGAGAGAGAGAGGTCTCCACTTGCCAGATGCAAATATATATCCCAAAGCCATGCCCCGCAATGAACCACTTCCTCCAACCACACCCCACCTGCCTCCAGTTACCAATGAGTAAATCTCATCAGGAATTTTAAGTTAAGTAAAATTTTAAGTCTATAACCCAATCATTTCTCCTCCAAACCTTCTTACATTGTCTCAAATGTGAGTTTTTCGGGGACATCTCACATCCAAACCATGACACAGCTGGATTTTTAGTCCTTCTAAACCCCAATTTTCTCATCTCTAAAATAAAACTAATGCTACCTAAACAAAAGCACTGTTTTAATAAATAAAAATTACATTCTTACAGCAGTTGCTTCATATAAGACAATTATAGCCATCTGTTTTATTGTTCAAACTAAAATTAAAGTTAAAAAGATTGAACATGTATTTTGTGACATTTATAATGTCATCAAGTCTCCATCTACTGTCTAACATGAACCAAATTAAGAAAAATGGCCTGTGACTTAATAGGAGATATTCTATTAACAAGCCAGGGGGAAGCTCTATTTTAGAAACTAGCACTGGGGTACAAGAAGATCCATGTTAAATTTAACAAGCTCTCTTCCTGAAACAAGATCATGTTAGGGTTTTGGTTTTGGTTTTGTTTTTCTATTAACAAGGTTCCCACCATAATTTTCTGTATTCATGTTTATGCATGTTTATATACTTGTATCTATGTTTAGAATCCTTTTATAGGCAGGCATCAATGCCATGATGGATAAAACTCTTTTCTATTCATTCTCTCATGATATTGTGATCCATAGGAAATGTTTTAGGAATACATGGTGAAGTCATGAGTGAATGAGGGGAAGACTGCCAAGTTCTACTCAGTGACCCCTTTCAATTACAGTGACTCCAGAGAGGAATGAGGAACATAAAACAAGAAAAGTAATCTTTTGGTGTAGTAAGGATTCTGGTGGTCCTGGAAGAGAGATAATTTATCAGCATTAAAGTCACGCACAATGTCAATCAGTTTCATGGAGAGACCATGTGAGGCAGATAGATGACAAAAGATTAATCAAGCAACTGCTATAGGGCAAGATTAGTGTGCTGATTTCAAGTAAGGTTGACAGATAGATAAAAAGGTAAAGCAATGCACTCTGTGAAGCACTAGGGTACTGTTCCTATCATTGGAAAGTGACAGCAGCAAATTATATGAAAATTAAAGTTTATCAACTCAAATGGAGGAAAAACAAAACCATATACACATTGAAAAAACCAGGCCCTGCAAAGGATGATTTAGCTAATAAATACATAAATTTATTAAATTGTTGATATCAGTCTGAATATTGCCTTGACTTTTTATAGAACAGAATATCATGAACAAGTTCATCTATTTGTATTAATGTCTATGAAATTCAATGTTTTTGGGGAAGGCAGAAAATTAACAATAATAGACATAGCTTTTTGGTCGTTATCAGTGACTGAAAACAAAAATATGGTATCAAAATTTCAATTGCTTTAGGAAAATTGGATTAATATCATAATAAATATATTTTAATTTATTGTGGAACAAGTTTTCTTAATATTGGAGAGTGAAATTGCAGATAAACTAGAAGCAAAACCAGAATGAATGTTGTAATACTGTACTACATATATCCATATAAAATGGATATATGTAGATGAATAAACTGAAAAATTATGTATGTATACATAGACTGATATATATTTACATACATACATATATGCATCTGTGTATCTTTCTTTATGTGTGTGTGTTTGTATGTGTGTGTGTGTGTGTGTGTGTGTGTGTGTGTGTGTATTACCTAGAACTGTCTTATGTGAGAAAATCTGAAAGGAATGGCAGCCTAGTACACTGAACAAACCCTTTGTCCAGACCTTTTATTTTGTAAAAGGAAACAGGTCTCCTTAGATAATTGTTCATACTGGATGATTCTGGAACATCATGTAGAAGTAACAAGCATGAAAATATTCAAAAGAGGAAAGGATTCTGACACATCAATACCTCCCAATGTCCAAATTTGGACCAGTATGAGCAACCACATACCCTTGAGATCATTCCGTAATGGTAAATAGAGGTATTTCTTTTTCCTTGTGTATAGGAAACTATACTAGGTGGAATCATCTAGGTAGAACATAGGTTAGTAAAATAGCCTCCTACCAAAAGGTATGTAGGTTGTTTTATGTTTTGTTGTGATTTAACACTGCTGTAAAATATATTTGTGTATAAAAATTTTGTAATTTTGTGTATGTATTTAGGAAAAAAACTGAAGGTATGATTTCAAGGTCAAAGAGCAAATCTTTATGTTCTCAGTTTCGTTCACATGGTCATTTCTCACTGTGACTCTAATTTCCAAATTTCTGTTTTATTATAACTCATTGCATCACTTTTACCACACTTATGTAGAGATTTTAAGTCTAAAGTGAAAAATCTGATCATCTCACTTCTTTGCTCATAATCTTTTGTCCTCCCCCACCCCAGCATCCCTTCTATGTCATGAAAACAGAACTGCTAAGACAGATGGTTCACAACCTTCCCTTGCTTTCTGGTCTTACTACCATACAACTTGAAATAACAGAGTCCAGAAAGATATACAATATTTCATGTTCTGCTCCTAATTTTTCTCTGATAGTCTTTACAAATGCATAAAAATTCAGTTTAAATTTTCTTTTCCTGTAAGTTCTTACTGAATTCCCTCCAGGTCAGAGAAAATACTGTTTTGCTCACATGGCACACTGCACCTTCTTTTATTAAAACCTTGATCATGGTTTTTCTGTCAGTCTTTAATAAGAATAACCTATTCTATGTCAGAAGTGTGCAAAAGTTTGCATATATTCTTTTAGAACAGAAAAGTTAAGTAACATCCATGAGGGCTTGTCATTTAAGCCAGATGTTGATAATTACCCTAAAAGCCTGAAGACTTTTGAGTAGATCAGATTATCTTTCTTGGTGTTGTGAATTCTTCCAATTTTCTTTTCAGCTCCCAGACCCTTCACTAAACCATAAGCTCATTGATTCAGTAGGATTTTTTTTTTTTACAATGATAGCGCAGTGTCTGAAATTACAAAATTTGACTTCCATTGCTAGCTTTTGGCTTTATCATTTATTAGCAAATAAGCATAAGGAAGAATTTTAACTTAGATGGGTTTTCTAATCAATACAATGATACCTAAAGTTCTCCACAGATAACGTGTAAGTGTACATGTGAGACTTGAGCACATGTACATTATGGAGCTTTCATAAATATGGAGAATCTTCTAAAAATGGCAGAGATTTTGTTTTGTTTACCTTTTTTTATCTCAAGTACTTGGACAGTAAATACATGAGAGGTGCTTAATATATGATATAACTCTTACATGGCAGAGAAGGCAAGGTATTCATATTTATAAAGTAAAATAGAGGTAATAATTGATTGGCAAAAGGTAAATTTTAAAAAGACAGACTACTTTATTGGAAAAATAAAGTTGTGTCCTGTGTAGTCATATAAATATAGGTGTCTTCTCGACATCTGGATAAAAATAAAGCATGTCCTGCATCAATAGCAAAAGTGTTATTAACATTTGAGGGCCTGGACCTTTTAATTTTGAGAATAATAAAAGTTAATAATTGCATTTGTGAATCAGGCAGAGCTTCACTAGTTACCCAAGCAGGTGATGAGTTGAACAGTTTAGAGGGTTTTGAAATTTTAATTTAATTTAAATTCAACTTGAATTTTATGTGGCCTATTTTATTATCTTCTTATAAGAGGAAACAGAATGCTATTATTTGAAGCTTTGGTTTTCATACTGACAGAAATGATAAGAAGGGAAACATTTCAAATCCCACTTGATGTGCAGGACTAAACCCTCATAAACTAAAATGAAAAAATGTATGATTTGTGTATTCCAATTACTCACAATTAGGTTGTTTTTGTCAGAACAATCTGTGATGAAGTGTAACAGGAAAATGAATAAATGACACAAAAAGATGTTATTTTAAAAACAAAATCCAGAGTTTAGGAAATAGGAAAGCACTCTGGAGTTTTGGCAAGGATTTTTAAGCATCATCTACAAATTACAAATACAGATAATTGGTGACATTTAATAAAAGAAGGCATGGGCTGGAGTTGTGGTTCAGTGGTGAGCCCTTGCATAGCACATGTGAGGCCCTGAGTTCCATCCTCAACTCCACATTAAAAAAGCAAATAAATGAAATAAAGCCATTATGTCCAACTACAAATAAAAATATTTAAAATAAATTAAAAGAAGGTATGCATATAGTGTCTCAATGGATATGGTTGGAAGCTTTTCTTCTACATACTGATTTCAAATCTTTTGGGCAGATATCCCAAAGTGAGATTTCTGGATCATACTGCAATCCTACTTTTTGGTATATAGAGGACTCTCCATACAGTTTTCCATAATGGCTATACTGGCACGTATTACCACCAATAGTGTAAAGGGTTCCCTTTTATCTATATTATTGTCAATAAAAAATCCCTGAGAGTAAATTTCAAATATTCTCAATGCAAATAGTCATGAGTATTTGAGGTGATGAATATGCTAATAATGTAGATTTAATTATTCTATATTATATTCATAAATTATAACATTGCATTTATCAATTTAAAATTAAAAATAAAAAAGAAAGGAGGCTTAAAAGAATAAACAAAATTCTTATTTCATAATGACTTGGGAGGGTGTTGAAAGAATTCCACATTAACCATTCCATTTTCCTCTTTTCCCAAACATTACATCAGACAAACATAGGCTCTGGCTATATTCTTTGGAAAAAAATCTGTACATTTAATGGCTGTCAGTTTAATGGCATTAGGCATTATGGAACCTCAAAACATACAGAGGAAATAAGAAACTTGTTATTTGTTCCTACCATAGTTATCACAGGAACATAGTCACCTTCTCTGGGTGTGGCAGGGCTTCCACCCATGACAACCAGGTGATATGACAATCTTAAAGGTGACTCTGGGAGGAATGTAGACCTAGAAGTGTCTAGGATAATTCATTTTCATTTTCTTCCACACAGTTAAACAATTACTGACAACAATGAAGTATTTAAGAGTTCCTGGAGTGACAGGGTATAGAGTATGCATTCTACAGCCCCAGCCACAGAGAGGTGTGCATGAAAAACACTCCATTTTTCCAGGAGACATCTGTGCCTACCTCCCCAAGAACTGGCCTTGTCCATCAGCCTTGCAGGGCAGCAATCCTGCTCCTGAAGTGGGCCACGCATAGAGGGAAAGGTACCTCTTAAAGGAGCCCCTGGAAAGAAAGGAGTAGAGTCTTTTTAATGGCTTCTTCCACTTTACACTTCACACAGTTCTTATTCATAGTTTTGCCTCACATCTTTCAAAGAACATGTTAGAAACCCCGTCCCGTTTTCTTTTCTCAGTCTTTCCCCCATCCTGTTCATTAACCTTAACTTTGCGCCTTGAATTAACCTTTTCCTTCCTTCTCTCTTTCCTAGGATATTTAAACTTCTCTGGATCTTCCCTCAAGCCTTACGTCCTCCAATTCTTTCCTCCTTGGCCTCAATCTCTTAAACCCGCCCAAGGTTTGACCTCTGCCCCTTTTCTCTTCTTTTTCCCTGAGCCCCTTCACCTCATCCATTCCAGTCACTGGCTCTCCAGATTCCCGGGCTGTTTGCTGGTGAGAAATCTTTGCTGCAGAGAGGACCCGGAGTCCCCCGCGCGCGCAGCCCAGTGGCAGAAGAGGGCTAGGCTGAGAGGGAAGGCGAGGACTGTAGAGGAGGGAGACAGCTCGCCCTCCCCGCGAGCCTGCAGGATGCGGCAGGGGACCGGGGGCATGGGGAGGTACTAACCCCCCAGCCCCTGATCCGGGCTTACAGACCGGGTTCGCGGGTCAGTTTCCTGCCAAGTGAAGCAAAGAAGCAAAGGCGCCGAGGGAGAACTGGGGGTACCCATCCCTAGAGTCAGTCCCTCGGCGAACGGGGGTAAAGGAGAGAAGAGAAAGGAGTCAGTGAGCGAAGAGGGGAAGGAAAAACCTGTCTCCAGACTGGCTCCGGAGCGTCGGGGAGACTGGGGCGCTCCGGTGAGCACCCACCTAGTGAAGCCAGCTGAGCGGTGGGCAAGGGGCGTGCAGAGCGAGTGCGCGCTGGGTGAGGGGACACCAGGAGGGCGTTGAAGCCCGGGGCTGGTGCAGACTTGGGGGGATGTTGGCGGGTAAGAGCTGGGGAGAGCGTGCGGCGCCAGCGGCGCCAGTGTTTGTGTGTATGTGAGAAAGCAAGGGGCGAGCGCGAGTGCAAGTGAGGCAAAGATAGAGCGCATGTCTCATCCCTGCGAGCAGCCACTAGACGCTCCACCACCATCTTTTGCATGTGCAACATTTGCAGTCGGACAGAAAACCTCTCCCAGGGCTATGGACACTGCGGGAAAAATCTGGCAGCTCGCGATGGATTGCTAAAGGGAAATAGTCGTAATCGTAAACCGCCCAAACCTTTCTTCTTTTCTTTCTTTTTTTTTTCTTTTTGGTTGTTTTTAATTTTAGCGCCATCGTCTTCAATGCCTCTCTGAACACCCTTTAGGAAGAGTGTGAGAGAAAGAGAGCGCGCGCCAGGGAGAGGAGAAAAGAAGATGAGGATTATTTGCAGACAGATTGTCTTGTTATTTTCTGGCTTTTGGGGACTCGCCATGGGAGCCTTTCCGAGCAGCGTGCAAATAGGTAAGCTCTGTTCCGGTGGGGTGTGCATGGAGCTGGTTGTAGCAGATACCCTCGGAGAGTGAGTTAAATGAGTTGCTGATAAGCAATTCGGGGAAACCTCCAGCAACTACCTTCCCTTCTGCTTTTCTCTTTTTTTCTCTCCTTTACAAAAAGACAGCCTCTTGGTGCAAGTACCTTTTGAATATGAACACCCATCTTTCCTCAGACCTTATTTCAAGTCGTTAAACCAGATTGGAATAAGTTGGGAAAAAAAAAAAAACCTGGGGGTTCATTATATTTTGTGTATCTCTTTTCATCCTTTTCTCTAAGAGCATGTAGAGAGGTCGAGTTTGTTTTATTATTATTTTTTTTTTCAGAATTACACTTCTTCCTCACATGCTGAACACCACAGCTTTCTAGCTATTACAGAAAGAGACCGGGCAAAAAAAAGCGTTTCCTTCGCACCCCCTGTCTTTTCTTGCTACCCTTTAGCAGATTCCAAACTTAGATCCCTTTCCAGGAACCTTCTCTCCTTTTATGTTGTTTTTCCTCTTAAAGCTTTTGCTCTTATTCCTCTACCTCCTCTCTATTTCCAGGGACCCCCCAACCCCTACATCCTTGGCTTTTCTTGCTATTCTCCTCTCCTGTCTTTTAATGGGACGCAGCTATTGAATTTCTTCCAGCTAAGCCCAGCCTCAACACTGCATCATTTCTCATGGACTGTGCACAAAACGGAGATTAGGCTGAGTCCACGAGCTGCAGAAAAACAAAGTTCATTTCCCCTTTCTGATTTCCCTCTATCCTACTTGTCACCACAGCCCATCATTTCTCTATGATAATGTAAATCTCTTTTCCGTTCATCTGCATGTCTCTTAAGAGAGATGCCCTGTGCTGGCTGATGTAGCAGTGTGCTGGGAATCCTGGGGAGGGCAAGAGAGAGAAAGCAAAACACACTAAATGGTCTCAGAGGTCATTGTGAACATGACAAATTGGAACAAGAAAAAGCTGAGCTGTCCTAAAGACTAAAATACTAAGCATGCACTTTAGCAACAAAGGGCAGTCTCCCAAGATGTGGCAAAGATAGCTCCTTGATTGTATGTGCTTTCCAGTGTCAGATTTGACAGTGTTTGGGGGTAGGTATAACATTCACAAGAGAAAACAGTGAATGTGCTTTTCCTGCTGTTTTTAATAGGTGGTCTCTTCATCCGAAACACAGATCAGGAATACACCGCTTTTCGATTAGCAATTTTTCTTCATAACACCAGCCCCAATGCGTCGGAAGCTCCTTTTAATTTGGTACCTCATGTGGACAACATTGAGACAGCCAACAGTTTTGCTGTAACAAATGCCTGTAAGTAAAAGATAAGTTATGGATAAATTGGAAGATAATTTAAAGGAAGGAATGGACTCCCTTTCCTCTTTATCATTATTAATGTTTTATAGAAAAACTCAAGATTCCTACAGTTGCCTTGTCTCAGAGACAGAGTTAAAAACAAGATTTGGTCTTAGGGATATGCAGCTGGTCTGTCTCTTCCTTCCTTCTTTTCTTTATTTCTTGTCTGGATATCCAAGGCAAATCCTCCTTTATGTGTTATTCTATAATCTAAATGTGAATTTAATGAAAACTGTACTCCATCTAGTTTTTTATTCATTTCCTTTGGTTTTTCTTATTTGCTTTTCACTTGAGTAAGCATATGCTTTGCTTTTAAAGAAGACACATGCTCCTTTACACTGGTAAAGCGAATGGAAGGTTGCTAATAGTGAGAAAGAGAGGGGAGTGTGGTGTGGAGGATATATATTTGAGTCGGTTGGTTGACGCTGTCGATGATCTGGTGATGTCACTTGAGGCTGCCCTGCTCTTATATTCTGGGTTGTAAATGTCTCTTACTATCACGTAATGCATATATTCTATGGATGACTCCATGAATCCTACCTTGAGGCCAAACCAAATTAGTCACTGATCCACCTGAATACACAAATCAACCCAGCTGGATATATTATCCCATACATTGAAACTAAATAGGTGATCTCACCTAATGCTACAAGGAAACAGTTTTACAGTGCTCACCCATCAAGATCCTATATGACTAAATGTACAAAAATACCATAAATTATGCATTAATTTAAAATACTCAGAAACGTGATCAGTCGATAGCATTGTATTGCCTTCTCATTCTTGAAGGAAGTGCATATTTAAAATGTTTTCTCAGTTTTAATTTACCATTGCTTGAATTCTTTATACTAAGATCATGATTATAGATTAATACATATAAGAATGGTTTCCATATAAAATTTTGCATACTTTCACAGCGGCCATAAAATGTTTAATCAGAATTCTAGAGCATTTTTATTATAGTAAGTTGGGACATATATTAATTTAAAAAATCCTATTAGTACAAGAAAGTATACTGAACAAAGAAACAAGTGAAATTGAAAACAAAGAGTTTTTAAATGTTTAGAGGAAATCTATTTTATTAACTTATATATCTTAATTCACAATTATTTTTCATTGGTTCATTTAACAAATATGAGCACTTTTCCTTGATTCTTAAAACTTAGTTTTATAGAGTTTGAAGCATTTGACAGTTTTATAAAATACCATAATTATATTATTTTTCAGGAATGCTATAGTTCCTAGGAGTACTACTTAACTTAAAAGTAATTTGTTTCATTTAGTGATAAAATTAATATTATAGCAAAAGGGAACTGTTTTTAAGCTCAAATGCATACAAATTAGAGCTAGTTTTGTGAATAGTGAGTTTTATAGAGTTTTCAAGTTATTTGTTTTATATTCCAAGTGTTGAAAAGGGATGCCAACACTTCAACTAGTACTCAGCAAGTACTCTCCTTAACACTTGAAAATTATTTATCTATTTAGATATTTTTCTAATGTCTCTCCTGAGATTCTGTCAATACATGTCACTAGTTTTAAAAATAATTCATATTCCAAATATATGTGATGATACTTTGTCAGCAGTATATTATTTTTAAAATATTGTTATTAAATTTTGAATGATTTTCTTAAAAGTGGCAGATCATTTAGTTTCATTTTGTCTCATTTTTCACAAATTAAGATCTTCAATATACTGAAGTTCACACAATGACTTCCAGCTAGATAAACTATGAAGTGCTAATTCTTTCCTCCTCCATATTTGTTAACCTAATTTGTGACCATTTTAACTAGTTTTTTTTTTATGTAACAGAAATATATATGAAATAAGATATTATTGTTAAATGGCTTGTAAATATGAGAAACTGATAGGAAGTTGTATATAGAATTTAAAAAAGGAGGAAAATCATGAAATGTAGAGAATGCTATTATTTAATATATTTGCACTGAGAAAATTAAAACAAGTAAACTTTAAATTTGTTTTGAATCCAAGTATAGCACAATGTCAGTGAACTCATTGATTTTGTGTAGGATTAACAAACATTTAAAAATGTAAATAATGGTAAGAAAGAAAACATATTCTAGTGAAGAAAATGTTAATTATTTTAACAAATGAGTACACTATATGTCCTCAAAGCAAGTCTAAGCTGAATTTTGGGAAAATCAATGGAGAGTTTGGGTCAGGTGATTGGTGTTTGTTGAATACTTTAAAGCATACACACGCATGATTTTCCAGTCTAATTAAAGGTGAAACATAAGCAGTAAGTGTAAGATAACCTCATGGATCAAGCTCTCTGCCTTTGGATAAAAATAAGAGTAAAAAATAAGTCTTGAAATTGATTATCATGAAGAATTAACATTGAACTTTTCTTCACTGTGCAGACTAGATTTTCAGATTTGTCTTGGATTAAATATAAAGATAGAATAAGTGGCCTATTAGATTTATTTTCATGCTGACTTTCCTATAGTTGCTCCTTGTAAAATTTAAGAGTGTAGTCTCCTTGTGAATAAGGGCCAGTGTACAGGTTATCTTTAAACATTTTATAGAAAGTACACTCACTCAAGACAGATTGAAGAATAAAGTGTGTTGGTCACCTACTATACAAATATATTGTAATGCTGTTTTTTATACTCAAAGTTAAATTAGTGCTCTGCGAAAAGTGTAGGCAAAAAACTATTTTATATGTAGGGTTTATATAATCAGAAGTCCAAACCTGATTAATTCAAACTTACATTTCAGGTATAAATCCCAGATTGCTGGAGGAATAATTTTAGCTTACTGTTTTATTTCAGTTTCAGCGATATTTTTGTACAGTTAAAATATTGTTTTTCTTTCTTAGCTATTCCATTGTTGGAAAGTCACACTTTGCTGATTAAACTGAAATTATAAGACATACATTTAATAAAAATTATGATCTATTTCAACAACAAAAATATAGGTATAATAAATATTCTTTGTAATCAAATTTTAAAATGTAATTAAATGTATAGTTTTTTTGTGACTTATACAGAGTGACAAAAAGAATATTTTAAAAGTGAATTCAATATAGGAAATTTATTTTAATGAAAATATTGTACAAATGTACTTCAGATAGATATTAAAGTGACTATCTTTGCAGACAAACAATCCAGTTATAATAATGTCTTTTCCAAAAATGCTTGAGACAACCTAAAGTAGGCTAACTTAAAAAGTATTTTTCAGTAGTTAATGAATTGAGATATTTTGGTTTGAAGGATAATTTATGTTAAATTTGACCAAAAGTGATAACTAAAATATAAAATTATGTCTATCACCAAACTTTTTAAAAGATAAAAATACTTGAGATATTGCTATTATTTGTTTAATCCAGCTACATTAAAAATTTGACAAAAACTCAATTCTGTAATAAGGCAGTCTCTATAAAATGAAATCTACACATATTTTGTTTCTATATAATAATAATAAAATAATATATAAATAATATTTTTAAATTTCATGTGGGTAATTGGAAATATATAATAAATATATCAAGTACTTACATGTTGTCATCTTCATAAAAGAAAAAAAATATAGAATAGTTTCAACTTTTTAAACCTTAACAGAAAGGAACAATATTTTTTCTCTGATTTTTTTAATGATGTGTTTATTTTATACTCCTTTTCTGTCAAAATCTTTGTTTTCAACTGTTTAATAGATTGAGAGGTTGCAACAACAATCACAAATCCACTAGATATTATATTCTAGAAATGATGAAAAAGTCTTATTTTTACAGTTAGGTACTAGTTCTCTTTTTCTGACCAATTTACTTGTCTAAATAATCCAGAAGAGTGATATTTTTCAAAATAGCCTGGTATGTAAAATACAGTTGTTTAGTTAATTTAGGAAAATGGGACACTATACCAAATTGATTTTGCAGGATTTTCCACTTATTTGGTAGGTATGTAATAAAAACTCGCTGAACTTAAGTGTATTAAGCAATATAATATTTGGGGTTTAATTCAAATCTTAATATTGTTGTATGTTCTCCTTCCAGAAACAGGATGTCCAAAACAAGCATGCTAACAGTTTACACTATGTTACCATAATACATGCTAAAGATAAAATTCTGTTTCTGCAAAATTGATAGTAAAGATGTTATAATTAAATATACTGTTTTGCTTATTTTTAAGGAAATAATGCTGTGACTCTACTGTGACTCTTATTAGGTTTCCTTAATTTGAATTGAGAGCAACATCCTATGTTGATTTGAAACTGTTCTTTAGTTTTATAATTTTTATCCATTCTCCATAATTTTCCATCCTGAAATTAATGACAAGATGAGTCATATTTCTATGGTTTGTCCCTTTCTTAAATGATAAGACGATGTATAATTTGCATTGATGTATTTCAGAGTTGTCACAAGATTAATCTTTCCTAAAACTTCAGAAAAAAATACCTGGTGTTTTCAGTTTGGATTCTTTCCAGTGTTATTCATTTCCCAAAGAGAAAAAGAATTTACTCCCTGGCCTTAAAAAATCAATCAACCTATGTATCTATCTATCCGTATAATTTGAAGAGTAGTATTTTTATTGTTCTGAATTTTAAAATGAAGAATACATATAACACACTTCATAACCTCACACAACTCTTAGACTGTCTTCATGTACATGATTTTATTTGACCCTAAGTGAATATCACAGTGAGAAAATCTGGGAAGACAGGCATTGTTTTGTTGTTTGGCATGTTTTGTCTCAAGGAAGTTATTAATTTGCCAAAGCCTATGTAATAATAGTGCAAAGCCAAAGTTCAAACCTGATCTTCTTACTTCCATCCTAGTATCCTACGGAGAGGCCATACTGGTGTAAGAAATATAAACCTGCACTGAGATTGCATGAGTTAAGGAAGAAAAAAAAAGAATTTCCATTTATCTTTTCTCTAATTTAATTGCAACATTTTAAAGAAAATAGGGCAAGACAGTTCTGGGAGATTTATTCATTTAATCACATGATAGTGAATGATATAGCGAAGGCTGAAGTCATATTACACAATGAAGCCATCCGTTCATTCTTTAGATAATACATACACCTATATTCATTAAACATTTATCAAAAACAATTCTATTCAAGCTACTATACTAGAAACTGAGAATACAAAACTTATAAAAGTAGTTGCTGCCCTCAATGAGCTCATAACTCAGTGGGAAAGGTAAACAAGGCAGTTGTTACTGATTACAGTACAGTAAGATAAAATGCTCTGAAAGAAAAACAGAGTACTATGACAGAGAGGAACACTGGGAGGATTATTACAACAGACTTGACCTGGCACCAGACAGGATGATGCTGTCTGATCTGGGTGTTAAGGCTCTAGTTGAGTTATTGAAGAAGAGGAAGGAAGGAAGTCATGCCTGGCCAAAGGAATGGTACATGAAAAGGCAATAGGAGCCACGTGGGTGTTGAACTACTGAATATCATTTAAACTGGGTGTAGTATTGAGTATCAGGAGGATAGGTGTGCTAAGGGATGCAGATTTGTATAGCTACAGAGGATCTATAGCTGTGGCAAGGAGATTCTTTGGAATAAAAAAGGGACTCATAAATTATTTGAACAGATAATGACATGATCAGATTTATATTTTGAAAAGAACAAGCCGGATGCAAGAGACAGAATAAGTTGGAAGAGGACAAAACAGAAAGAAAAAGCCCTGTTAGTTGTGTGTCGAAATAATACAATTTAAAATGATGGATGCTTGGATAAAAGTAGAAGCACCGAGAAGAGAGAAAAGCTCATAGATCCAGGAATACAGAACTTAGTGATTGATTGGATGTCTCTGTGGAAAAGTGGCAAAGAAATGAGGTAAGAATAAATGATGGTTTCTCAGACTTCTGGCCTAGGTGAATATGCTTAACTAGTGGTACTAATCACAGAAAGGGATATCCAGGAGAGGAAGCCGATTTGAGTGTGGAAGATGAGTTTCACGTGACCACACTGGTTTTGCAGTGTTAAAAAGATATTTAGAGGGTGATATTCAGTAGAGATGTGGGCATGAATGTCTGGAGCTCAGGGTTTAGTCTGAACTGAGGGCAGAGGACGGGCAATGGCTAGAGACACGAGAATGAATGAGATCATCCAGACTGAGCAGCAGCAATGAAAGACTGTGGAGGACCAAATGCCAAGAAGTACCAATAGCTAAGGGGCTGAGAGAGGAAAAGGGTAAAACAAAAGCGACTGAAGGAAAATAGGTCAGAGAGTTCAGAGGAAAATGAGGCAAGAGTGATTATACAACAGCCCAGAAGGGGGCAGAATTTTAAGTAAATAGTGATCAACCATAGCAGAAGCTTCAGAGTTCAAATAATGAATTGCAAAGACATGTGAAGTATCTTGAACATAAATCTTTGTTTTCTCTTTATAGTGTTCTTTTGTATTTTGGCCAGGAAAAATGAGTTGTCTTTATTAAGACCATGTAGATTCAATTTATATTTAATCCTTTGTATATGTATTGGTCCAGAATACTTTCATCTATTATTTACAGGTAGGGTGGGGTAGTCTTCTCCAGACCTTTGAGCCTGATATGTTTAAATTTGCAATCTGAGAGTAGTTATTTAACATTCTTAGCTTTTTTTCTTTATTTCAACACAGGAAAACCACACCTACCACATATAAATTTTATGAATAGTAAAAAAGTATGTGAGTAATATTCTACAAACAGAACTCAATTAATTTATTTCTGTTTCATATAGAGTATACTTTTTCCTGAGCAAACTTAAGATTTCAAATTACTTATATTATCTACAGATCTATAGTAACAGAAACAGCATGGTATTAACACTAAAACAGGCATGAAGACCAGCAGAATAGAACAGAAGACAGAGAGACAAATCCACATAAATACAGTTATCTCATACTTGACAAAAGTGCCAAAAACATACATTGGAGAAAAGGTAGTCTCTTCAACAAATGGTGCTGGGAAAACCAGAAATCTATACGTAGTAGAATTAAATTTAATCCCTCTCTCTCACCCTGCACAAAAAACCAACTCAAAGTGGATCAGAGATCTAGGAATTAGACCAGAAACCCTGCACATACTAGAAAAAACAAATGTAGGCCCAACATTCCTACATGTCAGCTCAGGAACTGACTTCTTAATAAGACTCTTAAAGCACAAGAGTAAAATTAAAAATCAATAAATGAGATATTTTCTATTATATTTTGACAAGGCAATTTATGTTTTGAATGAGTATGGTTGATGTTTCATAGAAACTTTTCTGACCTCTCAGTTAACTGTTCATTTCAGTTGACTTAAGTCTGGAGCTGTATTTGTCCAAAGTATTTTGAAGTCTATGATAAGGTAAATTTTTCTGGGATCTATGAACAGTTCAAAGAGGATTATTTCACTGGTAGATCAAGGGAGGAATATGAAGTCTTCTAATTTTAGGCACAGTTGTGTGTGCTTGTGTGTAGTGTGTGTTGTATTCATATGTATTTACAGAGAGAGAATTTAAACTCCTGAACAGCTTCTTGATGAGCTCCAGTCACAGAAAGGGCCCAGGACTACAGTCCTACAAGAGCCACACTTAAGTTAGATTAACAGCTCTTCATTCCCTTTGTCACTTGAGAAACAAAATGGATTTTATTCTTAAAATCAACTAGGAATTTTTCCAGAAAATCTATCCCTACTTGTCATCTTGTGATTTTTATTCCTTCCCTTTCTATCAAAAGTACTACATTTCTACCTCAGCTCCTTCTATTTTTATCCCTATTTACCTTTGTCACCATCACCACTCTGGGAACACTGTGTTCTTGAAGGTCATGAATGCTTTACAAATTAGTAAATCCAATTGTTGTCTTTAGTCCTCAATGCCTTAGAATATTTGCAGGATTTGCTGATGGCACCTTGTTCTTTGAAACTTTTGATTCTTTTATGCATTTGTAATACAGCACAAAAATTTCAGAGTTCTAAATAGCAACACTCCCATTATTGTATATTGCCAAATTCATGTCATAAATCCACCATGTGTAAAAAATGACTAAATAACACTCAATTGTTATACAGTGTTGGATCCTTCATTAGTTGTCCAGCCTATTGGCCAGCTAATTTTTTTATAGGAACAATATTTGATTTCAGAATAACTGTAGATTTCACAACTCTTTTCCTGATCGAAATATTCTAAGATGTGCTCAGCTGTCAGTTGTTTTTTTTTTTTAAGATGTTTTTGGATTCCACATGAACATGCAGTTGATAATTAAAAAATATTAGTCTAGGTCAAAATTTTTCTAGTCTTTACAGCATCATCATTTATTTCCAACTTAATAAAAATGCTATATTGTGAATGCAATTTTCAATGTTATATTATAAATAAAAGGCGAAAAATATTCAAGATTTATAGCATCATCAATAATCTATTTCTCCAGATAGAGCAAAATTTATGCCAGAAGCTGTAATCACTTTTTGCTTCCTTTTATTATATACTTATTCCATAATGTATTCTTCATCAGTAACTTTAAAATTTTTATAATTTGTGCTCTTCCCATTTTTCATATTAAAGCTAACAAATACTTCAGGACATTTTAAATAATTCACACATCATGAAAAGTGAGAACATTTTTAATCCTACCACTTGGAGACAATCAGAGCAAAAAGTTTGTTGTAGATCTTTCTGGATTTCTGTTTTGGTTTTCTATAAAGACGTAGAAAGATAAGAGTAGTATAAAACCACCTGTCGTGGTGGCACATGCAGCTTGGGAGGCTGAGACAGGAGGATCTCGAATTCAAAGCCAGCCTCAGCAAAGGAGAGGTGCTAAGCAACTCAGTGAGACCCTGCCTCTAAATAAAATACAAAATAGGGCTGGGGGTGTGGCTTAGTGGTTGAGTATGCCTGAGTTTAATCCCCAGTACCAAAGGAAAAAAAAAAAAAGAGTACTATATAACTAGGTGAATGAGGGCACACTTATAATCCCAACTCCCAGAAACTCTGGAGGTGGAGACAGGAGGATCTCAAAATCCAGGCCAACTTGGACAACTTAGAGAGGCACTTTTTCAAAATGATAAATAAAAAGATCTGGGGTTATAACTCAGTGGTAGAGTGCCTCGGGGATCAATCCAGTAACACACACACACACACACACACACACACACACACACACACACACAGGAATAGCAGTATAAATATAAACTGTTTTTCATATTTAGAAATGTAAGTATTTGATACAAAAGTATCATTTTATACCTATATTTTACAATGCTGTTTTTCACTTAATCATAAAATTATTTCAGTTTATAAGAACTATCTCATTTTCTTTTATGGTTACATAAGTTGCAATTGTGAGAAATTCATATGATTAATGTACTCTATCTTCTATCAACATTTAGATTGTTTCCACATTTTTTATATTATAAACAGAACAGCAATAAAACTCTTTGTGAACCTGTGTGAATATTTCTTTAGCATCAACTGCTGAAGGTGAAATGACCATCTCAAATTTCAATTTTTGCTTTTAATAAATAATATAGTCTCCTTTAAAAATGCTATTCAAATTTACAACCACCAGTATGTGGGAATAATTGTTTTTCTATGACCTGCCAACACTAGCCATTATCAGTCTCTTGAATTTTCACTTGTCCTGATGGGTGAAAATGACATCTAATTGCTGCTTTGATTAGCATAGTTTTGATTAATAGTGAGGCTGAGAAAATTTTCCTGTTCATAAGACTTGTGTACCTCCTTCTCTGTGAACTGTCTGTTCTTCCTTTGCCACTGAAAGTTTCTTCATTTGTGGGAGTGTTGCACATACTCCAGAAATTAACTCTTTGCCATGTATTCTTCTACTTTTCCTTTGGCTTCCATTTCTGATATATTTTTTATATAGACAATTTACACGTGTATTTAATCAAATATGTGGATCTTTCTCCTTGCAACCTCTGGGTTTTGTGTTAAGATTATATAAAAGCATTCTAATCTTAAAGCTATCAATAGATTATCCTACACTTTGTGGTATATTTATGATTTTACATTTTATATTTCTAATATTAACTTTTCCAGAATATATTGTCTTATGTATGTTAGAAATCAATCTTCATTTTTTTCTTCACTGTTTATTTATCTTTTCCAATGGCTTTGAACTGCTGCATTTCTGCACAACTGGTGCCTTTTTTTTGACCGAATTTGAGCTTGTACAAAAATTCTCAATTTTATCTCTTGGAAAGTTCTGCTATCTGCTGTTCTTTACGTACCCACCATTTCCTGACAGTTCTATTGCTGGTTTTGATACTTTTATTTGTTTATTACTCCTAATACTTCCTAGTTTTTCTTCTCTCTCTTTTTTTTTATTATCACTCACAATTTGACTAAGTCCTTTTGCTTCTATATCCGAAGTATACCACAAATATTTTCACTTTCTGCACAAATTTCTAATCCTACCATTCCTGTACAAGTCAATGGCACTACTTCAGTGGTTTCACCTCATTCTATACTTTGCCTTTCTCCGGCTACTTTATATATTTGAGCCAAGATTGCCTTCCTGAATTTAAAAGTCAGAGACGGTCTCTTCGTGACATAAAACCTTCCGATTGCTTTTCATTCCTTAATGTGAAATCCCAGCTTTTCTATGTCCTGCATTATTTGACTCTTACCTTGTTCTTACCATGGTGGAGTCTACTCTAGTCTTCTTTTCTTCATGCCTTTCCTCATTCACTTTTACTAGACTCCTCTGATCCAATTACTTACTTCCATCAATTTTTCTGAATCTTCAGGCTAAGGTCAAATATCAGCACCTAAGAAAAACCTTCCTGGCTCACCTTTCCAGCATAAACCCTCCCACAACAAAACCCCATGTATGCTATTTGAGACTACAATCAAATGATTAACTTTACTTTTCTTGCAATCTGTAATTATTATTTTTATCTTTTAACCTATATATCATTCATATTTTCCACTGGAATAAGTGCTTTCAGAATAAAGGGCTTTGTTTGATTTGTTAAATGGTATGTCCTCGTATTGTCACTCAATGCCTGATACAAAGCAGGAATCAGCAAATATCAATGCATGCATGAATGAGAAACATGTAATCAGTTTTCTCTTTATTTGTTTTGGGACAGCCTTAAGATATCTAACACTTTTCATGTGTACTCTTAGAGATATCAAGCAAAGGATAGAAAGAAAATGAGGAATCACATCCAAAAGAAATGTAACATACTTTATCTTAAGCATTTTTTTTCCTCATTTGTCTCTGTCAGATTCTATTTGTAAGATAAATAAGTAAGAAAGAAGTTGGGACCATTAACGCAGATTGATGTACATGGTGCTAGCCAAATGGCTCTTAGATAAATTTAAGTCTGGTAGAGGAGTGTTCTATGTGCTTATAACATTTGATGTCTGCTGACATAAGAACTTGAGAATACCAATAGCAAATACTTTGAAAGTAGAAGAGAGCCCAGTTGGGAAGCCAGGTGAAGTGGTGAACACACTCAGGAGTCCCATCTCACACATTGACTGCTTCCTTAGCACTTTTTGTTCATGGAACTTGAAGACATTTGTACAAAGGGGTTGGGAGTCAAATACATAATGTCATTCCCAATAGTTCAGGATTTTTTTCATTGTACCTTCTCTCACACATTTCATTATTGATTAGCTTTCATGGCCCCTTATCCTTCTCCTGTTTGAAATTAACTTATCTTTTAGATAATTACTTAACGTTTAACCATGTAGACAGTCTACCTGGGCAAATTTGAAAGACATTTTAGATTTTTTTTTGCTCCAAAGAATTAGAATCAAGGGAAAGTGATTATTTTTTTTTTCTCTGAAAAAGTTTGCATGCCTCCTCCTTTCTAATATAATAAAACATTTTTTATTACTCTTACATCCAGGAAGCTCAATACCATATTTATAATTTAGTAACAATATTATTAATCACTTTAAATATTTTCTTTGTTTTTATATAATTGACTTTTCTAATGTTAAATATATCATAAATACCATCTATTAAAATGCATATATGTAGCTTATAAGCAAATAATTTTCAGAAAATAACACATAGGTATTATGGTTATAATTAAAATAGTCTAAGTGGATCCCATTCATTATAGATATTGGTCAGATTTTACTTGAATGGTCAAATTTTCTGTTTAGTAATCTCTGTATCCTGTATACTCCTTAGAAAATGGATGGTGGGTAAACATATAGATAATCTGTCTACTCCATTAGGCTGTGAGTTCCTTGACTGAAAGGATGATACCTTGTTAGTATTTTCACCATGAGGGTCTGCCAATGTGTTGGGAGCATAAATGCTCCATACTCAATAATTGTTTGCTGAAAAATTGTTGGAGAAAGGAAAGAAAAGAGACAACATATTTCTTGATTGGAAGTTGGTAGCAGCTCATTCTTAACCTGAATTTAATAGCACAAAAATAAAACTAGTTTATTTTCTATGTGACTCACACCCTCCACATTTTAAAAAGCAAATATTACATGCCCCCTCACTACTTTCCTAAGCTTAATAGATTTCTATAAAACATAGTTTCTAAAATCATTTTCATTTAAAATTATAGGTATCCTCTAGATTTGCCATAATTTCCCTCAATTATAATGACCTAGATTACCCCCATATTCCTGTTATACCTGTCCAGGGTTGCTCAAACTCCTGGATATTATCTGATATGAAGTGTCTAGCTGAGAGTATGAATTTCAGTTATTTAGGTATTGCACACATAAGGTTGGCCCTCTGTTGGTTCATGTTAAGATTGTGGTCATTAAAACTTCACATTCTGTTCTTTTTCACACATGGATCACTACAAGCTACCCTTCCCATGGGGCTTTTTAAAATATATACAATGAAATACTTTATATATACATTCTTAATTTTCACCTTGCTTGGAAACATTAAGACCACCCTCAATATTAATTCAATTAGCTATAAACTATTTAAAATTCTATGTGACTCTTTATTATTATCTATATTGCTGATTAAAATTCAAATAGGTTGGAATATAGGATAAATATTAGATGACACTAGCATTTGAATCAATACTTTTAGATATATGTTGGCAGTTAAATGTGAATTCTCCTAAGAATAGTTAATTTGATCAAATGTCTTCGTATTACACATAAAGATTACTATTTCACTGCATTTGTACTTTTTAAACATTAAAACAAATGAATACAGAAAATCTTGAAAAAATGTCTCCTTCAACCATATAGGATAAAGAATGACTCACATATTCTCTCTCTCTCTCTTACACACACACACACACACACACACACACACACACACACCTTTTAGATTGGAAAGAATGTACAAATGATATAAAACAGATACTTTATACTAGAATAAATAAATAAATCTTACAAATAAACTTCAATAATGAGAAAAAACTAAAATGAGAGATACAGTTCTATGTAATCAATAAGCTGAAGATAGTAATATGGAAAGCATTTTAAACTCAAGCTAGCTAAGGCATTTAAAATTTTTGAAAATCAGTTTGCCACACACAGAAGCCATCAAAATTGTGAATCATTTGATACCATGAACATGGAAAAATCTCTAAACATGAAATTCTTTATGAAAGCATTACTTAGTAATCTTTGGTTGGGAGATGATTATATTAATTAAGACCCAACCAGACTATTGAGGAAGACTATCCATTGTAAAAGCTCTCCAACTGACTTGTGTCAACTGTTCTGATTTCAATAATTCTTTCTATGTAGGCAGAGACTCTTTGAGTGTGCTTCTTTTTATTATTTTATCTTGGTTTTGTTTTTCTTTCTTTTTCTTTTGTTTTTCACCCCTTAAAGAAGTACCAGTGTCATAGTAGGGGAAGAAAATGTTCTTGTCAAATGCAAAAAAAGGATGTCCTCAAAGTAGCATAATAATTTCTGGAGTTTTTAGGTCTAGTTAAGTGATTTCTAAGTATCAATTATTTGGAGGAACACAGATCTTCCACACCTGTCCTGGTTAGTGTCCAGATAAAAGCAGGCACTTTGTCCTGGAGGAAGTGGAATGCCAGACCTTGCACAGATGTTTGGCAATCTAGTCAACTAATGATATGAAAAATCACTTTTGTTGATTTTTGTCCCAATATGTTCTTTGTTTCTTTATCCTGACTTCTCATTTTCCCAAACTCATAATGTATTGAGAAGATTCAGAAATTATGTGACTCTACTTGGGCCTTGAAAGATGCATGAAATTTGCCCATGTTGTGAAGAGAAATACAAGTATTCCAGGCAGAAAAAGAGCATAATAGCAAAAAAAAAAAAAAGTGTAAATGTGTTTGGATGCCTCTGGGTAGCAGTATGTGTCTGGAGAGCATAGTAGGGTGGCAAGGTTTGGCAGGAGGTGCAGAGACGAAGGGTAGGAGGGGCATATAGCAATGAGAAGTGGTAGAGAGCCTGGTTAACTGCTCTGTAGGCCAGGGTGAGGGTGCTGTCCTTTATTCTGAGGGGGAAGACAGTAAGAATTACTCTAAGCAGTATATAACATAATTATATTTGTGTTTTAGAAAGACTTCCAGCAGCACTGTTCATCATTCATGTATATAGCAAAGCATGGCTCCTTTCTCATACCAAATCCTACACTAAGAAACTGTTTGCTAGACAAGAAATGCAATTGTGTTACTTCAGCTGCTGCTTGTAAAGCCCATTATTGTATGTGTTCTGCTCACTATTTTTCAGTAAGAACTGTTATATTCAGTAACAAATACTTAGCTTATAATCTCAAACATGTATCTTCAGAATTGCAAACCAGATCTTTTAAAGATTATAAACTGTAAAAGAGCTGGCACTGCTGTGATGAAATAAAAACAACAACAACAAAAAGGTGAACATTGCCTACAATATATGTAAAGTTAATTAAATCCCCTTACTGATTAATGTAGATACTGATAGAATATTATACATTCTATTCCTGACTGAATTTCATACTGTTCCCTTGTTTTTAGTTTTCATTCTTTATGGAAGTCAATTATTCAATTTAGTTGGCACAAATAAGAATCTATACCAAAATTACAACTTGCCACTTACATACTGTAGATTAGTAAGAGTAGTTTTAAGTACATGAGTTGAACAATTGTAAAGCTAAAATAATAATTAGTACATTTACTATCTTTACACTCAGTCTAATGACAGAAAAAGTACAGTAAGATAGTATCATATATAATTTGCAAGATATGGTTATTTGTGCCATTCAAAATAATAAACTAAAATTGTATGTGCATACCTTTGTGAAACATTCTTCAAATTTATTTATTGAAAATAAAAATAGAAAAAATATATATATACTATACACATACATATAGTTCAGAATAACTCTATAAATAACTATATTCTGTATCATTTATCAAAACTTTATATATATAATATCTGCATATTATATATATATAAATATATATATATATATATATATATATATATTTATATATATATAATGTGCACACCTGTAGCATTTGATTCTTGTTGTTTTTACAAGTTTTAGTAATGATGACATTTTACAAAACAAGTTTGAAAATAACCCTCATTTTAGAGAAGTGATAAAATCACAGATTAGAAACTAAGTGTGAATTTTTTTTTATTGAAAGAGAACCATTACTAAAGTGGTATTTCATTTTCAAAATAGCAATGTCTTACACTTTATACTTTTTTCATTTCAAAGGGAAATGTTCTATTTAGGAATAGTAATATTCTGGTGCTTTAGTTATCAGACTGCAAATAATGTGCTATTTAACAGAATAGTATATAGTGATCAAACATCATGATTTAGATGTTTATGTTTATGTTATGATTTATCTTTACAATATGAGAAATATATAACATGTAATGATGAGTGGAAAAGATTGGTTTTCTTTTGATAGCAATTTCATAAGAACCATAATATATAGAATAGAATGAAAAGTCTATTTCAAAATGGTGGTAGTGATTATATTTTCTTTACTGCTTTTTGAAGTATTTCTATTTTTCATTTACATAGTCCTCGATTTTTTTACCTAGTTCCAAAGACAAAAGTATATATTTATACTTTTACTGATTATCAGTAACTAAATAAAAGAAAATGTAGCTGGGTTGTCATTATGTACTGAAATTGTCTTGATCTTCCCACATGGAAAACATAAATTAGAGAAAACTAAAGATATTTGGCCAGGGTCTGGTCTTGTCAGAATATTTGGTTCACATTTGATCTGTTTGGTTATAAACTTTATTATTTATTTATTTATTATTATTATTATTTATTTGTTTTAATTAGTTACACATGACAGTACAATGATCTTGACATATCATACATTTGAATCAGATGGGATATAATTTCTCATTTTTCTGAGTGTACAGGTTGCAGAATCACATTGGAAGGACAGCAGAATAAAATAGACATTATTATTGCTGTGGGTATATACGTGACTGCATGATCAATGTAATTCTGCAAACTTTATTTTAAAATGAAAATAACTTTAATTATTGTCGTTATATGTGTTGACTGAAGCGATTCCAAATTAAAAGGGAAAAGAGAGAGAAAGGAAAGGGGGGTGGAAATCCATCAAAAGACAAGAAAGACCAGACTCATGGACTCTATAAGGGGACTGAGTGGGAGGGAAGGGATGGGATAAGGGAAGAACAGTGGAATGAATCTGACTAACTTTCCTATGTACATATTTCCAAAGACAAAAGTATATATTTATACTTTTACTGAGTATCAGTAACTAAATAAAAGAACATGTAGCTGGGTTGTCATTATGTACTGAATTGTCTTGATCTTCACACATGGAATCTTCCCACAGTGAATCTCACCATCATGTACATCCACAAGACACTAAAAACAACAATAACAAAAACCTAAATAGCAGAATGTTCAGTAGAGTAGAAGGGAACTGGAGTGAGGAGGGAAAGAAATGTGGAAATACAAGGGACTGGATTAGAGAAAATTATATTCCATGCTTTTTAAATTATGTCAAAATAAATCCTAATATTATGTATAACTAAAAAGAAACAGTAAGAAATGTTACAAAGCAAATAAATAAATAAAATAGCCAAGAAAATTTTTGATTACAAGCTTTTGTCATAATCAGTGGAAATCTGTTAACTCCCCAATTTTGATTGCACATGTTATTTTAATTCTCTAGGAAGGACAACAGCTGCATGAATGAACTGATGGGTCTTGAATATCTGGTGACTTACTCTGGTTATATCATGTTATTATTTGATTGTCCATCACCTGGGCTTCTGAATGACTGGAATGCCATTGTTTTTAAAGTGATTTTTAATGCTTGGCTCATGGTGCAATGCCTGGCAATAAAGTAGCACTAAATAATTATATTAATTAAGACCCAAGTAGCTATGACTACTTTCAGAAGGAGGCAGCTATTCCTGATTGGTTAGTGATCATATTTATTACATGAAAGGCATTTGCTCTTTTCTTTTCTCAGAGACTAGAAAGACTCTCTCTTATAAAGTCAAGATAATAGATTAAAGAAAAGACTATGTTGCCCAGAATAACTTGACTAATGAAGTAAGATTGGACTCATTTATATATTAGAATTTGTATGGAGAGAAATCCTTCCACATTTCTGTATCAGACTCAACTGCTATGAATCTGAACCCCTCATACTAAATTACCCATCACTTCTATATTTCTAGATTCCTTATGCATCTATTGCAGTTTGCTACCAAGTTATTCTACCTCGATTAGCTTGCAGCTTTGTAAGTGTTCAGTTGTGACTTTTGATAATTGAATGTTCACTTTGGGAAAGTTTTGATTTTTTATTGTGCTAGATTCTTTATTAAAAAGAAATGTTAGGGCTGGGGCTGTATCTCAACAGTAGATCACTTACCTAGCATGTGTGAAGCACTGTTGGATTCTTCAGCATGACATATAAATAAATAAAAGTATCGTGTGCATCTTCAACTACAAAAAGAAAGAAAGAAAAAAGAAAGAAAGAAATGTTAAATGTGATATTGGATTTTTTAAAAAGCTTATAATCTGCTGGAGAGACAGAATTGACTTAATAGGAGATAGGAAAATAAATATATGTTAAATTAGAAGGTGCTCTATATTGTATAATAATAATGAAGAAATATCAGAGGAGTCAGACTTTATAATCATAAATCTTAATAAAGTGGGATTTTATAGTGAATGAATGAGGAGGAAAGGGAGGGATATAAAAAGGTGTTGAAGAGAGAAGGCAAACATTCTGGCAAAGAAAAAGGAGAGGCTACACAGGGGATGCCTCATGGGATCAGACTAGACTCAAGTGGGGAAAAACAGGCAGGGCAAAACCAATTATAAATCCAGGACTCAGAAGCCAGCAAAAGGAAAGTTTTAATTTGAAAATCTATGTCTACTTTCAGAAGGAGGCAGCTATCCCTGATTGGTTAGTGCTCATATTTATTACATATCTAAAAAGGCATCTGAAGATTTGAGGAGGGAGATGGCATGGTACAAAGTAAAGTCAGAGGACTGTTATTCTAATGTGGGTATGTGGGTTGTTTTAGGCTCCTTTTTTGATGCCGTGACTCAGACCCAACCAGCACAATTATAGAAGAGGAAAAGTTTATTTGATGGCTCACAGTTTCAGAGGTCTTAGTCCAGAGAAGGCGGGCTCCAGTTGAGGCAGAACATCATGGCGGAATGTGTGGTTGAGGGAAGCAGCTCAGATCATGGGGGTCAAGAAGCAGAGACAGACTCCACTTGCCAGATACAAATATATACCCCATAGCTATGTCCCCAATTAACCACTTCCTCCAAATACATCCCACCTGCCTCTAGTCACCACTCAGTTAATCCCATCAGGGATTAATTCACTGATTGGTTTAAGACTCTCACAATTCAATTATTTCTCCTCTGAACCTTTTGGCATTGTCTCACACATGAGCTTTTGGGGACACTTCACATCCAAATCACAACATGGGTCAACTTAGAGAACAAGGAGGATCGGCTCAAGAAAGTGAAATGAAACAATTGGAAGTCACACCTGTCACTCATTGTTCTGGACTTTCTACAATCTACAGTTTCTAATTGAAAATCTCATTTCATCTCCACACAAGACCGTCTACCTATAGGTAGCTCTTTATTTACACTTTCACTTTCCAGATTCTGCACTTTTACACTTACACCAGTTTTTATAGCACTGCTGCATTATATCTATAGAAACACTTCCACCCTTTCTAACCCAGCATTCTAATATAGGAGAAGAACATATATACTGGAGCTAGACCTTGGTTCAGTTCCAAGATTTGCTGCTTACTAGCTGTGTAAATTACTGGTAAGTTAATCATGCTCTTTGAGTAAAATCAAGGGTTGAGGGATGTGCCTTGTTTTTAATTAGAAACATGTAAGGTTATGTGTATTGAAATACATTTCAGGCATTGTATAACCACAGTAATTATTGCAACAATCATGTGTATCACTCAGCCTCATATGTACTAATCAAAATACAGACTTTAAAGACTGATGGGAGTGTTAGAAAAGGGATGTCATGTGGAAGACGGTAGAGGATAGTTGTATTTGCCATGAAATGCAGATAGAATAGAAGGTCCTGAAGCAGTTTATGCATACATAAGCTGAAAATCCAAAATCTAAATGCTCCCAAATCCAAAACTTTTGAGTACCAATATGTTGCCCCAAATGGAAAATTCAACCTGACCTCGTGTGACAGGTAATAAGCAGGCACACTAAAAATGCTGTATAAAATTGCCTATGAACTATGTGTATAAGGTTTATATGCAACATAAAATGGATTTCATATTCATATTTTGTTCCCATTCCCAAGATATCTCATTATATGAATGCAAATGCAAATACACCAAAAAAATCTGAAATACTCTGGTTCCAAGCAGTTCTGATAAGTTATACTCACCTGTTTTATAGATTCATTATAGAGCTGATTGAATTATAAATTCTTCTGGGTAGGTAGAGCTCTTTTGAATGTGGACAAGTAGTCAAGTAGCTGTGGAAAGACAGATCTTGAAAATATTGTTAGCATTAAAATTACAAAGATTTCTATTTAAGAAATATACCATGAGAAGGAAAATACAAAGTCTACAAGACTTAAAAATTAGTTTATTTCCAACCTAAAATCAGCATATTTTACATGAAAATTTGCATTTGTGACTTTTCTGGAAAATTTTTATTACAGTACACCAGGATTTTCTGTTGGCAACAATTGACTGGACTTTAGTAAGTAGCTCCTATCCAGTAAGATATGGTCTCTTCTCCTTGGTGAAGCCTTAGAAAACGTGAGACCTACTTTACATTTATATTTCCTATAGGTTTTGATTTTGTGACTCTTGAAAAAAAAGAAGAAGAAATAAGCAGAGGGCAGTTTCTCAGAATCCTCTATAGGATACAAACCCTACTACATACTTCAGATAGGGGTGGAAATTAAGAACTGAAGTGCCTTTGGTTAGGTTGCTCAAGTAATCTTCCTAGGAACTTATAATGTATAAAAAATTTATAATTTAAACTTAAATCTCCTTGAAGGCAGTTACTCCATAGTGTGTTATATTTCATATTTTATGAGAAATAAAACTTCCATAGATGCTCAAATTGGTCTTAATGGATGAGGACAATTTAAAGAGGTGATTGTTAGTATTCCATTTTTAAGGATTTTTGTTTGAAAATGACTTTAATTTCAAAACTTTCCTTTTTAAAAATGCATGTGTTCCATACCTCCCATATGAAGTGTAAATTTATAATATCTGGAAATTGCAAATCTGCTGAGTAGACTATAAGATTCTTGAGGGCAAAAACTGCCTCTGTTTTTCTATTAAAGTTTCTGAGAACAGTACATACACACATATAATTGTAAACCTGCAGTAAATATTTCAGTAAATATTTCTGAATGTAAATTTGCATTATTATTCATGCTGTGATCAAGTATAATTGCACTGGAGTTTAGAGACCATTAAAGAAAAACAAATTTATCTGTCATGACCATGCTTTCTTTCAAGGAGTCTCTAGATATTACTCATTAGGATAATTGAAGACAAGTTTGGAAATCTCTAGCACCACAAAAATCCAGATTCTGCTAGTGGAAAGAGTTTAGCTCAATATCAAAATCAAAGTAACAGACCTAGAATAGCATTTTTCAAATCATTTCAATGACAAACACTTCACCATTTGTAAAATCTTTCAAATAACATCTGACCTATGCTAAGGCACAGAAAGACGAATACCACATGATTTCACTTATACGTGGAACCTAAAAACTCAGTTCCGACACATAGAGAGTAGAATAGTGGTTATAGTTCAGAGGAGAAGGAAATCGGAAGGACAGGGAGACAGGGAGCCGTGGGTCACAGCCAGACAAAAGAAATAAGTTCCTATGTTCTCTTGCACAGAAGAGTGGTTATAGTGAATGATACTGTGTTATATAATTCAAAATAGCTAGGAAAAAAAAAAGGATTTTGAATGTTCTCATCACAAATGATAAATGTTTGACATGATGGGTAAACTGTTTCCCAAGTTGAAAGTGTATATGTATCAAATAAATGAAATGTATATGTACCAGTGTACCAAATGTACCAAAATGTCACATTAGACATAATAGAGATGTACTATCTTTATCCACCAATAAGCATAATGTAAAAAACTGAGAGATAACTAGAAATAGAAAACTGCAAACTGCCACTTCTAGAACTTTCCTGATAGGGCTCTGGTTGAAAACAGTATCTGCCACTTCCTGGACTTATGCATCAGTAACTTTATTCACGTTCTTAAACTTTCTGAGTCTCAGTCCTAATCTGCAAAAACAGGACTAATGGTAGTAACCTACAGCCTGCTGTGAGCTTAATGGAGATCGTGCTTGAGAAATGCTTATTATTGTGTCTGTTGTTTGTGGCAATCTGACTTTTGCTATGACTACCACACGTCTGAGGTCCCTCACCTGGAAAGCAGACTCTAATCCAGGTCTTCAAACTCCAAAGTCTATAATTGTTCTCCCTCTCTCACAAATAACTACACATTGTTAAAAGTTGTCACTTTTTTATACTTCAGATTCTGACAGTCCACAGATTTCTTAGGTTGCCCATATGGAGTTATTATATAACACATGGGAAATTATGTCCGGGACTTGCTGCGTGATTGTGAAAGTAAAACATTGCAAGTTAAGGCTGGGGTTGTAGGTCGTGGACTGGTATTATAGCTCAGTGGTAGAATGCTTGCATAGCATGTGTGAGGCACTGGGTTTGATTCTCAGCACCACATACAAATAAGCAAAATAAAGGTTCATTGACAACTAAAAAATATTTTTTAAAAAAAATTGCAAAATACATTCTAAGTATAGGCGAATGTTGAAAAAAAAAAACTTAGCAAAATCCATTGTGAAAAGCATTCATTCTTGAAAGCTTGCAATAATATTTTATTAAAAGAGTTCAGGTGTATAATTTTGGTATGGGATTTGAGGAATCTGCATCCCCTTGTATATTTATCTATGCAATTAACACACTATGCATGTATAGTACCTCATAGTGTTTCAAAAATAAAGCACTAAGACATTAGGTGATATAAAATGTTTTAGATGAGCATATTGGAAATTAAAACTGTAATCGGTGTCTCCTTTCTTAAATATCTGCAATCAAAAATACATATGCAATAAAATACCATAGTCTCATACTTAAATATTCTTTAAGGATACTAAAGACTTTTAGATTATCTTTATTTATTTATTTTTTTTTGGAATACAAAATAGAACAGTGGGAATTATCTCTGGTTGAAAAAAATATCTTCTTGGACTTATGTATCAGTAACTAAAAAAAAAAAAGTTAGTATTTGAATTACAAGCATGCCAAGGAACTTTAGTTTAAATATACCATTTGCGACTTGGAGGAACAAAAGCCAGTGGTTGAAGGGGGAAGCCAGTATGGGGAAAATCTGTCTTAGTATTGATAAATGACAGCCGCATAGTGTCAAGCATAAGAATCTACATTATATATTTCCTTGGTTTTATTATAGCAGAAATGGCTAAATAAAATTGAAATAGGAATTGTGAGAATTACATTTTTTGACAAGGGAAATACTATGAAGGACACTTTAAATTTTCAGTGGGACTCACAGGGGTGAGTCTTGTCCTGGATTCATGCCATTTCACAGTTCATTAGAGACATGAAAGGAGGCTGCTCCTTCCCGCCTGCTGGGGCTGTGGCATCAGTCCATGCAGAGCCTCCAGCTCTGAGCATCCAGCCAAATGGTCCCCTCCAGTGACCCTCACCATCACTGCCCTGGAAATTGTGTTACAGTTAAGGGCAGACTTTGACCCTTGAATGTGAGGTAATACAAACTAATTTTCACACTTAAAATTTAAATATCCCAGAAAGTCTCAACCTTATTTATTTCAAATTTTTTTTCCCATAAACTCAAATCATGTAAAAAGCAAATGTATGAAAGGTAATATAGAAACAAGAAGCTCTAAAAGGTGATCTCTGTATTGCTCAGGTGGAAGTCTGCCAGAAGACCTAGAGAGATGAGTGTTTCATATGAATCCAAAGCCAGCTTTGCTTCACATCTTCGTTTCATGCATATGTGCAGCAAGAATTCAAGATACTGCTTTTAATTATTAAGTGTATTTATAATCTAGGAATTTGAAACTGACAGTTTTGGGATACAAAATGAACAGCTTCCAGGGCAATGTAAATAATAGACAAATACTGGCTTCATTTTTCATAAGTTTGGTTTTTATTAAATGATCCCTTAAATAAGATGTCTAATAGGATAAAATTTTTATGTTTATTAAAGACAAGGTATCGTTCATGAAATTAACGTCTTAAGGCAATTGCTGACAGAAATTGCAAGAGGGTGGATAGTATAATTTTCTTGATTTTGCTTAAAATCTCACATTTCTTTCATTTTATCATTTAAAGTACTTTTGACAATTCTTATTTTGTTCAAGGTCAGATTCTTTGAAAGTTAAAGGTGACTATTTATTCGAAGTCTCATTTACTTTCCTTAGCCCACTGGACACACATACCAATCAAAACATCATGTATTTTCATCCTCTTCCTTTCCCCACAGATTTAATAAAACAAGTTACCTGAGCAATAAATACCAGATTAAATGGAGAAGAGTGCCACCCTCCCCCACTTCCCCTAGTGTCCCCAGGTTTCGGAAGTCCATTGTCTAAAGTCTAGCCTCATTTAGTGAGACCATATGGTAATGCTTCCTCACTGGTGTGACAAGGTCATTGTAAACATATGCTTTGGAAAAAGGATGCTTATTTAATCCATGAGTTCTTTGTAAAGAGAAATCCTAAAACAGTGACATGGAGTGACAGTATCCCTCAACAATAAATCATTGCAAATAAAGTACAGAGGCAGAAATGCTTGGTTCTCACTGTGCTTGGCTAGAATGGAATTAGTGTAGTGTCTCTGGCTACCACCAACCCATCCAGTCCCCTTCAGGCGGATGTGTTGAATCTTACCCTCCAATCAGTTTCTTGATTTTCCAGCTGATTTTAATGTAATGTATATCAAAATGAGCAGCAATACAAAATGATGTTAATTTTTAAAATCTCAAGTATAAGGAAAGAGAAGGATTTTGAACATTTATAAGATTAAAACTCCCCAAAATGTGGTTCAACTTAGGTATTTTGGGCTCCCCAATATTGTTCAGAAAATATACACCTATTTGGAAATGCTTTCCAGAAAGCTAGATAATTTTAATTGTATGATATATGGATACAAGCTGTATTACTCTTAATGCTAGAAAGGGAAATACAAAATTAGTTTTAATTCATTTCATGATAGTAAAAATACAATCCATGACTGTTACTTATAAAAAATTCTTTTGCTTACTACAGTATGATAAGAATTTTATTGTAATATCATTGTTATGCTAAAAGTAATTCTTTTAAATTGGACTGAATTTCTCTGAGGAATAGAATATCTGGATTTAGTTCATATTGTTTAATATGAATCATTTCAGAACAACATTTTTGTTTGTTAGCATAATTATTTGTCAATATTTATTATTTTGTTCAAGGTCAGATTCTTTGAAAGTTAAAAGTGAATATTTATTCAAAGTCTCATTTACTTTAATATTAAGTGCCTATCCATATTAAGTACTACAGCAGATTCGAAGAAAAGCTATATAAATGCTCTGCCCTCCTGAAGTTTGAAGCCTAGTAGCAGAAACAAGACATGTAAATAGGTAATTATCATGTAAACTAGATGGTGTTAAGTGTGCTGTGTACTTTCTAAGAACAGAGCATTTCAAGTCAGGAGAATCTGGCACTGCATCTTAAACCTGAACAGATTTTAATAACTCATATTTGAGGATCAGTATGACATGTCTTTTAGAAAGTAAGTAAAAGGAAATGCAATTCAAACGTGAAGATTCTTAATAATCATGGAGGAAGATGGTTTATCACTGATAAGATATTTAAGATTCTAAGATTTTATTTTTTAAAAAATCAATTATTTTTATATTGGCAAACAAAAATCGCATGTTTTTATGATGTACAACATAATGTTTTCTAAATTCGTATGGAATATTTTTGCTATCAATATATCATGTACATTTGAACTGATTTCGCTAAGTCACCTGATAGATGATATAGGTGGCTTTTTTCTGGAAGAACTAGAGTAGTTTTTATTCTGGGAACTGCAAGAATGGAATTATGAATAACGTCTCCCAAAGAAATCCTGAAGCTGTGCATTGGAGCACTAATAGAAGCCATGCACAGTGATTGATGTGGAACCAAAGCAGCAGTCAGATCATGCTGATATGAACAGTGAGAGATGTAGTGGAAGAGACGGATCAGGAACATTGTGCTAACTAGAGGATACAAGGCCCAGGGCATTCACCCAAAAAGCAGAGTGTGCATCCAATGCCCTGGATCTGTTGAACACCTGCTTTTCTAAATCATATTATATCAGTCCATAAATAATATATCAATAACTTTAACAAAATATAATCAATATAAAATAGTGATGTGCTCAAATATAGATTTTTCTCATCAGGAATCTGCACCTCAGCCTAGTGCACAGGTGCATACCTGTAATCCCAGTGGCTCAGGAGGCTGAGGCAGGAGGATCACAAGTTCAAAGCCAGTCTCAGCAATTTAGGGAGGCCCTACACAACTTAATGAAACCCTGTCTCTAAATAAAAATATAAAAAAGGCCTGGGGATGTTGCTCAGTGGTTAAGCACCCCGGGTTCATTTCCTGGTACCAAAACAACAACAATAAAAACAAAACAAAGCAATCTGCACCTCAGGTTTTTCTCCATTCTTTATTAGAACATATTATTGGTCCTGCTTTTTAAATAACATCTTTGATTTTTAGCCTCTATTTTTATTAGAAATCATTATTTTTTATGTACCCTATTTGAAAGTACTTTTATTCATTGCAGTTTCTCACATAGTTGCCTCAACTGGATACCTCAGCTTAGTGCTATTCTTTCACATTAGCCCTACTCTTCTGGAGATTCATTCTTTATTTGTTTTTTCTTGAGTTATCAGAACCCATTCTCCTTTTCTTTAGCTTTCTCAGAATAATATTTATTCTTTCTTCTCCTTTCCTATCCTCATTTACATTTTTATTAAAAATACATTTCTGTTATCTAATTTCAGCTTTCAAATCAATGCAGTACACATAGTAGACAATCAGCAAATATTTTCTTAAATAGTCAGTATTTTTATAACGTGTCTTCATTTTCTCTTAAAACAATAAACCAACCAAGAAAGCAAATGAATAAAGTAGAAAATTCATCTTATCTCCCTCTCACTTGTAAAGGGAATACTTATTTAATCACATTAGCTCTATAGGGAGGAGGGAATATTTATGCTATGCCAGATCTAATTTACTACTCCTTCTCTTTCCAACTCTGAATTGAGCATTTCTGCATTCATAGGCAACAGATTTGCTTTTAGGGAGAGTAAAAAGAAAAAAAAAAGTTTTAGGGATGGGACAAGTGTCTGAGTAAATGCAAAATATATTTTAAAAATTTTCTTAAGCAGATGGAATTATTTTTATGAATGCAATATATAAATGAAAATATTTGAATAACTGTAAAAAGGACTCAGTTCCTCTTTTTTTGATAAAAAACAGCATCACAATAATGCATCTTGTGTATGGCCAGAGTCAAACATTTCTTTACAGTATTTAATTAATTAAGTAATTTATTTATAATTAGTACTGGAGATTGAACTCAGAGATATTTTGCCACTGAGCTACATGCCTGGCCCTTTTTTACTTTTCATTTTGATATAGAGTCTTGTTAAGTTCCATAGGGCTTCACAGAGTTGCTGAGGTTAGCCTTGAATTTATGACTCTACTACCTCAGCCTCCTGAATCTTTGGGATTACATGCCTGGTTACTTTACAGTATTATGAAAGTAAAAGAAATAATATTGAATGAAAAAATTTTGAAAATTATCTTAGAATAATATTGAGGTAATCTTAAATATTTATTGTTAATATTTTTACTTTAAGGTTGTGCAATGTAATATTTTACTTAAAATTTTAATTTATAATGATGTTACATTATATTCTTCATATTTAAAATATAACAATTATAAACAGCTAAATTGGAAAGTACCTATTAAATTATGTAGTTCCTTTAACCAAGAAAATTAAATGACATTCTTAAAATGACATGACTCATTTGGACACAGCTGGGACTATTAATCCATGTATATCAGTTAGAGTTCCAGGTTCTCCTAGTATTTCATACTAGCCTTATTAATGTAAGGATAGCAAGAATCATAGAGTTTAGAGAGCAATAAAAACTTTGCTTTCCATACCTCCTTTATTTTATAAATTAACTTCAATTTTGACTAAAATATGTTTTTATATTCTTAGACTGCTTACATCTTGGTCAGCAAATATCATGGTACTAAAATCATTCATTTTTCATAGAGATTTTAAAAGTCACTAGCAGAATTGCAATATTTATATTAGTGAATAATGACATGTAGGTTATATGATATAATGTTACCATTTGAAATGTAATGTAGAATATAGGTCTACAACATAACATAATCATTTGAAATATAATCTAGATTTATTTCTAAGGGTCTGGTCTTGTCATGCAGAGAAGGAAAGTAAAGAGAAGACATTTTCTTATTTAAGAAACTGAATATTTTACAAGAATTTCCAGCCCAAGAAAATGAAAAAGCAAAGTCATCCTACCTTTTCTTGTGTTCTCAGTGTTCCTTAGCAATATATTTACACTTAGTGCTTTGTTTTAACAAATACTTTTAACCAGAAAATTAATGTACCTTTGGTAGGCAATTGAAAAATACGGTTGTAACAAATAAAACAATTACAATCACAAGTCTACTTGAACTGGAGATGAAGCTCAGTGGGAGAGGGCTGAGAAAGCATGAGACCTTGGGTTTTATCCCCAGAATTTCAAATAATAATAATAATCCTAATTTTAAATAATTTAACTATAAGAATGGTTTTGCTATTTAAAAACATTTGTAATATGCATTATTCTATTTGAAACAAAGTTTTATTTTAGCATTTTTATTAAATATCTATTAAATACTCTTTTTATGATCAAGTTATAATTTAGTTTATGAATGTTATTAATGCAAATATGTTTAATTTTTTCATTGTTTTTCTATATTTACAATTTTAAGAGACAATTTAACCATACTTCTCTTGAATATTTTTGTAGAAGAATTAAACGAAGGAGTGTACATATTTTAAAGATTCTTGACGCATACTATGAAATTGCTTCCTAAATGGATATATGTGTCCATAAGATTGTGTGATGCTTTTTTTTTATCACATTGAGCATTAACTGCTATTTAATTTTTAATTAGGTAGATGACTAATTATAGCAAATCATTTTTGTTTTATTTGATTATTTTGTAATTAATTTCTTAAAATTCCATTTCCATTCATTTAACATGTAAAAATAAATTAAACTAAGTTAGCCTTTTATAGCTGCAAGCAAATGTTTTATAACATTCTTATCTGAATTATTTTTTTATGATAAATGACTATGTTTAAATTCATAAAACGTTGTCCTGTGGCTTTTAATGAACACATGTAATGCTTATGATGGTGATTATTTACCCAATACTTGTCATGATGATATTGAAGAAAGTAAAAGTAAAACAAAATATAATTTTCATTAATCATTTACATCTAAAACTTAATAACTAATTAAAATAGTTAATTGTTAGCACTTAATGATTAACTAGTTAAAATAATGGTACCCTCATGTGTTTAATGAAATTCTGAAATTGGTAGCTATGTTCACTTTTATTCTGAGAATAACAGAAATTAATCCTAGAAGTAGTTAACTTAAATGGTTGTGTTATATTCATCTTTTTCTCCCTACCCATCCTAGCAATTATCCTCTTTTGTGATGTTTCTCATCTCTGGATTAATGATGCTCCTTATAGCAGTTACTTGAGCAGAATTTCTACTTGGAAGAACTTTTTTGCTTCAGGAGACTTAGTTAACTGAACTGAGACTAGAATAGAACGTGTTTTGTTGTTGTTGCTCTGCTGTTTTGAAATACTTGGAATTGAACCCAGGACCTCATGTCTGCTAAGCAAGCACTCTACCACTGAACTATGCCCCCATCCCCCATAGAGTGTTAGTTAAATGGAAGCAGACCTACCAGGTGAGACATTTCTCATTGGGTATGATTGTTTTATTGTTGTTTAATCTATAGAGAAACTCAATAAAACAAAAGACAGCACATCTTACAAACATGGACAACCATGTGACACATACTTTGCTACTTCCCATTTTGGGTATATGAATCCTGAAGTCTCCACAGTGATGTGATTCATCAATTTCACTTCTCACACATAAAATTATTCACCTCCCCATCCTTCACTATCTTGCATTAGGGAGAATGTTTCTCCAGTCCATATTGTATCACCAGCATTACTGGTTGCTTGTTTCTCACAAAATAAAAACTGCCTAGTATTAGTTTACTAGGATGCCATAGAAAAGTGCCACAGATTGGAAACTTATTTTCCACAATCCTGGAAGCTAGAAATCTGATATCAGGGGGGGGTCACACAGTTGATTTCTACTCAGCCCTCTATCCTTGGCTTATAGATGGCCATCTTCTCTGTGTCTTCCCATGGTCTTCTCTCTGTATGTTTGTGTCCTAATCTCTTTACATAAGGACTCGATCTGTGTCACATCAGGGCCTTCTCTAATGACTTTATTTGAAACTAATCATCTCTTGAAAGGCCCTATATCTAAATACATTGATATCCTGACTACATGGAGTTAGGACTTTAACATATGAATTTTAGGGAGACACAATTTATTCCATAAAATCCTTATAACACTTCTGAATTCTTTCAGAAGAAATCAACATTTAGGAAATAAGGACTGACTGGTTAGTAGCAAGCTGAGAACCCACAGTTAATTACACTGAATCATCCGTGATCCCTGAGGGAAGCTGATTATTCATAAAATTACCTGTTACACATTCTCTCTTAAATATTATGATGAAACTGCATCCATACAGCAGGGGGCACATCCAACACTTTCTGGAAGGTTAAGAGGCAACTTTCTTCCTAAATAGGGCCCTAAATATTTACATTCATGTAGGAGCATTTCTTAATTAGATAATACCATCAACATTCTCAATTTCTAGGAAAAAAAAGATAATTGGGACCAACACTTTCTTCCACTCATCTACTTAGCAAGTTCCATGAAACAGCAGGTATGTCAAATTTATCTTGGCCACATGGACTAAAATTAAAATTTGGGCATTATCTTGGGCTTATATGAGTACCAAATAAGGTTAAATTATATTGATCAATCTCTGTGCAAAACGATCTGTATAGAAAGAGCCTGAGCTTGTTATATTAAGAAAAATTAATAGACATACTTTATTGAGTTGGTTGAAATCACGATAAAGAATCTAATATGTCATAAATGAAGGAGGTTACCTAAAAAGAAAAGTAAGAAAAAATTCAGGATTGTTTCTGACATATTTTTACCAATATTAACAAAGAAATGCCAATGTGATAATAACTATAGCTACTGAGGGAAAAATATTAACTATGAGTGTTAGCCAAAATTGAATTAAAAGCAGTATAAAGAATATAGTAATTAAGAACATAAGTTACCATTGTGTTTCTAAATATAACAATTTGTATTTCAATAAATAGGAAATTTGGTTATAATGCTTAAACTTATAAATAGGAAACTTACGGTATTAATGATCTAGACATAAATGTATTTATTTACATAACTTTAGGGCCTTCCTAATGTTATAAAGCTTTAATCATTATTACTAAAAAAGTGGATCCAGACTAACTTTTTCTATCTTTTTTATTTATTAACACATATTAATTGTACATATTAAAGGAGTTCAATGTGATATTTTCATGCATATGTATAGCGTGCACTGATATGATCCACCTCCCCTTGATCCATTCCCCTATATAAGTTTTCCAATCTCTATAAATCACTATTCTAAATGAAGGTTGGTTTTTTTGGTTTTTATTTTCATTTTTAGCTTCCACGCATGAGAAGAATTATGTCGTACTTGTCTTCTTATGTCTTATTTATTTCACTTAATATAATGTCCTCCAGTTCCATCCTTTTTGCTGTAACTGACAGGATTTCATTCTTCTTTATGAATGAATAATATACCCTTGTTTATATGTACCACATTTTCCTGATACATTCATCTGTTGATAACACCTAGACTGATTTCATATCTTAGCTATTGTAAACAGTGCTGCAATAAATGTAAGTATATAGGTATCTCTTTTGTGGTCTGATTTCATTGCCTTTGGTATAAATGCAAAAGCATATGGTATATGTATTGCATATTTTTGAGGAAATTTCATATTTTTTATAATGGATAAACTGATTTTTATTCTTGAAATAAAAACAATAAGTTTTAAAGAATATTAAATTGAACATAATTCACTGTTACAGAAAAACATTTAAAAAGTAGAAGCTGAAAGGTAAAGGAGAGAGGTATGATAACAGAGGTTGTTAACAGCTGAAGTTGATACATTGAGACAAAAGCCTAAGTTATAGAGGTAACACTTTTATATTCCCTCCAAATACCCAGTAGCAAAAAAGGGCAAAAAATATGCAAACCGCATATCAACAGGTTTCAAATGAAGTACTAATGAAATACAAAAAAAATAAAAAAATATAAAATAAGATAATAGGCATAATATGTCTATGTTATAATGATAAATATAATATTGTTCCTTATGGTTATATAAAAATACTTTGTAACCCAAGGGTTACCTAATGCCTCAGAGGGTTTAAAGATTAAATATTTTCGAAGATATCAAGAAATGCAAAAAGAAGGAAGGAAAGGAGGGGAAATGAGAGGGAGGGAGAAACAGGGAAAAGCATAGAAAATCGCAATAATAAAAACCAACCACAGGTATATTAGTCCTTCAAGCCCTTGGCCTAATAATGAACACAGCCCTTTAATAACACCTTCGGTCAGTACCATTATCATTGCCATTTCTCTCACTGCAGAATAGAGAAGCAAACTGACTAGCCTACAGTACCACAGCTTATGAGGGGGAAGGCCTGGGGTTCCAGCTCAGCAACCTGGCACACAGCCCACAGCCTTCACTGCCACGCTTCTGCCATTGTGGCTATTAGACAAAGCCAATGTTCATGCAAACACACAGTCAATCTGACCAGGGAGGTCACTTGCCACATACAGATCTATAAATTTTAAGTGACAATGGAGTTCTCATAAATCTTTAGACACCAAACATTGAATTATTGATGTACATGAAATAAAAACCATAAAATATATTAGGAAGAAATCAATAGAAATGCATTAGTAGTAATAGACCATAATAAATCAGAGAGTTAAAAAGTAAAGCTGTAATATATGTATAAATATCATTAATTCTTTGGTTTCCCTCAGCTAGAGATCTTTAAGAATGTTTCAGCATTTTCATTTATATGGTCTTTCAATGCTTTAGTATAGAATTGGAATTAATTTAGAAAAATAAGTATGTTATTAAAATTATTTTCTCCAAATCTTGGCCTTTGGTTTAATCTTAATAATTTTTTTTTATCATTCCACTGGTCTGATAATTCTTATGTTTGACAGACAAGGTTTTAAAATAGGAATCATCAAGGACTTTGTCTTTCTCTTTGTTCTTCATGAGCACTGGCCCATGAATGTGACCCTTCCTCCTGTTATGTAACTGAAAACGACCTATGCAAAGGCAACATGCCCATTCCACAACAAATTAGCAAAAATTTAAAAAGGAAATGAATTAAACTTGTGTAATTTCTTGCCTGCACATAACTAGTGAGATTTTAAATTAGCTTAATTATTCCCGAAAGCAAACTTTTTATCATATTTTTCAAGAACTTTAAAATGCTTTTAAGTTTCGACCTGTACATTAATGACTGTTTCAGCAACTCAGAAATAGGTTTCAGCACTACTTTTAAAATGGAAAACTATCTTACTTCACAACTTAAATCTTTTAATATAGGGTTGCGATTATTGAAATAATTAATTTCCCACAAAATTTACCCTTTTTAAAACATTATAGAAATTATGCTTATAATTTAAAATATTTAAGAAAATAGCTATGAGAGAATATCTTAAGGTTAAAAAAATAAATCCAGACCCCAAAGCACATGCATATTATAGGATCTTTTCCATATAAATAATTATATGAAAAGTCATTTAGGATAATGATGTGTGAAAATATTCACAGAGAAAAGAAATGATACATCATTAAACTGTTGTAAACTGTTGTTCAAGATGTTCCAAAATTATAATTTGAAAATGGCAGAAATGCTTCCTTTTGTTTTATAAGAACCCTCTCTCTTTGAGGGCTTGTCCATTTTTCCTCTTCATGAGAGGCTTTGAAGATTACAGATCTCTGAGGAGAAAGTATTTTCCTAAAGGAGGAAGGACTGTCAGATAAAATGTGGTAGTGTGTCTTGTTTCCACAGACTGGGAATTCCCAGAACCAACACTGTCCCTCAGGCTTCCTTTTACATAAAGCAACTTCTTGAGAATGGCAAATAGGACATCAGTTATGACAACGTGTACAATTTAAATATTTTATTATGCAATAACTCGAATTTGAAAAATGTTTCCTTGGCTGAAAAAGATTTGACAACAACATAAAACTTTTAAACATCAACACAAAGAAAAAATTTAGACTCTAATCAGAATTTTAGTATACATAAGAATATCTGGTCAAGGTGGGGATGCACTTTAAAAATATGAATTCCCGGACTTTAGTCCCTGGTGATCAGATTCATTTGATCTAAGAGGGGACAGGAACTACTATTTTTTTTTTTTTTGTGAACATCCTATGCTATTCATACAGATGGTCCAATTTGTCCAAATTTCCTTTAATCTTGAAAATAACAAAACTGAATTTTCCTTTAACATCTTGGATAAACATTTTCAATAAAAATAGATAATATGTGAATATTTACAAGTTATCTCTAGCCCCTCTTTTGGAAAAATTATATCTGTCAAAATCTGTTAAAGTAGGTGTTTATTTGAGTGGACATTTTGCAATTAAATCAATTGAAATAAGTTGTTAATAGTTAATTTTAAAAAATAGTTAATGTTTGAAAATGAAATTCTAGAAAGCCATTATCTCCTTGTGGGTATTTCTTATCAATTTTTAAGTGACTGATTCAGTGCTCATAGAAAACAATAATTATGCTTTACTTTGGTAAATCTAGACATCCACAAAATGGGATTTTCATGCCCAATTGATAAAGTCAATAAAATACAATTATAAATGACAATATAAATATGCTTTTCAAATAATATTTTCTTCAAATGATTCCCCACTTTGATTTGGTGCATGGACTCTTTGAAGCATACAACTACGTTGGATTCACTGAAGGATTTGGGCACTTGAATATTCTGTAATTTCCAATTTGCATCAGCAGCACCTGGGATATTGTTGAAGATACTTGGATATGTGGACTTAGAAACTTCAGGTGGAAAGGATACAGGAATCTCAATCTCTCTGTGTGTCTCTCCCCTCCATTCCCGTTCTCTGGAATAATTTTGAGATCAGTTATGTTGCAGACCACTCTTCTGGGTGTACCTGCTGGGCTGCACTTAAACTGTTCTTTCCTAATGAAGACCTATCTTTTGGCTTCATTAGATACCAAAGTGTATTTCTCAGATACATTGATAATGCTTCACATTGTCTCTGTATCACTACAATATTTTCATCTGCACACTTCTCTTTGGGGTTGCATGACTTTGGCTTAATACATAGTAACAACTTTAGTAGCCTGTTGTCATTTATCATTCCCATATCAACTTCACTGTAATGAGATTTGCTTCAATGCCAAAAGAATGAATAATGCCAGTCCCTGAGCTAATTAATGGGACTGTCACTTCATGTCCAACATAGTAATTAAGTATTGTTAATGAAACAGGTCCAAATCTCATGCACAAAGTGAGTTATATTACAGACTTTTAACTTAATTTGGGTCTATGTGTAATATTGATGCCAGAGTTACATTTTCTGCAAAGAAGGGGGGTACCTTTCTTGATATTTTAGACTTATTAATAAGACAAAAAGAATTTTTCTGTAAAGGGCCCTTAATATAGTTACTGAAAAATCTCATGTCCATAAAAAGGGTTTGAAATTTTATATTTTAAGAGAAACACTCCGTGTTCTTATTGTCTTAAGATGAGAACACAATGATTTTTTCAATCAACACATGAGCATATAAAACAGATTTTAAATCATTTTGATTTAAAGTAGAGAAGAATAGAAGAAATGAAAATAGGACAGTAGAAAATTAGCACCCACTGAAATAAGAACACACTGACAACTAGGAAAATCTCACCAAATCCAACTCAGGTTATTTAACCTAGCTGACACCAGGTGGACTGGGCTAACAGGACATTTCTACATTTACATAGGCTTCCAGGTTAACCAGTAAGATGCAGACACATACTCTTAACTCTCCGAGAATTTTTTTAAAACTACATTCCTTTATTTGTTTTTAACATGATTGAGACGGAGAATATAATAGCCACCCAACAGTTTTAGGAAACTTGGTTCTTCAGGTGATATGAAACTTACAACTAGAGCTTTCTGCCTCATTTCACAGATGTTCTGGTCTTTTCTGCCCCAAAAAAGTGGACTTCTTTATAATAGCAGTATCAGATCATGCTCATTCATATATTTACTAATAATGCTAATAAATTATTTAGCTATACTGAACAATCAATTAGGTCATTGTCATTTGAATGTGAGTAAAGGTTTTCCAGAGGCATCTTCCTGGGTGAACACAGCCTCAGTGCTATGATAGAAATGATAATATTTGGCTGAAGGAAAAAATATATTTTATACTCATGATTATTATTATTAATATTCTAACACAACAGGTTTCTTCTTCTGGTTCTTTGTATATTATCATTTAAGGGAAATAACTATGTAAATGATGTTGTAACAAAGGAATAATTTTTATATTTCTAAGGCTTTGAGCCATTACATCCATTCATTCTTTTTGTATACATCTATCCTTTAGAGATTCTCTAATGCTTTCAGATTTTTTGTTTGACTTATTTCCCTCAAGTTCATGATATTTCTAATTAATGTAGCTTTTGAGAATCCTCATGTCAATTATCAAAATAAGTATATACTTTTTATTTGACTGATATTTTTTTCTTTAAAAAGTAATATCATTATGGGTTTTGTATTTACTAAGAGTTTATAGTTATCCTAAAAAAAGGCAACTTTGATTTAAAAAGGCAAAAATGATACTAGAATGAATTGTCAGTTGGAAGACTATCAAAAATAAATACTTATTAATTTGATACTGAACTAGAAAGAAAATGTATATTAAAGTTCTGTTGATTTTCATAATGAAATAATTTAAAGTTCTGAATATAAACTGTACATTTGATCTATACATTTATAAAGACAGGTTCATTACTCTAGGAAACAAAAAGAGTATAAATTAATTAAGTGCATTCTTGATATCCTAAAAACTAATATAAACCTTAGAAAACATATGAGAATCAAGGAAATAACTTATTTATAGAAGTAACAAGAATATGCTAAGGAAGTAATTGTTGTTAATTGACGGAAGTTTACACTTTTCTTACTTATTTTATTGCAACAACCAAACTTTATAAAAGCTACTCAATATAATAGTCAAAATATTATACAAATATATGAATAAGTTTCCCCCCCCTAGTTCACACACACAAAAAATGGTCATCTGTTCATTTTCCCACACCATTCTTGGTTGAGAATTCCTAACTTCATGTTATGAATGATCTCCAAAACTTGAGAATAGATACAAGGACTTCTCTATAAAACTCTCAGTGAAAAGTATTGCTAAGGCATTGTTAGTCTACAGTGTCTCTCCAAGTCCTATGGAAAATTAGCTCATATGTGTTTCTGATTGCTGCACCACGTTTTAGGTTCATAATCATCCACCTACTGGTGCTACACAGTGATGTGCCTAATCTTCCTCTGAATATGATAGTATACACAAACTCTTATGGTCCCTAACATGCAAACTTCATGATCATAGACTACTCAGAAATTTGCCAAGTAGACGTGGCAATCTGAAATAAAATTAAATGAACAGTGCAAGACTTATTTATGGAGCACTTTGAAGTTTAAGGCCACTGTTGTTCCTCCCAAAGACTAGAATAATATTACCCAAATAACAAGCAATAAATAGATTAAAATCCATAAAGATAAAACCTTAAAAATGGATTGTATTTATTGAGAACCTACTTAGTACACTTTTATTGTGATATTGTCAATCATTTTGACAATGTTTTTATTGTGAACTTAGGTTTGACCTTGACAACTTGTTGGAATGATTAAGGTGATACTTCAGAATGAGTGGAATTGTGTTACATTCTTCCCTTCCACTTTTCAAGTATTGTTCATCTTTATAAGCTTGTATTTGCAATAATTAAGGTAGCACTAAGTGGTAATTTATATATTCAGAAAATCATTCTGTTGGTTCCACTCAACAGTAGTTTTTTCTTTTGTGGGAAAAATGGAGGGTTGCTACCCAAGTAACTAAACAGCCATATAAAATGAATACCTAGAACTAGGGAAAATATATTTCCTGCCCAAACAGACAAAACAGAATGTTTCTTTTCATAAAAGAAAAAAAAAATTCTTTTGAGTGTTTTCTTTGCCCCTTTTAACATTGAACACGTCTCTACTGGTTTAATAGTTGTATTTGAAAAGCAATGTAATACCTTTATCTGCTTATGGTTTGTAAATTCTCACATCTTATCACATAGAATTACTTGATAGTTATTCATTTCTTAAATCTATGGTTAGAAGGTGTGGTGAATTTTGAAGGAGAATATATATCACATCACAATGATAACACTGCAATATGTTCTGGACAGCCACAATTAGGTGATAATAAGAAGTAAGAAGCAATGGATTTTAAGGTAAAGACAGAATGTTCACTTTGTTCTTAGAGATATTAGAGTCTATTGGTTGCTTTTATAAAACTCTTATTCCCATAGGGGGAAAATGTACTTTTAAAACTTATAACTAAAGGCAGCAGTTATGGAATAAATGCTTAAATGGTGGATTTTATGCTATGGGATTGACCAACAACAGATACAAAAGTGTCCACCTGAATACCTGAACACAAGTATACTTGAGGACTGAGGCTTGGCGTGAGTGTTCCATTTTATTTGGTAACCATATAAGCAGCAATTTATTTGAGAATCTCAACCAGGGAGGTCTATCTGATAGGAGTGCAATTTGTGCTCTGTCTGGAATTACAGGAACATATGAAATATGAAAATGAAAGTCAAAATTAAAATATTTAAAAGGGCTTGGTGTGGTGGCACAAGTCTGTAATCCCAGCACCTCAGGAGGCTGAGACAGGAGGATCATGAGTTCAAAGCCAGCCTCAGAAATGGTGAAGTGCTAAGCAACTCAGCAAGACCCTGTTTCTAAATAAAATACAAAATACGGCTGGGGATGTGGCTCAGTGGCTCAGTGATTGAGGGCCTCTGAGTTCAATCCCCAGTAAGCCTCCCCAAAAAAGAAATATTTAAAAGGTACAAATTTATCAAAGGTATCAAAGGAAATATATGATAATGATATTTTTCTTGGAATCTTAAACTCCCCTAAAAATAAAAATGAAGTCTGTGTAAAAATAATGTTAGGAGCTTTGTAATGTTTTGAACAACCAATAAAAAAATAAAAATAAATAAAAATAAAAATAAATAATGTTAGATTTTATTATGTCCTTAATTGTCAGTGTTTAGTGATGTTTATCAAGAAGAAATTTCTCATTTTAAGTATTATTCTTAGAAAAAATTTAACAGAATGTTTGAAAATAGAGTTGAATATCAAAGGGTTGAGAAATATTAACATAAACATCATGTAGTCTCAAAGAATGTTTCTGTGTCTGGTCTTTCCTCATTCCAATTATTAGTCATATTACTGAAATAGGTATAGAAATTTATGTCTAGTACTAAAATTCAAAATATTCTTTTAGATGAATCTGTTATTTTGGTGAGTTTATATGATAAAGAATATGAAATAACTGATTTTTCATCCTGAATAATTTTTCTACTTCTTAAACCTATAATCTTTTAATCTTTAAAAACTTTGACTATAAAAATCAGGTTCAGAAAAACATGTAAATGAGCTTTAGACAGAGTAGTTAAAATTGACTGCAATGTGTAAAATAATCTATTGTATAACAAAGGAAAATCTGGAGTGTGTCTAGAAAAAGAAAACAAAGTTATTATCCTAGATTTAAGAAAAAGATATAGATATGGGATTGAAGGAGGTTATTTATGTGAGGAAATGAACCCAAATATTAGTAGTTTCACACATAAAGAAATGAGAATAAGAAGGAAAAATTAGTCCTATGTAAAATTTGGCAGGTGAGAGAAATTATCTTGGTAGTGATTTTGACATAATCTGTACAAGAAGAAATTAATAGAAATATAGGACTTAGGTGTGAAAACAGCAAAATCTTCTTGAAGATTTTGATAAAAATTTTCAAGAAATTTCTAAGAAAGACTCGTGAGAAAACAGCCTGTAGATGGGTCTGCAGAGAAGGTAAAGAAGACCTAGTTGTAGTCACTGAAGAGAAGGTATAGGTTGTTAACCTTGTCAGAGTAAAAGTAAAACTTCACAGAGCAAAATTAGAAAATGGAGTGAGAAACACTGAAGCAAAAGTTAGAAGCATTGATATTATTTTTCAAAGTGGAATGCTAAGAGATATTTTCTAGAGTGATGTCATGAAAAGTTAATTATTAAATGATACATAGGTGACCAATCCATATCTGGAAAAGATAAACACTATATGGTAGGATCTAGGGAGGGGAGGAGTGGGGCATGGGTAGAGAAAATGAGTCATATTTATGTCTATGGTAGGCTGTGCTTTCACTCAGTGTATAGGACAATAGAAGCACAAGAATGTTAATTAAAGATGGTGAAATACACCAGAAAGTGAGTGTAAAACAGTCCTGGACTGGACTGTAGATTGAGAGATTACTGCTGTAGATTGAGAGATTACTTTTTTTTTTTTAAAGAGAGAGAGAGAGAGAGAGAGAGAGAGAGAGAGAGAGAGAGAGAGAGAGAGAGAGAGAGAGAAACTTTCAATATCTATTTATTTATTCTTTTTAGTTCTCGGCGGACACAACATCTCCGTTGGCATGTGGTGCTGAGGATCGAACCCGGGCCGCATGCATGCCAGGCGAGCGTGCTACGGCTTGATACTCAAAATGAGTAAATGCAATATGTGACCCTTGTTTGGATTCTGATTCAAACAGCATTTAGAGGAATAATAATTTTGAGATAAGTAGAAAATATGAGCAATGGCTATATTAGAAAAAAATAATTAATTTTATTAGGTAAGATAAAGGCAGCATCTTGCACATGAAAAGATATACTTTTTAAAGAAATGCATGTTTATTTTTTATAAAAGCTGATATATAAACTGATAAATTAACATTGTATCTGTATTCTGCTTTTAAATATTCTAGCTGAGACAAAGAAAGTGAAGAGAAATATATATGCAATATGGTAAATTTTTAATAACTATCAGATTGGGGTGGTAGAATATAGGGGTAAAGAAAGCATTTTAAACATTTTCCGACCCTCAAGAAAAAGATTAAGGTTAAGGAGAGAGATGTTCCTTGTCATTGTAGGATTTTCCTTATCATTATTTATTTTTTAACTATTTGATTTAAAAAAAAAACTGCTCACATATGTCTATAGGAAAAAAATATTAAATTCAGAAATGCGCTTGGCATTTGGTGGAGTAGAATAGTGTAGGAAGTTAGAAAGCCAAAAGACCAAAGTGGAGAGTTACACTGGGGAGGGCAGGGAATCCTTCAGACACTAGGAAGAATCCATAAGGGTAAAAGGCCACTTTAATGTGCATGTAGTAAATTTTTAGGAAGGAAAATGGGTTTTACATACTTTCTTATACTGAAGTATAATTCTTAGAGATGGAAAGTGTTACATTTAAAAGAGGCCATCCACTGTGAAAAAGATAAATTAAGGAAAATTAATAATGTGGCAGGAACCTAAACACTTCAGGAAAAGATAGATAGTTAAAGGCAGATAGAAGGAAGTTCCCAGTCTGTTACTGAGGTTTTTTAAGCATTGCAGAGGTATTGCAAATTGCCATATCTGGTCCTTAAAATCCAGATATCAACATTCATGCAGCAGCCCTCACACTTTGTCTCACAGCAAATTGCCTGATGCTTTACAGCCAGGACACAGAAGTAAATACATAAAGTTTACTATGTAAAAATGAATGAAAATAGTCTTGATAAAAATGTTTACATGGCAGGTAATCCAAATATCCTTTCCCCTTTTAAAGAAATATCATCATTGAATATCAGTAATTACTATAAACTTTAGTCTCTGAGAATGATACTGAAACTGCCTAAAATTTAAAAAAAAACTGAATTCTTTATGTCAAGTTCATCTATTGATTCCAGCACTTTTAATATGGAAAAATTTATATATTCAAGATACATAAAATTTCTAATTAAAAATTATTTGGTTAATAAAGTTCATTATATTATAAAACTCACCACCACGGTACATCAATTCAATAACTAGATTGTATTTTAGTTATCAATAAATAAATGGGATTCCTTAAATTCATCTATCTCTTCAACAAATATTTATTGCAAATTTAATGTTTATGCTATATGGTTATGCAGGTATATAAAACACAGTTATTACTATCATGCAACTCATTCTCATTTGGAAAATCAACATGTGAATATGTTTTAAAGTGATAAATACTGAAACAGAAATATTTATACTATTGTATTTAAGTAAAAACAGAGAGAACAAGCATTGCTAAGGAATTTGGAAAAGGCTTTGCAAAGGAGGTCTAACATTTGAGATGGATCTGTGAGGAACAGTCATTTATGATGGTGGATGGACATCAGGGAGAAAAGCATTCTAGCATTAGGTAGCAGCATTACAAGGACACTGAAAAGTTAATTAAAAAAAATTAAAAACTGGCATAGAGAGACTTCCAAAGTTCCGTAAGGTCCATTTAAGGAATAAGAATGAAGGCATTGACATTTATGTCATAATAAAATTTTCCTGAACAGAGCAGAACATTTGAAATATGAAGAGTGGGATTTGGATTTAGAGTACTCAAGTATGCACTTATATTTTTTAACCCTCCATAGTAAATTGGTAGAAAAATAAGTTTTGGAGTTAGAAATACCACATGAGTCTGGGCTTGTATCACTAACGACATAGTCCATCATGTAGTAGGTACAGGCTTGAAGGCAAGGTATAGATTCTAGTAATGAGGAGGGTTAGGAAAAGTCTCTCACATTGTCACATTTTTAGCCAATATATGAATGACTGGGAGCCAGGGAAATAAAGATAAGAATAAAAAGTCCAAATGAAAAGCTCTATGATCACAATGAGCTGTTGAGCTAGAGAACAAAAAGAAAACCTGTGGAGCAAGCAGATGAGAGCAAAGGACAAGAGGAGCTCTGGCTGTGGCGGGTGGGGTGCGGGCCTTACAAAGTGGAGTAAGGAGTTTTGAGTTCTATCCCAAGTTAGGATAAAGGGAGAAAAGCAACACAATTTGATTTATAAATTAAGAAGATAACTTCAGCCATACATATAGTAGTCCCCACTTACCTATGCGGGATATTGGCCAAGACCCCTGTGGATGCCTAAGACCATGGATAGTACCAAATTCTATATATACTATGTTTTTCCTATACCTACATAAATATGATACAATTTAATTTATAAATTAAGATCAGTAACAGATTAATAATAATAATAATAATAGACTCAAACAATTATAATAACATACTGTAATAAAAACTATGTTATGGTCTCTGTCCCTTGAGAGTCAAGACAAGTATCATTTTCAGACTGCAGTTGACCATTGGTAATTGAAATGTGGAAGTCAAGGTTGAGAACCAAGGGGAGCTACTATACTGTCTGTATTTTGTAGCTTTAATACACTTTACTAGTAATATCATCTAGCACTTTCTTCTATGGCAGAACCAGTAGTCATTTTTACATGTAAGGTAGCTAGAACAACCTTTTAATAACCTTATTTTATTAAACTAGTGCGATTTAATTACCCCTCTGAGAAAGACAGCAATAGTCTTGGCAATCTTCAGAAGGTAAATCTGCTGGCCAAGAGTTAAATCAGATAAGATGTCACAGGGTCTCAAATACAATTAGTTTTGCAGGTTGAGAAATAAGCTTAGTTCTAATATTTTGGGTTTTTGTCTTTTTCTAATAGGCTCACAATAGAATCAATTGGGTTATTTTCATTTCGTTTAATGATGCCCCAAGGATCCAAACATTTGATTCTCTTTCAAAAATGATAAGCAATTATCAGAAGTACTTTCAATTAATTTATTCAAACTCAAACTGGCACTATTTGGGAGATGATTTGGCAATCTTTGGGAGATAATTCAAAAGAATTAATTTAGGATAATGACAAAGCACCTGCTCGTGATATGATTTACCAAATATTTTAGCTTTAGCAATTTTTTAAAAAGGAAAATACATTCTTTCTTTTATGAGGAGAAATCTTTGTAATTTTTCTCAACATCCTTCTTCAATTGGTTAGCAGTCAAATACAAGTTTGGTTTTATGAGAGGAAATTTATAACACAAATCAGTTTGTTTCTCAAACATTATTTTAATATCAAAAATACAGTTCTTAAGGCATTATTACAAAATTGTGATTTTGTTGCTACTTCAAAATTTTTCTTTATCTGCTCTTTTCATTTTTCTAAATCATTTTTCCTTTCTTTTCTTTTCATTTTTCTTTTTGATACTGGTGATTGAACTCAGGGGCACTTTGCCACAGAATTATATCCCTAGCCCAATTTTTATTTTTTTTCTATTTTCTCTCTATGTTGCTTAGGACCCCCCAAAGTGCCTGAAACATACCTCTGTCTCTTGCCTCCAGCCTCCCTCTCCTCTCAACTTGCTGGAATTACAAATGTGTCTCACTATGCCTGGCCATCTGTTTTTTTTTTTTTCCTAATACATGGATACTGTGAGCAGATGCTTTTCTGAAATAATGTTTTAACATTAAACACAAGATCAAATTCTAGTAGCATGGGCCTGCCTAGGGAGGGAGCAGGTGGCGACCTCTGTCATGGAATTTGAAGATATTTAGAAGGAAGGGCTCTGGCCTCACATGGCTAATAAGTTTACTACTACAAATGTTTAAGGAAAGTGTCATAGACACTCTCTTTTATACATCAAATTGGTAACATATGCAATTCAAATAAGTGTCTTAATGTGCATTATTTATCAAAACACTTTCACCAGTAATTACTTAGTGGCATGAAAAGAATAAAATATTTAGTTATGGGATAATAATAATGGTTTGGTCCTTCATAACAAACATGCCTTCATTTGGGGGGTAATAACACTCAAATTATCTTATGAGCTATATATTTTTATTTCTTTTTTGCATAAAGAAACCTGGTCTTTTGAAGGCTTTAGGAACTTGTCTCAATTATGCATACATTAAATGACAGAACCAAGATTTGAACACAACCTATCTGGCTTTGATTTCAGGTTTTTAACCACCACTCTGCTCTGATGTTATATTGGCCATGGAGATCCAAGACCAGGGTTATGCTACAGAGTCAGGGCACAGAATGGAGCACTGAGAGTTAAAGGTGAGAGGAGCCCAGAAAATAGGAAACAGAGTGTAAGATGATTTTGCCCAATTCAATATCAATACATAGCCATTAATTTCTTCTTTCAACAAAGCCAAAATAAAATGTATTGAAGACTGATAATTTCTCAATCATCACTGGAATTAAAAAATTTTTACTTTGGGAGAATATTTGTGTTAAATAACCCTATGCAATTCAAATAAGTGAGACATTAATATATCACATCTATTTGTGAGACTCTTTTTTAATGAACTTAATGCTTGTTAAATATTTTTACAGAAGGAAATTCTGAGCTCCATCTCTGTGCTACTATGAAAGGTTTGTTTCTTAAGTCAGGCATATGTGATGGATCAGTGCTGTTGATCAAGAACGATCCCATTCCCACATTTCCCTAGACAGGAAATATCAGTCAAGTAAAATTCAGTTATTCATCAAAAGCAAAAGGTTTCATCTTTTTTCTGAATTTGTATTATTTCAGTGATTTTCTGTGCAGTGGCAAAGTGGTGGCTAAAAATAGATGAGGCTGTGTATTGAAATGACTTTGAATATTGGCCTATGAGTTTCTAAATGTACACATTCATGATTGTGCATTAATCACCACTGTCTCTCTTTCTCAGATGAAAAAGACTAAATAAATCATCTTAGTTGACTATAAAATCAAAGGAGCAATTTATTAATTTATATTGATAGCACCTTATTATCCCCTAATCCATTCAAACAATGTATGTTGGGCATTTTTTAATGTGCTGGGTATTATGTTGATGTCAAAATGTTTATCTATACATGGTATGTCTTTTATTATCTGTGGAAAACTGAGAAAATATATTTTGCCAAAGATTTAGTCATATACATATTAAAATGAATTGATTCCTTCATGGTTCTGAATTGTCTGGTTTTAAGCAAGATATTCTGGTAATTCCATTTCCTTTTTAAAAAATATGAGATAGTAAAGTAAATTATGAGACAATGCATCTTATCAACTTGGAGCAATGCATTGCATAAAGTAAAACCTCAATAAATGTTTGATGTTATTCTTTGTCAGTGTTATTAAAACTATATAATAAAATTACTAAAGATATTTCATTAATGTATGGCAATAAATTATCTTAATGTGTTTTGAATTAGTCATTCATAAAAGAATAGTTAAGCCAATGTTGTGGTTACCTTACCTGAACTATACTGACTTTCTTTCTCTCTTTTTTAAAACTACTTAATGAGATAATCTGTCTGCCTTACACAAAACATTATTAAATTCCTTTCTTTGTTTGCTTTTGTTTCTGAGCATCTCCTTTCCCTATTTCTTTTTATTTCTACTTCTTATGGTCATACTTACACTATCAGGTTTAAGCATATTCCTAAATTAATTACCTGCATCTCCAATGAATGTTGGAGCACATGGTCTGTGCATACTCTCAAGATCATTTGATCTTTTCATTTATTCCTTTGGAAGCATGAATGAATGGCATGAAGTGGTTCTTATAATGAACATTTCTAATTACATGCATAAATATATAAAGTCCTATAACTGTGTGTATTCAGAGCCATTTAAAAGATACATATTGTAGAAAGGTGATTTAATTTAGAAAAAAAATGATTAAGAAAAGGAATCGTCTACTTTATGTTGGATTTTATTTGTACCTAGCAAAGAAAAATTTTATAGCAAAGTACTATTTATGAAGATACCCTATATGTATCAGAGGGCATTATATGTGTGCTGCAGTGATAAACAGTTAGGGATGATAATATAAAAAGGCCCTGGATACTGAGAAATCAAAGTGGTGTGAAATGAAGATGAAAATGAACATGTTGAAAGTTGACCCATTCTTATCACTTGACAAAGCTGTTTTGAAAAACATCTCAGAGAGAAATGGGATTTGATTTCTTTTTTGTATCTTTAATTATACAAGTAACCTTTGTAGAATCTGAAGATGTTAAGAGAACTAAAAGTCTTCTTTGGTTTCTACCCTATTCTAGTGATCTCTGTGATTTTCCACTATTTGTATTAATTTTCCAATAAAGCGTGGTTCAGAACAACCTGGGAAGAACTATATCTGTCAGAAAAATGTGTATTAACCAATGGTTTATATCTATAACTATCACTTATTCTTTCTTCAGTTTTATTGAAATATACTTGACAAAAAATATATATGTTTAGGTATACAACTTGATATTTAAATATAAGTACATATCTATTGTGAAACCAATTTGCATCTCAATCACTTCACATAGTTACCTTTGTGTATACGTTAAGACCTCCCCTCACAGAAAATTACAACAATAATTCAGGGTTATAACTACAGACACCATGCCGCATATTAAATATTAAGAACTCAATTATTTTGCATAACTAAAACTTTGTACTCTTCAACCAACATCTTCCTATTTCCCCCTCTCCCAACCTCTGGCAACTCCCATTTTATACTCTTTTTCTATGAGTTTGACTATCTTAGATTCCACAAAGAAGTGGTACCATGCAGTATGTGTCTTTCTGTACATGGCATAATACACTACAGGTTCATCTTTGCCACTCCAAATGGCAGTATGTCCTTCTGTATGTTGAACAGTGTTCATTGTGTGTTCAAGTCACATTTTCTTCACCTGATCATCCATTAGTGGACACTTAGATAGTTTACACAGTTTGACTATTGTGAATAATGTAGCAACGAACATGGGGGCAATGATACTGCTATGAGGTGCTAGTTTCATTATCTTTGGGCATATACTCAGCAGAGGTAGCATAAATTTATTTTTTGAAGAAACTCTACAGTGTTTTCCATAATATCTGAATCAACTTACATTCCCATCAGCAGGTTATAAAGGTTTTCTTTTCTCCACATCCTTACCAATACATTGTGAAACAGACAGCCTAACAAGTATAAGGTGATATTTTATTATGTTTTTGTTTTGAATTTCCTGCATGGTTAGTGAAACTGAGCACCTTTGTATACACCAGTTGGATACTTGTATGTGCTCTTTTGAGTAATATTTATTTAAGTCCTTAGCCACTCTGCCAAGTTATCAATTTACACATCACTGCTATTAACTTTTGGGTACTGAGTTGAGTTCCTAATGTTTTGAATATTAACCTCTTTTCAGATATATGGTTTACATATATTTTCTCCCATTCTGAAATTTGTCTTTTTATCTAATGACTAGTTCCTTTGCTGTGCAGAAGATTTTTTTTTTAGTTTGCTGCAATCATATAATTCATTCATTCTTTATTTTTTGCTAGTCTTTGTAGTTAAAATGGTGAATAAGACATGAATTCCAAATTTATTGTTCTAAATTTAATTTATTGTTCTGCACTCCATTGACTGGGTCTAACTTTCTGCTTGCTACTGCCACATAGATGTCTCAGATGGTGTTATGTCCAAAATCCTTTACCCCTCAATCTGTTGCTGTTGTTCTTAGAGAGAGCTTTTCAGTCAGGTGTGCAGAAAGCTTGAAATCATTTGTTAGTGCCTCCCACACCTGCTACATTTAAACAGTCACCAAATCTGGATCTTTCCTATAGTGATATCCCTACATTTTCTCTCGCACTGTCTCCTCTTTCCACTCTTATAGCTGCTGTCCTAATTTCAACCATTATCTTCTCCTGGGACGATTACAATGGCATTTTAACTCTATTTTTTAAAACTATTTACACTTGTCTCTCTGAATTATCATCTATCCATACAGCATATATATATATATATATATATATATATATATATATATATATATATATGTGTTATATACATAATTTTATCCTTTTGTTTAAAATAAAATAATACCCTTTCCTTAGTATAATTTCCAATTTTTTTTCTTACCATCTTCAAATTCACCCATACAGGAAACACAATAATGTCTTTTTGTCTTTATCCATTTGATTCTTTCTGACTAGAAATATTTCAATCAAAGTCTAAAATATAATTCTGTCTTCACAAGACCAGTTTCCCTTATATACATAGACTGTAACATGAAATGATCTACATTCTCACAAATCTGTTTAGATCGTCTAATCACAATGGTTCATACTTTGTGTTTTACCTGTTCCTCTTCCCAGTTCTATCCCCAGTGATTCCAGAAAGCTTGGAGTCATTTTTTAGTGCCTCTCATGCTTGCTACATTGCTTCTAAACAGCAGAGTCTAGCAACATAGAGACCTCAGAGACTTCACATACTTGTGTATATTATCCTTTCTATCTCAGATACATGGTAGCTTGATTGTTCAAATTAGGTAGGTACTAACTTCATGAGTAAATAAACATTCTGTGTTGAAGTGTTTCATTTACCACATGATTCTTTGTCTGTTTTAGTCATTTTTCTTTTAAAGAATTCCCTTAAGTGAGACCAATGATGCAAGTTTTGTAAAGTTGTTTCTACAGACAGCTGATCCTGAGTAGGTACATCTGTAAAACAGGCATCTATTTTAAGTGGACACCTGTGTTTCTATACCCAGTGGGATGATTCTTCAGAAATAACATGTGGACTCAGAGAATAAAAGATGTGCTTGTAAAATTTAGACTCCCAAACCATTGCAAGTTCTTCCCTTTAGATTAGATGGATATAGTAAATGTGAGATGTAATAAGAATTTAAGACACCTCTAGAATAGATAAGTAATTATAATATACCACTTTGAAGTAAATTTATTTCTAGATTCTGGGAATGTAACCAAAAACTTTTAAGATATATTGTGCTTCTGTATTTCAGTAGAGCATGAACATTGAATCCTTCTGTTGTTTCCTTTGTAGGTTGACGTATTTTAATGCAGCTTAATTATCATAGACACTTTACTGTAATATTTTTAAATTAGATGTGTCTGATCTAAGATGGAGTTACATACTTAAACCTCAATGTTTTTAATTTAAAATACCCTGAAATAATGAATATGATATACCTAACTTGCCAAGCATCATAGCTTAGCAATGCAATATATTGAATAACATTGGTTGTTTGCTTTTATGATTGTGTGACTGACAGGGAACTATGGCTCAGAGCTACCACCCAGCATCCAGAGAGAGAACTTTATGGAATACTGGTCACTTAAGAAAAGATCAAAATTTAACATTTGATGTATATGGCTAGGGGCGTGACTTAGTGGTAGAGTGTGTACATAACATTCATAAGGCCCTGGGTTCAATCCCTAGAGCCATTAAAAAATTAAAAATTTGAAGTAGGGTTTCTACTAAATGTATATAACTTTTGTATCACTGGAAATTTGAGGAATTTTAACTCAAACTATTCTAAGTTAGGACCAGTTGAATCTTACATTTGTAGAACATTTTAATTTTAGCTGCTGTCTTTGCATGCATTGTTTCATTTTAATAGAACAGAGATTTGAGGGGACAAGTCTCCACATCATCTTATTTCCCAGATAAGAAATGATGTGTTCAGAAAATTAATGTTTGTCTAAGACTACTATAGCTAAGAAGTGATTGACAATCTAGATCTACTTTAAGATTATTTGTATTTGATTAAATATAATCAAACTGAACATTCCTTACTGAAAACCAGGTTAATTGGTTCAATTTATCTTCTCCTATTAAAATATTCTAACTCATCCCTATGCTCTTAGAGTAATCTATAAACTTTTCAATGTAGCTGAAAAATTACATACCATGTGATTCCTACTTACCCCTCTGATCTCACTGCACACCACTTGCCTCTACCCATCTAACTAGTAAAATCCAGTAACTGGAAACCATATGCTCTTTCACTTCTCTAAACCAATAGTCATGTTTTTTTTTTTTTTCCTATGCCACAAACATTCCACATCTTGCATGGAAATGTGCTACTTATTTTTAAGTTTCAAATTTAATTTCTTAAATAAATAGGGTGTATTTCAATATATTACCATTTCAAAGGCAAATATCTAAATAGGAAAATTATATGCTGTCTTCACAAGACCAGTTTCCCTTATATACATGGACTGTAACATGCAATGATCTATATTCTCACAAATCTGTTTAGATCGTCTGTTTGGCCCAGATAAAGGGCCAATCTACCAGCTCTTGTGACCTCAGCATGACCTGTCATCTTACCTATCTGTCTAACACATCTAAGGACAATGTTCTGACATTGTCCTTACACCTTAAATATGTTGTAGAATCTAAGAGAGCAACTGGATAGGTGCTGTCCTAGGTGCTGAAAGTACAGACAGGACTGAGATGGTGTCTATTTCCCGCAGCTCACAAAATATTCAAAGAATGAATAACCTGTGAACAAGGATTTGAGGGCTGTGTGGTAAATGCTTAAATCATAGCATTAATAGAATGCTGTGAATATGTGAAAGAGGGTTGCAAATACAGATTATTTACCTAACTTTCTCGCTGAAGTTGACAAAGTGTATAACCAAGTTGAAACCCTGCCTAAATTTATGTCATGAAGACAGGTGTTTTCTATTCTATGAAAAAAGAAACAGTTTTCCTCATCACTTCTCCTTTTATTGTAGGACTTCAGATAGACTTTTATCTACTTTTTAGAAACTTCATGAATTATAATAAGATATCATCTCATAATTTACCATTCTCATTTTTCCACATTCATCTCACATGCAAAAATTTTCCTACATTTATTTTGAAGTTTCTATTCTACTTTATAATAAAGTTTGAGCATTTAATTAACATTTCTGTAATTAGATAAAAATTAGGAAACATTTAAAATATGTGCAAAATACTTATTACTATACTTAATAATTTTATTACTGTTAAAACTGTTTTTAAATTAGCTATACCAAAGTACACAGTCATGGTTTCAGAGGCAAATATTTAAATAGGAAAATGATATCTGCTATTTTAAAAATGCATTGGATTTTTATGTGTTCCTGTGCTTTTTAAATGTACTGAGATTCAAAATAATTTTTAATAGCCTTCTGAATATACAACCAAATTTATGTTATATTTTGAATTTGAAGTATATAATTTACCTGAAAGATGTGTAAAGGATTATATTGCATATATGTAGAATTGGATAGCAAGCACTCTAAATATTTATTTTTCTGCTTAATAATGAACATTCTACCAATTATTACAATCATACTTATGAAATATATGTAACTTTTATTTTGATGACTTTAATATTTCATGGTATATTAACATTTGTTGAGCAAATAAATCAAATTTACCAAAAAATTTGGCAATGTTAAATTAAGGATGTCTTTAGCAAAATAGATGATGCATGTGTGTGAGTTTCAGGGAATTGGTGAATTTAAATTTATTCCAGTAGTCAAGTGAAGTCTTTACAACAATGGATATTGGAAGATTTACAAACCCATCTGTCTAGAATGATTTTTGAAGTGATTCAGTTAAAAGAAGAGGATGAAGCAGACAATCTATGAAGATAGCAGGAACATTTGTGATAGCATTTGTGGCCAAATATAAGTTGTATTTCAATACATTTACTGGCAAAAATTCTGAATTTCTTTTCAGTTGGACCACAAGGCTCCAATTTGCCAGCACATTTGAAATTGTCTCTAAGTTCAGTTATTCTAGCATTTCCATTAAGATATGTGTGCCACATAGGATGCCTATGCACATTCTATTACCATAGTTGCTACTACTAGGAATTAAAAGTGTGCATCCAAAGGAAAACCTACTCTCCAAGTTAAAAAAAGGAGCATTGCAAAAAAAAAAAAAAAAGGAAGGTAACTTTAGTATCACTATCTGGCAATATAAAACAAATCTTTTACTCCATGAAAAATAAAACAAATGCTGATTTGAACAAGAAGCTCAGTTGTAAAATCAAAACCTCAGTAGTGCTAAGCCATCATCTTAAAGATGAAGGTATTAACCTTCTCATCTTAATCCTCAGAGACTTGTAAAGAATTGAAGGTATAAGTACCTATGTAAAAAAGGAAATCTCTGCATGGAGACCATTTTAAAGCAGTAAAAGAGCTCCTCGGGGGATATGTTCTTACAGTAGCTGACAGGCAGAGGGTTCATGTTCTTTTCAAGATTTTTATTATAGCTGAAACTCAGGAAAGGTAGTCAATTAATGGCACATGCTTTGCGTTGATTTTTACTTTCAAGTAATTAGGTATGAATTGATGGCAATGTAGAACAAATTCCTATGAAAAACTGCCTCCCCTTGTACTGGTACTATCTTAATAAAAAGTTAACTATCATTCATTTATGTGAAAAAATAGAAAATTGTATGTGATTGTAACTCAATTTAATTCTTAACTGAAATATGCACATTTTAAATTTATTAAAAATTTAATAACTTGAATTATCTGCTTATTGACATGGTCAAAGAATAATTGCTGCAAATATTTAGGACTCAAAGGTTTATTGACCAGTGGATTTAAGTCAATTACCAGTCTTAGAGTCCATTTCTTCCTAAAATTTTAAAAGAAAACTTCAAGGTAACATGACTTAACAATTAAAATTTTCTATCTCAGATGGCATATGATTCCCCAAACACAATTCAATTTAATGTCTTTGGCCTGTTTTCTTGAGGTCTATAAGAACATCAATTAGTAGAGTCATTGCCCAATTAATCTGGGTGTTTCTCTAATCTTGAATTAAAAAACCTGTGTCTTTGTACTGCTTGATTGCTTATAACAGATGGTAGGGATGGCTTACTATGCACTCTACATTCTTTCAGAATTCAAATACCTCTTTTTAAATATAGGGATCATATACTTTTGGCAAATATAATCTATGAATCTGTATATTCTGCTTTTTATATTATTTAAATTAACCAAATAAAAAATGAGAAATGTAGACACATTCTAGACATACTGAATCATTTTACTTGTTCTGACTATATTGATCCCAACAATATAATTACATTTTATGCAAAACATTGTCAGTGTTCTTTGATCCTTTTATGTTAGTCTTCTCACATTTTAAATCTATTAATTTATCTGAAAAGTATTTAGTTAGCATCTCTAAACTTTAAAAATATATGCAGGGGATGTGTTAATAAATAAAACAGTGTTCTTTTTAAAAGGTCATATACAATAAGGAACATAAATGTTGGAAAGAATAAAAAGTAGATCTGTGCATACAGTGCTGATTACACATTATTATAAGTACATAAATATATTTGGTAATACATAATGAGTTACATATGCATACATATTCCCTAGAAATCAGCATTTGGTATCCTCTTTATTAAATAACCTACACAAGCACCAGGAGACAGTTTTGGTAGTTTATTTTAAACTGTGTCAGGAAAAATAGAGAAATAAATCAAATGTTTCTGTCAGTAATGACTAAATAGATTATTTTCCTACATATTAGAATACTGCAGAACAACTTGAATGAATAAGACAAAAGTTTATTTTTATTTGTAAAACACATTCATTTGATAACTTATATGCAAACATTTCAATCAAAAACTGAAAACAAGTGCTGAATATTGCAACTGCCTCTTCTATGTAATTTAGCCTGCAAACTCTCATACTTCTTTCTTTCCTACCTAGTATTCCTTTTGAAATTAAGAATTACTACAATCATGCAGAATTTTAATCTAAACAGAAGATATTTGATTGAGACCTGAATGAAGGAAAAGAACTAGCCATACAAAGGTCTATAGAAAAAAGAATTCTAGGTTTTGGAAACATCTGCAAAATCCAACATGGCTAGTACAACAAAAAAGAGGACATTCTCCAATGATCAGGTCAAAGTGTAAGAACTTGTAGATTATGAGAAGGAATTTAGAATTATTGCATTGGAATCATCTATTTATTTGTATGCTTCTCACATAAACATGTTTTATGTAGTATGACAGAACATGTCTATCTTACTTTCTAGTATATCACTGATGATCCACAAACTACTTGGCATGAAATAGGCACTAAGGAAATATTTGTTGCATGAAATGGTAGAAGAGCAAGTTGGTTTATTTAATTTGGTGCTTCTGCATACAATGTTTATGGAAGTATACATAGTAAACATTATACATTTGAGTAACTCTTATGCAAAATACTTGGGATCAGAAATGTTTTGGATTTTGAAGCTTTTTCAGATTTTGGAAAATTGCATATAAAATTGGGAATGGGACCTGAGTGTAAATACAAAATTCACTTAAGTCTCCCATCCATTATACACTTAACCTGAAGATAATTTTATAAAATAGTTTTTGTCTATGTTTTCACTGCAACTCATTTTATGAAGTCAACTGTAGAATTTTCCACTTGTAGAATCATGTGAATACTCACAAAGTTTCAGATTTGGGGGCCTGTCAGATTTCAGATTTGTAGTTTATGGATTATGAAATCATAACTATGTACATTTCATAGCCTGTGAGTAAGTTCCATTTGTGTCACTTGTAGTAACAAGAAAGTATGAATATATGAACGTTCACATGGGGGGGGGCAAATTATGCTCATGCTTTAAGTTAAATCATTTCAGATTATTTGATTATGATGTTTCTCTTCTCACTTAGGATTGTAATGAGCTTTCTCCATTATCCTGATTGTTAGTAAGCCAGTATTACAGAAGATAAAAGAGAGTAGTAATAGCTGAAAATTATTTTTACTTGTTTTATTCACTCTAATGCTGTATTTAATTGGGGAGGCTAATGCTTTTCTATTTTAGTTTTTTATTCATAATTGTCTCCTTGTGAATGTAATATGGCTTTGGAGATTTCATGTAAGCAACACTGAATTTGTACTATACACTTGTTTAGGCAACTCTCATAACCTGTTGCTACTTGAATAGGCTCTTTGTGTAGGCTTCAATATTTACTCCTGAGTTTCAGCTTTTTAAATTAATTTCAAGTGTTTTTCCACAGAATGCTCTCATTGAAATTGCCATTCCTACTGACATCAGTGGAGCAAATCAAGAAATTATGACTAGATAAAAATCATAATAAAACTTTCCAGGGTAATTTTTCTCATATCTTTAAGCTAAGTGCATACATTTACAGAAATAAAAATGAAGATATTATTTGAGTCTTTTCATGATAGACAGGTTATAATGAAGGGAGATTGCAGTTTTTTCCCCCACTTTAAGAGGTTCTCACTATGAATCAAAATGCCTTTACAGCATGTAAAAATTATTTGGTGGTTCCACTAAGGATATTTTGGTTTATTGGATATATTAGGGCTCTTCAGAGAAGCAGAACCAATAGGATGTGAGAGAGAGAAGGAAGGAGATTTAAAGAATTGTTTCACATAGTTATATAGGCTAGAAGGTCCAAGATCTTCAGTCAACTGGGGATGCTGAAAACCCAAGTAAGAGGTGTTGTAGTTGAAGTCTAAAGGTAGTATGCTGGCAGAATCCTTTCTTGCTTAGGGAACAGCAGTGTTTATTCTATTAAGGTCTTCAATTGATTTAATGAGAACCATTAACATTATGAAAGACAACATGTTTCATTCAGTCCTCTTTTAACCTCACCCCTCTTCCCATGCCCCCACCCAAAAGACTGCTCACAGAAGCATCCAGAATAATGATTTCCAAATATTGGGGCACTTTGGCCCAGCCAAGTTGGTACATAAAATTAACCATGACAAGTCCACCCAAGTCAACTTGGCACCCATATACATTTCCTTAAATTATACCTAATCTCCAAATAGGGACAATAACAAAGCCATATTTTGTCCAAACTGATACAGTTATCCTGCATACAACTGAATCATTCTCCCCATAAGCAAATTCAAAATCTTTGGCTAATTTTCACTCCTTGAGATATACTGTTTACTCATCTTGATATACTGTGTAACTTTAAAAAATTATAATGTAAACCTAGCAATATTTAAATGTTTCTATAAAGTTGTCAATAAATTTTACATTACATAAGAGAAGAAAAGAAGAAAGTAAAGATGTTGCACATACATACCTATACACACATGCAAAAAACATTTATAATAAAATAAAGAAGAAATGTTTCATGACAATTACAGCCACCTGATCATAGCTAGTATATTTAATTACCTTATTACACTATCCATTGCATATTCCCTTTGCTTTTAGAAAGCACTTCAGCCATATAATTCTTTATCTGATATGGTGACCCAAACCTTCGTGCTTGGACTATGTTTTAGTTTTCCATTAATGTTAATTGTAAGGAATGGTAATAGAAAGAGATTCCCTAAGAGATCACTTGTATTATAGACCTACTTTTTTCTTAACTCCACCAAGAAATAGCAATCCAGTTTCCCCTGGGTATTCAGGACCAATAATTCTATCCAGTGCAGTAACTCCATTCTTTCCCTTTTGATTTAGAGATGCAGGGAGCTCAAAGTGACAGGGTGGCAATCTTAACCTATAATTCAGTGAAATCATTGTGAAATTTTCTGGTGATGGCACTCCTCCTTTTGAAAACAAGTCTTTTAGTGCAGCATAGCATAAGAACATAGAGACACTAAAAAATTTAGCTAGTGGGTCACAAATAATTTTGAGTGGTGCAATTTCATTTCTATCTCTTAATTACTAGCCCCATGAAACTGTAACAGAAGAAATAGTAACATATTTGGGATGCTGATACAGAGCTTGCACAACTTTGGAAATCCTTGCTCCAGATCTACAAGGTATGGCTACATAGCTTGTATTTTACCAGAGGCATTCCATTGAAAGGAACATGGGATGAACAGAGAATACTGTGTACATGGGCTAGTTGCCACATTCATTTATTGTGAAGTGAATTCATTGATCAGGAACCATGGTGTGTAAAAATAAACCATTACAGTAGGTCTCTGATGGGGTCCTGGAACACAATTTTAATAATTTTACCCATGGATGGGGAATATATATATATTTCAGTGATAGTACATGCTTAGCATGTGCAATGCCCTAGGCTTAATCCCCAGGACCAAAAAAGTAAATAAATTAAATCTTCCCAGTAGAGGTTAAAGACTGACTCAAATTCTGTTCTGGATTTAACCTCTTTCCTTCCCTGGTGAGCTCTCTCAACTGACTCTTAAGCAGGAAATATTACTTCTCTGTGAGTTTCTGGGAAATGATTCCTATTTCCTTGATTTATTTTACAAGTGCCAATCTCAGAGTGCATAATATACTCCAATTACAAATAATCCTGCTCTTTATAAGTAAATGTCCTCTCTAAGGTATCCGTGGTCAACCCTGCTATCACACTACAAATTCTTCCACACAGTTCATTTCAACCACTGTGACCTCTGTGTAAGCCCTCTCTGGAGAAATTTTTAAATTCCTGTATCTAAAAGTTCAACTTTATAATACCATTATTTCTAAAGCCATGTGGCTTAGACTGGAGTCTCCCACAAGACTTAAGAATGTTTTTCATTATGACGTGAAAAGACAGCATATGATCCTTAGAGAATCATTTGGCTCAATCGTTAGGAATTTAAAACACTAGTTTGTAAAGCAAATAGAAGTGCTATGGAGTAAAATGGTAATTTTACATGTACTTGTTGCTAAAATTAAAGATCTCAAAGAAATTTCCTGAGGGACTAGGAGGGAGATAGGAAATGGAATAGTCAGAGTTGTTCACTGTTTTTGACCAGATTTTATTTTAAATATTTGAGAAGCAGTATGATTTAGTCAGCATTTTTGCTGCTGAAACCAAAAGACTTGATAAGAACAATTTTCAAGGAGGAAAATGTATTTGTTGCTCACAGTTTCAAAGGTCTCAGGCAATAGACAGCTGGCTTCATTGCTCTAGGCTCTAGTTGAGGCACAATATCATGGTAGAAGAGTACAGTGGAGGAAGAAAGCAACTCAGGACATGACACCGGAAACAGAGAAAGAGAGAGCTAGAGAGAGAGAGAGAGAGAGAACTCTGCTCAATAAGGACAAAATATAAACCCAAAAACAAGCCCACAGTGACCCACCTTCTCCAACTACAACCTACCTGCCTAGAGTTACCACCCAGTTAATCCTTTCCAGTGGATCAATGCACTGACTGCATTAAGACTCTCCTAACCCAAGCATTTCACCTCTAAACTTTTATTCAGAAACATGAGTTTGGGGAAGACATCTCATATCTAAATCATAACACATTACTTAAGGAAAGTCAAGAATAAATTTGGCTTCACTTAAAAGTTCCTAGAAAATGTGAATTTTAAGGTGGGGAAGTAGCTCAGTAGTAGAATTCTTGCCTGGCATGTGCAAGTCTCTGGGCTTAATCCTTTGTACTACAAACAAACAAACATACAAAAGGAATATTTGTATTACATTATATCAAAATATCTATATCTCTTTTATCTTTATGAGGCTAAGTACTTTGTCTGGTTTATCATTAAATCTCAGTGTGTAGCCCTGAACAATCCAAAATGGTAGCTGTAAGCCACATGTAGTTATTGAATACATGAAATGTGACTAGTCTGAATTGAAATGTGCTGCAGTATAAAATGAATGCCATGTTTTGAAGATTTTAGTATGAAAACATATGTAGAAGATCTTATTTGATTATGTTGAATTGACAATATTTTAGATATATCAGTTTAAATAAATTATTAAATGTAATTTTAAGGGCTGGAGATGTGGCTCAAGCGGTAGCGCGCTCACCTGGCATGCGTGCGGCCTGGGTTCGATCCTCAGCACCACATACCAACAAAGATGTTGTGTCTGCCAATAACTAAAAAAATAAATATTAAAAATTCTCTCTCTCTCTCTCTCTCTCTCTCTCTCTCTCTCTCTCTCTCTCTCTCCTCTCTCACTCTCTCTCTAAAAAAATGTAATTTTAAGCCAGGTTCATGCCTATAATCCCAGCAGCTTGGGAGGTTGAGACAGCTTGGGAGATTGTGAGTTCATAGCCAGCCTTGGCAAAAATGAGGTGCTAAGCAATTCAGCCAGACCCTGTCTATAAATACAAAATAGGACTGGGAATGTGACTCAGTGGTTGAATGCCCCTGAGTTCAATCCCTGGTACCTCCCCACCAAAAAATGTAATTTTGCCCATTTCTCTTTTTTCCCCCTATTTTAATATTGCTATTAGAACATTTTACATTATACATGCAGATCACATTACATTTCTATCTGACGATGCTGGTCTAGCATATTGGTTACATTCAATAAATATTTGTTGAAGCAGTATTGAATAAATGCATTTCTTATAGGTCATTGCTCTGTCCTTACCCCTGAAGAAAAGATGATGGTAGAAACCAGAACTTATTTAAGTTCTGGTAAGACAAGTTTTCAATCTAGATTCCTTTTTTGTTGTTAATAGATAATACTTAGGGTCTAACTATTTAGTAGTGATTTAAGCAGGTGACACCTAACTCACTTCTAGGATAGAGTTAGTGATAGGCCTGTTCTTACTCAGAATTCCGGCTGTATTATCCAGCCCTGTGCAAAAAAAGCATCCATGCTTATGATTTTGCTGTTTGCATTCTCATTTTAATTCAGGGCCTCCATTGGTTCAGATGATTAATTAAACAATACTACAATTTAAAGAATAGAACTTGCATCCCTAGTACTAATCTCTAAGACATGACATTAGTCTTAACAGTAATGAATGATCTGAACTGGAGATGTAGGTGTCTTAGCAAAAAGCGTATGCTTGAAGTGATAATGCATAGTCCTGGTGTGAACAATGACAAAGCCTTCACCCATTGTATAAAAATAACCCACAAGTCATTCATTATTTTTGATAGGTCAAATAAATTCTACTCAGAGAGGAAAAATGTGTTCTCTATATTAATAGAGACTTTGAAGTCCATAACCTATTTATAATAGTGGTGGGTCTAGATTTTTCTATTCTTACAACTCTAAGGGCTTAAATCACTAAACTAAGGTTAAAGCAAAGATGTAAGTACAAAAAAACCCCCCAAATAATTCATACTTTTTCTCTGTGTACATTAAAATGGGTAGTAGTTTTCTTCAAATATTTAATTTCAGGATATTTTGTAACAATTATACTTTAAATGTGCATGACATTATATAAATTTAAAAGCCTTGTATATGATTCATCTTAAAATAATTCGATATCAATGAATAACTCCCATCCCTATTTTTTGTCTACTTCTACAAAGCTAATCTAAAGCAACAAATAATTTGTATTTTTGGAAATTTAAAAAATTGTATTTTGATTGAAAAATGTGTAATAAAGGAGAGTTTACTTAAAGCTGAAGTTAAGCTTAAAATCAAAGCTTGTAAAGTCCAAAAGATTCTTATCAGTACAAAATTATATACATATATATATATATATATATATATATATATATATATTTCAACCTTAGTAGTAGGAAATCTTGGCAAATATTCCCATGAATAACAAATGAAATGAAATATTTTATATACAATTTGATGAAAATCTTTCATAGCTGACTCATAAATTAAAACTTGAGGAAGTGTCTAGAAAGTGTATATATATATATATATATATATATATATATATATACATATATATACATATATGTGTATATATTTGTGTATATTTGTATAATATATGTATTTATATTTGATTGTGTGTGTGTGTGTGTGTGTCTGTCTGTCTGTCTGTGTTGCTGGAGATCAAACTCAAGGCCTCATGCGTGCTGGATGCTAGGCAGGCATTCTACCACTGAATCATAGCCCCAACCCCAACATGTGTTTCTTTTTAAAGTAAAACCTTAAGTGACTACCATCACCTTTAGCAAACAACACTCCATACATTTACTTGACTATTTGAACCTATTTGTGGAACAGGCAAGGGGTGTGTGTGTGTGTGTATGTGTGTGTGTGTGTGTGTGTGTTATAAAATATCTAATTTTTTTATAAAAAAAGCAAAGCAGAGAAAAATGAAATCATACAGACTGAATGAAAAAAGAGAAAATGGGGAAAGCACAAGCTATAGAAGAAAAGGTAATATGTGCTTGACTTTAAAAGCAGGGAAATGTCAAACAAAGCATTTCAGGGGGAGACTCATGTGAGAGGACAGGTTTTGTCTGCAATATGTTGTTAGCCTACAAATATCTCAATGAGATTAAACTTGGGGATCACAGTGATAATATGTGTACAAGATATGTGGTCACACCATGTATCAGTAACACCTACATATAATTCTGTTTCAGACATTTGTTTGGATGAATAACTTTGGCTTCATTCTATTACTAAAATAAAACCATATGAAGATTATATTGATTTAGAGTGACTACACTTGGAAAAAATTTAAGTGTTTTCTTTTCTTAATATAAATAGTGTTAACAATGTCCAAACAAACAGTGCTTTTCATTCTTATTTTAGTAGCAAAGGAAAATAATTTGGATTAAATAATTTGTCTATTCTTAAGAAGGGCACTTTGGAAGCAGAATTAACTTTTTCACAATAGCTAATATTGCTTAAATGTATGCATCGGTATCTTTATTTTTTCTTTGTTCTTTTTAGTTATACATGACAGAATACTGTATTTTGACATATCACATACACATAAAGTATAACTTCCCACTTTTGTTGTTGTAAATGATATGGAGTTACACTGATTGCATCAGTATTTTTAAGGCAGTACATTTTTAAAGCACTACATTGATGTTCTTATAAGGAAAGTGGATTTTCAGAAACTCTTCTATTTCACTAACTCTCTTTACAAAGATTACCTAACAATATTCGGTGCATATATTATTTTCATGTCATGTGAAAATTTGAAATTTTGAATAACTGTCTACATTGATTTCTCTTGTGGGTCAAAAGTACTATAACTGGTCTCTTAGCTAAAAAAAGGTTAGTGCTCCAGAGTTATCTTTGTGATATATTTATAATTAGGTGGTAGATCCTCCTATGGATTATCTGCCACCTGGATTCTTATGATCTGAAGAAAGGGAGGAAGAAAGGAAACAGAAAATTAAAAAGTGGACTCCCATTCTTCAAGTGCATCCAGAAGGCTGACATATACCCCAAAGCTGCAGCCTGTCTTTCTTCAGAAATTGGATGTCTTCCAAGTGAGAATCTCACCCAAAACTCCAATTTTCAAACTAAAGTTTAAATTTCAAATAATTTTGTATTCAAACTATCCCACTTTTCTCTTGGCTTGAAATCACTATCAAATTGACTTTTTTACACTATCAAAATATTGTGTTAAATTACATGGAATTTCTATTTTGAGGGTCAAAACGGTTGAATCAGCACTTTCATGTAACTCAAACTAAGAGTGCTTTCTTAATGATATAAGAACAATATTTATGATTTATATGTGATTAGAAATATTTCAAGGTGGATTATATTGGATTGAGAATGAAAGTAGGATTAAAGATGTTCTGCAAAAAAAGAGAGAAACATTGACAAATATATTAAGGTGGAAAATTTCAGAAGAGTTAGCCTGGTGTAGATAATACATGTGCAAGGAAAGAGAACAAGAGTCAACAGCGGGCCAATATTAAACATCCTTAAAATTATGTGACTAATGCTGAAATCTAATATATGATAGGAAAATGTCATTAAAAAATTTTCAAGTCATAAAAGTCACAGCAACTTTCACGAATTTAAAAGGAAAGAAAGACAGGCAATTGTGTGGACCTTGGGCAAAGGAACAGAAGAAACCAAAACTAAGAAAATAATTGAAACTATTGTAGATAAATGCAGCAAAGACTAGAATAAAGGTGGTTAACATAGAAAAGACATTGGAAAGAGAAAGAGAGGTACATGAGAAAGACTTTAAGGAATTAACACATTTGTTGCTCTGCTTTTATGAGAGCATACACTCTGTAAAGTCCTGTGAAATATAAATTTGGTTTCCAGGGATCTTAGTGGTCAGTGAAGAGGGCAACAAGAGTAATTCCATGTTTATTGTTATTATTATTAAATTGAGTGGTGTTCCTACCTGCTGATTCTAGTCAGGTGTGCTCCACATAGAAGGCAGAAGGTGAGGCTGTGCAAGAAAGATATGGTGCTCTGGGAGCTTCTCCTGAGGGACAGATCAGATAGGCTTTGTAAAGAGGGAAGCATTTTATTTGGATGTTCAAATACTTGTAGACTTTGGATACATCAGGATGACTCAGCAATGAATGAAGTACAAGAAATTTAGTAATTAGAGAAACATTTCCAAACTCTGAGAATGGCACTGCTCTGTATAGAATGAAAACATCTTGGAGGCAAAGCAACTGTTCTCAGAGAGGCAGTGATGAATGACTTCAGGTCATGTAGGTCAGGGGTGTGAAGTTGGATGCTGGTGTGGGGCTGGGCATACTGGTAGGGTTCAGAGTTAGAAGATGTTTGATACACTAGACCTTCTCAAAACTCCACATGGTTAATATCACTGTACTACATGATTTCAAAATACAAGAGAACATAACTGATCCTTAATGTTTCCACATATGTTCATAAAGTCACTTTATCAAGATTTAATTCTCTTCACTTTCTCTTCATTTCCATCACTAGCATCAGTTGATAGGTTATTTTTTTAAAGAAATGAAATTTCAATCACCATCGAACAAATGACTTCATATTCAGCCCTAAGTAGAGAACAAAACCCTGTAACCCAGGAAGAAACTAACCAATACTCTAAGGTTTACTTCCATTCAAATTCCCCTCCCACTACATTCCCTACCCCTCAAATATATGATAACTAGCACGTATCACAAATATTTAGGATCTCTGTAAAAGAGAAAAGAGAAAAAAATGGATAAAAATAAAATGAAACAGGAAAAATCCATACTTTAATCATATTATTAAACTACTGATATGAGATGAGATTGTGTTAAGTGCTGAGGACAACATGGTTAATAAAATAGTGAGGACCCCATGGTGCTTATAAACCATAGTACTTGCACCCTATATTATTTAAAGGAAATTCTGTTACCAGAGTAGTACACAGTAGACATAAAAGACAAATGATAGATCATTAGCAAAAATGGTAGTGCAAGGATGAAAAAGTCTTGGGCTTTGTTGACCTCAGAGGTGTCTGACCTAGTGTAGGTGACCAAGAGAGGGATTTCTGATGAAGGGAAAATGAGCTTGGGGTGGCTTGTCCAGTATGTGAACTGAAGGAAGAACATTCTATGGAGATAAACAGCAATGCCAAAGAGAAAAAGAAGAAGTTATGTGCAACCGGTAGAGAATATATGTTTAGATTTCCCCTTTGTTTGATATTAAACAAAATGTAACATTATTTGCTATTTTAATTTAACAAATGTATTTTATGATGAAGATACTAAGTGGTCTAGCAATCATTCATGACCCTGCTTATTTGAAGGGTATGCCAAGGAAGAGTGGGATTTGGTGAAATTGGAGAAATTTTAATTAGGCAAAAGGAAAAATGCATTAGGATAGGGGACAGTACTTCTGTCATTTAAAAGACAACAAAATGGCTCAAATGGCATTTGTCCAAACCCTCCTCTGCCTGCTCTCTGATGCCAAAAATTAAGGCCTGTGTCCTACCAGAAGGCAAATGCTGCAAGAAAGCTTGGTGAGAGGTGTACATCTTTTCTGACCCCTTTGGTGACCCAGAACTTTGAGTCTCAGTTCTGTTGTAAAAACACATGAATATGAATTGAACTGAATTTTGAACAATTTAAATCTAGCAGTGAATTTCTCCTTCTATAACAGGCCTCTAAATTTTTCAGTGTCATAATTATTTTCTTAAGGAGATTACAGGTTTTACTTGGCCAGCTATTATCATTTACAGAAGTACGTCATAATATACACCACATTTAAATGAAGATGTGTCTTTACTATGATTTTATTCTCTCCTTTTCCTTTGTGTCAGCAAACCATGTGCTACAATCTCTACTGTGCAATCAGAAAAAAAAAAATTTGTGGTTCAACGTCCAGCCTCTCTAGCAGCTGGCTTTTGCAAAGTAGGACCTTGTCAGGTTGTGACGGGTAGATACTGGGAAACATGATTATTTCTTATTTTGAAGCTTAGTGCATTTCTACTGAAAAGCCATCAAGTTCCTGCCAGCAGCTTCTGGGCCACAAGTTTTTAATTAATGCTTATCCTTACACCTTAGCTAACTCCCTTATCTGGGATGACCTTCTGCTAGTCCTGGCAGGACCTAAGAATCATTTTTTGCATTTGCCCTTAGTGCCTATACTTACGTATTTTTTTCCCTTTAAACTTAGAGAGAAAGATTGAGAGGGAGATAAAGAAGAAATTCTATGCCTTTATCACTCTTGATCCTATAACTTTGTGGCCAATCAAGAAGGCAGAATATCTTGATTTTCATGGGGACTCCGCATTGCCCCTGTCTAGGCATTTATCCTACCTTTCCTTCTGTGTCATAGAGTTTGCATTATTTTTCTTATCCCAGCTTGTATTCACTTCCTTAGAGAAGCAACTATTTTTAAGGCACTAGTGGCACTTGAACAAACAATATTTGAGTGGTCTTCACAATATATGTGATAAAATTTCCTCTGTTTGACTTAGTATTTTAAGTGGTAACCAGTTACTTATGCCCTAGTGGAAAGTAACCATCTTGGATAAGGTTACTCTCAGTAACCACAGGAGAATGAGGGTCTGAATGGGGCTGTTGACAAGGAAAGGATATTTCTGAACAAGCATTCACAACAAAAATTGAGCATGAAGATGAGGTTTATTTCACAATAGTATCCTGACTTCTGTGATTAAGATGTTTGGATAACAGATGTTCGTAAATCAGTGAGATTAAAGGATAGGTACACACACTCTTATCTCAGAACCTTGAGAAGAGAATATTCACCCACCAGCCCTGCATAGCATGTTACCAAGGCTGGAGACTGAACTATGTGACCTCTTCTAGGAATTTTAAAAAATAGAATAAAATTACATCTCAGATAACACTTTTAATAAAGTCACAGTTTTTATTTGTTTATTTATTTATTTATTTATTTATTTTGGAACTGGGGATTGAATTCAGGCGCACTTGACCACTGAGGCACATCCCCAGCCCTATTTTGTATTTTATTTAGCAACAGGGTTTCACTGAGTTGCTTAGCACCTCGCTTTTCCTGAGGCTGGCTTGAAAATTGAGATCCTCCTGTCTCAGCCTCCCGAGCTGCTGGGATTACACGCATGCAGCACTATGTCCAGCAAGGCACAGTTATTAAAGTATCATAATGAAGTTCAAAATTAAGTATTTAGGGCTGGGATTGTGGCTCAGTGGTAGAGCTCTTGTCTAGCATGTGCAAGACCCTGGGTTGGATCGTCAGCACCAGATAAAACTGAAATAATGATATTTTTTAAAAAAGAATAAGTATTTAAATTATGAAACAATTTATTAGTCTTTTTCTTCTTTTTCTTTGTGTGAATGTATGTCTGTGACCTCAGTTTCCATTTCCTTATCTTTAGAATGAGAAGGTTGGGCTTGTCACTGGATGCTGAGGTTTGACCATTCTCTTATAAGGAGATTGGTTGGAACAAGCTTTTTATAATACTCTGTGCAAGGTGAGGGGATGAATCATGTTATCTTTCCCTTATATAAAAATAACTGAAATATAAATAGATGGATACTTTTCCTCAGTGAAGCAAGCCTTCATGATAATTTACTGCACTTGAACAAACAAAAGCAGAGAGAAGGAGACCAAGAAGTGTGGTGGTGGAATTCTGAGGGAACAAGCAAAATCAGGTGCTTCCTAGATGTCTACACTGACTAGAAGAAGGAATCGGGCACCTAGCTAGGGATGAGAGAAAAGTCCTGTATGCCCTTCACTGAAGGGCTCCAGTGTTTCCAATAACCACTTAATTAAACACTTAGTTCATTAGTTATATAGTTCTCTAAGACTAAGATGCTGAGACTTGCAGGCTGGAATGATTCTGTGCTACTTGCTTCTTTAAATAACAACAGCTGGGTTGGATAGATAGCTGTATTCCTCCTGAGAATGACAAAACCTGAGTAACCAGAAACAACAACAAATTAAGCTTCCAGAAAGTAGCATTTAAACATATAAGATAAATGTCAGGAAATAAAAACAATACAAAATAAAACATTATTTAGAAAAATTGTAGTCTGTTTCCTTTATTGTACTTTATTTATTCAGAAGGCACAATTAAATTTTCTCATGAAAGTAAAATTTGAATTTTATGCAGCCATCCAGATAGTTAATAGTTTCTTTGGCATCAATAAAAGTTAGCTGTAGACACCCATGTCTCAGTTTCCTCATCTATAAAAGGACATTATCAATGTAATTACCCCAAAGAATAATTCTGAGGATTAAATTAGTTATTTTTATTAAAGTATTTTAAATTAGAGAACATGTTAAATAATAAATACACATTGCTAGATTATAAAATAATATATTAAAGAGAATATCTAAAAATCAACAAGAACTGAATAAAAGTGAACTCCATGGTGCTGACCTATTTGAATGATGCATGATCTCCAAGATGGAGCAAGATTTAGAGAATGTATAAAATTGATAATGTTTATGGTGATGGCAATGATCTTGATAGATTGGATAATAGTCCTCATTTATTAAGTGCCTGCCATGAGTCAGAGCCATGCTGGGCACCTTACATGTACACATCCCCTACTTGAAAAACAAAACGAAAAGAAATAAAGAAATATTTTTTCTAATGGGACTGTTCAGAGTGCAGTGAAGCCTGTACTCTTGAGTCCACTGGTGCTGTTAGTGACATATCATAGGCACTGGGACAAGTTAAACATCCATTAAACATTTGCTATTGTCCCACACCTCTAGGGCTCTACTATGATAAGTCGGAGCAATGAGTAGAAAAAGGGGTCCCGGGGGAGGGAGGAGAGAAAGTGGAAGAAATGCAGAATGAAATCCACCAGATTTTGCTGTGTGCATATATGAATATATTGCAATGAATCCCACTTTTATATATAAGTATAATGCACCAATTAAAAGAAAGAAAGAAAAAGAGAGAATGAAGACCAGTAGAGAAAAGAAAGGGGATCGTGGAGAGGGTGGAAAAGAGAAAAAGTGGAAGAAAATACAAGTCAGTCATAGGAAATCTTCCTGGAAAAAAGGCAATCTTAACATCTTTCCCTTGATACTTAACTCAGAATAGATCAACATACTTGGTTAACTGCTAAGCTCAAAATAGCCATTTGTCCAAATATACATTTATGTAACTTCTTGGCAATTCATTATTTCAGCTTTTAAATTTGACTACTCCCAAAGATATGGAATTCTGGATGTGGATAATTTGCATTCATACATCTATGCGTGAATTTCAATCATTTCAAATAGCACAATCTCATTATTGAATAATTTTTCATTTATGAGATAATGCAAATAATATAAATTACTAATTTAATTTCTAATATTATTTATGTAAGTTAAATGATGTGACTTCGTATCATTACTGAAATATAAGTGGACATGCAAAGGAAAATTATGGCATTTTGGTGTATGTGTTGTTTGTCAAAAACAGTACAAAAACCATATTCTCTAGACTCTGGCTTCTTACTATGCTATCAACTTGCATGTTTATTATCTGCCTCAGACTTCATAGAGAGTATGCAATGAAAGGCTTCAGTTATTTCTCTCCACTTTATGTCATTAACAGTGTCATTTTTTAAATCATTTTTTAGATTTTTAAGCAACTAATGATTAAAACGCCTAAAAAAATAAAATAAAGGACCATGGTCAAATCATCCTTCAAAACTAAATAAATAAAAACTAGAGTAAAAACATCACTAATAATAAAGTTTGTTAATTATAATTATAAAATAATTATATTTAATTATAAAATAATTTATAATAAGAATTATAAAATAATTCTTATCTGTGACTTCCTTTCTGCATCTGTTTAATCAACAGGTTTCAGCAAACTGGCAAATAACATCTGGTCAAGGGAAAAGAGAACACTAATTAAGATTTTGGATTTTTGAAAATAGTCAATTTGACAAAAAAAAAAAAAACTCAAGTAGTGGTTTTAACTGAGAAAATACAGCAAAATACAGAAAATACAAATGTTTGATTACAGAGTAGCCCACTTTTTATAAAAAAAAATTCAAGGATTTTAAAAGGGATAGTATAAATATTCCCTCAGAGATGCATTCCCTGATGACCAGTGTAAAAAAACAAAACAAAAAAAACTGGATTTTTTTCTTGTGTGTTTATGTAGGCAGAAAATATTTGTAGGATGTTATTTCATTCTTCTATAATTGCTGACTTGTTTTATTAATTGTAAACTCTACTAACGGGCATATTTTATATTTCCTTTCTATGTATGAATAACAGGCTCCATTTGATAGCACTGTTATAATTATTAGAAATATTGTTTAAAATATGTCTTCAGAAAGATCTAGAACAGAAATCATCAAACTACAACCCATAGGCCAAATCCAGCCTGCCACCTCTTTTTGCAAGTTAAGTTTTCCTGGAATTCAGCCATGCTCATTCACTGATGTACTTTCCATGGCTATTTCCATATTACAAAGGCTATTGAATGTGACCAGGTGGCCCAAAAGCCTCAAATTTTTACACTTGGGTCTTTAAAGAAGTTTGCCAATCCATGGTCTACAGCATAGCAGAGACTTAATAATTGATAATTATTTTTTAATCTGAAGCATTGAAGAATTGCTTGTTTTGTACAGCAAACCAACACAGTCCAATGAAAATGTTTATATATATATATATATATATATATATAAACATTGTCAGACAGAAGGACACATTATACATTTTCAAGTAGATGCATTAAAAACAGATTAAATTATTTTAATAATGTTTTCTGTAACTCAATACTGTTATCTCACATGTAAGACATTATTTCAACATACAATTGACATAAACACTATCTATGAAAGAGTTTACATTCTTTTTAAAACTAAATATTCAAAATCTTATGTATAATTTATACTTAGTACACATCTCAATTTGAATGCTGAATTCTTATGGGAATTAAATCTCACAAAATTTATACTCCAAAAAGCTAAATCACATATTCATGGTTTTTCAAACATAAGTATGTTTTGTAATAGGTTTCCTCTATGATTTCTAATATGTCTTAATAAAGCTTTCTAATAACTAATTTTTGTGACTGACAACTTATTTCATCACAAAAATCTAAATAGATATAGAATCTGGGGACTAAAGTTAACAAAGTAACTTGTCCAAGGACATAGCTCTTTAAATAGTAAAGTTGAAATCCAGATTTTGCCTTAATTCATAGCTTTTCTTTAACTACTCTGGTTCATCGTTCACATGTTAAGGCATTAATTGTTTAACTAAATTGAAAAAATTTAGAAAAAATTAACTACATGTTCTCTACTTGTGTAGGAGCCTTACAGAGCACTGTATTTGTCCTCTCAGGTTTTGGTGTTTGCTTTATTTATTTGTTTGTCTGTTTTTCAGCCCTATCACAGAGCCTTAATGTCCATCATTTACTCCCTTCCACTCTCTTTCCTGCTGTGAGGGTGTCTTCCTGTCACTGCCCCATGGCTCATGTCACTCTTGCTCATCTGCATGGCCTTTGTCCCTCTCTTGCTGAGCTCTTTATGCTTTTCAACCCAAGATGAGAGGGTGACAGGGGCAGGGGCAGGCTTGCCTTCTTGCTTCTCACATTATTCTCAATTGGATGTGAAAAAGTGGCATTTTCTAGTCAACATTAGTGAATGTTTCTTAACTTATGAGGAACTAATCTGCGACTGGAGCACAATCTTCAAGTCATTTATTCTTTATAGTCACATGTTTTTGTTTATACAATGACTGTTTCCTTGGCAGAAAAATGAGAACCTCATTTTTTGTTTTTTTTCCTACTTTAGAAGCTATTAGTTAAAAGTGAAGATTACAAATGCCAAGTTTTAGAGGCTTCAGTATTTGAAGTAATTTCTCTCAGCTACTGACATCTAAACACTTCAGGTAACATGTGGCATGGCATTCTTGTCTCTCTTGTGTCCAATTCACCCCTATGAAGAGTTCCCCACTACCCTCTGGATAAGGGACAGATTCTTATTGGGCATGAAGGACTCAATGCTTTAGCATTTCAGCTCTCCCAAGGAAATCTCCAATTTCCTGAAGGCATCACCTCCCTGTCATATCTGCACTTTTATGTTGATTGACCCTCTACCTGGCTCATTGATCACACACCACATTCTCCCATCCCATCTCCCTTTAATCTGGTTTATTCATGCTTAAAACTCAGAAGTTTACTTCCTCTCCAAAGCTCCTCCTAAACCTCAAAGGCATAGTAGGCACTTGACCTTTGCTCACAATTGTTTCCTTGAGGGTAAGACCTCTCACCCTGCAGTGTGCACCACTGTCTCCATCACTGGACTATAAACTTGAAGGCAAGATGATGACTTCTTATATGTCAAGTCGTACATATACCATAGAACCTAGCAACAAAGTGTGTGTGAGAGGGGGTCTCAGGAAGTATTGATCAGGTTAAATTAACCATTTGTCTGAAATGTGGAAATAAAATAAAGTTTTGTTGTATATAATTATTTTATCATATTTGTGCATTCCTTAAATGTATTCAGTATGTATCAAAGTGACATTTCTCTCTTGAAGGTATTTAAAATTTAATGATATTAAGCATTCTGTATAAGTATTCTATAAGTACTGCTATACAATTTTCTAGATACCACTTCTTGCTAAAATTTTGTTAATTGAAATGTTTAGTCCTGAAAAATATTTTTGAATTTTATTTTATTCTATACAAAGTACATAACCAAGAAGTGTAAGAATAGACTTTTCCTCTGGGCATGGTAGCACCTACCTGTAATCTCAGTAATTCTGGAGGCTAAAGGAAAATCAGAAGTTCACCTTGGCAACTGAGTGAGACCTTAGCTCAAAATTAAAAAAAAAAAATGGCTGGGAATAGGGGCTAGGGTTGTGGTTCGGTGGCAGAGCACTTGCCTCACACAGGTGAGGCACTGAGTTCAATCCTCAGCACCACAAAAAATAAACAAAATAAAGATATTTTGTCCATGTATAACTAAAAAATATTTTTTTAAAAAATGGCTGGGAATGTAATTCGGAGTTAATTGCCCCTGAGTTCAATCCCTAGTAACTCCCTCCCCAAAAAACATTCCTACTAGCATATGTCATCATCTAAAATAGCTATTGTTCATATTTTCTATACTTGTTACTTTTTTTTTCTTTAAAAAAAAACCCAAGCATTTAAAAGTAGAGCAGCAAGTGACAGTTTTGAAAATGTGAAAAAGGTACTTAGATGGTTCTTAACCTGTGTTGGGAAATAGCATGCCTTTGAAAAACTAATAAAAGCTATAGGTGTGCTCTCTCTTGCTCTTGTGTGCTCTTTCTCTCCATAAAAATGCCCACGTGCTCATATACTCAGCAGTTTTCCCTGCCATTTAGGACTTTCATATTTCATCCAAGAGAAATAGGTTTAAAAAAATCCTACAGCAAAATCAACCTGAAAGGAACATTGGCTTTGCTGAGAGGTGGGACAAAGGTAGAAGGACAAGAGCTAAGAAAGCTGGGAATGAGCTAAGAAAGCTGGAAATGTTGCTTGGTGGTATAACACTTGCCTGTTACAGGGTTCAATCCCTAATCCTGGAAAAAAAAGTGGCCATAACACTTATGTTTCAGAAAAGAATCATGCCCAGTGCTGTACAAGCCTCTGTGGAATCCTGCCCATTTTAGAAGCTACCCAACAGGATGATTATATTATTTGAAACCAAAACACTTATGCTCACTCAGTCATCCATTCATTTACCCATTCAATTAATATACATTTATTTGCTTCCACTGTGTAGTAATAATAGTACTTGGAACTCAGAGAGAAACAGTTATTATTTTAAACCAGGCAGATCTTCTGTTTCTTACATATACTATGTGCTGTGTTAGAGATAATAAAAAGGAATTCATTTGGAAGTTTCTGCTTACTCCCGCACAGATTTTATGCCCACTAGCCATTTTTAATTTATCATTAGTACTGATATTATGTGCAAACAAATGAAGTCCTTAATAACTTCTAGAATCATATAATGTAATTTAATTATATTAATAATAAATGACTGTAATAGAAAAATATTAATGTGACATATAATTAATATAGTAATTTTGCACAATTACAGTTTTAGGAATCATAGTAGTGCCCAAAGTAGAAGTGATACTTTCACAGAAACTTACTGAAAAAAGGTGACATCTCTTGATTATGTTGAGATTATTTATGTATACAGGGAAGTCTCAAATTAAGATAGCAGTCTTATAGCTTCAATTGAACCCAGGTTGACATTTTTATTCTCTCAGGCATTCATTGACATTCAGAATTGGATCTGTTTGCCTAGTAACATGGAAATGCTTCACCTTAAGACACAAGGGGAGATATTGATCAAATCACTGTAGAAACAATGTGGCATCAAGTAGACTGCAACAGAACTGAAGTAAACTTCTTGTATATAATCTATTAGAAAACCAGAGAGAATGTGCATGGTCACCTTGGAAATGAGGATATAAGACTATGTTTACATTGTTATCTCTTATAATTGATGATGACACTAGACACACTAATTATGATCCACATGCAGATGTAGCTCAAAGTCTTATTTATGAACAATGAGCATTTTTACTCTGCACATTGCCATTAAAGATTCCTGAATTTTGCAGCTGCAACTGCTATTCACAGACATACTGCTATTTACTGGGCAGCCATTTAGATATGAAGTCAGTCTCAAATCTTTACACAAAAGAGCCACCCTGTTCCTGAATGTGTCTGTCAGTCTGGTTGCTTGCACTGAGTTACCCCAACTTCATACCATTATAACACATTCGATAGGTTGCACAGAACTTTCCCCAAGTACAAGTCTTCCTTTATGCTCTTTATAAATACTGAAACTGACAAAATCATGTTTTCACAAATAATTTAAATACTGGGCATTTGTTTTCTTTTCATTCAGTTATCTATTTATTCAGAAAGTTTTTTTTTTTTTTTTGAGGACCTACTTCTGTGCTACATGCTTAAGGTAGAGGTGAAAGAAGACAAACCCCTTCCAGGATCCTGTTTTTCAGATGCTCCAAATGTGACATTTATGTTGGTCAGCCTTTTTCTCCTGTGACTAATACTTAAGAAAAACAACTTAAAGGAAGAAAGATTTATTTGGGTTTGCAGTTTCAGAAGTTTCATTCCATATTTGGCTGGCTCCATTGCTTGTGAGCTGAAAGGGCTTGGTGGAGCAAAGCTGCTCATCTCATGGTAGCCAGCAAGCAGAGAGAGGGGAGGGGAGGAAGGTGCCAGGGACCAGATACACCCTTCCAGTACATGCCCACAGTGACCTTCTTCATCCAATTAGACCCTACCTCATATAGTTCCACCATCTCCAGTAATGCCATCTTATTATTAATCCACTGGTGAGGTCAGACCCCCTCTGATCCAGTTACTTTCCAAGTAACCGGGAACTCCCAAGTAACTCTGAACATTGCTGCACTGGGGTCCAAGCCTTCCATACACAAGCCCTTGGGGGACCATTTCAGATCCAAACTAACTGTATTAATTTTTTAAAGTAACCTGTGAATGAAATTGATAGAATTACTCAGGAAAGTAGTTGTACTCCTTAGAACAAGTTTGTGTCATATGACCATCTGGAAATTTGAACATTACCATAACTTCAGCTACTGTCAATCTGCTTTGTCATTCAAAGATGGATAAACAATTTATGGCAGGTTTTGCTCCTGTGCTAAATTTAGACTGTTTACCAGTCCATTGTGCCAGAAGAAATACTTTTTCTTCCTACTGACTTTTCACCTTTTTATTTCCTGTATTAAGGTGTAAGTTGCCTGAGGGTAAGGATTTTTGTTATTACTTATTTTCTTCCCTTACTGCACCTTGCATAAGACATGCCAAGGTCCTATCTTTGCTAGCACCCTGAAACAGTCATCTATGGATATCTTCATGGCCCTCACCCTTCTCCCTTTATTTTTCTCAAACATCACCTTATAAAGAGGCTTACCATTGCAGCTCTACTTAAAATTGTAACTTCCCATCCCACCATCACTCATCCCACCAGTTATTTTTACATTTATTAACATTCTTCATCACATTTATCACCATCTGCCATATTTATTTACTTATCTTCTATTTTCCCTAAAACCCCCATGAAAGTATAAACATAGTCTGTTTGATTCACTGTTTTTCCCCATGCCTAAAATCTAGTTGAACATTCAATAAATATTTGTGGAATGAATGAATGAATATCTGTTGTAAATTCATGCATAATATAATAATGCATAATATATAATGCCTGGCAAAACAGAGAGATGTGATATTTTATTATATGGCACTGTTAATACATAAAGAATGCCTCTATTTGTGGCAGATGCTACAGTTAGTACCCCTCTGGGAGGGTGACACAGCTTGCAGTTACAAACATTTCTGGTAACCACTGACTGTATGTGATGTACTAATTATATAACTGCAGAAAGAGGGCAATGAGTCACCTCATTTCTGGTGTAATACTTAAACCTCAGATAAGTGATAATATTTTCAAAAATCTACCACATCATCCTCCTCTTCTTTAATTAGAGAGACAATTGCTTTGGCAATTGAAAGCCGATGCCAGGCACATCTTACTAAACCAGAGTAGATCGTTCCTATTAGTAGTTCCAATCCCATGTGGTCCAATTACTTTCTTCCATATTTAAGCCTCACTGCCAACAAAAGTGCTCAAATCCCATGTGACTATTAGTTAGACAGATGCTGGCAAGCTATCAATGAATTTGTCTAATCCTGCATTGAATCTCTCTTCTCCTTTTCCTTTATTTGTCAGCAGATGTCTATACACTAGTGATGGCTTACATTTACCCAGATGCTTAAGCTTGAAATCGGGATGTCATCCTTGACTCCTCTCTTCTTGAGAGTACATAGCATCAACATGCTAAGTCAGCTCTCTCTTGAAACCACCCTATTCTTTTATATCCCACTGATATACAATTAGTTCAAGCTACCATTAACTTTTGCATGGACTAGTGCACTTCCTCCTCACTGTTTCTTTCCCATGTGTTCACCTCACAGAGCTCAAAATGGTCTTACAAAAATGCAAATCTATGTCGGATTACCATTATCTTTGGAATGTAGTGAAATTCTTTAATGTGGCTCAAAATACCATTCATGCAGTAGCCTAATTTTCCAGCTTCCCAATTAATCTCCATCTATCTGAGCTCTGAGTTTCCTGAGAAGTTACTCTTCCTGAATCTGGGCTTCGTCCATCTTATCCCCCATTTTAAGAAAAGCTTGCCTCCCATTTTGTTGCAATTTATTCCTCCCTCCAATTTCATTCCCAGAAATTCATACCCAGAGAGATTTGTCTTTTGCTCCTGAAACTCAACTAGGGGCTTTTTATCTCTGACCATTTATCATGGTATGTTTACTTTCATCATAGTATTTATCACACAGTACTGAAATTACTTACTTACTTTGCTTGGCACACAGTAAATGATCAGCTTTGTTGAATAAATCTTTGACTGCAATAAAAGTATACCCACATGGGTGGCAATGGTATGGATAGGATATGACTCCATATCACATCTCCTTATAATCTCCTTGGGAAGTTCACATTTTGTGCACAGTTCATAGACTATGAACTGCAGAATTTTAAAGTAAGTGTTACTGTATTTCAAAGCGAAGTGTAGCCTTTTCATGATGATCAAGAATTCAATTCTAATATAGAACAGAAAGTTTTCATATGAATATGAAACGAAATTTATTTAACATTGGCAGTTAGTTTCAGCAGGTGTGAGTCAAACATAATTTTTAACCTCCTTAAATGCAATTAAATGATATGGGGGATACATTGATTAAGATTACACCTTCACTTAGCCTCTTCCTCCTTTAAAGTGCTAATTGTTAGATCTAAGTGACAGCACCAGAAAATGAAGAACAAACTTATAAGCATAAATCACATTTAGACCTCATACTATTTTAAGGTAACTTTCCTTAAAGGTAGATTTTATTTATATTTTTACTAAATATTAAATATATTATCATAGAAACATATGCTATAGCCATTGCACTCTTATAATGATATTTTGTTGAGAAAAAGTTAACATGTCTCCCCTGGGGTCCAAGCCATGGTAAACCATGATAAGTTGTAATAAATTAAATATAAATGAAACAAGTCAAAATAGAATTATATGAGTGTGCCTTTTTCCCTACATCCTTACCAACACTTATTGTTGTTTGTCTTCATAATAGCTGCCATTCTGACTGGAGTGAGATAAAATCTTAAGAGTGGTTTTAATTTGCATTTCTCTAATTGCTAGTGATGATGAACATTTTTTCATATATTTGTTAATTGACTTTGCATCATCTTCTGAGAAGTGTCTCTTCAGGTCTCTGGCCCATTTATTGATTGGGTTATTTGGTTTTGGGGTGTTTAGCTTTTTGAGTTCTTTATATACCCTAGTGATTAGTGCTCTATCTGATGTGTGAGGAGTAAAGATTTGCTCCCAAAATGTAGGCTCTCTTTTCACCTCACAGATTGTTTCTTTTGCTGAGAAGAAGCTTTTTAGTTTGAGTCCATCCCATTTACTGATTCTTGATTTTAATTCTTGTGTCACAGGAGTCTTATTAAGGAAGTTGGGGCCTAAGCCCACATGATGGAGATTAGGGCTATTTTTTCTTCTTAGACCTGGGGTCTCTGGTTGTATTCCTAAGTCCTTGATCCTGCAAACTGGTACAGCCAATATGGAAAGCAGTATGGAGATTTCTTGTAAAATTGGGAATGGAACCACCATTTGACTCAGCTGTCCCCCTCCTTGGTCTATACCCAAAGGACTTAAAAACAGCATACTACAGGGACACAGCCACATCAATGTTTATAGCAGCACAATTCACAAAAGCTAAACTGTGGAACCAACCTAGAAGCCCTTCAATAGATGAATGGATAAAAATAAATGTGGCATTTATACACAATGAAATATTACTCAGCAATAAAAGAGAATAAAATCATGGCATTTGCAGGTAAATGGATGGGGTTAGAGAATATAATGCTAAGTGAAGTTAACCAATCCCAAAAAACCAAACACCAAAAGTTTTCTTTGATATAAGGAGACTGATTCATAGTGGGATAGGGAGCAGGAGCATGGGAGGAATAGACGAACTCTAGATAGGGCAGAGGGGTTGCAGGGGAAAGGAGGGGGCATGAGGTAATTAATGATGGTGGAATGTGATGATCATTACTATCCAAAGTACATGTATGAAGACACAAATTGACATGAATATACTATGTATACAACCAGAGATATGAAAATTGTGCTCTATATATGTAATAAGAAGTGTAATGCATTCTGCTGTCATATATAAGTAAAAAAAAATACATTAAAAAAGGAATTATATGTCCAAGCCATGAGATGATTATGGAGCAATAAAACAAAATACAAGAGTAATGGTGCATGAAATATTATATATATATATATATATATATATATATATATATATATATATGGATATAAAATTAGAAAGCCAATTAAAATTAAATAATATCAGTATGGTAGGAACACAATATTCAAAATACATGAGATATATTCTTTTAACAAATGTTAAATTAATATACACTATTGTTAACTATAGGTGCAATGAACATATTATTAAAGCTTATTTATCTATTTAATTGACACTTTATGTCTGTTGATTAATAACTCCCAATTTCTTCCTTCTTCCAGTACCTGGTAACAACCATTAATAAAGTGTTTTTTTAATGATTTTAACTATTTTAAATACATGCTATAAGTGGAATCATGCAGTTCTTGCCTTTCTATCTGGCTTATTTCACTTAATATCTTCAAGGTCCATCCACATTGTCTCATATTTCAGAATTTCCTCCTTTTTAAAGGTTGAACTGTATTCCTTTGGTTATACGTACTCACTACATTTTACTTACCCATTCGTCTTTCAATGGACATTTATGTTGTTTTGACACCTTAGCTATAATAGATACTGCTGCAATGAACATGGAAGTGCTAGCCTCTTCAAGATTCTGATTTCAATTCTTTGGAATATATACCCAAAGTGGAGTTGTCAGATCATATGACAGCTCTATTTTTCATTTTTAAAGGAACTTGCATACTGTTTTCCTTAGCTGATGTCCCACTTTGCACAAAAAGTGCAAAGGTTTCCTTATGGTTTGGATGTGGTTGTACCTCAAAAGCTCATGTATGCAACAATGCCAGAAGGTTTTAGAGGAGTGATGATTGGGTTATGAGAGCCTTAAAACAATCACTGAATTAATCCCTTGGTGGGATTAACTGGATGATATCTGAAGGCCAGTAGGGTGTTGCTGAAGGATGTAGGTCCTGGGGTACATGCCTTTTGGGTATATATTTGTTACCTGGCAAGTGTAGTCTGTCTCTCTCTGCTTTCTGATCACGATCTGTGAGCTGCATCCCTTCAGCATTCTCTTCCACCATGATGTCATGCCTCACCTTATGCCCCAAAGAATGAATGTTGCTGTCTAAGGCCTGAGACCTCTGAAACTGTGAGCCCCCAAATAAACTTTTCCTTCTCTACAATTTTAGTGGTCAGGTCTTTTAGTCAGAGCAGCAAAAAAGCTGATTAAAACAGGTTCTAGTTTGTCTCACTCCTTACCAACACTTGTTTTTCATTTTTTTGTTTTTGATAGGACCCAACCTGACAGTTGTGAAGTGATACTGCATTATGGCTTTGATTATATTTCTCTGACAGTAACAATGAGTGCTTTATCATGTCCCTGTTGGCCATTTGTGTCCCTTCTTTGCTGAAATTTCTGTTCAAGTTCTTAGCACATTTTAAACTGGATTGATTATTACTGTTTCCATCAGCTTTTCATCACTGTGACTAAAAGACTTGACAGGAACAATTAGAAGAGGAAAATTTTATTTTGGTTCACAGTTTCATATGTCTCAGTCCATAGATAGCCAAATTCAATTGCTCTGGGCCCAAAGTCAGGTACACACAGCATCATGGAGGAAGGGCATGGCAGAGGAAAGCAGTTCCAGGAGGCAAAGAGAGCTCTGTATGCAAGGGACAAAATATAAACCCCAAAAGCACACCTCCAGTGACCTGCTTTATTCAGCCCCACCTGCTTACATTTACCACCTGATAAATCCATCAATAGATTAATCCATCGATGGCGTTAAGGGTTTTGTAATTTAATCATTTCACCTCTAATATCCTTACATTACCTCATGTGTAAGCTTTTGGGGAACACCTGATATCTAAACCATAACAATTAGTTTTCTTATTATTGAGTTATATGAGTTCTCTATGTATTTGGGGTATTGACTCCATATTAGATACACTTTTTTGCATATGTATTCTCAATTTCAAAGGATGCCTCCACTTGGTTAACTCTTCCCTTTGCTGTGGTACTGGCATAAAGACAGACATAGAGATCAATGAACATGAATAACCTGGAAATTCATCCACACACACAGAGTCAATTAATCTTCAGTAATAGTGACTAGAATTATACAATGGAAAAAGATAATACTTTCAACAAATGATGTCGGGAAAACTGGTTATCCACATGTAAAAGAGTAAAATTGTACTTTTATACTATACATAAACATCAACATCAATTGAAAAGGACTGAACATTTATATTTAAGACCAGAATCTGTAAAACTTATAGAAGAAAACAAGAGAAAAGTGTCATGACCTTGTTCTTGCATGGCAAAGAATTCACTGATAGGATATCAAAAGCACAAACAAAAAAGGGAAAATATTAAATGGGGCATCAAATTAAAAACCTTTTGTACAATCCAAAACAATTCAATCTTTCTGACATTAAAGTATAAAAGCATGAGTATACTAAATTATCTACATAAGTTCAACAGTAGGTAATTTGTACTAAAATACATCACAAATAAAAAATACTTTTAAAAGTAGTATAAGAAAAAATCATTCAAGAAAATCATTTTGAATTTTGAAAAATTAATGAATGATAAAACTTTTAATTTGGGATATGTTTAATGGGTTTACAGGAAATCTTTTCTATTCACCATTTGTATTAATTTTATTTTTACAATAAAAAGAAAGCACAGTAATGGCAAACACACACCAATGCAGAAGATAAACCAGAAGTACAGTTTTAGTTAAAACATTATTATCAGATTCTTTGATTTGTGGGCCTATAAAACAATGAGGTAAATATTGAACAAGTCTGTCTGTAAAATTTGTATTTTAGTCTGTCTAGTAAAATTTACATTTAATCATACATCACTGTACAAGATAATTAAAACTAAATTCATGATGTCAACTTTATTTAGATTACTTTTTATGTACATATAAGATACTTAAGAGTACCTTTCACATTACACCATACTAAAATATCTGGAATGATAGAATGGTCTTTGGATCTACTAGTCTGGGTTTAAATTTCAAGGCTCCCACTTAACCTGTGAACATGGACACTTGGCACAAATGATTTAAGTTTCATTTCTCTAGAGTGTAAAATGGAGTTAAAGGCTCTACTCATAAGATTCATGCTGAATTCTTTGAAATAGCTTCAATATCAAGTACAGAACCTCTTCTACATGTTTTCAAAAAGATACAAATGGACAAAATCTAGCTGATATTAAATAGGTGAATAAGCATATATTCATTTTGCTTTACCATTGCTTTTATTTGAAAGCAAGAATTAAAATAAGCATCAGAGATTTAGAATTACTTATAATAGAAAATTTAATTAGCCAAGTTATTAAACAAAGGACAATTTATTTATTTGAAGATTATAATTACTAATTTCTAAGATAGTGAGACAGTACTAGACATTATTATTGTAAACATACAGACAATGTATTTCTCACCTGTATAATTCAAATTTACTTACCAAATTTGGGCCAAACTTAGGTTCCAAAGACAAAACTGTGATGAAAAGAAAAATAATAATTTATCTATATGGTACAGAATATTTGTATTTTAGTTTGTCTAAACTTCTGATTATTTTCTATGTTGATTATATGGAATATATTATTATTATTATTATTTTGAATGGGTAATGCCATATATACACATATATATAAGTCTTCTGTTGGTTTACGGTGGAAAAACTTTGAATTAACTATGAATAAATCATTGCAGCTCAGATTTTAAAGTACATTTGACCTCAGTCCATTCCTCATAACTCATGAAAGCTCAAAAAGTGTGAGCACCATGTAAGAAAAGAAAAAAATTACTTAATAAAGGAAAACCATATATTTCTTTTTAAAATATCTCAGAAAAGTTATATATTGCTCAGTATTTTCTAATATATGATAAGTTGCTGAATTTCATGGAAGAAATATAAAAATTTATACTTATCTTTAGAACCATAAATGGAACTCTTTTACTAAGTAACAGTAGGGTATTTTTATGATACAGAATTTTAAAAGTATACATTTAATTGATTACACATAGGTATATACTCAAAAGGAAATTTATAAAATAAAGTCATTTATTAAAATTATAGGATTATGGGTTCTTTCCCATTTTTTTTCTCCAGTGCTTTCATAAATAAAAGCAACACTTAATTTGTGTGTTGGGGGGAGCCCACTACAATGCATCATACATTGCAATTTTACCTGCAAGTTTTTCTTTCCTGCATAATCTGAGAGGGATAAAAGCTTTTGATCAATTTTCAACTTTTCTACCTTGTACAAGGAGCTTTTAAATTTGAGGTTGCTGTTAAATTACTCAGGGAAATAGTTTGGAATTTATTAATTAATATATGCTAATTAAGAATAGAGTATTTTAAAGATGCAAAAACAGAAACAGAATGGAAATTTAAAATAGATCTTTAGAAGCTCATTTTGTTTGTCACCACAGTAATATAGAAACCACTGAACTTAGGCCTTGAGACAGTCTTTAAGATGTAAATTTTGTAAACCATTTGGAGAGTTTCTTATCTCTGAGAATTATGCAATTTATGTTCAACTTCCAAATTTAATTTTCTAGAATTATTATTTAGAGGCTGCATTGATATATAAAATTAAAGAAGTTTTTGTCTCTCAGTAATTGATGATCTCAAGATTATTTCAGTAATCTTTAAACTAAAAATCACAAAGATTAACCAGGAAATATTTAAAATTTTAAACAGACCAAAAAAAAAAAACCTCAAATTAACATATAGTTGAGACTCAAAGTTTTGGGGTGCAATTTTTCAATGTCTTAACATCAGACAGTCTGATAGAACTTATAGTTAACCTAGTAGACTGATTTCCCTACAATAAATAGATGGACAAGTCCCATTATGAAATGACCATATGGTCATTCTACCATAAATTAGCCATGACCTCAATCAATATTGAATTATGTTTCCTAAATATTATTCTAAGACTCTTACAAAATGACATTAATTATCTTACAAAATGTAATTGACTCATATATAATAAACATATATAGTAAGACCATTTTAGTAGATGTAGTTCAAAAAAACTACTTTGTTTAGATTTACCAAGAACCTATATTGCTGAAACTAGTCAGGCTAATGCAGATATTTTTTTGAACTATGATTTGATATCTGATTTAGAAATGTAATACTATTTCACATACATACTCTTTTAGTAAAAAGATTAAATCAGGTTCCTTAATATTTATAGAGAAACCATCAGCTTTTCTGGTCACCTATGTAATGGATTCACTTTCAACCAGTAATATAGTATACACTGTCAATGAGGCCAAACCTGAAAGCAATCACAATCACAACTGACTGCAATGCAGTTCTCATTTTTTAAGAAAATATGATAAACAGCTATTATATTTTATGAGAATCTGAGTATATTGTCAAATCAGTGTAAATCTGATATTTGGAGTGTAGTCAATAAATAGCAATTACATGTTTGCTACATGTTACCTTGACATCTGCAGAGTCACCAACTATGACAATGGTCATAATCAAAAGGTGCTATGACTTATCATACTATTACATCTGTTAATTACATTTTCTCTAAGAATGTTATTGAAGACATTTTCAAGTATTTGACTACTCTTCCCTGTGTGAAATTTCACATTGGAAATATCTTTTAGAATTTAGCTCTCTTCTACCCAGTTACTGGTGTGAATTATCCACACTGGAAATAGGAATATGTAAATGTCTTTATTTCCCTTTCTGTTTTGAGGAGCAAGAAGCCCTAGATGAATGTTCCCCTCTCATTACTTGTCAAGAGATTAGTAAAAGAAATCAGATTAAAAAAAAATACTCACATTGAGACAAAAGGACCAAAGAAAAGGCTGCAAAGAAACAACTAGATCGAGTAGTTCTTAAAAAATAGAATATACCTTGAACCCATTTATTTTTCAGGGATATATTTCAAAACTCACAGTGGGTGTCTAAAACTATAGATAATTCCAAATTCCATATATACTATGTTTTCTCCTATATGATAAACTTTAATTTAGAAATTAGGCACAGTGAGATTATTAAAACAATAAGTAATAAAGATAAAAAGAGAACAATTAAAATAATATGGTGTAAAAATTTATGATAAAGGTGGGCACAGTCACTCACATCTGTAATCCCAGTGACTCTGGAGGCTGAGGTAGGAGGAGCACAAATTTGAGGCCAACCTCGGCAACTTAGCAAGATCCTATCTTAAAATAAAATAAAAATGGGCTGGTATTGTAGTTCACTCTTAGAGCAACCCTGGGTTCAATCCCCAGTACTTCAAAGAAAAGTAAAAATTAAAATAAAAGTTCTATTAATGTTCCCTCTCTCTCCCCCCCCCACAACCTCCACCTCAATATATTAATTCCTCATTGCACTATAGCAGCATTTTCAGACTAATTGTGCAACTGAAAGCATGCAAAGCAAAGCAGTGGATGAAGGGAGACTATAATATTTTGGTAGTAAATAGGCATAAAAGATTGAAAAGAATGCTAATTAAGATAAACTCAGACTGTAGTAACAAAAAGACTCAATCATCAATAAAGGAACAGTCGTAACTCTACAGTGGATTTTAAAGTCTATAGAGAAGGGCTTCTCTTCATCTTGCCTTTAGGAACCTAGGAGCTGTCAGAAAAAAAAAATACAAAAGTACCTGTGGATCTGCTGCAGGTTAAATATGTCAGGCCTGAGAGTAGCCCACTATGCTTCTACTCAGCTCTTATTGTTAGGATTTACTCAGCTGCAACTAACTGCAAGTGAGGCTCCAAAATTCAGCAGAACCAAGTGCCAGGAAGAAGAGGATCATGGATGTTAGAGGTCTCCTTTACAAATATCAAATTAACAAATTAAAATTTAAATGCAGCCAGGCACGGTGGCACACAACAGTAATCTCAGGACTCCAGAGGCTGAGGCAGGAGGATCCCGAGTTCAAAGCCAGCCTGAGAGTCTTAGTGAGGCCCTATGTAACTCAGCAAGACCCTGTCTCTAAATAAAATATGTTTTTTAAAGGGGCTAGTGATGTGGCTCAATGGTTAAGAGCCACTGGGTTCAATTACTGGTATGAAAAAAATATATATATGCAACTAGTCAGGTTTAATAAAAGCTGTAATTTTTTTATTAGACAGTGACAATAATTTATAAATTTCTTGTCCATTAAAACATCCCTGTTTCCACATAGGCAAGAACTTTAACTGCATATGCAGAGATTTCAGAACCTTTTAAAGGATTGTGATTAACAGGAACCAATCTATCATGTGGAATACATTTCAGCAAAGATTAAATGTAAATTTTGTGAAAGCACAGAATACAATGAAAAACTCCTATCTACATAATCGAATAAAATAATTTAAAATAACTTATTTAGATTTCATTTGCAATATATACATTTCAAGTGACTTTAGTGGTTTTAATTATAGTTAAATCCTCAATTTCCTAAATTTTAATAATTTTAAATGATTATGGTTAAAATAAAATAGAACATTTGATTATTTAAATTGGAATTTTTCATAGTCATTTTTCACAGTCAAAATATCTGCACTGTTACAAAACGTGATATACTGTTTCTAGTTAGAGTAGCTGGTAGACACTTTCTCAGAAACCCCTGAATTGTGCATCACCATGGAAGGATGGCACTGTACATCATTATAAGCGTATCAGTGTCCCCCAGTACAATCCCCTGGAGAAGAATACTTGGTATTTAACATCAATACCACTTTCTCCAGACATGTACTATTATGAAGTTTCATAACTCAACAGAAATATCTCTGTGTAACAGAGGGCAAAAATTATATATAAATGAAAAATGATTGAAAAATTCACACTCAGATGGACTGTAATTCGGTCCTTAACTAGAGAAGGTACTATATTATAATGTAAATTACTTTCATGCCTTACTTTCAGAGGAGCACATTGTTCTCATTTTTTTGATAGGCACTTGCTCTACTCCATAAAAAAGGAAACTATTGCTGAGAAAAAACTTTTTTAGTTTAAGTAAGTCCCATTTGTTGATTCTTGTTATTAACTCTTGTGCTATGGGTGTCCTATTAAGGAATTTGGAGCCCGACCCCACTATATGTAGATCGGAGCCAACTTTTTCTTCTATCAGACACAGAGTCTCTGATTTGATATCAAGCTCCTTGATCCATTTTGAGTTAACTTTTGTGCATGGCGAGAGAAAGGGATTCAGTTTCATTTTGTTGCATATGGATTTCCAGTTTTCCCAACACCATTTGTTGAAGATGCTATCCTTCCTCCATTGCATGCTTTTAGCCCCTTTATCAAATATAAGATAGTTGTAACTTTGTGGATTAGTCTCTGTGTCCTCTATTCTATACCACTGGTCCACCCGCCTGTTTTGGTACCAGTACCATGCTGTTTTTGTCACTATTGCTCTGTAATACAGTTTGAAATCTGGTATCGCTATACCGCCTGATTCACACTTCCTGCTTAGAATTGCTTTTGCTATTCTGGGTCTTTTATTTTTCCATATGAATTTCATGATTGCTTTATCTATTTCTACAAGAAATGCCCTTGGGATTTTGATTGGTATTGCATTAAACCTATAGAGAACTTTTGGTAATATCGCCATTTTGATAATGTTAGTTCTGCCTATCCATGAACAGGGTATATTTTTCCATCTTCTAAGATCTTCTTCTACTTCTCTCTTTAGGGATCTGTAGTTTTCATTGTATAAATCTTGACTTGTTTGATTTTTATCAACTTTAAGCTGTGTTATTTCTTCTCTAGTTCATATATTTCTGGTCCTACTCTTATATTTTTCTCCCTACTATATAATATGAAAATAATTTGATTATTAATCTAGCGTCTTTCTGATGCAAATGCTGTAAGTTATAAATGCTTATCTGAGTGCTGTTTCATCCCAGAAATCCTGATACATTAAACTTTTATTATTACTTAAAAAAAGGAAACTATTTGCATTTCCACTCTCTGTAATCCATATTATTCAGTTTTATATAGATGTTTATTTTAGCAAAATACTCAATAGATAATTCATTCATTAATCTGCTAAATATCCATGACAAGTGAGTACATCTTCCCTTGTTTTGAAAGTGAGGTTAACATTATTTTTCAGAATAGCCACTAAAAGACTGAATTCCTGAAATGCAATATGAACATGTCCAGTCACTTAAGCCACCTTTTAAAATTCATTTTTCCATTGTAGAATACAACATGCTCCCCAACAGATCATTTTTCTGTGACTATAAATAGGACATATTTACCTAACAAAAAATAAAAGGAAAAAATCTAAATGGGAATTCTCCTTTTACCTGAATCACTCCACCAGTTATCTTCTTAGAGAATTCTTATTGATAATCCTTTAGAGAATGAACAAAAACAAAAATAAACCTCTTTGTCTCTCCTAAAGCAAAATTCCACCCAAGACTCTCTTTAATTAATCCAATGTCATACATTACATTTCTGAATTCCTAAGAAAACATCATTACAAATTAGCTTCTTTTTCTTGGAAGGGATTCTAATCATTCTGGGAAAGAGAAATACAAATCCCAGCGAAAGTATATTTTCCTTACTTGTAAGCCATTTTGCAAAGATCTACAACAAAGAAGAGATGTAAAATAGTCAACCTGACTCATATTTTCAATTGCAGGCTTTGTTCTCTTGGAAAAGAAATGGGTCATTGGTTAACTGTACAGTAAAATTAAAACCAAATTTATGTACTATGGTTCACCTCAAACATTCGCCTGGTATAGAAAAAGAATAAATGTTGTGTCTTAAACTATTTAAGGGCATGCATACCCATAAAACTAATGTATGAAATTCAGTGTCATCACACAAGTGTATAAAATGCATATGTAGTAATGACTGAGGGACAATAGGTTGAGCACTGCCAAGCTTTTACTAGTGTAATTATTTTAAAGGGACATGAGTACAGTATTAGTGTAATTATTTTAAAGGAACATGATATAATTTGCAGGTGGCTGATGCTTGTACTGGAGTATGAGACACCAGGCAGCCATATCAATAATCTAGTACCTTAGGTTTTGTAACGCTTTGCATAAAGCAAATGTCAACTGATTTGGTTGGTTAGATGGATAAATGGATGGATAGGCAGATGGATGTTTGAGGCAGATAGAGAAGTTTTCAAAGATCTGAAGCCAACATAAGTAACAAGAGGAAACTATTGCTATTCCACAATAACATATAGAGAAAAGAATGAAGAAACTCTTTTCAGTTTACTGTAGATGGAAAAATTATCTTATACACACAGGGGTCATTTTGTTTGTGTGTTTGTGGTGGTAATGGTTATTTTTTGTACTCACAAATACTATTATTAAAGGGAGCTGTGGAGCCTGGGTTCACTGCTAACATGGATCTGGTGAAAGAAGGAATGCACACTTGACTTTCCATTCCATTGCTCCCTTGGCAGCTCATTCCTTTTAGCTACTAGAGTATTGAAATGGAAAAGATGTGTGCTTGCTGAAACACCTTGAGCAAAATTCTTGTCAATTTCAATCAGCTGCCTACTTAGGAGTTTGGAGCCAGCCAAGGAACACAAGGTAGGAAGTTAGGCATGAATGAGTTTACATCAGAGGTATCTCTCCTGGAGCTCTAGAACTGAGGCATTAAAACTGTTGCAGCCCTTATTATTTAAAAAGTTGGGTTTTTTTTTAATTTAAAGAAAGTTAAAGGATTAAAATTTAACAGTATGTTGGTTGTTTCTAGAATAAGAAAACTGAACTTAATGTTTAAATTGTGAGTTTGGTAATTGGTGCAGAAAGTTCTAGTTATCACCCAAAGGGCAGGAATGACTAAATAGTATCCTCCACTTTCCCTGTCAATCATTGTATATTGAACAAAATTTTGAGTTATGATTGTCATTTGGAACCATCAGAAGAATTAGGGAATAATAGAGTCCTTCCATGAGCTGCCATGCTTTGAGAAATTAGGATTTCTGATCATTGGTGGATATTCCTCTCATCAAAATAGTAATCCTTCTTTGTACACATGAATGCTGTTAATTTTTCTTAATATTAGAAACAGCTAATCATTGGAAAAATATGAGCTGGAAAAATAAATGTATAATTATGAGCCACATAAGAGTAGCAGTAGAGTTTATTTAGTCCTCAGGACATGTCTTAGCAGACAACAAGACATAACAGATCATTTTTTTTTAATAAATATGTATGCTCAGTCTATTCTCCACACTAATGAGGAAGTCTTCCGCATCCATTGGAATTTTTTTTTTTGAGATCCCTAAGTAAAAAGGGACACAGGTACAAACCATAAAGGTGGCATTTAGCTTTTTCCTTACAAATGACTCAGATAGGTTTTGGCTCTGTGGAACAGGGAAAGTCACTGGAAAAAAAAAAAAAAAGGAGCTTTACTTGGCATGGATAATTTTCCAAACAATGAGAATTGAAATTAAGTTAGCTGTACTATACTGTATTTTTCTCAGCAACTAATATCCTTTAAAATTGCATTTGCTCACATTACTACAAAAAAAGAACCCTGCCAATTAGTCTTTCACTCAACCTCTTACATCCTAGAATCTCTCAGCAGTCCTATTATTGTATTTTTAATTTAAATACTGTCTTATGAAATGTATTTACCTGCTATTTGTGAAAAGAACCTCTTCTGCTTTTGTACACCGAAGAGCAAAATTTTGTCAGTGCATGGCATTCAGACCAATATTTTTTACAACAATATTTTAAAATTAGGGCCTAGTATGTTTAAATTGTGAGGTTTCTGGTAAAATGCCATTTCTGACTTTCCTCAGAACATTTAAGAATGCAACATTTTGCTGAGTCCACATGCCTACATAGCAATCATTGTCAGAATAGCAACAAATGATCTCAGACAGTCACGCTCTTTTCAATTTGCCTAGAGTCTCGTGCCACCCTTCATCATAGTAAAAATTGTGTTCTTTCGTGTGGTAGACTTAAGAGTGAAATGTTTCTTGTATTTGTGATTATATCCAACCTGAGAAAATAAAAGGCCTATGAAGTTGTATGAGTTTTTTTAAAAAATGAAAAATGTATATTTCTTACTATTAATGAGGAAAGAAACCCTGTTCATGTGGGAAAAGCTCATATTTTTAACAGAAGTAAAGACCAACCACAGTAGGAAATGGGTTGGTTCTTGACTCATTCAAATTGTTTCATTTACACACTTTACTTGCTCAATGCCTTAGGAATTATGTTTTAAATTAATGCTTTAATATATGTCTTGGTTTACTCACTATCAAGTGGCTATCCACATTAATAAGAAGTATGCAAAAGGATTGAGTAGATAAATCTCCAACCTGTCATGCCACAGAAAAACTGCAGGATTTTGCAACATCACAGATTTCAGGCTCTCAACCAATTGCTGCTCCTTTGGAATGGTGTCCTGATCCACCTAGGGACATCTGGGATAAAGTGTATTTAGAGATTACCTGGATTTGAGCTATTCCATTTCTGAGAGGTTCATCCAATGTTTTAAATAGAAAGGGATGTTGGTTCCCAGAGGACAAATGGCCGTGGACAGATCTATGTTGTTTGGTTTTTCCTCCTGGGTCAGAGCCTTGTTGCTGGAATTGAGACCTGCTCTTCATTTTTCATCCTGTTGATCACACTGTGATTTGGACCTATATTTAGGAGCTTTTTACATCTAGGCAATTGTCTCTATTACATGGCCTCCTTCAATTTCATAACAAGATGCTCACTACTAAAGGTAGGATGGTTTTAAATAAAGATAAAATTCCAGTTTTTCTATTAGTGACTCACATTTATTTCTGAGAAGCACCAAAGAACCAAGAGTACCCCTCCTCCTTCTCCTGTTCTCTGCTTGAATTTGCATTTCCTTCTTGCTCCCCTCTATTCTCACAAAGAAGCAAGGAAAGTAACAGGTTCAAAATTCTTACAATTTAATATTAAGTTTAGCATAAAATCTAGGAACATGTGTTTTGTTATTTACAAAAATAATTTATGTACTTGGACTTAAGTGACACATTAAGGAATACTATATAATTGGATATGCTTCATTTGATTCTACAAAAATTTATTAATAATGCAAAGCACTGTACAAAATTCAGAAGGTCCTCCCCAGGCATGGTTTACAACAAAACAGAAGAGAAAAACTACACAAATTAATTCTGCAATTATTACTCCTGACTCATATATTTTTTTCTTTTGTCTGGACCATTTTTCCCTGGGGTAATACCAGAAGACGCTAATTCTCATCCTCCCAGGCGTTGATAGTGGGTGTGAAAAGCTTATATGGCCCACTGCAGCAGAAATATTGGGAAAGGCTTCAGTCTTCATCCAAAAGATGCTTTACTCTCTTTATTTATTTATTTTTGAGAGAGAGAGAGAGAGAGAGAGAGAGAGAGAGAGAGAGAGAGCTACCGCTTGAGCCACATCCCCAGCCCCGCTTTACTCTCTTTAGAAACACTCTTTCTTCACTCAAAATAATAATTTTTTCTCAAATATAAAGGTAGTGAAAATCAATTTTAGTAACTGATGCAAACTGAAAATTTTAAAAGAATATGTAAAATATTTATATATATATATATATATATATATATATATATATATATATATATATATAAACACATACATACATACATACACACATATCCCTCTGAGACTTTTCCTTAACTCATGCTCTCTACCCTTTTTCCCAATTTGAAATCATGTGGTATATGTATTTTAGTCAGCATTTTTGCTGTTGTGACTGAAAGACCTCACAAAAACAATTTTAGAAGGAAAAGTTGATTTGGTGTACCAAGGTTTCAAAGGTCTCAGTTCATAGACAGCCAGCTCCATTGTTCTAGACCCAAGATGTGACATACATTATGGCAGAAAAGATTGGTAAAGAATAGCAGCTGAGGACATGGCCACCAGGCAGCAGAGGGAGTGTTTCACTCACTAGGTACTAAATGTAAACCCCAAAGGCACTCCCCCAATGACTTATCTCCTCCACCCACTCCCTACCTACCTACAGTTACCAGTTAATCCATTCTAGTTTACTGATTAGGTTAAGGCTCTCCTCACTCCATCATTTTACCTTTAAACTTTCTTGTATTGTCTCACACATGAGATTTTGAGCTAATATCCAAACTACAACAATATGCAAAATAATACAGCAAAACTTTTCAATACTAGAAAATTACATAGTTTTCAATATTCCTCTACTCTTACATTATTGATATGAGAGTACTTTTGTGTACTAGTTTTTAGAAGGTTAGGACTCCTCATAGGATGTTGTAAATTGTGTTTCTTAAAGTTTGTATGAATTCATGTTTCTATCAATAGTTCACAAAATTCCCCTCTCATTACACTCTTGCCAACATTGAATATTATGTCTTTAAAATCTTTTTAATTTCCAAGGTCAAAATGGTTAAATTTAACTTGCATTTCCTTGAAACTACATTTTAAATTAGATATATATGTGTAGGTATATATATACATAATATATGTATTTTATAAAGATATTATAACTATAGGCATGTCCGTTGGAGTCTACAAAAAATAAGTAAAACATTGATAAATATTTAAGATTTAAACTCTTCATTCAAATTTACTTGCAATGCATTGCTATAATGAAGTTATATTGCCACCAAACCTAAATTCACACATTTACAATTTGTCACTTCTGTGAGTCAACTCACTTAAATGAATCTTTTTTAAAAACTTTTACTTAATTAAATATTAACACTTTAAGAACTATTACAGGTTAGTTTTGGTGACCACCCATAATCACTTCCCAGGCAAGAGATCTGGACACTGGAACCTTTCAATGTATAAAATCGAAGAGAGAAAACTGATCAAAAAGAGAGGGAGAAACCCCTTCAAATTACATACAAACGTCTCAGTAGTGAGCAATCATGAGAAAGGAAATGCTGGAAAAGTACTTGACATTTAAATGTCAATTTAATCAAATTATGCAATTTTAAAATGTAGTTGAGCATAATGGGCTCTTTAAATTGCTTAAACCATGTCTTTTTCTAAAAAGGTACAGAAATTGAGCGTTTTGGTGTCTTAAACTGTCTTTTGAACCAACATCCTTAAAGAATTACTTAATGAATTAGATCATTATACTTTTAAAATAAAAATATAAGTTTTATGTTTGTCCAGAATAAAAGATATAACTATATCTTTTATACCAAATAATGATTGGTCAGAAATTGGTTCCCAGAGGACAAATGGCTGTGGAGAGCTCTATGTTGTCTCTATTTTATCCTTCAGATAATGTTCTGAAGGATAAATTAGAGAATTTAGGTGCATGAATTCAAGGAAAAAAGATTAAGATTTTGAGGAAGGCAGGATAAAACTTCTTACTTCCTCACTAATTTATTTCCCTCAATTTTAAATAGGAATTAACCTTAACCCCAAAGTCCTCATTCCTGGTCTAGACTGTTCACTACACAGAGAACTAATGAGAACTAATTGTCTTGCTTGGGCTTCCTGATTTATCAGGTTTTTTTGTAGAACTCTGAAAAATAGGCAGTGATCAGAACAAGATAGGGAAATAGTCGATTTAGTTCTTTCCTAAAGATCAATGAAACTTTAGCTACAGGCACGAATATTAATAATATACAGTATATTCTTCACTTCTAGATTGATAAAAATACATAATTCCTATGTTGTTGGAGAAAACTGAAATGCTATTTTTGATCACCCTTCTGTCACAAAAATAACAAAGAAGTTGTCTGCATATGCTATTATGAGCATGAGATTTAGAAATCAGCATCTGAATTTTAATCTCAACTCTATTTCTTAGTTCCATGATCTCGGACAAGTCTTTGTGCTTTACAAATGTGGATAATTGATACCATTTATGATTTGAATGAGAATTAATTAGCATTATCCCACTAAACATGATAATGCATATAGAGTAATTAGCATAGTGCCTGAGTTAGTTAAGTCCTCAGCATTAGCTGTTTCTAATACTGTTCTTAGTAACTAGCAACATAGGTCTGGCTCACTTCAGTTAAAAAAAAAAAATATATATATATATATATATATATATATATATATATATATATATATATATATATAAATTGCCAGGAAGATTGGATAACTAGATCCAGGACAAGGAGACATGAACATTGCCCAAACTGAAAACACAAAAATGAGTGGCCAGTGAGGACCCTTGTGACATTGCTGGGTTTCAATACTGCACACAGCAGGCAGCCTCTTGCATCTGAACCTGTAAGGCCAAACCTTACTGCAGCCACAGAAGATACTGTGGTCACTGCCTCTCCATACTATCCATATCTGTTTGGATTGGCAGATTCCTTATTTTGACCTATAGTAGTTACCATCTAATAATGAATCAAAAACCACACAATTCACTTGCAGTGTGGAAATTAATATAAAGCATAATTAACTCCTAGAAGAATGTTACGTGCTAAAAAAGCAAATGAGGACTCTGAAATGTTCAGAATTAGCAAGTGTAAAGGCACAGCTATTACCTGTAGGCTGAGGATGGGTGACCAGCAAGAAATTAAATACCCCTCTCAAGGTTGAAATTGAGACTTCTTTGAAGAAGATGTGGCTATCAGGAGTTTTTACCTTTAATTGGCAAAGCTCTTTGATACAAGGGTATGGGAGGGCCACAGTATATCCATAAAAGTGCTCTCTATGAATGGAGGGTGTGAGCCAGCAGAAGCATAAAAAGTAACAGAAGCAATGGGAGAGGAGTGTGAAAGTTTAGATAAGCAGCCCTGTGCTGCTGGATCACTGTGGGAAGGAGATTCTTAGAAGCAGCCTTGGGTAGGGAGAAGAGTGGTTTGAAGTGCTACTGGAATTCCTCAGTGTGAGTTGCCATATTCTTGGATGGAAAAATAATGACAGAGGACCAAGCTCCAAAGAAAACCCCTTCCTGTGCCCTCTATAGAACCTAGTATTCTACCAGCTGACAAAGGACAATGCTTACTGGTTCCAGTACCAATAGCACAATGAAGGACAAGGGAAAGTAGATTTGAAGCTGAGAGGAAATAAGTTGTAACTGGCATGTAAGTACATAGCTTAGTTTCCAGGGGGGCTGGGGAACAGTATCTGGCACTTTTAGGCTCTCAGACCCAAGGGGTGGTGAATTTTCTAAACATAGGCAAGTGTTTCAGATGTCAGGCAGCACGAAAGAAGGACTAACAACATTTCCACTCTCGCTGCTATTATTAATTGAACAGAGCTTTAGAGTTTACACATTGCACTCACATACATTACCTCATTTTATGTATCTAGATTTCCAAATTGTAGAGCTCATATTTAAGCATTCTATTTACATCTCATGTTTCATATCATCTTCTTTCCCATGCCTAGATTAACATCTTGGAGTAAATAATAAAGTGCATATGCAAAGAATCTTTGTCAGATATTTCATGATCATTAAAGCATAAAATTTTACCTAACTGCACAAAATTAACAAAATCAGAGAAAATAAATATAATCAGTGAGATTTTCAGTTCACAGTATTGGATAAAACAAAGTGTGGTGTCAATATATGTATACAAGTAGAAACGAATAGGACATATATATATAATGCAGTCATGAAAATGATGTTAATTTGGAAGTTAGACATTAATAGGATCCCACCTAATATAGAATTTGTATATTCTTTGCATGTTTTTTTCTTTAAGTTATCTTTTTAAATTTTTACTTAATTAGTTACACATGACAGTACAATGATCTTGACATATCATACATTTGAATCAAAAGGGGTATAATTTCTCATTTTTCTGAGTATACAAGTTGCAGAATCACATTGGTCATACAGTCACATATATACATACAGCAATAATAGTGTCTATATTATTCTGCTGTCCTTCCTATCCCCCCTCCCTCTCCCCTCCCCTCCCATCACTTCTCTCTAACACAATCTAATGTGACACATTTTTTTTAATGTTTAATGAATTGTTTTTTTCAGTTTTCATTCTTTGGTTTTTTTAATTTCTTAGGACATCTACTTGTTCCTGGCATGATAAATCTGCCCCAACAGCATTTGATACTAATAAGTATACGTCTTTTTAAATATTTTTTTAGTTGTAGTCGGACACAATGTCTTTATTCATTTTTATGTGGTGCTGAAGACCAAACGAATGCCTACCACTGAGCTACCGACCGAGTCCCCCTCTTTTTTAAATAATTTTTTTAGTTGAAGATGGACATAATATCCTTATCCATCTATTTATTTATTTGTTTGTTTGTTTGTTTATTTATTTATTTATTTATATGTGGTACTGAGGATCAAACCCAGGGTCGCTACCACTGAGCTACAGCTTCAACCCCAAGCACCTTCTTTTTGAAACACATTTTTCTGTTGGATTCCATGATATCACACTGAACTTGTTTTCACTTCTCATGCCTTGTCTGCTAAGACTTCTTTGATGGCCCTTTGATGCCCTCTTCTATAAAATGTCCTAGAGTTTGTTTCTGCTCTCAAAAATTCTGTGTTCCTGTGTGTGTGGGGGGGGGTGTATGTATCTCCAGTAATTTCTATCTTCACCTATAGACAGATATAGGTAGATATCTAGTTGTCATTTCTTTCTTCTTCACTTTCCTCCAAGCATTGCCAACTCATATACAAAAATGGGCTCAATGAACCTCCTACAGTTTACCATACCTTTATGTGTGGGGAACATAGCAGCATTCAGCCAGTTGTTTTAGCAAGAGACCAAGATGTGAATTTGCCAAATGCTCACATATGACAGATAACCAAAATCTGTTAATTCTACTTGTTAAGTATTCACCTTGAGTCCAGGTATTTCTTTCCATCTTCTTAGTCTTCAAATTCTAAACTCTCAGCAGTTTTTTTTTTTTTTTTTGTGTGTGTGTGTGTGTGAAATGCTGCAATACTAGCTATCAAGTTTCACAAGAACCATTATTGTACCTGTTTAATCAATTTCCCACATAACAGCTATCATTCTGAAGACCGCAAAAAGATATTTCACTATTCTGCTTCAGAATAGGAAATTGATGTCCCTGGGACACTAGGTCAAATTTCAGATCCAAACTTTCTTACGCTTTCTTAAGTACTTTCTTAATGTTTCTTATGCTTTCCTCTCAGACCTGGCGTTGTACTTCTTCTGCAACCATAGCAATCACTATTTTCCCTCTTGCTTTAGATACCAAACAAAATAATTTAATTTCTATAAATCTCTTTGTAGTTTTCTTATATCTAAAAAGTGTTTCACCAACATGTGACTGGCATACTCCTAGATAAAACCCCAATTAAGTTTGCATCCTGGCAGCACTCCTTAATCTTTTTTTTTTTTTTTTTTTTTTTTTGTAATACTGGGAATTGAACCCAAGGCTTAACTACAACCCCAGTCCTTTTTTTAATTTTTAATGTTTTTTGAGTTGTCAATAGACCTTTTATTTTATTTATATGTGGTGCTGAGGATCAAACCCAGGTTCTCACACATGCCAGACAAGCACTCTGCCACTGAGCCACAACTCCATCCCTCCCCAGTCATTTTACTTTCTTCTTACCACCCCATCCCTTCTTTTCTTGACAGAATCTTGCTGAAGCTGGCCTCAAACTTATGATCCTTCTATGATAACCTCTGAGCAGCTGGGATTGCAGGCTTGCACCCTTGAGCCCAGCTGCCCTCCTCTTTTATAAATATTAATTGCACTGACAATATTAGTTCAATGTAAGAGTGAGGATCACAGTTAAATTCTTTTTTGGGTATTTCCCAACACTTATCATGGTATCTAACTTAGAGTGGATGCTCAATATTGCAGAATGAATAGTTATTCTAACCATGATGGAATTAAATTCTATTAAATAGAACATTAATTTTGCAAATTTTCAAAATAATAAAATGTGTTTTTCTTGTTTTTATGTATTCAGACATCCCAAAACACCTGAAACATAATATGCAAATCAGTTAAGTATATACTACATTAGTATATAACTATATTATATTAGTCAGCTTTTCATTGCTGTGACCAAAACACCTGACAAAACAACTTAAAAGGAAAGATTTATTTTAACTCATTGTTTCAGAAGTTTCAGTCCATGGTCAGTTGGCTCCAAGATAGGGATATCACCAAGGCAGGGCAGAGGAAAGTTGTTCACCCTGTGACAACAAAGGAGCAGAGAAAAGAGAGAGAGAGAGAGAGAGAGAGAGAGAGAGAGAGAGAAGGAAATGGGGACAAGATAAATCATTCTAGGTGTGCCACCAGCAAACAATTTTCTTCAAGGAGGTCTTACGCCCCTACAGTCTCTACTACTCCCCAATAATCCATTCAATTATGAATAATCCACTGCTGAGCTTGAGCTCTCATCATTCAATCATTTCCCATGCACCTCCTTCCTGAACATTGCTATATTAGGGAATAAGCCTTCAAAACATAAGTCTTTAGGGAATATTCCAGACTCAAACTATAACATAAACTATAACATATATCAAACACAAAATATTATTCAAAATGATAAGCTCTAAAATTAAATGCTTAGAAACTCCACCCTATGAAGTCTGCACATAATTTCAAGAAAAAGGAAAGAAAAATCAAGTTAAAAAAGAAAACACAGAAAAATCTGCCTATAGGCTCAGTGTAGTGAACCATGGTGTTTATATCTGTTTGCCTGTAAGTGAATGAGAGAAATAAGGCATTTCATTTGTCTTAGTCAACAGAAGAAAAAGAATAATTTATGTAGTATGCAAATATTACCAATTAAAGAATTGAGTAATTGGAATGCATTCAGACTCCATAGCAAAAAGTCTATAGAAATATTTACTATTCTCTGTGAGAAAACATAAAAATTTATAAGATAGTTTAACTAATAATAATACATGGATTATTATTATTACATGGATTAGTATACACTTTCCATGTTCACAGGTGTTGCCTCCTTTCAGAAACAAGAAATACACATTTACTTTGCATGTCTGTAAACTTATAAGTAGTTTCTTTCTGTTGAATTGTTCCCCTTGTCTGAATGGAGTTTTCATCTCTGCTTTTTGTGTAAACTAAGAAAATCTGCTCACTTTGTCAGTGTCCAAAAGCTGGAGACAGGTGACTGTACACCTTAGGGATTCCCATTCCTCCTTTGTGAGAAGTTTCAATTCATCTAAATAGTCTCTCAAGTCTCCTCCAGCCACAGAGTTCCATAATCCAGGCAAGATCATTTCTCCTGGGCACTAGAAGATACTCACTAACTTACTCATGGACACGTTTTCATTCTGACAAACTTCTCAAAGCAGATTAAAAATAACACTGTGAAGATCATCTCCTGTAGTTTGGCAGTAGATTGTCAAACCTCAATGAAGAGAGACAGCAACAGCCCCAGAAAACTACCAGTTCTAGGGAATACACCATCCACAAATAAAATATATCTTGATCCACTTTAAAATCAATAAATATTTTATTTATGGCCAAAATTTTTTAATCTCTCTTGTCAATCAACAAGTATCTGGAGATGAGAGTAGTCAGCCCCTGCAAGTGGACACCATTCCCTTGGCCTGATCACCCACTTGGCTCACATGCTTAGCCCCTGGGAGTGCTGAACTTTGCAGCCTTCATTTAGAGGAAGATAACTTTGGATAGATATTTAGGAGGCTGATGAACCATATTGAAAGAATAGTCGGTAATTCTTTATCTCTCTAAGGAAACACTGGGATACTTAGAAAGTTGTTATATTTGAAATATTTGTGGTCATTTGTTCTCAAAACTGTGTATCTTATTTTACAAATCTGAAAGATTCTACTTTTCTAACATAGCATACAAAATAATCAAGTTGTTTAGAAAAAAATGTTACGGTCTCCTTGTATAATTTTTGGTCTAATGTACATGTCTGCTAATCTCTGCAGCATCTAACATAAATTACTTGGTATAAATAATCAAATTTTATATTGTGTAATTATTTTACTTTAGATAAAATGATTAAACTTTCCTTCACTTTTTTTTTAAACTAGGAAATAGAAGTACATATCTTCCATTTTTTTAAATCTCTGTGTTCTAATTTAATGTCTGATTTTTTGGATTATAAGTAGTTATAATTATCCTAAGAAATAAAAAATTATCAAAAGTACTGTTGTGTAAGTGGAAGAAAATGTATACTTCAAATTTTGTGATTATAATGATTATTACACTAATACACATCCTATTATAATTTCCCAAAGCCCAAAAACATTTTCCTTACTTCACCTACAAATACACACATGTGCAGTCAGATTAAACTTATTAATATTAGTCTTTCAATTATACATTGTAGTTTAATACCATATGCAATAAAATAGCATTTAATTAGATATCATTCTGCTCTGTAACATCCTAAAAATTTAGAGATACAAAGAGAAAGACTTTATAAATCAATATTTATTTAACCACAAAACTCTGTGAAGGTTTTTGAGGATTCAAAACACTATTATCTTAAAAATATATCTTTAACAGAAAAAGAAGCTAAAATGGCTCATTATTTCTTTTTCTTACTTTCCTTCCTAGTGTATGGCCCAAATGTTTGAAAATTGGTCTTGAAATTTGAATACAGGCAAAATAATGTATCTAAACACATTGAGCCAGACATGTTATACTTTAACATCTGACTAATGTTTCTTACATTACATTCTAGAAGGGCAAAAACTGTTTAGCCTTTGTTTTTATATGAGGAAATTGATCCATGCAAATGTTTAATATTTCCATCTAGCCATGGTTAGCATCAACTTCTTTACTTGGATTTTATGCAGAAGGATTTAGCAAAGCACAATTACACACACAAAAAAGAGAGCTTGAAACATTGGATTCTGCAGTCTTACTAGTCTGAGTTATATGTGTGTTTGTCCTTTTTAAATTGACAGCTAAAACTCAGTTTGCTTTAAGAAGTGGCTTCTTAACAAGAAACCGATTTTCCATAATCCCTTAAGACCTACTTCTGTTTCCATGAAGTGTAAGTATTCTTACAGTGCCTCTTCCAGTAGCAATAAAAGTATAATGGCCAAAATCCCTTCAGTACAGCAGGATGGAAGACATACTTAGCCAGTGATCTTCTTTTCAAGTGGTGGAATGGAATAATCATGAACTTTGGAAGCAGACCTATATTAAACATTGCTCTTTCATCTATTAGCTATATAGAGTTATATTAGTAGCATAAATTCACCAAATTTTATCTTTTTTAAAAAAATTGCATTTTAATAACTTTTATTTATTTGTATATGTAGTGCTAAGGATCAAACCCAGTGCCTCACCCACACTAGGCAACTGCTCTACCACTGAGGCACACAATCCCAGCCCTTCACCAAATTTTATCTTTAAAAATGAAAAGAAAAACCAAGGAAAATGATATCTACCTGTAAGAATGTCATAAATTTTTAATAAGACAATGAACATAAAATGACTATGCAAAAATTACAAAATCTGGAATACAGTAGGTTTATAATGACTGCTAATCTTTTCCATTCCCTGATTAGCTGCCTGAATGGTTCCCTCTCATGCTAAAGATGTAGCTTTGGAAACTTGGGGTAAATTACAGTGCAGATAGTCCCATGAAAATTGTGCAAACTGTAAATTTCAAATAAGTTGTACAGAAATTAACCTTGATAGCTTACATCATCTCAAATACAATAAGGCATTATTCATTCAGTGAATTAATTAGGTCAAATACCTTCATGAGTCTCAAGGGCACATAACCACTTCTTTGCCTCCGTTTTCTCAGTTATTCGTTCAGCACATATTTACTTACTACCAACTATGTGCCAAGCCTATGGTGGATGTTCGAGGAGAAAAAGCTGATTAAAGCAATCATAGTCCTTGTTACCACCGAGATATATCTGAAGGTACAAATAGATGTTAAACAGATGTCACAAAATTCTATATCCGAAATAAATGATGACAGTTCAGTTATTTAGGAAATGTAATATTCATGAGAACAGTTGTTTCCAAAACCCACTCAAATATCTGCCCAAATATTATTCTATTCCATTTTTAATTGATGTTATCTACTTCCAAAATGCATTTAAATGCTTTTTAGGAAGATAGCTGTGTCTCCTTTGATGAAGGAAAGCTTTCAACATGTTATTTAGACCCGTGAAAAAGTGTTTTTCTAGCATAAAAAGAATCTTACTGTAATTAGGCAACTCAGTTAGAGAGTATAAAATATAGATGATGAATCAAATGTTTCCATTAAGCACCCACTTACAGGTAAAAATATATTCCCAATCATTGAGTGCTAAACAGTAAATCCCTAGGTGCCTTTTTTCTATACTGTACTTTGGTTCTCCATGATTGGAAGTTGACAGTAAAGAAGCAAATACACCTGTTTTAATATAGGTGCTTTTTAGAAATTGCTTTTTCCTCTTTTCTCACCTTCTTTCTTTCCAAGGGCTCACTTGTTGGAGCTTTTATGGTTATATATTAGTAGTATAAAAGAATGATGTGATCTTTGCAGCTTTCAAATTACTGCCAAGGAAGCCATCTTTGCACTGAATGGAATCTTGCTTCTCATGCTGAGCACTGCAAATAGCCTTCTGCTTATTCCTTTATAGGCCTTGGAAGGAAAATGAGCCATGTGTTTCCATTATGATGGCCTGACTCTGGAAAGAAATGTGCAAACAAGCCTGTATATTTTTACTGAGCTCTCAATTAGTTTAATTTAGAATTGCAATGTGCTTTTTAGCTGAGATGTCATAAAGCTGAAGGGAGCATAAGCAGGGCTGTACAAGTGCAGCTCTTGATGGGATCTCATTGTCATCTTGGATGGTGTTGTCCAGGGGCAGCTTTAGAAAAGACATCTGAGAAACTGAAAGTGCTTAATTGTAATATAATTAAAGTGAAATATTTTCGTGTAATTTGCATTTCAACTTGTCATTGATGGTGATTAACTTCAGTAACTTTATGTACTGTAGCTAACCACCATTTAGAATTCTAAGAAAATTAGCATTTACATATTAATAACCTATGATAATGCCTTCAGGGTATAAATTAATGAATTCTGGCCCCAGCATGCTTTATCCATCGTCTGATGGAGCCTTTTCAAATCTGAACATGAGGAGCTCATCATTTGAACATCAAATAATCAGAGAGAGGAGGAAAATGCTTAATAGAGCCTGATTTTGTAAAGTTTTCCAATAAAATGTTAGTGTTTTAAGAGAAATTAGTTTTAAAACCCAGATGGGTAATAAGGTTTCTTTTAAAAGAAAGGTAAATAGCAGGATTCTGAAAATCAACAGAGAGCTGTTAGATAAATACAGAGAGGAGAACAGTCCAGGAGGACATCCAAGACCAGGGGACTACAGGGAGAGGGCGGAGAGAGGCTGCAAGACCTGGAATTAATAGCATTTCAGTCTCTGCTCCAATCTCTGTGCAGCCAATGCACCGACAACCTCATCAAGTTCCAACCAGGGAAAATTAAGTGTCTGAAAATGGCAATATAATGTTACCCTGGTTAAAAAAAATAACCCATAAAATATAAAGGCATGTTTTTGTCAACTATGAATAAGATTGTCTCATTACTTGAGTTTAAATTGTTAAACAATTAATACATAGTTATGATTATAATTGGTTTTCTCAGTAGGAATCATTAAATGTCTATGTCATAATAGCTGGCAATGTTCAGAAACTGAGCTTTAATTAAAAACTACTGGTGAGTTGATGCATGGTCGAATGAGAAGGGAGAATGCACATAGGGACCAAGAATAAATTGCTTGAACTCACTGTAAAAACAGAAAATTTTAATTGCCAGAATCAACTCAGGGACCTGAAAGTAGATTTCTGTGGCTTCCAGCCAGTCACTCCACACCCTCCTCGTCTCTCCTCCTTCATTATTCCTTTCAGAAACAATTATTTCATTCATCCAACAAATACTCACAACTTGCCATGTGCCAAGTTTAGGGCCAAGTTTAGAGAACAAGGTAGTCAAGTTACTTCTTCTTGTGAAACATACATTATCCTAGAGATAATAGATAAAGAAGGAAACAAATCAGATAGTGAGGCAAAGGAAATGAAACAAAGTCACATGGTGGAAAGTGACTGAAGGTGTGTGAGCCTGGTTACATGGAGGAATCATTCAGAATCTCTCTGAATTTGAAAATTTTGCTCAGAGAAGAATGGTGAGAAGTCCAGCCACGTGGAAATCAGACAGGACAGAGCAGAAGCTCGTGCAAAGGCCCTAAAATATGACAAGAAGCTGAGTTTAAATAAGAGTGTGAAATCAATGTTTCATGAGCCAAGACTAAAGGTATTAACCATGGAAACATAGATTTTTTATTTAAAAAAATGGCTTTTTGTTGTTGTTTGCTTTTTTATTTGTTTGTTTGGGTCCTAGGGATTGAACTCAGGGGCACTCAACCACTGAGCCATATCCCCAGCCCTATTTTGTATTTTATTTAGAGACAGGGTCTCACTGAGTTGTTTAGTGCCTCACTATTGCTGAGGCTGGCTTTGAACTCAAGATCCTCCTGCCTCAGCCTCCTGAGCTGCCAGGATTATAGGCATGCACCATTGCACCCAGCTGCTTTTTTGTTTTTGAAGTGAGGTCTCATTGCATTGCACAGACTGGTCTCCAGCACATGAGCTTATATAATCCTCCCTCCTCAGCCTTTTTCTTTTTTCAGTACTGGGGATTGAACCCAAGGGCCCTTTTCCACTGAGTTATACTCCCAACCGTTATTTATTTTATTTTGAGACAAAACTGCTCCAGTTGGACTGGAACTTGCACTTCTCCTGCCTCAGTTTCCCCAGCCACTGGGGTGAGAGGTGTGCACCAATATGCCTGGTTTATGGAGGTCTTTGAAAAATGTAAAAATGGATGAGATTACCTAAAGAGGGAGTATAGCAGAGGAAGTCCTATTTCAATATTTAAAGATTGGTTGGACAGGGAGATGCAAGCAAAGGAAACTGGTTATAAGCTGTCAGACAAAAAACAACTCAAGAAAATGTGCTGCTGAGGAAGCCAAGAGATAAGTGTGCTTGAAGAAGGAAAGGGGTGAACTCCTAGACACCAGTTCCTCAGTTATTCCCTTTAGTCACCATCCTTATACTGTGCTGGCAGATAATCATGAATTTCTAAGCTGTTGCCACTGTCAACTCACATCCTCAAATCTTACAACATGCCAATATTCACCCATTCACCTTAGTTTAGTTTTATTTAGTTTTACTGTATATGTTTAAGATGTACATGATTACAGTAGTCAAAAACCAAAAATGATGGTTACTAGGGGCAAGAAAAGGTGAGGCAATGTAGAGAAATAAGTCAAAGGGTACAAATTTGCAGTTATGTAGTATGAATAAGTCTAAGTACACATGACGAGCATAGCTAATAATATTGTATTATATATTAAAAATGTGCCAGAAGAGTAGATTTAGGTGCTATTAACACATACACAAACACATACCAAAAAAAAATATGCTTTTTCTTGTTTTGTTATTCATTCAATAATTATTTATAGGACTTTTACCATATGCAAATTATTGTGTGGCATGTGTTATGTTAGATAAAATTCTATATAAAATAGGCCTCATCCTTATGATGGAAAAAGCTGCTTTATGTGTTATTCATCAACTTCCTCTCCTACTTCTTGTAACTATTTGAAATATGTATTACTTTCAAACATCAAATCTCATTGCTACCACTTTGCCCCTTAGGTTGGTACAGCTGCAAAAGTTATAAACCCACACACATCTTACCTAATCTTTTGATGTATGAAGTCTTTGGAATGTGGCATCTCCCATACTCCTGCATATCTCATTCAAGGTCAATCTTATATCTGCCCTTGCTCATGTGTACTCTGTCATTTGGAGTTTGCCTAATTAATATGTCTTCCCTGTTCTGTATCCCATCTCCCTATCTATCCCATTCCCTTAATCTAGAAACATGCTCAAATCTCTGTTGTCCCTTAGCATCCAGTAATTGATTCCAAAATCCCTTGTGGATATGAAAATTTTTGGGTGCTCAAGTTTTTTATATAAAATGCTGGCACACTTACATATAAGCTATACACATCCTCCCATACCCTTTAATTGATCTTTAGATTATTTACTGTACATAGTACAATGTAAAGCTGTGTAAATAGTTATTATATTCTATTTTTATGTGATAATGACAAGGAAAAAAATAGTCTATAGCTCTTCAGTACAGACACAATCTTTTCCAAATATTTTTGATCAAAAATTAACACCACCACAGTTGCTTGAGTCTGTGAGTGAAGAACCTGCTGATGTGAAATACCAGCTGTGCATCTAATGCACACTCACGCACACACAAACATACTAACTGGATATTCTGTAGGATTATATTCCTTTGAATCATAATCTTCAATTTTTGATATCTAATCAAATTGATGGAATGGTGAACCTAAGAATGTATTACAATAATTTTCTATTACTCATATTGTTAATTATCTCATAAAAGTTGCCTTGTACTATGACAGGACATCTATATACATGTTTGAAAAGTGCATGGTGTGTTGACTGCTTGTGAAAGATTTTTGTCTATTTTGTACCTAAACCAGGTGACCATGTGATGACCCCATCTTCCCCCCACCATATTTTCATTTAAACAATTGTTATAATTTTGTTCTTTAAAACGTCTAGACACCATGTGTCCCTTAAATTGTTTAAATGTGATTCTAATAAAAAAATGGAAATGCAGGTACTGAAATCCCAAAGTATTTCTCTATTTCAAAGTGGTCATCTATGTGATCCAACATCCTATATGCGTACACTACTTTTAAATATACATTATGTTAATGGTAACTTCGTAAGTTTAGCAGAGAGTTCGTGGACTTTTTATTAAAAATATTATTTATTTTATTAAAAAATAGATCCTTGGATGCAAATTTGCAAAATTTTCTCTATAACATTTGATACTTTTGAGCTTTTACTCTAGAAACTTCTACTTCTTTGATTTCATCTGCCAAGCCTCCTACTCTGCTATAATTTTGAAATTATTTTTTCCCACATTCCCCTCCTCAGATAAGAGTTTAATTGAACATTCTTCCTGAATCTTACACTGCATTTTATAGCCACTTCCTTAAAAATACATATTTAACTCATTTATTTTAGTTCCACTTCATATTATATGCAATTACCTCTTAGACACCTGAAACCTGAAACTCATATCTGAAATGAAATTCATTGTTTTTAAATACCTAGTAACCCGTACTTCTCTCATAATATCCAAGTAAATCTTCCCAAGTTTCCTGGATATCACCCAATGTGCAGCAGGTGCTATCCATTCATTCACCAAAGATGAAAACCAAACCTTTCATCTTTCTTTTCCTCCTTATTCATTGCCCTCATACATTGCCCTTTTTACTAAATTCTTCTTATTTAATTCCTAAATATTTCCCAGACTCAGCCTCTATATTCTGTGCCTATCACATTTGCTCTGATTTGCCCCATTATTATCTTGTTCTGGGTTTACTACAGTGTCCTATTTTTTGGCTTCTGTCTTTAATCACTGTTCTTCAGCCCCACCTTCATAGACAGGTATGCTTTCCTCCTGCCAGCCTCCCCTTTTGTGAATACTCCTTTTCTGTGCTTCCTAATTTCCTGTCTATCATTAAATATTTACATCTTGGAATATCAGTTCATATCTCAGTCTTTTCCACTAGACTGTGAACTTCTTTTCAGTAGGAATATTATATGAAATGTGTTTTTCTTCCAAATGCTTAGCACATTGACTGAAATAAACTAGGTAGTATATAAGCATTAGTTGAATAAGAGAATGAATGGAAATGTCAAATCCATATTGCCTTTAAAAAAAATTGCTGTGTATTTCTTCTGCGATGCAAGGAAGAAACACTGCCAAACACACTTTTTACACCGCCTTATGCAGTTTTCCCTCAAATAAGAAACAATTGTTTTTGTGTTGAAAGCTCCAAAGGTTTATCGTCTAAATTCAAAATATCTATAGGAATCATAAATACCTTTGGTGGCATGGTGATAGTAAAGGGGAATGGGGGCTGCAGCTTAGGGATAGTAAACACCTCACCTTGAGTGTTCATACCAAAATAAACAAACAAACAATAACAACCAAAAAAAAAAAAAAAGGGGAGGAACAAGTAAAACTCATCTTCCTCATCTTCTCTAGAGTCAGGGTTTCCAGCTGGTGATCCCTACTGCAGATGCACTGTAAAAACTTGGAACTCCTGCTATCTTAGGTCATAAAATGACACTTTTTAGGTAAATGTGCCCTATATACACTATACAAATTATATAAGGCAAGAGGCAATTTAAAGTGGTTTTTTAAAATTTTTTTATTTGTTTTAATTAGTTACACATGACAGTACAATGACCTTGACATATCATACATTTGAATCAGATGGGATATAATTTCTCATTTTTCTGAGTGTACAGGTTGCAGAATCACATTGGTCATGCAGTCACATATACACACAGCAATAATAATGTCTGTTTCATTCTACTATCCTTCCTTCCCTCCTCCCCTCCCTTCCCCTTTTAATACCTTTGCCTTTTGTGGGGGAGGGGATGGGGGTGCTAGGGACTGAATTCAGAGGTATTCAACCACTGAGCCAAATCCCCACCCCTATTTTGTATTTTATTTAGAGACAGGGTCTCACTAAGTTGTTTAGTGCCTCGCTTTTGCTGAGACTGGCTACGAATTTGCGATCCTCCTGCCTCAGCCTCCAGAGCCCCTCTGATTAAGGGTGTGCATCATGGAGCCCGGCACCTTTGTCTTTTTCTAATATTATTTCTCCTCCTATTTCCCAGGCACAAACTGATCATGTGTCACACAGCTAATTCTGGGTCAACTTTCTCATAGTATTTAGAGTGCTTCTAGTTTTTATTGATTCCATCATCATGACACATTTTCCAGCTGCTGACTCTAGTCATGTTTCTGTTGCTATAGATACAGTGAATTTTTTTTAAAAAGGGAATAAATAAGTCATTAAGCCTTTTAATACCAGAATTTTTAAAAAATTTCTATAATCTACCTAAGAAGAGCACAGTAGTTCTAAAATGAGTAATTTGAAATGGTGTATCAATTTCCATAACCTATCTTTTCTTTCACAAATAAATGAAGTTCTTTCTTAAAAAATGTAAATGATGATGATAACAGAATAATTATCATAATAAGTGGATATATGTAAAAGTCCTTTGTAAAATATAAACATCTATGTAAAAGAAGTATGTTGTCATTGTTATTTTGTAGCCCTCTGTCCACTTATTCTAACACTTTTAGGTGTCAACAAAGGTTAGGAAGAGCATTCAAGGCATCAGATGGTAACAAATTAAGTCAACCTGCTAAAGCCATCATAGCAGGAGGTGGGTTAATTCTTGGGTTTCTATCCATGTTGTTATGGCCACAAGGCACAGCAAGTGAGGGAGCAGATAAGCACAGAACAGCCACTCTTCCTACACTGACTAATCCACAGGAGGGAAGAACAGATCTCCAGTATCCAGCTAGCATACCAGAGCCAGGCTGTTAATTTACAGTCTTCAAAGATCACCTCTGTCTGGTGCACAAACTTATCTCAAAATCCTCTTTGGTAACTTGAAAATGTAGTTGCTAGTTCATATGTTGTCCTAACTACCACTTGCATTAGTAAAACATCATTAATATGAGGAAAACTCTCAGAATTATGACAATCAGGAATGGAACCTAGGGAGTTCAATCCATGGAGAGATCTGTCCTATTTAACTTAGTTTCAACCTTGTTCTCACCTTACCTCACTGTCATGGTCTTAGGAATGTAAATGTTCTGTGCCTCCTCTTTCTTAACTTGCCTATTTCTCCTCAAGGTTTTGCTTGCTAACTCAACACATTCTTCTAGTGGTATCCGGAACTAGTACATTTCTGCCTTACAGTATAATAGACAGGAATTGGTAATAATAATGTCCAACAATTGTTGCTATAATAAGTTAAAATGTTTATAAATATTTATGAGACATGTAATGGCTAATCATATTAGCATGCATAAACCTGGTATGTAAGAAGGCGAGAAAGTGATTTTTATTACAATATAATGATAGTAATGAAGTAATAGAGTCTCTGAGAAAATGAAAATATATGAAGTTTATTTTTTTGTACTTTCAAAAAAATGTATCTCTTGAGAATATAAGATGAATAAGACTCTCAAGAAACTCATGGTAAAAAAAAAAAAAAAAAAAGAAACTCATGGTTATTCCTAAAGATGGACAACATCAAAATAATTACGAAAACTATAGTTGAGGAAATTAAAATTTTTAGAAATTCATGTTCATGGATCATTATGACACAAGAGGAAGAGCCACTAATGCATTCTTAGGAAATTGGGGGAAGTTTGCTGGAAAATGAAATTTCTTGATCAATAAAAATTGATAATTTATATACACAGGTATTGCCAATATAGAGTTGAATGAAATTCTGACCTTAGATCACAGTATCTTTGAAACATAGGCTGCAAAGATTTTTAGCTCCATAAGTTTTTGACATTGTAACATAAACATATTTAATAAAAGCAATTAGAATTGTTTGTTCTAGAAAGTTAACCCAGAAACTTTTTGGATTGCCTTCAGTTCTGCATGGAAAATACGATAGTTTCTTTTGATAATTTTTTTATATTGATCTGCTGTCACATGAGTTTTCTGTTCAAAAATTTATACTATGTACATTTTCTAGGAACCCATAAACTGAGAAATTCATAGACACATGTGCACCACAAACACATATAGCACATACAAACACATCAAAACAATTAGAAGAAGTAAATGAAAAACTATTTTGTAGAACTGTTTCTGAAAAACAGGCTTTTTAAAATTCTTACAGAGCTTTATTAAAAATTAGCTCCTAATTCAAAATTATAAAGCAAATATTTGCAATCCCCCTTGAACAAAAATTGGAACATATACAAAGTAGGATGCAAAAATTTCAGAAATAGAAATATTTGAAAGAGGCTGCAAAATGTTTAAAATGATTAAACGTGAAGCTGTAACACTGAAAAACAACAATGTGTAACAAGAGAGTAAAGTCTGAGGTTAAAATATTTAAAAGTCCTTTTGTTATTCAGATAGTGTGGACCCTTTATTAAATTTATAATTTCGTATCAAGTATGAATATAACACTCAAGAGCAATAACTAAAATGAGTATAGAATATAGAATATCTTAAAGAGTGGGAGGGGGAAGAAGAATTTTAAAAACTTGAACAGTTCAGTAGATAGTGTCCTACTGGGAGAGATATGAATTAGCATAAACTATACATACTTCAAACAACATTCATTAATTTTTCTACAAAATATTTGTTGAATGTATACTACGTCTACACTTATTCCTAAGTACTGTACAAATATAAGTTTTTTTGTATTTTTATATAACAAACCAATCTCAATATTAGTGGTTTAAAATAATAGCAATGATTTCCTTCTTTCTTTCTTTTTTTTGTACCAAGGATTAAACTCAGGGGCACTTTACCATTGAGCCCAGCGCTTTTTATTTATTTATTTGTTTGTTTGTTTATTTTATTTTGAGACAGGGTCTCACTAAGTTGCTGAAATCTTCACCAGGTTTCTGAGGCTGGCTTTGAACTTGCAATCCTCCTGCCTCAGCTTCCAGAGCCACTGGGATTGAGGTGTGAGCCTCAATAATTTCTTTTGATCATGACTTTATATATAGGGCAAGGTTTAGTCTTTATTTCATAAAACATTAGCTGGAGCTGCTAAATGGAGGCTGGAGCATCCGTCACTTTCAGGCTGCGTCTAGCTGTAAATTGAGAACCTAGCAATAACTGAGGGACAAGGTGTCTTGGTGTCTTTCTACATGTGTCACAGGAGAGTAGGTCACAGCTGAAGCTACAAAGCTTGGTTTTTGTGTCCTGACAAAAGGAAAGTTAAAGTCAAACAAGAAAAGCCAAGGAATATAATTTTATTACTAGAATTAAAGTGAAAGTAACATAAGGCTTAGGCAAAAAAACATTCTCAAATGGAAGAGTGAGTCTTCTCTAAACAGAGAACCACAGAGGAAACAGTGCTGTTTCCAAATTTATTGCTGTTTTAGGGTTGCCTTGAGAACCTTCTGCACCCTTTGCCAATCAGGTCTTCAGCTCCTCTTTCTCTCTGGCAGTGGAGGTCTTGATTATAGCTGGTCTTCTCTGGAACTGTCATGGTAACCATCTTATTCAAGGAGGCTTCATCTACAAGTCAATCCTATTTTAATGTGTGTATTGGGGTCAGTTGCCTGATAGAATTTACCTTAGTGCAACTGCACAACTAAAGAAATTTCTCTTCTGAAATACATTGAAAAGCCAGTGACAATAAATCCTATCTTTACAATGACTCCAATAGACCCTATCAGGAGTTAGTTCCACTGATCTTTCTTTCTTGACATGTTTCTTAATTGGCTCCTTTTGTTTCTACCTGCTTATAATCAAGGTTTGTGCACCTGTTATTTTTCTATACGTTTTTTGATTATTCATTGCCACAGTCTGGCTGGGCACAATTCATGAGCCATTTATCAAGCAGAAACGAACTTTATTTTTAGAACACACACACACACACACACACACACACACACACACACACACACACACAAGCCATACTACAGGAGCTCTTCAGGAATTCCCTCAAAGCCCAACTGCCACCACCGGCTTCGCAGGAGCCTCTCAACCCCGGACTCCTCCTGCTCTTGAGGCAGATTGGCTGGGTCGGGTGGGCGGAACCAAAAGAGTCCCCCAATGAGCAGCTCCGTGGTCTGAAAGGGCGGGGAAACAGCCCAATGAGCATCACCACAGAGGAGCCAATCAGCTGGCAGCTGGAAGGTTGCTGGGGCCACAGTGAGCCAATCAGCTGGAAGTTTGCTGGGGCCCCTTCGGCTGTGGCTCTCAAAAATTCATTTTCCTTAAAAGTAGTTTAAAGAAAACCCAGGACCTTGCTATGTTCTTGGTTCCTACTACCTAACACGTGGACCTCTTCATATCACCTGTGGTTCTCCTGACAGTATGGGAGCTAGATACAAAGGTCATGTATCCCCACAGAAGGACCAGTCATAGTCTCAGAAGTCACATATAATCACTGTTTTATATTAATAGAGCAGTCACAAACCATTGTGCCCAAGTGGTGAAAGACAATTACACATACTGATCTGTGTAGTTCAAAGGAAGGATTTGAAGTAGATGGTACAACCTGGGGGATCATGAGCACATCTAAAGCCAAAGATTTAGATGAGTTCACTGAAATATGTATTTATAAAGAAGAGGTGAGTAGAGAAAAGAAAATTATAAGGTGCACAAATCATAAAGGAGCAGAGAGCAAGAAATGTCCAGATATCAGATGAATAGCTGTGGTGCTGGGAACCAAAGGCAAGGAAAAATTTAAAAGAAGTTTCCACAAATATCAAACACAGCAGAGGATCCTAGAAATATAGGAACAAAAGCCAAAGATTTAGGATATATTGGGTCATTTAACAAAATTGATGAGAGTGGTTTAGGTGGCTGAGAAGTGTAGGCATCACATGAATTAAAAAAACTGAATATAAAATTCCTTCAATTAAAGGGACTGCAAAGGCTATAAGAGAGGGCATAGGGTTAAAAAGTTGTATTATTCTTGTAAAAAAATGAAAGAATTAAGTTTAAGAAAGAGTTAGAGAAATATATTAAGGGGAGGAAAATTGAAGATAAAGGAGAAGTGGACTGTGTTCTTTGGGACCACTGTGCCACTCTGCAGTGCGCATATTGAATTCAGCACACCTCTGGGATTGTGTGCCACAGGTGGGGACATACTGAGCTAAGACCATGCCAATTGATTTGTATGTGATATAGAGCTACAAGTCACAAATTATATAATAATTTGACTTAGTTAAGCATCTGGAATATAGCATCTGGAGTGAAACTGGGTGATTATCTGATGAGAAGACATAATTAATTGACACCATCAGGTGAAAGATGAATGGATTTTTTCATGTGTTTATATTATGTGTTTATTTACATAATACATGATCCAAGTGATCTCATTAGTGAAACAGAATATAGAGTAGGCACTTAAAATTATGATTGGATTAGTTCATTGAAAGCTTTATCCTGATTAGCGTTTGTATCCCAAAATACATATCAATCTAATATCATTGCATCTACTCAGTGACTAAGCATTAATTCTGCCTTATTTTGTCATTTTATGTGAGAACATTAAAATTCAGTTTGTTTTCCTTTTATATATTCTGACCACAATTATTTTATCCTTGTTTATTTTCATTAACTTATGTGTACTTCTGTATTGTTTAATAAATTCCATTGTTTGAACAATTATTTGCATGCTAAGCAACCAGAGATGGCATAAGAGATGGCCAACAAAATTTTGATTTGTGAGTTCTTTCAAAGCTAGATTACAATAATAAATATGGAAATAATTATACTTTAAAATTTGAAACTATTGGACCAAATAAAACATTGTTCAGGGTGTCACATGAAGATAATAACACTGAATGTTTGAATGACAACCTATTCTCAGGCACAGAAAACTCAAAAACCCTCACCTGCCAAGCCTTGGATTGAGATTAAATAGCAAAAATAAAAAATTGAAAGAATGATGTTATGACTAGAAATTTTCAGAGGGAAAATAAAATGTGAGTGACAGAATACATCCAAAAGCAATGTTATGTAGTCTGAGACATTAGTGTATTTTCAAAATAAGTATTAAAAATAGTAGCAGAATGGCAGATAGCTATGAAAAAGAGAAAAATAGATATGTATGATGATGCAAATGAAGACAGATAAAAGGTGATTAAATATCAGAAAATATTAAATTTGTTGAGTCCCAGAAGAGTAAACTGCAATAAGTAATATAGTGAGCAGCAGAAAAGTGAGAAGCCATAAAGATTAGATTGAAAACTATAATAGGAATAAGCAGTAGAGGGACTTTTTGCATAGCATATTAGTTGCTTTTGAACTTTATTTGGTACTTAATACTTTTTATATATAAAATTGTACATAGGCAGTTGCTTAATATTTTTAAAAGATGAAAGCAGAACTGCTGTTAGGTATTTTAGAGGTGAGAGGGGCACCAAGGAAGGGGGTCCAGCTTTGGCCACAGATGCTATTATTTTGTCCAACAGGGCCTAAGGAGAGCTGTACAGATTCTTTTGGGGACCTCCTATGATTCCTAGTAAAACACTGTGAGGAATACAAAGCATAGTACATTTTTTTTTTCTAAGAGAGAGAGAGAGAGAAAGAATTTTTTAATATTTATTTTTCAGTTCTTGGCGGACACAACATCATTGTTTGTATGTGGTGCTGAGGATCCAACCCGGGCCACACGCATGCCAGGCAAGCGTGCTACCGCTTGAGCCACATCCGCAGCTCGCATAGTATGGTTTTAAAATGCCATAGCAGACAAGATTGTGCAAATGTTTTTTTTCTATTCATGAGCAAGTTAATGTACATGACTTGTGAATCCTGTTTGCTTACATTTTCTTGAATAAGAGTTAAAGATTATGTGTACTTTCAGTACTAAATGAAAGCCAGAATCTTAGATTTGAATTCTAATGTTCTTTGACTTTACTTTGTTCAGTAGAGTAAAATAAAAACCTTTTGAACCTGGGGCTGGGAGGATACTCTGTGATAGAATGCCAGCCTAGCATGCATGACACTCTGAGTTCAGTGGTTGTCACCCCAAAACAAATGAACAAATGAATTAACTGAATCAGATTATTTACCATGTAGAGATTAAAAGTGGACTCACAATTTGCATGAAAATCCAGACAACAAGAAAATATGAAAGAGCTTACTAACTCCAGGTTATAACTTATATGCACAGCATTTGCATAATACACTCAAAGCCTTGGTGGGGTATTCGTGAAGTTAGAGTTTGATCCTGCCAATGATTTACTGGATTGCTTAAGTTACAAGAAATGAATCACACTAAACCTCAAAATGCCTAATGATTAAACTATGATTGATCCTTGTATCTTGCAAGAAACTACAGCCAGTCATACTGTCAGAATAAGCCTTCCTAATTGGTCAATCCACCCATGTGATCAAATTCTAGTTCCTGATTCTAGTTCCAAATTCTAATTCATATAATTAGACTGGATTTTTTGATAGACTTCTTTATAAATTCTACTACAATACTACCAAAATAAATTACATTTGTTATATAGACTCTGAAATCTCCTTTCTTGACTTTAGATCAACTTTAGTAATTTATCTTCGATTACTTTTACTTTCTTATAAAACAACAGAAATACTTAAACTATAATAATGCATGCAATTTGTGTTAAAATCTGCCATTTACTAATTGTTGCATATGACCTCATGATAGCAAGTTTACATATTCTCATTTAATTCTTTCCACATTGTGTATTCATAGTTAATGCAAATAAGATAATTTACTCCAAAACATCTGGCTTATAAGTGATAATATTAGGATTTGAACTTAGCAAAATTTTCTTCTTCTCCATCTTAATGTCAATTCTTCTTTTTCTTGTCCAGTTGAATATAGACTTGGGTCCTTTATGTGGGCTTCAGTTTTTCCAAAATATATATAACATTTCTAATACATGTCATAATTAGAATGCTTAGACTCTTTCTGCAATTTCAAGAGGCATGATAAATAAGAATGAAAGAAAAATCTCTAGGTTTTAGTAAATTATCTGCATTTAATTATGCTTCATAATTTCCTAAAACCCAAATACTGTACAAAATAGATTTAAATGCTGTTAAGATAATTTTTACAAGAGCCTGTTTTAAGAAAAATTTATTTATATCATAATAAACTTCCACTAAAATAAGTACCTTTAGCTTATCCGATGCTCTGGGCTTCATAATAAATTTAACACTTAAAACTAGCAACTAAAGTCCAAACACAAAAATTTTATAGCACTTCTTAAGCTAGCTGTATAAACTGAAGAGAAATATGTGTGTTAGTTAGCCATACAAGGAGAATTATAAGAATTTGGAATCCATTCTTGCTTTTCTGTGTGAACACAAAAACAGGGATCCCCTATTTTAGATCTATGCCTTTTAAAAATAAACCAGAAAAAGTCACCCAAGTTTGTTCCTGAAATCAGCCATGTCAAGAGTGAGCAAAATATATTGGACAGGAATAGAGCAGAGTCGTTCTGTGATGTTGCCTCATTGTCCTTGTAACAACCAGAGGGTGCAGAAAGGCAGGGAAAGTGTGCACTGCTTTGCCTCTGCTTCTCTTCCTCAGGCAGTCTTGGTCTAATGGGTTTTAGAATTGCTTTGTCTTTGTGCTATAGCTATGCAATTCCCCCAGATTCACTAAACCACTCAGATATCCTAAGAGTGACTTTCCCAAAAATCCAACTTCTGTTTTCAAAAATGATACAATTCTAAGGTTGTGATAAAAATAAAACCGATTACAAAAGCAGAAAAACATAACAATTTAGTTGTCAACAAATGTTGCCCAATCGAAGAATAGAGAAGATGAGCATATAGCTTAGGAAGAAGATAATTTAAAGGTTTCTTCAATTAATACTCAAAAATTCCAAAAGTTCATTATATTTTTCAGGCAACAGAAAAAGTATAGAGAAACATTTGGATTTATCACACTTAAAATCTCTACCATAGGATCTGCCACATTAAAACAGAAGGCTATATATTACCTCATTTTAATCAAATTTCCCTTTAATTCAAAAGGGCTTTTTATTTATTCATTTTTATGTGGTGCTGAGGATCGAACCCAGGGCCTCGCATGTGCTAGGCAAGTGCTTTACCGTTGAGCCACAACCCCAGCCCTCAAAAGGGCTTTTTAATAGAGGACTTTTCAATCAGATCAGCTTTATTCAATACATGGTTTTGCGTACAAGAATAAAAAATTAATTAATTGAACACTTTAATTTTATTCTGTATTACATTGCTAACATCTCAATGATTCAGTGATTTTTAAATTTTGTAGGATGTAGATACAAAGTCAACAATTTTAAAGTATGCTAATATTTTGTGTTTTTTTTTTTTTCCAGTCTGTTCCCAGTATTCTAGAGGAGTATTTGCCATTTTTGGACTCTATGATAAGAGGTCAGTACATACCTTGACTTCGTTCTGCAGCGCCTTACACATCTCCCTCATCACACCAAGTTTCCCTACTGAGGGGGAGAGCCAGTTTGTGCTGCAGCTAAGACCTTCATTGCGAGGAGCACTCCTGAGTCTGCTGGATCATTATGAATGGAACTGTTTTGTCTTCCTGTATGACACAGACAGGGGTAAGTCCTAATACCTTACTCTCTCAAGGAAACTCACTTTTATTGTGAAATGGCTTCATATCACTTGTGTGATTTAGCAAAATGTGTTGATCCTTAACTTTCCTAAAATCAGAAAATAGTTGATGTGTATTATCAGAATTTTTACCTTGACTCTAGGGAGAAACTTCTAATTAAAAAGAAAAATATTCTTACAATCCACAAAAAATACTTATAAGAATACCATGATCTATAAATTTATTAAAATTAAGATAACTATGTGGATAGGAAAAATAAACTAAGGTGCTTTTCCTATAATCACACAATAACCAACACAGAATACTTTGTGACTTCTGGTCACTAAAATATGCAGAGGTTTTTATGTACACACTAAACAACAATTCTGACTAATTTTCCACCAGACACCAGCAGGGCTTCCTGTAATTCAGTTTGGATCTGATACTATGTACCTGGAAATACATCAGATTCAACAGGTTGAGACTTCAGTCTCATCCATTTCAGAAGCCAACCACAAATTTCACATTATTTTACCTGTGCTTCTGACTGACAGCCACACATCAGGGTTCCCGTGACCCCTTCTTAGGTTGAGTCACTTTGCCAGGAAAACACAGAATTCCACAAATCATTTCTCCTGTGTTTACACACTTACTTTAAAGGATATTACAAAGAATACAAATAAACAATCAAATGGAAGATGCATGGGGCCAGGGGCTTCCATAATCTCTCTGGGCACACCCCTCTCCTGGAATTTCCATATGCTGAGCTATCCAGAAGTTCTCCATACCCTGTTCTTGTAGGTTTTCATGGAAACTTGATTACATAGTCATGATTTTGTGTTGGAGAGACAAGGTAAATAACCAACACTATTGACAATCCATTCATTTTTGTACAATGTCTGATAGTTGGATTCATCTGCAGGCATAACTTACAGAGTTTATATATATATATATATATATATATATATATATATATATATATATATTTCAGGTTCATTTTTTTATTTATTGACTAGAATCATAGCAAAATATTATACTTAAAAGTGAACATTAGGGATTGGGTTTTGTATTTAGTCCTTTTCCTGTAGACTTAAAAGTTACGAGAAGATGAGAAGTTATAATAAAAGTTGAAACAGGCAATATTTTGAGAACATCATTCAATAGAATTCTGTCTATTTAAAGAGTAAAGACAATAAATGCCTTTATTCCCTTGTAAAAAAAAAACAATAAAAAAGCAAAATAGATCTTTTGTGTGTGTTATCCGCCTTCAAAGATCCAAAGTATCATTTCTGTTACTCAGAGATGAACTCATTAAATGAATTCATCTTTATCCCTAAAACTTAGGTATTTAATTAGACAGAAGCAGTATATCATTTAAGATGTCATACCTATGATATTCCTAGTACATTCCTTGTATTAGAATTTTTGGTAATTTTCTCTTTCAGAAACAAGCTCAAAAAACTATCATCATTATACTTTCTATAAGCTTGCAGCCTACTTTTACTTCTCTCTGCATATAAGGGAACCTAGCCATACCACATGCCATTTTTTTCTAGTAATTAAAAATCTTAAGGATATTAGGAAACACATTGTACAAGATAGCATATTTCACTATGAGTGAAATTGCCAAATCTCTTCGTGCTTAATATTTTTTCTGTTAGAAAATAACTTAGTGAACATGCAAGTTATATCTTGCATATCTTTTCTTCCCCAAAAGTGTGTTTCTTCAATAACTATTATATTGTACAACTCTAGCAGTTATTTTATTGCATTACACTTTTACCTTTTATTTCTGGCATAGTAATGCCCTGATAAGCATGAGATAAACATAAAATGAATTAACTAATTAAACAAGTGAAGTGCTTGACAATAAGTGGGTCCTAATAACAGATTATATAATTCATTTTTATTAATTTGCTATACTTTTGATCAAGTTAATAGAGAACCAAAATTTTTAAAAAAATCATCTAGAAGAATGTTTCATGAATTAAATGCATTTTCTTACCATGAAAAATGTTGACTATAATGTTGATCAAGATAATATTCTTATTTAAATTTAAATGTAAACGTTTAGAAAATTTGGGGTTTTAAATTGATTTTCTGGTAATAGAAACCTTGAACATTTCTTCAAATTTAATTAATATGATGTCCTTTTTATCAAGCAAAAAAGGACATTTATTTAAATATATATAATATGAAAAGTGGCTATTTTTCTCACATGAAATAGATCTTTTCAAAGGAATATATATTTTTACTTGTGTCTCTTTGCCCAGAATCTTAAATGTTTATGATGCGTTTTTGGCCATTTCTAGCATCTGGGTACAAGGTAAATTTATGATTAAGGAAGAGATCATGAGGGAAAAAAATCCTAAAATTATTAAATTCTAATGATCACTACTGCTATTTTCCAAACTTGTTATGATGGACAGCAATTTTAATAGAATCTGTGATGGCTAATGATTGCATATTTTGCTTAATCCGGGTTTCCTTTAATGCTTTATTCTCAATGTTCTAGGTGCATTAGTGCTTTTGAGGCTTGTGGTGTTACTTCAGGACTTGCTAAATATTTTTATCCAATATCATATATTGTAACATTATATAAATTTTGTTCGTAGCAGAGAGATGTTTGCCAAAGCATACACTAGAAAATTTCCTTTGACTTGTTTTGGCTTGTTTAGTTTGGTTTGTTTTGTTTCTTGTTAGGGTTGCTTTTACAAAAATATATTCTACGAATTACATAATATGTTTTCAGAAACCTAGGAAATGATGTTCTGGATGGGATAAAGTCTATATGCTGCTATTCTAGTGGAAAGCCAGTGCAAGAGGTTATGAGGAGATGGACAGAGGAGTATGCTTGTTTGGAAAGGGAGATGTTTATTTTATTTTTATGTTTTGTGTTTTATGCACACATGTTTTTATTTGTATGCTTCCTTAAATTGTTTTGGAATAAGTCAAGATCTAAGTAACTAAAAATGAACAAATGAAGAGGAAGGGCATGAAATACCTTTAAATTAGGTTTATTTTATTCTTCAATAATAAGTCTGTATAAATCACTCCAGAGCCTTCCTGTTTTCTTTTTCTTCAGTTCTCTTCTTCTCCATGTCCTTCTTAGATTGTCAGATTTCCTTTTTCTTTTCCCTCCTCTCCTTCTTCCCTGGGAACATGAAATACTAAGCACATAAGCAACATGATTTCAGGCACACTGAGAATCTGATTCCTTCTCTCTTCTGTTACTAGATAGGGGTGCTGTAATGGTGAATTTCACACATCATCTTACCTGGGCTAATAATGCCCTGATAACTAGTAAAATAGTATTTCTGTATATGTCTATGAGAGCATGTCCAGAAAAGATTAGCATCTATATTGGTAGACTGAGTAAAGAAGATCACCCTCACTACTGTGAGTGGGTGTCATCAAATCCATTGAGAGCCCAAATACAACTAAAAGTTCCAGGAAGGGCCACCTTCTCTTTCTGCTGGAGCTGAGACTTTAGCACTCCTGGTTCTCAGGCTTTCAGACTGACACCATGACTCACAATTCATTCCCTGATTCTTAGGCCTTAGGACTTAGATAGAAACTTTTGCCATTGGCTCTCGGTTCTTAGGCCTTTAGGCTTGAATGTATACTATACCATTGGGCCTCCAGCTTTCACAGTGTAGATTATGGTACTACTTAGCCTTCATAATCATATGAGCCAATCCCTCATAATAAGTGTGTGTGTGTGTGTGTGTGTGTGTGTGTGTTTGTGTTTCCTAATGGTTCTGTTCTCTATAAAGCCCTGATTAATAAAATGCCTAAGAACCCTCTGAACTTTAATTCATGAGTAATATAGAAGGATAGGATGGCAGAGATGATAACATATTGAAATCAATTCAGACTAAAGTAAAATTACTGATATCTGCTCCTTTAAAATCTCAGATAGGAGTGAAGTGGGGTAGATCAAGGTAGCCATACTCCTCTTGCCAACTGGCCTTGAGTGTTCAATGTCTGCAACACATTTTGTAGCCACCATTCTTCCTGTTATTCTTTCCATCTCCAATTCCTAATTACAACATTTGCAAATAATCCATCAACAGACATCTATCATTGATCGTGCCACTTAAAATTCCTCTGACCCATTTTCCTTATTAAAAATAAAATTAAAAGTGGTAGTAAAACAATTGACATATAGAGTCAAGACAATTAAGAGTCTTTCAGATTCTCAACTGGTATTATCCAAGAATGGATGAATAATTTAACTTTAATACTTGATAATATTAAACCTTGTTTTCCTAGTTCAGAAAAAGTAAACTTATTTCTCAACCCAAAGAAAGAAAAATCCTAGAACTCTCACTAGAAAGAGGAGGACTTTCCTTCATCTCCATGAAATCACAGGCTGTTATCAGTGCTATAGTGAACCTATCAGGATTTAGTCTAATTTTTATAACTCATCCAGATATATTTGCTTACAAAGTTCTATTATATTCATAGCCAGTCTAACAAATCAAATGTTTACTTGCTGCCAGTTGCCAAGTATGAGGATAATCCATTCCACCAGGAGGGAGAGAACACTGAACTCTATCTTCCTCAGGCTTCTGAGCCTGGGGGTTCCAGGTAGGCAAGTGGGAGAGCAAAGAAAGATATGAGTGTGGAGATTCTCACTTGTAACTGAGGAAGAAATAGCAATCAGAAACAGGCCAGGCAGACCTGACTGCCCTCATAGCATCTCCTCTGGATCACTGCACCATTTATTCCCTGGTTTCATCAACCTAGCTTCCACAGATTTTTACCACTTTGGGTTAGTTAGGGGAACAATGGACATTGGGGTGAGTGAATGGGATGGAGACACAACAGCTGATGTCCTTATAAAGAGGGTTATGTATACGATCCCTTTTCTCTGGTGGGAGGAGGCAAAGGAAAAGTGGGGTGCATGCTTTCCTGCCACCTACCACTGTCCCTGGTTATAGAGCGAAGCATTCTGGAGTAGATACCGCAATTCAACCTGAAGGAGTGCTGAAATTCTAACAAGGACTGCCACACAAGGGGATTGAGCAAAGAACAATGGTAAGATACTATAACAAAAGTAGTCAAAGGAAGAAAGAGCAAGAAGAGTAGCAACAAAATAAGTTGTGTGTGGACAGAATAGAGAAATTCTGGAGATGAAGTAGAGGTACAGGAAGCCTTCCATTAGTTCATCAGAAGGGTTGGCATAGAAAATATCTCCTCCATGGATGTTTGTGCTGGGTAAATTACAGATCTCCAGAGTGGCTGTTCTTCCTTTCCTATTTCCTTCTCATTGTCAGTATTCAGTCACAAATAAGAAACATGAGAAGATCTGGATAAGGCCAGCGGAGGTCCTACTCACTGGAAAGGTGATTCTGCCCTCACTCATGGAATTTCAAAATTACAACAAGCAAATTTTAAAAATAAATATATAGGATTACAACAAAGTTCTGATTTTTTTCTCATTTAGACTATTTTAAGGTTTCATTGAAAATATTATATTTGTGTAACTATTTTTCACTTGGCTAGAGCCTGAGCATATACTGAACCTATCAATTAAGTTACTCAGCCATGTCTTAGTGCTAAGGAGTGGGATCATGTTGCTGAAGAATCCGTTAGTCGAGGGAAGTAGGCTGTAGAGGCTTGCTCTCCAGTTCTGTGTTTCAAATGACCCATGAATTTCTAAAGTAGTAAGGTGGCAAATGACTCATGCTTTCCTTACAAGTTTTTCATTTAAAAAATATTCCTGAAGATCTGAAGATATGGAGAAAAAGATCTTCCTTTTAGAGCTGTGATTGAACACATTGCTTCAATATAACTTAGACTGATTGCTTGGGTGAATTTTTCTTTCTATTATAAAGATAAAACAAATATGTACAATGGTAATGCATAATTAAATTTGAAATACCTACAGAGGAAAGCCTATGTTAGACATAAGGTTTGCTCAACAATGTGCTTTATAAATTGGTTATTATAACAGGTACGATAGCAGGGCTATGGAAAGCAGTAACTTACTATTTGTTGCAAGGAAACAGAGTTCTTCTATGCAATATGTAAATTCCCTGTGATTGAAGCTATGACAGACTTGTCAATCTTTTGCATGTCCAAATAGAAGTAGAAATTTTCTATTTTGCATGTCCAGGGAGAAATGTTTAGTTCTATAGAGGAATGTTGTCAGGGTAGGACCGTCATAAGACTACAAATAAATACATAGATTCAAATACCAAATTTACCATTAATTACATGTTTGGCCTTGGGTAAATTCCCTAACACCACTAGATTTCAGTTTTCTAGTCTAAAAGAATAATATTCTTTATCAAGTCTACAGGCCACTATGAAATATATATAAAATATTCATAAAGTTCCTGGCATAGAGTGAACACCATATAAATTATAGCTATAATTCTGTTTTTATTGTTATCATCATTAGTGGTATACTACTATAATCATTTGTGCTTAAACTCCAAAAATATTTATCATTTTAATATTCTTAATCATGAATCAAAGTCATTTCATTAATATTTTATTGAACATGGACCTTTAAAAACATGAACATTGACCATAAATGTTAAAATGATAAAGAAACAAACCAAGGCTTAACTTTTGCTTACTTATTCTTCTTTGTAGACTTCCCTTCCTCTGACTATTCCTTCTAATTCTGGGTTCTGTCCTCACCCACTTTGCCTCCTCTGTAAACTTCTTAAATATAAAATACATATGTCACATTCCTAAGTAGAATCATTTCATGACTCTTCATTATCCTTCACATAAAGTCTACAGTTCTTAGAAGATGTTCCATAATCTGTCTCCTGATTACATTTCCCATCTCATCACATAAGCCAGATATCCTGAAACTCCAAGCCCCAGAGAAAATGGACCTTTTAAAGATTCTGAGCACCCTGTGTTCTCTCTCTTCCCTTAACAGCACTGAAAATGCCATTCCTGTAACCTCAAACATTTTTGCACACTCCTATTCATCCCATGATCCTCCCTCAAGAAGTCTTTTCCCACATATGTATCCTCACGTGAGTGAAACTCCCTACTGTGCGCTCCCACAGCATTGGTATTTTCTCTATCAAATGCTTTGTTTATCCTATGCTTTCACATAAGATTCTTTAAGGTTTTCAACGGCAGGAACTCTGTCTTATCACATTTTACTGAACCTGGATATTGCCATTCTCAATCAATATGAAGGAGTAAATCATGCAAGGTCCCATTTGTGCAGCAATGATTTCAAAGTCTGTTTTTGGAACTCAGCCCTCTCCCCTGGGCCAGACTCAGTTAAATAGTAACCACTGGATGTCCCATTTGTATCTCAAAACAATATTCCAAGAGTCAGTCAACCACCTGCCCCCTTAAACTTGCTGCTTTGAGCACATTCTCTATCTTCCAGGGTGGCACTCTGCCATACATGCTAGAAAGGCATGTCTTTATTCCTTTTTTTCTTCCTTGTGCATGCATAATTATATCCAGCCAATCATCAGTCCTGCCAAATGTTTATCTCCTAAAAATAACCTAAATGCTTCCTCTATTCTCTATTCTAATTACTGCTGCCATCGCTCAGGCCCTCTTCAGTGTTCTGCATCAACTGACTGTTCTTCTTGGTTCCCGTACTGTGTTCAGCTCTATCTTGTTTGGACTTGGCAGGATGAGCTACCAGCTAATATGTTGTCTAGGAATGCTGCTCCACAGTGACCTATAGTTTTGATATATCATAATGTGTTTGCAAACTGTGTAGTTAGGTTATATTGTCCTTCTAGAGTATATTTCAGAATAAAGCGTATATTCCAGTTTTCTACATGAGTTTATATGAATATTTAAATGAAGTTTTCCTCAACATTTTAGTAAAACATGACTTAGACATTTGCACTGTATGGGCTTTCTCGCCAGTACTTCCATTTCTTTTATGAGTTTAAGGCTATGAATTTTTTTCTTTTCTTTCTATGTTACATTTGTTAAGATCCATAAAATGCATTCATGTGAATTTCTGGCCAGAAAATGTGGTCTCTATGACCATAATTCTTTGAAACTTTTAGGGAATTTCTTTATATCCCAGCATATGGTCAAATTTTAAAATATTTCATGCATACTTAAGAAGAATATTTATTTTCTAATTTTTGGAAAAAAGGTTCTATATAATTTATATGTTATATGCATGTTGCAGAGGTTCAGTTTCCAAAACTGTCCTGTGACTGACGAGGTACAGACGCGTAAGTCATGCATGCAGAGAAGACTTCATTTATATTACTAAGTCTGCACTGCATCCACATGTAGCTAAATAAACTTAACAGAACATAGACCATTAAGTTTCTAAGGTTTCTTTTGTATTTCTGGATTATTTTAACTATAACTAAGATATGTATATATATTGGTGAGTAGTGTGGTTTTCTGTTTGTTTTTTGTTTTGTTGAAGACAGAAAAATATACTGCATAGTATGATGGTCTTTTTTGCTCATCCTTATAACTTAAATATAATTATGCTCAAATTATGATAAGGTAATTATGTTATCCACTATTTAAAAAAAATTATATGTTTGTTCAAATTTCCTACGTCTTTATTACATTTCAGACTATTTGGTTGAATTGAAAAAGGTCCAAGGAAATCTTTTCACCTTGATCATAGATTTGTCAATTTCTTGATGTAGGTCTACAAATCCATTACTGTATATGTGATATATTTTAATGCAAAATACTTTAGAATCTTTAGTATCTTCCTAGTAAACAAATAGTTTTAGACTATGTAATGAGCCCTTCCCTTTGCAATGCCTTTTGTCTCAAGGTCTACATTTTTTTCAATACTAACATAGCTTCTCAAGCTTTCTTTTGGTTCCCATTTTCTAAATGTCTCTTTTGCTGTCTTTCCACCTTCAACATTCACACTACCATTATGCTCTGGGTACTCTGTGGGTTACATATTTATTTCTCCCAAAGCTCTAAAGGTAAATAGAAGTATTATTCTATTGAATTCCCAAGAAAATTAAGATTGAAAGAGTTTAAATAATTTACCCAAAGCCACTTAGTGGTGAGTAATAGAATTGGACTCAACCACCTCTATCAATCAACTATCAATCTTTGCCCAATATACTCTAATTCATTTCAAGAAGCCTACATCATGTTTGTTGTACCTTAATGAGAGAGAAATGATCTGTTCCAGGGTCCATCAACTTTCTGCAAAGGGTTGTGAAGTACTTATTTTAGGCCTTGAAGATGATATGGTTTGTGTCACAACTATTGAACTCTGATGTTATAGTTTAAAGCAGGAATATACACAGATGCAAGCTGAGAATAATGGTACATGCCCAAATCCCCAACTAAATGGGAGGCTGAGGCCAGTAAATCACAAGTTTGAGGCCAGCTTCAATTTTTTTTTTTAAAGGGGAGAGCTAGAAATGTAGCTCTGTGGTATAGTGCTTACCTATATAAAGTTTTGGGTTCAACCCCACAAAAGTAAAAATCAAAAAATTTACACATACATACACATAAATTAATATGCCTGTTTTTTGTTTTGTTTTGTTTTGTTTTGTTCTTTTTGTACTGGGGATTTAACCCAAGGGTGTTTGATTAATGAGGCACATCCCCAGCCCCTTACATTATTCTTTTTTATATATTTTTAATTTTGAGATAGGGTATCACTAAGGTGTTGAGGCTGGATTTGAACTTGTGATCCTCCTGCCTCAGCCTCCTGAGTCAGTGGGATTACAGGTGTGCACCATTGCGCGCCCCTCTAACTGGGTTTTAAAAAGAAATCTATTTGCAGATGATGAAATTTGAATTTTCAATAATTTTAATGTGCCATGAAACTTTTTTATTCTTTTGCCCCCTCTCCAAACATAATAATGCAAAATCTATTCATACCTCACAGGCCATACAAAGATAGGCAGTGGGCCAGATATACTTGGCTCATGGGTAATATTTTCAATATGTATACAGATTTTCATAAAGAGGCTACGCTGTAAATTTTATGTAGTTTAATAAGGTTCATCTGTGTTAAATAGAAAATTATCTTATGTTTTTAGAAGTAATTCCAAAATTATAGGAAAAAAAGAGGTGCTACCCACATGTGTGAGCATGCACATAGATTCCCCTCATTTCTCTTACTTGTATTCTTTTGGAAAGCCTTGGTATTTAAACCCTGTTAATCGATAAATTCTTGTTTGAAGTCAGGGTAATAACTTTTATTACAATTATTTTTCATGAATTTTGCCTCTGACAAGCTGATAATTAGAATATTTTTCTGATCCATCACAACATTAGCCAAATATCTATCCTATATTGTACTCATTTATTTTGGAATAGGTACCTGCCACTGATACTGTGAGCATTTGTTACCACACAACTCAACTAAGTACTGCATCCTAACAATTTGTAGAATAGCAAACCAAATGACATAAAGAATATTTTAGATCTACATCAGGGAAGTGATTGCTGAATCAGATTTAGGGACCTTTCTTCAGTGCTTGGTATTGTATTAATTTGAGTGAAGGGCACAGGTCTAACACAAAAAGAGGGCATAGTAAATATCAGCTTCAAAATAATAGAAGACCAGAGCTAGGATTGTGGCTCAGTGGCAAAGTGCTTGCCTAGCATTTGTGAGGCACTGGGTTTGATTCTCAGTACCACATACAAATAAATAAAATAAAGATCCATCAACAACTAAAGAATATTTAAAAAATAATAATAGAGGACCATAACGATCTTTGTGAGAAAACTAAAGCATCTAGAAGAAATGGGAGTGAAGAGAGAGCACCCCAATCAGCACAGACTATCACTTAGAGGTAAAATAGTTCATGGAGTTGTACAAATGGGAAGAAGTCTGATTTGATTAAAATCTGTGGCACACAGGGTTTACAGGAGAGAGAAGCTGAAGCTGGCGATGTGATCATGATGAAGCTTCGCTAACATTCCACTGGGCGATGCCTTGCCCCTATGCCACTGAGTTTTTATTTAAGCTTCTTTTGAAAACTCATAAGCAAGTCTATGATGTAGCTAGAATCCTTCAGTCACATCAGAATAGAACAGATCTATTGAACTGATGACAATGTCCAGACAGCTTTTTTGTTTTGTATTTTCCTTTATATGACAGGTATACTTCCTGTTTTAGTATCTAATGAAAGTGGTCGTCATCATATAAAATTTTTTCTCTTACTATTTTCAAAGTTAATTTTAGAGTATGTTTCAGTGGGTATCAGATTAAGATCATAATAAATAAGCATCTTTTAGTGGAGAAAAGCAACTTAAATGCTCATGGTTACAGTAGTCTGTCACTTTAATTTAAAAGGTAGAAGAGAGAATTTTGTGGAGGTTATTATTTTCTCAGCTTTCTGCAGGTCTGCCAGATGCATCAGTACCTTGCCTGGAGTATTTTATGGGAGTGCATATTACTTTCTATCTCATTCAATTTGGAACCATTTAGATCTTTTTAAATGAATTTTAGGGTCTGGGTTGTGGCTTAGTGATAGAGCACTTGCCTAACACATGTGAAGTAGTAGGTTCAATCCTCATCCCCACATGTTTTTAAAAAATGGATTTTAGAAGAGGATATGTAAGAGTTACATTTCTATCAATTCTCACTTGGAGAAGATTTGAACTATGACTCATTTGAAAAGCACTTCTATTTGTAAGTATCTTAAAATACCTTAAACACAATCTTAAAAAAGCCAATTCAGAAATAGGCAATAACTAGCATCTAAAATTAAAACTACTATGTGGGCCCTGATATATCCTAAGATATTATTTTTTCTGTAATCCATTATTAAACTTGACAAATTATGTTAATTCCTATGAAGATTTTTTATCTGAAGGAAATATTATTTGAAGCATTTTACTTAATTTGTTTTGTGATTTTTTTTACCTTATTGATATTATCTAATGTTTTACTCAAGTACACAGGGGAAAATGATATAGAGAACCATAGAATCCTTATGCCTATTGAGTTTAAAGAATACCCTTTTGAAGTGTATTCATATTAGAAAGAACACTCTGCAAAATAACTGCATTGATTTACACAGGAGCCACCTACATTACATTAACAAGTTACCAGGTTTGACATGGCCAAGATGGCTGTGCCATTAGGATAACAAGTCTCCCATGATTTGTGTCCTTCCATGAGAATTATGTTCTGCTTTTATGTTACTGTAACTGGGGAAAGGCAGGTAGTTTTCTTTCTTTGTTTTTGTTTTCTTGTTTGTTTGTTTGTTTCTAATTGGGGTGGGGTTGAGAGGTAGGAAGGCAGGTAGTTTTTTGAAGAGAAGAACAGAAAAGAAAAAGAAAAACTAAACAGAGGGATTTTATTTTCTTAGAAATAGTCCTCTTAATAGCTCCTGGACAGGAAATTGTTGTTTCTTATCTAAAAACATTGAAATAAAGTAGATTTACCCTAAAAGTCATGCAATTATCAGAATGAGGCTAGTACCATCTATTGGGCCAGATGTTACCATAGCCAAGGAGTTCAGCAAACCCAGAAGCATGTGACCATGGGTACCTTCAGCCACATATTTAAAGGGGGGCTAATAATATCTTCAGAAGGAGAGGAAATCACTGAATCAGTACAACCTTGAAAGGTGGAGTCAAAGAGCAGCCCAAGAGGCAAAATCATTATGCAACTAACCTCCGTTCAGATTGACCCAGGATGCAAAGTGGAATAGATAATGAAATAGTTAAGGTTTTTCTGATCCAACACAGACTCCTAATCAGCACTATAATTCCATAGTAGATGTTTGAATTAAAAAGACAACAAATAATAATTTAAGAAATTGCAACAGTAAAATTGAATCAACCATTAGCAAGCGATAAAGTATTGAAAAGTCTTGTACATTACACAAACCAGAGAGAGTTTGAAGAATTCCTGAAGCCAACATCTTGCTAAAGAAACCAATGATGAGAAGATGAGTATCTAAATGAAAACCATTATGGATTGGAAGATGCTGAAGTGCATATGCAGGACCAGTGCCCTTGGATAACAACATAATAAAAGAATTTGTGGTTTCCACAAATCTTCATAGGTCTGAATCTTTTCCTTCTTAAACCCTAGAATAGCAGTCAGCAAACTGCAGCCTATGGGCTAAATTTGACCAATAGAGATTTTTTAAATAAAGTTTTATTAGAAGACTGTCATGTTCATTCATTTATGCGTCATCTCTGTCTGCTTTCCCACTACTATGGCTGAGCCCAGTAGGTGCAAAAGAGACTACAGCCCACAAAGCCTAAAATATTTACTAACTGGTCTTTTATGCAAACCTACCAATCTTAAACTTAGAATTTTCACTGAAAATTGACTATTTCAATGGAATGATCTTATACAGAAGAGATTCTTAAGTTTGTATTGATTTCTGAACTTGCATTCATTACCACTACCACTAAGAAGACCAAATTTGCATAATGCAAAAATACCCTTTAAAACATTTTTACATAAGCAACAACTCAATAAATATTTGTGAAGTTTATTTCAGGATCTATGCAAAGATATAATTATGGATGCCATGGAAACATTACTGAAAATCCACAATATCATAAACACAGGTGCTTGTACCTGATATATCACATTCCTGCCCTAACAAAGTCTTGGTTTCATCTTTCATAATAATGATGAAATATTCTTTTCTGTAAGTTTATAAATAGAACTCAAGTCTTTCTTTTTAATGCACAATATGTTCCATTCTTCAAGTTACCATAGAATTGCAGGTCTGATTAAAGCCTCTATTTTAAAAAAATCACAAACTAGGACTAGGCTAAATTCCAAATGTTTGTTTAATTTTCTGTATCTATGTAGAGATTTGTCTATGTTTAAAAAAATCTATTTCTGAAAGGAATCCTGGGCATTTGTAATTTCTACAATTTATGTATACATGAGAGTTAAAGAAAAATTTTATACAAAATAGTGAGTTTTCATTTATCTTAAGTTATATTTAATATTTTTGTTTTGTTCTGCCTTGTATTTTATGGTAAGTTTTCCATATGGACTTTGGAAATTAAGCTTGGAATCACTGTAATGTAGTAACAGCACTTTCAATTATAAAATGAATTTAGAATTATTTCTAGTGTCCTAATTGGATCTGTGTGTGTGACTTATTTTATTTGATGACTTACACACTAAAATAAGAAGCAAGCTAAAGGTAGAGGCACCATTAAGTCTGGGCTGGATTGTTATCAAAGTTTCCTGATTTCAGCTTCTGCCCTAACCCCAATGTTTCTTTGCAGCACTGCAGCCAGAGTGAACCTTCTAGAATAGGCAAATCTCCTCACCTTTCCACCCAGAGCCACCCAGTGTTGCCACAGCTGCAGTGTGTTCTCTTTCACACTCAGTGTAAAATCAAGGCTCTCGTGACAGACGCCAGGTGCATCACATCCCTGGAGCCTTTGCACGTGCTCTCTGTTCTGTCTGGAATACCGTTCCTAAAAATGTAACAACACCTTGCTCCCTCTTCTCCTTCAAGCCTTTGCTCCAAATTGCCTTCTCATAATGAGGGACTCTCTGGCTTCTGTTCTCCCTCCTCCTTTCCCTTTTTTATTTTTCTCCTATAGAGAAAAATATATTCCACACATTTTGCTTATTTAACAGAAGTTCCATTACAACACAGCATTTTACATCTTTATCCACTTGCTATATCATCAGGGTCTTGAATTTTACCTGGAACGTAGAAAGGGCTTCACATATATTTGTCAAAATTTGATAAGTGCAATTTTTTACATGGGCAAAAATAATTAACAAAGGTCATGAAGGACTGAGCCTGTATAGTCACTTAATAATTAATAAGATGTTCAGTAGCTCCTAAGGCCTAGGAATGAATGACCAGGAGCACTTGGCACAGAAGACAGGTGTGGAATTCACAGGGTATCTGATATCCCTGACCCCTACAAAGTTTTCTTTAAATGAGCAAGGAAAATGTGCAATTTTTTTAAGCACCTAATAGTTGGTAACCATGTATTATGGCTCACAAATATGTCACAATGAAACCCACTGTTGTGCATAATTAATATATACCAATAAAAATTGTTAAATGCCTTTAGAAGGATTTCTCAAAGAAAGGGAAAAACTCATAGATATTTTGTTCTAAATTCACCAGGATTAGATATAAAACCAAGATGTATTGATGACCTTTGTACATTTTTTGGATGAACAAGAATCATATTCCGCAGAATTGCAAATGGAAAAGGAAACCTCTGAACAAGTAAAAGGGCTTATCATAAATATTGTGAAAACTAGCTTTTAAATCATAAATGAGGTTCTTCAAGAATTTATAACCTAATAATGATAATCACTTATATATAGTACTTACCATGTGTGGCACAATTCTAAAAGTTTTACATACCTGAACTCACTTCATCTTCACAGCATTCCAATGAGGTTGGTGATATTATTTTCATTTCATAGTTGAGAAAACTGAGGCCATAGAGGTTATATGGCCTCTTCCAGATCACACAGGAAGTAAGTAGCAGATCCAGGTTTCAAATGCAGGCGGTTTGGCCTTAAAATCTGTGCTCTTACCCACAACATCATGCTGCCAATGTGGTTCAGCTTTAGCAATGTATTCCAGCATGGACATCTGAGCCCTGCAGCTGCCATGGACAGTTCTTTGTGTGGCCACAGGTGTTGGCTGTATAACTAGAGCACATAATGTTGGGTGACAGGCAGCATCATGGGGACTGCCAGTCCCACAAGGTAGTGCCAGGTTTAATACTGAAAGTGAAATATATGCATATGCCAGTTTTCTTGTAAGTGTATTTTTACTGAAGAAAAACAATATTTTCTATAAAACATCACCTATAGATAGATATAGAATGATATTGACATAAAAATAGTAATATTGGCAGGCTTAAAAATTAAAATTTAGCTTAAAGATCAAGAAGATGAAGTGATAAAATCAGACAGTTGTGTCAAGACATCATCTCATGAAGATGACATAAACAACCTTCAGAATCCATGTATTTCAATGTTAGGATGCCAAAGTATTGCTTTGGTTTTCATGTAAATTCTTTTCAAAAGAAAAGAGAAGAAATAAATCACACCCAGCACATTTTAAACACACACACACACACACACACACCTGGTACTTTCTATGAACAAATGTTTATATGGATCACTATGAATAAGTGGTGCCTAGGTGATAGGCTAGAGTCTTCCTACTCTGAGTCATTTTATTGAATTTATTAAATACCTATGGGTAATCTGCTGTGTGTCCCATGCTAGGTATGTATAAACATCTATGTATAAACTACAGGTTTTACAGAGGCAGTGGGGGGTGGGGGAGTGAAGCTGAGCTCAAACCCCTGCAATAAAATGTATCCTAGGTATACAAACTAAAAGAAGTACAAAGAAAATGTTGAAATTCAAAGAAAGATGATCCCATATCAGATTTGGGGCTACAACACATTCTGAGTAGAGGGTAGAATTTGATTTGGTGACAAAGAAGTTAAGGTAGGCTTCCAGAGGAGAAGGAAGGCATCCCAGGGAGGGGAAACTGAAGGAGGAGAGGGGAAGAAAAAGAGAGAAGTTAAGGGTCAACATTATGGTGAGCAGCCCACATTTTCTGCAGCACAGGCTCAGTTGAATGAGAAGTGTCAATCTATTAAGAAAACTATGAGCCACAAGACAAGTTCTAGCTCTTGCTCTTGACTCTGCTGACCTGGGTAAGAGGCTAGCATACTAGCTTACCATTGCTGTTTGGTTAATGTTAGGTGAAATGAAATGTCTATCTCCTTTGTAGATAAACATCCTACAATGTAAAACCATATTCTACAAGATAGCTCAAAGTTATAGAGAAAGCAGGTCACTTTGTTCACACAAAAGTCAGGGGGAAGTTGTAGAAAGAAAAAAGAATTGTAATGCATTTCACTGTCATTTATTTTTAAAAATCAATAAAAAATTGAATACAAAAAAAAGAATAGCATTCGAGCTGTGTAGATCTTAAAGATGCACTGAGCCTTCCAGATGAAGTGGAGGAAGATGGGTGTTTTTTTTAAAGAGAACAGGATGTACAAGAGTATGATCTTATGCAAATAGTAAATAACTCAGTATTGCTTGAGAAGAAAGGGTGTGGGATGGGATATTCTGGCAGGGAAAATGGAGCTCTGTGGCTGTTGTCTTTTTGGGACAGATGGGAACAGGTAATGTCAGATTGTAAATGCTTTACCTGAAAATTTGGATTCTGTACCTATTGTAAAAGGATACCAATAGTTATTTTAAGATAAAGTAGTGACATGATTAACATTTATACTTCAAACATTAAACCATTATGGAAGGTTTGGTGGGCAAGAAAATCAACCAGAAAAGTCACAATGTGACACATGAACAGTGAAAATGAGCATCATAAAACACATATCCATAAATGCTAAGAAGGTGTCAAGAGCATGAGTCATCAGAGTAGGCTGGCTTTAGTCAAAGTTTATCATTTTGGTTTGGAGCCAGATCTTATTTTTACAGATTTTTGCTTCTAATTTAACTGAAAAATAACAGAAATGAGATATAAATCATGAGGTTTCTTTTTTAACTTATGGATTCCTACACCCACTACATATTTCAATAAGTACTATACACATGAGTAAAAATATCAATATGCATATTTTCCTTATGTCATAATACATTGTTTATGTAATTCTTTGGTCTATTTACATGATGCACGTATAGAATACAGATGATAAAGTGCTCCAGCTGATAAAGTGCTCTAGAGTGCTACGATTTTATAGTACATCTAAACTCCCAATACAGAGAGAGCTAAATCTACAGTGACCCTTTGCATGTATCATCCTTGTTTTAGTCATCTTTTTCACTGCTGTGACTAAAAGGACCCAACCAGAAGAATTATAAAGGAGGAAAAGTTTATTGGAGGCTCACAGTTTCAGAGATATCAATCCATAGACAGCAGACTCCATTCCTTTTGGCTCAAGATGAGACTGAACACCATGGCAGAAGAGTGTAGCAGAGGGAAATGATTTTTTCTTTATGAACTTGTAAAATTCATAAAGAATGAATCAGAAAAGCAGAGAGAGAGACTCTGCTCTCCAGATACAAAATATATACCTCAAAGCTAATCCCCCAATGAACCACTTCCTCAAGCCACACCCCACCTGCCTTTAGTTACCAATCAGTTAATCTCATCCGGAATTAATTCACTGATTAAATTAAAGCTAGAACCCAATCATTTCTCCTCCAACCTTCTTTCGTTGTCTCACATGTGAGCTTTTGGGGGACATCACATCTAAATCATGACAATCCTTATGTCCTCTATTTAGAGAGAGATTTTTAAGTGTAGCAGGAGTTTTGTGATTTGGTTGCTTAACTCTATAGAATTTTACAAGTTCATAAAGAAAAAAAAATCATTTCCTTCTTTAAAGCATTTGTTTAATATATGAAATGGGCCAATCAATATATTTTCCCACCAACTGATCATATTTTGTCAAATTTTATATTTTTCTCTTAGTTTGCTTACATTCATATGAGTAATTTAAATAAGTTTGGGTACTTAGTCGAATTTTATCAGCCTTCCCTACACTCACTTAAAATAACTCCCAAATTTACTTCAAGCATGTGTGATAATTTGGACCTGGAAAGTTTCCCAAAGCCTAGGCATTAGAGAATTGGTTCCCTGTTTGGCATTGCTGAGAGGTAGTGTAAAATTTCAGAGGTAGGATCAGATAGGAGGTTTGACATCATAGGCAGCATGTCCTTGAAAGGGACTGTGGAAGCCTGATCTCTTCCCCCTCCCTCTTTTTCACTTTCTGGCCATGAGGTGATCTCCTCTGCTCTTCCATAGGCTCTCACCATGATATGCTGCCACAGGCACAAAGCAGTGGGTCAACTGATGGACTGAGATCTTTAAAACTGCTAATGAAAATGAACTTTTCCTCCTTAGAAGGTGATGTACATGGGGTATTTGTCATAGAGATGGGAAGCTGACTAACATAGCACTTGTTTTAAAATATCCTTAAGTTTAACATTTATTTTTAAATAAACCTAGTCATCCAATTTCCTCTTGTTTCCAGAATGTCAAGCAGTTCTGAAGAAAGACATAAAATATTATCACTTTATTCTATTACAAATAGACCAAGACCCTCACTCCTGCTGAGCCATTCCTCTATTTTTCCTGAGTTGAATCCTTACTTCTTTTCTCAAAACACTTAATTCTCATGTTTGTTTTTGTGTTTTACAGTCTTCACAAATATCAAAGTGGACTTTTTCTACAGTGTTAATTCTTTACAGATCAGACAACTTTGAGAACCTGAACATGAACCATTCTATCTTCTACAACATAGAAAAGCTCGGCAGGCTCATCTATTCCCTCCTATATTTTTTTCTTCCATCAGGAAATCATTCTTCGCTTCATCTAAGGCTGAGCCTCCAAGTGAGCCCATGTTTTCCCTCATAAGCAAAGTTGTTTCTCTTCAATTATAGATACTCCCTTTCCAAGCTTCACTTTCTCCCCAGCTCTGACTTTATACATTGCCAAACGTCCCTGGCTTATGAATCACATATCCTTTAAAACCTGTGCTCTTGTAAGCCTGTCATCACATTTGCTGATCATTCCACATTCTCTCATCACATTCATTGAGCACTTGTTCTATCAACCCTGCACGTTCAGTCTTCATTTTCTTGCTATTTGAATTCTTTCCACTCTCACCCGGCAGAATGCATCCTCTTCAAAAATGAACCCTCAACTATCCAAATCCAAAGATAATTTTGAAACATCACACTCTTAAATGCCTCTTGCTCTTCACCCTATTAAATTCCTCTTTGGTATCTGACACCATTCTGCAGCTTTAAATGTCCTACTCCCATGATCATTTTCAATACCATGTTCTCTGCCCGGTGTTTCTTATCCCAAGAGTAAGTAACACTCTTCTGCTCCCTCAGTGTTCTCTCTAGGGTCAGTGCTTTCTGGGATCATTCTCACTATGATTTTGATGTTACTGATTCCTAAACCCTCATCTCTGTGTGAGCTCATGCTGATGCTTCAGTCCCTTTTCCAACAAGTTCCTCCAAATAGGCATAATTAATGTTTTAAATAAAACAGATAATGAGTTGGCTCATACCTAGGAAATATGAATTGAAATAATTAAGAGTGAAGAACCTGGCATACACATATTGATTCAGAGAAAATGTGTCTAGTATCCATGGAATGTGTTGCATGTATGTAAAAGGTTAACCATGATTAAACTTGCACAAAAAGGTATATACACAGGTCTTTCTCTTGTTATTTTTATTTTTCAATTTCTGTAAAGTTACATTTATTTCCAAACAAAAATTATAAAACTGTGTGGGATGTAACCAGAGTTTTACTGGGGTAGAATTTTTATAGCTTTGAAGACATTTATTATAAGACAAGAAAATAACAAATAAGCTAAGCTTTCAACCAAGATACTAAATACTAAGGGAGAGAAACATCATAAATCTTAGCATGTGAAAAGGAATTAAATAATGCAAACAAGGGCAGGAAATGAACACACATGATTTTAAAAGCCACAGAGAATTTTAAGTTACCCATTTATTGCTAAATAGCCCCCTTTTCTCTCCTTCATCTCCTCTACTTCTCCTTTTCCTCATTCTACTTTTTAAATCAGTGGCTGGATACATTAAATGTGCTGTCCTCTATGTGCATTCTGCTAAAATTGGACCTTCTCACAGGTAGAAACTACAAAGTAGAGCAGAAGGAGAAAAAGAGAAAAATCTAAAAGAAAATTGGTAATGGTTCAAAAAAGGGATAGAACAACTATTTAGGAAACCAACAAAAAATAACAGGGGTATCTTAATTTCACATAAAGCATGAAATCACATGTCTAAAATAAATGAACCAGCTTTATAATAATTGAAATCATAATTAATATCAAAAGCCATGATGATTACCCATGAACTTACATAACATCTAATAAACATCATCAGAAAGCTAAGAATGCAAAAAGGTTTTAACTGTTTTAACAGAATACAATAATTAATACTAAGGATATAGGGGATATAATATATTTAATATGTTCTGTTTAAGATACAAAATGAATTGCTCTATAAAGAAGACTATAAATTCTTTATGAAGTAAATTCTTCATGACACAGTTTGAATAGACTATCTTTAAAAACTATTAGAATCAAAAAATAAATAATAAGGAAGCCATATGTTTTAGTCAGCTTTTTTGCTTCTGGGACCAAAAGACCTGATGAGAACAATTTTAGAGAGGGAAAAGTTTATTTAGAGCTCTGCGTTTAAGAGCTCAGTCCATAGATGGCCAACTCCATTGCTCTCTGTTAGAGGTGAGGCAGAACATCATGGTGGAAAGTTGTAAAATACAGCTCAGGACATAACAATAAGGAAGCACAGAGAGACTCACCAGGGTCTCCAAAAGCATGCCCTTAGGGACCTACTTTTTCCAACCATACCTTACCTGCCATAGTTAACCACACAGTTAATACATTCAAGTGGATTAATGCACTGATAAGGTTAAGGCTCTTATAACCCAATCATTTTACCTCTAAACTTTCTTGCATTGTCTCTCACATTAGCATTAGGGGGACACTCCTTATCTAAATCATAACACCATATTTTCTCATATGCTGGATAAATAAGTATAGGCTAATAACAGAAACTTAGAATAGAAATGAAAGTTCATGTAAATTACAAAAGAAAATAATGGAAAAGTAGCTTAAATGAAAGAAGAAATAAAAATTCAATGTAAAACTATTTAAAAATAATGAATAGAAAACCAAATCAAAATAATAAAAACTTAAGCAGTGAATCACAGCAATACTGAGATGCAAATTTGGACTAAATACTATATTAAACAGCAGAAGATAAAAGTAGAACTACTTATATGCACAATAAAACCAGCACAAAAGAATTCTTTTGAAAAGTTAGAAACATGAAGGAATAAAGACATAAGCTTAAATAGAAGGACTAGGGAAATGTGTAACTTAATTTCAAGAACTTGTTTCTTCAAAAAGGTGAATATGGTTTGACATTCATCTGGATGTAGTATTAATGTTTGAGGCAAATGAAAAATGTAAACAAGTATGGGCTGGTAGAACAAAGGTTAGCAGGGAGCAGGTGCTTCTTTACCAGATGTTAATGTTTATAAGGTTAAAACATTCAAATCCAGATCCAGAAACACAGACATATCAATAAAAGATAACATTAATTTTAAAAGATGAATTATTTTTTAAGAATTTATTAAATAAAAGAGAAGATTTGCAATTCAGGTCAGTTGGAAACTTCTGGGCTACACAATAAATGGTGTTTGGTCATTTGGCTATTTGAAAAATAAAATAAAATTAGGTCCTTGCATTGAATCTCCTATCAAAACACATTATCAATAAATATTAGTTTTCCATGGCTGCTATAATAAATTACCCAAGTGCAGTTTTCCACGACTGCTATAATAAATTACCACAAACACAGTGCTTAACAGCACACATTTATTCTCTCACAGTTCTGTACATCTTCTGTATGTCAGAAAGAGAAATGAGTTTCACTGGGCCAAAACTTGGACCTGTTAGCGGGGCCAAGCTTCCTCTGGAGGCTGTAGGGAAGAATTCATTTTTTTGTACTCCCTGCTTCTAGAGCCACAGCCTTTGCATCCTTTAGCTACTTTCAAGGCCACTGGCATTAAATCTTCAAATCTCTGTACTCTGCCTTCATGTTGCCTTCTCCAGTCTGTGTATCTTTTTCCCTGCACCCCTTTCACTAGGATATTTATGATTACAGTTAGAGTCACTCAGATAATCCAGGATAATCTCAGCATCTCAAAATCCTTAATTTAATCATGGCAGCAAAAAATGTTTTTCCATGTAAAGTAATATTTACAGGTTCCAGGAATTAGTATCTGGATATCTTTGGGGGCCATTATTTAATCTGTTATGCAAAACAGTAAATATGTAAGTGTAAAATCTGAAGGCATGAGAAACTATATACCCAATTGGCTCAGCAGCACACGCCTGTAATCCCAGGTACTCAACTGAGGCAGGTGGATTGCAAGTTCAAGGCCAGCCTCAGCAATTTAATGAGGTCCTAAACAATTTAGTGATAATGGTGATATGGCTCAGTGATAAATTATCCCTGAGTTTAATCTTAAATACCAAATTTTTTTTAAAAAGGAGAGAAAAACCCTATGCTCTTTTCTTTTTTCCTGAAGGAGACATTTAAAAAAAGTAAATATTTAAGAAAACAAAGTGACAATATTGGGGATGGGGTTGTGGCTCAGTTGTAGAGCTCTTGCCTAGCATGTGTGGGGCACTGGGTTCAATTCTCAGCACCACATATAAATAAATAAAGTAAAGGTCCATTGACAATTTTAAATATATATATATTTTTCAAAGTGAGAATTTTAAAATATTTCTATATAAAAACAAAATTGGCAAATAGTCCAGAAAAACTATTTCATAATATATGACTGGAAATTAATATAAATTGTAATTACAAATCAATATGAAATAAATTCAATTATAAAACAAGACAAAAAGCATTAATAGTCATTTCAAAATATACAAAGCATATAAAGAGCCAATAGATATAAGGAATATTTTCAACCTCATATTAACCAATTATGATGAACTACTACACACTTATCAAGTCAGAAAACACCTTTCCTAATAATGATACTGGGCTTTAAAAAGAGTTTAGGAAATAAAACTTCTCAACTACTGTGCACTAATTTGTACAAATTTTATCATACAAATTTTATTTACAAAATAAGAATTTAAGATTCAAACATATACTTAGGATTTCACTTGATAGAACTTTCCTAAGAAGATAATCTGAAATCATACAGGCAAATATTACAAATTTAATGTAAAATATGTTCAAAATTATTTAATAAGAAAATAAATATTATTTATTTTTATACCATATGCCATTTCTGCATTTAGTGAATAGTACTTAACAATGTTCTCATAAAATTTTTATTTTTAAAGAAGAAGACACAAAGAGGCTAAGAAAGTTGGCCTAAATCATATAACTATTAAAACTGAATCATTGATTCAAGACTTGTATAGTTTGACAATAAAAGCTGGTCACTTAATACAATATTAGGATATTCGTTACATTATTATTTGTAAGAAGAAAAATACTTAAATGCACATAACCAGGATTTAAAAGTCATATTGCACTTACTTACAAACAATGTAAAAATGAATAATTATATTTTCAAAAAGTTTTAAAATATCAAACTTGTATTAACATTAATAATAAGAGAAAATTAGTTGCCAATACAGTAGTTTCTTTGAGATTCATATGGCTAGATAGATAATAGTGAGGAGAGACACTGACTCATAAACCTGATAGCCTACATTTGAATATCTGGTCTACCATTAACCACATAGGATTTTTACAGAAATTAAGTGATGTAATTCTTGAAAACTGTTTAACCAAGTGTCAGGGCCATGGTGATGCTCAAGGAAGACAGGAATGTGAGATTCCAAGTTGAGCCTCCTGGATCCCTGAGACCTAGATAAAAGTACCTTGAACTACCATTTCCATAGTTTGAAAAGACCCAAGGATCAAGGTTTTTGTTTGTTTGTTTCTTCTTCTTTTTAGAATAGCCATATAGTTTTCCTGGTTCTGGCATTCAACTTACCATCTCTTCCCATTTGGCAGAGAGCCCATGTGAAACATGACCCTCATCAAACATTTGTGTGTAGCCCTTACTGGTGATGAGAGGTGACATAAAGCACCACTCGTTTAAAAAAAAATGTGCATTTATACACAATAGAATATTACTCAGCACTAAAAAATAACAAGATCATGGCATTTGCAGGGAAATGGATGTCATTAGAGCAGATTATGCTAAGTGAAGTTAGCCAATCCCTAAAAAACAAATGCCGAATGTCTTCTCTGATGGGGGGGGGTGACTCAAAATGGGATAGAGAGGGAGAGCATGAGAAGAAGATTACCACTAATAGGGAAGAGATGTGGGAGGGAAAAGGAGGGAGAAGAAGAATTGCACGAAAGATGGAAGGAGACCCTCATCGTTATACAGAATACATGTATGACGATGTGAGGGGGAAAAAAAAAGAAGTGTGTCACATTAGATTGGGTAGAGAGAAGTGATGGGAGGGGAGGGAAGGGGAACAGGGAAAAGAAAGGACAGCAGAATAAAATAGACACTAGTATTACTGTGTGTATATATGTGACTGCGTGACCAATGTGATTCTGCAACCTATACACTCAGAAAAATGAGAAATTATACCCCATCTGATTCAAATGTATGATATGTCAAGATTATTGTACTGTCATGTGTAACTACTTAAAACAAATAAAAAACTAAAATTTAAAAAAAATTAAAAAATTAAAAAATAAAATTCCATTTGCAACTGAAAAAATTATTTGAGGCAATTGTTTCTCTAAAATGAAATTAAAATATTTACAATTGCCACAGTTAAGGCCTTAAGTCCATTTTTTGTAAGTATAAACAGGCAAGTTTACTTAAGAAAAATATGTAAACAAAAAATAATACAAATGCCAAAGTTGCAAAGAAAAAAAATAAAAATAAAATAAAATAAGTCCTGCACCTCCCCCTCAAAAGTATTTGGTCTCAAATTGCATTTTACACAAACATACAATAAAATTTTCTACCACCACACACTTCAGAGGGTTCTCTTGGCTCTGCAGCCACATAGAACCCAGTTTCATCTATACAGAGCACTGAGACCCCATCTTGGAGGTTTTAGAGACAAATAATACCTAGCTTGTAATATCTCTCTCTCTCTCTCTCTCTCTCTCTCTCTCTCTCTCTCTCTCTCTTTTCGCTCTCTCTCCCCTCACTATATCTCTCCGTCTTTCTCTCATGTACACACACAGCGGATGTTACAATGGAAATCCATGCTCCAATCATTATTAATGGTACTGATTTCTAGAATTGAGATTATAGGTGACTTTAATATTTTCTTCATATTTCTTGTACATTTTTTTGTTCAGCACACAGATATTGCTTTTATTAAAAAAAGTAATGCTTTAATAAGAAGCAAGGGGATATGTAATAATTTAAGGAAATATTCCTTCAAAATATGCTTTTTAATTTAGGTTTTTGCTTCAGTAAGCTAGAAAATTTTATTTAAATGGGATGATTTGTGAAATTACCCAATAATTACAATATTAGAAGATATCATTCCCAGAAGAGGTCTGACATTCTGTTCAATATCCATGTGTCATGCCTTCCTTACATTGTCATAGTTTATTTCAATAAAAGCTTTAATCACCTGATTAAAACACATATTATATATGTTAATACATGACTATCCAGGAAAGTCTTTGAAGTTGTTTTAATATGTCAAAAATAATAGATTTTTCAAACAGTATACCTTTTTCTTTAATTTTATAGCATCAAATGCTATAAAATTAAAGAAAAAATGAAACCTGCATTCATAAAAACATGGCAGAGGGCCTGAGAAAGTTCAATATTGTAATTCCATCTGAATCCATTCCCTCACAGAAGTGATGACCATGTATCTTAATCATTTAAACTATAGAAATAATAAACATCCAGTAATAATCTTAAAAATGCTACTTTTTTGAACTCTTCAGTTGGAAGCAACACAAACTGCCTGCAGTTCCTATGGAGTATCTCACAGAGCTTAAGCTTAAGTTCAAGGACTCCCAAGAAGTCTCAGGGAGGGAAAGAGAGCAAGAGCTGAAAGGACCACCAGGACCAGGCAGCAGGACCCTCTTCTGCTTCATTTTTCTCTCCCCTGTATTTAAGCTGAAAGATAGTGACTTTAAAAATATAATTTAAATGCTGCAATTAAACCAAACTGAACTAGATTAGGACCTTTTAGTTTTTATCCTAAATTTCTAGAAAAGAGAATTCAATTGGCTTGGATTTGGTAAGGAATTCCTCTTGCCCAAACAACTTGAGACATAAATTTCGCACATGTAATCTTCACCCACACTTTTAAAGTTCTCATGGCCTATGTTACGCTGCATTTATCATTATAAATTCAGGAATTCAGTTTTGTAAATGGGACATCACATCACGGAAGGGGACCATTGTATGCTATGCACAATCCATAAGGATATATTGGATAATTGCCTTTCCATTTTAATTAAATGAGTATAAATAAAACATGAAGAACACAAAGTAAAAGAGGAGCTATTTAACACCAATTAAACATAAGAAGTCACTATTTAAAATCCCATCCTAGCAGAGTATAGCTCTTAGCTCATGCTTCATTTATATGATCGTGGTAAACTAACCATAGAAGGGTGAAATGTTCACATTTATATGTATTATCCCTCCTTTGTGGGTTAGGAAACATTAGTCATTACCATTCAGTAGTATTTATCTGAAAGTTGTGGAATGGCTACTTTTAGTGGGGCGTATTATACTGGCTACAGGGATCACTTCAAAGAGTCAAAATATCAGGAGAATGGAATTACAAAGGTTTGACCATTCTTAGGAAGATAAGTTGCAACACACTGAGTCAAAGATACACCCACTGGTCTCCTTATAATTAGTCTTCCCCCATAGCTATTAAGAACTCATACTTTATCACTTATCAAGAAAAGGGGCAAAAAAAAAAAAAGCCAAGTTACAGACCATTGGAAAAACTGATGCATGACTTAGGCACTGGTGTCAGCAAGAGACAGAAAAGTAGCAGATGTGAACAACAAGCATGAACTTTTCCAAGGACCAAATGTATCTCTGATAAATTAGTTAAGAATCTCTGTTTTATGAAATGGAAATATTATTCAACATTCCAACTATAGAATACCTATCGTCAATGAATAAGATCTGTGCTCATACAGATATATTCCATGATTCTCTACTACTGCAAGAGAAATTTAGCTCACACTTCAAATTCTACTTTAAATATTGCTCATAAATATATCTAAAGTTTATTTCAATTTTAGGGATTGTGTAAAAAGAAAGGTAAGAGGTTTCAAGGTTAAGATTTTTTAATTTGTGGATATAAACTAGAGTAAAAATATTGCTACTGTTGAAAGTCAAAGCCTTGCTAGAAGTAATGGTTCTTCTCCTTTCTTCTTGCTTCCATACTGATGTGTGGGTGTGTATTACAAGTCTTACAAGATAAAATGAAAGAAAAGTAAGCATAAGCATAAATCAACAATGACAATTTATGCATGTTATTTTTCAGGAAGCTTGGCACACTCAAAATACTAGAATTTTTTTTTGCTTGTCTTCCAGAATAACCATCTTATTTTACAGATATGAACAGTTTAAAGTGACAAAACAAAAATAGCAGGAAATTACTTTGTCAAACCTTTGTTTTATATACACTTGCATATCACAATTGAAGGTATTCAACCTCTTAATTCATGTCAACATTGTCTAATTCATCTCATTAGTTGCCATTAAGATTTGACTCTTGTTCGAGCAGTGGAAGAAAAAGGTCATGATTTGATTTGTTATGATTTTATTAGTGTATTGTTATATATAATATTGGGGTTCATTTAGACATAATCATACATGCATGGAATATAGTTTGCTCCACTTCAGTCCCCAGTATTTCCTTTCCTTCCCCTCCTAATCCCTGGCTCCCCTTCCTCTCTGCTACTGGACTTCCTTCTATTTATTCATCATAGGATTTTCTTCTTTTGATTAGTGATTTTTAGATATACACAAAGGTGAAATTCACTGTGGTATATTTATTTATGTATATAGCATAATTTGGTCAATTTCATTCCACCAAAAGGGAGAAATGATTTGATTTTTTAAGTCAATTTCAAGATTAATCCCTATACATTCAAATTCCTAACAACTGCTGAACTTTATTTGTACTGATTTAATTATAGGAACTTGAAGAATTGTGTTTGTCTCTCCCCATTTAACATTTACCTCAACCCATCTGGAAACATCAGCATTAGTCACACATGAAGCACTTATTCCCCTGGGATCCCTTTTTGCCACTTCTTCATTTGCCTGGAGTTTCTTTGGGACCTTGCAACAACCTGAAATTGCCTCCCAGGACCCCCTCAACCCCAACACCTCCATTCTTGTGTATGGGGACTCCAACAGAGATATTGTCTCTGAATCTCCTGGGTATTCCACTGCCTTTATCATAGCGGGTTCCTCTGGTTGTCTTCCTGTGGTTTGGAACCTTAAAATTTCATTTTTATCACAGATGAAGTTTCTAGATAAATAAATTGTTTACCTATTTCCTTTTCCTGACTCACTCTTTCCAGGGTACATTTCATTTTGTAATGTTAATAATTTTGCTTCTATGGAAAGCCAAAGTTACTATTTTCATGTAGAATTAATTTTAGTTCCTAGAGGGGGAAAAATGTTATCTCATTGATATTCTTCTAATTTATAGGTGGGTAGGATTTTGAGTCATCCTTCTTTTAAAAATCACTTCTAAACTCACGGGAATTAGATAGGCTAGAATATGCACTGTAATTTGTACTTACTTTTCAAGTCCTAGTGAACTCCAGAGTAAATCATACCCAGCTGGCCTAGAAAGAGCGGTTAAAATAAGAACACTCTCCCACTCAAAAAAAAAAAAAAAAAAAAAAAAAAAAAAAAAAAAAAAAAGGAGGCATTTATTTCTCCACTGCAGATTTGTTTATTTTACAAATTAACAAAAGTTAATTGAGGAACTTTTGCTTAAGGATTCAGAGGAGACAGAACCCCTTTGTTAACTATGAAATAAACAAATCTGAAACAGAAAATGATGCCCAGAAAAAATTCATCTTTTCCAAAGCATAGATGAAAGCTCACAACCTGTTTCCCTAGCTGAATCTGAGACCTGTATGATCAGTTCAAGGGTGATAAAGGTGTCCTGGGTTTGAGTTTTCTGATCTATTTCCTTATCAAGATCCATTGCGATGCAGATATCTGTCCTTTGCCTCATTCTTTCAGGATTGTGCTAGACATTTACTAAGTGATCTCACAAATTAATCAGTGTCAAATAGATGATTCTTAATAAATGTACTACCTGCCATGATAACTGTTTGATGTTTACAGTTTCTTAGAAACAAAATTACATTTGTTTGTCTTCCTGTGGTTTGGAACCTAAATTTTCCCAAAGTTTTCATATCAGAAATTATAAACTTTTTTGAGACTTTTAAAATGTATGTTTTCATTCCAATCAAACAATAGAAAATTAGTAAAGGCTTATTATGGATCCCTTTGTAAACAAGTAGTGTATAGTTTCAGTGTTTCTGTCAATGAATAGATTTTATTCTCCTTAAAACAGAAAGCAAAGTTAAAGCATTCAGCTTTTTAAGATGATGTTTCTGAACATTAGTATCCATAGACTCCTGGAAGTCTAAAGGTCTTCTTTGGGATCTGTGATTTCTCAAGTTTAGGAAGCACTACCTTAACTTGGCAACTTAACTAAGCAGGAGTGGGTAGAGATTGGATCACTTATAGGTAGATCTTGGAAACTCCCCACTTCTCCTCCTCTGCTTAAGCTCAGCATGATTGTTTGTGAACAGGATGGGCAATTGTAGTGTGTTATTGGAAGGTCAAGGGCTTTGGGTTTGAACAGACATGACTCAGGTGTGGGTTCTGACTTCAGCACTTTGTAGATGTTTGCTCAACTTCCTAAATATCAGGAGGAGCTGAGGATTAAGTAAAAAAAAAATGTAAAATCAACATGCAATCGACTGCCTGACTCCCAAGAGCTGTTTAAAAAGGTTATGCCCACTTTACTAAAAGATTAATATAAAATTGAGATCTTCCAACACCAAATTTTATGCTTATACGTATATTAATAATTCTATGCTGCCCTGGAATATAATCAAGAGTAAAATAATCCAGGGAGAAAAATCTTGTACTATGTTTTTTTGTCTCTACATATATAACTGTCAATGAAGAAAAGAAAATATACATATTAGCTTTACCACTGAAGTGAACTAAAAGGTATTCTGAACTCAACTTGTAGGAACAATTTAATGTATGCAATTCCCAAACACTTAGGAAAGTTGAAATGCAAAATGAAGGAAACACAAAGTCACATAATCTCATTTCCAGAGTCACTTTCAGTCTTAGCCCCACACAGCTGTTACACTGGGAATTATCCAATTGCACACAGATAGATCTCTTTCCATTCATTCAGATAATTCTGAATTCCTTTCAGAGCAGCATAATGCCAGTGCAGAAGTATAAAGACTCAATAACGGTCATCCTAAGGAAGGATGCAACCAACCAGAGCAGCTGCTCATCAGAAACGCTGCAAAGTTCCTCTTTATTATCCATATGTTTCTTCCTGACATAGTTGAAATTTCAAATTATATTGGGAAATTTTTACATACAGTATTAAAACATTTTATGAATTGTGCTATTCAAAAAATGACAGCTTAAAATAATAAAAAATAAAACAGCTTCTAGTTATATATGAGGGTGTATACATGTGTGAGGGTGTATGTACAAATCTTACCAGTCTATTTCATGACTGAAACTCTAAGATCACCAGAAAGAATTAATGTGAGAAAACACACAAGCATATACTTGCACATTATTTGACTATGTAAATATGCATTGGAACAGATTAATCAATTAAGTGTGCATTTAAATGTAACAGGATTGTTGGAGAGTAGGGGCTTGGGTCCACGCCTGCCTGCATTTTCTTCCTGACTTTGTCTTTTATACCTGTGCAGCTTTGGATTCCTTCATCTCTTGGTCCCTCAGCTTCACAGGTCAAATACAGACAAGAATACTCCCTTCTTCACATGGTTATTTTGGAAGATTGAGTACATCTGTGAAAAAAAAATAAAGTGCTTAGAATAGTACTTGGGTCATTATAAGCATTGTGAAAGTTATGGTAGTTGTTATTAGTCTTATTAACTTTCCCAGAAATGCATTCCTATAATGTTTAAGAAAATTAACTACAATGTAAGCTGCTGATCTTGTAATCAGAATTAAAGACTTTTAAAAGCATTTCCTGTAGACACCTCAATATTTCTATAATTTATATATGTCTACAATCTATAGCTTTGATCAATAGCTATTTAAAATACATATTTGTTAAAATATTCAAGGCAATATATGCTTTCAAATCTGAACATTAAACTGTTAAAATGTTGTGAGTGCAGGAGTGCAGAAGTCTTCTTTGTCACTCTGGTGATTAGCACAGTGCTAGGCCTCAGAAGCTAGGTGGTTAGCATGTGTTGAATGGATAAGAGCTATTTAATGATTAGTGAATATTTAGTAAATGGTGGATTGGGTTGGGCTACTTGAAATTTCATATCTTTTTTGTACAAATCACCTATTCTCCTATTTCTCAGTATAGTTTATATTTAAAATTTTAAGCATATTATGCTTCTTATTAAACATTTGCTAGCATAAATAAGACCTGTGTCATAGGGAAAAAAATTGTTAAATGGAACCTATCATCTTTTGCAAAGAAAAAATAATTTTATTAAAAGATCAATATCAGTTACTAGGAAGAATACAGTCATGATTCTTAAATTAGAGATTCTGATTCAGTGCCTCTGAGGAATCCCCAGTCTTGGGCATTTGGGTTGATTCTGGATACTGGATTTGAAAAACATGAAGTAATAATAATAAAATCAACATATATTAGACCCAATTAATATTATATCTACTGTTTAAAGGTTCTATATAAATTAACTAATTCATCCCCCAACTCATCCTGTACCAAATTTCAAACCCAAGAATCCTGCTTCCAAGCCCAGGTTCTTGCTGGTGCGTACTATAGATATGGGGATTGAGATATCAGAGAAAGCAAGTAATCTTCATAAACTTCAGTTTTCTTATTTGAAAATTCAAGACTTATTCATTTGAAGTGAGAAATAAATGAGGTGAAATTCACCAATACATACTGAAAGTATTTTGCATCTGGAAGTAAATATGCATAAACTGGTTATTGCTATTAGGTTGATTGATTATACCAGTTTGAAAGGCAATACAGTTTATTTTATCTATTATTAAATGAAGAATAAGCAAGACATTATAAAAAGGTGGAGTGAAAAATGATAAATAATAGGACACAATTTAGGATCGATTTCAGTGATTGCTATAAAATGTCAGAAGGACCCAAAGTGTTTCTTTGGGATTCATGACTAATCATCACCATCACACATTCCTAACACATGAATTAGGCATGTTTTGATGTATCTTGAACTTCTAATATTTTTTAAATCATAGTCTCTCCCATAGGAAATGTACATATGGACCAAGGCATCTCATATCTTCAGAGTTATATGATAGCATAATGTTATTTGTATCATATTTCATAACCCCTCTTAATTGCTATTATCCATATTTTATGTTGGTACTAAAATAAAATAATTAAAACAAAGGAAAATGGAACACTCTTGCTTTAATCTTTATAAATTGCAATGTATTGATTAGTATAAGAGTATCCATGCCTAGAAGGAAATATCTGCTATTGACCAGCAATTTATGACAATGTTGTATAAAATATCTAAGCCCCATGATGATTCTCAAGAATATATTATTAAGTTGAATTCTTTATTACAGAGAATTTTCTCAAGTCATGATGGAGTTGAGGCAGTAAGTTGTTTCTTCTTAGGTTCATTCATTATATAGCAAATTTCCAAACTGAATCTACTGAGAAATATAGATTTTTATGTCTCAATATACCATTAATTTGTGAAACATTTAGCTTTATTATTCATAGTTACTCTTTTGTAATTTTTAAGATAAAAGTAATAAATTAACTGGGCATAGTGGCATATGCCCATAATCTCAGTGGCTCAGGAGGCTGAGGCAAGAGGATCACAAGTTCAAAACCAGCCTCAGAAACTTAGTGAGTCCCAAAGCAACTTAGCAAGACCCTGTTTCAAAACAAAATAAATTTTAAAAGGCTGGGGATGTTTCTCAGTGGTTAAGTGCCTCTGGGTTCAAACCCCAGTATCAAATATATATATTAAATTGAATTCAAGACTGACAAATCAATCATTCCTTCATTTAACCAAAAAAAAAAATAGTTGTACAAGGGTTTTGTACTATGTGTGTACTAGATTCTGGAGGTTGAAAGACATATACAATAAAGTATATACTCTACTCTTTCTCTTCTGATTTAGTACAGAGAGAGGAATATTTTCTCCCAGGCAAAGTATTCAATTAAAATGGGATTTGGGGGTTTTGTTTTGGTTTAGTTTGGTTTGGTTTCGGTTTTTGTAGGTAAGTTTAAAAGTAATGTTGCCCTTACTCTGCAGGGAAAGCCATGTTAGGATTTTTAATCTAAAAAACAGCGGTTTTAATTGAACCACTCTAGCTATTCCACTGTGAATTAGACTGCAAACATGCTGTTATGGCACATCTTGGGCTTTCAGAAAGAGAAATGGTCTTCCACAGCAAAGAGAGAAATCTCCTTCAGCACAAACATAAATGGCCCTCAAACCAGCAAGCACCCCAGGAGGACAGGGCATTGCTATCCCTCTTCAGGACAGAGCTGACAGCACCCTCTTCCTTCACTCACCTTTCAGGCTTCACAGTGCTGGTCATTCTGTCTTTCTGTTGAAAAGATTAGACAGACTCCACCTAACATGATAGAGCAAGACATAGACTTTTATTTAAGTTTCAGATATTTATTAATTAGTATAAGAAACTCCAACAAATCAGTATAATTTCCTTTTAAAGGAGAAATATTCCTGAGTTAGTGAAAAAAAGTGTGGAAGGCTTCTGGGAGGCTTTCATTCTTTGCAGTCTTACAGGAAACATTTCATTTAGAAGTCTTGCCCTGCTTTTTATCAGTTTGCTATAATCCACACTGTCCAAATATTGATCACAGGGACCCAGTTTGTTCCAGGAATTGGGTGATTCTTTCTGTCTGAGCTGATATCTGGGCTGAAGGATGCCAACACCACATGCAGCACCACTTCAGCACCTCACACTGGATCAATGCTTCTTGGCCTCATTGGGGACTTGGTGACGCATGTGTGTGGCAGAGGACTCTGGTCTGAAAATAAAACAAAACTGCCAGGCTGGGGACTAAGTAGTCTCTGTAAACTGAAGGTAGTTAATTAAACACTGATCTCAGTTTGGCTCCAGAACTGCTCACAATCTATTTTGCCGGAGGTCTAAAGGCATTTGACTCTATGATAAATTCACACTCAGAGTAAATAATAACTTACTATGTGAATTTTTATAATGCAAATTTGGATAGACTCAGTAAATGAGAAGTGGTGATTATTTTTCCTCAATCAATTAAAATTTTATAAAGCTGCATTGTTTGGGTGGAGCTACCGTAGACTCTCTGAAGCATACAGAAAACATCAGATATTGTCCCTGTAGTCAGAAAGTTTAGAGAAGTTTAAGACAAGGGGAGCTTTCTATAAACAGCACAAAAGAGTCTGTATGTGGTGAAGAGTTCTATGTAATAGATCTGTGCTACAAGTTTAGAAACAAAAGAACTGAAGGACAGCAGCATCATTTCAGATTATCGATACATACAAGTTTAATATTTAAAAAGGTTGCTTGGATATTTTTGTTTCCTCAATAAAAAGATGGATTTGACAGTGTCCTCAGCTTTGGGTAGTTGGTTGGTTGGTTTCAGTATTCATTTTATTGATATTAGCACTAAAATAAGTCTTAATGATAATCTGCTCCTATTTGATGAATAGCTATGGATTGACTATCCATTACAAGCAAGCATTCCCCCTCACAGTAAAGAAAGGAAGGCTTGGAATTAGCCCAGGCTTCATTCATAAACTAAAACCAAATAGAACTGTTGACAATAAGATAATGTTCAGCACAAGGATTTAAATTGAATAGCCACATCCCCATCAAATTCATTTTTTTTTTGTAACATGCTATATACAAAATGGCTTTCATGCGCTTTAATCCAATCCCAAAAAATGTAACCCAAAAAAAATGTAACCTAAAAAAAAATGTACCTGATGGTTCTAAACTTAAGACATTCATTAGATGAAAAAAAAAAAACAGAAACTGGTAGTGAAATAAGGAAAAATCTTTGAGTGTTGATAAAATATATGCATATGAAGTCTAGACAGTGACATGAAGATCACATTAAGTGAATTGAATAGTTAACAGTAGAATTCTCCAGCCAAAGAGAATTAGGATTTAGGACTAAAATGTCTATAACCAAAAGTGGAAGTTAGATATTTGGTGACACACAGTTATATGAAACTATCTAATGAATCTCACCCTCATTCTGAAGACAAAATGTAACTAAAGAGTGAATATTTTAAAAACTCAGATTCTAAACTTTGTTTCCTTACAGGTAGAACTGATAATGACTAAAAGACATAAAAGGTATGAAAAACAAACTAAGAAGTGAATTCCTTGGTATGATGTGGAATTGCAACTATAAAGGCCCTGAAAAATAGACTCTTCCGGTGGTTTCAAGGTTTGCGTTAGATCTTAGACTGCTGAGGAAGCTTTCCATGACTCGGGTTCCCATTTCTTTTTATCTTCTCTGAATTCATCTAGGACATGAAAAAAACTAATACAAATCTAACACTTATGTCCACCAACCAAAATGCATATTTAAACAGATGTTCAAAGTGTTCAGAGGCAGGCTGTGGGTCCTCCTGCTTCTGCTTTGTTCTTTCAACATAATCTGCTTTCTCTGTGTCGGATCCAAGAGGCCATTAATGAACTTTCCCTCTGACCAAGAGCAGTTCTACCTCTTTAGACATCAGGGGCTTTTTTTCATCTGGAAATTACAGCCTTATTTCTGTTGACATTACTTAAAAGAAAAACACAAAAGATAATATCCTGACCTGTTGAAGCTAAATTTAAGCTTACATAAGCAGATTCTCTAAATGAATGTCTTTAATTTCATTGTTGCTCAGGGTGACTTTACTGATCAAAAGAGGCAGCACAAAAAAAATTGCTAAGTGAAGTCATTGTGGTATTCTTAACAGTCCTAAATGTCAATTTGAAGAATAGTCCGCTTCTTCTGAAGCACTCCTATTTAAAACAGAGTGGACAGCAACATTGATGGATGATCAAGGCAGTCTGAGTCACACAAGGGGACTTTATGCCTCTGCAAGTGAGGAGACAAATGCAGAATTTTTTTCTATCATTCTCACACAGCTATGAAATGCCTTTAGCTATTCAAAATGCAAAACTGCCTACCAAAATCAGAAAGAAGATAATTCATTCTTTCCTTCCACCTGCATTGGTAAGAACCACAAGCAGGGTGGGAACTTCTCCAGATTTCTTTATTTTGTTCCCCTTTTTGCATCCGTTTACTATACAAACTGTTTTCTCTAGCTAACCTGTCAGAAAGACATCTATTACCTTTACAGAAGCCAACGCACATTGGTGTATGTCACGCTTCAGTTATTCAGTGCCAACACTGTGAAACAAATCTTTTTATCAAGCTTTGTCTGAAAGTCTCTTTTGCTCTGTCAATCACTAAGGAGAGATACATGTGTTGCCCAATCCTGAACTTCAGACCCCAGTAGCAAGTGATCTATGAGCTTAGTTATTTTCTCCCAGGCTACTAACATGACATGTTACCTCTATAGCTCACTTTCCAGTTTTGAAACTACCCTGTCAAGTACAATGCATTAATAACAAAACATGAAGCATCCCTAATATAACCCTGTGCCCTTGTGCACCATTCTTCCATTACTTTCCACCTTTCTGTCTCAAGACAGAAAACTAAAAGGATAAGATACAATGCTATAAATAGAAAAATATGGCAATTCATGGAGGCCTTATACAGGTATGCAAGATGTAGGAGAATTATCGTGTAACTATTGACACTTTAAATTTTATGTTTTGGTGTACCGAAAAAAAAAAAAGTTTTTTTGAGATCTGAAGATGAAGATGAGAAGAGCAAAGTTTCGGACAAGCAAGTTTAAATAACAGGTCATTGCATGAGGAACCCATATATACCTCCATTTACATTTTCTCTGGCTTAATCATTTGTTTGCTTTTCTGCCCTGAAGAACTTTGGCTGTCCATTGCAAAACCCTCTTCATATTGGCAGCATTCCACTCTATTTATCATCATATAGAGTCTGTGTCAGCAGATCCAGTGGCCACTCTGAGAGTTGCCCTCCCACTGGGTGGATGATGAGCTCAACTGATCCATCCCTGAAAGTGCTGAGGGAGCTTCTAGCCCAGATGGCCTTCTTGCTGATCATGTCTGAGGATTGTTTTATTTTGTTTTTCTTTCCCCTAAGCTGGCTCGTTTAATGTAGGAGATATCAGAAGCTGTTTGGTCAGAGCTTAAAATAACAAAAATAAAAAAAGATTTATGAATTATAGTGCAGCTTAAAAAGATTCAAAGATAATCTCCAAAGTTATTTCCTCAGTGATAAAGAGAAGTGATTTTTATATGTGTTTGAATATCTATCACTATTAACAGGTTCAAAGGCAGTCTGCTTTGTGCATTGTTCTCAAAAATCAATGATTTTGCATTTAATGTATACTTTGCTGCATATTTCAGTGTGTCCTCATGTAGAGGACATGAAAATTATTTCAAATATACTTTTAAAGGTTAAAATATCTAGACATATGCATGTGGGTCTTCCATATTCATTGTAGAGAAGACTACCTCCATTTCACTCCTGAATTCTCCTTGATTGTTTCTCTTTAGCAATTACTGAATATGCCCCAAAGGGCCAAGATTTAGTCACATGTAGTCTTCTTAACTACTTGGAGCATATAACTGCACAAAAAAAAATGTGTTCAGCACAATATTAATCACTCAGTGGCCCTTTCAACTATCCAAATGGAATGACCTGGCTCAGCTCACAGAAGATTCTGTCATCATAGACAGTACTGGAAGATGATACATCCAGGTGTCCAAAGACATCATAATAGTATGAATTTTGCTGTCAGTTAAATATTCATTTGAATTTAATATTAGAAACTTAATGGCAAAGTGATTTGCATTTGGGTAATGTCAAAAGTTATAAAACTTAATAATTAAGTATTTATCCAAGAATGACCAATAGGAGCTAGAGAGAGCTGGAGAGATTCTGAGGGTACATAAGACGTGACAGGAGTTCAGACAGAACTGATTTAATGTTGGCTAAAATGAAAATATAAACAGTAACATCACTTTCCCTTAGGTAACAGAACACTTTTTAAATATTACTTATAAATTTTGCATGTTAAAAACATTTCAGGAATGTGAAAGAGTGCAATTATATTTGGATATTCTCATGTGAAAATCAGAAATAAACTAATTCTGGACTGCATATGACTATTAAGTTTGTAGGATAGAAGTCAACCCCAGGCTGTAGAGTATGATAAAGTAGACATAAAGTGCAACAAGAAATAAACCAACATCAAGAGCTAAGACTTAAATTATTTAGGAAGTATTTTAAGTATGCTCAAATATAAAAAGTAATTTGCAAGAGGTGTGGCTTTAGTCAGATATGCAATTTATTTTGCATAAATTTATGCAAGAAAGTTCCTGGGAGAGAATAAGTTTTAGACATTAAAAGTGGTAACAAAATCTTCCCACCTTACAATTACAATTTGGGGGTGTATATGTCATAAAAAGCATCATTCCTTCTAGAAACTTCTTGTCAAGAGTAAATTAGATCCTTTTCATATGGAAAGTGCTTAATCATAACCCTAATACATGTTCAATCTCCCCAACAATTTTTGCATGCATTATCTCTACATTGGAGATGTGAGTTTTTCAAATTAATAACATATATTTATAAAATATCTGAAAATATTTTCTTATTTCTTCCAATAATTATCAATAAAAGGAAAGGCACTTAGTCACTATACATAACCATTATTCTTGCATCTACTGGCTTAATTTTAAATTTTAACTGAGATTTTTATCTAAAGTGTTCAGATCAATAAATGTCATTTAATGAGTTTAGACCTGCTCTTCAACTGGTTTATAGTCTAAATCAGGAGATGGACACTAAACTGATATTTAATACTGAATCTGGGCCTTTGTCTGGTCTATAAAAGTTTGCCAACCAGAGTTTGTTCAACATACAGATACGTTGTTTATTAGCCTTCTTGTTGACTCAGAAACTGAATTATTGAAACTTAAAGCAATACATGTAAAGTCGTATCATATACTCAAAGTTTCCTTTATTCTCATATTTAGGAAAAGCACACATTTTACCAGAAAAACAGATTCTTCTGCTAGCAAGCTAATAAATTTTATTATCCTATTAAATACACCTTGGTTCTGTGGAGGAGACATTTATAGAGAACCACCTTGTGCTGGGTACTATACTATTTCCCAGGGATGGTAAGAGTACTGGGCAACCCACTCCTTGGAGTCCTGGATCAGACAAAGCACTGTGAATGGTCTGTCTCCTACTCTATCAAAGAGACAGTCCCATAGAATCCCACATCAGGATGTTCAAAATGTACACATTTTGTCAATTTTAAAAGGTTTTGAGATCATTAAATGCAGGACTCTTCTACCCCTCTGAAAATGGACTTTTAAACCTTTCTTAATAAAGCAAGAAAGGATGTTCTCAAATTAGAAAGCCTCCTGTGAAATTGTTCTCCACGTAAAATTTTGGTTGCAGCTTTTCAGAGGGTGGAGCAATAGCTCTGCTTTGTCAAGGGCCTTGTTAGCAGACACAAGATCATGGAGTCTGAGGGAAGCAAAATGGGGACCCGAATACATAGGCAGATAATTTCATTCCTGTTTGTAAAGTGTTCAAAAATAGACATTTGGCCAGGTGCGGTGGCACACCGCTTGGGAGGCTGAGACAGGAGGACTGCGAGTTCAAAGCCAACCTCAGCAACAGCAAGGCACTAAGCAACTCAATGAGACCATGTCTCTAAATTAAAAAACTACAAAATAGGACTGGGGATGTGGCTCAGTAGTCGAGTGTCCCTGACATTTGATCAACCTGCTGTTTGAACACCAGAAAAGGATACTAATCAGAATGGTGAAGATGTGTGGAAAGAATCGAAAGAACTCTCCCCAGAGTAAGTGATAGGTGAAGCTAGAAAAGGTAGTAGGTAACCAGAGCAGTAGGCACTTAAAATAGGGAGAATATGTGAATCAGGGCACAGAGATGTAGGACTTAAACTCTTTATGTCCAGGATCCCTAAATGTAGCCAACAGTTATGACAGTGTGCATTTTTTCAAATGCTCTGTTAGCCAATTAATTCAGAAATTCCGTAGTTGATTAAAAACTATGACAGTATATATTTATAGGCACTTACTGATCTTAGAAGACAAAGCAGAAGAGAAGCACTCAAGTTCATAAACAGTATGGGTGTCTTTGATATGCTAAGGAAAACTTTCCTTTCCCAAGAGAATCAAAGCCCCATGATATGGGGTTTTGCCCTATGCATAGCTCTAGAATAGAAGCTGATGCAGGTGTTTGTTTAGTACATCTATTTAGTAACATATAGGGCCTCAAAGATAAACAAGACATATCTGGTACCTCTCCTTGTAGTGTAAATGTTCTAGTACCAAGGTTTTAACCTAAAATAGGTGAGGGGAGTTGTAACTCATATAGGAAAAACAATTACCTTTTAATTACCTCTTTTATCTTTCTTAACATGTAACTAGAATTTTAAGAACACATGATAGGCACATGATAGTCACAAAAGACACAGTGGAAAAATCAGACAGGAATGAATCCCGTACTTCATAAAGAGGGATGAATTTATGTCATTCACAGGAAAATGGATAGAACTTGAAAATAGACTGTGACCCCACAGTCTAGTTGGGGTCAGTCAGGTAAATGATTGCACTCACACATGGTTGACCACACACTAAGAATGGTAGAGAGATTTCTCTGAGAGCACATGGTAGGAAAAACTAACCTAGTCTGTGAATCAGAGAAGTCTGGAACTGTGTGGTTGTGACAGGCAGAATTCTAAGGTGACCCCCAGTGATCCCTGCCTTTATGTAATCCCCTCCCCTTGAGAGGGAAGGACTTGTGACTTGCTTTTAAAATATGGCAAAGGTGAAAGTATTTTGCACACAATAATTAATGCCCCTGACTTTAAGTTATTCAAAAGGGAGACTATGACTATGGCCATACTACCCTGAATGCACCTGATCTCAAAAGAGAGACTATCCTGGGTGGGCCTCACCTCATCAGGTAAACTCTTTACAAAGGTCTAGAAGTGAGAGACCCAGTGAAGCAGCTTCTCCCTGCCTCCACTGCTGGCCTTGAAGAAGCTTCCAGAGAGCCAACAGCAATAATGAAATGAACCCTGACAGCAGCAAGAGAGAGCTTGGAAGTAGATGTGTCCTTAGTCTAGCCTCTGGATGGTATTGCATCCTGGCTGGCTCTTTGACACCCTGGGCAGACAGATGGCTATGCCCCACCCAGACTCCCAGCCCAGGAGACCTGTGACAAAGTAAATGTGTGATATTTAAAAAAAAAATTAAATTGTGAATATAGGTCACAAACCACAGAAATTTTAGCAATACCTGTAACCTCATCAAACATTAAAAAACATCACAGATAATTTCATGTGTCATTGTAGGGTTGCACATATCTAAAAATACCATTTTGCTCATGTTGATTTTTAAGTTTCTTGTTATTGATATGCCATTAGATTTTATTATTTAATGCATGAATAAAAAGCAAATAGCTTGTGATATCATAAATTTAGTTTTTGATACTTTGAATTACTTTTTTTGTAATCCTATGAAATTCATCTTATGCACTTAAAAGCATTGTTCTAAATAAGGGAACTAAAGATCTCATCTGAATGCTAAATAGGCTAAATAGGTCTGTGATACCAGAAATTGTTAAGAACTGCAGGCTAGGGAGAGAAAAGAAATTAATTAAACCAGTGATTATTATTTAATGTATGATGTGATGAATGCATGATAGGGGAAAAATACTTATTTACCTTAGGTGCAGGTATGTGTGACCTGGTAAATAGGGGTGGTCTTATAAAGATGTCCAGAGAAGTTATGCTGTGGCTCCCCTTGAAAATCAGTAGGAAGGCATCACACATTCGAGGAACTAAAGGAAGTGTGTTAGGAAAGGAACTAGAATGTGAAGTTGTGAGTAGGTAGACAGATGCTTGGGGGCAAGAGATGAAGCTGAAAAGATCACATTAGATCCTTCGGTTCATGAGCGTGATGATTGGGTGTTCATACTCCCTCTAAACCTTGTTATGACATCGGCACATTACCCATGTGACATGAACTTTGAGGATCCTATGACTCTTTTTCATTAAAAAAAAAAGAAAAAGAAAAGATCACATTAGAACAAGTAAGGTAAGACTCAAAGGATTTTGCACTTTATTCTAAGGATTATGAGAAGTTCCTGGTGCATTTTTTAAAACAAAGTAAAAAAAATCACTTTGAAAAGAATTCACTTTGAGGAGAGGTAAGCATTAAGCCAGGAGAAAATATGGTTGCATTAATTCAAGAAGATTGTGTGAAACCTGCATTTTCTTCAGAAAAATATGGAAATAAAGAAAATGGACATGATTCTAGAACATATTATGCAATTATACTCAACTTTATTACTACTACCATTGTTATTAATATTGATTATAATTAACCAATAAACTTTATAGCTGTTGCTTAATAATACAGACCATTTAAGTAACTTTGGGTGGCTTAAGTAATTGAAGTTCAGTGAGGAAATAAGTAGGAGTTTCGGCAAATGACAAGTGGCATTTTAACTGACAGTCCATGCAGGAAGACCTGCCAGCCACATGCTGCCTGTAGTGATGTCCATTTCCTAACATTATCCTAAGCCTTCAAGAACCTGCATCATTTTGCATGAAATTTTTTATTATCTGCTTCTATTTCAATTTTATCATCAGCCAAATCCTCTTTTGTCTATACATCCTCCTCCCCAGGATGCAACTCAATAGTTTCATTCATTCTTTCCAACTTATCCATTATCCTACAATCAAATGCAGAATTTTTGGAAAGATTGCTTTATTTTTTCCTAACATGTATTTATTTATTTTGATGTTTTCAATTGATCGCATCTTAAATCTTTTTTCTCTTTCCAGACCCATTGAAACATGAAAAACTATGACATTTATTGTATATATTGGCAGTAATGCATAAGACTTGGAAATCATGTGAGCTGGCCTGGCCTCTTGAAACACTTAGCTTTTGTTGTAAATAGTCTTATGTATATCGATATTAATTTTAGTCACATTTCCAGAATTCAATGAGCATGGTATCAGTAGTGCTGCTACTCTCCCCTTGAGTGTGATATGACTGCCGTCAGTGTTCTGTCCCTCCATTATTCTTTGAGACCAAAGAAAAGACAAGTCAATAGTAGGTAATAGGTGGTTATGAACACATGGGAAACTAAGCAAATAACATTAAGAAATAAAAGTTCTTTTTACTATATAGTAAGGTAACATCTTCTGTAAGTAAGTGAGCATCCATTTTCTTCAAATGTTTTTGATATGATTTCGACTTAACTTTCAGATTAATACTCCCAGAACTACTGATAATTTTGTCATAGAAAGAACACAAAGGAGTTTTTATCATCGCCCTTTTTTTTACAATGAAGTTTTCATCTTATCTTGATAATAAGAAGAAGCCTGAAATAAATCCAAGAGATGATACAAAAGGCACTCTATTAGAAGCACTAACCACATAAGAAATGCCAAAGAAGTTATGTCTAGATAAGGAACAATGCACAAATCAAGCTTACTAACAATATAAAGTTATAGCCTTCTTTTAAAAAAGAATCATGGTATATGTATAACTTTAAAAAAATCTTTGTCATCTGCACCTAAGATAGAGCATTAATATCCAGGATATACAAAGAACTCAAAAAACTTAATAACAAAAAAACAAATAACCCAATCAATAAATGAGCAAAGGAACTGGACATGTACTTCTTAGAAGAAGAAATACGAGTGGTCAAAAATATATAAAAAAAAGTTCACATCTTTAGCAATTAGAGAAATGCAAATTAAAACTACACCAAGAGTTTATATTACTCCAATCAGAATAGCAATTATCAAGAATACAAGTAACAATAAATGTTGGAAAGGATGTGGGGAAAAGGTACACTCCCACATTGTTTGTGGGACTGCAAATTGCTGCAACCACTCTGGAAAGCAGCATGAACATTCCTCAGAAAACATGGAATGGAACCACCATTTGACCCAGTTATCCCACTCCTTGGTATATACCCAAAAGACTTAAAATCAAAATACTACAATGACAAAGCCACATCAATGTTTATAGCAGCTCAATTCACAATAGCTAAGCTATGGAAAAAACGTAGGTGCCCTTCAAAAGATGAATGGATAAAGAAAAATGTGGTATATAAGCAATGAAATATTATTCAGTAATAAAGAAGAATGAAACTGGCATTTGCCAGTAAACAGAACTGGAGATTATCATGCTAAGTAAAATAAGCCAATCCCCCAAAAACAAAGGTTGAATGTTTTCTTTGGTAGACGGATACTAACACACAATAGGGGGAGGAGGAGAATAGAAGTTCATTGGACTACACAAAGGGAAATGATGGAAAGGGAAGGAATGAGTATAGGAAAGACTGTAAAATGAAAAAGACATGACTTTCCTGTGCTCATATATGAATACACAACCAGTGAAATGCCATATCATGTACAACCACAAGAATGAAATCCTAATTAGAGTAAGTTATACTGCATGTATGTATAATATATCAAAATATAGTCTACTGTGGTGTATATCTAAAAACAACAAATATTTTTAAAAATGGGAAAACATCAAAGTGTTTGATTCTACCAATGTAAATAGTCAGGTAGCATGATTACATAGTGAACTTTTGGGTCTGTGAGGACATTCTGGCTCTCTATTTACCACTACATAAAGTCTAAATTCCCTTGCAATTTTCTTGGAACACCATCTGCAATATTAAAATTTGTTCCCTAATTCCAACCCTAATTCATTCTCAGCAGTTAGGACTCCAGTTTTCTTCCAATCTAAGTAATGCTTTGTTTCCATAATCTGGATAAATGTCACCTCTCACTTAAATCAGTTAATAACCCTACCACTTTGAAACTGTAGTGGGTTCCTTTATATCTTGTCCATTTTCCCCTTCGTATGACTTGGAGTCAGTGTGACACCATTGAAATTAATGGTCTGCTATCTTCTACTATTTACTCTTTTTTTTTCTTTTTTTTTTTTATTGTTGGTCGTTCAAAACATTACATAGTTCTTAATACATCAGACACTAGATTGGCAATATGTAAATCAATGGAAGTGTAACTGATGTGATACAGCAATCTGTATACCGGGTAAAAATGGGAGTTCATAACCCACTTGAATACTATTTACTCTTGATGTTATCTACTTTCTGGCAAGAACACAAACTCTGTCTGCTTGCCTTCGGGTGTCTACCACAGAACTGAATGCATTTATTTAGTTGATTGCTTGATTAATATTTAAATAACAAAATTGTTTGAAATTTTGGAACAGGATAGTTCTGAATTAGAATTCTACCTCATCTGTGCATTGACTTATTCAGCAAATATTTATTGGGTACTCACTATGTTCCAGAAACTGTTCTAGATTCAACAATAAAAATAAGAAAAAGTCAATAACAGCACATATACACACAACCAACACCACCACCCCCACACACACACGCACAAAACAATACTTTCTATACCCATGAAGCTAGCATTCAAGCAAAGAGGATAATAAAAATGATAAATTTGTTTTTAGATCAACAAAGAAAAGAATAGATGACAAAAATATTGAGAAAGGAAAGATTGAACCACATGAAGAGGTAACTTTCAGTAAAGACTTGAAGAAAATGGGGAAATTCGTCCTCAGAACTTATCTGGTGAAGTTTGTCAGGCAGGAGTAATATTCAATGAGACACCTTGATTTAGAAACCATCAGCTTCCTTAGAGTGTGTGAGGAGAAGTGAAAAAACAAAATTTGGTTAGAAATAGAAAACAAAGGACAGAGACAGAAAGTATCTGAGAGGTAATGTATGTTTTATCACATGGGACTTTGCATATGATAAGAATTTCATCTTGACTGGGAAGAGGAATGATATAATCTGACTTATATTTTGCATATCTCTCTGGATACTGATTAAAAAGGGATACTGGATACTGATTATTAGTTGGGCAATTGTGGAATGCTTGGACCAGCACTGGGAGTAATGAGAGGTGGCTGAGTTCAGGATACAGAAAGTTAGTAAATTTACTCAAAAGTTGAGCCATCAGGGTTTGCTATTATAGAGTGGGACAGGAAGGGAGGCATTCAGGATGATGCTGAGATATTGAGCTCTAGAACCTGAAAAGAGAATTGTCATTAAGGAGATGAGGACAAAGGATAGAGTACTTGTGGGAAACCAGGTAGAGGTTAGGTTTTAACATTAATTTTAAAATGCTTATCATTAGAATTCCAAGTATACATAGTTCCAAGCCTAATTTTGTTCCAGAACAAATTCCAAGTTGGCAGTTAGATATGTTGTTCTCAATTCAAAAGAGTTGATCAGAATAAAGATATAAATTTGAGAGCTATTAGTAGTAAGATGATGCTGAAAGCCATCTCTAGAGATCATCAGCTGATAGAAAGTTGGAACAGAAAAAAAATAGATCCAAATAATAATAAACTGTGCCTTGAGCCACTCTAAGCTTTAGAAATGATTGAGTAAAAAATGGATCAGTGAAAAGACTAGGGAAAGAGTAGCTGGGAGGGTAGAAAAAGAACTAGGTGATGTGATAGTTTACATGCCAAGTATAAAATGGTTTCTAGAGAAGAGTGACTGATTTGGTCAAATGTTCTTTGTAAATCAAGTGAGATGAGTTCTGAGAAATGCCTGCTGGGGAAAAACATGGAGGTCACTGGTGATTTCCACAAGAGCAACTGCATTGAACAGGGTAAAAACCTAATTAGAAGCTGTTCAAGAAAGAAAGAAAGAAAACGAAGACAACAAGAAAAGGGACTCTTCCAAAAACATTTTTTCTGTAAAGACAAGGATAAAAATGAGGCAGCAGCTACAGGAAAAATGGGTTCAGTTCCAACTTTTATAAGCAAGCTAATGAAATGATCACCAGAGAAATAAAAAATAATAATGATAATGGAGATGGACGGGAGAATTACTGGAGACGTCCCTGAGTAGATGACAGAAGTTGGGACCTACGCTACAAATAAAGGTCTTGGTTCTACCTTAGAGCACAGAATGCTCACCCTAGTAACAGCAGACTACGTGGAATGTTCACCCACCAAGATAAATGCATGGACAAATAGAATGGTAGAAGTTCTTAGGGGTTCTGTTCTGAGGGCTTTGATATTTAGATAAAGCAGAAATCAAGATGACATGCTGAAGTTGAATATGTAGAGAAGTTAAGGAAAGAGAAGAAAAATATTTTAAATAGTACTTGGGCAAGTAAGGATGATAATGAAAAACAAACACAAAATATGATCACCAGAAACCATTTAGAATTTAAAAGGAGACTAGTTACTAAGACAGTGGTTTTTCTGGTTTTTGTTTGTTTGTTTGTTTGTTTGCCAGCCACATTCACCTATGAGAATACAGGTTCAGAGTGATAAAAGTTGGACTTAATCTGGGTTAAATTTTGCCAAATAAATAAGGCAAATCAGAGAGGAAAAGGGAGTTGTAAGTAAGCACTACTCTGATTACCCATAAATCTTGAGTAAGAAAACACTTAAGGACAATGAGGGAAAGAACAAAAATAGTAGAACCAATGAACCACTGAGTTCTAGCAGGGTCAAGGTTCTGCTGGTGAATGGCTGTGGAGAGAATTAGGCAGAGGAACAGGCAATGGGATTCACAAAGTGAGTGACTGAAGTTGAGATTAGACAGCGGTTACTGTTTTTGCCATCGTCAAGGGCAAATGGAAATAAGTGCTTCCAATGTGAAAAGATGAAATCAAGATCACCAGAAAAGAGGAAGCTACAAAACTGAGATAATCTGTGTGAATTTTCATTACCAACATTTTTTAACTGTAACTTTTGCCAAATTACTTACACCTTTTGAGTTTTAGCTTCTTCATAATTATAATGAAGAAGATAATACCTAGTTCCAAATGTAGCTATGAGGAGTTTTGAAACTAACAAGATGAGGTACATGTGCCCTAAAACACTGAATTTGGATGTTTCAAATTACCTAAAATCTGAATTAGGAGGAAAGGCTGTAAATCAGAGAATATAAATATTAATTTAGTCTAAATATTTAAAAAAATCAATCCTTTTAGCATATTTAAGTTTAGACATGGCCAATTAGCTAAAAAATTAATATATCCTGAATTAATAAGAACTTATATATTATGAAATCTCATTCTTAACTTGTAATGGAACCACCATTTGACTCAGTTATCTCACTCCTTGGTTTAAACTCAAAGTACTTAAAATCAGCATACTACAGGGACGCAGCCACATCAATGTTTATAGCAGTACAATTCACAACAGCCAAACTATAGAACCAACCTAGATGTCCTTCAATAAATGACCGGATAAAGAAAACGTGGTACATATACACAATGGAATATTACTCAGCTTGAACAAGAATAAAATTATGGCATTTGCAGTAAATGGATGGTAAATGAATGAATCAGACATTATTACCCTATGTACACATATGATTACATGACTTGTGTGATTCTACATCATGTACAACCAAAAGAGTGAAAATTATGCTCCATTTATGTATGATGTGTCAAAATGCATTCTACTGTCATGTATAACTAATTGGGAAAAAATATTTTAATTAAAAAAAATATAGCTGAAAATAAATCTCAGTCTTTATTTCCATGACAAGCAAACTGTCCAAAGTTCTTTTAATTTTGTATTTCATAAGCCTTATCTAAGACACTATTATTTGTGGTACATTAAAATGCCTTACTTTTAAAAATGAATTCCAAAATATAGATGAATAAACCAACAAAGTTTGCTTTCATAAATTAGCTTCTTGATTTTAGTCTAGAATCATGAAACATACTGAAACATAGGCTATACATCTATTAAAAGGTAGACATTATACATGAATTCAATCCAGAATCTAAATCAGCTAACATCAAGTATAACTAAGTGTAGCATGGTATAGACAGTAATATATATCTGTTTTTCCCAGTAATTTATTTACAATAGATATACTAAATCTTAATAAAATTTAGCTATTTAATCAAGAAAATGCCAAAAATAAGATTCTTGGAAGATGAAGTTAAGAATAAAATAAAGATTGTGAAAAATCAAAATCATATCTCTTAAAAACCAAAAGGGGAAAAAGAGCAAGAAATTTTATTAAAATGCATCCAGCTGTTGAAATATATAAATCTTTAACATTTAAAATGAATAGAATTTAGGGATGTGTGATTCATATGAGTATAGTCTGAAATATTAAGTCAGAGCAAACTCCAGGTCAATAAAATTTAAAATAAACTTGCAGGAACTGGATTAAATGCATATGTGTTTTACTTCAATAATGAACAGAGAATGGAAAAAAAAATGATCATTTTAACAGGAAAAATTAAAAGGCATTGTGTTTTACTGCAATAACTGTTATTTTTTGAATGAAAAAAAAATACCAAATAAACTTTAAAGGAAGAAATGTGGGAATTTTAACTTTAGAGCATAATGAGTTCCATTAAAGTTGGAGACAATTTTTTTAAATCTCTACTATAATATTATACATGAGGAGAAAACTTTGTGAATTGAAAACTTTGAGGTATAAATATAGCTACCAATACCATAAATTACCATTTATAGTCTACAATGTACTAATAACGTTATGTTCATTTTCAGTGAGACCAAAATAGGAAAAAAAAATATGAGTAAGCTAATTTAAACTCAAAATAAGAAAAGAAAAGACATTTTAATAATAAGTGTAACAAAAATGAAATTGAGTTCCATGGTGGATATTGTGCTTCTTATCACCGGAAGTTTGATAACTAAAATGCTTTATAATACTATGAGAGTGACAACTAGAAACATCACAAAGAAAAAAACGTGCACAACGTAGTATCATGAGGCAAAGTTGAAGCAAAGGCCAGTATCTGGGATGACAATGCAAGCGAGACAAGGCAGGCAAATTGGTGAGTGAACAAAATCCCAGGTGGACAGGCGGGCAGGTGCATCCACATCAAGGAGATTCATCAGTTTAGTTAGTGACCTAGAACAAACTCACAAACCCAGAGTAATTGTATTCCTAAAGCAGACAGTGGTAGAAGGAACACAGAAACACAAATTAGCCAAAGGGAATCTAGAAAGCACACAACAAGAACCCATATGCTAGTAGATCACCAAAACCAGAGCCAGAATGACCGCACTAGGCAAGATGATGTTGAAATGCAGCTTCTGCTATGCATTCCTATTTAAGAGCTGAGTCAGTGTCTCCTAGATGGAAAACCACCTGAGATAACTAGATACTTACAAAATGAAGATGAGAAAGCACAACTTAAAAACAAATAAAATCCAAACACTTGGATTCAGAGACCTCTTCAGCGACCTCAGACATCAAAACGTGGAAAGAAATAGCTAATTGAACTCTGCACAAAATAAGGAAAATAATTAGGTATAAAACCGAGCACATATAAAAGGTAATTTTTAACTATTAATATTTCTCAGTCTATTCAACAATTCAGTGAATCTGTTAAAAGGTTTCCTAGATATTGTTTGTTAATTCGATCAGATATTCCTACAAATAAAAATATTAAATATCACCTTATTGTTTACCATAATTCTTTTTCTTTATAAGAATATTGAATGCATTTCTTACTTAAAAAGTATCTTTCAGGCTGATTAATTATCAAATTTACATTATGAAGTCATCAACATTTATTTTTATTTGCTTCTTTCAAAGTATATTATTAACTAAGAGCTGTGTTTTATTAACTTATATCAGGTTTTTTACATTTATGCTAAGAATATTAACATAGCTATTGTGTAACATTGTATATACCACACACCTACACACACATGCAAGCTAGAATCTCATAGTATTAGTATTCAATTCAGAATTTAACTAAGGATATTTAAACTTATCTCTGACCTTACATCACAGTGAGTAACATTTGAAATTTTCAATCATGACTTTTCAGTGAAAGATTACTGGAAAAGAAGCTACAAAACTGAGATTATCTATGTGAATTTCCATGACCACCATTTTCTAACTGTAGCTTTTGTCAGGTCACAGGAAAAATAGATATGCCTATTTGTATTTTAATATATTAATGTCTATGTGTTTAAATGTATCTTTAGCATAGTACATTATTTGAGTGAAAAATTGTTTATTTTTATACATTTAATGAGATTGTTTCCTGAAACGTTTTGATTTTATTCATCCTCAGACCATTCTTATTTACAGAATTTCTGTTGAAGATTAACAATTTCTTACAATAGGCAAGGCAGATGTTACTCATTCCATACTACAAATTTTCTATTAATCCATACTGCAAGACTTTAGGTTATTTGCCACTGTGAAGTCTAGATATTTCCTTAGGTAATCATACATTTATGCCAACCTATATAAATAAAGCTATCTTCAATGTACATGTACACAAATGTAAACATACAATATTTGATGTTGAGAGCCACGGCCAGGTCAAGATGATGCCTGGCATTTTGCCAGAAGGGGCGGTTCCTCCTGCCTCAGGTGCCTGCTATTTTTGAGTTCTCCTGGAGTTCCCCTTGAGTTCCCATTGAGCTCTCGAGGAGTTCCTAGAGAGTTCACAGTGGGTTGGTTGAGTTTCGGTTGAGCTCCAGCAGAGTTCCTGGAGGGTCGCATGGGTGGTGTTTGGGTGAGTTCGGAAATAAAGTTCATTCCTGCTTGAATCTATAAGTGGCTCCACCTCACGGTTATTTGTGCCCAGCCAGACTGCGGCAATTTTATACATATGAGAGTCTTGTAGGTTATGTACTTTATGCTTCACAAATTGAAACAAAGGTCATTTATTATACATGTGAATGTGAAAATTTAATTATGCTAAAAAGTTAATTACCTGTTTCAACTGCATTAAGGCATAATTGAAGTGATTAAATCAATAGCATCTTCTGAATAATATTTTAGATCAATGTTCATGAACAGTTAAATAAATTGAAATGTTATTTCCATCATAATTCCATTTTTCATTAGTTAAGTAACACACATTGTGTATCTTCCAGATAAGGAATACCTCATGAACTCCTAATGAGCTTTTTCTGGGGCTTCAAAGGTATAGAAAACGTGGCCCCAGTCCCAAAGTATGCTTACAATGTGGTTGGTAGGTTAGATAGACAGGTAATTCTCATTGATGCCAAACCAGAAGAAGTAAAGAGCAACCGCTATTAATACCTGAAGGTTGCAATTGAGAACAGCTCTCTCTCTCTCTCATATGTTTAACCTTTCTTAGATTTGAAAAAGCCAAAAGGAGTTATAAAAATGGAAAGAATAAGGAATGTGGGCACAGAAAATTAACAAAATAGAAAGAGTGAAGAGGTCATCTATGTTCATTTATAACATATGATTGAAACTTTTTTGAACCCTGCATTGTTATCTAATTGGACTTGAAGTTATGTTTATTTAAAGGGCAGATTGGTGATCTAGAGGCTCACACATTACACACATAGGAAACATTAATTAAACATTCTTACTAATAGATTCACATGGTGTAAGCTCTTATAATGATTTTGCTTAATCTGTGAAGCATACAAACTTGATTATTAAAAGTATATTGTGATTTAAAGCTGTGTTCAATTTGCCCTAATAAATAAACATAATTTTATGAACATCAAATGTTCTTGCTTCCATTTAAGTAAATCATACCTGTGCATACAATGAACTTAGACACACACACACAGAGAGCAATTCTCAGGAAATGACATGTTTCCATTTAAAGGAAAAAAAAACAGAATCCTCTTCTTAACTGATTTAATAAACTGAATTATATTTAAAAAGAGAGAAAAAAACAAATCTGGTTGTGTACTTTTGCACAGAAAAATGATAGTAGACATAGGGAGCCTTTGATAAGAATTTTGAAGGATTTCAAGAGGCTAAATAAGTCATAGTTAATAATAGTTCATTTAAATGAGGAAGAAAGTATTGTAAAGATGAATAAAATTTTATGGATGAATTCATAATTTTAAGTCTGAAAACAAGGTGATAGCTGGTGTTTAAAAAATGCCCTTTGTTTTTGAACTGTTCTCATTGTTGAATGGTTGAAAATGTGCTTTACTTGAAACCTATTCCTATGTGAAAATCACTGAGAAAATGCATTAGATATGAAGATCATTGCAAAAATTTTTTAATTAAATTAAATTACCAAAACACAGCAGTTCATCTTTTTCCAAAGAGAACAAAAAATGACTGCTGGGGGCAGGGGAGGACTGGTTTGATTTGTGCAAGTACCTAATAGGAAATAACACATTAGAGACTCTGTATCCTCCTAAGCTGAAGCAACTGATCTCAGGGCCACCTCCTCAGACAGAGTTTTATAGTTTGAAACAGTTCTATAAAGAATTGAGATTGGTTGCTAATAATATTTTAAAGTAATACTGTTACATCAATTATTTCACCTGGCTTTTTCTTTTTCCATTTCTGTTGCACTTACCTTGTAACATGATATTTTTTAGTAATGAGTAGGCTAACATAGAATTCAGAGTGCTGTTTCTGCAAACAATGTGTATTAATCAATTAATGTGACTCATCAGTGAAAAGATTGATCAGGGAATGGAAAATAGAAAGAGTGAAGAGGTCATCCATGATCTAATAAGACAGCCCACTCACAGTAACTGCTTATTAAGAGGGAAAACATGAACAATTAAGAGTCGAAAATAGCCCTTGAGTCAATCAAATCTCCAAAATGCCCAAGAAGTGTAAAACTCAAATCGAGAGGAAGAAATAACAAAAAGAAAGGAAAACAGCTACCAAAAGATGAAGCCATATCAGAAACCAAATTTGGCATAATTGAAGCAAAAAGCACTAACCAAAGTCAAAGAACTGCATAAAATAAATGACTAAATTAAAGCAATACAACAGAAAGGGCAAACACACACCAAAAAAAATTCTGGAATGCTAAAGGTCAGTATACATGATCAGCTGCACTTCCCTCGGGCAGTGAACTTTCTTGACCACAATAATTGCTAATAGCTTAGGAGGTTATCCCATCCATAGACATTTACATTTTAATAAGGATTTGTGAAACTTTAAAAGCCTTCTAGACACAAAATGTATATTCCATTATTAAATGGCAGAATGTCAAATTTTGTTAAAGTTATTTTGTGGCAGAGAGCCTTTCTTAGGAACCCATAAATGTGGCTTAACTGGAAACCAAGGGCCTGACCGAAGAGTTCTATTTAATCGAGAAATTTAGGGGAAAGTTGACACTATCTAAGCAGTAAAGGTGAGAAGTGAAGGATTAGAGAGAGACCTTAAAACAGCACCGAATCAAAGCAATTTGTAATTGCGGAAGAGAAATTCAAAGCTAGCCTGATATTTTACTCAAATAGAAGTAATCTGTATTTCTTTTTTCCTTGCTTCTTTTAGACCAAAGAATTTTAGGCTTCTTTATTTTTAGTTAAAATAGTTAAATTTCTATTTAAATTAGATAAATTGAATTTTTTTCCTTGCCACCCTATCCTCCATCATTCTACTGACAGTGAAGAGATGAGTAAGTGGAGGAGTGTGGACACATCCCCACATGAACAAGAGGAATGGGAGAACAAAACTGGAAACCACAGAGCAGACAGTCCAAGTACCTGACTTGGCAAAGCACCAGAAGCGGACATCAGAAGGAAGATAGAACAAACGAAGGAACGTTACAACACAGAAACCACCAGAATGGTTCAAGAATGGAGCATGGATGTTCTTGGGGTGGGGGACACAGAACACCTCTGGGGCTGGAAACAGGTATAATGGTTTAAAACCTGTTTTGAAAACTTTAAACTCTCCACCATTTCCTAAATCAGGTAACTGGCATTTTTCCCATCTCACATCCCACACAAATCTGGATATGACTTTTAAAAGAATAAATCAAGAATATTCTAATCCTGGGGACATGAGGAATTTAGGGAAGATGTGCCATTATGAAAACAAGATATGAAAGGAAATTGTTTGTGTCGAATTGTCCTCCTTGTGAATGTCTTAGTGCCTTACTTCTAAGTATTAGCACACACTCTATGATAAATTTGAGAAAAGCCCCTAATAGGAAAATTTGCACCCAAGCAAAATAAAACAGCTTAAGTAATTTTGAAGTGAAAAGATTTTAGTGAAGGAAAATGTTGAAATTAAAATGTTGAAATGTTTTTGTTCAGAGAGACAAAGAGAGCAGGCTATATATGCATGAAATAAGAACAAAGGGCTACAAAATGAATATTCATAAACCAATCAAAAAAGAACCCTTGAAAATTAAAAATAAGACAACAAAAATAAAATGAAATGGAAAAAAGACATGTAGTATCAACAAATGTCAAAAAAGGAAAAATATAAGCAAAAATGAGGAAATTTGAGAACCAATGCACGGCACTGAATGTCCAACTGATAGGAATTCCTAAAAGAAAACAGAGCAAAGCTAAAAAATTTATAGACCCTAAGGTTAAGAATTTTCAAATTGAACAGATTCACAAATGGTTCAATACATGGGGTGGGGGATTCTTATTCATGTCATTATATAATTTAAAAACAGCATGAAAAGAGCAGGCTCTAATTGCTTATAGATAAAGTAATAAAATGGTACAGTAAATAATTAGGATTCAGAATTGGGAATACAAGGATAACATATTTCTGTAAGTCAAAGTTGTAACAACTTCTTGGAAGTATTAGAATGGAAGAGGGTAAGAGGTGATGCTGAAGAGAATCAAGACAGCTAGATCCTTATCTTTCATACAGAAAGTCAATAGATAATATTTAATACTAAAAATAGTGTAGTAATAGCAATATGACACTTAGATCTTATATATTTAGAAATTTATAATCAAGTAAAAAGCCATCAAAAACTTCTAAGGATTTCAAGTGCCTACCTCCAAGTGATGAAAATTGAGGTTAGAGCAGAAAGATATTTTTCTTTCTGTCCTTGTAGGACTAATTGTCTTGTTAGCCTAACTTCACGTAAAACCTTGACTTGTTTTTATTAGCAGCATGTTTTGATATTAATTTCTACTTATTTGGTTTTTAAGTATTCAGCGGGTCCTATAAATATCCAGTTTTAGTCTTTTTCCAGTTCCAAAACATGATTAGCCTATTTTTCATCCTACTGCATGACTAATTATTGAGTCCACTATGTTTATTATTCTTCAGTGACTCTGGTTATTCATAAAGTAGGTCTCCTCCTTCTATGCTCCACTCTGACAACTTTGTTTATTTTTTTCCCCTGAATTCTTGTCTTTCTTCATGTTCTGGGTCTTTCTCAGATTTCTCTTCTGCTTAGCTTCAAATAATCTCTATTGTCTATTACGTTTTACTGTTTTCAATATTAATTTGTCTAGTCTACAATCATGCATTGCTGAAAGACAGGAGATACCATTAGAGAAATGAGTCATTAAGTGATTGTGTAAACATCAGAGTCTTAACACGAACCCAACTGCCACAGCCTGTCATGTACTGTGGCTACGTGGTCTAGCACATTGCTCCTGGGCTGCAAGCTGTATAGCATGTGAGTGTAATATAGTGAACAAAGTGGGAAATTTTAACACAATGATAAGAATTTGTGCATATAAGCATACCTAAATATAGATAAGGTACAATAGTATACAATATAAAACATAAGAATGAAACACTCATCCAGGCACTAACCAGAGATGGAGATGGCAGGACTAGAAGTTGCCCTCGATGAGTCAGTGGATGAGGGCTGAGTGAAGGGGAAGACAGAGGCTCTTGGACACTGCTGTAGACTTTATAAACACTGCATACCTAGGCTACGTTAAATTTATTAAAAAATTTTTTCTTTCTTCAAAATAAATTAAAATCACCTTACTGTGACATTTTTTACTTTATAAATTGTTAAGTTTATGAACTTGTTGACTCCTGTAATAACCCAACTTAAAATATAAACACCATGCACAGATGTACAATTTTCATTTTATCCTTATTCTATAAGCTTTTTTTCTATTTTTAATTTTTTAAAAAAACATTTTGTTAAAAACTAAGACACAAACATGCACATAAGCCTAGGCGACAAAGGATCAGAATCATTGATATCACTGTCCTCCTCGTCCACATTTTGGGCCACTGGAAGGTCTTCAGAGGAAGAGGCATATATGTGATGTCACCTCCTATGTTAACAGTGCTTCTTCTAGAAAACTTCTAGATGACCTACCCAAGGCTGTTTTACAGTTGACTTCTATATATGTCTATATAGATTGTACTCTAAAATATTGATTAAATATAGTAAATCTATGAACCAGTGACAGTCGTTTATTATCATTACCCAGAAGTGTATACAGTCCATCTGTTTACAACATAACCACAAACAGTCTACAGTGTTAACAATGACTAGGATGCTACTATACAACAGCAACTCTTCAACTCCATTATAATCTTCTATGACCTCCAATATATATGCCATCCTTCATTGACCAAAGCTTCATTATTCAATGTGTGCCTGCATTTCAATTTCATCTCATCGTTCTCCTCTTTTATCAAATCTTGTTTCTATTTAATACAAAATAGCCATTTCTGAAATCTTTTTCTTTATAATATATTAAATCTAATTAAGAATATAGATCCTCCACTACCTTTTACAGAATAGTTTATCTTTTTTTGTGCATGAACTAAATATCTTTTCCATGGATACAGCGTGATTGTTTTGTATTTATTCATTTAAGAATTTGATTTGTTGATCTTAATTGTTAATTTCAATCAAATTTGGAGGACTAAAACTCACCATCAGAATACTGACTGAAACAGGGAATCCTACTCTATCTAGGACCATACAAAAAAAAAAAAAGAAAACATTTAAAAAATGTTTGGGGCAACTTTTAAACTCTGCCTTATGGTTATATAAAATAGTGGGGTTCGTTTTTTACATAATCACACATTCCTGGAATACAATTTGCTCCATTTCAATCCTCAGGGGCAACATTTAATTACTTTCCCCTTAGGGCATGAGCTATTAGAGTCCTTTCTCCCCAAGTACAAGGTTGAAAAGCAAACTGAGAGAAAAATGCAAGTAAATAATCTGTTACAAATCCTTTTAGGACTTGTAATGATCCTTATCATTTTTCCTTTATTGTTATTTGATCTAAAACATTTTCCTAGTAATAAAAGCAACTAAGAAATGGTAAGGTCTTTGAGCATATAATTCACTTCTTTGTCACAAAAGTTACATGGAAAATCAACAGACAAATTTGAACAAAGTTTATTTTCTCTCTAAATATGAATTAATGCCAATGTCTATGTTGTCTTAAGAGGTAGTAAAATGTAGACTCAGCCTATAAATTTAAAATAAGTGCTTATTTAAAAGTCTAATATCTAATAAAAATAAAACATTAATACAAATAAGTAACAAAAATAGATGTGACTAAATTCAAGACATATAAACAAGTATAACATTTAATGAACTTCTGGGGTAAATATTTATACACAAAAAAAATTATTTAAAATTTTTTATTCAGATTACAAAATAAAAATGAGGCTACATCAATTAGTAATCATTTCTAACAGTGTTTAAAGCAGTTGCGTGGATAAAAGGGTGAGATTTATTATTGGTTAAAGACAGTATTTCTGCTTTTTCCCAGTCTGTTCCACAATCCATCCCTCTTGGCCTTTAAGCAGAGGGACTGCCCTCAATTTATTGTGCCTCCTGTTTTCCTATGCCCAGTGTGGAATTTAGCTTGAGGCCTCTTAGACAGAACTATCCTTCTCTGAACCTAAACAAATAGCATCCATGTTTTTATTTTTTTACCTACAATAGTATTGTTAACAATAATCATGACTATTACAGGATAAAAGATTCCTAAAAGAATCTTCATTCAAATGATCGATGTGAAGCACTGTATCATTGGTCACTAATATAGTCCTAAAAACTTAAACATCCAAGAGAGACACTTGTTCTACATAAAAGAACAAATTCTGTTTGTTACTACACTGTTGGCTGATGAATTAATGTTGTACCAGCCTGGTTGTGGGTGGCAGTTGCAGTCATTTAGTTTAGTTTTGGCTCTGGAAGACAGTTTGCCAATCGTTACTATCTTTCTTTCCTCTGAGGGGAAAAGGCAGAATGGGAGAAATAGATTTCAACTTGACCAAGACTAAAGGTCAGAGCTGTTCTCTCTAGCCATCTGTCCACTATTAGAGATGACCTATCCAAGCAGCTCCTTGAGGATAGCTAGTAGGGCCGGAAGGAAAAGAAACTCTGAGGAACTTGTCCAGAATATTCCTGACTTCCACCTTCTTCCGAAGGCAAAGCAATTTCCTGTGAAGAAGAAATTTTAATATACATATTAAATTTTTCTTGGATAGTCAAATAATATTTCCCTCCCAGAACCTTCTAGAATTTCACCTAACATGTGAAGACAGAAAGTAGTAAGTACACAGGTGTTTTTGAATTAACCCTCAAAAAGAAAAATTAAATATTTGTAAGCTGCCTTTTCCAGAATTATTTTTATGAGAAAATGAAATATCTGCTACTGTGTATAAACATTTCTTAAATTATTATTGATTATTGTTTACTTTCTTATATGGGTACCATTTTGGAGTTCTCTAGCATGCACTGTAATACTGATTCCAGTGCTACAATTTTTAGCAAATTATATGCAAGATGAACTCTTGTAGATTTAGGAAGGAGAGAAAAAAGCCTGAGTTTTTTGAGAGAGAGAGTTGCCTTTTGACTGGAGATTAATCCTCTTTTTCCAAAATTATAAAATTAACCATGCAGGAATTCTTTAGGTGGTCAAAGGAGCAAGGTGGCTACCACAACAGTCAGTGGGCGGGAATGCTGCAGGGAATCAAGCAGCACAACCCAGAGAGTCAAGGGTGAGGGAAGAGTAATCAACACATGTGACTTTCAAATTTCCTTCCCCAGTCTTAGACTACGAAAGGCACAGAAATGAAAATTCTTCCCGCAGTCTATCTGGAAGGCAAAGGAGAGAGAGACCTTTCAGCCACTTCTTCAGGTCTTTTTTCTCTCACCAGTTCTCTCTCATTCTTTTGGTGTGCCAAGTCCCAAATGTCAGGTCCCCAGAGGCCGCTTGTGGTCGCCACAGCTTCAGAGCACCAGCCAGGCAGTGAACAAAAGGCGGATGAATTGCTCAGTCCAGAAAGACTTTTCTTAATACCCACCTATGAATAAGAGAGTGACATTACCAGAATGTTTTATCATTTCTAAAAAGTGACTTAGATTGGGCTTCCTGAAAATCATACAAGATTCTCAGTTAAATTTGAATTTCAAATAAACAAGGAATAATTTTTATGGAAAATTATGTTACAAGTGTTGCATGGGGTATTCTAAAAATTATTTCACATTTATCTGAAATTCAAATGAGCACATTACATTTTTACTCACTGTATCTGGCAACCCTAGATGGAGACGGTATCACAAAGCTCAACCACAAAGAGGCAAATGACATTGGGGGCTTATACTTGCTTTCTCTGCTAATTGTTTCCTGTGGGCTCAGATTCACAGAGACCCAGCAATCATTTGTTCCCTCCCCATCCTCTGCCCTCCCATGCTTATCAGAAAGGGAACTTGTGGACTGCTTGCAGAGTCAGATGCTCCTTTGTGCCCAGACAGGGCATGTGCAAGGCCAGGAGAATGGTGAGAAAGAAACAGTCAAACGAAACTTCTTTTAGCTTACTTTTTTGCCAAGAACCAGTTCTGTTTAGTGAGAATTTATTCATTTATTCCCCCAAACTTTTTGAGTTTGTACAGGGAGCTGGCTTTCCTGTTTGCTCTGCATCATTGCCCACTTGCTGGTGCAGTACCTTCTAGGTCTATTTTTCTCCTTTTTTCCCCATGTCACATTCGGGGTTTCTTCAGATTCATTTAATAAGCATTTATGGATAAAATGGGCTTTGTTAATAAGTTATGAATAATTGGAAAAGGAGAATTTTTCTAAGTTTGCTTAAATGGGACCCTTAGAAACTCTTTCCCAGCCATCTCATGTTCCAGACTAAAGAACTGAGACCCAGACAAATTTTGATCTGTCCTTTTCCCCCCGACCTGGTGTCACCTTCTAGTGTGTTGTGGAGATTTTTGTCAGACTGGAAACTCAGTGACACCTACCTGTGAATCCTGTGTCTGTCACCTAGCACTGCCTTTTCCTTTTATAAAATAATTCACAAACCTTTTTTCTCATCTTTGAAATAGTGATAATAGTGCCCTAATTGGGTTTGTGAGTAAATTTAAAAAGAATAAAAATATCAAGTGACTAACACAGAATGGGGACTTAGTGTTCCTTTCTTTCCCCTTCTTCTCTCTTACACAGCTAAATCACAACCAAATAATGTTATAACCCAACTAAAATTCTGGGATTCTGATCTTACCCTTCTCTCCAAATTATTCTGCTCTTCATGGAGATAACTCCATAGATTTTGAAGAGGAAGGCCAGATATAAATGCAGTAGTTCCCACTTAAAAGATGATTATATGGTCCCTTCTCTAGGCTAGCAAATAAATACAGAGTTAGTCTGAATAATGACATTTTAAGGCTAGAGGGAAAGGAGAAAAGAAGAAGGGCTCATAAAGGTATATCTGGTCTACCCATAGTTAAATGATGGCATAACTGAAGATCTTCAATAAGGAAGATTGCATCCACAGTGTAATTTATTTCATATTCAACAATGCTATGTGAAGCCTGAAATATTTTCAGGAATTGACAGTTGTAAGAAAATCCATGTTGTTGATACTGAGTCATTAATGTGCCAAGAATAGTTCTGAAATGTGAAAAAAAAATTCTAGAAGGAGTTAAAAGACAGACACATCCCTGCCTTATACCTTATAAATGACTAATATTGCTCCCTAGAGGGAAAATGGTATTACCATACAGTTATGCTATTTAGTTCCAGTTCTAACTAAGATCTAGGAAAGCCCCAAGCCAATAAGGACAGGAAATGAGCTTTGAATGTGGGCTCCACAGCTTACTAGCTGTGTAAAATTTCAACACTTTATCTGAGGCCCTTTAACGCACACACCCCTACCCCCATCTTGTTATTGGTATAAAGTAAGATTACAATAATGTCCAACTCATAGGGTGCTATAAATAATCTTTTCCCCCAAAAGCACTGGATACCTTTTATGTGCCTGGCTCTGTGCTCACAGTGCTAAGGACACATGAGCAGCCCCAGGTAGACAATAACAGACTGTAAACAGCACGAAGGAAATAACTAAAAGGATGTGTGAGAGAGAGACTGGCTTTAATAGATGGCCCTGGAAAGCTTTTCCTTCAGGTGGCATTTCAGTTGAAATCTTATGTGAGAGGGAACCAGTCCTGCAAAGAACAACAACAAAAGCAGCACACAAAAAGGGCAAAAACTTGCCAGAGAATGAAAACGGCAAGTGCAAATGTGTTGAACTGAGAAAGAACTTGATGTGTTGCAAAATGAGCAAGGAGGGGAGGGGTGTGGGTTGAGTGTAGTGAGGGAAGCAGAGCCTTTTATCCCATGATAAGAAGGTTGGGTTTCATTTTATCTGCAAAGTGAGTCAATGGAGATTTTTAAACAGGGGCTGACCTGATTTGATTCATAGTTTTGAAAAATTCCTGTGGCTGCTACAGAGAAAATGGCCATTTGTATCTGGCATATAATGTCAAATGTTAGTAATTAGTCTGTTACTATATTGTTTGTTTAATGATACCTTTACTATTCTTTATTTTTTATATTACTATTGATGCACACCCAGGGTATTAATGATGGCGTCATATCATGATGGCCATTCGCAGAATTAAAATGACTACCATCCAGTAGGATAAATTATTTTGCAGCAAATGTTGCTTTCTGTGTAGCCTTGAGCAAGTTAACCTCTCTGAACTTCAATCTCTGGATTTGCAAAATGGTAATAATGATAAGGCTATTGTAGGATTTAAATGAGAAAACATATAAGATGCCTAGTGTAGCGGCAGATAGTAGCAAATAACAAATGTTACCCATTATTACCATTTTAAGTGGATACACAAAGGGAAAACATAATTGGATACATTTTTCAGCTTCAGACTCTTAGGAACATGAAACATACAGAAATAAATGCAAAGCTTTTAGCGTAAACATCCTTTGTCTTATATTCTTGCATAGTTCTTCCTCTTATTCCTTTCTTATGGGGAATCACCACCAATTAGTATATAAAGAGTCATTACCAAGGGTAAAGTAGACCTTGCTTCCCTTTAACAAGTGGACAAACTACAGCTCTTTCATAAGCCGTGATGATTGGTGCAAAGAGGGCATGTTACCCAAGCAAAAGAGTTCATCCAGGAACAGTTATGGCACAGCAATAAGAAAAGACTGACTTTTCTAGAGTGGATGAATATATAAATTGACTCAGGGGCTACTACTAGTCCTTTTTGCTAAGTGACAGATAGAGATACAGAGTCCTGGTGACAATGTTTAAGGCCCTAAAGCAATATATAAAGCTAGCCTTTCCACTGAACATTTCCACTTTCATAAACCAGTATGAATAATCAAAGAGTCCTCCTTAATAGACTAATGCAATTTACAGTCAGTTCTAGAAGTACATTCATCTACTTTGATCACAAATTTTATTTCCTAAACTATATATTTTACCTGCTTTAGATAAAGGGACTTGAAATACTATCAGGTGCCATGAACAGGGTTGCTATTAAAATACTTCCTTTTTACAGAAAAGTAAATGGGAATGGATTTCCCCTCCCAGAGCCTAGCTATTCTTCCTTCTCCCATCTATCTTTCCTCTCACCAAACTCCTGATCTAGCTTACATGCCAGGTCACCCCCAATTTTAAAAGTTCTCTAGGCTCTTTTCTGCTTCCTGCTCCATCTGCTGTTGACACTGCTCTAGCTGTTACTGCTAAAAACTCAGTACAAAACTTTTAGATACAGTGTTAGTTATGTTTAAAGCATTTATATGAATAAGAAATGACCAAAAAAAGAAGACCAAAGAAGAAATGTGAGGATAAGTCCTGAGAGGAGTATACCTTCTTCATTACTTCTAAAGTAGAGCAGAGTTTGGAAATAATGTTTTCTGTATCTAAATTTTTAGTAGATATTATAGAAAGACCAATAGCTTCAAAGCATATGATTTTAAGATCTTATCATCTCACAAAATCTCCATCACTTTGAAGTTGGTTTGGTTTAATAGTGTGCCAGGATATTTATGCAGGCAGTAAATCTATGAGTTTCCAGGAATGGACCAAGGCACCACCTCTCCTTGCTGCCCAGGATCCACTCCCTCCCACCATGTGATACATACCATGCTTTTGACTCCAACTTGCACTCTGGGTATGTGAGAGAGCGCCAAGTGGCAAGAAGCATCACAGTGTGATATAGAACTATGGGCTTTGAGTTACTAATGCCCAGGTCCCTGCCCACTCACCCTAGGTCTGTGACAATGGGCTTTGAGTTACTAATGCCCAGGTCCCTGCCCACTTACCCTAGGTCTGTGACATTGGGCCAAACACTTTACTTATTTAAGCATTGGTTTCCTTGTCAAGAAAATAATACTTGCCCTGTAAGATTACTCATATTTAGAACTAGTGCATGTATCATGTCTAATAGGATCTTACATACTGTACTAGATTCTATCAGAAGAGTGTAGTAGTTAAAAAGCTCAGGCTCTGAAACCCAGTGGCCTGGGTTTGAATCCCAGCTCCTATGTTTACAAGACTTGCTCTGTTAGACAAGTTATTTATCCTTCCAAAGCTGAGATATCCTCATCTGTAATGAAAGAATGTTGACTCCTTCTATCTCATTAATTGGCTCTGGCAGTTAAGTGAAATACTGATGAATCATCATTTTCCTAAAACTTACATAGTGAAATAATAGAGAATTATCACAAAAGCAACACTATTGCTTCCTTCTCACACAGGTACATTCTTACAGAATGACCTGAGAGGGAATCCAGGAATTTTATCAAGCATCTACTCTGTCCTACGCCTGTTATGGGTATATGTCATAGAACAGTGACAAAGACTTTTACCCTCATGGTGTTTATGTGTTTCTAGTTATATAATGCTGACTAACACTGTATTTTGTAATAATTTGAACAGCATTTATGTATTGTGTCCAGAGTAAAACACTAACATTTTTTAAAATATTTTTTCTATTTTTTTCTATTCTTTCCTTTTATAACTATAAATGTCAGTCAGGTATTAGATATATTAGGTATATCATCCATTTCCAAGAATTGCCATGTAAAGAGGATACTTTGAAATTTTCAGAAACAAAAATATCTCATAATGATGTTTTTAAATAATAGAATAAATACTATTTTTAAAATAATTATAATCCTTCATGAAAATACAATTTATTCTTAGAAAATTTATATTTTAAATATATTGCAGAAAATTATTAGTAAGTTACATTTATGGTGTATTTTTACCTATTTGTGACTTCTAATTAATTTTGCAGATTACCAAAATTAAAAAAAAATTCTGATAGTCAAGACAAGTTTAAATGATAGACATATTATTATCACATGGAAATATATAAGCATAAAGTAAATACTCAATAAATATGTATGGATTGAATGATTAATTCACATATCAGATGTCACAAGGTGCAAAATTTATTTCACTGGAAGTATTTATTTTATTTTATTTTTTTTACCTAGAAAACACAAGCAACTCAACAATCTCATAAGCAAAACTTAATCTCTCTTTTTAAAATTTATTTATTCTAATTTGTTATACATAACAGCAGAAAGCATTTCAATCCATAATTTTAATTTCATCATGTAAACAACTATTTGAAGCAAGGTCACAAATCAGAGATACAAATGCTCTAGAATAGAACTCAAGAAGGTAATGAAAGAAAAAAATTAAACCCCAAAAATAAAGATAAAATTAAAAGGACAAGAGAGAATCATCATTGTCAAAAATATAGTTTGGATCACAAAAAGTGATCCAAAATTAAAATAGCTAAACATTTTTAAAGGATTAGATAGCATCTTGCAGGTATTGAAGACAATCCAAGGAGATCCCTCAAACGCATAGTCTCAGTACCACATGTTGGCTAAGAAAAGATGATGCTTGGTTTGGACCCTAAGGAGTTAGAACTGCCTGTGCTGTACTTATGTGGGGACATCTCTTGCAGGACTAGAAGCACAGGTCTGTTACTTAGGGGAGAGTCAAATTCAACTCCATGGTTACATTTCTTTCATGTTCAGAGAGTGGCCCGGGTAACTTGCTGCAGGGCAATAACATACATGTGGGTTGGTGAAAGTTTCTTTCATTGTAACAACTAATACTTATATGTGAAAAACTAGTCTCCTTCCTTGCTTGCTATGTAATTTTTTTCCAAATATTTAATTAATATTTTATTATACCTAGTAACTGTGACAGAGATAGTTTAGGTTGATGTCAATCTCAGAATGATCACAAACATATCCTCTGAATGAAGCTTTAATTGCCTAGAGCATAAAATGCTAGCCTAGAATAATTGCATGACAAACACAACTTTCATATACTGATATCTTTCCTTCATGTGCACTGGCAAGGGCATAATGGGAACAAAATGGCCAAAGGACAAGCAGCAGGACAGAAAAGGCAGGCAGAGGAGGGCTTGAGCTAATAGCCCTGTATAAGTAACCTTTACTCTATGCTGCTGACATTCATTTAATATAGGTCTTTGAAAATTGCTACAAGTTTGATATGGGGATTTTAGAAGTCACATTTTAAACCTAAACTCTTACCCTGTTTTTAATTTACTTTTTATAATTGTATAACGAAGTCCAGCTATGTGACTTAGGTTAAATTTTATGACCATGCATTTTAGATAAAGAAATCAGGACAATGGAAGAAATTCTTCCCTTCATCTTTCCAAAGAACATGGATTAAGGACAGAAAAAGCAGCCATTTGAGTTGAGACACTGTCAGTTTATTTTAGTATATAATTTGTCCCTGGAGGCATGGTGAAACATCCTATGATTTCAGGAAAAACTAGGGCAACTAAGGGGGGAAAAATGGAAATGGTTCTTTCCTTTATTTATTGATGTGTTTGCTCTCTATGAGACAGAGAGGGTAGAATCTTAGAACCTGTGACCGTAAATCCATACCATTGGATTTTGGATTCTACTATTTATGTGATCTTGTGCAAGGCAATTAACATCTCTGTGCCTCACTTTCCTCATTTGTTAAAATGAGAATGCTCCTGTAACTATTTGGGTGACAGTTAATTTTCATAAATCATTCATAGCCTTGCTCAGCACATAGCATGCACTAAATTAATTTTAACTCTTCTTAATTACATTTTTATAAGCAATCAGGAAATCATAATCCATTACAAAAATATATCAAATTAGGTATCATTGATGATTTCCCACAAATTCAGTTGAGGAACAACTGTACTTCATATTGGTGTTTCAAACATAACATTTGTGGACGCTCTCTTATTTCTGAGGGGGCATATGAGGTATATAGGTTAAGGAGGTGATGGCTGCATGAAACTCTCTTAGGTGAAGTTAAATGTAGATGAATTACCTGATAAGTTGTATGTTATAACATATATACATCATCATCATTGTCATATTTAAGCCTCCCATTAACATAATGAAATTAGAAGGTATTACTACTCCTGCTGTGAGTTGAATTTTATTTCTATATTAGTCAACTTTTTAATCTCTGTGACCAAAAAAAAACTGACAAGAACAATTTAGAAGAGGAAATTTCATTTGGGGTTTATGGTCTCAGTAAATGATCAGTGGACTGTCTTGCTCTGGGGCCTGAGGGGAAGCAGAACATCATGGAATAAACAAGTGGCAGAGGAAAGCCGCTTGGCTCATGGCAGCCAGGAAGCAGAGAAAGAGGGACTACATTGCCCAGTAGCCCATACAAATTATTAATCCATCAAATGGTCTAATCCCCTTGTGAGCTCTGATAATCCGATATTTTCACCTCTAAACATTACTGCATTGCCTAACACATGAGATTTTGGTGGGACACTCCAGATCCAAACCATAAGAATCACTGTTCCCAAAAAGGAAATATTAAAATCCTAACACTCAAGTACTTCAAAACTTGACTTTATTGGAGATAGGGCCATTGCAGATATAATTAGCTAAGATGAGGCCATATTAGAGTTAGGTAGACCCCTAATCGAATGTGACTAATGTCTTTATAAGAAGATGGCCATGAAAACAGAGACTAATAAAGATAAAGCCTTGTGACAATGAAGGCAGAGATACGAGTTATAAACCTCGAGGCAAAAATGAAGCATCAGAGATCTGCAACAAACACCGGAAGTTATGAAGAGCCACGAAAGGATTCTCCTACAGCCTTCAGAGGGAGCATAGCCCTACTAACACCTTAGATTCAGACTTGTGGCCTCCAGAATTGTGAGATAGTGCATTTATTTTTTATTAAATGACCCAGGCTGTGGCACTTTGTTACCATAGCCTCTAAGAAACAAAACAATCTCTATGTCTCAAATGAGGAAATTCAGGCCTGCAAGGAAGAAATTTATGCAAGATTATACAAATAGTAGGTAATGAAACCTATTTCTGGCTTCAAAAACTCCACTCCTTCGCTTCCAGCATCTTCTCTCTTTTCATGGGTTCTTCACACACTGTCCACTCCAGCTATGATCTTTAAACTAACCCTCTTCAAACATTCAAGCATCGCCATGCTTTGTTTATTGATCACAGAAAGGAAAATCTATTTACTAACTAGCTCCTCCGTAGCAGGCATCACTCAGGCAATCTTCATATGTTCTCTCAACGTGAAATGAGTTTTCTACCAATTTTCTCACATGAAAATCCTCATCCTTTAATTGCCAACACCAGTGCTCCAAACTCATGATTTTTTTTATCTACATAGTCAAAATTACTCTTTTTTTCTGATTTGTTTCTGTATCTCACCCCTCCTTATTCCATTTATTTCTAATTTCTTTTCATTGTGTTTGTACACAATTAGTAGTCTACAGCAGTCTGTCTTTAGACAGAAGATGAAAAAGGTAATAGTCCTTTAAGGAACAATAAACTAAGATTCTGGAAATGTTATGTGACCCAACAATTTTGAAAGGTAGTTTTTGATGATTTGAATATCCCACATGCAATCTTTGTCCTATTCTCCAACCCAGAAATTGATCAGTAGTGTGTTAGGGACAGAGGAAGTAGGAGAAGACTTCAGGATAGTATATGAGGCCTGGTCTTACAGTATTTTGTTTTGTTGTTGTTGTTGTTGTCATTGTTTTCTCCTTATATCATGGTTGACCCTTTTTCTTTAATCACGAAACTTCTGCTAAATTTAAAACTTTACTGAATATTTAGCTGAAAGCTCACTTAGTCTCAATACAAGGGTGAGATGGAAACTTATAACTCAGTCATATTTAAAAAAAAAAATTTTTCATAAAAATGCTTGAAAAACAAAGAAAAAAGTCCAAATTCTTTTTTTTTAGTTGTAGATGGACACAATAGCCTTTGTTTTATTTATTTATTTTTATTGTGGTGCTGATTTTACTAAATTGTATTGAAGCAATTTAATTTTTGTAAGATTGCTCCTTCTGAAGAAATTGTACCAGGGTCTTAATAATTTGAATTTATATATTTTGTTTCTTATTCATAATTTCTCCATAAAATTTATGCTGAAAAGATATTCTACACACACACACACACACACACACACACACACACACCCCACGTTAGGCCAGTGGCTGGCCTAAGCCATGACTTATCCTATTAAACAGAGTCAGGCTGATTTCACTGCTGCTCTGAGGTATCCACATAATGCAGCAGAACGGTTGCAGATTGCAGATGAGCTAGTTTCAGCTTTGCTCCCCATGATGGTTCCCAGAACCAAGAAAATCCTTGTGCTGTAGAACAATTTGCATCACAAAGAGAGAGTAATACCTAAAGCTTAAGTGGAACTGAAATGCTTAGCTTTAATCCAGGCCATCCCTTTGTAGACATAATGTTATTTTAACTCCTGTAGCATCTCTCATTCTTCAAGAGTAATAAGGCTTGACAAATAATATAAATATACTTTCATGACTGGTAAGCAATAATAACCAAGATAAAGTTTAAATGCCAGCCAGAAGGCATTGCTGGAAGAGTTGCCGGAGGCTTCCTCCAGAGGAAGGCAGAGTGGGTCTCTGAGTAAAGGAATCTGGAGTCCATTGACCTTTCTCTTTTCTTTTGTTTGATTTTAGAGAATTATGTGCAAGCGAGGAAAAGTTAAATACTCACTATAAGTGTTTGTTTATGCAGATTGATGTCATCAAGTAGATTGTCAACTCTTGGGAAGGAAATATATTTTGAATACTTTCCCTGTCTATAATATTTAACACACTTTCTGGCAAATTGTAGAGTGCTCAGGGAAAGCACTGATTTTTCTACCTAAATTTTCATTTTGAATTTGCATATGTGCTTTTTTACATTCTTATAAGTTTACTAAAATTTTATGTGTTTTGGTAATTAGTTAAAAAAAATATGGTGAAGTTGATTTGTTAGCCTTTTGATATATTAACACCTGCAGTTCCCAATACAGTTTTTCTTTCTTTCTTTTTTTTTCCCCTGGGAATGTATAAAATTTGGAAATTATTTGCAAAGTCCAAATACAATGTAAATGTCAAATAAATATATTTTTGTTGACCATTTCCTTTCTGCTATCTCTAATGCAAATAATACTTTTGAATGTTTCTTCTGTAGTTTCTAAGCATTCATTTCTTTTCAGTATTTATAGACTCTTCCGAATGTTTTTTGGTTATTTTAGAATGACAGTACTGCTAGGCAATATATTAACTTTCCCTCAGTTCAATCCCATTTCATATTTTCTCATTAATCTTCTTCAGGATTTCTGTCAGGATCTTCTCAAATGCATTGTGATAAAGCAGAATTCTTATCATTACTTACAAAACTTCATTTTGAATTGCAATGCTTGTTGGCAGATTCACATATATTTCCCCATGGATTTAACCATACCTAGTTTTGACTTATTAGACAGCACAGCTTGAATTATAGAAGTAACTAGTTACAGACCTGAGAGGTAGATTTCTGTTTTTCTTTTGTCATTAACATCCAATTTCTTCTACAAGAAAAGCAGAAATTCTGCAGTTAGGTTCTTGTGGAAAAAAATTAGGTCCTAAGCCAGAGAGGAGGTTTAAAAACAATAGCAGAGAAGCATGAATAAGAAGCTCAGAGAACTGATGTGAACTCAAAAAAGCAGCTGTTTTCCAGGACTGAGAGGAAAGGACTGCTAGAATTAGTGGGTGTGCCATTGTGGGTACTGCTGTTTTCCTTGAAATGTGATAGATAAATCTAAAAAAAAAAAGTTACTTTCGAAGTCATGGTATAATGTGCAAAGTATAATAATATCTACAGACATTGCAATTAGATTGAACCCAGGGCGCTCTTCCACTGACCTACACCCTCAACCCTTTTAACTTTTCATTTTGAGACAGGGTCTTGCAAAGTTGTCCTGGCTGGCCTTGAATTTATAATCCTCTTGCGTCAGCATCCCAAGTTGCTGGGATTATAGGCATGCAACATCATACCTGGTTCTGAAGGATGTTTTAGAGATAGAAATTTTAAAATTTTAATTAATGCTTGTGCTCTGAGTTGAAATTCATCTCCCCAGTCATATGTGGATACCCTAAACTTCAGTTCTTCAGAACATAATTTGAGATTAGCCCTTGAAGAAGGCATTAAGTTAAAATGAAAGCATTAGGGTAGACCCTAATCCTTTTTGACTGCTGTCCTTAATAGAAGAAACTTGGACACAAGGAGACACTAGTGATGCATGAACACAGACAGTAGACTGTGTGAGGACACCTGCTGGGAGAAAGACCTCAGAAGAGATGAAACTTTCCTATACCTTGACCTTTTTAACTTCTAGTCTCCAGAACTATGAGATGATACATTTCTGTTATTTAAGCCTTTCATTATGTGGTAATTTGTTGTGGCAGCTCAAGCACACAAACACAGAGGGAATATGATTTTAAAAGTCAGTTTAGTTAAGCTTAGAAATAACTCAAAGTTTCTTGTTCTACCCCTGTTCATCCCAATTCCATTTCCCCAAAGACAATCACTTTTAGCTCTTTCAGTTGTTTTTTCTGGCTATATTTTCTTATTCTTAAATAGCATTTTATACCATTTCTCAAATTTTAAATTAGATAGCGTCTTGATTTCCTACAATGGAAGATGGGGATTTAGCTCTTCAAAAACTTATTCTACTACAAAACACACCCATATGCAAATTTCTCTTGTCTCACAATGCACTTGATCAAAATATTTGGTGTTTTCATTTCTATGTCTATTTCAATATTATTGATAGTCAAGCCATATAGAACATGATTATATCTGTTCCATATTTTGTTTTCTCTGAAGTTATAATTGCCTCACAAGTGTGCATAAATAAGAAGTCAAGGACGGTTTCCCGGGCTGGGGATGTGGCTCAAGCGGTAGCGTGCTCACCTGGCGTGCGTGCGGCCCGGGTTCGATCCTCAGCACCACATACCAACAAAGATGTTGTGTCCACCGAAAACTAAAAAATAAATATTAGAAAAATTCTCTCTTTCTCTCTCTCTTAAAAAAAAAAAAAAAGGACAGTTTCCCAAGAAACCAAGGTTATTCTCATTTTGGAGAGATGTCATTTGTAGGCTCTCTTAGCTACAGCTGGAGATTGTCTCAACAGTTAAAGTTCTTCATTTTGTGTTGCCATGGCCCATGTGATGATTCATCAGAGAGGATGGTAGCAATCCAGGTGATATAGGCTGGATCAGCTCTAGATTCTAAGAACAGAGAGAATGGGCTTCAAGTCTCTGAAAACCATCCCTTCCCTATCATTAGTCACTGAGTCCAGTGAGCAACTGCGGTGTTCAATCAGCAGTCACAATTTGTTTACACAATTCATGGTCTGAAAAGGGGTTTCACAAATTGTCAGTGTATAATTTTTCAAGCGTCAGACAAAAAAGCTGGGACATTATGTCAGTAAAAACATAACAAGGTTCATCAAGGAGAATATTGGCCAGACCTCTGAGAGCAGCCCTGAGTTCTGCCCACTGAGCAAAGTGACTATGTCTATTTTCAATTTTGCATAGCTGGCAAAGCACATACAGCTGTGGCCATTTGAAGAACATCATTGGATTTCAGCTTAGCTGAGCCATCAGTGAACTAGGCTGAGACATTTAGGGGAAATACTGTGAACTGGAAGGTTTCATGCAGTGAAGTGCCATCTTTCACTGAAAGCTAAAATGCTACTCGTTCCAAACCATCTATATTCTTGAATACACCACTTCCATCTAACAATCAAGGTGGTCCTGTTCACCTTGTTAGGCAGAGTAGAAGCTGGCCTATTCAAAACAGAAATATCAGGTCAAAGAGTCACAAGGCTTATACACATCAGACATTCAGTTTCAATAAAAATTCAGTAGCAAGTTAATAGCTGCTTTACAAAAGCAGATACCTACCTTGTAGCTGTGTCAAAGAGAAAGAGTCCCAAACCCCAGGGAGTAACTGATGACTCCAATTGGAAAAGTTATCAGTCACAGAGGCAATTAGCTCAAAATGTCATGAGGATAGTGAGGCATCAAAGATGCTATTTTGTGGATCTTCCCAATTGAGAAAATTTCTTCTGGCATTTATGAACAATCACAATAGAGACATACATTAGCAATTAATATACACCACAGTGGAAGCCACAAGAATAGTATATTGAATTCTCCCAAAGGGTTTGACTCACAAGGTCACTTCATCTTCCCTTCCCACAGTGAACTCCATCCAAACCCCATCAGGTGAATTTGAGTGTGTGTTCTCCCAAGCAGGATAGATGGGATGGTGGATATGTGAACACAACAGAACCATAGAAGTTTGAGTTCTTTCCCTCCCCCAAAATATTCAAACGAATGTATATAGTCTTCAGTTCCCTTTGAGGACAGAGGCCTCAGTGCCACCACTAAACATCTCTCTCCTTATAGCAACTGCAGTTGGGGGAGGATGGGAGGGATGTGGATAAAGAAGAGAGGGCTCGGAGAGAAAGACTGAGCCAGTAACAAGGCTTTGCTTTCAATTTCCATTTCAAGCTGTGCTGCTGCTAGAATTCTAGACTTCTTTATGTCATCTTCTCATTTTCCAGGAGGACACCTGTGTCAGCATTGTAAGCCAAACCCAGGGCATTAAGAATTTGACAGTTAATCAATGCCTCATTTCTGATTTCCTACTGGAGTTCCAAAAGAGCAAAAGTTTCCCCTTATAACAGCCAACACCCAATGCAAAAACAAATAAACTCTTAGATCTTTTATTGTTTTTAAATGAATTTAGACCTATCATGATAGACTGCTATCTCTACTAGAGGGTCTGAGCCCCTAGAAGCTCTTGCTGTTGACAATCTTCCTTAATAAGCATGACCTGTATTTCTCATCTTTAAAGCAAATTACACAAAGTCCCAACAACTAATTAGTTTCTGACCATAACAGTTAGGCATATTTCTCTCCTTTCTCACTCAGCAAGCGTACCTTGGTATTATTTTCTAAAAGGAAGAAATCACTATAATTCATTCTATACTTGGCACACAGGGGCAGACTTGAGACTTAACACCAAATTAGCAATAGTTCCTGTCCAGAGTAGAGTTAAGAACAATAGAGCACTATTGGGGTAGCTGTCTTTGAATCTACCTCCTGCTACTTGGTCAGCTATTAACATGCCAATTCCTTCTTATTAATAGACAATCTACTGGAGGGTAATTTATTGTTTTGTTAACCATACAGTTTGGTCAACATCTTTGCTACTGATTCTTATGGATTCCTTAAAATCACCTGTAAGATCTCCACCCTTCCTCTTCTTGAAAACAATGTCTCTATGTATTTCATCATTATTGCCAAAATTGTCAACAATTGTGATGGGTCTGAGGTTTGACCCAAACTTCAAGCAGACAAATTACCTTTCCATAGTTCCATGAATGCTGGCAGATGTCATAAGATTCCTGGTTTAAAGATAGAGGACTACTTATTATTCTCAACAAATGTCATAACTAGATATCATCTGTTACATGGTACTAGTTCCCCAAGTTCCAAGTGTGAAACTAAGAAGATCATATGACACCTGTATACTCAGAAGATTGCATCAAAAGAAAGGAACCCTAAGCTTAGGGATCCTGAATCTTTTATCATAGGTAGTAAGCAAGCTTGACCTGCAACCATGTGGAGGTACACCAACTTTCAAAACTGTAAAGGAAAAAAAAAAAAAAGAAAGAAAAAAACAACAAAAAACCTACCCTTTGTTCCAGGGGAAGATATTTTATCTATTTTTCAATGCTTCTTGCTATCCAAGTATCCTTGAAAAGGCAGTCTGGAATAAAAGCAGTCAAATCTCACAAGACGTTCAAAATGTGAGAAATCCTTGGAGAACTGCCTCCAAGGAAGTTGTGAGATAAATATTTGTTCCTGAATTAATTGCTGAGTAAATTATTTCAATGTGAAAATTTATATCCTTCATTTCTGGGAAACTTTTATTGTTTCTTTTTAAATTTCTTCTCTATCTCCCTCCCTTCCTCTCTCCCTCTCCTCTAACCCCCGTTTTCCATTTCTGAAACTTCTGTTATTTAAGTGTAGGGTGTTCAGAGTTATTTTCTAATTCTTTGTGTTTCCTCTATTTTTTCTCTTGTTTTCTTTTTGTTCTATCTTCTTAGATATTTCCTCAATATTCTCTTCCTCAACTTTCAGTTATTAAAATTTTAATATCCACTATCTTTTTTTAATTCTGAAAATCTTTGGTTTTTATAAATATTTCTAAAAGATTCTTTTCAAAATTTTATTCTCTTTTGTTTTATGGATATAGTATTTTCTCTTAGTTCTCTGATAATAAGAATTTTTTTAAAAACGTAGTTTTTTTTTCCTAAGTCATATTTTGCTCCATACATTTTCATGTTACCTTCAAGTTCCTTGTTTGTTTGTTCTGATGTCAGTCTTTTATCATACAGTCTTTTTTGAAATGTGTGGTACTCCTAACATATTCAGTATCATGTAAGACTGAGGCATCATATACTGACTAGAAACACTGTGGGAAGGTAGAGCTTGTCAAGAGGTTGGCCCCACTCACTGTGAACAACTGGACAAGAACCCAGCTCTTTCTGTTCCCTAGGCCTTTCTCCATGGGTAGATAATATGTCCATAGAGGAATTCTCAGTCTCTTACTTGTTGTATGCTACACTGGCTTCCAGAATTCTCAAAAGGGACCTAGAGGAAAGGACTGGTTTCTTCACCTTTTCACTTATACACATTCACTTTACCTCCTCTATCCAGTCCACCACCTGAACTGCTGCTTGTCTCCTGACAAAATTCAAAAGAAAAGGGATTAACCCATTAGGTTTCTTTAGCCTTCAGAAGCATCTGACTCCTCCAGTTCCTGTGTTTTGGTGTTTTACAGGATTTTTGTCTTGATTCTAGCTTTCTAAACAAATAGCACATGGCTTTCAGTTTCCTCTTCTTGTCTAAATATGTCATCACTCATCCATCTGCTTTCCAGCTCTCAATATTTTGTTGACATCTCTTATGTGCTGTTGTATTTCCTCCACTGGTAGATTTCTACCTCAGTTTTATCCCTTTACAATGTCATTCTAGTTGGATTCCAGGAGAAAGCAAAAATGCATGTTTGTATATTCAGTCTGCCATGTTTAAGTAGAATGACAGCCTTTTGAGGAAATAAAGAGCCTATTGAGGTGTGGAGAAGCAAAATAGTAAGGACTCTAATTTCTCATAGGAGAAATGGGGGCATATAGTATCATTTAGCATCATTGCTTTTAAGAGCTCCACAGATGACACACATAGAACCTTAAGATCAGCTATTATTTTCTAATGACCTTGCAGAATATTTAGTTCTTACTTTAAAACAGGATGTGAAAATAGTTTTCAGACATGTATAATTCCCAAGTATATACCTAGAATCTGAACAAATTCTAAAACTATTCATTCAAACTAAAAATTCAGAAAATATTTCCACAGTAAAATAATGATTATGTATTATATGTGATCAGTTACTAATATCAATGATATTAGTATAGTGGCAATTATTATTATTTTGCAGATAGATTACTGTTCAACTGAATAAAAAAAATATTTGGAAGAAACCAACAGAACATCAAACTGGAGAAATAACCCAATGTTGAATTTCTACTTCAAAATATTTCTCATGTTGAAGCAACTTATCTTAAAATAAATCTTCATTTCAGAGGTTTATTGAAATGTCCTCCAGTTATATTTTATGGTTAGAGAATGATAGAGAAGAGAATGGCTTGGCTATTCTGGTACCACCACCTTCATAAAGGGAAAAGACAATGAGAGCTTAAAAAAAAAAAAACTATTTGAAATCTTCTTCCATTTCTCAGTACTATGGGCAGAGATTGAGATCAAGCTATCAATTAATTAGAAATTATCTGAATTACCAAAAAGGAAAATATGTATTTATTAAATCACCTTATATTTTATTATACTCTATAAAATTTTTTAAATAAATAATCATTAGTTAAATCAATAGGCTATCAACTAAATTTGCTTTCTTATGTGCACAAGGCTAAAATAAGGAATCATATTCTACCAAACATTACAAACATTTTGTTATGTTTCTAGTACAAGGAAGGTTTTTAGTGCACAATAGAAAAGACCATGTGGCAAGCATGTTTTATATAGCTTGCTTTGTAAAGGTACTATCAGAGGAACAAGGCAGATTTTTCAGTTGAACTGCTATTTCCACTCTATTTTTACTCATTAAAGAGAGGCCCACAAGATCTTATTCCAGTATCACCACTGACATCACCAACATGAACTAAATCAGTTTGGCCATTTTTAAATACAAGTGAAGGGGAACATCTCTGGATATTTCAAATATATTAGTTTCTCCTCCACAAAATTTAATTTGCTTTTTAACTGAACTAGAGCCTCAGGGATTTTGTAGAGGGAAAATAAAATCTCCCAAGCCCCTTTGTTCTGTTTAAGAGCCACTGCTGAACCTAGAGGATTTCTAAAGGTGGACAAATGACATAGCCCAGGATACATTTCTTATGCATGAGAAACGGTGGTTGGCACCGTAGCCACCACTGAGCCTGTGTGTGGTATGTACCCAGATAATTCCATATGTTAGAAATGCTACCTAAGCACATTGGCAGTTTCTACTTAAGACTACTAATGTGGGATATTACTGAGCCTACCAAAATGGATGAAAACCACATTTAGGAAAGCTAGCATTTCTCAGTCAAAATGCATAATGAGAACAGATTTAAACATGACATTTTGCCAGTCAGCAGACGTTCTAAAAGATGAAAGACTGGTGAAACAAATCCCAGTGTTTTTTATAAAAAGAGTCCACAGCTTTCAGACTTTCAATTTTTATGTGCCCCATGACCTGATTTTCAATATATAGTGTAACAAAATTCTCAAACAATGAGAATAATACTTGAGGAATGATTTATCAGAAAGCATCATAGACTCATGTCTTTGGGGACTATCTCTTACACCATGAGAGGTCCCAAGACATGATTTTGACATAAAATTCCTTATAGTTAGCTACTTAAAGCACCCCAAATGTTTAGAGAAAAATTGTAATCTTACCCACAGAGAATGACTTGCTGATGTTAGAAATTAGAGACTTTGAAATGGGGGGCGGGGGGGGGAGATAGTTTCCAGTATTCTGAGACAGACCTGAAACAGGTGAAAGAGTAAGAATCACCCAATAGTAATAGCTACTATTTATTGCATATTACATTAAGCAGTGTACCCACAGAGAGAGATAATCTCTAATTCTTAGCACATGACATAGTAATTCTTTTATAGGTGAGAAAAATGAGACTTGTTAAGATAGTAAATCACAGCAGACCATCTAATCAGTAAGATGAAGAGATACAGACATGCCTAAAAGGAGGAACTGAAACATCAAGCCCCTTCTGAGCTGACATCTATCTCAACTTCTGGCAACACAAGAAGAATGACTAGCTCTTTAGCAGGAGTTATATAAAGATTCAGGAAAAGAAATGCCTCCTAATGTTTAATCTTCTTACTCAGTCAATCTGCCACAAACTGAGCAGACTTCAGCGGATGGCTGTGGAACGATTTTAATTACCACTGCTATCTGCCAGTGACAAAACCAGCCAGGATTGCTAGCTTCCAGGAACAGCCGGCACAATAGAGTTTGTGGAAAGTGAAAGGACATTGCCAGGCAGTTTAAATAGAAACACAATCAACAACACTGAGAGAGTTTGTGCCAGTACCAGAGGGACCCTTAGAGTGGCCCTGCTATAAGACATGTTCCTTATATCATGTTAACATATAATAACAGAGGTGCTGATATTTGTTTGGGGAGAGGCTTAAAGGAAAGGGAGAGTTTCAGATCACCCACTGGGAATGGCTCCACTTTTTGGCATATGGTAGAAATTTGTATAAGATAGAAATTACCAGAAGATATTCAATCCATATGTAACTATATGAAATATATGCTTAAAATTATGGAGCTGAGTTTGGGAAGCATATGAATATGATATTAATTAGAGCATGAGAAAATGTGCAATTGAAAGTTGGAAAAATATAAAAAAGAAGCCAGCAAAACATAATTTTGTTATAAGCTGAACCACATAGTTGGGCAAGCCTTGTCAAAATAAATAGTAATTAATGAATCTGAAATTGAGAGGATAGAAAGGATATTTGCAAAATACTGATTTTTTTTTCATTCTCCACCACAAAAATCATTATCAGCTCCCTATTGCCTGCTGCAGAAAGCCCAGCTCTTTAGCCTGACATCCACTGTCTAGTGCTGCTCTTGACAATTAGACCATTTTGTATGTTGAGGATTTCAGTCGCAAATTTTCTAACTGAGCAGTGAGGTCACAGATTTGTCTTTTAAAAATAACACTGGTAATAGTGTGAAACATTGGTAAAAGGACATAGAACTATATATAAACAGGGTGACTGGTATGTAGAAAATTAGTGTTTCAGGTTAGTCTCAAAGGTGACAAGGATATGAACTACAATAATGAAAATAAAAATGGGAATTTTGCTGGGTTTGGGTTTCCAAATTCTACCTAATATTTATCAAGTTTATTTGAATACAAAATATTTTGTATGAGGCTATTCATATGAAATCTGGAGGCTCCACCCAAAATCAGGACTTAATAGGAAAAAGGCAGACTCCGCTGCTGGCTAGATCATAGCTCCCTTAGACAAGATGATGGTACTAGATTTCAACAGGTTGTTAGGTCTAATAGGCGAGAAGATGATAAGGGCTCTAATTATGGAATTTCATGGTAAAAAAAAAAAAAAAAGTATTTCAAGCTCCTCAGCCATAGATTATATTCACTTGCTTTAATCCTATGTACTCAATTGGACATAGGCGTAATATGTTACAGGGTTGCCAGAAAGTCCTTTAGGAGACCCGCCACCCACATTTTCCACTCAGGTCAGTGCCCCATTTACCCCATCTCTGGAGCCTTCCCCTCTTCATTCCTGTTATTGATCCCACTGCCTTTACAAATAGTTTCACTGAATATTGCAGAGAATTATTTTGAAAATGATTTTAATCAAAACTATACATATCATTTTTTAGCTCATGATCTTCTCTATCTTAGATTCATAAAAGACATGCGTTTTATAAACACACACACACACACACACACACACACACACACACATACACACATACACACAACATACAAGTTTTATCATCCACCCAAAATTTAGTGATTTTTAAAAAGCATTTATTATTTCCAGTGACTTTCTGTGATTGACTTAGTGAGGCAATTCTGCTCCCTATGATAATGGCTAGGGCCATATTTATTCAGGGACTTGATGGTACTGGACCATCCCAAATGGCTTATTCATTTGCCTGGTAGGTTGGTACAATCAATTGAAATCTCACCTGGTTCTGTTTGCCAACATGTATTTTTTGCTTTTTGTTTTAATCCCTCCTCTTTGCAGCTTTCTCAAAACATGACATCTAGGTGCCACAAAAGGAATGATTCAAAGGGCAAGTTGCAGTATGCAAGTGCTGGGCAAATGTTCAGCCGCAACTCTCTTGATAACATCTCCTTGGCCAAGGCTAGGCATGTGGCTACCATAGACAGATCAAAGGGAGGAACAATTGGCTCTACTTCTTCATGTCTGCTTCATGGAGCAGAATGAACATGTACAGAAAGGAAATTGTTGAGCTATATTTGGAGACTCTATTAAATACACACACACACACACACACACACACACCTGTATATAGTGTTAAAGTGTGCATTTTAAATGAATATTAAAAACCTTCCTGGCTGGGTGCAGTGGTGCACGCCTGTAATCCAGCTGCTAAGGAGGCTGACACAGGAGGATCTCAAATTCAAACCCAACCTCTGCAAAAGCAAGATGCTAAGCAACTCAGTGAGACCTTGTCTCTAAACAAAATACAGAATAGGGCTGAGGATGTGGCTCAGTGGTCGAGTGCCCCTGAATTCAATCCCAAGAACTAAGTGAATAAATAAATAACTTTCCTGCACTGTAATTTTCACACACAACAACCCATAGTCAGGATATTTCCCCTGCACTGATCAACTGAAAATAGAACCCATTGTGAAATACCACTAGTGTTTAAGTGAACACCTCTGATAAATTGATAATAATTGTCTGTAGACTTTTCTGTATTGAATAAAATCAAGGAATTAGTAACCACTGAGTAAAGAAGCAAATGGCTGTGGTATTGGGAGGGCATCCATGCTCAGTACACAGGTTGTACACTGCATAGCTTTGGCTCCATTCAGAGACTCTTCTGCATGAGTGCTACCTCTTAAAATTTTGCAGTACAAAACCATCTAACATATCCCTTGTTCTATAGTTTCCAAATTGAAATGCAGAGTAACTGTTTATGCAAAACCTGGGGGAAGTGTAGTAGAAAAGATGAGTTCCATTTTGAATGGGCTGTATTTGAGAGGCCTGTGCAACATTCTTATCTAGGTATGTGATGGACCAGGAATGTCAATATAGAACTGAATAAGGCAGAAGATATACAGGGTCATTAAAGGAAAAGAAATTGGGGAAGAAGAGGAAGAGCCTGAAACAACAGCTCTGGAATAATGAGATAGAAAGGTGGGATGGAAAGGTGGGAGCTGAAGAAGCATCCTGAGAAAGAACAATCAGAAAGCTGCAGCAACTTGACCTCTGTCTGCTAAAATGACAGATCAGTAAAAGCCATTTCCTTAGAATGAACATAAAGATCTTTATTTAGGGACAATTAGCTTTCTTTCGCTGTTTTTACACAATCTCCCTGAGGGGCTCCCAGAGACAAGGTGTTAATTGACAGGAAAGCTGATTTTTCTTTCCTCTCTTTCTTCCTGCTGTAGAGCATCAAGGATGACCTCAAATAATAAATTTGCCATATGTAGTGCCTTACAGTTTACAAGCCAGGTTCTTTTCCCTTATCTAATTATTTCTCTACCACAACCCCCTGAAGTACGAAGGGCAAGTATTAGTATCTTCATTTTACAGATGAGCAAACTGAAGTTGAGAGAAGTGATTATTCCAAAATGGAACTGTCCTCTGACTCCCAATTCAATTCTGTTTCCGCCAAGCCACTAGATTACATTAAGGATCAAGTCCTTGCTTTTCATTCGGCCATGAAGATACCTGGGTTATCTAAATTGGGAGTTTTCTGTCTTACCGTTATCAGTCTGGGCAGAGAAGGTGTCACAGGAGCTGGAATCTGAGGATGGCTGACACCTGCCCTGAGCTTTTGTGGTTGTGCATTCAACTCCCTCTCTTTCTGGGGCATTAATTTCAGAGTATGACATGAAGAAGGTTAATTGGTTATCTCTGCCTTTAGCGGTGCTACTGAAAAAAGCTTGCAACTAGAAAAATGAACATGCTGCTTTTATTGATAGAAGCATCTCTCGTTATCTTCTCAGCCCCAAACATATACAATTATAAACATATTATTATGAATTTTTTTGCAATCTAACAATACTATTTCCTTCAAGTCTCCACATCTTTCAGCAACCCCTTCTTTCAGTGTTCCCCTACAGAGGCTTCACCCTATATATCTGAGCAGAGCTTGTCCTTTCTCATCATTCATGCAACAAATATATACAGGATGCTGAACCGACATTAGACATTTTGTAAGAGTCTTAGGTAACAATAGTGTATTTTCCAAAAGTAACCAGTGTTAGCATTTAGTGAACATTATTTCAGCTATCATTCTTTCTTTTATACACACACACACACACACACACACACACACACACACACATTCTCTATCTCAATTCTTCCATTTTTAATGAAATTTAAATTATCCAACATAATAATTATTAACCTGGAAAATCAAACTGTGTGAATATAATGAAAAATATAGATAGAAAGAAAGGTAAACTTGGTAGGATAGAAATAATTTTACAAAGTTGAGTTCAAACATTAATGCTGTTTTTATACATAAAATAATCATTCTGTTTAAATTCATTAACAGAATTAAACACTGTCCAAGGATCTGGCTCAGTGGTACAGCACTTGCCTACCATGCATAATGCCCCTTCTCATGGGGTGCTGAGAAGAGAATGGCAGACGCTTCTATCAACAAAAGTAGCATGTTCATTTTCCTAGTTGTAAGCTTTGTTCAGCAGCACCACTAAACGCAGACATGACCAATCAACCTTCTTCATGCCATACTCTGAAATTAATGCCCCAGAAAGAGAGGGAGTTGAATGCACAATCACAAAATACACAATGCTGGGTTCAATCTCTACCACCACTAAATAAATAGATAAATAGAAACAGACCCAGGGGAAAAGCTTAAGCAATCAATGAACTTCAAGTAAATTTTGAAAAAGATGTTACTTCCCATGAAATTCTTTTAATATTAAGAATAAGACCATAAACAATATTAAGAGGCTAAAGTCAGTATAATTGTTCTCAGCTATGTTTCTATTTTAAGAAGCAAGATTGGCTCTGGGTTGTCAGAGGTACAGAATAGAGAGGCATTACATCCTCTCTCACCCGTCTGAGCCATCTTCCAATGTTATTACATTATTATCTCACATGGTTAATATTTATTACTTTCATATTGCTTTCCTGTAGCCATAATTCCTGGTAAAGTCTCAATTGTTTATTTAATGGAATCAATATCCATCAGCAATCATTTTACTGTGCCTTTCCATTCTAGAATACTTTCTTTTAATTCTCATGTTGATTATCTGGATTGTGTCAAGGAAGTCAATGTAAATGACAGTTATAATTAGGTGTGTTAATTACCATGATTTTGGAATGACACCATATTATCATTATGGTCTACCAATAGGAATATCCAAGAATAAATCATAATTAGATAAAATAAAATGTACATTCTCTACACAGAAGCAGAAATTGTTCCAGAAGTTTCTGTCTTTATGTCTCCACACTAAAAAAATGTGTATAATGTAAATATATGTAAATGTATTTTCTTCTCCATATATCAATCTTTAATCTCTTCCAAGAGATTAAATTACTATCTTATTCAAGATAGTAATTATTAGTATGGAAAAATTAATCTATACAAGTGTAATAGAAGATCAGTGGAAAAGTACGTGAGGACAAATAAGGGATGGAGCCCTTACATCTGCCCCATGCATTGCAGAGCTCTGACCATTTTAAAATATTCCCAGACACTATGTGACTATGATGACACGAACAGGTGTGACATGGTGGCAAGCAGCTATGCTTGGACTCCACTAATGAAGTGTGTTTTGAGAGAACAATGCTCATATTCTCTGTGGGGAGTGTACTGGCATTTTAAGGATAAGAGGATAGAAAAGGTCTTAAGTGAATCAAAGAAGCTATGGAAAATGTGGCCTTTACCTAGAAATAAGCAATGGAACATAAAGAGTTATTTAAAGAAACTTTCAGATGTAAGTATTGCCATCCTGCTACCTAAAGACCATTTTTAGATACCGCTGTGTGGTGGAGCCTATAAGTTCAGTTCCCTCTGGGTTGGAGCAGACATCCAGGCCTTGAGCATGCTGGCAGCAAGTTGATGTACTGAAAAGAGAGAACCTATTCAGGTTGGCTGTTTAAATGTCAGCTGCTGCAAATAGTCTTCCACAAATTTTAACATCATCCTAGTAATTATAGTCCATTAGTACAGTGAATTTGGTTTAAGAGTTTCTGATAGATGTACATGTAAGTTATCAGAGGATAGTTAAGATTTCCAATTACTTATATTTTCTCATAATATATGAAGGGAATGATAATATTAAGTAGAAAATCCAAAAGAGCTGAGATGTATTATTCTTTTTTTCCCTCTTTTTTATGGTTTATTTAACAATTTCTCTTAATATTTTATGTAATTTTATTATTACATTTTCTACTTACTTATTTAAAATTGGAGTAAAACAAAGCAAAAATTTTTATTACATTGCCAATGTTTTAGTAGAGCATTTTCCTGTGACCCGATATGTAAAATTTGATTGATGCATGAGTGATACATCTGTTTCCTGGCATGGTGAATAATACATTTGTAGTGTACCATATGATAAATTAGACAAGGGCCCAAATCTATAAAAATATTGCTGTATGTGATGTGACATATTCAATTCATATCATGCTATGATTTTCCTTTCTCATCCTCTGCCTGAAATAATAAATAAATTAAGTTCTAAATGCAACAGTGAGCAAATGTTGATGAAATGCAACCACATATATCCATGTATATCCAAGTAAAGATCTGCAAATCCATGGGCATTTATGAAATGATTATTATACTAAGACTCATAATTAATTAGCAGTTTGGTTGGAGAATTCCCAGCTGATACACATTGAACTCCATTGTTCTTTATGGTTTTTAGTTAACATGAAAAAGAGTAAAAGTTACTAGATTTTGGAAAGTAGAGACACTGTGATATTTGAGAGAGCAGCCTCATTAAAGTGAAGGACTAAAAATAAAGTGAATTGTAAGAAAATGAACCTGAAGATATATGCTAAATAATTTGAGAAAGCTGGTAAAGAAAGAAAGGAAACAATTGATAGGGTGAAAAGGGACAGGATAAAACAAAGTTTATCAAGATGGAAGTCTTCCAATGTACTTGGGAGTAGAAGCTAAGAGGCAATAAAAGAAGGAGTTTCAGAACATCATGGAGGAGATAAAAGTGATAACAAAGATGTATTGTGAATCAATGGAATTTCAGTTCACTCCTTGCTTCTTTGGCCTTTCTCAGTGGTAAAGAGTTTAAGCCCCTAGGCTAGTAAATAAGCTCCTCAAAAGGAAAGTAAATAGTCATCGCAGCATGGGGCCCTTTTAGGAGGATTTTATTGCATTCCTCTTTCTTTTCTCCCCTCAGACCCAGAGAAAGCAAAGGTTGCTGACTTGCTCTATTTGACCAGCTTACTTTGCTGGGATAAGGCAGGAAGGGGGAGTAGGTGGGTAGAGTGACAGGGAGTGTATATTGGGCTGACTTAATTTTAATGTGAATGCAGTCCATTGAGATGTTTCATTTGGGGGTGACTTAATTGAATGGTTTTAACCTTTCAACTAGGAGTAATTGGGAGGCGATATGGAAACATGAAGAGCACAGACTAGCTGAAATGGAGTACCTGTCCTTTCTGTCAGGCCATCTGCACACTCAACTCTGGTTCCCTGCCTGGCAGATCTTCAGACCTCATGCTATGGACGTTTTTCTTTACCTTAAACTTTACATTCAGAGCACTCAGAGATGATACTATCTCATCATATTAAGCCAATAATTCACAAACTTTATTTTCCATAATGATCAGATGTGAAGCTTGTAAATCCCACACTGAGAGGTTCTGATGCAGTAGGTCTGATGTACAGCCCAAGATGTTCTTTTTAAAAAGCAGAGTAGTGATTCTGATGTAGATGACCTAAACATCACACGTTGAGAATTAGTCTTAAATAATATGCCAGGATGGCTTTACTATAATATGTACTGTACTTCTACTAATGGTAGCTTTGAATTCATATTTTATGTGTATGATAATCCATATTGCAATCAACATTTTCTTTTTTTTTTCTAATTAGTTATATATGACAGCAGAATACACTTCAATTCATTGTACACAACTGCAGCACAAATTTTCATTTCTCTGGTTGTACACGATGTAGAGTTGCACCATATGAGCAGTCATACATGTACCTAGGATAATGATGTTTATCTCGTTCCACCATCTTTCCTGCCCTCAACCCTCTCCCCTTTGCCCAAAGTTCCTCCATTCTCCCCAGGCCACCACTCCTCATTATGGATCAGCATCCACTTATCAGAGAGACCATTTAGCCTTTGGTTTGGGGGATTGGCTTACTTCGCTTACCATGATATTCTCCAACTCCATCCATTTGCCTTCAAATGCCATAGTTTTATTCACTTTTACAGCTGAGTAATATTCCATTGTGTGTATGTACCACAGTTTTTTTACCCATTCATCTATTGAAGGACATCTAGGTTGGTTCCACAATTTAGCTATTATGAATTGAGCTGCTATGTACATTAATGTGGCTGTGTCAGTATAGACTACTAATTTTAAGTCCTTTGGGTATAGACGGAGGAGAGGGATAGCTGGGTCAAATGGTGGTTCTATTACAACTTTTCTAAGGAATCTTAATACTGCTTTCCATAGTGCTTGCATCAATTTGCAGTGCCACCAGCATTGTATGAGTGTACCTTTTTCTCTACATCCTTGCCGATACTTATTTATTGCTTGTATTCTTGAAAATTGCCATTATGACTGGAGTGAGATGAAATCTTAGTTTTTTAAAGCATTTTTTATTATAGGTGGACACAATACCTTTATTTTATTTTTTATGTGGTGCTGAGGATCGAACCCAGTGCCCCACATATGCTAGGCGAGCTCTCTACCACTGAACCACAACCCCAGCTCCTTAGAATAGATTTGATTTGCATTACTCTAATTACTAGAGAAACTGAACATTTTTTCATATATTTGTTGATCAATTTTATAGCACTCTTGAATTAGCAATAGGATAATTCAAGTAACATATTTAAAATTAATGCTTCCCAGGACTGGGGATATTCTCATAAATACCTCAAGACACTATATCTTCACATGCTGGAACCAAGACCACCAGAGAGTGATTGGCATTAGGAATAGGAAGTACACCTAGTCCCTTCATTATTGAAGGAAGGATAATAGCACAGTGTGGATTCAAATGTTCATTTGTGCTAAAGGTAACAGAAGAAAATGGATCCAGATGCCCTTCATCTTCTCAGTAAGGATGAACAGCAAGGACAAGCACTAAAGGGGAGATTAGTACAGACAGAGGGAGAGTAGATTTTGAAATCACAAGGGAAAAGAAAACCACAAGGTGGAACAATCAGAAATCAATGAGGTCATTTCATACCATGAAGTAGGTTCTTAAAGTGTGAAGTTTTTTTTAATCAGAAACCCCTGAATGTCACTTTCCTTGAGTTCTAATATAATACTTACTGTCCTTATCTTTTAATTTTATCAACAATATTGAAAATTTGAGTGTTGGCACATTATAATTATGAAGTAAGAACTATTATTGTGATTTGCAATGCTAGGTGAAAAAAACATGACAGAATGATTAATTCTTTTTCTATTACAATCAGTTATAATGAGATGGGAGAGATAAAACCCATTCAGCCCCTCTCATCTGAAGACACTTTACTTGGATTGTTTCAAAATTATTGACCCATTTCTAGTAATTTTCAAATCTGTGCTAAGGTTTCGATCATTAAAATAAATTACAGTTTGATAAAAAGCTGATTACCATGCTCAGTAATAGAAGACAAAGTTTTCAGGAATGATCTAACATTAGTATTGTTTTCTAATCTAATCAAATAATTACGGTTCTTTTTATGAGTTAAGATGTTTAAGTTTTAAATTAAAACTTGGAAGTCCGATTCCTACAAATTAAGCAACATATTAGCCTTTTTCTGCGTGATAATATAGCCTGTGTGCCTACATAGGACCAAGGCCCATTTCCTTCTGTATAAAGTTACAGGATTTCTTCCACTGGGGGATGCACAGACCCAGTCCACTACCTTATAGTTACATACCTTAAACTCTCAAGGACCCCAGACAAATGTCTGAATACAGAGTTCAGTCCCACCCTGAAAAATAACCTAAAGAAATTGTATATTTTAAAACAATTTGACTAATATTTGACAGATAATATTATGACATTTCAGATTGTTTTCCTTTTTTATATTATTTTCTTTGTGATAAAATATACTTATCATAAAATTTACCATTTCAAGTGTTTTTAAGCATATAGTTTATTGGCATTAAATATATTCCTTGTCGGACAACTATTACCACCATCCACCTCCAAAATATGTTCATTCTCCCCAGGTAAAACTGCACCCATCAAGCAGTGACCTGTATTCTGTCTTCCTTCCAGCCCTTGACAACCACAATTCTCCTTTCTGTCTCTGAATTTTTCAAAATATTTTTTTAGTTAATTAATTTATTTTATTGTAGAATGCATTTTGACATATTGTACACAAATGGAGCACAACTTCTCATTCCTCTAGTTGTACATGGTGCAAAATCTCTCTAGTAATGTAATCATACATGTATATAGGGTAATAATGTCTGTCTCTTTCTACCGTCCTTCCCATCCCCATAACCCCACCCCTCCACTCACTCCCCACTACACAAACCAAAGTTTCCTTTTTTAGATAGTATATTAAAATCCCTGAGGACTTTCATTCAAATTTTAGGCAATAAACTTTTCTTTGGAGAAATTACCTTAAAATTTTCCACCATTATAAATTTTGGAGAGAAGATTTTCTCTCTGATGCTATCCAAAATTTTTAATATCCAATTTTCTGTCCACATCAAAGTGGGTCATATTGGTACCAAAACATATTTATTCTTTTGCACTAGATGAACCATAGATAAATGTTCTCTAAGTACATTATTTTGCTTGGAACTCTAAGACTGCCTCAAAATTGACAGTACAACTCAGGGAATTTAATAAATATAATATAGTAGCAAGACCCCCAAATGATTTATTTTGACAGAAACATCCAAATATACTTGCAGTCTATGTGTGTGTGTGGCATTTAAGAATATACCCATGGTGTTGTATATTATTACTGTTTGGATGCCATGCACTTATGTACTTAGAAGGTTTGAATAATGTAGTTTCTTTACTATATTACAAAATCTACCAAAACTGCTTCAAAGAGGCCCTTGAACAATTTTGGAAGTTTTTTTTTCCTTAAGTTTGATTTTTATTAAACCTAAAATACTACAAACAACTCACAAACTCAAATGATTAAAAATTGTGCACTGAGTAACAAACTTACGATCTCATATAGAAGCTAGAGTCAGAAGTGTTCCTCCATTTGAATATGCCTGTGGTTTCATAAATTTTCCCTTTTCATCTATTATTAACCACAAGGTTTTGACCTTTCCTTACCTTTGTAGACCTTTTCATAATCAACCATCCTAAATCCTCAGAAAATATGTTCCTGCCCTCCATGACTTATGGAAAGCTGCAAATGCAAGAAAACAAGTTGGCCTGTGTAGAAATAGGTTCTTGTTTATTAAGGAGCCTTACAGGTTTGATTCTATTTTATATGTTTTTAAGCATCCAATTTGTTCCATGACAAAATTCAGATGATTAACATTCTTCTGTATATTTCAATGGTTTCTTTTTTGCCCTCATTTCTCTCTGATGTGATTTTTCACTGGAAAAGTCAAATAAGTCAATATTCAGACACTTGAACTGAAAATGGGATGAACAGTAGATTTTCCCAAGAAAAGTTGTAACATCTTTGTACTACACCCTTATTTCTACAATTAATATCTTATCCCTGGCAGGTTTCCCTAAACCCTTAGTTTTTTGATGACAAAATTCAGACACAATGTTTTTTATTTGTGACCTCGTGGACAGAAGGAGCCATCTCTGCTTGTGGATGGTTGGGACTCAGTTAAGGCAGGATTGTGGGCCTGAAGTCCAATGCCCACCTTTCCTATGTACCTACCTTCAGAGTTAGTGGGAAGAAAATCAGAATTGCAGTGAGAGTTTTCTTTGAAGCTAATTTTTTTTTTCATTTTGAAATAAATTCTTTATTTTAAAATTACCTTTCCTTTAAGATATTTTCTTTTATAAACCATGCAGATATGGAGGGTAGCTGTAAGTTTTTGCATTTTTAAAACTCATCCTAACTTGTTAAGATAAAAAATTTGGCAAATCCAAGTGGATGCCTCCATTTTTGTTGCTGTTGTTGTTGCCATCCTAAAGACTGCAGAGCCCTTGGATCCAACGTCACAGGAAGACCTAATTCCAGTTCTGGGTTTGCGGTCCTCAAATCTAAACAAGTTTGAGGAGCCAGACATATTTTAGAAGAAATGCCCTAGTGCTGGTAACTGTGAATGGCACAGCTTATAAAAACAACTGTCCTTCTTTCATTGAATGAGCCTTTATTGAATGGCTACTATGTCCTAAGCATGAGGGACATAGGAATTCTGAAAAATTTTTAAACTTGATTTTTAAAACTAGGGTTCTTAGATAAGATCTCATTGAGAAGAAACTATATGAGTGAAATCTGAAAGAGATGACAGGGCCAAGTGGCTTTCTGGAAGAGGGGAGAGCATGTGTGAAGACCTGTGAAGGGAATGTGCGTTGGCTGACTGAGGCTCAGCAATGAAGCCAGTTTACTTAGGACATGAGACATCAAGGAGCAAGGAGAAGAGAAGCAGCCCAAGATGTAAAAGTACAGAGGGAAAATGACATTGTGAGGATGTTTTCTTTTGACCTACGTAATGTGGAGAGCTATTGGAAGATTTTGAGCAAGGCGCAGCATACATAATATGACTCAATCTAAAAGCATCAGTCTGTCTTCCGTGTTGAGGACAGAGTGAAAGGGGTCCAAGGTGAAAAGAGAAATAGCTCTCTGGGGGCCATTGCAGTAACTGAGAGGAGAGGTGATAAGGATTGGACCCAGACAGTAGTTGTTGTGCTGTTGATAAGCTTCCAGATATATTTTGAAGACAGATCCAAAAGGATTTACTGACAAGTTTATTTTCCTGGCATAAATGGTTAACTGGCCACTTTCTAGATCACCTTCCAGCAGATACTTGAGCTGTCAATTTTCTGGAGCAGGCCATCAGACGATCATGTAATAATTCTTAGCATCCTCTTGATCTCTTCCAATGATGAGGCAACCACTAATTTTAAAGATGAAATGAAAAAGTTCAAGACAAATGAGATGTGAGAAAGCTGACTACTTCCCTGAATCACACAGGACAGTAGGCTTTCTAGTCTGCTGAGACTGGAACCAGCCAATCACCGAATGATTCAAGAATTTCTAAATGCAGCTCTATTTCTGGAAGAATATACTGCTAAGCGAAAGAAAACCAAAGTTTTAGATCATATCAAAGTGCCTTTTAAATATATGCATATATTTATATATATTTTTAAGATGTTGATGGGCTTTTATTTTTTCACATGTGTTGCTGAGAATTGAATCCAGTGCCTCAAACATGCTGAGCAAGAACTTTACCACTGAGCCACAACCCCAGACCCTTAAAGTGCCTTTTTAAAGGATTTATTTTAATGGAAATTCCATAGGCATATTCTTATTTTGCTCTTTTTACTTTTTTCACTCTCTTTTGCCCAGAGATAACAAGAGTTCATATCAACTATGGCAAATGGCTCAAATTCTCTTGAAGACACAACTTTCTCTAAATTTTTCCCTGCCCTGATTTCACCAAGGATAAGGGCACTGCTGCCCTCAGAACCATAAGAAAGGAATATGTTTTAAGATTCTTATCTGGGCTAGGGATGTGGCTCAAGCGGTAGCGCGCTCGCCTGGCATGCGTGCGGCCCGGGTTCGATCCTCAGCACCACATACAAACAAAGATGTTGTGCCCGCCGATAACTAAAAAATAAATATTAAAAATTCTCTCTCTCTCTCTCTCTCTCTCTCTCTCTCTCTCCTCTCTCACTCTCAAAAAAAAAAAAAGATTCTTATCTGCCAACAACTATCTTTTCCCATAACTAACTCTGCCTTGGGCAAGGCATGTGGCCACTCTTGCTCATCCTTTGTGTCCATGTCAGGAGTTTGATTAAATTGTCACTATGATTCTTCCCATCTGGAAGATGCTTTGATTCCACATGGATAGAATTGGAAGTAGAATTTGCTTGTGTAATAGGGTCATTTGATCTTCCAATCTACTAGAATATGTTGTTTTGTAAAAGTTACTAATTACATTTATTTGTCAACACTTTTAAACTGGTTTGAAAACATAGAGTACGTAATACAATCAACAAAATTCAATATTATATAAATTATTGAAGCCTATGTTTGGACATTCTCATATCTCTAAATATTAATTAAGCTTTGGGGGAATAAAATCCATGAAATTCTTCAACCCAAACACATTAAAGATGAAATGAAGGCACTGAAAAGTCCTTGCCTTCCCAAGTTAAGAAAACCTTCATTGCTATTGAATTGCAACTCCATCCCAATAATCTTGGTCTCAACATCCTGCAAACATTGGAGATCTAGAATTATCTGTTCTCAAACACTAGATATCCTCCCTCCAGCTCTAGCTAGCTGAAAGGCTAATGGTCATAACTTTCTGAGATAACAAAATACAAATGTTGAGAGATCACATGTGATTCTTCTAAATCCACATAATAATGAGAAATTAGTTTAAAAAAAAAAAGAAAAGCACAGCGTTGTCTGGACACCTACAGCATCTTCACAGATAAGACCTCTGGATTTTCACATGTCCCTTTACATTGGTCATCTTTTTTTCTGTCAATGTTTTTGCTAGCTCTCAGTGAAAACAAAGAGACAATTTGAAGATTATGAACACCTTTCAGTGTCTTTGTCTATTCTCCTATATAATTCAGCCTTGTAACTGGTTCATGCATAGGGGTTTACCTACACAGTCCTGGTTTGTCCAGAATATCCTGCTTTAATATTAAAACGGCCTACTTTCTCTCTTGAAAATGTCTCTGACTGTATGATAAATTGTAGAGTCACCCACTTATTAAAAGTCACCAAAGTTAATATCATTGAGCTAAATTTTAATTAAATGTATATAACCTCCTCTTCCAATTCCTATAAATTGACCGATCTGAATGAATTGGAGATACAAGTCACCTTCAGTCATGCTAGAGAACATTTCAGATTATTCTGTGGACAAATAGTCTATTATTAGATATGGGAAATGGTTTTCCTTTTTAATTCTCCTCTGACCTCATCATGTTCCAAGAACCCCTTCAAATGGAGTATTAAGACCTAGTAAATTATAATCCTAGTGAGAGCTATATTTTACAAATGTATAACCCAGACTCTAAATGTCCTTGTAGGGAATAAAATGAAAATTAACGAATTGCAGAGCAATTGTAAAACAAGACCTTTCGCATTAAGAACAAACTATTTGGTAACAGCTTTTAAAGTAACTATCCATCCAGAGTATAATGTAGTCTGTGCATATTTATAGGATTTATATTACTGGGAATATATTTTAAGAATATAGACATTTATCTAAAGATTCTAAAAGTCAAATTATTCCGTGAAATGATTTCCTTTATTTAGCATTTTAAAAGAATATACACTGATACTATCCTGAGACTACTATTATTTCTACTGCCAGAGCCATCCAGACTCTATTACTGCTGCTGCAGCTGCTGCTAATACGGCGGCTACTTCTAGTGCACACATACCCATGTGCACAAACACACACACAATGCTCCATGCATCCATAAACAGAAACCTGAGTTTCTCTACAGTATATAAATGATGGTAAATAAGATGTAGAGTGGTGTATTAGAAAGTGTAGATGATGAAGTAGGACTGGCAAGGTCCATGTCCAAGATCTGCTTCCCAGTTTGTGAAGTTGGCCTGTCTTCTGGTAATCTATTGCTGTAGGACAATCTGCTTTCCAATTTAATGATTTGAAACAACAATCAGCATTTTATTAGTACCTCACATGGTTGTAGAGGTGACTGGGCTTTACCAGGTGATTCTCACTTAGGAATCTCTCAGGAAATTTCAGTCAGATGGTCATTGGAACTGGGTGGACTCAAAGATCTCACACTCTTGTATGGTGGTTGATCTTGGCTGTCACTTGTCACCTGAAGCTTCATCTGGGATTGTTAGCTGTTAACACATGAAGATAGCCTTTTCTCTGACTGTTTGGCACTCCGAAAGTAGCCTTCTCAAGAGAACCAGGCAGAAACAATACTGGCTTCTCATGATCAATCTGGGAAGCCATGTATCATCACCTCCTTGATGGTCAGTGGCCTGCCTTGATTCAAGAGGAGGTGAATCGAATCGTGACTCTCACATTTTGGAGGGTCAGGGTTGCAGGGTAGGAGGTTGCATGTCAGAAAGGAGATTTTTGTTGTAGCTATCTTGGAAAATACAATCTGCCATTAGATTTGCTAGTCCAGTTTCTTCATCTGAAATTAAATGTGGATAAAAATACCTATACTATACAGTTATTTTGAGAAAATTAAGAAAATCAAATTCTTATCACAATACATAGTAACCTCTCAGTAATGTTAACTATGGTTCATGAAGAACTATAGAGAAACACATTTTGTCAAGCAAAAATGACAAATAATTGATCAAGAACTATTTATGTTGTTTATCTGTAAAATTAATGGTAAGAATAGGCTTCTGACTCAACATTTAAACATTGGAAATCTAAATATACTATTTTCTTTGGTACATATATAATATTTCTTTATTCTAAAAATTAGAAGACTTGGATTTAGATTTTTGAAAAGAAAGTCCACTTTTAAATTACTGATTTTCTAATTTCCATTGTATATGTTATTTTGACAATTACCTATAATTTGGAAGATGTGAAGTATTGACTATAATAACTTCAGAAAGTATTTTAATATGTATTTATATCTTGTTTCTACAAAAAAGGTGGGTGCTGGTTTTATAATGTAAAGAATGCATATATACATAATATATATTATGTAATGTACATATATGCTTTTATAAATGTGCAATAGACATATGTAAATATATAATATGTATATATATGACTATCACACACATACACATTTTCACATGTGCCTAGTATTTATAAATAATTAGGAGCCAATGTCATGAAGAATGAAAAACATACTTGCAAACATAAAGACTAAAACAATTGTTATGATTAAACATAACATTTGCTCTGAACTTTTTGATAATCAGTAGGGAAAGTGGAAAATTAATGATTATTTAATTCATATTAACACACACACACACACACACACACACACACACACATGTTGAGTATACCAATTTTCCAAGGATCACCCTGATGATGAAGTCCTAAAATAAGATTAAATATGAAATCTTTCTTTAAGGACATTGAGCACAAATATTTTCTTTAAAGATGTTTACAACAAATGCAGAAATTATCTAAATACTGCCACTAACTGCCAAGACCTTCAATAAAAATTGAAGGTATAACATTACTGTTTACCTTGTTAACCTATGTGTGCAGTGGGAGCTGACCATATACCATCCAATAACTCACTTGGATATAGGCTGTATGTATAATAAAAACGCAACTGAAGGGGGAACAGTCCATAACTAATCTTTTTTTTCCCTCTATTAGCATTTGATACCAAAATAACAGATAATTCAAGAGTATGCTTAATGAGAGCCTAAAACACTGATTTTTTTTGTTATTGTTGTTGCTACTTACTGAGTCAGCATCAAATGTTTTGAGAAAAAGATGATGAGGTGGCAAGGTAGGACGTTTTATTTTGCAGGCTTAAAAGCATACAGAAAAGGAATGCCCATCCCCAGTGGAAAGCTACTTGTCAACAAAGCTAGCATTTTCCCCACAAGGAAATTTTGGATCTGGCACGTCAAACATTTGTATATTTGTTTGATTGTGACCCTATAATTTCATATCATAATGAAGAGATATTTAGATTTGGAAAACTGCACTGAATAGATATTAAAATTGATCCTTGAATCACTGACAACATCCTCTATAAATGCGTCTATTAAATATCTCATCTCATTAGAGACCTTGTAAAGATCTGAGGTGTCTGCCAGCCTGAGTAAACTGGACTATATACTCCATGTAATTTAATTAGTAGACTTGCTGGATAGGATTTTGTAGAATTAACCAATTTAATTTTGAATAATGTCTACCAAAAATAATAATTTTAATTTTGACATGTTTATGTCAGGTAAGCTATCATTTGTGGCAGCAATTGGATAGCAAAAGCCTTTTTTTTCTAGCACATCTAGTTCATAAAAATAATATATAATGATCACAATGGAAAACATTTTCTTTCCTTTGTCTAAATTTTAAGGGAATGCAAGATCATTAAGGTATAGCCCCAAAATAAAGGGGGTTGAAATGTAGCTTTTTAAAAAACTGTAATTATAAACTATTGTTTGTCTTATTTTTTAAATATATTTTTTAGCTGTAGGTGAACACATACCTTTATTTTATTTTTATGTGGTGCTGAGTATCGAACCCAGTTCCTCATGCGTGCTAGGCAAGTGCTCTACCTCTGAGCCACAAACCCAGCCCGCCTTATTTAAAAATATATATATATTTTACTGAAGATTGTATATATTCAATGTATACAAATATATTGTTTTATATATATGTATATATAATATGACTCAATATGTGCATGCATTCTTAATGCTTGACACAGTACTAAAATGTAGTTTATTTGAAAAGAGTGATATCTCAGAATATAAGGCTTGAGCATAGTCCTTTTTGTCTCCTGAAAGATGTGAAAACATAATGAAAGTTACAAACTGTCTCATACAATTCTTGGAAATTACATTAAAGTAAGAAGAGATAGATGGAAAAATCATACCTATATATTCTTCTACCAAATTTACTGCTTTACACTAAAGTTAATTCAATTAGTTGCTATGCTATTGAGAAGCCAATGGTATGCACTAATGGGGTGATCAGGAAATGTTTAATAATGGAACTACTTAAGGTGCAGACAGGGTTTAGGAACACCAATAAGGAAAGGGGTGGTGCCCCTATCCCAGAAGGAGCAACAGCACAGAGCCTTTACCACCATAAGTCTGAATGGACAAGGAAGGGGACGACTAGTTTTATAGAGAACACTTGAATAACAAAGAAGATGGCCAGTATTTATGTGATATACTAGGTCCCACATGAATCTAGTAGAAAAGGGTTCATGGGGAAAAATACACTGACTTCACTCTTTCCTAAAATGTTATGTTTAATCATTGCAACCCTTTAAGGTGGTCCTACCTTCCCACCACTTCTTTTAGTTCACTCAAGTGAAAGTCAAAGAGCACAGACCCAGGCCATATGGGTCAGCCTTCTCCATCAGCAACAGAGGACAGGATGGGGTAAATGAAAAGCAGATCTGAATGGATACCTATCACAGTTCCTAAGAAGACACTTAGGAAGTGTGAAGTATGGGTGGAGAGAACTAACTTAAAGATAAATTTCCAGATTTTGAATATGCTCAAGTTCACCTTTTGTGAAATGAATAGCTAATGGAGGCATCGCTTGAAGTAGTTAATTTGGCAGTGCTGCTGGACTACCTGTTTAAGCAGATTGGCAGCAACAGCACAGCCAAAGCAGACTTCACTGATAGGCAGTGGATGGAATGAATCAGAAGCAGCATAGGAGTCCCACATGAGACAAGCTATATAAACTTAGAAGCATAGAACTTCATACAGCAATGTCAATCCCTTCCCTCCTGCAAACTTGGTTACCAAAGATCTATCATAGGCACTGAAATATCAAACTTTATAATTAGCCCTAAAAAAAACCCCTAAAATATCCCACTCAAATTTATGGTTCTCAGGATTTTTTAAAATAAAATTTCTAAAAAGAACCAAGCCTAATAAATTGCTTAATATTTTCTATATGTTCTGTATATCATACTGCCTTCCTAAATTATCCAGTTTTAGAAAAAACTCACAGCCATGTTTTCCCAAATCTATATAAAATCAAACTCAATAGCACAACTAATTCGATAGGGCCTCCTTGTTTCATCAGAATGAGTGAAAACCTTATTAAGTTTCAACCAAGATGTCAGTGGTAACAGTACAGATCAATTCAGAAAGCAAAGGAGGGAGTGACATCATGACTTACTGACATTAAATAATTGATGAAAAATAGTTTGATCTCATATTTCATGTTGATAATACCAACTTGGCTCCAAATTTGTTAAGATTATAAATTATAGACAAACATTTCTATATCCATTATAATATATAATACAACTTTCAGGAAAACTTCATCCTAATTAGAAATACATTTTTGATTTGCTGTATTAATACCTATTCAGAAAACTTGCCTACATTAATCCTGGCATCAACAAGTCATTTCACACTGTGATTCAGATTTAGTTTGTGAAATACTCCCATGGGGTCTTAGTGACTGTTTCTAGATGGAAGAACTTGGGCAAGCATATAGATAGATCTAAGTAATGATTCAAAAGCTTTTGACTAAAGTTGACCTAATTCTAGATTTATGTTTGATGCCCTGCAGAGTGAGGGCAGTTGCTGTTGTGTCCTGAGCAGTGCCAGGGGCCACATCATTAACCAAACTGGACCACAGGTCTAAATCAACTATCTACTCTGAAAAAGAAACTTTGTTTGTTACTGTAATCTTGGCAGCAGTTGTAACACTGAGGCCAGATCTGGCAGAGGCTGTCAGGAGGGGCTATCAGTTCCCTGGGAGCTTGGAGGAAAAAAGCAAGCACATTCCCAATGTGAGAAGCAGAAGCCACAGCACTCCTTGAAAATACCCACAGAACCTAGGAGTGCTTTGTGGTCAGGGATATTTCTTGGCCAAAAATGAATTCTTAATAGGAGAATAAAATTAACCCAAACGGAATGGAATTAAGTTTTCATTGTATTACAGAGCATATCTCAGAGAAGAATAAAAAGCAGGCTCTAATGTCAGACAGAATGAGTCTCTACCAATTAAGCTAAGTGATCTTGGCCAAAAACTTAAGTTCTCTATCACCAGTTTCTTTTAGATAAAATGAAGATAAGAAAGCTAACACTATGCCCACAAAGCACTTAATTCAATATTCCTCAATTAGGCAGGCCCTCCATAAGTGTTATTGTTATTATCTTTATAATTATTAGACTTGATCAAATGGGGGGGCATTTTTTAAAGGCAGGAGTTTTACTCGTCTCCTTAGATTAACTCTTATTGATACATTCTTCATATTTAGAAAAAAAACTAGGAAAACAAAAATGAATAAAGTAGTCTTAGACTTTAAGGGAACTAAATAGGCAAACCAGCAATTAACACTTTGTGTAATTGAACATCCTTGAGATCAGTGACTGGCTCAAGTACTGTCTTTAGTACTTTCAAAAATACCATATAGGATTTACTTATTTAATAAATAAATAAATAAATATTTTCAAGATAGCATGAACTGTGATTACCATTCAGACAATTAGGTAGGGAACTATAAAGAAAAAGGGCTCCTCATAGAACACATCAAGGGAGTCTTCTAAAATGGTCTGAAGCTGAAGCTGAAGGAAAGGTTGGAAGTTGTGGGGAAAGCAGGCATTTTAGCACAGGTAGCAGCCCTCACAAAGCATTGAGGCAGCAGTGAATCTGGTTTATTCAGAGAACTATACTTTTTGGTATGAGAGAACTTGGTTTGGGAAGATAAGCATCTCTCCTAAGACCAACTCCAATAATTTGATCCCTTTCTTCACAGCACTTATCACCTCTTGTCATTATATTATAAATGCATTTATGTATTTAGTATTTTTTTATCGTGTGTCTCAGCACTAGAGTGTAGACTTTGTAAAGAGGATTCCTCTTACTAGTTTGCTTATTTCTGTATCTACAACATCTGGAGCAGTGGACTTGCATACAGTCAGCACTTAGTAAACAAGCAGTGAATGAAAATGAAAGAATAAACAAGTAGGTAATTGTCACAAAATGTCTTAAATATCAGGTTTAGGAAGAAAGAGCAGGACTGGTTTCCATAAAGGTGAGAAGAGGGACAAGTCTGAGACTGTCTCTTGTGTTTCTGAATAAAGTGGCTGAGTATCTAATAACCAAATAAGGAACCAAGAGTAAGAGATAGGTTTCTGTTTTTCTTTCTGAGGGAAGTGTGGGATATTGAGTATACACCATGATTGTCCAGAATTATAAATATGAAAAACATCATGACTGATAAAAACCCAACATTAATCATCTTTGTTATACAGAAAGCAACAGTAGAAAGTTAAGGAATTCAAATAAACTGCCTTAGAACCAGAGTGAAAATAAGAAGCTCAGCTTTCATGGTTGAAGGTAACTAAGTCTGCCAAGGAACCCACCATTTGTTGCCTGGCATGCCGTTCAAGAAGTCACTCTGAGTTTAGATGATCAGCTCAGGGCCATTTCCCCACTAAAGACATTTAATAGTGAGTAATCAAATGTATTCACTCTCAGTCACTGACACGAGCTTACAATTACTTCTTGGAATTGAGCTAGCCTCAGTGGGATATGAAAATTAGGCTAATCATATTGTGAATACTTACTTCATCCTGTGTTTGTTCCTGCTAGGAGCAGAAATTGTCTCGATAATTGTATGCAAATCCTTTCACCAGAATCTTCACAAGAAAATTATGTACTGCTACTCCTGTGCTGAAGAAAAGACAAAAGTAACATTTTAAAACATCATTTTCAAATCAACCACAATGAATGGTTTTGGCTCTGTGTATAAAAGCCAGATGCAAATTAATATTATTTATAGTACACAGCTTGGCATGTGAATATAACTAACTGATATTTAATATGTTGTGTAACATGTCTGTGTTTTGTTGCTAGTGATCGTTTTCATGATTAATTAATGAGATCTATTGGACTCAAACTTCAGCATAGGTAGAATAAATTAATTGGTCTTTTAAAAACCAGAATTCTATGTAGCATTGGTTATCTTGCTCAACCAATGAGCCAATATTTCAGAGTTAATCATTTAGTTTTGTTTTTAGTTTTGTATTTTGGAGCAGTGGAGATTGAATCCAGGAGTGCTTTACCACTGAGATACATCCCAGCCCTTATTTATTTATTTATTTATTTATTTTGAGACAGAGTTTCACTTAGTAGCCAAGGCCGGTCTAGAACTTGCCATCCTTCTGACTCAGCCTCCCAAGTCACTAGGAATACAGGCTTATGCCACCATGCCTGATTGTTTCCATTTTTGTTTTTATAAGCCAAAAGTATTTCTGTTTTTAATCATTTAGAATGGAGCTCTTTTTTCTTTTTTTATTCTAATTTGTTATATATGAGAGCAGAATGCATTAAAATTCATATTACACATATAGAGTACAATTTTTCATGTGTCTGGTTGTATACAAAGTATATTCACACCATTCGTGTCTTCATACATGTTTTTAGAGTAATGATATCGACCTCATGCCACCATCTTTTTTATCCCCATTTCCCCTCCCAACTCTTTGCCCTATCCAGTATTCATCTAATCCTCCAATGCTCCCTGAGCCAACCCCATCATGAATCAGCATCCTTATATCAAAGAAAACATTCATCATTTTTTTTATGATTGGCTAACTTCACTTTGCATTATGTTCTCCAACTCCACCCACTTAACTGCAAATGCCATGATTTCATTATCTTTTATTGCTGACTAATCTTCCATTGTGTTTATATACCACATTTTCTTTATCCATTCATCTACTGAGGGACATCTAGGTTGGTTCCACAGTTTAGCTATTGTGAATTGTGCTGCTATAAACATTAATGTGGCTGTGTCACTGTATATGCTGCTTTTAAGTCCTTTGGGTATAGATGGAGGAGAGGGATAGATGGGTCAAATAGTGCTGCCATTTCAAGCTTTTGAAGGAATCAAGAATGGAGCTCTTTAAAATGTATTCCAAACTTACTTTAATTCTGAAATTTTTGAAGTTTATTTTAACTTTCATTAATGACTCAGGATGTTTGTTATAAATATTGAATAATAAATACTGGAATAATATTTGGGAAAAACTTGAGATATCCCATATAGTACTCCTGGGTCCTACAACTCATGACCTCCCTATTCCTAGGTTTGGGAATTTTTATATTTTCCTACTTCTTTTAGGTTTAATGTGTAAACTGCAAATTAAGTAGTTTTTAGGTATTTTAACAACACTAAGTATTATTTATTATTAATTCAAAAGATATCTCTAGGTCAAACAATAAGATATTGCTGATATTTCACTATTTTTGATCAGAAGAAATAGCAATTTCATATGGCTTCAGTTGATGTAAGAAAAATTGGCCTCATCATATATGGATAAGTAAAGAATGAGAGAACAAGAATATAATTTAGAATACAACAAGCAACTGACAGTCTCCTTTCTTCCCATTCCACGCCCCCCAGAATCAGGCTAGACGAGAGGAGTCATTGAATTATACCTGTGTTAATTTTAGTCAACTCCCATTTGGATTCCTTTTCTTCCTTCTTTCCACTCATCCATCATTTTCACTATATCTAGCTAACATGATAAAAGCAGATTTAAAAATCTGTCTCTTCCTTCCTCCAAAGCTTCAATATTTTATTACTATCAATGGAAGAATTTCTAACTTACAGTATTTAATTATTTTTTAAAACTGTTTATTGTATGCCTTTTAGATGCCAGGCACTGAAAGGCAGAGTGAACAAAACAAAAGTCCTGACTTCATAAGCTTACATTCTGTGGAAGAAACAGAAAGTAAACAAGATGAGTGAAGAAAATGAAGAGTACACTAGATAGCAGCAAATGCTTTGGAGAAAGTAAAGCAGAGAAGCAGGATAGGAGATCCAGGATGAGGGAGCTGAAATTTTAGATCAAGTAACCTGGGATGGCCTCACTCAAAAGACAGCATTTGGATAAGGACCTAAAGGAAGTGAAATAGTGAACCCCTACCTTTGGGGACAGCGCTCCAAGGCAAAACTTGGGGTCAGTTTGAGCATGATGTTTGAGCATGAGATAGCCCTACAGGAGGCCAGAGCTCTAGAGTCTTGCAGGCTGGTGTACAGAAGCAGTTGGAGGGTTTTGACCTTTAGTAATATGAATTGGCTTACTTAAAAAGTTGGATTCTCAAATCTGGCTTCTGCACTGACAGAATACAACAAAGTCTGAGCCAGAAACTCATGCAGCTACTTAGAAATAATCCTGTCCAAAAACTTGGGCTAAGGTGGAGGTGGCTCAGGTAAGGAGAAATTCTTGATATATTTTGAAGGTAGCACTGACAACATATGATATGATATGATATGGGCTGGGACTGTGAGAGAAAGAATTGATGTTGTCTGCTATTTAATGGCCTTCACAAAATGGCCTCACCCTTCCTTGTTAATTTCATCATCTGCAGGAGAAAGCCTGATGAAAACTCCTTCAACTTGAGAATTGAAGTCTTGAGTTCAGTTCACAGCTTGGCCACTTAGTGGGGTTATGACTTCATACAAATCATGTAAACCTTTTCGTAGGGCAGGATGATTCTTACTTCATAGGGCTGTGATAAGATCTTCTGATTATATTATTAAACACTACTAGGTCAGAATGTCATTTGTGAATCCTCTACTCAGGCAAGCTAATCTAGTAACTAGCCACTGTTCATGTGCACTGTGGGCTCCCCAAGCCTCCTGCATCTGTGGCTGGGCCTTGTGGTACAGTGGCTCTTTCTTCCTCACCATCTCCATTCAGTAGACCCTCCTCATTCTCTAAGGACCACTTGGTAGTCCAGAGCATTCTTCCTCTGTGAAGTCACTTCTGACCCCCTTTTTCCTCTTAACACTTCTTTTTCCCCCCTCAAGTACTGGATATTGAATAGGTTAAACATTGAAGATTTTTGTCTTAAGGGTTTTAAATGCTTAACAGAAGACAAAGGCACCAGATTCTTAACAATTCACAAATGTATGTTTTATTTCCCTTTTGATAATACAATGGCGTGTTTTTATGAAAGTTTCAGTTGTAAATTTTGTATATGTAATATAAAAATTAATAAAATTAGAATTGTGAATTTACATTCTGTGATATGAAAACAGATAAAAATCTTACTTTTTGTGTGTGTATTACTGGGGATTGAACCCAGGGCTTCATATATTTTAGCCAAGTGCTCTACAACTAAGCTACAACCTCAGACCTCTTTTGTTTTTACATGAGACAAGTTCTCACTAAGTTGTCCAGGCTGACTTGAGATCCCTCCGCCTCAGTCCCTAGAGTACTTGCAATTATAGGCATGCACCACTATACCCAGCTAAAATCTCACTTTATAAGCAAAACAGTAACTATATAGAAATTATGTTTAATATTTATTGTAAGTAGAAAATCAGGCTTCAAGAATGGCTTATTTTTAAAACTTTGGCTTATATTACAAAAAGATTTTGGTAAAGGCCCACAGGAAATGAGACAAAATTTAAAAAGAAAAATGTGTTGGAGGCAAACTTGAAGAGATTTAATGCATTTGTAGAGAATACTCAAAACCTCTGGAATAATTGATTCCTGTAGCAAGAGAGAAAAATGAGTGTCTCCAACTTGTATCAAAATTTATCATACTGCTTTTGGTGATAAGAGATGTGGCTCTAAATTTTTTTCATCAGAAGTTAATTGACACTTGAAATTCATATAGAAAAATAGGCATTCCTTCTGGAGATCCAAAAAGATCTGAGTTCTATCTCTTTCTTTTCTTTTTTTTTAATTTCCTGTATATGAGGCAAGTGCTCTAATACTAAGCTATATCCCCTGAAAGACCTGACTTCCCTCTGAAAATAAAAAGTAGAATGTAGAATGAACACTAGAACATAGTGTGGCATTCAAAATACTTTTCTTTTTGTCTTATGTTTCATTTATCACCAGGTTGACTTATTCTTCCCTTTTAATCCAGAATCTATCTCTACATGATCCCAAATATCACTCTGATTACTTTCCATCTCTCTTATTGCAGTAAGGTCTTTTAAGTGACTTTTCTTTTTCTGCGTCACCCACATGTATCACATTTTCCTCACTTCAGCTATAAGTATCCCTCTAAGACACATTCTGTACTGTGGATCTCTTCTTTTTTTATTTATTTATTTTTTTATTGGTTGTTGACAACATTACAAAGCTCTTGACATATCATATTTCATACATTAGATTGAAGTGGGTTATGAACCCCCAATTTTACCCCAAATGCAGATTGCAGAATCACGTCGGTTACACATCCACAATTTTACATATAGGGCATTATGTAAAATTGTGGATCTCTTCTTAAGTCCTTGAGAATCAAAGACCAAATTCCTGAAGATTATACAAAAGGTTTTTCTGATTTGTCACTTGTCTGTTTGTCTCTCCAGCCTTAGAAGTTTTTTCACATGCCACATACACTCCTTGTCCTTTTAAACACAGAAGATAAAATGAAGTAGTTAGGTCCTGCATGTGACCTGCCATGCTCCCTCTCAGCTCTGAGCCTTTTGATACCCTGATTCTGTTTGTGAACTGGCTGCTACTTTTTTTTTTTTTTTTGGGGGGGAGGGTACTGGGGATTGAACCCAGGGGTGCTAAACCACTGAGCTACATCTCCTGTCCCTACCCTTCTTTTTTTTAATTTTTTATTTTGAGACAGGTTCTTGCTAAGTTGCTGAGGCTAGCTTTGAACTTGAGATCCTTCTGCCTCAGCTTCCAGAGCCACTGGGATTACAGGTATGCCCACCATGCCAGGCTGGCCATTACTTTACTCATGCATCCAAACATCACTTTGCTGAGTAGCCACCAGGAAAAGTACTGGACAGAAATAGTTTCTACTTTCATGGAAACTATAGCATAGTAGGAGAAACAAGACTCCCATCTGATCATCATTTAAATGTATAATTAGAAACTATAATAAAAATCTTTGAAAAAATGTACAGAAAGCTATGAGAGTTTATTTCAGTGGAAAGTGTTTTAGTCGGGGAGTATGTGATGTTTTAGATGATATCTTAAAGATAAATAGAAGGCAAAAGAGGAAGGAAGTAGTCCTTCAAAGGGAGCACTAATATATGTAAAGACCCTGGGTTGAGACTGTGTGGTGCCTTCTGGTTCCTCTAGAAGGCCAGTGCTATAGAGAGAAAGGAGGATAGTGACCCAGTATGAGCATGGAGAGAGAGTTAGGGGACAAGCATGACCAGTTGTTGGTATGGATCATAAAAATAATATGAAAACATTGAAGGATTTATGTAAATAAATGCCATAATTAGAGTTTCTGTTCACAGAAATCAATACAGTTGCTATGCAAATAAGTGGACATATTAATCAAGGGAATCAACCATTTGTAATATTGAAATAAGAGTTTCCCAGTGGCCCAGTTTTGGAACATGTCAAGATAAACAAGAGAAAATTCGGCATTCTTTGGAGGAGATGATTAGTGCTTTGAGTCTGTGGCAAATAGATGAGAATACTAGCTACATGATTGTATTAATCAAGATTAGGTTCAATTGTAACTGACAGAAAAATTTGCTTAAGCCATATTAACAGATAAAACAAGATAATATATTTATTTCTTTCATATGAAAATATGGATGGGTGACCAGGAAGGAGTAGTCCACCAGAGACCCAGGGTCCTTCTGTGTGGTCATTCTGTCATTCATAGTCCATGACCAAGTAGCAGAAATTCCCATTTAGGCAGCAAGGTGAAGGAAGGGTCAAATAGACAAGATATAAAGCATACTTATATGGTCTTTGGAGGAGAATTTCCTGAAGCTTCTACACAAAACTGTTGGCCAAAGCTCTGTCACAGAGCCATATCCAGCTGAACGAGAGTTAAGAAAATGCATTTATTGTGACTGTTTACATGGTGAAAGATGAAATTCCATTGTCTTGGATAAAGAGAGATTTGATAGTTTAAAAAAAAAGATAAACTCTACTATAATGCTTTAAAATTTTAATCTGTCAAATTCCTTCATAAAGTGTCATCTGAACTAGGTAGGAGCACTGTAATATAAGGGTCACAAGACAATAAATCTTTTTGTCAAAAAATACAATAGGGGCTGGGCTTGTAGCTCAGTGATAGAGTGCTTGCCTAGCACATGTGAGGCACTAGATTCAATTCTCCGCACCACATAAAAATAAAGAAATTAAATAAAGGTTTTGTGTCCATCTACAACTAAAAAATATTTTTAAAAATACTTGGGAAAAATATAGGACTTAAAATGACCATGTTTGAAAATAGTCATTTTCTATCCATCTCTGAAGATAGATTTATTCTTTTTACCATTTTTGCATTTGCAGAAAAAAAATTCCATCTTATCTCATGCTTACATAGATAGCTTCTAGGTGTGTGTAAGTGAGAAAATCATTGCTTATTTCATTATGCCCTTCTTGAACTGTGGCATAAATAAATGCCATAGTCACAGCTGCAGATAATTTTAACCAAGCTACAATGTGGGTTACTCCTTCTATGTACTGAGACTTTGAGGTTCAGACTATGGCCTTTGAACACATTATTTGCTTTGGCTGGAGTCCAAACGAAATGGTCACTAAATCTGCTCTATAGTTCCAGTCTGGTGACATTAAATGCACTGAGGATTGAAGAATTTTATTCCTCTCCTATGCTCAAGTCAATATGCAACATGAAGTAGATTTCCAAACATACACACCCCTTGCTCCTGAAGTCCACTAGCCTTGTGTCAGACCAGATAAAGTGATGATGAAGTAGCAGGTGCCTGTAGAGCAACTGGTAAGACCAATGAGGGTGGCTCCAATGTGAGTAGGTACAAACTGCTGCTTTCTCCCTTTATTACTTCTCCTTTTCAGATTAAGTGACACCCTATGGCACAGTTAGGTCTCTCCTTCCCAAACTACTTCCCATAACCTAGATGTTTCTCTATCTCATGTTCATCAAAATGACATATGCTTCATTAATGACTTTGTTATCCTGACTATATTCCTTGAAAATTTCTATATTGTCAGCTCTTCCTGTTTTCTCCTCAATGTCTCACCCCTCTGAAATATGACTTCTCTATCCAGCATTTCATTACCTGATCATGTTGAATATGTCAATGTCTTTCTCACTGAAAATACAACAGCCACTTTTCTGTCCTCTCCAAAGTGAAAATTTTTATGGCATATGGACAATTCTTGTCCTTTAAAAATTATTTCCTCCCTGGCATAAATATCTCCGGCTTCTCTTCCTGCTGCTCTGTGTACAGACAATTGCATCAAATAACTCTTGCAAAAGAATATCAAATAAATAAACTGAATTTGTGTGGTTAGCAGCAACTCTGAGATGCTACTCATCCAAAATAGGTCATTATCTGTGGATGATATAAAAATTGTTGATGTGTAAGAATGCAGTAGCTTAGGACTTCTTACCCCACTGTGATTTTATTTCAAAAAAAAGTGCATATAATTATATGTATGATAACATATTTTAAAATATTTTATGTGCAGTTGATAGTATTCTTTGATGTCTATGAAAAAGGCTTTGGTTACTTATTATAATCTGGTAATGTGATCATGTCTATGGCATGCTGTCCCTATTATTCTAAAAAATTTTTTTATTCCTTTGAAGTTATTTATATAATGCTGTATATTTTGCTTAATGGTTAGTCACCTAACTATCAGTTTTGCTAGACAAGAATCACATCTTTGTTTATCTAGATATACCTTATAAAATTGTGGATGGTTTAGGTCTTCAGTAAATAGTACACATTAAAGTGTTAAAACAGCTTTTTAAGGAGAAGCAAGATTTAAAATATTCTTTACAGTAGAAAATCTCCTTTTAACCATTTGAAATTTACCTAAATCTGCAGCCTTCATATTTTGACCACAATATTATATTACACTTTTTAATAGCTAGAAGGTATAAATTATAGCCAGATGTAGAAGTAGTATGACCTGACATGTGACTTTCTAGTTTATATAACAACTAGGTTACATAATCATAGATTCAACAGCAGTATTTTCTCCTAGTTACAATTTATTCCCAGCTATCTTGGCAAATAAATAAGACACACACACACACATCTGAGCAGCAATGAATAATATGAGAGCATGTTAAAATCAAACACAGCTTATAAAAGAATGTAAGTTTTCAGCTAGGGCTCTGAAACTGTAGCTGTGTGTCCTTTGCACCACATTGAAAAGATGCCATTCATTTCTGACTTTGATTAATGGGGCTTTTTAGGTGGCCAACTTTCTTTGACATTTAACAAAGATTGTGACTGAGGGTTTTTTTCTTATTTCAAGTCTAGCATCATTTCTAAATACAATTAGATAATAAAATGCTGAACTTGAATTATGGATTTATTATTGTAAATATTTTCATTATTCTATGTAGAAACATGTAAATTTGTAGGTGTGTGTCTCTGCATCCTGTACAAGTCACATCAGCAGTAGAATAACAACAAGGATGCCTAGTACCGACATGAGTCCTGACAGCCACACGAGGCCGAAAAATAGCAGCAATGTCTGGAGAACTAAGCTAAGATGTGGATTGATCACAGGGAGTAGAAAAACTATTTCTCTCTGTGTGGCCCATCTTTATCATTTCTAAAACAATCAAGCAAACAAAAAAATCTTAGAATTATTTTTGTATGACAATAAGTCAAAGGAGAAAAGGGGGAAAATGTCAATAGGCATTTTTTTAAAGTATTATTTTGAAGTCAAAGAACACATTCATAGGTGTCAAAATGTTAGTAGAAAGAAGAAATGTTGCCTTCATTTCCATCAGAGAGCAATTCCCAGCAACAGAAGAAATGAGGTCTGAAAATGTGCATTAAGAAAGGCTGCATACCATCATGTTACATATGTATTGAATAGGAATTTTGATAAAGAGTCCCAAGTTTCCAGGAAGGTACAGAGGTGGGGAGGGCTAGGGAAGATTTCAAAAGGTAATTACTGGCCTGCATTACAAAAGGAAAGATTAAGCAAAGCAACAGATACACCAGAATAATTACAGAGTAATTAATATGCCCCCTTTTATCTTCTTTGGGGATTTTTTTTTCATTTAGATAAAAATGAATCCTGACTGCTGCAGTATTTCATTTGGCAGGATATCAGGTAATTTATATTTCAAATATGATCTCATCATCAGTTCCATCTGTTGATATTACCTGAGCATCGTAATGTTTGAAACTCTGACATGTGGAAAACATAACTCAAAATCAAAGTCCCTGAATCTGACTCACATATAATCAGAAAGCCAAAAAAAAAAAAAAAAAGTGCTCTTATCCTGCAAGCACTGTGTATTCATTTCAAATCTTCACTTTTACCACCACCAGCTCCCTATCCTAACTCCAGAATTTAGGGAGGGAGAAATTATAGGCAACTGATATAGCATGAGCTCAAATAAGTGTTGGATTTTCTTAAAGAGGATTAGAATGTTTTGTTTATGCTAAGCTGTAAAGTGAAAAAATTACTAAAGTCTGTGATCCTAACCAATCCGTGTTTAAGGGTATTTATAGGTTTGAAGGATCTTTTCTCTTCCCTAATATTACAATTCAAAACTGAGAGCTAGAGAAAGCAGTATGAAGATATAACTCCAGTACTATGATTATAAATTTATAATTCCTCCCTTAACCAGATGCTTGGACCAGGTGTTTTTCCTTCCCCACAGGTAGATCTGTGTGGTGTTTCTACCTTCCTGTCTTCACATAAAAAATACCTTCACCTCCAGCACTTTTTAGCCCTCAAAACCAATGCAAGTGGTTTCTCCTTTGTGGGTTTTTATTTGTTTGTTTGTTTGTTTGTTTGTTTTGTCCCAGGCAGACATAACCTAGCCCAGGCAGACATAGCCTAGCCTTCCCTTTGGTCAACACTTTATCCTGAGTACTCTATCACTGCACTTTTAAAAACTAAGTTGCATTTGTTTATTTGAATGCCTGTCTCTTCTGTTGTCTTATGAGTACTCAGTCCCTTACCAAGTGATTATTCAACTCACTCCCAATCTACATCACTCCTGTAAAGAGAGGACAAGCTTAATACATAAAGCCTTTGCAGTATAAATCTGTCCATATCATCAAACGAGGCTCCGAAGGTAATGGCTCTCCTATGAATACCATTGTACTATTTCTTTTATGTCTTCTCTTCCATGGTGGAACCAAAGCTGTTACTACTTTGCTCCAATGGGAAGTCAAAACATTTCTTCAAAATGAATGCTGTCTAGTGAGCAAAAAAACAAAAGGCATTTATGAAATTGATATTGACTACAAGTGATGGTAGACTTGGTTTTTAGTTTTCTCATCGAAAATGTGTCTAGACCAATGGAATATTCTCCAATAGAGCAATTTTGTGAGCTTTTACAAGAAATGGTGTTGCTACTTCATTCAATCAATAGCTTACGAGATTTTTTTGCCCTGAATACAGAAAGTAAGATCAAATGATTCTGAAACAGCGATTCAGATTTTTAAGTTTCTAAGCAATCAGTGTATATTTTGGAGCTTTAAAATATTGATGGAGACTCACTGCCTGCATATGTCATTAAAAAAAGAGTATAAGCAGGTTTTTAGTGACTCTTTTTCCCGCCCAATAGGATACTCAATACTTCAAGCTATAATGGAAAAAGCAGGACAAAATGGTTGGCATGTCAGCGCTATATGTGTGGAAAATTTTAATGACGTCAGCTACAGACAACTTCTAGAAGAACTTGACAGAAGACAAGAGAAGAAATTTGTGATAGACTGTGAGATAGAGAGACTTCAAAATATATTAGAACAGGTAAGTCCTATTATGTTATTATTCTTGTAATGGCAACCTTTGTCCAATTTGTCTCAAATAATATCTTCTCCCAACCATCGAGTTTAGAGTGTGCGTTTTGCATGATTTTTCCCTGGGACCAAGTCATGGTCCTGAACACCAAAGCCCATTTTGGAACTTAGGATCACTATTTCTGCTCAGTTTTTAACTCTTAATAATAGAAGTACCCTCAGTGAATCATCATGAGCTCCTTCTTGGCTTTCTGTTTTAAGAAATAATAATTTTGAAGATTACAGCTATGAAAATATTAGAAAATTTTAAAATGTGGGCCCTTTATCCTTTAGAGAATCAGCTGCATGAAAAACAGCAACACAAATTGGCAAAGCAATGATATAAAAAATTAAAGTAAATACTGTGTGTGGTAAATTTTTCTACTAGATGCTATAAGTAAATACATTATCTACTATGGTAAAGATGATCTTTAACTCTCCTTTGCAAAGGAAGAATCCTTTAATCAAGCTTTCAATAAATATTTTTATTTGCTTTAAAGGATCCAGGAAAATATAAAACTGAGCTTTGCCATTGCATTAAGTGATAGGAAAATATTGTCCAATAATAGATAATATTTGCTTTCCCCCAATCCTGCATATCATGATAAAGCTTTGTGGAAGTCTTCAGCAAAAATGCAGTGACTGTATGCCCTCTAGTGGTTTTACAAATGCATACTCATTTATCTACAATGGCTAGGCAACATGATTTGGAGTTGATGACTTTGTTTTACTGCATCATTATGTGATTTGATTTGTAATAGTAAACTTAGAAATTGGGAGGCTGATTTCTAAGAATAATTTTAATACTCAATTATAAAACATCAAAACCAAAATTGTTTCAGAGGTTCCTCCTTAATACTTAAAGGCAATGAACTAGATGTCTTATTCCTCAACTATATGCTAGCATTTGTAAAAATAATAATAATAATGGCAAAAAGTATGTTGCTTTTCCAAGACTTGAATCCAGAACATATTATAAGAGGAGTTGACAAAGTATTTACCTCCTATTATCCCTTTATAGAAGAAAAAGCACCAACTAAATACAAAAACACTTCACTGAAGAAAGGTATATACAATTGTATATTTGTTCTTCTAGGAAATATTAGTTATAAGCTTATATATATCACTGAGGTTTATTCCTGAGGGATTCCAAAAAAATTATTAAGCTTGCAGCTATTCAAGACATGTGAACATTTTTAAGTAGTATTTATAGAATCCAAGAAAAACTTTCTCCCCTACTTTCTTAAGCAATGCAGTCACTTGAGTTCCAACTCCCCTTCTCTTTCCCTCTCACTCCCGACCCTGTATTGAGAGTTTGAGTTGTTTGACCTGAACAACTGAAGCTTTGTAAATAACTCATGATGACTCCCACAGAACAGCCAATTCTAAGAACTGCCTGCATTGCCAAGTTCCTGTCAGAGGGTGAGTAAGGCTTAGAAAGACCCTCCACTTAGCACCTGTGCTTAAAAGATGCAGTCTGGAGGAGGCAATTGAGTGCCCAAAGCACACTGACCCGTTTCAGAGGCTTAGCTGGTTTCTAAGAAGAAAATCAGCACACTCGGGTGCTTTGGATAAACTCTGAATAAACCTTAAAGGAGCTTCTGCTAAGGGAACTGGACTTTTTTTTTTTTTTTTCCTGAAGAAATGTAAAAATTTGAGTGCCTACCTTGCCTATTCTTTTTGCTGAATTCTAAAAGGTTTTGTTTCTATCAAGACTATATAGGAAAAATCAGAATGGTAATAGTCTCTTGTCCCTTTAACTGCCTCTCAGGTACACAGCTCATAAATTAGAACAAACCTATTCTATTGTGAGAAAGTAATGCACTCTTAATTTTCCCATAACTTTCCCTCCCCCCCCAAAAAAAAAACTTTAAAAATAATTCTGAACATAATTTTTTATTATATGTAATTTAATTCCTCATTGTTTTAGGCAAAATGACTTCTAGTATTTCTTGGTTTTACTCTTGACTTATTCAAACAGAAGAACTAATCCAAAATTTGTCAGAAATTTGTACATAACCCTGAGTTTCAACAATACATCTGTATTTTAAAATTCTTTCATAAATTAAGATAACATAGAAAATAATTTTAGAGAATCAACCATTTTTCAAATAGTGGTTACCAGAAACTGGGGAGGGAAGCAAGGGGGGAGAGGGGAAGAGATTAGTCAAGGAATGTGAGCTCACAGCCAGACAGGAGAAATAAGTTCTGATGTCCTATTATACAGTTAGGTAATTACAGTTAACAAGGTTGTATTGTACATTTAAAAATAACCAAAGAGAATTTTTGCATGTCCTGAACACACACACACAAAAATAAATGTTTGAAGCCTGACCCAGTGGGGCACGCCCATAATGCAAATGGCTCAGGAGGCTAAGACAGGAGGATCAAAGCCAGCCTCAGCAAATTAGTGAGCCCTAAGCAACTCAGTGAGTCCCTGTCTCAAAAAGAAGTGGGGGGGGGGAGCTGGGGATGTGGTTCAGTGGTTAAGGTACCCCTGGTTTCAAATAAATATATATATATATTTGATCTGATGGATAAACTAAATATCCTGGGTTGATCAGTATACAATGCACATGTACCAAAACATCAGACTTTTACCCATAAAGATGTACAATTACTACAGCAATAAAAATTGTTTTAATAAAATTTTAAAAATAAAAGGTGAAATGCTAAATAAACGTGGTCAGCCAATTGCTTTTGAAAAAGTAGCCCTTCTCTCAGAAGATGATGAAATTAATCCAAATGAAGATGAGAGGATATATTATTAAATTTCTAGAAGGACAAGCACACTTTACATTATGTGGCATGCTGTCAGTAATCAATTTCCTGACACTTTAATTTGTATCAATTTGCAAAAACATAACAGAAATAGCCCACATGATATTCTTTCAACATACATTAATGGACAACAACCATATGTTAATGGATAGAGAAGCGTTTCATCTTCTGTAAATGTTTTTTAACTTATTTTTATGCCATGAACTAATTAGTTCTTATAAATGTGCTTCTGTTTAAAATTGCAGTTAGCCATATACCCATTCAAACATTTCAAAAAGTGAGCATCAGAATATTAAATTAAGTTTAGCCCTGAGGCTATCTTCTTGAATCCTTGAGTGATGTGTGATGGGCAACCTAATCTATTGCAGGTAGCTGAGGCTTAGTTCACCACAGCTGCTGAGCTGCACAGTCACCGGCAGCCAGCTTTTTCAAAATTAGGCAAAACACTGAAATGTAACCAATTAAGCTGTCATTTATGTCACTTCTGTTTTCTGTCCATAAATGTTGTCTGACTACTTTACAACCCTGGAAATCTTTGAACCTGCTCTGGTTCTGAGGGCCTGTGCAATTCTAGAATGTTAAATAAAGTCAATTAAGATGTTTAAAGTTGTATGTTGATCTTTTGACAAGAATAAATATTTGAAAGCGTAGTTTAAGATATTTTTTCCTTTCATGAAATGACATATGAAAATGGAAGAAATTATGTAAATAACACCACTGGGCCATTTAAGGCAATAGAAATATAATGAAACTACAAAGTTAGGTTTACTGTGACTTTCATTGTATCAAATTTAATCAAACAAATTGTATTTTTGGCTCTCTAAATTCAATGGACTATTCAGTCAGTCCACCATCTCCAGGGGGAAAACATTTTTTAAAGAAATTTACAATATTTTTCAAATGTTGGATGTATTTGTGATTATTTTTTGATAAAAGGCTCTAGTTGTGCTTGAATTAATATTACTAGCTGAACTAGAAGTTAGTACAGCCAGCACAATAGCACATGCCTATAATCCCAGCAACTTGGAAGGCTGAGGCAGGAAGATCACAAGTTCAAAGCCATCTTCAGCAATTTAGCGAGGCCCTAAGCAACTTAGCAAGACTCTGTCTGAAAATAAAAAATAAAAAAGCGCTGGGAAGATGGCTCATGGGTAAATGCCTCAGGGTTCAATCCTCAGTACTTATGATAAAGTACCATTTGGGACACTAGCTTTATTTATCTCACCTAATTTTCTTGAGTAGTTTTGCATCAGTGGTTTTAGAATAGCTTTCAATAGCTTAAACTTGTTAAGTCCCATCATCTTTGAGGTGGGACACATGACAATTTAAATTGAGCAACATATAAAGCACTTATGGTAACTTTATAAATAAATGTTTTAGAGTTCTATTCATTTAAGAAAATAGGTGAATGATTAAAGTCTTTGAAAAAAAATATAAACATATTTCTCCTATACATGAAAATATACATAAAATATATATAATCTCTAGATTAAGATTTCCAACCAACTTAAAGCACATGTGTTGATTTTGTTAAAATATTCACAGAAATAAAAACATCGAACAATGAGTTAATATAACTGAAATTGAATAAACTGCTTTTATATCAAAATAAGCAGATTACAATAGGAGCCTTCTACCTATTATTTTCACACATTTCTATTACTTTTAAATCCCCAATTTCATACTTGCAGAATTCCTAGGGTTTCTACATTATACTTTATCAATTGAACATTTAAATATATTAGATTTTGCTGTACATTTTTAACCCAGTATCATAAAACAACAAACTAGACCTTAATTATCTTTTTGGCATCAAAATACATTTTGGCAAAATATCACTTAAGACTTAGTGACTGCTCAGACCTTTCACTTCACTGTGAAAACACCCTGGGGTCCTGCAGTTAGATGCTTGGTTTTCTTTTGTTACTGAGCCTCCAACTCTAATACTGTGGAACAGATAAACTGAACTATAATGTTTAAAAACAGAGGTATTTTCACTCTTTGAGAGATAGATAAAAAATCTTCAATTGCTTATTTTTTTAAAAAAGTACATTGAATTACTTTATTCTTGAATCACCTATGTTTTGTCTTCTCACTTTAAATAAGAAAAATTTATCTGAGATTGTCTTGAAAAACCTTGCTTGCTCTAAAAATCAATAATGCTCTTTCCAATGAAGTCTTTCTGTATTGTGTTTTATCATGAAGAAATATATAACTTTATACATGGAATATGTTTTGAAAAGAAGTATGATGTAAAACCTCAATTGGGTGGCCTTTTCTGTACAGTTATTAATTCTTCAGATATTTCTCGGGTATCTACTCTACACATCCACATAAATGCAGGTACTATGTTCTGCTAAATTACAAACTAAACAGATAATTTTATATTGTGGTTAGTAACTCCTATCTACTTAACTAAAGTTTAAACCAAAGCTGTTTGCCAAAATCCCATTAAAATATATTCTTTCTTTTAGAAATATAATTCATGGAAAGAGAACAAGAATTTCACACTGCCTCAGGGATCTTGCTATGAATGCCAGTTTTCATGAATAGATGATGACATAAAAGGCATTAGGTAGAGAATAGGAACTCTATCAACCCCAGGACATACCATGGCTGGATAAGGATTCTTAGTGTTTATTAGGAAAAGACAGTAAAGGCTGGCCTTACAGTATGAAACTGATATTTAACAAAAGGACAGGGGGGAAAAACAGCTCTACATTTGGCTCATGCATATCTCAAACTGCCTCTTTATGACATATCTCAGATTTAATTGGCACCCCTTTCAGCAGTATTGCCAGTTTCACTATATGAGAGGGAAAGTCAGTGTCCCAAGAGATACAACGTGAACCTCAGATAATTGGCAAACCCAGTGACCTCCCCATTCTGTTTACAAATTAATCAAAAATCCCTATAGGCTATGATTGACCTTTGAGAAGCTTATTGCATCACCAAAGAAAACCAATAATCCTACCTCAGGGCAAGATCAATTAGAAAGAAGAAATTTCTCTCCGCCCCCCCCCAACATAAATGTGGCCATGTTTTGCATAAGGGTGAAATATGGGCTTAGCTCCAGTTAACTTATTCTAAGCTCAGAGATATCTACATGTCTAGCACCACCAAAGTGAGATCTCCGGTCCCAGACAGAATCTAGGGCAAATTGGTAAATGCATGACAGCACTGACGGAAAGATCAAGATTGTACATCCACAGTCTGCATTTACAAATTTTTACAATTCTCAAATATTAGGAGTTATACCAAATCTGAAACTCTGTGTGTTCCACCTGCACTTCCCAAAAAAGACATTAAATAAAGGATTTTTTTTTTTAAGCTAGAGATTTAAAGCCACTGTACCCCATAGCTGGTTGAGGAATTTTAGCTACTGGCTAATGGCTATAAAATATTTTTCTTTTTTCATACCCAAATTAATTTTTTAAAAAACTCAGAACCAAACTTGAAGAGACAGAAGAGACAAAAAGAAGCAAAAAGAAGAAAAGAAAGATCCTTAGTTATGAGGAGAAGGAGTCACTCCAGAAGCTGTCTGATAATTAGAGATCACGGCTTTGGTCATTCAAGTCATTTATACAAGGATGAGGTAGCAAACATCTGGATGGCAGTGGGAAGAACAACTCTGTGCTCCACACCTTGTAGGTTCATACAACATCTACGTGCCAGATGTTGTTCCAGGCAGGATCTGCAGTGTCATAGAAGATCCCTGCAAGGAATACTTGCACTCAAGCGGGGAGCTAAAAAGCATGAATGAATCATTACAAGACCATTTGATGGCTTCAGGAACAGAAATATTATGAAATGTATCCAGAAGTCAGCAGATGGGATGACAAATAAAGTCTACTGCAATCAGGAATGCTTGAGAGAGAAAACAGTTATTTCAATTAAAATTGCATTGTGTTTTCCCAAGTACAGAAAAGGGGCAAGAATAGTCCAGGGCAGAAAAAAAAAAAAATACAAAGAAAATGAAGAGTATTCTATATGATAAAAGCTGAGTAAAGGGGAAAGGAAGAAATTGAAATGGAACATTATTGAGTACGAAGTTGTAAAGATTGGAGGGAGAAAAGGGGTAGGTCCCTTATATTGCATCAGTTTAGCTAATTGTCTTTCCTGATTAAATGCATTTTCCATCAGAGCAGAGTCTATCGTTTACCAATATATCACTCAAAAACTAATTGTCGAATAATTGAAAATCTGAATATGCCTTACTTGAAAACATGGGCAGGAGACATTGCTTCTATGTGTTTAAGGAAAGAGCACCCAGCAGTATTGGAGCTCCTGAAGGTGAGCTTTCAATTACCTGGAAAGCTTTCTTATTCAGACTCTCACCCAACAAAAATGAAGGAAAACCTATGTATTCTAGAATTTGTTGTGTAGGCTAAAAAACCCACTAGAGTTTCATTTCCATATATTAAAGTAACAATGAATGAGATGCAGCAGGAACAAATCAAGCACCCAAAGAAATTACTACAGCAAAAAAAAATCATCTCAGCGTTTTCCCGCACTGCAGCATTGGCAGAGCTGGCTGCTTTTGCTTCATTATAAAACTCCTTTTGCATATCAAGCTTTGCTCAGTCAGGATCTGCAACAAAACAAGAAGTTCAAAAGATTTAAAATTATTCTAAGAAAGTGAATTTTACTTCTTTAATCTTACTTTTTGTCTGAATTGGTTTGAATGGACAAGTCCCATTAGGATACACTGAGTTGATTGTTCTCAGAGAAAACAGAAACACCTTTACAGATGTCAGCCAGACTAGTGCAAATGGAAACAGGGTGTGTTTCATTGTCTCCTAGCAACTGTTGCAATGTTGCAGCTATACCTCATTTATAAAGTGTTTAAAATGATGAAAATAAAGGATATAAGTTTTTCAAGAAAGAAGAAAAGTATGATTGTCAGAATGCAGTTTTTTTTTTTTTTTTGTCTTGGGAGAATTGAGAATTCTAGGATTAGGTTAGGTTCAACTAAATTGTTTTAGTCACAAGAACAGTTTTTAGAATAATTTCCTCTGTTGTTTGGATGTGAAGATTCAAAAGTTCAGTCTTTTTTAAAAGATTAAGCAAAATCTCCTTGATAATTTAGAGGTTTAAAATGAATTAGTTTCTCTAGCCTTAAATCAGACTAAGCTACACCCAAGTATTTAACTAAGGTTTTTTTTTTTAAAAAAAAGGATGTAATACTCCTTATTAATTAGAAAAGAGAAGATAAATTCATAATTCATTTCCATAGAATTTTACATCTACTCTCTAAATGTTAAAAAGATGGTGATGGTAACAAAAAGGAAGGAAAACATTCAATAGTACCTTTGAAGACTGTCCTGAGTCTTTCAAGCATCAAAAATATAACTACACTTTTATAAATCATAGAGTATTTATATAGTTCTGCAACAAAGCATAATAGCCACCAATAAATGAAATGATGCATTTTTAATCATTTTGATTCCATCAGAAAGGTAAGGAAACAAATTCATTCTTAACTCTCCCCTTAAAATAAACCACATAACTGAACATGACTTTTCTACTGATGTAGGTTTTCTCCAAGCTTGCATATAATTTGTTTCAAGTTTAATATTATGGAAGGAAATCAAACTAGTATTGCTTTTACAAAAAAAAATGAAAAAATAGAAGACTAACATGGTTCATAAGATATTTATTTTCTGTTTTTTAAGGTTTTTCTGAGAGCAATTATAACAAACAATTGTTATATTCTAATGTCTAATCCTCAATTACCTCTGTACTCGCCATTTGTCCTCCCCTTTAAAAGCACAGAACCAGAACCAATGTTTCACTTTTATAATGTTCTGCTTATGATAAAATGACATAACAATATAAACATATTGCAGGCAACACAAGATAAACAGATTTTCTATGTCTGCCCATTTCATACAATAATTTTTCTGTCTTATACATGAATGCAATGCTCATCCTTTTGGTCACTATTTTACCCAAATTTACTAATACATGCAAGTTTCCAAGTCTTTTGTGTAAGTTCATTTCATCTCTTGAAAAAACTCCAAATAGAAAAAAGAGGAACACAAATAATTTACCACAATGTGTAAAAGTGAAGAAAAAATGAAATACAATTGTTGAAAGATAAATTAGAATTCCCCAGAAAGAAAAGCAGGGAATGGGAATTTGAGGCCGATGACCTGCGAATACAGAGCAACAGAAAGCTGCATATCCAGGGCAAGCTTGTAAGTGTGACTGAGCATCAAATACAGGGGAAAGAGGAGATGAGCAAGGCAAACAAGCAAACTGATTGTGCCAAAAGCTGAACATGAAGAGTCATTTACTGTTTTAGTCAGCTTTATCACTAAAAGCTGGGACTAAAAGACCCAACCAGGAAAATTTCAAAGGAGGAAAAGTTTATTTGAGGGCTCACAGTTTCAGAGGTCTTAGTCCATAGAAGACCAGTTCCATTTCTTGGGACTCAAGGTGAGGCTGACACCATGGTGGAGGAGTATGGTGGAGGGAAGCAGTTCTCATGGTGATCAGAGATCAAAGTGAAAGATTTCACTCTCCAAATACAAAAAAATTATGTACCTAAAAGCCACACCCCCAGTGAACCACTTCCTCCAGTCATACCCCACCTGTCTCCAGTCACCACTAGTTAATCACATCAGGGATTAATTTACTGATTAGGTTAAGGTTACAACACACTCATTTCTCCTCCAAACCTTCTTGCATTGTCTCACACATGAGCTTTGGGACACCTCACATTCAAATCATAACATTTACTAAACTCATTTACTAAACGTCTACTTTGCCAAGAACCATGATACACACTAAATTTAGGGATTAATAGTTTTCATTACTTTGTTAAGCTTTTGAGAAATACAACTGATCTGACCTAACTAAGTTTTTAAAAAAAAAGAAAAGAAAAGAAAAGAAAGAAAGAAAATCCCTTTGGCAATTTTAACAGTATCATTAGTCAATATAGATAATAGCCTTTAAATTTTGACTGACACATATAAAATGCGGGCAAAATGCCTATTACAGAGTTTGCGGTGTAAATATTACATACCTATACTACATAGGTCAATCTGATTTATGAGAGGTATTTTTTTTTCCTGGCTTTTATCTCTGTAGTCATGACTTTTTTTTCTTTAAAATAATATTAGGGTTAATCATTCAAAAAAAATGTGAAGGGTTTATGTAAAACTTTTATACTCATTTATCTGCTTCCTCTCTGAATTTACCATATAGGGATCTGATTCTCTACTACCTGACTTTTTTGATGAGTACCATTAAAAAGCCCAAATAAACTCAAATGCAAAGGAACTATCCTACTGAAACAAATGCAAGTAGAATAACTCCAGGATCATATGTCATATATTTAATTGATCACATTTTCATCCATTGAATATAACTACATATGCAAATTTTAAAACTTATGATCAAAAAGTTATTAACTGAAGTTATTAAAGAGTGAGGAAGGTGCTTTACCAAAAGTTATGGACAGAACTTACTTTAAATATGCTTCAAATTATCTGGTTGAGTTAATGTGGATAAAAAGTAACCAACACTGAAAGAAAAATTTTAAGTGTTTCTACAGCAACATTTATGTTTGTGCTAAAGTAACAAAGTGTGACTTGCATGTGAAAGTTAAGGAAGGAGGTAAGTAAGTGAAAGGCAATGCTGGAGGAAGGATGTCCTTAAACCACCTTTTAAAACTTCAACAAAACTGAACACTATCTGGCTCTTGAGATTTCAATGTACATTAACATATTAAAGTCTCTAAAAATTCCTACAGAGAAGAAACCTCTCAAGCCTTATTTAACCTACTGTTCCATGCAAAATTGGCAACAGAACAGTTTTTTCACAGCCATCTCTTTACATTTTATTTGCCTAGTATTCATCCAAGAAGATAACAGAAATCTTGAATTAAAATGAGGGAGGAAAGAATGTTCAAATGATAATAGTGCAAATATGATGAAGAAAGAAATATAAAATCAAGGGGATAGAGTGGAAATCTGCTATATTAATATAAGCCTCCTAGAACTAATGGCTCACACAGTCCTCTATACCAGTGACAGAATCAGACTCTCAAAGAGACTGGGTCTCAGAAGTCATCCATCCACCACCATGTTCACAGGGTGCCTATGCAGCCATGTTTGAACAAATGGTTTCATCTTGAGCATATTTGGTCTTAAAATTCAGCAAATATTTTATTATAAATATATATTTGTTTGGGATATATTCAATATTGAAAAATAAACTTATGGCCCGGCTGGGTGGCACATGCCTCTCATCCCAGCAGCTCTAAAGGCTGAGACAAAAGGATTTTGAGTTAAAAGCCAACCTCAGCAACATCGAAGTACTAAACAACGCAGTGAGACCCTGTTTCTAAATAAAATACAAAATAGGGCTGGGAATGTGGCTCAGTGATTGAGTGTATCAGAGTTCAATCCCCGGTACCAAAAAAGAAAAATAACTGTATTTCCATCATCAACAGTCTCCTCAAGTTTTCTTAATAACACAGGGATAGATGTTGATTTATTGATGATATAGCCAATAAGGGACAGCTCAAGAGATGAAATAGTCTTATCATTGTTGATTAATAAAAGTTAACTATGTACTTCTGTTTATGGAATTGCCATTTTTCAAAGAGAGCACCTTTAGGTATTTAATACTGAATTATAGTGTACATGGCTTAACTTGTAATTGATAAATCATTTATTGGATTTAGTTGAGTATTAAATTTAGGGGTATACTCAAACTGTTATTTTAAATATAGATCTAGTAAAGTACAAGCCATATAAAATTAAATCTACGTTAAGCTTTTCTGCTAATTAGATGTATGATGAAACTGCAAACCTACACTTGGATGCATTAAGCTTACCTGGTAGCTCTCCACCCATGTATCTCTATCCCTATCTCACACAAAATAGAACAAAGGACATTGTTCAAATAAGAAGTATATTATTCCAATATATTATATATATATATATATATATATATATATATATATATTCAAATAAGAAGTATGTTCAAACAGGAGATATTTACCAGAAAATGATTGTGTCATTTGCTTCATTATGAGAAAGCTGATTTTTCTCATCAACCAGCATGATATTCATCAAATATCAAATGTGATAAAGCATGTCACCCTTTTAAATATGTTTTATTCATTCTCCTCTCATGAAAAATATATTATCATTGCTCCAAAATTAGTCATTTTTGTGAATGGCTATGGTCTAAAGGGAAAGACTGTAGTAAAAGAAATACAAAAACTATATTCAAAATACCTGAACTGGAGACCCAGTTTCATCACTTACTGATCTTTAAAAAATATGTTTGTTTACCCCCTTCCATTTATATCTCATATGAATTACTTTTATATTGCTTCTTACAAAATGTGTCTTTAATTAAAAAATAGCATGTTTCTAACTTTTCTTTCAAGCTATTATATGTGCTTCAAATGTATAATTACATATGCTATAGAATCTTTGGTGCTTCTTTGAAAATAATCTAAGTCACTAAATTAAAATGCTGTTAAATCAAAATGAAGATCTGCTAAGGGATGTTCATAGTTAACATTATGAGAATCATATTATTCAAGCTTTATGGATGTAGAATTCTAGAACCATCATAATAGGCAGAGAGAAGGGTATACACAGTCTTTAATATTCTTTCTGTAGTCAGTTATGGATACCACAGAGGGATGAATGGATTTCACACAAAAGCAGGAATTAAACATCGGAATTTCAGCACTAGCTTTTTACCCTGTAGCTTTAAGACCCTCTTTGTGCAGTATACCTTATAGGGCCTTCAATTTGCTAATTAGTAAAATTGGTAAAGACTGATACAAATTCTATTACAGGAAAAGATAACAACTAAAGAATGTGTTGAGACATTCTGGATAAAGGCAAAGAAGAAACAGTAACAAATAAGTGCTTAAAATGGGTATATAAGACAATATGGGGGTGGGGGGAGATCCTGTGTTACGAATACAAAGAAATTGTCAAAAAATGACACTAAATCATTCCTGTTTATATATGTGAGAGAATAAATAGTTTTCACTAATTTCAGATATCCAAATAACAGTGTGGCAGTTTGTGCAATTTGAGTCCTTGGTTATGCATAAAGATTAGGGACTTAGATATAACACAGAGGTGTTACACTTGAGATGAAAGTATGGTACAATAAGCCAACAAAGGTAAACTCCCCCCCCCTTAATTACTGATTCTGTTCCCATATCACTGAGATTTTTACTTGGAGACTGGCATAGCTTTATTTTCCTCAGAAGCCAGCCTTAAGACAAGGATTTTTGTGCAAACTGTGTGGGAGGTGAAAAATAGACTGGAAAGGGAGTAGAAAAATGTAGTGGATCAAAGGTGCATTCATCAAGCAAATTAGCATGTGGGTGACAAAGGTTTAATCCAGTTTGGAATGAGTGTAAACTAATTACTGGAGGAAGCTAGTGCAGGAAACATAGGTAGGGATCATTGCTCTTGTGAGGGGGAAAGATTTGGAGGATTTACACAGCAACTTGTCAGGCACTGGATGAAGACTACTAGAGCAGAAGAGGGCTTTAACACACTGTTACTTCTGACCACTTCCGTCTTCCTAGGGCAGAATGGGATCTAAAGACCAGAGGAAACTCTGAGGCAAGAAAACCTAGGTGCTAATTTGGGCATGTGAGTGTGTATGCATTGAAATGATAAGGTGGGTAAGTAGAGTCTATTATAGTCCCTGATAAAGACACAAAGATACATAGGACTCTATAACCAAAGAAGGACCTTACCTCAACATCCTTTACTGGAAGTGAATCACTGAACTTCAGTGAGAGAAAGGCCACTACATTAAGAAGCAGCCAATCTTTTACGTGCAATTCTTGCACCCTTCTCTTTCACTAAAAAAGGATTTTTCCTAATTAGAAACTTTTATAATCTCTAACCTCTCCAAGTATAGAAGAATATAAAAAATATATGCACATACACATATACATGCAGGCATATGCAATACTCACAGACATACATATCTTTATCTTCAAATATCAGATGAGAACTCACATTTCTATTCTTTCCCTAAATTCTGGTTACTTAACAGCCTTACTTCTTGGTCTGGGGTACTCTATTTTCCTCACTTGATTTATGTATCTTTCCTTGAAACTACTTAACAGCCTTAGTTCTTGGTCTGGGGTACTTTATTTTCCTCACTTCATTTATGTATCTTTCCTTGAAACTAAAGTTATGATATTATTTTTCAAGATTGTAGTTTCAGTCTGCAACCTTTTTACTAAAGCACCTTGCCTTACCTTTTTCTTCAGTGAAAACCAAAGTTTTGTTTTGTTTCCGAAGTATATTGTGAAGCATCCCAGCAGGAGGATCCCAAGTGAAAGCCACCCTAGGGGTCTGGGGCTGGGGCTCAGTGGGAAAGTTCTTGTCTCACACGTGTGAGGGCCTGGGTTTGATCCTCAGCACCACACATAAATAAGTAAAAATAAATAAATAAATAAATAAATAAATAAACGTTCATTAACAACTAAAAGGTGTTTTGTTTTGTTTTGTTTTGTTTTGTTTTTGTTTTTGTTTTTAAAGGCCAGCCTCAGCATCTTAGTGAGGCCCTAAGCAATTTGGACAGACCCTGTCTCAAAATAAAAAATCAAAAGAGCTAGGAATATGGCTCAGAGGTTCAAGGTTCAATGTGCCAAGGAAGGAAGGAAGGGAGGAAAGGAGGAAGGAAGGAAGGAAAGGAAGGAAGGAAGGAAGGAAGGAAGGAAGGAAGGAAGGAAGGGAGGGAGGGAGGGAGGGAGGGAGGGAGGGAGGGAGAAAGGAAGGAAGGAAGGAAGGAAGGAAAGAAGTATGTGTGTGTGTGTGTGTGTGTGTGTGTGTGTGTGTGTAGTGAAGCACTTTAAAAATCAACATTCAGGGGATATATGGAAGTTAGGAACTCTATCTAAAGGAGGATTAACTTTTGTATAACAATGAGGGTCTCATTGTTATACAAAATTACATATAAGAGGAAGTGAGGGGAAAGGAAAAAAAACAAGGAAGAGAAATGAATTACAGTAGATAGGGTAGAGAGAGAAGATGCTAGGGGAGGGGAAGGGAGGGGGGATAGTAGAGGATAGGAAAGGCAGCAGAACACATCAGACACTAGTATGGCAATATGTAAAACAGTGGATGTATAACCGATGTGATTCTGCAATCTATATACGGGGTAAAAATGGGAGTTCATAACCCACTTGAATCACATGTATGAAATATGATATGTCAAGAGCTATGTAATGCTTTGAACAACGAATAATAAAAAAAATAAAAAATAAAGGAGGATTAACGAGAGTAAGCTTCCAGCATTTACCAATGTAGTGACCTGAACACAACCATACTACACATTGTACTCTTTTCTTGATGTCAGTGAATTCTCTGGAACATAATGACATCTGAGAGAAGTTCCAGCTGACTTAAAAGATCACACTCAAAGGAAAAACAGAACCATTCATACTTGAATGTGCCACTGCATGTCTTTAGCAGATGGTATTGCTTGATACAGAATCAGTTTCATAATGCTTTCAGGTATTATATTCCATCCCTTATAGAAGGACTCCTGAGTGCTTTATAAACCATTGATCCACAAAGAATTACCACAAGATCTGTCTATGCATTGAAGGCCAAACTTTTATTTATCTGCATGTTTCAAGTTAACCTCACTATTTTAATATTTGTGGCATTTGTATTCTCTTAAACTTAAGATTTAACCATACCAGTCAATATTCATTTAGTGTCTATTGTCTTAAAATCTATCTTATTGGCAGGGTGGGAGTTGGGGAAGAAGGGTGAAGTGCTGGGGAGTGATATTGGCCAAACTATATTTTAATATTGTGTACATGTGCGTATATGTAATACAAATCTCATCAATATATATAACTACAATACACCAAAAAAAAAAAAATGTGGAAAGAAGGGGAAAAAATCTGCCTTGTTCTCCCAAGCAAATAATATAGCTTTCTTTTTGAAAGCCATAGTACTCTCCTCACTTTTTCTTATATTTATGATTTTTCTCTTTGGGTCTTATCCCCTTATGAATAATAAACATTCTTGTGACAGTAACACTGACTCATTTACCATCCTGCTCCTTGAATCTCCTACCCCCAAAACTGAAACATAGAAGGCACTTCACTGAATTAAGCTGAATTGACAGGTGAGCTCATGAAGAAATGGTGCTTTGGATATATTTTTTTCTAACTTTAATTAAAGAAAAAAGATTTAGAAGTTACACTCACAAAGACTGATGAAGCCATAATTTGTTAATAAAACAATTACAGCGTTTATATCTGGTATTTAACTTATAAATATACATAACCCTGAGTTTAAAACTAAATTATTCAGCCAACACCATTGATGTTTCTAAAGAATTATTTATTTACTGAAAATAAACAAAAAAAGTAATTAAAGGATTCAATTAATCAATAACGTGTTTAATTCTTGCGAAGATGGGCCTTTTGAAAGCAGAGATCAATATAACGTGTATCCTTCCTCATCTAATCTTCAGAACTCTAAACAGACCCTGGATTCTTATTCTATGTCTAGATGTATCATCTGTTTCTATTTAAAAGATGCAGCCTCTTCACCTCTACATTCTCCTGTCTTGAGGTATACGGAGTTCTGAGAGAACTTTTCTGTCAGGACTTTTGTCCCTTTCAGTTATTTGTGGCTTTAATTGATTACAGTTCTTTGCTGGACAGTAATGATTTTTATGGAAATACCCAGTACCAATTTTCCAGTGGTTCCACATATTTTAACATTTTCCACTGTATTATACCTTAAAGTGGATATTTTATAAAACTGGCATAAGTGTTTGACTGTAGTCATGCAAAGACCATAAGTTGAGAGTGTTATAAAAAGAAGCAGGGTGGGCATGGAGGCTTAAAGAGAGTGCAGAGAAGCCTTAAATAATCATACAAGAGAAAGTTGTAGTGAATCAGAAAGAAAAAAATAATGCAACAATCCCTGGAGGCCAAAGTGCAGGAATCTATAGTAGACTCAGTACTAGAGGATGCAGATTCCTAACTAAGTACCAATTACCAAGTTTATTCTTCCCCTTTTACACAAGCTATATCTGAGAATCCCAAACAATAACATGGCTCTAACCTGCTACACTCATACTAAATCACGCAGGTTTGGATCATCCAATACAACAGCTCATTAAAATGCTTCTTTATTCAACTCTCTTTATAATTTTATCTTTTTATTGCTTGTCCTTTCCTTGATGGCACATCTGGCAATTTTAAAAATGTAGAACAGCTCTATAAAGTTACAAATGTAAAGCTGAATTTCGAGAAAGTAAAGGAAATCTTCAGGGGCCAAGAGCTAAAGGCTGCTGCCATTGAGAACTCAATGGATTAGGTAACCAATTGGGGATTCAGTGCTCATCCAAGAACAAGAGCTTTGGGGACAGTCAAGGCAACAAATTAGATCTTAGACTCCTTATAAAGTGTAATCATTGAAAGGTAACAATCTAATAAAGCTGGAGGAGAAAAATATCCACCATGTATACCTGAAGTCAATTATGTCTTTTCTGTCCCCAATAGGGCTGAGTGAGGCGAGGGAAATATTTCGCCAAAAATTATCAGAGCCTTTTTCTTGAGGCAGATTATATTTTGAATACACACACACACACACACACACACACACACACACTCTGATCTATAATCTGAGAAATTATCAAAAAGTAGCCACAGGTTGGTGATTCTAATATCATAGTATCTATTAGAACCAAATTCAAAACACTCCATGGTAATAATTTAAGGGATTTTGGCTGATAATTTTCCAGAATTGAAGGACAATCCTCATAGACAGTAGAACAAACCCTGAATAATGAAAAGATAGAAATTCAAACTAGTCATAGTGAAAATGTAGAAATTTGAAGTCAACAAGTATCTATGATGCTATCGAAATGAAAAGATGGGCAGAAGTTTCATTTCGCCCATGAAACATAATTGAGTTCTGGTATTACAGGGGTTTTTCTTTATTTCATACTCAAGTCATTCAAATGCAAAAAGAATTTCTGAGGATATCAAAATGCTAAAAAAATGAATTTTTTCCTTGATAATGAAAAAGTATGAAAATCTTGTTTTATTTTTTAGGCTATCAGAGGTTGCAAAGCTGCTCATTAGCAATTACAATTAGATTTTCTCTTATTCAAGGAATTTTCAGTTTTATAGAAAATAAGAGTTTTTTAATCTCCAAAGGAAAAATAAAGTTGTTATCAATAAATAAACTACATCTAAATTCTTCAGGTCATAATTATTTATGTTAGTGCAGTCTCTTTAGAAATAGATACATTTAGAAATATATTCTCTTTAGAAATAAATCGTTGGTTCTTAGTTTTTTCATTTTCTCTAAGGAAATTAAACTACTTTTGAAACAAAGTACAATAAAATAATTGGTTAGTTATAAATGAAGCAAAAGTGAATGAATGAAATAAAATGATGTTTGTTTTTATATTAGCCACTTATATTTAGTGTGGCTTATAAAGTTCTTCTAATTAGAATATCTGACTTTTATAAGGAAAACTATATTATTTCCCCATCATATTTCCACATGAAATTATGCTACAATAGTTTATTTTTTTCCTTATATCTCCACAGATTGTGAGTGTTGGAAAGCACGTTAAAGGCTACCATTATATCATTGCAAATTTGGTAAGAACTCTTTCTTTTCTACTTTTCATGTTAATCACTCATGCATTCAAAACTATTTTAACCATGCCTTAAAATAATGCTACAATAAATGGTCAAACAACATTATCTACTGTGTTTCTAACTCATAGACTATTTTACTACAATGATCATCACATTTTTAATGTAGAATTCAATATTTTTATGCAAATTAGCTGGGTATCTGCCAAAGAGACTTAAAAATTAATTGTAGTGTTTATTACTTATCAAGTTAAATACTGGTTTGTCTTGTCTAAATGATAAATGCTTGTCTATGGATGAAGATTGCCAATACTTGGGTATTTCATGAATCATCTAAACTAATAATCTATGTTCTCCAATTCAAGAAAAATATAATAATTATAACTGAATCTTTTGACTGGAAGTAATACATTTTTTAAAAACTACATCAAATTTTCACATATTACACAGAGATGGCTAATGAACAGGATACATGCACATTAATGAAGTTCTTAGAGGGCTAAGACAAGGACTCATAGATCTCTTGACAAGGCCCACTACATACTTCTTGCTAGCCCTTCAGTGTCTGTGTGGGTTGGGGTGTGCACAGGAATTGTCTCTGGAGGTTCATTCTCTCTTGCTTTATTAAAGTACCACCTGCCCTGAGGGCTTGATCCCCAAAGTGGTTTATCCTGGAAAAGTCAGGAATGCTTTCTCCTTTTTAATCTACCCCCATGACACATTTCTTTGGTGAGTATCTTTTGAGTGAAGCAGGAAAGAAACTAAAGGATACAAAAGAGATTCAGCTTTATCCCTCATTTCATGTAGTGAGTGGAACATCACATGTTAAGATAGAAATTTTTAGTCTTTAGTGAATAGGATTTCAGTATGGAGCTAAGGTAATGAAATGCAGCAATAGATTGTGAATCATTACTGTATTGCATTTCTTGAATAAACTATAATTTTTGCAACTTAATGGATTATCATATAAATACTGGAAATTTTTGACTTGTCTTTTCCATTACTTTTAATAATCCAATAGATGTGTTTTATTATTTTTATAAAGATTCAAATCTTAAAGCAAATATATTCTGTCATTAATCACTATAAAAGATCCTATGATTATGGGATGTCTGTATCTACAGTGACATTATATAATGAGATTCTAATTAATTACTTTACTGCAAATAGAGTGGTTTGACATTTATTCTTTCCAAACAACAGAGTGCAGGGAAAAAAAATCAATGTTATAAACTATCTTTCCAGAAATGAGTTGCTGACATTGGCAACAAAAATAAATAAACCAGCACAAAATGGAAAGAATTAATATTTATAGCACTCTAATGGATAGCATAACCTGTCATAAACAGCCCTAGTTGATGGCAGCATTTTTAAGCTATCCAAAATACCAACATATGAAGCAGGAAAACTCTTTTGCTTGTGGTAGGAATAGAACCATCACTTTCACTAAAAATAAGTTTTTGTCATATGCAGTTGATATCTTTGTATCACATGATTAGATCACTGACATGAACATGTCTATATAATATAGTGTACTCAGATTCTGTTGACATTCATTTATCCCTAAAGGACTCTTATTTACAAGACCAGAGTGATTTTTGTTTCATTTGGTCAATCAATAACTATTTCTTGAGAATTATGTACCTAAGAGTCTTAAATGTGAAGCCAATCAAGAATCAAAATAAAAAGCTACATTAACATTACACTTAATGTTGAAAGACTGAATGATTTCCCTAAGATCTGAAAAGAAGATAAGGAGGTATCTTCTCACCACTTCTGCTGAGTATCATACCAAGGATCCCAGCAAGGTCAATGAAGTGAGAAAATAAATAAAAGGAATCCAGATTAAAAAGGAACAAGATTTTGTTATAAAAAAATTCTAAGAAATCAAAACATTATCATAAAACCAATAAGTGAGTTTAGCAGGGTTGCAGGATACAAGGTTAATAGTCAAAATTTTATTGTAAATCTACATAATAGCAGCATTCTATAATAAATGAAGAAAATAATTTCATATATAATTTACAATTCAGGTTTTATAAATTAAAAAATATGCTAATTAACCAACTCTTCAAGACTGATTTAATATGTAAGAACTGATTTTTCAAATAGCAATTCTTACTGGTTGCCTTTGGCTATAAATATTCCAGAAGACTTAAAGTATTCTTTTGAAATATTCTAACAAATATTTTAAGTACAATGTTGGAAATCAAAGCAGAAAGTGTAAACTCCAACCTTTATCTATCAAAAAGGGAAGAATGAAACTAGCAGACATCAATATGAGAGCAATTGTATCATCAATTTATAAACACGAATTTTGTAAAAGCCAAGAACATCCCTTATTTACACAAGTTAAACTCCCTGGAGAAACAATTTAAATCTAAGTACCCTTTAGAGTCTTTTAAGGTGATAATCCTCTCAGCCAAGAATCAATGTAAAGAAGGTCACAGAAATATTGACTTCCCAAGGGTCATTAAACTCTTTGGCTGAATAAAAGAAGACAGATTCCAAGTATTTAAATAAAATAATATTCAGTTTATTTATGGCTAAGGCTGCAAGTAAGTTGGGAATTCTGTTTCGCATTGCTTTAGTCTGCCTTGTCATTATCTGAGTTGAAGTTATCTTCCTCAATTAACTATCATCCTCATCCAGCTCATACAGCAGTCTGTCCTGAAAAAAAGGAAGTCATTTTTTACATGCAGTGATCTCCCTAGCCTTTGCAACTATCAGCAGTGTGCTATTATCTCATTTCTAGCCAGATTAAAAGAAATGATAATCCCTTCTCATATTACTCAGGCCACACACAGCCTTCAGTGGGTCTAAGAAGCTCCACAGGAAGTTGACATCATCTGACGGGCTTGAACTATGCTGATAGCTAAAGGAAGAAGTACAGCTCTCCCTGATTCTTGAAATTTCTGGATGACCTTCACTGCCACTGTCATTAACTGTTGCATATTAAGAATAAGTAACACAAGGAAAGGGAGATTGCTAGAATCTCTTTATCTTTTCTGTGTCCTGTATATGATTTGTGTGTGGGCATATGTATGTTTTATTTCAATATACCAACCATCTAGAGGTACTAGAAAAGAATATTGTTTCTCAATAGATTGTGTTCTCTTCCAGGATATAGAAGTAGGAATATGTTATCTGTTAGTTCATGTAGTCTGTTTTTTGTTGTTGTTCTGTTGTTGTTGTTTTTCAGAGACCAAAGTAAGGAAATCAATTTCTTAGTCCTTAGAGTTTCTCTTTTCTAGTTCTTTCACTGATCTACCAGTTATTTTTTTAAACACAGGCATGATTGTATCATTTCCCTGCTTAATTTTTTTTCCATGGTCCCAGACTGCAAATATAGTAAAAGACATCAGACCCTTTATGATATGCTGTCCTGTGGACTTGCAGCCCTACCTGCTAATAATTGTCTCACCTCTCCATAGGACTTTCGTTTCTCTAAAATGACATACTGTCTAACTCTGAGTCATTGCTCCGGTTTTCACAATCTTCTACCAGAATAAGCATTCTAAAGTGAAGCATTGCTCTACTTAAATTCTTTAGGATCAACTCTTTGTACTACTTAATGCAAATAGCCCTTTAAGGTTTTTATCACCCTTATCAAGTGTGGTGGTGCATACCTGTAATCCCAGTGACTGGAAAGGCAAGAGGAACACACGTTGGAAGTCAACCTCAGCAATTTAGCAAAACCCTGTCTCAAAATAAAAAATAAGGAGGGCTGGGGATATAGCTCAGTGTTAAAGCACTCTTAGTGCTTTAACATGCACGCACGCGCACACACACACTCCCCAGTACCACAGGGAAAAAAAGAAATGACTTTATTCCTACTCAATGCAGAGCCCACCCCCACATGTATCTGTTCTCCTAATCAAACCCTGACTCCCAGACACCTGCTTTTCTCTTAGAAGCTTTAGCTTGGCCACTGTCTCTACTTCAAAGCATTTGTCCCACCCAATCTTAATTAATTGTTACAGCCATTTCTTTTTGAAAGCAGTCCTTAAGTACCATTATGATAACCCCTTTTCTGTGTTCAACATCACCTTGTGCCTTTGATAGTATGTCATTGGTGTTGGTGAAGGCTTCTTTCTCCTTCATCAAAACCTCCTTTGAAGCAAGTGCTGTCCAACAGCCTGTAGCACAACTGTGAATAAGGCATTAGCACACCACAGGCTCTTTAAGATGTTGTTCCTACAGCGTCTATGAAACAGGTCTTTTTCCTTCCTCTTTATCTGTTCAACTTCTGCTTTTCCTCCAGAACCCAGCTATGGTCATTGTGTTTGTTTTGTTACTATAATTATTTTAATTAGTCCTTAAAAAATAGATGTTTATTTTATAGACTGGAAAATGAGGGTCAGTATAATTTACCCAATATCACACAGACCATTAAGTCTCAAAGGCAAATTTGAAGCTCTGGCCTGTCTGCTTGCAACAATTAAATAAATTCACTAATGAATAAATAACATATGAGTTATTTAAACTCCCAGGGAAATGCCACACAGTGACAATAATGCCACAAAGTGACCCTTCATTTAAGCATCCCCCACATCACCCTGAGGGGGATCTGGCTTTGGACATTGCTCTGTATTGATATTAACTCCTCCTTCACAGTTATGTGGCCATCCACAGCAACAAGGAGCTCTTGACATTTGTTCCACCTGCAAGGCAAAGTCAGAATCTTGTAATCACTTGAATTTTTGATTTTTTAAAAAATATATTCATTTCATATATAGGAAAACACCTGGTTCTGACATAAAGAAATTCAAAAGTATGACATGTTTAGGGTATATAATTAAAGACTAACTGAATCTATGCTTCACCTCTCCCTTATCACATCACACACACATGCATACACACACACACACACACACACACACACACACAACCTGCCACATACATGCAGTATACTACTCATGTCTCACCTAGAAAGCAAACAAATATACAGAGAGCAAAGTGACTTGCCTGCATTTATATGTATGGTTTATTTCAGAATGGGCCTAGAAACAGTGCCCCAGATTCCCAATCTAACACATTTTTATTCAGGCAATTCAAGTCCAGTGACTCCAGTTAAAGATTTTACCAACTTGGCAATATTGTTTTACATTTTTCTTTCTGCTTCCTATGTTTCAACTTTTCTGCATGGAGCAGGTCTCACTCCACCATCTACAGGTACATCAAAAGCACATACTTTAAGCCCATTCCTTCAAACTAATTTTTAAAAGATGAGGAGAGAGAATTTCCCCATTCTGTTTGATGTTCCTTCTGCAAACTGCACCGGAACTTTCTTGATGTGATTTAGTCAACCTGTGAACCTGAAATTCAAAGAAGCAGAAAATTTGCATGAATTAGATAAAACTTAAAGGATGAGCATTTAGTAAATATCAGTGATGCGATTGGACCTACAGATTAACATGGTCAGCAGGATAACTGATGCTAATTTTAAACATTCCCCCCTCTCCCCCTAGAGAATGTGTGAGTTGCAAATGGAAATTTAAGGAAAACTAAGATGGGAATTAATCTGGAAAGGTCATTAATCATGGTGGAATACAAGCAACTTAGTAGCCAGTTTCAACAGGTAGAGGGCCTTTCTTCTGACCACCCAGCCCTAAGCAGAATTTGCTTAAGACACTCACCCACTGATTTCCCCCTGACTGCAGAATAAATGATTTTATTACATTGTTGCCCCAGAACTTTCAGTTCCACAATATTATATGGATACAAACTGAAACTTAATGGCCACTAAAGTAACTGTTTCCAAGGAAACTGCTTTTCTGTCTAGATCCTATCCATTTTCTATATAAAATTTTAAGAAAATATATGAAAGAGAAAATATTTCCTGTACTAGAACAGACATAGCAAAAATTAACTAAGCCACCCACCATTCATTCAAATCATAAGTAAAATGAGTTTATCATGACAAGGTAATTCTTCCCTTATCTTCAGTGGATGGAATGAGAGAAATGTAGGCTGTTGTTTATTAGACAGGCTTTACATCAGATGTTTTTTTTTTTTTTTTTTTGTTTTTTTTTTTTGTTTTGTTTTTTTTTTTTTTTTTTTCTGAAGGCTGCAGCTTTGCCTGAATGTCTTGCAGCTGTGGATAATGCTATAAAAGGCTTGACAGACCTTCCATTTCAGCCATGGCTGAAAGAAAATAATATTGTCATCAATTAGTAACCGATGCAACAGTTGAATTACTGTGGCTTTTTAGAAAATATTGAAATTATTTGCCTGCCTGTGGGTTTGCACTATACTCTGGTAAAAGCAAACAAACGTTCAACTGACATTTTAGTAGCTAAAAGATTGATGGTCAGTGTTTTTCCAATTTCCAAAACATAGATTTGCTTTCTGCTATCTACTTTATTCCTCAATGAAATCAGAATGTTACTGATTATCTGTCAAAGTAGCTGGCATATAACAAGGCATGAAATAAATATTTGTTGAGTGAATGAATTAATAATTGCTATCAATTACTGAATTCAAATCAGATGTGATAGTTACTTTTGAATTATCCTTCTCACTTTGCATGTAGGAAGCCTAGGTTAGAAAGCAACAAAGGTGGGATTCAAAGGCAGGGCTATTCTTTTATTTTATTTTTTATGGTATTATGGTGCCTCTGCCAGGGCTTTGATAATTAATAAAATTAAAACACAACTTTGTGCACAGAAGCATAAGAGCTGGGCAAAACCACATATGCCTGTAATCCCAGTGACTTAGGAGGCTGAAGCAAAAGAATCACAAGTTCAAAACCAGCCTTGGCACCTTAGAGACACCTTGTCATAAAATAAAAGGCCTGGGGATGTAACTTAGTGGTTAAGTGCCCCTGGGTTCAATCTCCCAAACCAAAAAGAAAAAGAAATATGAGGATAGGAAAGATGGTGGAATGAGATGGACATCATTACCCTAGGTACATGTGTGACTGCATGAAGAATGCATCTCTATACCATGTACAACCAGAGAATTGAAATGTTGCACTCCATTTGTGTATGATAAATTGAAATGCATTCTGCTACCATATACAACTAAGTAGAAAAATAAAAAATTAAAAAGGAAAGAAGGAAGGAAGGAAGGAAGGAAGGAAGCAAGAAGGAAAGAAAGAAAATACACAGGAGCATAAGATGAAAACTGAAAAGTCAGTGTTTCAATGGATTAGACAAAGGGGACTGAATGGAAGGGAAGAGAGGGGAGATGGGAATAGGAAAGATAGAATGAATCAGACATACTTTCCTATGTTCATATATAAACAAACAACCAGTGTAAGTCCACATCATGTACAACCACAAGAATGGTAACTTAATACTTCATGTATGTATAATATGCCCAAATATACTCTACTGTCATGCATATCTAAAAACAAAAATAAAATAAACAAATAAAGAAGTATCAACACCATGATTTTAGTTAATCATTCTCCTATTGAGGACACCCAGATTGTTTCTAGGTCTTGGCCATTCCAAATTATCCTGCAATAAATTTCCTTGTATATATTTTTTAAAAATCCTTTACAAAACACTAAAAGAAAATAAAGCAAAAAGCAATGACAGGGGCTGGGGATGTGGCTCAAGTGGTAGCGCGCTCGCCTGGCATGCGTGCGGCCCGGGTTCGATCCTCAGCACCACATACCAACAAAGATGTTGTGTCCGCCGAGAACTAAAAAATAAATATTAAAAATTCTCTCTCTCTCTCTCTCTCTCTCTCTCTCTCTCTCTCTCTCTCTCTCTCTCCTCTCACTCTATCTTTAAAAAAAAAAAAAGCAATGACAGATGCTCCAAGCCTGTTTATGTGTGCATGTGTGTGCACGTGTATGTGTGTGTGTGTGTGCGTGTGCGTGCGTGCGTGCGTGTGTGTGTGTGTGTGTGTGTGGTTCACTTTCCCTGAGCTAATAATGTTTTGGGCTTCATCAATTTACTTCCTTAATATGCATTTTCCCTCTTCCTGCTTTGAGTGCATATTTTTGTAAGACACTTTAGATTCTTAATGGAGAAAAGATGCTAGGTATAACAGAAAGGAAGGAAGGAAAGCAGGAAGAAAGGAAGAGAGGGAAGATGGGAAGGAGGAGATATAATTGATACACAACAGAAAACAACTGATCAATCAATAGAAAATTAATAGCTTTCTAGAATTTTTGAAACCCAGGTTACTATTTCTATGCCAAAAAGATAACACCCCTTTTCCTCCAGGCTTCTTCATTCCACCCAGTGGAAACCATCTTTTTTCCACAACACAGGAACCCATGCGTGGCCTTGCTTGCTCTCCTCTCTTGCAGTAATGTATCCCAGGATTCTCAGGATGGTAGTAACTAATATAATCAAAGTTTTTTACATTCTCTGGTTCAAATTCCCAGCTCTCTCTGCTTTTAGATCACTTTACAATTAAACCAAAAACCCTTAAAATGACCTTGCCTATCAGCGACTCAGAATGTCATTATACCTTGATATTGCCTTTATATAATACACATTTGCTCATATCTGTATCAGAGGACAATTACGTCCTCAACAGGAGACTTTTTGATGTTGTTTTATTTGTCTCCCGTACCCTCATGCATTCATAGAGGCATTCAAGAAATACTTGTGTTGAGCTAAACTGAAAATATTTATATGCTTTTTCATGTATTGGATTTTGACTGACAGATTTAATGCCTACAGTGGCATAATTCAATACCTGACAACTAGCCATTGCTCTATTAGAAATCTGTTAAAATATATCTTGGTCATTAATTTGTGCTACTATTAAAGAATTGAAATGTATCATAATGAAGTAAATTTAACAACTTTTTCTATGGATTTTATAGGGATTCAAGGACATTTCACTTGAGAGGTTTATACATGGTGGAGCCAATGTGACAGGATTCCAGTTGGTAGATTTCAATACACCTATGGTAACCAAATTAATGGATCGCTGGAAGAAACTAGATCAGAGAGAGTATCCAGGATCTGAGACTCCCCCAAAGGTATTTGTTTGTTTTTATTTCATGTACTGTTAGTATTTTTAAAATTTATAATAAAAAGTTCATTATACAGTTTCTCTAACATTTCATCAGATAAGGTATGGCTCAGGAAAGCAATTCTTTGGTATTATACTGCACTGCCCAAGCAAAATTTCTAAATTTCTGTATTTAAGGGTTTTTAGACATTAACTCAAGCAGTTTACTATTATTATAACTTTATTTTTGAACATCCAATTTACTTATAGGTCATTGTTTTCTAACTATTTCAAATGTGAATGGCCACTATTAATTTTTCTACCTTGATAATAACTATATCTGCAAAATGATTATTTATAAAGAGTAGAAATATTGGGAAATTGGTAGAAATGCAAAATGTAGAACTTTTGCAAAATTTATTTTTAAAAATAACAGTAAAAGTCATATTCATTGACTCTTTCTCTGACAAACACTACATGTTGTGTTTGTTGATATTTTCAAAGGAAGCTGGTAAATTTCTGGTAATGAGTACATTTTTTCTCATCTAAAATGACAGCTGATTTTCTAAGACATCATTAAATAATGGCATAACATATCAACTCCAGTTTTGTGAGCTCCCACATAATAAGACATCATCATCATCAATATTTACTAATCTCTCACTAACAGTGTTTTTCAGTAGAGACTTAAAACACAATTTGATCATTCAAGCACAGACTAAGATCTACTCGCAGAGAGTCTCAGCTATTCCATTTCTTAATTATAAAATTTTTCATACTGCTACTGTCAACTTCCCAACTACCATATTGGGATCTGGATGGTTAGCCTATAAAAATCATGGAGGGCTGGGGATATGGCTCAAGCTGTAGCGCGCTAGCCTGGCATGTGCAGGGTGCTGGGTTCAATCCTTAGCACCACATAAAAATAAAATAAAGATGTTGTGTCCACCGAAAACTAAAAAATGAATATTCAAAAAATAAATTCTCTCTCTCTCTCTCTCTCTAAAAAAAAAATATTATGGAATTTCAAAACAAAGCATTTATTGGGAATTCACTCTGCCAAGCACTGCATTCCTACTTTCTGTTATTGCAGATTAATACATGCAAGAAGTTAAATGGATATGTTAACTGGCTATCCTCAAATTGAGGACCAAATTCATGAAATACTAGCATAGAATCGTTTTTAATGTCTCCTGTTTGACAATCTCCAACTAGACTTGTCTGGGTCACAGCTTGGTTTATGGCATTTGTTTGTGATAATCTACTTTGTTGACATCTGTTTAAATTTAAGCCAATTTTCAATATTTTCACAAACACACAAACACAATATATGTTTATGACACAATATAATAGATATCAGATATATGCATATAAATATGTATGATTTTTCATAGCTCTTGCCATGATTCTACACATTTAGAAACCAATTATTAAATATATACAGTCAATTTTCAGTATTTATGATAGTTATATAAAGTCTCTACAAATAATGAATCTGCAAATATGAAGCCATTGCACTTAGGAGAATATAGGGTTACCTTTTGTGAGTCTCTGGTTATAACCTTTTCATCAACCAGTCAATGCATAACCTTGGTTTATGTGTTTCTGTTTAATGTGTCCTTGACTCATTATCATTGCACTAAAGGCCAGCAACTCTATAACTTGTGCCTTAATAAAGCTTGTTTAACATTCATATTTTCTTCATAAACACATCACAACCTTCTTGCACTTAGAAATATTAGACAGCACTCAATACTATGCTTTAGGTCCATTTTAAACAGTAAAATTATCAACAAAAAGCACAAAATTGGCAAAAACAGCACTAAATAGACCCCAGAAAGGCTATTTGCTTCCAATATGTGAGCAGAAACAAGAAAAGGAAGTGCTTCCTTGTTCAATCACAACTGGGAATTTGCAATGTTTGGTGAATTCAGATTCTTACTACTCCATACTTCACCACAAATAACCAAAAAAGGATTGCCAGTATTGATTTGAGGATCACAAAACAAATATTAGCAAGTAGGCAAGTTTAAAAACATAGAATCTACAAATAATGAGGATTAATTGTAATTAATTGTTTAGTTTTTCAGCCAAGATTAACAACATGTTTTCTGATATTAAAACATATCTGCTTAAACAATCTTCTGGAATAAATATCTTCCACCAATGCAGGCTAAACAATTCCAATTTCATGACCCTCTGCTCCCTTTCCAATGCTCCAATCAGAACTGCCCCTATGCTTGTCTCACTCCAGTACTGGGATTCCATTTCCATTGTCCTCCACCTTCATTTCTACCTGTCCAGATCCAACCATCTTCCAAAGCTTTATCTCAATTTCACTTTCTCTTTGAAACTTTTTCTTATTTCTCCAGTAAATATCCATTTCTTTCTCCTTTGTACTCTCCATAATATTTGAGTGTGTAATTCTCACCAAGGATTTAACATTATTTCTTTGCATACTTACTGTTTCACAACTATTAACTCCTTTGGGGCAATAACCATCTATCACTCTCCTTTGTCGTTCTTCCAGTTCCTACCCACTGTTTCAGAACATCTTTCTTAGAGTTCTCAAATATGATACAAAATTTCATCCTGGAAAAGACCATGGCATATAGTTGTTGCTATCTTTTCTTATTTAACTCCTCTGTTTAATGTTTCGTAACTGAAAAAAATGTGTTTCACATTTTCTTCCATCCATCCATGAGTAGCAGAATTAGCATTCATCTCAGTTCTTTCTTTTCAAAGCCCACATTCTTTCCACTTAGTATGATTCTGCTCATCTCTGTCTTATACCCTGGAAAACAGAACTCCTCCCACCATTCTGATCATTGGTTAGAGCTGTAAATAACTCTAAGCCAAGATCAAGTTTTTCCAAATATTTATTTAATAGGGATTTTCTAGGTGCCATCTAGAAGTTGTGTGCCCATAATTGTGGTTTCCTGGGTTGGAATACAATAAGGCACATGGAAAAGGGCTACCTCCCTTGAAAAGGGAAAACTTATTTAAACTACAGCTTCTATCTATCTACCAGTTCTATGACCTGTCAAAGCCCAGGTCTTTGCTGCTCTGACTGCCTTCTTTGCTAATGCTCCACATGGTGTGATACCTGTTCTTTTTTCTAGTGCACTTGTTTCACAAAAATGGATAAATTTTTTAAAACCACAGCAAGTGCGTTTGATTTTTGATGTCATCTCTTCGTAGTTTCTTTCTTCTTACTGAAAAAGCAACAGTGTTTTTCTTTTTTTCTCTCTGTAGATCATGAAATACTGGTAATTCATTTTTCTCTTGACCTTCATGCCTTTGGCAAGTTTCACTTTATTTCTTTTTTATTTTCTTGTCCTATATAAAGATGATTTGATGACTTTCTCTACTCAAAGATGCATTGGTTTGGACAGTCGTGCCATATTTATGTTGATATATCACCTTGCTGATCACCTGAATGTCCTTCAGCTATCCTACCCCATTTTGAGGGGGAGTACATGTTCTTAAGTTTCTTTTTCTTTTCTTTTTTATCATGTCCTTGAGATATATACAGCAAGTCTTTTAATTTACATGAATCTTTTTTTCTTTTCTTTTTTTTTTGGTTTCTTTTTTTTATTGGTTGTTTACAACATTACAAAGCTCTTGACAAATCATATTTCATACATTAGAATCAAGTGGGTTATGAACTCCCATTTTTACCCCAAATACAGATTGCAGTAGAGGATAGGAAAGGTAGCAGAATAACAGTCACTAATATGGCAGTATGTAAACATGTGATGTGTAACTGATGTGATTCTACATGAATCTTAATAAATCCTAATACAAACCTAATGGTTAGGTCCTCTACCATTGAAAGGTTCTGTATTAGAACTTATTTTTATATGTAATTTAGATTTTCTCTTCCCTGGAATAGTGATTGCTCTGTCATATTGCCTATGTTTACTTTCTACAATTGAAATTTCTTCATTTGCAAGTAAAAATCAAAATCATCCTCCACTTTCCACAGTACAAATCTACTCTCATACAGGTGGAGGTGGTATTCATCATATGGAAATGGCCATATGGAATTTCTGAAAGAGATGACAGTTTTTGTCATGCTTAGTCATTAATGCTCAGCCTTGCACCAAGAAAAATGTGTCCTGCTTCCCATGTGTTTGGTAACTCTCTAAACAAATTCTTCCAAATGTAACCCCCTATTGTTTTCATTTTCAGCTTAAACAAATTACTGGGTCTTTTGTCATGTCTTCTCTTACCCTAATAATTTTTCCTGGGGAATTCACTGTGTTTTGCAAAGAAGCAGGGGTGGTCATTGGAAAGCAGATGGTCTATGCTTTGTCTCTGCACTCTGATCCAAGATTGTAATGGAAACTTACAAGAAATGATTTAACTCTCCTGAATGATCCTTGTTGACACTTAGTGCAGTAACTGGTGAATACACGTTTGTTGAGCAAGGAGATGTAATTTCTGGCATCATATTTTTGAATAACAACAAACAATCCCATTAATTCTCCTGGAAGACTGAACAAAGATACACACTTCAAGTCATTATAGATAAATTAAATCTCAGAGAATCCCTATAGGCATTTTGGGGAAGGAATAGCATAAGACAGCCCAGCACTCCTGGGGCTTACCAACTGCAACAGACAAGGAAGATTCCAAGAATGCTGAACCTAGGATTTTGTTATTCCACTGCTGTTTATATTTGGACACAACAGAAAGTCTTCATCTGAAGTCTTGTTTCTCCCATCTGATGGAATCTGTTTAATACCCTCCATTTTCAGAATGTGTTTTTGCCTTTTTAATTAGGGTGATAAGATTTGGCATACGGTCTTTGTATTTAAGTGACAGTACAAATTTTTGAGGCTAGAGTGAATCAATCATCATTAATCTCATCATCCTCCAGACACTGGGCTTTATCATTGAGCCCACAGAGCCCACAAACCATTTCTAGTGTTAAATAACCTTTTTAACATTTACCATTATAATCACTTCCATTCGATTAGTACACTTCTGCCCTGACTTATGACGGAGTCCTGGTGATGGCTGAAACATTCCGAAGCCTCAGAAGGCAGAAAATCGATATCTCAAGGAGAGGAAATGCTGGAGATTGTCTGGCAAACCCTGCTGCCCCATGGGGCCAGGGAATTGACATGGAGAGGACACTCAAACAGGTAACTCGCACTTTTATTAAGCTTAATTTATGTGAGGATCTTGTTTAAGTGAAATGTTCAAGTAAGCTGACTAATTTTTCTGAGCATAAATGCATATTTACGATTGCCAATTTAATAAGTCAAGGGATCATTATCTTTCAGACATTTCTAAATGCAGAGTAAAATTTTGATGCTTTAATCTTAACATACCAGCATTGGGTTGTGATAAGTAATCCCCCCATCCCCGTGGCTCAAAACATCAAAGGAGCTTTGCTCACTAGCCACACTCTACATTGGCAAGGGCCCTCTGCCCACTATAGTCACTCAGGGGCTCAGGCTGGCAAAACAGCTGTCATCTTGATTGCTGCAAAGGAAAAAAGATTCTTACAGGCAGGTTTTGAATTGGCAGTTAAATGTTGTACGTGGCTCATCACATCTGTTTACAAGTTATATATCAGAAAGAATTACATAATGCTAGCTAACCAGAAGGTACTCAGGAAGTACAAGCCTACCTTGGGCCCAGAATGTAGAAAAACAAGAAATATTTGGCAAACACAGCTAATGACTACTTCAGAAGATCTTTAAATTGTCACTTTGTATTAAGTAATCAATTTTTCTGTTCTTTTATAATTACATGGATACCATTTTTCAAATAATGCTATATATTATATCAGAATGTTACATATATAAATATTATAATTTAAAAGTTTTTAAATGCCATGGTAAAGCATAAGTAAAAGTGAATGAAAAGGAAATTTGGGATCAAATGTACTTGAATTTTTTCAAAAATACATTCAACTTTTTAGTTTCTTATATCTTGGTATTATCAAGGAGAAAATATGATCTGACATGGGAATAAGGGTATCTAATATATTATGTAGATACGTAGATAAAATTGAAAACTAGCTGTAAACAATACTTCAATATTGAGGAAGAATCTTGTTGTTAAAAGGGAAACTTTACAATATAAAAAGAAATGAAGTGTATTCATCTTCTAGGTATAAAGCAGAATCACTTTTACCTCAATGTGATATCCCTCTTTCAGGTTCTATCTCCAAAACTCAAATGCTCAATGGCATCCCAGTGAGTGGTTTTAGCTTATAGTTCCACACACTGTGTGGTCATAAGCCCAGCAGCTGAAGTTGAGATTTCTAGTAGTGAAGTGGCAAACAAATACATGCATAGGTTTTCTCTTTTTCTCATAGGTTCGGATTCAAGGGCTGACTGGGAATGTTCAGTTTGACCACTATGGACGTAGAGTAAATTACACAATGGATGTGTTTGAGCTAAAGAGCACAGGACCTCGAAAGGTAAGCCACTATCAAACTGCAAAAAAAGGAAATCTTGTTTCTTAGTTTGCACCTGACATTTTTAAAGCCTAATTAGGAGAAAGCCAGCTGGATATTCTACATTTTCTTTCTTTCTTTCTTTCTTTCTTTCTTTCTTTCTTTCTTTCTTTCTTTCTTTCTTTCTTTTATGTGAATACTTACAAATAGTACTATCTTGATAATCTGTGCTGAGGTAAATTCTGGTATTGTATGTTCAGTGGTGTGGCAAAGCTAAAACTACTAATTTATTATGCACTATTTATGTAATTTTTTTCCACAATGGAAACAATATTGGGGGAAGGGCTTCAGAAAAAAAAATTCCACAAAACATAACTCTACTGTGCAGGAAAGAACACAATTCAATAAAGAGACATAGCACCTCTGTATACCTTGTAAGAAGTCACTAGAGTACAAACGTTTTAAAAACTAGTTCTAATGGGTGGTTGTATTTAGAACAAGCTAGATGTTGAAATAAGCAAGTAGACAAATTCAAAAGAGCAAAGGAGAAATCGAGTGGAAGATAAGATTATGAGGATTATTATTATTGGGCTGAGTAGGAGAGCAAATCCCCAGTTGAATTCAGGAAGGTACTGGTTTCAGGGTCTTGGATTTCAGAAGATAACTGCAGGTCCTAAGATATAACTAGATATCTTAAGATACATCAGCAGTTTTCCCAATTTCAAAAAAAGTACTTTATACAATGGAACCATACAGTCGTACCACAGTAATTAGTTGTAAGCATTTTATAGCTAACACATGTGATTTCTACTATTCCTTTTCTCTAGGCTTAGCTAGGATTTCAAGGGAAGAGATATTCAGTTTAACTTATCTAAAAACCCTGTGTCTAAATATAAGTAAATATTTAGTAAAAATATTTACTAAAATAAGTAAATAAATAAATACTCTGGGTCAATACTTGGCTGTTTAAAATCTTTCCAAAATATATTTTCCTGCTTTAATAAAAATAATAATAATACCTGTAATTTCTGAAATTCCTGCTAAGTCTCAAGGACTTGACCTGGTACTTTCAGAATTTACAAGAACAAGAACAAAACAACAAGAAGAACAAAAAATTTAGTATTATTATCTCCCTTTTTCTAAACAAGAAAATTATGTTCAAATACATTATGGTTGCTTATGTAAAGCCTGTAAGAGAAAACAGAATTTTAATTCTCATGAGTATGGTTCCAGACTCTTTTCACACCTTGTCTTGTGTGGACCCTCATTTTCAGAAGTTGATCTTCTACTGAGATGGATATATGGTCCATGTGACAAAGAAACAAGGCATGTAGAATTTCTAAAAGGAAGAGCCACTTCCAGTTGGAGGGAAAGAGATGAAGGAAGGCTGTGTGGAGGAGGAGAATTTAAAGTTATCCATGAAGCTAGGGTTCAGGTAGGCAGACAAGGCAGAGGCAACAACCCGAGGAATAGCTTAGAGACAGGGCAGTTGTGGTTATTCATGGAAACTGGCCAAGGCTTTCCAAGTTGTGTTTTGCTCCAGTGCATGGTGTTCAGTTGCATCTGTATCCATGTGAGGAGACACCTAGCATGAAAACCTCTCCAGCTTGTCGGCCTCTCGATGCATCTTCTTCTGTGCAGGTTGCCACTGACACACATTGGGCTGGAGCTTAGGTCAGATAGAATGGAAGCTGGATGACAGGTGAGGAGCCTAGCTGTACCACCTCTAAGCTCCACAAGAGACTGCCCAAAGCAAAAAGGAAAAAGAAAGTCATGGGTTCCCACATCAATACCACTTTACCCACTCTGCCACCACAACACCAGCAACAAGAAAGGAAAAGGCCCATTTTCAGCAAAGTGAAAGTTCCACTAGCTGTGGAGCAGACAGAGCACTCCAGAGGCCCCTAAAACCCTTGACTAAGGAATGGGAGAGGTAAGGCAGGCCACCTTCCCATCATGCACCAGATCTTGCAAAATTTACATAAAGCAGAAGCTTTTCCAAAGGCAAAAGACAACTCTATACTTTTGTAAAGTAAGTACAGAAATTCAAATCATTCTCCATAAGAGAAACAATCATAGGGAAAGGAAGCAGGAAGTAGAGCAATAATATCAAGTGGTCTATATATTGCTGAATCTTTTCATGGTTTATTGAACCATGATGGTAACAAGCATTAAGGTTTTTTGAGGAGAAAGTTAGAGTAAGTCAGGAGAGTAATGAACAGTACCTCTTCACACCCAGCTGACATTCATCTAAGACTCTTTAAAGAACTGTGAAGTGTAAAATGGTGCAGATTCATCTGTCTCCCTTTACCTGTGGCAATGATCAACTTGGGCATTCTGTCAAGAATATTAAACTTAAAAATGAGCCACAGTGAGAAACACTATGCTGCTGAGACCAGGCAATATGTCTGAGAAGTGAGTGATCGTTCTTGTAAATTGAACACTTGCCAACCAGGGAGCGATCTTTGAAAATAGATCAGAGAGTCAACCCATCAGTTTGTCTGACTTCAGTAACAGAAAAACAGATTGAGAGTCTCATTAAGCTGAAGCCACAAAGCTCTTTCTGAAGTCCAGGCCCCTACATGTGGTGCAATCTTCTTAACATTACAGTGACAGCCAGGGCTCCAGAGACAGTGTTCCAAGACCAGATTTAATTGTGAAACTTTCACTTATTGAGAGTAGGTTATATACCAGGCACTGTCACGGGAAATTGATGTGCATTCTTACATTTAAGCCTCATGATGACATGGAAATAAGATATATTTTTCTCATTTTACTAAAAAGTAAGACTCAGAGAAATTAACCTACTCATGGATAGTCAGCTAGAAACAAAGTTCCTATACCTCCTGAGACTACTCTCTTGAATGCTATGAAACATCAGTGCCAGTGCTAATAAGATTCTTTTTAGGGTTGGTGGGAGAATAAGCCAGATTTTTCAGGACGGCTCCAAGTTGCTCTGAAAGTAACCACCGTTAAATAGAACAGGGGTTCCTCACAGGAGGAACAGGGGCTTCCTCGATACAAACAAATCCCTCAGCTTTGGGCTCCAAAGACCCTCCAACAAATGCATGGACTTTCACCCACATGCTGTGTTCTAGTTATATTTGCACACAATTTACCTTTCAGAGTCGAAAGAAGATAAATATTTTTCTGGCATCCCTGTTTAATGGATATTTAATCTGACACAAGTTTAGTGATTTAAATGCTTTCATATTTTTGCTCCAGCTTTACAAAAACACTTTTCATTTATTTTCGTTCTCTAGCAAAAATAGCTATTTCCCTGTGTGATTAAATGAGACCAGGCAAGGGAAAAGTTCTTAGTTAAATGTAAAATGTGTTGAAACTAACTAGAGAGAAACTCCACTTCCAATGAGGGTCTAGGTCCAAAATTTAAATTCCCTTCTTTAGGAAATAACCCCTGTATGGTCCAACTTTTCAATAAATCCATGGCCTTCATGAAATCTACCATTAATTAAATGTATATCTCACAATGTGGCTGTGTGTGTGTGTGTGTGTGTGTGTGTGTGTGGTGCTGGGGATTGAACTCAGGCCCTTGACATGCAAGGCAAACACTCTACCAACTGAGCTATATCCCCATCCCACAATGTGGCTTTTCACTAGAATTGCATGTAAATAAAAAACAAGGTGACAAAATTTTGATTATTATTATGTTTTTATTATTATTTTAATTTTGCAGCACTTTTGAATCATTTTTCTTTGAAGGGATCATTGCAAATACACAGGTTAAGTAAAAAAAAAAAAGTTAAGGTCTTGCCAATAATTGAATACTCTCCAAAATGTGCCCCAGATTTCTGATTTTTTTCCATGATGGGACTCATTAATAAAGAAAAATCATCTTTCCTGAAAATGGACTATTGTGATCTGTAGGGTGGCTGCACATTAATGAAGCACTAAACCGTAAAATCCATTTTCATGTCACACAACTGTCACGTGAGAAGGAGAATTAAGAGGAAGCAACTGGCATTTTTTAAGTACACACAGGAGTTGAATAAAGGGAGAGTCTCAAAGGCATACTTGTTCTTAAGTTGAAATTTTCATAGAATTGCTAAATAAATGTCAGCTAGAAATGGATCCACATGGACAATTGAAAACAATTGCTGAATGTAAATATACCATAATTTTGGGTCAAACCAAAAAGTAAAGCTAGCCATGTTAATGGAAGTTCTTTCTCCTGTCCATTCTGTTACTGAATCACATACACAATGCTTGTAGCACCTCTTGCTGACATGTTAATGTTTGCCTTATTGTAATATGTTCCTGAATACTAACATGGCAGTTAAGAAACTTGGAGGAGGCAAGAGAGAGACTCCTGGAACATATTAGAACAAATAGTGAATGCAGATCAGTGAGCAAATACATGCATTTTATTGGGTGCTGGGGTTGTGGCTCAGCAGTAACTTTCAATGCGTTAACTTTCAAATACCTATATTGCCAGGTGCATATATATTGGTATATGCCTGTAATCTTAATAACTTTGGGAGGCTGAAGGCAGGAGGATTACAATTTCAAGGCAAGCAACTTATCAAGACCCCATCTCAAAGTAAAATAAAAAAGGTCTGGTGATGGAGCTCAGTGGTATAACACTTGCCTAGCCAGGGCCAGGTCCTGGACTCAATCCCTAGTACCGGGAAGGAAGAAGAAAAAGCATACAAAAATAATCTTAAATAGGGGGTGGGGATGTGGCTCAAGTGGTAGCCCGCTCGCCTGGCATGCGTGCGGCCCGGGTTCGATCCTCAGCACTACATACAAACAAAGATGTAGTGTCCGCCGAAAACTAAAAAATAAATGTTAAAAAATTCTCTCTCAAAAAAAATAGATAATCTTAAATATAAGTTTTGAAACTGTAAACATTATTCATTAATATTCATTTGTGATATAGTTAGCATTTCAAAAATGATATCATTATCTAGTCGTTAGATTGTAGCAAGACAAAGTCAATTTCTATGTTGTTGTTTTTTAAATAAACAAGTTTCTGCTGAGCATAGTAGCACATACTTTGTAATTGGGAGGCTGAGTCAGGAGGTTGTCACATTCAAGGACAGTTCCAACAACTTATCAAGACCTTCAGCAACTTAGTGAGAACCTATCTCAAAATTTAAGAAGGAAGGAACGAAGGAAGGAAGGAAGGAAGGAAGGAAGGAAGGAAGGAGGGAGGGAGGGAGGGAGGGAGGGAGGGAAGGAAGGAAGGAAGGAAAGAAGAAGGAAGGAAGGAAGGAAGGAAGGAAGGAGATGGGATGTAGCTCAGTGGTAAAACATCCCTGGGTTCAATCCCCGGTACCAAATAAATGAATATACAAATAAACAAATATGAAATTTTCTTTTGCTTAAAAGGCTGGCTATTTCCTTTACTATACAACTTGTAGCTTTAATTTTAAGATCATATAAATCAATTTTAGGCTATGCCAGTCTATACCACTAGAAGAGAGAATCACCATAAATGGTGTTCCATCTAACTCATATGCCCTTTGGAACCAGCCCTTCCCAATATCTTGGCCACACCATGATAATAAGTTGTAAATATGTAATAAGGCAGTATCTTTAAAACCAAGAAAACTGGCTCATTATCAATTAACAAAACTTGCAAGCACTCTTTTTTATTTGCATTTTAAATTTGTTTTGGTTGCTTAGTTATTTATAGCACTCACTATCCCAAATAAAGCTAGAGCCAACACTTCTCCATTTTTTCAAGTATTTTTTCTATTTGGCAGGTTGGTTACTGGAATGATATGGACAAATTAGTCTTGATTCAAGATGTCCCTACTCTTGGCAATGACACAGCAGCCATTGAGAACAGAACAGTGGTTGTGACCACAATCATGGTAAGTTTTGGTGTATGCTTTGTGGTATTCCGTTTTGTCCACAGGCAATATTAACTCCCCAACTAAAGTGAACAGGGAGGGCAGAAACTGAATTTTAGTGATGAAGGGAGTGTTCTGACCCACCAAAATCTATTGAATAGGTTTGTCCAGAGCTTTGAGTCTTTTCTGTACTGTTATTTGTGTTATCTTTTGTTGCATTTATTGTTTTTGCAAAAGTGCTCGGATGTTAAAAAAAAAATGAGACTGTCAAAATCTAGTTGGAAATGTGTGAAGTGTTGAGACCCAAACACCAAACAGTGAACATGCAAAAGGCCAACTTCCAATCATAAAGATATCTGGGAGTAAACACCATATTATTATCGTCATTATGTTTCTTTAACATCAATGTAATAATAGTTAATAGTGTTTAAAATTATAATTTTTCAGGTAGTTTAATCATTGGATAATGATTTACATTGTCTGTTTATAACAGTAAAGATGTAAATGTAGAGATTTTAATGGGCATGTTTTATACAACAAATGTTTTAGTAATTGATTTTGTTTTGCATTTATTCTTAATGTGAAAAGAGTTTTTTGCACTGATTATTTTTCTAATTGTCTAGTGAGAAATACACATATGAACTATTGGACTTCTAGGAATTAAGAAAAATGTGATTGCTTCATTTGCTCACGTCATGAAATGAAAAAATACTCTAAATTTTAAGGCTATACTTTCCAAGAGATTCTTATGAAATTATCTTTTAAATAATAGAATATGTTATGTACTTTTCTTTTCTAAAGTCAAACATGCTCATTAGAATCGATGGTGGTGAAAGGAGATCAACAATCAGTGACCTTTCCTATCTAAAGCTATAACGTCTTCAGCTTACTGTCTCTTCAGGCAAAATATATCATTAATTATTTATGGAAGCCCTACTCTAATAAAATGGAAGTATTTTATATAATTTAGTTTATAGCTTACAGAATTTTAATTTTTAGCTTTAGGTTTTTAGTAATGTCACGCTTTTTCTAAAACTGACATTGAGGTCAAAGCATGAAAATTCCATAGAGAAGCTTTTACATGTTTCAATTAACTACATCTGTGTTGGATCACCAGTTAGCAATTTAATGTAATCTGACAAACCCTGATTGGAAATTTATGATTTTAGAATACAAACCAACCAACTGCAGTGTTTATGTAAACCTTCTAATTTAATTGTGTAATATTTGCATGGGACTTGAAAAGCAATATATATTTATATTTCTTTTCCAAAAAAAAAAAAAGACACAGTAATGGAAAGTCATACTTCAGTACAGTCCTCCTCTTTTCAGCCTCTGATGAAGAATCCTATTTTAAGAAATTGATCAAGAAAGAAAAGAGTTCCACGCTGTTCGACCATTCCTAACTAAGGCTCGAGTCTTGTTCTCCTGTGTACTAATTTAAGCTTATTTTTCATGTGGGAATCTTCTTGGATGACCAACTCTGGACTACCAGAAAACAATTTTAAAAAAAAATTGTCTGTGACTTTTCTGAAAAAGAAAAGAAGAATAAATCCTCATCTTTCTCAAGAAAATATATGTCAAAAAAGAAATTACTTAGTGATCTGACATATCAGTTCCTATCTCATGAAATGAGGTCCTTGTATACAAATGATGGAATTCTACCACTCCTATTTCCAAGGGTAGATTTTCTAAAAGTAAAGATCTCTGAATTCCTGTGCTTGCTTTCTGAATATATGCAATTGTTTTCTTTAGAGATTTTTGGAAATTTTGCTTGTTTTTTTGTGAAATGAAATGTATTATTGTGCATTATAGATACAATGTAGAGAATCTCCTTTCCATCCCTTTTATTAAAAGGGTTGGATATAAAATTCTTAAAAACAAAATATTGAATTAATTTTGCAAGCATGGCTAGTTTTCAGGAAGCATGCTCTCAAAAAATTAGTAAAAGTCACTGAAAATCCAGTAGTTTTCTCTCTATATGAAGAATATTCTGTAAAATTATCTGTGGTTTGACAATGATGCCATCAATATTTTTGCTATCAAATAGTGTTAATACTAGTATCTATCTTTTTTGTATGAATGTAATCTTCATATAAATAATACCTCTGGTATTTGCAACTGAATAATCTTTCAGTAATTCAAAAATACATACTAGAATTCTTTCCCTGGAAGTGTTCTTTTTATTTGCTTTTGTTGAAAATGGTAGCCCAGTACTTACAACAACTCTACCACCTCATTCATTCATTTTGAAAGAAATATGATTCCATGTAGATTAATGTTTATAACTGCATGTAATACTTCCCCAAGTTCAACTGAAAATACCCAATACAGATGAGTTGGCTGGTCATTGTAATATGTACAATACAGATCTCTAGATACAGAAGTCTGAGAATGAGCACTGGAAATCATCCATTTTGATCAAAATTGATATGATATTGCTGTTTTTACATTTGTCTTTTATTCGTGTATGCTGTTATTTATATGTTGATACACTGTAATGATATATGCTATTGTTAAATAAAACTGATTGAGAAATTCCCGTTATTCATTTACAAATATTTATTGAGCGTCTGCTGTGTGCTAGGCACAGTTATAGACCCCGGGGATATGTCAGAAAACAAACAGACAAAAATCTTGCACTCGGTGGAATTTATATCCTAGTAAGAAAAAGCAGATAAGAAACATAATCCATGATTATTATAGCTCTCATTCCTAAACAAAATGTGGTGTCATTTTTTATACTGCTGAAATTTTATTTTTCTTACAACAGTGTTGTATATCTATAATGTGATCTTCATTTTAATGATGAGTTTATTTTACTTGAATATAACCATACTGAATATAATATAGCTAAATCTAAATAGAAAATAAAATTGACACTATCATAATTTTTTATCTTTAAGTCTCATTAACTAGAAGTTTTATAAAATCTGTAGTATTATTGAACTGATGATATACTGATTTAACTTTTTGCATTCAAAGTAATCATTTATATAACAACCTAAGAAGGCCAAATCCAAATCTGTGCCACATTAAAAAAAAAAAGAAAAGAAAAAAAGGAAATGTAGAATATCCAACTGTGTTTCTCCTAATTAAGCTTTAAAAGTGTCAAGTGCAAACTAAGATAGATACCAACATTTATTATGGAAGTAGTTTTAATAAACTGACAATCACTAACAAGTAATTCATATAAAATAATTTCTAAGAAATTATTGTTCCATAGAGCACAGTACTTAATAATAAAGGAGGAAGGTTACACTGTCTGGAAGGAAGAAGTTATATTTCACTCTCTGATCCTTCCATTGTGATTCAAAATTGAACACTTGGGACTCAATAAGATTGATTTGCAGAGATACTTCACAAGTTCCTCTTAAGGGTTTTCTAGAATTCGGGTTTGTTGTTGTTGTTGTTGTTATATTGAAAAGATTTGGTATTTTGTTCACCCATAGTAACCCTAAAACATTGTAATAAATTTCCCCAGGATAGAGTGTTCTGAGAGAAACATGCAGACAGCTCTTCATATTAGTGATGAGACGAATAGGGTTGGGAGTGTTGAGGATTTGCTTGCTACTCATATGGACTTGTCATGCAGGGAAAGCAAAATGAGCCACACTCAAAGAAACTGAGTAGAGTTGAGCAACATGGTAGACTTTGTGCAAGAAAAGCCTAGCTTTTCTCTCTTTGTTCTTCCCACCTCCTGGAGGGTGGTCATCTTGTTTCTTTTAAGCTGTATGCATCATTCATTCTGAATCCCAGTCATTATTTATGGTCCTAGTTATGCAAAACATCTAGCTCAATTCACAATCAACATCTTCAGCAAGCTGAAGGTTTTTCTAGGCTTGGCTGGTGTGTTTGGCAGGAAAACAAAGACCTGCAGCACTTCCACCCGCCTCCAAAAATATAATAAAAAAAAAAAGAAAGAAAGAAAGAAGATACTAAGTATTTTACTGATATGTACATATGCCTGCTTCAAAAGGGACAACCTAGCACTTGTCAGTTTTTACCTCCCTTTTGAAGAACTAAATCAGAAGTTATACTATAATTACTTGCAATGAAATTCTTATTTAGGAAGTACTGATTTATTGAGTGCCTTCTATATGGCAGACACCAGGAGGAGAAATGAAAGGTTTATCTACATAGTTTTCTCAAAAGACAATATAAAATAAACAACTTCATTTGCTAAAAATACAGAAATAGTTTTCTTTATTTTTGTTGCCTCTCTTGTTAAATCATATGAAATCTTAGTTGCACATCTTTTAATGGGTACGATAATAAATTTAAAATTTTCCAGATATTTCAAAATGTACACCTAACTCCCACATTGGTTACTTGTTAGTTCTATTTCAGAACAATGCTTAACTTCCCTCAGTCTTTTAATTTTTCCATCTGCAAAAGAGAAATGCCTACTTTAAAATGTCAATATAAAATGTTGATGAAAGAGCATGATTAACCCGATTATACTTGATACAGAGTAAGCACTAAATAAGCAAGAACTATTATCATTCTTGGTACTAAATTTCATTATTGCTCCTCACCCATTTACACTCCTTTACTCTTATTACAAAGAATTTAGAGTAATTTGATTAGAAGAGGGGGATATTTTATTATTTTATTTATTTTTATATTCTAGGTCCCAGCAAATTGCCTGGCATACAATGGGTCTTTAATAAATGTCCAATTAAATAATAAATGTGCTGTTTTAATTAAGCAAAATTTTCACTATGTAATAAACATACACTTTAGTAAAGTTGATTATTTGCTAGCCAGGAAAACTTCTATACAATATATGTATTTGAATATACTTGAATGTAAAATATTTTACAAATATGTGCTCTTGCTATTTTCTGCATTATCTTTCATATTTTCATTAGGTTATTATAAAAAGAGAAAACAAAAAAGTAGGCTTATAATAACTAAGATTTTATACCATATTTTAGAAATTAAAATGCTTTGTAGCAATTCACCAATCTCTATAATCACTCTCATAATTTAGAAAATGCTTTAAATTTCAGAATATTTTCTGTAAGCTAATAAATAATTTTCATTTTGAAGAAGAGAGAGTGCTTTAATTTTATAGGTGGAGAAACTTTCTTTACCCAATTCCAGTTAGAATATTCATCAAATTCAAAGAATTAGGAGACCTCTGGGTCACTTGATAATGCCTAACAAGGGTATTATTTAATAAAATAGTATGAACAATTTCCCACTGTGTAATTATTTAGGGCATCTCTATGAAAAAAATATCATGTAATTCACATATTTTATTATTTTTAAAATGGGCTTCAACATTTGCAAAGTACTTATAAGCAAATTCAGAATTAGTGTAGGACTACTATTTTATATAAAATAAATTGCCTTCTAATCCAGAGCTCAGCTTCCTTGACTGTGAATTTTCTAGGGAAAAAGAAAAGATTCTTAGGAACAATTAAAGTTATAATTTTATAAAATACAAATGCATTATATCAATAAATCTCTGGCCAAAAGTGGTCAGTCTTATCTGCATATGATTAAAAAAGCTGAAGTGTGGGCTGAGGCTGGGGGTCAACAGTAGCGCACTTGCCTGGCATGTGTGAGTCACTGGGTTTGATTCTCAGCACCACATATAAATAAATAAAATAAAGGTCTATCAACAACTAAAAATATATATATAAAAAAAAAGCTAAAGTGTGACCAGAACAGATCCCTATCTCATGTTCACCAGTCCTTAGGTGGCATTTTCAAAAACAAAATGCCTTTTGCTAACATGCCTCTTTAGTTAGGGCCTTTAAATGCTTCAGTTTAGGAGTATGTGTTTTAACTGAAAACTGTCCCATAATTATTAGCCACTAGTAAACTTCCACATTGTAAGGATGCTCCTATTATCTAACTCACTCATAAAACTAAATTGAAATACCACTTGAAGTGTGTGTTCATTACAACTGAAGGAAAATTATTAACTTTCAATAGGAACATATTTCATAATAGACTTAAAATGCATGGAGCACATGCATTTAAAGCCAAAATACTGGACAACTTTAGGAAAGTAAATTTAATGCAAATAACTAACTATGTAAAAATTTTTAAATTATTGATTTATTTCTACTTTGTGTATGACAAATGCCTGCTCTAAGAAAGATTATCTTACTAATTATTAGAAATCAAAGACAAATTATATAGGCCTCTTTCTAAAGGAAGTCACAGCTAAATATAGCTTTAAAAAGTACAGAAGAATATTAAGACACATGACTCTGAATGAAGCTGACTACTCAATAGTCTCTAATTTCATGAGATATTTTGGGAATATAATTTCATTGCCAAAGAAGATAACTTAAGCTGCTCTATAGAGAATTAATAATGAACATTTTTTCTATTAAAGTCACAGTACTGGATATGTAATAATAATTCTGTGGAAAACTATTTTAAAGATTTACTTTTATTATCCAATGTAAAGCAATTTAATATAATCTTAAGCATATTTATGTATTCATCTGTTTTATCTATTAATTTCTGACCACTCAAAATCACATGTGTAACAGTGCTGAATATACTATTTATGTCAAATTCTGAAAATTACGTAAAGGCAAATTACATAAAGGTTTTCAAATGTTTTTATAATTTCTCCTTTACAGTTTCGCTTCTCTCATTATAGGAATCCCCCTATGTTATGTACAAGAAAAATCACGAAATGTTTGAAGGAAATGACAAGTATGAAGGATACTGTGTAGATTTGGCATCTGAAATTGCAAAACATATTGGTATCAAGTATAAAATTGCCATTGTCCCTGATGGAAAATATGGAGCAAGGGATGCAGACACAAAAATCTGGAATGGGATGGTAGGAGAACTTGTTTACGGGGTAAGCAAATCAATTTATTGAAGAATTTACTTACATGGCCTGAAATTACTTTTCACTTGGGCACATATCAATTTTTAAACATCTATTACTATTTTATAAGTTTAGAGTGATGTTTCAAGAGGCATAATGTTATTCAATGATTTCCCCATTTTGGTAAAAATGTGATTTCCAAATAATTACACTGATGTTTGATAGCTTCAAAGTCAGAAAAAAAGGGGGGTGGGAATTCAGGGAAAAAAACAAAAGCATTTGCTTCAGGATCTGTCTTGAGGAAACCCTTAAGCTTGAGACTGGTATACCAGAGAACCTTAGACCTACTAAGCAAATCCATTCAAAGTCTGTCATTTGATAATTACAAGAGCAGACTTCCTTCAATGGTATAAAGTTGGTCATTATTTTACCTAGTTATTTGTATCCTTGTTGTTTGTAATTACTCATTAGTAGCTTTAAAGTAACTGATGAAGCAATCACTACACTGATTTAGTTTCTATAAAATATTCATCAACCATGCAAGATTCTCCCAATTTTGAAGAAACACAGTATATTTAAACTTTATATAATGCCATCTTTTTTTCACACTAGTATACAGAGCAAAATATAAAACCTAGAATTTTTCCTGAAGTGAGCTTCCCACAAAGTGCACCATTCCCTTCCCTGGAGAGTGTCAGACATCTAGTATATATATTGATAGCTGAGGGCAAACACAGCACTGACATTCGTGCCTGAATGAACAAGATCAGGATCATTCTCTTTGGCTACCACTGCAGTGTCAAAATCAAACTGGCAGTTATCAAATGCTAGTGGTGCTGTGATATTTCAAAAGTCCAGAATCCAAAACTGTAGCTTACAGTAAGCTCTATTCATTCAGTAATCAATAAAAGTAACATACACTTGAAATATATTCTGAAATTTTATAGGAGCCAATTCATAATTCACAGATCTCATTTTCAAAGTATGCTCTATCTGATTAATCCTCATAAGACTCCTTTGAAATGAAGGATGACACAGAGTGTAAAAAGAGTAAAGATAGAAAGATTTAGAACATTACTGAAGTCTACAGAGGGACTCACTTTTCAACCAGAACTGCAATTCAATAGTTTTATGATTCTGTATCCTGCTTTTCAGACCATGAAGCAATGACCATTTTCTGTACAGCACAGTACAGTAGGTACAACCTCAGCAGAAAGAGAAATTGTTTGACATTATAAAGCAATCAGTTTTATATCCATGAGAAAAGAACTGCTGACTGCTTAAGTGGCCCTAAATGAGGGAGAAAATGCAGTTTACAAAAAGCAAGACACATTTTACCACAGGATTCCTGGACAGTTCATACTGAGTTTTAAGTTCCACGGAAAATGGATCCCTAACATAAACATTCTTTGGTTAATATTTTAAACTTTTGTTACAGTAAGCAACTTTTAGACAAGGACCTTATCCAAGTTGCCAGAACTACAGTGTGGTATCCTTTATCTGAATTACTTGTGATCAGAAGGCTTTTAAAATTTTGATTTCTTTCAGATTTAGGGATATTCACATACACATAATGAGATACCTGGAGACCCAAATCTGAAACACAAAATTAATTTATGGTTCACATAAACCTATACACATAGCTTGAGGGTAATTTCATGAAATATTTTAAAATAATGTTATGCATGAAACAGAGTTTCTATATGTGAAACCATATGTTGACTCTAACCCATCACATGAGGTCAGATATAGAATTTTGCATTTGTGGTATTATGTTGGCAATCAAAAAAATTTTGGATTTTAGAGCATTTCAGACTACAGATTTTCAGATTAGGGATGTTCAACATGGGCAGTAAATCAATTCCTTCAGAAAACACTGCTGAGTATTTTATCTAAAAAAAAAAAAAATCATACTTGGATTACTAATTAACTGTGGATCCACCAGCTAACTGAGTTACTTTCTAAGGCATTTGTTACACGTCTATCCTGTAATGTTCCCCCAGCCACTGAGCATCACAGGACCACCTCTTGGCAAGTGTTTTGACCAAATTTTATTCGGGGGCAATTGTTTAAATAATGAAAACAAATGATATGAAGATAATAGTATAATTAACAGCAAAAACACATCAGTAATACATGTCACATTAACAAAAAGTTCCAAAGCCATACAGTTCTCAGAAAGAGAAAAGTTTAACATAATAGGTATTGATAATGTCATCCTATTTTTTCAGCTAACCTGTGTTTGAAGACCTCAATCTTTGCCACTTGAGTTGCCCGCAGTTGTCCCAAAAGGAATCTTTTGTTCATGTCTCTTCAACTTTCCACAGGTGTTATACTTTCTTTTCTGGTGTCTACAAAATCCTTCCTTGCTTCTCAGATTTCTTTTTTCTTTTTTACTGCTAACACAAACATGATTATCCACTTTACAGAGTTCCAGGTAAAACTCAATCTTTTCTCTTTTTCTAGACAAAGCCTGTTAGACTGCTGAATTATTTACTTTGAACCAATTTTTTTTCACTTGCTCTTTTCCAACTTTGCTACTATAACTGTATGAACAGATTTCTTGCTTGTGAACACACATCTGAGACACAACACCCCACCACACAGAAGCCCAGGAGCTCAGAGCCTCTTTTACATTTTTAGGTCCTGCCTGTATATCAAGTTCACTCAGATTTCCTGTGATGTGCTGCTGCCCTAGGGTGCCTTCTACTGGGCCCTGCCATACTGTGTGTGTGTGTGTGTGAATGTGTGTGTGTGTGTGTGTGTGTGTGTGTGTGTATTTAAGGAAATATTTCTCAAAACACAAACTATGGCCCACTAGCATCACAGTTACCTATGGCATGTAAATGTTTACTACTATTTTACTACTGCATGAAAATGTTGATTCATGAGCCTCACCCCTCTCTCATCCAGAGATGTTCAAGAATACAAATCTTCCCAACTGCTAAAAGAGACATATTACAGACTACCTTTGGGGCATTACTGAGAGGTCATAGGACAAGGTAGACACATATCCCCAATGTTATTAGAGAAAGCCCATTTATGTCTTCTTAACTGGTCTTTTTCAAAACTCCCATAAATCTCAGGCTTCAAAAATATGTTCTTCATTGGAATTTGTTGTCACCACCTTCATCCAATGTTCACCTTCAGTTGCGTCTATTTTTGTATGCTGAAAACATCTTGATTTCTATTTACATTTCTTTTGTTTTAAGGTTTCTTGTGCCGCTAGTGATAATGTGTAAATTAAAACATTCTAGAAGATGCTACATAGAACAAAGTATGTTTAAAGTGACATTTCACATCAGTGAATGGATGCAAACATTATTCTTTTATTCCTTTTGGGACAGCAGAACAACCAATTGGAAAATTAGTAATTCTGTAACTCTTCATCATGGAATATACCAAAATAAATCATAAACTTACTATAAATACTAGAAAAAATAATATTGATATGAGAAGGATTTTTCTAAAGTATGAAACAAAGGCTGCTAACCCAAAAAGATAATTTTATGTAGCTACAACGAATTTAAAACATATATATTGTGGAAAAACACTATTAACTAAGTTGTGAAAACAAAACAATATATAGAAACATATACGGAAAATAAGAGTTAACATTTTATCAATTTAAAACCACTTATAGCTGGGTGTGGTGACACGCACAGGCCTGTAATCCCAGCAACTTGAGAGGCTAAGGCAGGAGGATCGCAAGTTCAAAGCCAGCCTCAGCAACTTAGTGATACCTTGTCTCAAAATAAAAAATAAAAAGGACTGGTACTGGGGCTGGGGTTGTGACTCAGCAATAGAGCACTCGACTAGCATCACAAAAAAATAAATAAATAAATAAATAAATAAATAAATAAAGGTATTGTGTCCAACTACAATGAAAAGAAAGAGTTTTTAAAAAGGGGACTGGTGCTGTGCCTCCGTGGTTATGCACCCCTGGCTCAATCATCAGTACTACAAAAACAAAGAATAAAACCACTCTCAAATTGGAAAGTAAAAATCAATACTCTATATGAAAAAAATAGGGTCAGATTCTGATAGTTAATGAATAAAAGAGGTGAAAGTAGCCATTTTTAATTAAAAAATCCAAATCAGAACAATGAAATTTAATTTTTCACAAAGAAAACCGATAATGATAAATAAGATTAAAGACCAACAAGAGATGTTTAAGGCTGTATATGCTTTTCACATAGTGCTGGTGCCAGTAGAAATCTGCATTGTTTTTCTGAAGAAAAGTAAAGTAAAATATATCATGAGCATTAAAAAGGTCATTGTTGTTTGGATTAACAATTTCCTATGGAAACTGGATTGGTTTTTTGTTCATTAGTTTGCTTTTGGGTTTTGCAGTACTGGGAACTGAATTCAGGGCTTGGCAAGTGCTTTACTGCTGTGCTACCCCTCAAACCATAGAAATTTATTTTAAATAGTAAGATGTATGTGAGGATTTGCCTTTAAACATATCTGCAGTCACAGTTTTAAATTACATAAAGGTAAAAAATAAATAAATAAATTCCATGATATGAGTGTTTGAATAAAATTTTATATTTTCATTTAATAAAATATTTGCAAGCATTAAAACTTATTTATAATTTGGATGCTGAAGTGGAGAAGTGTTAGTCATATTCTTTGGAAAGAGAAAAGAAATTATAAAGTATAATGTTCTGTAGTATCAAATATTTTAAAAAAGAAAAAAATATTTGTAGAGCAAAGTCTAGTAAGGTACATTGTAAGATAAAAAAAGAGTGATAGGAGTAAGATAATTTTCTAATTTTCTATCTGTTTTTATATACTAATTTTTATAGCCAGTTCATATGTTACTTGTTCAAGAAAAATTACATATATCTTACTGTAGAAAAAATGATAGCTTCCCTTAATATTCTGGCTCTTGCAAATTGTGAGCATTTGTGATGAGATTGAAGTTCAATCCCACATGAAGATATATATGGCCAGTGCCTGGTCTCCCAGCATAGTGCATCACTATAAGTACCTTACCCAGCCTCACACCCCACTGGCTTTTGTATGGAATTGAGGTCACTGCATCAAACCAGGAGCTTGGAATGTACAGGAGTTAATGTAAGAGTGGCAGCCTATAAGTAGCAGCTGTGTCTGGCTGTTTCTGACTCCATTTTTATGTCAGATATTTTCCTTTTAAAAGAAGTAATCAAAATTGCTTTTCGGCTAGATCATGCAACAGCTTGGTTTTTTACACCATATTTCACTTAGTTTGATTTTAGAGGGGGTAGGATTTAATTTTCTTTGATTATTTTATTTTATTGATTTTAGAGGCAGCTTGTGCCCCAGAGCTGCCATGATGTGTGAAACCCTCAGGCTGAGTCTTAGTCCCATCATCTACAAGACAACAATAAACACAAGATTGTTGTGAAGACTAAATGAGCAGTTTAAAACATTTAAATGAGCATCAGATACACAGTCCCTTAATAAATGCCATTATTAATGTTTTTAATATATAATACAATAAACCCAATAAGGTAAACAGGCAAAAAAAAAAAAAGTCCTCATTTTAGAGACACAGAAACAGGCTCAAAAATTTGTTCAGAAATACAGAACTCTAAAAAGGAAGTTGGTGTCTTATGATCATAATATCTGAGAATTGAAACTTTGTCCCAAAATTATTTTTTTAATTGGAAGTAGAAAATAAAGTATGTGAATAGCAAGAAATAAATGCCAGTTTCCAGATTTTTGTGCGTGCTCTTAATTGGAAAATATTGTCAAACAATGGGTTTTCTTTTTATCATACAAACACACACTTTATGACTGGTTTTCTCAGAGTTGGTAAGAAATAAGAACAGACTATTTGAAATTTGCAATTCATAAAGTTAAAGGCTGGCCAACGAATGAATCAGTGGCAACATTCCAAGTGCAACAGAAAAGGCAGCAGCATAGCACATTCCTGGCCAAGAATTCCGAAATTCAGCCATATGGAAAGACTATTACTTCTCTAATGCTGCACTGTCCCAGATCTTTAAAGACTAATAGCAGTAACTGGAGTTCAAGTTACTTTTGCTTATTTACTCTTTCTGTTTCGCATCCTTTTATCTAACTGCCGGCACCAATTAAAATGTTTCATGGAATTTAAGTAATATCTTATGGAAACAAATTACTATTGATGTTTATTTCTGTATCTAGGATCATTTGTTGTTGATACTAAAAAAAAAAAAAGAAGAAGAAGAAAGAAATTAGAATGAGTGCATGACTAGTTACCTTTGAATGAACCACCCCAGAGCTGATTGCTTTATGAAATTCATTAACCTGTATGTTTCCATGTGTCTTTTCTCTTATAGAAAGCAGAGATTGCTATTGCCCCTCTGACAATCACTTTGGTACGAGAGGAGGTCATTGACTTCTCTAAGCCCTTCATGAGTTTGGGTATATCTATCATGATCAAAAAGCCTCAGAAATCTAAACCAGGAGTGTTTTCCTTCTTGGATCCTCTGGCCTATGAGATTTGGATGTGCATAGTCTTTGCCTACATTGGTGTCAGCGTGGTCTTGTTCCTAGTTAGTAGATTTAGTCCGTATGAGTGGCACACAGAAGAGCCAGAGGATGGAAAAGAAGGACCCAGCGACCAGCCTCCCAATGAGTTTGGCATCTTTAACAGCCTCTGGTTTTCCCTGGGTGCTTTCATGCAGCAAGGATGTGACATCTCACCCAGGTTAGTTTCAAAACTCACATTCTCCACTAATTTCCAAGTAATTCCAAATGTTGTACGGAGTATCTCTCTGAGTTCTTTTCCTGGCTGCACAGCATTATTTGAAATGCAGGAAAAAAATTCAATTCCCAAATTAATATAAATATATTCATAGATCAAGTTTACCAATAGAAAAGTAACTATGAAATGTGTAGGAACTCTTGAAAATCATTTTGTATCAATATTTCACTCAGTCTTTTGACAGAAGGAAACTGAAATCTAAATCATAGAATAGAACTCCTATAGTGTATCCTTTTCAAAAACAAATGTTGCTTTTACTGCTCATCATTAAAAAATTAATGTTGCACTTGATATTCAACCCCACTAGTTTAATGGAAATTTCTGCCATAGAGTTTCCTAAAATTTCAGTCAATATAGTTTGTACCAGAGATTGTTTTATATAACAACACATAAATAAGCTTAGCAGTAGGAGAAAAAACAACCATTTAGGCACAGGACTATGGTACGCTTCCTTTTTCTAACATTTAGACATTTCTCAGTTACTATGTTCACCAAAAACAAAGCTTGTGAATTTAATTGACTGTTTACTAGCACTATACACATACACACAGAGAGAGACAGAAAGAAATAGAGAAATACATACTTTTATATAAATTTTTCAAAAAGGCATTTTAACCACAATGTAATTGGTATTCCTAAGACCCAGGAAAACTATAATTACTTAATTTCCAGTAACATAGAAATCTAAATTAGTAACTTTCAATTAATGAAAAGAGAAAGAATTAAAGCAAATCAAGTAATGTGTTTTTAAAAAGACAAGGTAAAGGAAACATTAAGTTAAAACCAGTAAAAAAAAAAAAATATATATATATATATATATACACACACACACACATACATACATATACACACATACATACATACATACACACAGACAGACACACACACATAGTGAAGTCAACCCAAGGGTGTTTTACTATTGAGTTACATCCCCAGTCCCTTTTATTTTTAATTTTGAGGCAGGGTCTCTCTAAGTCACCTAGGATGGCTTCAAACTTACAATCCTCATGCCTCAGCCTCCCAGTTGCTGGGATGACAGGCATGCACAGTTGGTGCCCAGCAACATTTTCATAATCATGAGTAATAAGGGAGCACTTTAAAGTTACCAATTCCATGGAAAATATGAAACGGTACTTCACATTTCATGTTTAACATGAAACATGTTTAAAAACTGTTTTCCACAAGAATTTTAAATAGTTTAATGATCCCCATGAGTGAAATCAATTGTGTATATTCCCTGGATTTCTGGTTCATCCCATTTTAACTTTTCCTCTGCATTCACACTCATCTATACATCCTTAATAACCAGAGAAAAGGTGAAGGGAGAAAATGTTCATTCCAGTATGGAAAGATATTTTAGGACATGGCTTATCCTCCACTTGGCTCAGAATTGGAATGCCAAATGAAAAGCTATCCTCAACTATGATCATCAATTTGAGACCAATTATAGGCTCTCCTCTGGTCTAGCCTCAGCTTAGCCTGTGTTCCATCCGTCCTTGCCAGGCTCTGATGGAAGGTAAACACAAGGTCTGTATCTATGACTTTATCAAATCTAAGATCCATCATTGTCCAGATGTATTGCTGTTTTATGTACCATTAAGAGAGTAACAACATTACCAAATTAACTATGATACTATATTTTATCTCGTCAACCTTAGCCTAATTTCAGAGGTGATAAAATTTAAGGGACATAGGGTATTAGTGGGTTTATGCATGTATTTATCTTCTTTATTTAAAGGAACTCCATTAATTCCACTTTTCTGTCAATGAAATGACAAATAGGAGATTTTTTCCATATTTCCAGTAGCACTTGTATATTAAGATACAAAATATAAGATTATACAGAAACACTAAAATCATTCTTGAATAGACTATCAGAAAATAAAATGATACTTGCAATTGTTATTTGTAAATATGCTCAGTGACTTGAGGGTGTATCTTCTGTGTTGGTTGGAGAAAGAAAAACATGAATTACCTTATCCATGTTTAGATCCCTCTCAGGTCGAATCGTTGGAGGTGTTTGGTGGTTCTTTACACTCATCATTATATCATCTTATACTGCTAACCTGGCTGCTTTTCTGACTGTTGAGCGAATGGTCTCCCCAATAGAAAGTGCAGAAGACCTGGCCAAACAAACAGAAATTGCCTATGGAACTCTGGATTCAGGGTCAACAAAAGAATTCTTCAGAGTAAGTTAAGAAAAAAAATAAAAATAAAAACCAACAATGACAAATCACATGTTCCTCATTTTGAAATTCAGGCATTCCCTTAATAATTATATTATTGATTTAGTTATTATAAAGTCTGCACACACAATGGTAACAACTGTGTTTAATGTTAATACATCTTGATTTTTAATTAATTTAATTTGCAAAACCAAATTGATTTTTTTCACATTGCAAGAGGAACCCTAAGACATATCAGTGAAAAGGTAACTAAAGCAACTTTATAGAATAATTTATTCAAAACTTTCCAATGTTGGTAATGCTGTGATAATGTGTTGGATTGGAAAAGATAGGATTTCTGTATATTTCTGCACTAAGAGCCTAAAAATGAAAGCAAGCTTTACTTTCAAAAGAAACATTTAACTTGCTGCATTTGAACCTGAAAACCTTATTTGCAGATTATACAACTTTTATGAGTTTCATTATTCTGTAATATATTCTGTAACAATGGGTTTCTAAGTAATGTATGTTTTCTCACAAAATATTAATAGCAAGATCTTATTAAGTTCAAGGTCCTTCTGTAAGACATTGTATGATGTTTAGTTTGTGCAGACTTCTCTATTTGCAGATAACATTTTTCAAACTTATACAATTGTTTTACATGTATAGATATGATTCCTTGAGTTTTCTATCAGTATAACCAAGTTTTATTGTTGTTGCTATTTGTAGATATTTGGTCCATTATGTGGTTCAATTTTTTGATCAGTGTATCCTCTTTTTATTCTGGTTCCACTTAAATCCAGAGATATACTTGATAATGTCTGATCACTAAGAAGAGTGTTTTTGTGACTTCAGAACAAAAAAAAAAAATTAGCCAGACTGAAATTTTCACAAATATTGAATTAGGTAATATAGAACACATTTTGTATTTAATATCAATTGTTCAAAGACTAGAATTTTAATAATATTTAATAGTTTGGAAGACATATATTTCATTATTTTTAAGTTTTAATGATAGCTCATTATTCATGCTTATATACAACATTTGACATATTACATTTCATTTCATATATTAATGTTTAAAATATTCTCACTCAGCTTGTAAAATTAAAATGAAATGAACTATTCTTTAAGACAGTTTTAAGTTTCATGTACTTGAATTTCAGTTAGGTGCCTTTTCAAAAAAGATTTGATAATGATATCCTAATATACTACGAATGTTTACATAAAATTAAGTCAGGAACAAGTCACTCAAAAACTCAGTCAAACACTCTTTGGGCATCTTTTTAAAGAAACCAATGAACAACATGATTTTCAATGATTTAAAGCATTGTTAATAGATATAACTTAAAAATTAGTGGAAAAGTATTTGTAGATTTTTCTAAAACTCAAGTAATTGTCATGATGGTAGGTTTTACTAACAATAGCCTATGGATAAGATTAATTGACCAAACCTTTCTTTTAACTTAATAATCATGTCCAACTACTAAAGCTTAATAGAAACATGCTACCTCAATGCATTTAACATAATTTTAGTATCTTGCTGAAAGTGTGTCAGTTTAAAACTGCTTCTACAGAAAAGTAAGTGGGTAAAATTTACTGGCTTTGCCTAGAACCAATTCTGTGTATATATCAAAATAGAATGCAAGATTTTGCTATCACTAGCATTTTACTGAAAAGTGATGGCTGATTGTCATTTAAATAAAGAAAATATTTGCGGGCTCATCATTCTGCCTTGAGTAATAACGTAAAAATAATTGTCACATTGATTTTCTGAAAATTTCTCACAAGTAACACATTATAAAGCTCTTTAACAACAAGCCCAGTTAAAATATGTATTTATAACCTTTATACAATTTAAAAGCATTGCTCAAATTCTCAAGAGTGGTGAGGTGGACAAGAGAATATATTGATCAGAAGTGTGGGGCTACAGAACATGTCTCCAAGTTCAGAGTCTTTCCATGCAAGCTGGGCAAGCACTATGCCTTGTTTCCTTTCTCTCTCCACAACTTCAGTTTTAAAATTGGGAAAAAGGATAGGTATTTATTGCCGTAGAGCACTCTGAATCCCAATGAAACAAAAAAATATTTTCCCTGGGTAGCACACCTTCAAGAATGCATAAATTGGAGTTTTCTTATAAAATTGTCATTCATTTCCTACCTTGTTTGCCTCCTTCCTTTCTTTTTTGCAATGACCTGGTTTCAATAAATGATTTGTCTGATGGGTGGAAGAAACGGAATGTGAAGGGTATTTTTGTACCTGTCAAAAATATCTTCACCTAGGAACCCAATAATGGCATATCTATCAGTCCCACTAAGCTGCCTCAGGCAGTGACCTATACTCAGCACTTCAAAAAAGTTGCAGTTATAATCAACTGAAAAAAGAATTAGGCCATGTCAAGATGACATTGAATTAATATGTTATCTTATCTTGGTTGTGCCCCATCATGACACTTAATATGTTTCATGTTCTCTGCACCTTTTTAAGCACAAACACATAGGCATTAGAAGAACATCTGTACTTGTCGCTTACTGGCAATTTTGCTGTTTAGATGCTTGCGTATTACACACCTGATTCAAGCATACTGGTTTTCATTTCAATTCAGATAATGTCTTCTGCGATCATGAATGCATAAGTGGGGTAGATTACTATCTCAAGGTTTATAATGTTATCAAATTACTACTGATGAGCTATCACTAGAACACCAGTCTTGCTGCATAAGCTACAAGAAGGGGAAAGCAATCCACCTGATAGAAATGTGAACATTAACTGTAATGCATTATATTTATACATACTTCCTATTAAAATAAGGTATGGAAAAATATTTTTATTTATCTATTTTTGTACCAGGGATTTAAACCAGGGGCTCTCAATCCCTAAGCCATATCCCCAGCACTTTTTATTTTTTTATTTTGAGACAGGGTCTCTCTCAGTTGCTTAGGGCCTTGATAAGTTGCTGAGGCTGGCTTTGAACTTTCAATCCTTCTGCCTCAGTCTCCCAAGCCACTGAGATTACAAATGTACCCAGCAAAGAATACTTAATTTTTGAGAAATTAAAATGATAGCACATTTTTTTAAACTCCAAGAATTGTTTTAAACAATAAAATAATGCTTTAAATCAGATAGCTTCCCAAGTATTTTTTACAATAGTGATGAAACAAATAGACCCAAGCTTAATTTCCTAATTACAAAAAAATAATAACTCTCATATTATCTTTGCTTATTACCTACAGTATGTTTACTCCCCATGCCTGACCTTAAAGTACACACTACAGTGTAAAATTTAAGTAAATTAAAAGTTCCATTTTCATTGTATTTATGAGCTTACTGAGTCTGCAAAAATTTCCTCATCTTAGCCTTTCTCATCAAATTTATAAATATTTTCTTGCTTTAACCCTGCAACAAACATTCTCTTTCAGTCACAAAAAAGCAGTGATGCATGCCATTTCCAGTCCTTTGCCTCTTGATTTCCCCTCATTCTTTTACCATGTACCTGGTCTTATCTGCATCATGTCCCTTTAAATCAGAATCAGAATTCCTGAATATTAATATGGTGACAAATGGGCTGTTCCCCCCACCCAAAGAAAGTTGCTTGCATCTCCCTCATTTTTTTCACTGACAGTCTGTATTTTACAGTTTCTATTATACCTGAGACCTCCCAAATTTAGCACAACTGTTCTACAGATTCTTCCTTTTCTTGATTTTAAAGAGATTGAATCAAGCCAGGCATGTTATTGCATGCCTGTGATGTTAGCAACTCCGGAGGCTGAGGCAATAGGATCTGAAGTTTGAAGCCAGCCTGGGAAACTTGGCAAGACACTGTCTCAAAATTTGAAATATATAAAGGACTGGGGGATGTGGCTCAATGGTAAAACACAACTGGGTTCAATCCCCAGTACCACAAAGAAAAAAAAAGTTTGAGTTCAATTCTTTCTCATTAAAGTATACATAATTCAATGTACTTAAACAAAAGCAGCAGTAATTTTATTCACATTGGCATTATAAGAATGGACTATCAAAAATTATCAGTGAACTAAAAGTCCTAAGCCCTAAGAATATTTTTTTTCCATTTTGCTATGCTAGTTTAATTTAACTATCCTGTTCCTTTAATATGCTACTTAACTGTAACTGGAACACTGCCAAATAAATGGCAGGTTTCTGATTTATTAAAATGTTCAAAAAATATTTCAATTAGAACAATTCACTGATTTTATTTCTTCTGTTTTTAATGTATTATACATAGTAGGGTTTACAGTATATGTGGACATCTATACCTTTTGAGGTGAAACTCTGAAGTTATATTAAAAAAGTGATCATATGTCTAAAGGATGTTGTTTACCAACATTTGTCTGATTTTGGAATCATCAGAGTAAATATATGAGGACAATCTCTATTATGTGATCCATGGAGTTTATATTTTTCAGAATTAATTACAAAATGAAAGAGATCATTCTTTGGAGCAGAACTCTAGTTTTAAAGAAGGGCTGAATGAGGCCTACCAATGTGGGTTAATGGATCCTATGGCTGGGTTTGAACCCCAGAACTCCTCTATCTGGAATACACATAGAATATTTACAACTGAATTGACATGTTGACATAGAATTTTCTAACATGAGAATTTCCCACCAGAATTAACCTGTCAAACACCTAAACATACATACATACATACATACACACACACACACACACACACACACACACACACATACACACACACAGAGACCCCACAACCATATTATGGGATATTTTCAAGTGTTTGTAGTATAAAACTATTTCACAGAACAACACAGCATGTCTATTTTCCATTTGACATTTATCAGTGTTTGAATATACTTTGCTTTGGTTCAAATATTTGAGTCAATCCTTGTTTGGCTTATTATTTAGGTTTATTGATTACTAGTTTCCTATCTTAGAAAGTCAAAACTCTGAATCCCACTTTTATCAGTTTTTTTTTTTTGTCCACCTGAATAATTTGCTTTTGCCCAAATACATGTATCCCTAAATTTGGTATTAAGGGCAAGAAGAACTGCTTCTTATCGGATTCTATATTTGGTAAACAAAGGAATATTAATATAAATAAATGTGTTTATTATTTAGAATTATGCCTCACACATGAAATCTAAATGAAGTCTCAATTACTTTTTTATTTAGATCCAGATACAAAATTTTTGCACTTGTTATTGAAAAAAATGTAATCATAAAAGTTTATGTGCATTATCCTATTATCAAACATCAAATGGAGTTAGACCTTTCTATCTTGCTAAATGTATGTTTGAAAGACATTTGAGTTCATTTGGGTATAATTTCACACTAAAAAATGTATGTGTGAATGAAAAAAAATATAATGTCAATGCAGATGCTAATAAAAGAACCTGGGTAAATTTAGTAGCCGGAGCTCAGGTAGACAGAAGTAATTGATAGAAATAAATGTTTCTTGGCTGGAGTCAGGATATGAGAATGACTCATCAAAACACAAAGTAGGAAAACAGGAATCACTTCTCTTTAAAGTTTGATGTATATCTGGAGATTTTGTCAGACAATGTCTAAAAAAATGTTTTGACTAAACTAGAATTTGATTCGTATGTTGTGGATATTTGCTTTTTATACTATAGCAGATTTCTCTTCTTTCTTTGATGTTCAATCACTGACTTGATATGACCCATACATTTATGTGTGTCTTACTTTGAGGTATGAAGAAAGATAAAAATAAAATAACTCTCCTTATTGGTTTTAATTAAGATATAATATTAAAAGGAGTTCCATCAAGATAAAAGGACTAGATCAGTCTGGTCCTTTTCGAGTTTATCATGACTGTAATATAAAACATGATTTTAAATGTTCATTGCTGTTCATGGCCTTGTATGTTTAAGACGAATAATAAGTTGGTATTTAAAAATAATTGAGTATAGTAATTTTTTATTATGGCAGGAGGTACATGCCTCTTAAAATATCACTTTTAAATGTTTGTCATTTCAGTGATTTCATTAAATAGTTTCAAAGGATATTTTTCCAATAGTGAAAGAATAACCTTACTATTATGTTACTGGTATAGCAAATTAGAGGGCAATGGGAAGATACTAAAGGGCTTTATCATTCTTTTTCCTTCGATCAATTTTAACATGTTGTTCCCTTCTTTCCTGTATTTAATTTTATTTTAATTTCCTCCAGAGATCAAAAATAGCAGTGTATGAAAAGATGTGGACCTACATGCGATCAGCAGAGCCATCAGTGTTCACTAGGACTACAGCTGAGGGAGTGGCTCGTGTCCGCAAATCCAAGGGCAAATTTGCCTTTCTCCTGGAGTCCACTATGAATGAATACATTGAGCAGCGAAAGCCATGTGACACGATGAAAGTGGGAGGAAATCTGGATTCGAAAGGCTATGGAGTAGCAACGCCCAAGGGTTCCTCATTAAGGTGGGTGGAATAGTATAACAATATAACATGTGTTGTTATAGTATTCCACCTTCCCTGATGTCCCTGAAAGAATTATTTTGTTTTGTGTGTAAACATGGTATGTTTGTTTGTTTTATTTTCTTTTTCTCCATTTCATATTTTTTGGTCAACAATCAGGTAAATTTTTTTTCTTAATTTTAGAATAATCTAGTTGATATAAACCTTTGAAGGCCATATAAAAACCAAACTGGTTGAACACTAGCTGTTTCCAGTGGGCCTAAAACAGGGGTAACATATACTTCTAAATCTCATCAACATTTTTTTGGCCACCCAAATCTACACTGTCATTGTGTCAGTAATAACTCTACATTTTATCATTATTTTTTTTTTCAAACACATTGCCTGGCCTCTAGTTTCTGACTAAGAAGAAATTGGCTTCTTGCCAGCCAACCATATTTTTTTTTCCATTTTGATGTTTCATTTATTATGGTGTCATTCTATTTTATATTATCTTGAGATTACGTTGGTGCTAAGTTTAAAACCACATCTATTTATAAAAGCAACCAAGATCAGGGAAAAACAGGCTCTGGTTTTATGGTGCTTACTCAAGTCACACTCCCACCTATTTTAAAGGGAGTGTGGTGTAAGTAAGATCTGTAAAATTAGATCCAATGACAATACAAAAAATGTTTATAGAGAAGCCCCTTAAATGTGCTTCGTGAGTCAAGTGTTACACATGAGGGGTAAAAGTGAGACTTTCATTCTTATGGAAATATTGGTTAAATCTGCCCTTTTTATCCTCTTGGTCCTGGACATAGAAAATTCACATGTTTATGTCCAGGAGGCAGAATTTCCTATTTTCCTTAAGCAATAAAGGCTGCTGTTGAATTGATGGGGCTAGAGCCCATCACAAGTGATGACTGACAGATTACTCTGGTCTCAGTGCTGCTTAGGAGAGATGCACACAAAGCACAGATTCAAGAGGAAATCAGAATGTTTGCTAAAGGACTTAACCAAGAACCTGGTCTTGAAAAATGATGTCTCTGGTAAGCCATTCAAAAATGAAGGTAATAAGACTTATACTATTGCCCAGCACAAATGAAAGCAATATAAACATCATATGATTGTTTTCATTGATTTCAAAAGGGGAACTACAGAATACTTTAAAATGTGCATTGGGTGGGGGAAGGGTTGAGAGATATAAGAAACAAATACCAGTACTGAAAAGGGTTGCATTAAACCAATATTGTGTGTTTGCAAGCAACACTGTAATCACTAATAGGGATCTTAGGGTATATTATGAAAGGAATGGTTTTCAAAAGAATATCGATAAAAGTTAGTAAAGACAAATCTGGGTGTGAACTTTGGCAATTCTGAAGTCTGGTTTATTTGAACATACATCCCATACAAAACTGGAAAAATGTGCAGGGAGAAAGCCAAACTAATAAATTATCCATAATAGAATTCTACCCAAAAAGGTTTCAATCATTCAGAAACCTAAACTGGCATCAGGGTAGTTGGCCTTTGATGATATATTTTGTATGATGCACTATGAAAAATATGTAATTTCAATGAGGTCGAGTAAGCTAATAAATTTCTGTTGTAATAGTAGTCACAAGAGCACCTTAACATAAATATTTTTTTAAAAATAGAAGGGGTGAAAGAGACAGTGGTTGATATGTAGATCAGTGTTCAGAATATTGATTACATTCACTGGATGTCTCTTTTGCTCTTAATTAATTCTCTGTGGATGTAGCTGCCTTGTCCTCTGTCTTGTGTGTACTGATAAAGTCAAGCTCCAGGGACTAAAATTGGCCCTAAGATACCGGAGCGTCTGACTGCCATTGATGGCAAGAGAGTTCCCTCTTAAATGTGCCACTTTGTCAAATCCACACTACAGGGATTGTTTGGGAAGATGCTGAAGGGCTTCATCTGTCTAGAACTGTTTAATAATCAGCCATTGGCTTCCCCCTCTTTTCCTGTCCTTGCCTGGATCTTGTTAATGAGGCAATTGTTAAACTCGGCTTCCTGGATGGAGAGTTTGTTTATGCACTTTGTTTTATATATGCCACAGTTTCCTGAGCAAGCTGGCCCCTGCATGCCAATACTACAGTTATTTTGCCCTATTTTTGAGAACATTAGAAGGACACTGAAGGCTAACCAGCGTTCACTTGCCCCCTACCTCCCCACTCCCCCATCCCCAGCCATCTAAGCAGAAGGCTTGCTAGATTTAAATCTCATTCTTATTCCACTAGGATTGTTTTGTTTCAAAGAGACAAACTAATATAGAGATGAACTAACAGGCATCTGCATAAATTATTTAGTTTGTAGAAGCAAGTTCAAATTAATTGTATTCATCAGAACAAGTTCCAGAGGGCATAGCTGTATCAAGTGTCTTTGAAGCCTTCTGTCTTATCCAGTTCAGTAGAGACTTAGGTCTTTTCTCCTATAGGATCTATCTTTTCTTAACCAGGTCTTTAGGTTAATTGCTCTGGATATGGTCAGACATGTATATCTCAGTGTCATTAGTGATGGCTTTTTCACAGACTGCTGTTTTGATTCATTAGGCAACATAAGGCTTTAAGAAAAAATAGTAATTGTTTCTTCTATGTAAGCTTAACCAGAAAATGCCAACAAATGACTAGCAATGTTCCTTTGGTCTAGGGAGTTTTAAGTTTTCAATCCCTGCTTTCTGTTCAAAATGCTTAAAAATAAATATCACAGAAAAAGGAAGCATGTGATTCTCAATCAGGATGGAAAATCAGGACTTGGGTCTTAACTGTAGACTTTAAAACAAATTCAGTCAGGATCTTTACAGCATATTTGTGACTAGACTGAAAAAATATCACAACAGTGATGACTATCACACATCTTTATGGTGGAGAATGATATACAGAGCTCTTTAGAGTTCAGATAGACTATTTCAGACGAGCATTACCTGGCCATGTACCTGAGAATTAAAACAACTGACCTATCCATTAGATGGCCAATGACAATTCCCAGAAATTATTGGTTTATTGTACTTTGACGTAAATTCTGCCATTTTTAGGTGACAGAACAATGTCAGGTATATAGATCTTTTTATTTCTCCTGAATCTTTTTTTTTTTCCTACACTCACAATACTATTTATACTTTAATCAATACTCTGGCTTCCTCCTCTTCCCTACTCCAGTACCCTTGACAACCCAAAAGAATAGTGAAAGACTTCTTCTGGCTGAGAGATTGTGAAAGGTTGTTTTAAAATATACATTTCAGATTATATTGTAATGAAACATAAAATTTAGGTGAAAGAAGAATTGTATTTATTTTGACTTTACTATTAATTCTATCAACACTATCAACTTTATTATATAAATTGACTATATATATATACACTATAATAAATATATACTTTGTTATCAAAATACTATCAACTTTACTATATTTTAACCATACTACACTAGTTACTATACTATTGATTTTACTATGCAATAAACAAACCTACTAAAAGTAGTTAACAGTGAATCATAATTTGGTTAATACAGATTTACTGACTAAGCAGCTATTAGATGAGAATACTCCTTTTAAAGAGATTCACGATATTTAGAATCAGAAGTGCCTCCATTGAACAAGGCAGTGGATCTTATCTGAAGACTTCTGCTGGCCCTTATAAGAATTCATATACTTGACCCCTATATTTGAAAGCAAATTTAAATACTGTAGTCTTCTATACTTTTACCATTTAATAGAGATAATTCCCATACAAATTTGCTTGCTAAAAAGATGTTTGTAGGACTATGTCTAAAATAAGACAAATATCCTGTCAGCAAAAAAAAAAAAAAAGAGGGAGGAAAAAGAAAAAAAAAGATGCTTCAATAGAAAATAGCTAGAATGAAACATGCATCACTGGGTGAGCTCTGGAGAATATGATGCCCAGTTGGACTTGGCAATGCCCAGTTGCAGGCACCCATGGCAACAAGAGCTAAGCTTTTGAAAGCAGGCCCATCACAGTTCCTATGCAATAGGCAGCTCCCTGCCTCACAGAATACCACAGCAGGGGGGAGGAAGTACTAAGAAAGGGAAGTCTAATACCACATCTCTTGGTATTTAACAAAATCACTGACCTCACAGATACTTGACCCAAGTCTAGATCTGCTTCACAATGAGTAGAATTCTCAGTAGGACAAATTGCATTTCCTCCACTTTGGAGCATTTTATAGAGTAGATGTATTAAAATTAATATTCCAATTCATGTATAAAAAGTGTATTATCCTAAGGAACCACTTTCCCATATAAAACCTGTAACACATACCAAGTCACAAGTTCAGAAGTACTTAGAAGGTTTATAAAAAAGAAATTAGCTAGACAGTGTATGTGAGAAGAGTATTCTTTTTTCATTATTATTAAAAATAAGTCAACTATTAGTATGTACCATAACAATAGAAAAGCTTAAAATTATAGAAATGTGAGGCTGAGTATTTAATATTACTAAGCATCTCTTGACCTCAAATGAATAAACTTATATATGTCTTCTGGGAAGGAATTGCAGTAGGCTGGTACACAATTTTTTATATTAACATTAAGGAAAGAAATGCCATTTTTCTTAGTGCCACATTAAAAGTTGCTACAGATAACTTTGTTTTTGTGATTTCATTATGTTTTGAATATAGTCTCTCAGGCTAAGGATTAGACAAACAGAAAAAAAAGTCAATTGCGCCTCTCAACATACACACAAATGTACACAAAACCCCCTGTGGTACTATGTTAAATAACTACTCAGTTTGCTGTTAGGGATGCTGATATTTATTGTGGGCACCAAGTATTTTGCATTCACAAACTGAGATGTCACATGGTAAAAGTATCGATAGGACATGTGTCCCAGGAGAAAATAATTGCACAGTAAGATCCGCATACTTCAACCTTCCCTTTCTGAATCTGAACACAATAGGGAACATAAAACTTTCTATTACCATTTAAAATTCCAAGTTTTTTCATTTACTTCTTTCCTATAATTAAAAAAATGACTAAAATCATAACTCCTCATAAAGAGGAAACAAACTTTTTTTTCCACATTGTATTAGACTAACCAGGCAGTGTACATTTGTGCCCTCCTCATTAGATTTTTTAAAATTCTGAAATGATATTCACTCTGTCTTTTGACAAATAATTCAACATTTGGTTGCTGGTTTCCAGCTGATAATTTATCATGTAGTTTTTAAATTGTTCACTTTGGGGATGTTTTGCAACAATGGGTAGAAAAGTTTTTAAACTTGATGTGTTTTTTTAAAACACTTGTTCTTTTCACCACTATACTTAGAATTCTACTTTAGCAATGTTCCTGAGAAAATGGAAAATTTGTCACCATTTTAGTTGCTACCACTTCAACAAGGATAAATTTAATAAGATTAAACTGCTATAAAAGAAAGTTAGCAGCTTATTTAAACATTGACAACTTGATTTGATGAGCCATCTAAGACTAGCTCTTAATTCTGATGGTTCTAAGAAAAGTCAGAGTTTCAAACTGTTGTTCTTTTGATCCATGCAGTTGCCTCATAGACAAATATTGTAAAGAATCTCCATAAAGAATATCTGTATCCCATGCAATTGAACATGGCAGCATACACCTGACATGAGTGCAGAACCTGTAGCCACCAGGTTAAGTGGCCTGGACCTCCACATGCCAACTGTATTTTGGAAACAAAATCATTCTAAAATCAAAACTCATAATATGATTAATAACTAATGTGCTGAACAATCTCTGTGAATTTACCCACACATTAATATTACATTTAAGTATTTTCTTGGTATATGGCAAGCAGCCATACAGGTTTCATATTATGTCACTCATCTTCACAGATCACAGATCATCTCCACATAAGGAATAATCTCCAGATACAATTCACACTCCCCTCTCCACCACACACACACACACACACACACACACACACACACACACACACACACAGTAGTCAGGTTAAAAAGAGGCATGGGAACAGAACAAGTGTGTGAAACTTTCAGTGAATTTGGATCCCCTTTCTCTGCTGGTGGGTGGAAGCCCAGATGTGAGTTCTCTGGAACTAAAGCTATAAAGCAATGGAGGAAAAACAGTCCCCCTGAGGTTTCCGGCAATGCTAAGATCTAGAAAGAGGCACAACTAAGACATCCTAATGAGGAAAAAAAAAAAAGAAAGAAAGAAATCCAGTCAGTCAAAGCAAAGCATCTGAAAGGATTGTCTAACAAAAAATGGGAGGTAGGAGGAAGAAATGGAAAGGAAATTTATGGAACCAGGAATCCTAAGGCTTGAAGAAAGGAAGAGCAGCAGATATCAGTATGTGAAAGCTACTGTTTCTGCTTTTATATTGTATGGGTATGTTGTTGTTCACATTTAAGTCTTAGCTGGAGGACAAAAGCCCTGCGACAGAGAAATTATCCATCAGAGGCTTTCAATATCCCCATATTCAACTGGCAAGGAATTGACAAAGTGTGCAGACAGAAGAGGTCTGCACTCCCATGACAGGAAAGGACACTAAGGCATGCCATGTCATCATGAGCAGGCATTCAGATTAAAGGTAAGGAGTTAAGAGATGCAGGGAATTCATGTATGGAAGGCAGCGTCTGTTTGCCTTTAGAAGTGGTCAAAGTAGATTTGAATATGTCAAATTTCAATAGTATTCCCTTTCTATTGAATTTCTTTTCATTTCCTCATTCTTGGAATTCTCCAGAACAAGATTTAAATCCTCCAAGAAAGAAGGTGTTTTATATTTTTTTCTCTGCATAATATGACGTTTGATAACTACCACAAAGCCACTCTTGAACCACTTTAATAATAATTCAATTATTAAAGAAAATAAGTGTGGGGAAGTAGCTCAGTGGTACAGCGCTTTCCCTGCATGTACAAGGGCCTGGGTTCAATCCCCAGCACGACAAAAATAAGCAGACAAAACTAAAGAAAATGTCTGAGGTTAATTTTCTTCACTATAGGATCTCAGGGTATGGGACCATGATTTCTATAGCTAGGAAACACTCACAATTACAACGTTATCTGTATTTATTTTATGAGTAGTTCTTCATTTATCCTCAGAACATGAGCAAAGGTGCAGGAACAAGTTCTGCGTTGCTCTTGTTTGCACATCCCTTGTGTAGGATTCTATTCTTCCAGAGTCACCTTCCTAAACATAAGTATGCCAGGAAGATGACAGCACAGGATGCTCAGAGAGATTGTAACTCTTAGATAATTCTTACGACTCTGAATAGTTTCATGGGGACTAAAAGAGAAGTATTGAAATCATGTTGAAGTAAATTCCCACCTCTCAGCTGAGAATGTGGAGGTAAAGTGGGGAGAAACTGAAGAACAGTAGAAGGGGCTCTTGATGCTTTCAATAATTAGAAACATAGAGAATGTTTTATGTACACACACACACACACACACACACACACACACACACTAAACTAAAACAGGGCTTTGGAGGGAGTGACAATCAAGTTTACCATAAAACTCCAAAATGTCTGTTATAAAATACTATAAAATCCACTTTGTTATGGAGATACAATCTACTCTTTAGTGTAGAATTCTATACTGTGCTGCTGTAAAGAAGTTTTATGCTAATAATCAACATCCACTTAAAAGAATGGATTAGAATATGGTCATGATTCTCTTCATGATGTCTCTTCAAGTTTAATTTAGCTGAGAATAAGAAACCATAGATCATTTATTTTAAAGATTGTTCTACCCACAAATCAGTCTTACAGCTCTGTTTTCACAGTGAAATAACATATATCTGAGATAACTTTGCCACAAATATATAGCAGCATATCCCCCAGCAACACCTTAGAAAATTACTATTCAGTCTGGGTCCTGAGCCTGCTCAGAAAAAGAATGATTTTAATTGTCTGAATATTCTATAAACAATAATTACACTAACAAAATTCATATATATCACGAACTAATGCATTATTTATCCTCCTTAATATAAAATCTTTTTCATAATTGAAAATATTTTCTTTTAAATGGACAGATTTCATACTTTCTGAAAATATAAAGTTCACTTTTAAGATATATATATATATATATATATATATATATATATATATATATAATGAAATATACTTTCAAGATGCTTGTGAAACTCTTTAAATGCATCCTTTAATGTCACCCAACTCAACAATAAAGAAAAATTAAAGACACAAAAACATTAAATGTATGTACAATGCTGAAATGTTGGAGAGATCTATGATTTTAAAATACCATTGACAATACTAAGTCTTATTCTTATCATGCTGAAATAAATTAGATTTTATTTGGCTTTCATTTCTTCTTAATTCTGAGTGCTCAATGAAGAAACTGACCCATGAATACATTCTTACAGAAATGTTAAAAAAATCAATCTTTTCTCTAAGCACTAAATATGTGGGAGTTAACTGCAATAAGAATTAAATTCAAGTTTAATTAAATTCAAGTTTAAAAACAAATGTGACAGAAATAGTTCTGTGATTTTAAAGCAAATAAAAGAATATACAGATTCTCTTCCTTGTTGCTTCACTTCACAGAAGATATAAAAATTGTCAGGAGCCACCTATAGGATTTCTGCTGCTATAAAATCCTGCTTATTTCATATATAGTGCTGAAAGATCTGCAGTTTCTGAATCTCCCCCTTTGACGTGGTAATAGGCAAAAGTTCCAATAGTAACCAAGAAAAGCATCTTCAGCTCCCCAGTCCACAGTGTCTCCTCTTTCCAGGAATTTACAACTAGAACCACAAAAAAAAAATACTCATAAAGCATTATCAGCAAGTACAACTCCTTTATGTTGCTAATGTCTTTAGCAGAAAAAAAAAACACAGAGAAATTTAAAATGTAAGCAGGTTTCAGAGTCCTAACCTTTGCCTTAAATTTGAAGCTAGTGAAGGTAAACATAAATAGGATCCAAGTACAGTTGACCTCAGATTGTCTCCCCGAATAAAAAGCAAATAATATAGACTGAAAAAAAAGAAAAAAGTTACTTTTTACTAAATGATACAATGAGAATATCATATATAGAAAACTAAAAATTACAGCACTATATTTATTAAATATAACATTAACAATAATAGTATAATGTTATACTTTTCAAACAAATTCCACATATATTTTATAACTTGCTCCATTTAACTCTTTTAGGATGTCATTTTATCATAGAAACACTGTAAATTAATCGTTAAGTGACTTGCCCACTGTCAGCTGAGGTTAGAACTAAGATCTTCTGACTTTCTCCAGTGCTCTTATAGGAAAAGAACAACAACAACAACAACAAAAAGTATTTCTTATATAAAATACAGTTTACTCTTAAAACTTACTAAACACTATCTGTGATTCTTCCCTGCTACAGTTTTGATAACACTGGCAATTCCAAGGCATATTGGAAATACCCACATAGAGGTCTATTTTCCCAATTTCAAATTTATGTTAAAAGCTGAATATTCTTGTTGAGTTGAAGAACTTTCACAAAGATAGATTTCAGGTTAGCACACACACAAAAAAAAAAAAATTACAACAATTAAAGCTGGTTCCCATAAATGTGGAGAAAATTGGCTTAGGATCCTCCAAAATCAGACTTGTCCAAGTGAAAGCAGAAAAGATTCTCACATCTCAGAGAAAGGAGATAGTGATAGTGACCACTGTATTCTCTTCCTACTTTGAGACTATTGCAATTCTGAAGTATACCCTGGGCTACATTTATCAGAACAACCTAAGAATTCTCTTATACCTCTTTGGAGTGTGGACACTTAATCAGATTGTGAGAAAATTCAATCTCAGAACCTTGATAGAAGCTCATCTGATTTTGGAATTAAATAAATCACTTTGTTATTGAATAGCTACTTTCATTGCAGTCTGCATTGTGAAATGGAAAGATATTTAAGGAGAGCACTTCTCTGTGAAAACCAACAGAGCTGCAAATAGATGTAGGCTTTGTGCTCCTATATAGCAGACATTTAAAATTATATGTTGACAAGGTTCAAACCTGACAAAATTCATTGGATTATTTAAAAGGGGGGGATAAGACAGCAAAAGTAAGGCACATGTGTATATAAGGAATTGTTTTGATTTTTTTCAGAACAAAGCTTATATTTCTACATCTAGATATGATAAAAACTGAATTTGATGTAATGTTGTATCCTGTGGCATTTCAATGTAAAATGCTTGGGAAGGTGATTTTTAAAGACATCATAATAACCCTAACAACTTCAGTACTATTTAATCCTTTTTCCATTTTTCTCTTCATCAAGAATAGCAATCAGTTTATGCCCTGAAGCATGAATATTGCACAGCCACTATAATTTTACTCAATCTATGCAATATACCTATAGTTGTTCTTATTTATAGATTCCCAGCTTATTTCTAAATAAAAGTATATTTCCTTTAAAACTGTCATATGATTGACTTTCACAGATGAAATAGGTGTTCCATAAACACAATTTAATTATTTTGCTCATTGTAAGCATGACTTTATAATTTTTGGTTGTATTTATTTCAGGAAAAAAAAAGAAATTCTCTTTATATATACATTTTTTGGAATTTATAGCATTTTGTGGGTAAAAGGTTGGTTTGTCAAATTAGCCAATTTTAGTACATTAATTAAAGATAATGAATGAAATTAAAGTTCCCAGAGAAGAACACAGGGAATATATGTATATTATAGTTATAGGAATTTTATTATACCATATTATATCATGAAACTTTAAGGTGACTAAAGATCATAGTATTAATCTAATTGCAAAACAAATGGCAACAGTAACATATGGATACAAGATGTCATTGTGTAACATAGAACCTGTCATATAGTGTTTTTTTCCCTGCACATTTTCATGATGGCCATTAGAATAATGATGACAACATCCCTCATTTTAATGTCTCTGGAATACACTGGGACAACCCGAGGTTCCAAAGCACATCCATCTTCTCACCTACTGTCATTTTACTTGATGAAGAATTTTAATAAGTTACCCAAAGTTAAATAACAATAGCACATGATCTTGTATGGGTTCAGGTTCACTCTCGGTCTCCACTCTCCTTCATGTCTCACAGAATTCAATCAATTGTCTGGTATTTTATTTTATATGGGAGCCAATCACCCACCTTCTCTGAAATTATGCCAAAGGGTAACTAAGAACTGACTCTAAGCCCGGTTAATTGGGGATTAATCTCAAAAAAGATAAGATAATTCAAATAAAAGCATGTCAGAGACTACATAAATGAAAAAAAAGTCAAGATTTAATAACTAAATACTATATACCAAGCATATGTATATGAATGTATTTCTAACTCGACTTCCAAAAATCCTTGAAGTTGGTGCCGTTATCTTTATCTGGCCAAATGCTGCTACTGAATCTCAGGTCAGATAGCTGATGAGTGACGGAAATAGTATTGGGGCCATTAGTGTTGAATTCCCAAATCCATACTTCCTTCTCTGTGCTTCCTGTTTCTCTCCAATGACACCTGGAGTCCCAGTTAGCCAGAGACACATTAAGGGGAAAAGAAAATCATCTAATAATGGCCATACTGCCCTGAACTTGCCTGATCTTGGAAGCTAAGCATTGTTGGGCCTGGTTAGTACTTGGATGGGAAGGGGGAAACATCTTATGTTTATTTAATATGTAATTCCCTGTTTTGAAAAAATTAAAAAGCACTTAGTATCTAATAATACCCATTTCTCAGACTTTTTTCTAATATTTACATCTAATAAGCCTTTATTTCTTAGATTTTTTACAGTCATTATTGTTCATATGAGATTAAGTGCCATTCTACACAGGGTGTTGCTTGTAGCACCATCATTTTATTATCAGCAGACCAGGAGCATATCAGGGAGGTTGGCAGAGAACACCACAGCACACCTCCTGCTCCCTAGGAAACTCTTGGTGCTCCCCATGGTACAGCCTCCATTATTCACTGCAGCTGATGAAAATTAACCCAGCAATGCCCTTCCCTGAATTCCATGCTCTTAGTCAATCTTTGATTTGTAAGAGCTCTCTGACAAGACAAAATGACTGAAGAGCAGACACATTTTTCCCCCTTTACAAAGCTAATGTTCATTCCCCTTTGGCTTAATCCTTAAAATGGGTTTTAAATTCAATTCTGTGAAAGCCCCAGTATATCAGACAGTTGGTAGGGTCTTGTGAGACCTGAGGAAAGGGTTGGCCAGAACTGAACTTGACTTTAATACAAGACCATGTTCTATTATTGTTTAACTTTGGGTATTTCTCCCCTAGGAGGAGGACAGAGGAGAACTAACCAGCTCCAGGACCAAGGTAAGAGGGGAGTTTTCTTTCAAAAGAATGGGTTCCATCCATTTGAAGGAAACCCCTCCCCCACCTATTTTTTAATCCCTTTTTATTTATACATTTATATTTTTTAACCCACCAGCATTAGGAAACCAGCTTGCCACCTGTGCATAATAGTTATCTGAACATCCACTTACAAATGTTATAGCAAGCAAAAAGAAAAATCTTCACACAAATCATACCAGTTATATGCTACGACTTTTGTGTTTTCCATCATCATTAAATATTAGCACCAGTCTTCCATTAAGGCTTATATTCTTCGGCTGTTAATTTCTCTATATGTAGAATTATGCATAGTTACTGGCAATCAAACCATAATGAGTAATAAGAAGGCACTAAAATATTAAAACTAAAATTCAATGAAATATATCACTATTAAAATTGTTTTTAATAAAAGAAGCCACTGGTATAATTTCAACAATTTTGAAATATAATCAAACAAAACTTTTGATCTGAAGTAATATAGACTTAATGAGATTTTTAATTAAATGATTCAAATTATTAGAAAAATAAGAGGAAAGGGAGGAAGTATTATCTTGAGCTTTATTTCCCAGTGCTGATACACCCTTCCCAGACCTCTTTAATATTGCTTTTAGTGATTTTCACTGTACTCTCTATCTTTATGTTGTCTTTGGAAATCATCAGTAATCACTTACTTCAGTATCTTTTTCAAATTGGTCCTTCCGTAGGGGAGAACCCCAGGGGAGATACAAGTGAGAGATCTAAAAAGCCACTAGAATTTGAGATTGTCCAAGTATGGATCACATGGAATTTACAAAAGACACCAGCTTCTAGATCCTATTCAGCAAGAATTCTTTGTTGCCATTGTCCTTCAAAGAGGCTAGATCTCATATTATTAAAGTAGATTTTAGAAATATTTTAGGATCCATTAAATAAAGCACTTGAGCTTCAAGAAGAAGGGATTCTTTGTAAGAAAGAAACATACCCAAAGAACAAGAATTTTATCAATTTATTGCACGAAAATTGAGTCATCTTTCAGAAATGCAGTTATACCATTTTGTTACAAATGTGTTTAAAATCCTGCTATAAGAGACTTGGAGATTTTTAATGAAAGAAAAGTATTTCAGAAAGTTGTATTTTTATTACAGACTGTTGTCTTCTGATCAGGAACAATAGTAGTCATGTGACTGAGAACATAAATGAAAGGACATATATAAAACAAGAAGATGATTTTAATATCAATGCATGCTGTTCATGCAGATGATTATACTGTAATGGCTGCCAAATTCAGAAACCTAAGCATTGGACTTTTAGCACATGGTGCATTTTATTGTCAGATCATCACATAAAACCTAGGTTAAACTGTCTCACACATTGTCCCCTTTAGGAAAGAGAACAGGATGTATCTGAGTCACATTATTCATTCCTGATTCCATATGCCAGACATATAGGATATCTGCTTAAGAAACTGTACCCCCAAAATACAAGGAAATTGTCACAATACTTTTAGTAAACTGTTTATGTGTTGAATTTGATGTCTGCAAGGACAATAGTTATGTCAGGAAGCTTTGTTTTGTGCTTTGAATTCTTATGAAATATTTTATGGTAATATCATTCAAGGAAAGAATGGGTGGTGACATTCTTTAGGACAACCTTAAATTGAGATGAAAACACCATTTCCTTGGCTTTGTTGTTTAGTGTAGTGCAAACCTGATTTTATGTTAATTGCTATAGTTCTGAACTTTTAATGGAAGTGCAGACAGCTTCCTTTCATTGATTTGTAAGGCCTCTTTTTATACAAAGCTCTATATTTATCACCCAAGCTTCTTTTTTCTATTTGTGCTGTTATCCCACCAAGACAAAAGCAAAGACAAAACAAAGTAGGTGAAACAAGAGCAATTAAAACATATTTGACGTGATGAGGTGATGAGTTATACCCAAATACTTGCCTTCTGCTAAGGAACCTGAAACCCTAAATGAGAGAAAAAAGTTCAAATTGAATTTTTGTTTACTCTCAAGAATCAGACAGAAAATGTAAAAATCTTGGAATGCAAAGATTATCTAGACATATTTAGTGAGTTATTCAGTGAAGTAGATCTTAATCAAGTTAAACCAAATATACAGCTGGCATTAAGTATCTGTTAATGATAAATACTTTTAATTTCTAAAATAGGCTAAAATATTCTAATTGGTAAGGTGAAAAGAATTTTACAAAGGTGATATGTTTTATTTATTAAACATAAATATATTGAAATTTATTTATAAAAATACCATTACTTAGGACTTTCATTTTAATTAAATTATATGGGAGTATCACATTTCCCTAGATAATGCTGCCAAAATTGTAATAGATTTAATCATTTAGTGTTCTTATTTTGCCACACGAATTGAACTGGTGACCCCTTTATTTTAACCACCTATAATCTCATTGAAGAACCTTCCTAGATTATTTTGTTTACACAATGTACCGAATTATCTGCTATAATAGTATCTAGTGTCAATAATATTTTGATGCTCCTCTTGCCAACATTTTATAGGTAGTTTTAAAGAATCTTGTTAAACTTAATTTTGAAATACATTTTATATCAGGTTTTCCCCAAATCTGTTTGGTTTCACAGTTGAAGGAGTGCCTGTCACCACCCAGCACACTATTCTTTTGCTATAATGAGTAACTTGCAAAATAGCAGCTTAAGTTAATTCAATGTTATATCAATTCTGTATGTTGTCATTTGCATATCATCTGCATTTCTTGCTCTACACTGGAGCTGAGAATGGTATAATGTACCATAAGACACAGTTGCTACCCTCCAAGAGGGAAAAAATATGTGCACATGTATCATCACAAAGTAATGTATAACTCCAAGTAAGTAAGTTTCAGACATATTAGCTGATAAATATTAATTAAATAAATAAGTCTGTGAGTGATTACAGAAAATGATAAGAAATTCAGAAACAACAAGGGGAAGGAAAAAAGGAATTCCTGGTGAAAGTTCTATTTTGACTGTGGAATCAATTCTAAACAAAATACCTTTGGGACTAGAAAAAAACTAGCATGACTGGAGGCAGAGAGCCTGCAGGGGGTTTAGTGTGTCATAGAATAGACTCCCGTGTTAGACAGACACAGGTTCTAATCCCACCTTTGCCATTTACTAGCTGTGCAATTTTTAGGCTTTACTTTGCTCATTTATAAAATGTAGAAATAAACCTATCATATTCAATTACTAGAATTCAATGAAAACTTGATGCACTATCTGGCTCAATAAAATGTAACAAATTTATACTTTAAAGGCTTATATAAGTGAATTGTTGAGAAACCTCATCTGTCAGAAAAAGGTAATCATGAGTTGCTGAAGGCTTTTAACAAAGCACTATAAACAAACAGAAGAGCAAGGTTGTTCTGACTGTGGGTGGCAGAGTATGGATCGAAACAACCGTTGGTCTTGGGTTAGTAGGGCTTCAACTGCATGATGCAAGTCTAGTAGAAATGAGAGTATGAATTTGGGAGGCACTTTTCAGAAAAACAGTTCTTACTAAATAAATGGCTTTAGGAAATGAAAATTTAAGTAGTCAATTGAATTTTTATGGCTGTTATTTTATTATTTATTTTTACAGTTCTATTTCTTCTGGGGGGAAAAATGTTCTAATCTATTATATTGGATTAGAAAATTTCTTTGTGATATTATGCGTGGAGATCCAAAAGTATATGTACTGAAAGATTAGAACTTAGAACATTAAGAATTTTGTGTGTATTTAAATAGACACCCCATTTTAACCTTGGGAGAAAATACATGTTACCATCTAACTAAATCAAGTCAGCATATAATTAATTGGTATGCTTTTTAAAGAAAATTATCTGCTCCTCTTCCTTCTTGGGTATTTAGGAAAGATCAATTTAGTTAACAAGACTAACTGCCTTTCAGGTTTTATCTCAACTCAAGGAGGATTTAGCCAGAGATATCAAAAGTTGCCAACTTACTAGTAAAGGGGATATGAAAGTCTGATTCTAAAGCTTAATTAGAGAAAATTCTTTGACACCTAGGAAACTTCTCAGGAACAAAGAGAAATAGCAAGACAGAGAAGGACTAAATAAATAGCATAACTATATAGGAAAGGGCACCAACAGGAAGCAAAAGAGCATCACAGTACTTAGGAAAGAGCACTGGACCAGAAGGCAGAAGACCTGCGTCCAGCTGGGCTTTGATGGACAAGTCACCTAACTTTGTTTAGGCCCCAGTGACCATCAGTAAAATGAAAAGGTTGGAGATAACCTCTAACCTACATTTTGACTCAAAAATTCTAGGATTCTAAGTCTTTAAAGCAGTTGATGAAAGTTTTTAGCCTCAGCATAGAATAGAAAAAGAAACATGACCTGTGGTTCATAGAATGGTTTTGTATTTTGGTTATCATTGAAAGAGAGAAAGGAGCATGGTTTAGAGGATGAAGCATCCAAGTCAGCCACAGGGGCAAGTCCACACAGTGCATCTTGGTCCAGGGAAGGCATCTGCATGAAAGGCCCAGAACTGATGAACCACCCACATGCTGTGCATGTGACAGTGACCAGCACTCTCATTTTTGATACTTTTAGACTAATAATAACCACAACTTGAAACGCGAATAATATTCAGAGGATATGTGAAGTGCTTCACAATCTAGGCAGGCATGATTTGACCTGGAAACAAAGCTCCCTTTTATATGATTCGAACACAGATAATAATAACAACAGTGTGAATTGGATGAAAGTCTTTAGCCCTCATAATCTCAAAAGTACCCCAAGGATACCATAAATAAAATTTACACTATATAAAATGAATATTTGATATTCTATCAATTTATTTAACTATAACTAAAAGTATCCTTCTACAGTTTTGTTTTTTATTTTGTCAATTTAATATGCAGTCTTGTGAAGAGTCTCACACATAATGTTTGCAGAATAATAATAGATTGAGGCCACTAGCTTAGAAGTCCCTTCCTGAAAAATGACAGTCTTAAAACTCCTTCTCTATTGAAAGGAGACACTGTTGAGATAAAAATGTCATTTAATTTCTTCTACATAAAAGGAATTATTAGCTAATTTTAAAATAGTGTACTAAAATCTAGAACAGATTTTTTAAATCCATATTCATTATTTTCTTTCCAAAGTCTGTGAATCTCTTAGAATTGTATGCCAGTCAATTCGTATATGTTTATGTATATTTTTCTGAGAATGTATCCAGCTTTCATTAAATTCTTAAGGAAATCCATGACCCAAAGTAGGTTAGAGAATTTACTCTGTGATCTCAAATTGATGAAATCATGAAACCAAACTGCATAAAATATATGTAAGGGTTACCATTGAAAACACTCAACACAAAATACACAATTAAAATCATCACAATCCTTAGCTAATGCTCTGGCTATAACTGCTGACAGACAATCTCCTAAAAATCACCATGCTCCTTCAAAAATTCACATCCTTCAGGCTCAATTCTCCAATAAGAATTAGTCATGCAAATTCCAAAGAATAAGAAATTTAGAGACAATTTTTGGAAGCTAAGCCAGTACCTACTTCATTTGTTTAGGAATCAATATGAATACAAGTACTTGAAATATGAAATACAAAGGTCTGTATACTAACTTGCTTATATAAAATCCAATATAAAGACATAAATCCATCTTGATTTATCACATTGTTTTTCAAATACTCATAAATTATGCTGGATATGAGTTATCTTTTCACCTACAAAACTTTTGCAAACCTTATTTGTCATTGAAAAGGCAAACTGAAGTGAAAACATATTATCATTTTTTTTAAATTTTTGCATATATGTGTGGAGCAATTTGGCCCAAAGTCTGCTTTTGGAAATGAGTGCACAAATACAATGAAGCAAAAAGTGCCTTGTGCTTGTCTATCGAAAGGAATAATTTGCCAAGAAAAGTAATAGCACAGCTACAAGTGAAATTGAAAACTAAGTGGAGCATTGATAATGCTTAGGACTGGTTACTCTTCCAGGCCTAATAGCCGATAAAGTTTAGAAATGTGAATACAAATGCCTTTCTTCAAGTTCAGACATATTTAGCTCTTGACTTCTTATCATATGCCATTCTATTGATTTTTATTTATTTTTTATATTTTCCTGATTGATAAGTTATTTTTTGCAGTTAGTTTTTAATAGACAATATAAAGTTGTGATTTTTACTTATAAACTCTGTTTTTCTGCTAACTTGCTTCATCCACCTTTATTTGGGAAAGCATCGTTAATGAAATTACAGAAGTAGATCCTAGTTGATATTTGCTCTTCTACCTAGATATTGCTCTTCTACCTAACTCATATTGTTATATGGAACAGGCTTTCATGCATGCAACTCTTGTAACAATATTTACACTGCAGCCATCATTTAATAACAAAATGAATAGTCTATATACAGTTAATTTGTATTCATTTTACATAAAATTATTATTTTCTTATTAAAATAGTTCCCCCCAAAATTTAGCATGTATGGGTGAATGTGTTTGTGTGTGTGTGTATCTGCATTACAATGAATTTTAAATCAGATGAGTTTTCCAATTCGGAATTTAAATTTGGTTTCAAGGAAGGGATAATAGTCAATATATAGTATGATGGAAAACAAATTGTGTTTTATAAAATTCCTACCAAAAAAAAAGATGAAGATCCCTAACACTTAATGGGGAAAGAACAGAGTTGTTAGCCATGAAACCTCTTTTTCTAGAAATAGATCTATATACATTTTTTTCTAATATAAATGGCCCACTTACCAGGACTCAAGTCTATTTCAGTCACTTTCATTTAATGGAGCCTGAGGGAGAAGACTCACCTTGTCTATCTAAATATGTATGAAAGGGCAAGCCTTCTCTCTGGGCCATTGAAAGTTCTATTAACCTCCTGCAGATTCTACCTGATGGGGCAGACCTGAAACTCCTATAGTGTTCATACTTCTCTGCCTGACCCATGCCCCACAAATAAAATAGAACCTTGATAGAAGCCAAGTACTGCACGTGTTCTCCATCCTATGATCAGAGGCACAAAACCAAGTGCACCAAAGCAAATCATATAATTAAGAACAATTAATGTTTTTCTGAGATCCTGAAGAATAACCCCTATATTTTACTTCTTTCTCAAATTATATTTGATACAAAGTAGAGTATAAATTTTGGCTTGAAGGCATTGTATTTATAAAATAAATGAGAATAGTCTTTTGGTTTGCTTTTTCCCAATTACTAAAGTATCACTGCCCATTGTAAAAAATTTTGAATGAGTGGGGAAGCATAAAAAACAAAATGGAATCCAAATTAATCACAAACCCTCCACCCAGAAAAAAAATTTGTTGTATCTTTAGCCAATATTTTTATTAGTATTAAATATATGTATAGTTTATTGTCAGACTAATATCACAAAGAATATACAAATTTCTTTTTTTTTTGCACTTAACATCATACTGTCAGTATTTTCCCTAGTCATTAAATTTTAATGGTTATGAAACATGTCATACAAATAAATGGTACTTGTCACTCAAAAGCTTTATAAAAACCTACATACATTTACATGTAATCCAGAAGAATCTGATGGAATAGGCTTAGGTCTGAGCATCTGTATTTGTAAGTTTTGAGGCTTAAATCAAGCTTCTAGATAGTGGTCTGAACAGAAAATTATTTAATTCTCCTTTTCTTTGGGACATTCACATTGTCTTCTATGTTTTGAGACAAAAAAATATATACCATTATATTTATTACAAGTTACTTTGCCAACATCTTTGACTGAGTTCTTAGGATTGATTCCTAAAAAAAGGAATTATTGGATCAAGGATAAGCATTGGGTTAAAGTTTCAGTTTTATCAAGGCAAATTTTTTTTTCTGGTTTTAACACTGTCATCAATCTATGAGATTGCCCACAATATTAAATTCTTGACAATATCGAACATCATGTTTACTTTTACTTTTCTAATATGAATGAAGAAAAATGAATTCACAGTACTTTTACTCACTAATTCCAATAAGATTGAATTGCTTGTATATGATTTGTATTTCTTCCTGCATAAATTATCTATCAAAGCCCTTTGATGATTCAAAAGGAATTTCTTTATTTCATTATAAATTTCTTGTTAATTCACATCATTTTTAAGTTGTTTTAAACTACATTAGGATGTGCTGGATGGAAACTATGAAAAAAATCTCAGTCTTGTTTTGGTAAATATTTTAGACATCATAACACCTGGTATTTAAATTTTATAAAGAACATAGTACAAAGATAGCGTGTCAGTGAAGACAGCCGTCTTAAAATCAGTGAGATGTTTTCATATGTATAAAACTAAGGAATCCTTTTTTAACAGGATAATAAAGCACTAACACCACTTCACAATGGTTAGAGAAATAAATTGTAGTGGGGCCACATACTATGGGCATCCAACATTAAAGTGTTTGTCCAAGTAAGTGAAAAAGAATTGAATTTGTTTTAGCCAGGCTAAAGTTGTTATTGCAAATTATTTATTCTACAAACTTCACATGCCCTGAATGTCCTGTGGTTGGTCAGAAACTAATTCTAAGTGTTTATATATCAGTTCTTTACAATAATACAGGAAATCATAAAAACACTTTACTAAACTTAAGCTTTATAAATTTGTCCCATTAATTTATTTATATACATATTTTAGCAAATGTACACTTTAATACCTCACCAACGAGAAATTACATTATAAGACACGTAGTTTAGAAGTAAATATAATGCATAAGGCATAAAGTAATCCTGAGCATATTCGACTCTACAGAATCTGGTGATAAGTCATTACGGAAGAGTCAAGGGAGTGGCAAATGTTGTGTTAGCCTGTGTTAAGCATGCTTTTTACAAGAAAAGTCTTACTTTTAACTTTTTAAATTTACCCAAAATTAATAAATAAAAAAAGTAAATCTGTTAGTTCCCTGCTTTAAAAGTTTTTTTAGGTGACATTTCAACTACATCCTTAACAAAATTAAGTCCCAAATCAGGCAGTAAGGTAAATTTTTATAATCTCAAGTTCAATTGAAGGGAATTCCAGGAATAAAGCCTTTGGAGGTTTTCCAGAGGTCCTGGAATTTGATCAAGTGAGCATTTTCATCCCATAGTCAAATTCCGTATCATTTCACCACTAGGAAAAAAACTAATTGGAGACTTTTTCTTACATAGACTTCACATGATGCATAAAAGGCAAAGGCAAATAAGAAAATTTCCTGGGTTCTATTGCACTCTGTAAAAGGCCATTGTCAACACACCAGGGTTTTCCAGTGTGGTTTATATATCCAGCAAGAATGTGTTCAGCTACTATTTCTTCCTTCCCTCCCATTTTTAAATGGGTAAAAAAAAAATCATTTTAATTGACTTTATTCTGTAAAAGCTGCATTTAATACAATAAAAGGTATAATTAATATAAGAAATAACCCACAATATTTTTCTTCTCTCTTTTGCTTCGCAGACCACTATTACACCTTCTTTAATAATTAACTAAAGTACAAATATCCCTTATAATCGATATGAGTTTCTGACATTGATTTTGAAATCAAGTTCTCAGATGTATTAAGGAGATTCCAAAGCAGTATTTAAATGTGCTTCAGTAAGAATCTCTTCCTATGTCCCTCGATTACCTGACTGCTTAGGATGCCCTGACCTTGTTTACTACAATTCTTTCAGGATTCCCTTTTCACTTTTGCCGAATAAAAAAATACTTTTTGACCTAGTGTAGTAAAGTGACAGAAACAACTTTATACTTTTTTTTAACCATTTAATGATTCTTACTATGAACAATATGAAAAAAGTAATCATTCCATAAAATAGAACAGATGTCCAAATGGTCCTGATATATGTGGTTTATGTTGCAGTATAAATAGCAATCCAAGGAGGCCTTTAGACCTAAATTGATTATGTAAGGAAATGACATACTTAATTTGACAATTACAGAAAATAACAGGCTCTATCAAGAAATTTTGAAATGCTGAAGATATTAATTATAAGTGCCTTCCACTATATATCATTAAAGAAAAGAAAATTTTATATATGATGATATTAAGTGGACTTTACTAAGGGAGCACATATTTCTGGAAGGAAAATGTGAATTACTTGTGAACTGGGCAATGACTTATTTATTAATCAAACGTAAAATCAAATATAGATATGTACACACATATGGATAGCAGTGTGAAACTAACCTGTTTTTACATGGCCTATTATATGGTATTAGAAAGACAATGTTTTAGAATAATTTTTGTAGATAGCTTGATTCCGAAAAAATTTTATCAACATAAAGGTTTTTTTCCTTATCCATTCCTTTATTTTGCTTTTTTGTTTTTTATTGTGCTGTGAAACTGTCTTTGGATATGGCTAATAACCCTGTTAAATAACCCTCTCATGAAATGGTTTAATTTTATCAAAGGAATGGTCTAAACCAACATAAAATAATTTGGATACTGCTTCACAAAAAAAAAAAAAAAAAAAAAAAAAAAAACAACCTAAAATGAATATTTAAAGCTAAAATAACATGAATTATAAGAATCATTTTCTCCAAAATAGGAAAACTTTAGTAGTTTCAATTCATTGAAAGACAAATGTAGTTTCTTATAAATACAAAATAAATTAAAACAATTCCTTTTTCCCAACAGAATTAGAAAAAAATAGATGTTTCTAGCTTCACTGAATATTTATTTATTTTTACATTTTAATTTGGTTCTTTTGGTGATTAAACTGATCACCTGATATTGTTCATTTTTAAATATATTAATTATTATATGCCACTAATGTGACACTTGGAAATGTGGGAACACCTAATCATTTAATTATCTATGTAGTAAATGGCAGTCTTAAAGAGAGTTAATGCTCCTAAAGCATATGGTTTGCTCATGGGAAATGTCCACTCTTCAAATGGATCAACACATCACAACAGTGGAAAAGTACATTATTCACCTGAAATACCATGAAAACATTTTACACTTTAACAGGCTATTTAGTAGTAAAGTAGCCAACACTTTATTAGTCAGCTAAATGACATTTTACTTGCAAATCATGCTGTTCATCAATACAGTTGTAGTTGTTTCATCTGCTCTGTAATTCATTTGGCATTAGGTAATCACCAAATTCAGTGTTTCTCAAATAGCACAGACTGTAGCCAGAATTCCTCTGTGTATAAACCACTCCTTAGATAAAACAGAAATTTCATTTAATTCTGGAGAACCCTCTTGGAAAAGTTAATGGTTCATTAAAAACTGTAACTTGAAAGCAGGAAAGAAGCCAAATGCATGGGAAACAAAAGCCCATAACTTTTTTTTTTCAATCCTCTTAGAATAATTAGAATATGCTGTCCCTATTCCCCCATAAACACAGAGAAAATCTAATCTAAAGTGTTTGTTTATAAAGTCCATATCACATGCAGCATTGTTTCCTGGGTTTAATTGCTTAATTTAAACAGTCAAATTGGATATGTGATCCTAATTTCTAAATAGAATCTAATGCCTTCAAGAAGCAACAAGAACTTTATATGTAAGAACTTATCCCTAAGAGCTGCTACTACTGTCTCTTGACGAGCCTTTTTCAGCCCATGAAACTGAACTAACCTGGATTCTGAGACCAACTAAATCAAGCAAACTAAACCCACATAAATAAAGGGAATAGTAATTAAGCCATAATCTTTGCTGTCAGAAAATCAGTATACAAAATTAACGACTGCTTTGTTGGTTTCTTTATGCCATTTTGTTTTACCTTCTGAGAATGAATTTTCATTCCAGTCTCTTGGGTCATTGACATTCTTATAGGTAAAGGAATTAGAGACACAATTTTTTCTCAATTAAGAGTAAATACAAGTTTATTACTGTTGTGCAAAAAAAAAAAAATCAGATATTTGTTTGATGAGATCAGTTATTTGACAATAAAAGAACCATGAAAATGAACAGCACCAAATACTGCATGTTTAATACATTTGAAATTGGTTACAATTGCCTTTGGTTTGGACTCTGGTGGAAGGGGCTGCAGGATGGCAAAATGAGAGGTTTATTTAGCGTCTGGGAGAAGCTTATAAAAGAGCTTAAGTCCTCATTCCTTCTAACATCTTAACAGCTGTGCAGTTTCTTACAAAATATGTTTTATCGTTTCAAGAAATGCTGTTAACCTCGCAGTTTTAAAACTGAATGAACAAGGCCTCTTGGACAAATTGAAAAACAAATGGTGGTACGACAAAGGAGAATGTGGCAGCGGGGGAGGTGACTCCAAGGTTAGCCTCAATGTCACCAAAAGCGGGTAAACAGTATATAAAGTAATAGGTGCATCTGCTGGGAGACATATGGTTTGGACCTACTAATACCAGTTGAATTGCTTGTCAAATCCCTTCACAAACTAAGTATGCAATTACTGTCAAAGCAAAAATATTTGCAACTATTATCAATTTGTTGACACATTAAAAAATCTGATGAAAATACTCACTGAAAAACTGTAGTTAGAAAAGGCTGTGGATCAGACATTTTTTTGATAGTCCTCAGAGCCATGTTTTGGAAAAACAGGAAGAGATGCAAGTTTCTATAAGAGCAGAGCAATTTAGTGAAGAGATGACAAAGAACAGAGAAGGTAAATCTGTTTTATTTTCTTCACCATTACTTGGCCAGAAATTTTACCAATTATTTGTAAATAACAGCAATGATGTGGCTCCACCTTGAACTAAGAAATCCTACCAGAAAGGTTTTTTTCCATATAAAACCCTCAGGCCTCTATTGAAGAAAAATAAGAACGCAAAGGTAGTTATGTAAAGTACACTTTTTTTTTTTGCCTTCCATTAATGGATCAATTACAAAATTATCAGGCCAGAAAAATAAGAACAAATGTATCGTTAATTCATCCATTTCATATTTTCATCTTCATAAAATAAATGGCAATAAAAATACAATTAGCAGAACATACTACATAGTGTCCCAGAACATACTACATAGTGTCCCATATATACCAATGTTTATAGACTTAAACCAATCCACAGATGGAAAAATTCTGACTGAATATCTACCTCCAACTGATAAGTAAAAATAATGAAAAATTTAAAGTATCTATTTAAGAGTATAGATTTTTTTTAATCTAGAAATTTGTCCAAATCTGCTTATCTGCAACTTCATGAATTATATGTTATCTCACTTGGCCATCTAATTCACACAACAATACTGTTTTCAGGGAGTATCTTTCGGGGTGGCTGCAATTAATCCTTCCCAAACCCATTCTCAAAAGCCTTTCAAATTGTGATTACCAGTCTATCTACTTCAGAAAGAGGAATAAAAAGTTTGCCTCTATCCTAGGCACCATCTGTCTTAATCCATTCTGTAATGCTCCAACAAAATACCCAACTCTGGGTAATATGTAAAGAAAAGACGTTTATTTGGCTCATCATTATGGTGGATAGAAAGTCCAAACAGAGTGGATTAGGATACCTGGACACACCATAAATTCCATTTGGCATCTCATGGTGAAGGAGCGGGAAAGAGAAAGAGAAGAGAGAATGGGGTCTTGTGTAAGAGAGGAAGCAAGAGACCCAGAGGCCCAGTCCCATGAAACCTAATCTAATATTGAGGAAACACCCTGTCTCCAAAAAAAAAAAAAAAAAAAGCATTAATCCATTTGTGAGGACAGAGCTCTCTCATCACCAAAGGCGTCTCAAAGATTCTCACCACAATACTGTTACATTGAGAGTTTAAGCCTCAATCTGAGTCTTGAGGGAGAAGAATCATATTTGCATGATAATATCATTTTAAGGAGTATTAATTGGTTGTATATTTTGGAGACCCAAATTACCTAGAATTTTTCTGATAGTTTCTATAAGCATATAAATAAGTATATATATATATATAGGCAGACAAAATTATTCAAGTTTATACTAATATTCTAGCATTCCTCTATGTAAATTAGAAAGATCAAAAAGTCCTATAGTAACACCAGAAAGAATAAAAACAGATATATTATTCCACTAGAAAATTTTTGTTTGCAAATTTTACTTTATTTTTATCACAAATATAAGAAGTATAACAAAGCTATAACAGATAAAATTTTCTAAAAATATATTGAAGTCCCATTTTAGTGGATATTTAAGACCTTCCAGAGAAAAACAGAAAAATAGAGCAGAAATGTACATATATTGGGGGAAAAAAAAATCTATGTAACAAAAATCATTGTAATTGATTCAAATGAATGATTAAACAACTTAGATCTAATCAGTTTCAACACATTGTTTGTTGAACACATTGTTTGTTATATACTAGACACTCAGTAAATATTTGTTGTCCAAAAGAATAAATGTGAATCTAACCTTATCATTTCCAAAATTAAACTGCTTCTTCTTTCAGGTGTGTAGTCATTGCTTTCACAAATATGAACCAGAAAAGTTTATTTTAAAAAGTTATTTCAAATCTTAACAAGTAGCTTTCCAAAATGTTATAAAAATTAACATAAAATGTTCACCTAAAATGAAATTTATAGTATGTTCTATTTTCCCTCAGGAATTTTGTTTGCATAAAAAACAAACAAAAAAAACCTAGTAGGTTGTACATTGACCTAAAGTTTATCACCAACAGAGTAGGTTGTTGTAATCTAAATGGTAATAATGCCCTACTTTGAATTTGTAATGAAAGGTGCTATTTTTTAAATGGCCTGACCTACCTTAGATCAAACTAAATTATCAGACATCATTTGTTGTTTTTTATTCATTTTCATTTTGTACTTCTTCAAGTGACTGATTTTCTTTTTAAACTTACTTCACCCCTCCCTTTGACCTGATCTCCCTCAAAAGAGGTAAAATACGAAGGAAAATTACAGAATTAAGGAATGCAGCTGATTCTAAAGCCTTTGTTGATTGGGAAGCTGAAGCAGGAGAGACAATTGCTGCCACCTGAGTGTAGGGGGAGCATACCAAGAGATCGTAGTACAAGACGGCTAAAGTCCTGGCTGATCTGATTTTGAAATATAGAATCTTGGTAGGAGAACATTAACTTTCCTAAGTGTTTCATCTCGTGAAAGGAGAAAACACAGAAACAAGTGCCACACATGGAAAGATTTCTATGCAAAGAAAATTGATCCCCTATCATTCACAGGATTGTAATGGATGGAGTTGAGGGAATGGAACATATCTCCAGCCTTCCATTCAACACCAAATTATCTAATTTCTGTTTTGATTTGGGGCGGGGGGTGTGGTAGAACCTGTGGAGAAAAAGAGAATTAACCACTGTACTTTCCTTCAGGGGATTTATTACTTAATATGACCAACAACTGAACTATTCAGCTTCCGTGTCACACTCCACAATCTGAGATAATCAGCATCGTTACTCACCTGGTAGCCATTCCCAGTACTAGGAAATTCTGAGTGAAGGAATCTTTGGCCATAAAAATTTAACAAAAGGTATGAAGAAAGGGTCCTACATCTTTCAAAAAGGACAAGTGAAAAGGTATAATTTTAGAGGTGTAAGTTTTTTTTTTTAATTCATTCCTTCACAGTTTATTATCAACTCATGTGTTTACTTTTTAACAATCATTTCATAAATGGAGGCAGGGCTGAAGTATGTATGGAAGAGGCACGGTATAATTAGTAAAACCTAGATTAACTGGGTACATCTTAAGCACTTCAATTAACTACCCCATCTCCAAAGAGCATTTAGTGTTAAATCATGCTTATGTCAGATATCAGCCCCCCCAAAAAAAACCTAATACTCTGGGATCATGGCAAATGCATATTACTTCTTCAATGGATTAGTGAACATAAGCCATAGTAAGATCTTATAACACTGATACAAAATTTAAGTTGTATTTAAAAACCATATAAACAAAATGGAAAAGTGGCATTTGGAAACATTTTTCAAAACTAAATTATGGAAAGTGATAGATTTTAGTTTAACTTTTAGAAAAAAAATTAATTACACCCAGAAAACCCTTTTTTTTATTGCATATTCTATAAAGTCAGACTACGACAAATCCTGATTCAGCTACCGCCCAGCCATGTAACTAGTTGAGTTAAGCTCTCTGTGTCTTGTTTTTCTCATTTGCAAAATCTGAGTGACAGTATTAAAGTGTTAAAATATTTTTTAAACTGTCTGGTACCCAGTCAGTGCATAGTAAGCGTTAATCATTATCACTGTCATTATTAATGCATCATCTAGTTATGTAGCTGGGTTTATGGAATTAATCTTCTGGTAGCCAAATAAATGCATGCTGTGTTTCACCAAATTCACTCAATCAGATGTAAGGTTCTGAATCATACGCAAAATGACTGTGGCAGCCTGAAAAATGTCCATAGGATTGTAGCCAACCTCCAGCAGAAAGAAACCAAAAACAACCAACCATAAAGACAGTAACAACAAATGATCCTAGTAGATAGTGCTTCCTATTCATCTTCTTGACTTTCATATTGTTACATAGAAAATGAAAGGCTTGGGTAATTTTTATATTACTCGGGATATTGATACTAGATGATAGCTGACATCTCACTCAGACTCATACAGTATTGGTATTGAAAGAATCAAAGACAGAAGAACATTTTTCAAATGACTTTATAGTAAGAAGCATTTTCTAGTCAGAAAAATTTTAGTAACCCCTAACCTATCATTACTAATTTAAAATCACCTGTACTTTGAGTATATTAACATAGTAAACTCAAGAGAAGATAGATAAAAGTGGCTCTGGTGATATTATTTAGGGTAAATACTGCAATTCAGAAGCAAAATATCAGAATGGGCTATGATTTAAATAATAATTCACATATTAGACTTATAAGGATCTTTGCATGAATTATGAGATGCTCTTGGTCTGTGACGCTAGAGTCACTCTCTTCTTTCAATGAGGTCTTAGAATACAGTGGGTAAGGAGTCAATCTATTGATGGATACTGTGGACATAATTTTAGAGCATAAAGCAAAGTCCTAGTAGCTTAATCATAATGCATGTAAGAAGTGAAAGCAGTCCTGTCTACCTTCTGCTTATGTCTGTCTGTCAACTTGCAGCCAGTTTCATTAAGTCTTAAAGGGGAAAGAAGGAAGCTTCTGGATTTTGAAAGACTCACATTTATATGGGGAAATTATAAATGCTCAAGGAACCTAACCCAGGCCAATAGTTTTGGATTCACAGTAATTGCATACATTTTATTTAAAGATCCTCCCTAGCAGTATGTGCCTGTTACCTAAAGCGATGGAGCAGGCCCCAGTTTTATGTCTGATCCTCAACCTGGGCCTACAGTACAAGACATAACACCTACTGTGGCCTCTGCTCTGTCACTTTGCCATGCGATTCTAATGTAGTTTTACTTGAATAACATAAAATAACATATATAATGTTATTTATGTTATTTTCCACGTGAAGAACTCCTGTAAACCTTGCCGTTTTGAAACTCAGTGAGGCAGGCGTCTTAGACAAGCTGAAAAACAAATGGTGGTACGATAAAGGTGAATGTGGACCCAAGGACTCGGGAAGCAAGGTCAGTCGCTGCAGTTCGGGCCTCCTCTTGTGTTCACAAAACAATAAACGGGAGCAATTGTCAAAATCATATGGAAACTTTAAAAACTGAACATTTCTCTATGCATTGAGCCACAGCCTAAATCAGAAGCTAATATCATAAATTCCAACCACAGGGATTAACTTTCCAGGGAATCACAACCTGCTCCCCAATATTAAGGCTTTTAAATAATTTAAATTAACTACAAATATATATAAAATAACAAAATTCCTTGTTATTCTCAAACTACGTACCACTAATAAAAGTAGTGGCTTTTTTTGGTTTAGGTTTTCCTTATGGAGCTAAAGATTATGAAATCAATTATTTCAAGAACTGATACATTCTCAAAATGGGAAATTAATCCATAGTCATCCCGAAAAAAAGATGCTAAATATTAAATAAATGTTTATTCCAAAGTTCAATCTTTTGTTATCATATTGCCACACAGTCCACTTTGATTTGAAGAGGCCCTTTGATACTTCTGTGCTAACGGATAAACAGAATGAACTTTCCAATTCTATTCTCCAATCAAAGTTATTTTAGTATGTTTACAAATAATATCCTCAAGTTCTAAGACCTTTAATTTATGAATTCTTTTCAGAACAATGCAGAAACCTATAGGCCAAATTCTGTGAAGTACAGTTATATTTTTATTCTGAAAAAAACAATATATAATGTATATCTTTGAATAAAGTACTTAAACATGTTAATAGAAAATAGTTAACAGTGCCTGAAAGTCATAGTTGAAGGTTCTTTGAATCCCCTTTTATTTTTTTCTGTATCTTCTCCTAGAAAATAAATGAATTATTTGTCATTCTAAGACATTAAACAAGTAGCTGGCTTAAATTGGAGAACTTCAGTTAATTTAAGAAGGAATGAAAGTGAGGTTAATTGATTCTTCTGCAGATCTGATCTCCATATTAACCACTTTCATCTGCATTTGAACCAGAAGATTGGCCAGAAAAGGAACCAATCTCAAATTCTGATGTAAAGTTTGAGAGACACAAACAATTAATGAAAGATTATTTTAAAACTGAAATTACCCTAAATTTTTGGCCTAGTTAGTTGATATCATGACTAAGTAAACAACATATATAATACATCTTTTGAAATGAACACTTTCCTAATAAAACTATTTAAGGATCTGATTCACATTTTGAACAAAACATACTGCTGAGAAAATGATGACCACAAAGCATCTTCCAGGTTGTCTAAAAAATACTTTTGGGAATAATGTTATATAATAAAACTATTTTTAATTTATTAAGGAAATTCTGAATTTTTCTTAAAATTTAATATTTTCTAATCATATGTTTGATTATTAATTATGAGACAGCAATATAGTAAAACTGAAGAAAAATGTCTAAAATATTAATCAATCTCTAATATATTTAAATGGGAATGGAATTGTATTTTTAAAGCATTAAAAATAATTATAAATTTGTCCATATATAAATAATTTATTTCTCAATTGACCATGATAATTTATGTATTTTTAAAAATTATCTTAAAAAGACTACCCAAGTATTATGCCTATATAATTATTCCTAAATAGTATTCAATATGCAAAAGTGATATTTTTCATGAGATTTCCCATATAGACATAACAGAAAGAATAAATTATATGTACCATAGTATATTGTTTTTATATAGTTTGTAAAGTAATGATAAACAAAATGTGAAACTATCAGCTTAGAAGATCCTCGTTCCTTCAGTAGGAGATTTATGGAGTTAGATTTATTCAAGAGGAATTTCAAACATTAAAACTGAGTTTTAAAGGAAGCAAAGCCAAAAAGAAGTCCCCTTTCCCACATAATTGGATTTTAAATATGTCATTTTCAAACTCTATAATAAACCCACTTCTGGCACCCTATGTGTAAATATATAAATGCTTATATATGGCTAAGTATAGTGGTTTTCATTGCATATTTCATAATGGTAAAATGATACAGATTTTAATGAATGCAATTATATACTATATATTGATAATTATCATAATTTCACTTCTCCTGAGAGTTATAAGCTTTATAGTTAAATTTATAAACCTACCTCAGTGACTTATAGATAATTTCAGGTTAAATTAAGCATTTACTTTAATTGGCTATTTGGATTTCATGTATTTCTTTTACCTTTTGAATGTGACATTTCCACAGTTAACTGAAGTGTCTTTATCCCCCCAGGACAAGACGAGTGCCTTGAGCCTGAGCAACGTAGCAGGCGTCTTCTACATTCTGGTTGGCGGCTTGGGCTTGGCAATGCTGGTGGCTTTGATAGAGTTCTGTTACAAGTCCAGGGCAGAAGCGAAGAGAATGAAGGTGGCAAAGAGTGCACAGACTTTTAACCCAACTTCCTCGCAGAATACCCAGAATTTAGCAACCTATAGAGAAGGTTACAACGTATATGGAACCGAAAGTATTAAAATTTAGGGGTAGGACTTAGGGCCTACTCCAGTGAGTGGGGGATGCATCCTGTGAACGCAGTGTTGTGACCTGTCTGTCCAGTGGTGGTATTGCTTGCTTCTAATTAGAGCTTTATATTTTTGAAAACTTCAGTGCAAAGTGGTTCAGTTTTCTTTGGCTGCAGATGTACTGTTTGAAATTTTGTGTTGTCAATAGATATCTGCATTGCAAGGTTCAGAAAGACAAAAAAGCACCAGAATTGCTCTGCAAAATGATTTAAACAGTATTATTTTCCTGAAATTTGGGGAAAATTGGAAATTAGATCTGGGCCTCCTTGCACACAGACCAGGCAAATCTTCTCTGTAACAGCCCATGTTTAGGATAAGTGCTGAAAAAATGAAAACAAAATCTGTTTTGAATGATGGAAACCTAGGCAGTTACTTATTTTGATAAGGTCATATTGTTTTCTGAGAAACAATACATGTAAAACTCCAAGGCACATAGTATGTTCTCAAGGAATTTCAGCTCCTATTCTAATTTGCTGACCATTAGTCGTCTTCCTATATTTTCAAAGCATAAATCCTCGTTTTTCTTCGTATGACAGAAGTCCTTGAGTCAACCCTTTAGGGAGGAGAATTTGTCAGAATTCTGACTACAATACACAGTTGCACTAAAATAAACAGGCATTTTAGACAATTGAGCAGTTTTTCCATCAAAGATGTCAGCAATATATGTGTTCTATAGGAGTGATACAGTAAATGATAAAAAATTGCAGTGAGTTATTACATACTTTTTTATTTCAATTGCTTTTATAGAAGCCAGGTCAGCCTTACTTATTCACATTCTCTCATCCTGTCACAATAAAAAATTGTACACATTCAGTAAAACACAGGAGATAGAGATTTTTTTTATAAGAATCTAAATGTCCACTTCTTTCCTCTAATGATAGGAAGTGATTTTAAAGTAAGACCTGAATGGGTTTTTTATTGTTCTTCCTAAAACCAGGACTTTAAAAACTATTTTCTAAAATGACATATAATAGCCTAGTGAATAGGCTTCTCATTCTGATTACACGATAAATAAGTCCTTGAACCTTCAAGAGACGTTCAGTACTTGATGTACCCTAAATTCAAAATCAAAATAAATTTTAATAAGACATACAGCTGAGGTTATACCAAATAAATGTGCCCGATTTTGATATTTATTCATATAGAAATTATTCAAGTACTTGTTGGCATGTTAAAGAACAAAGTCATCCCTGTTTACCAAGATCTAATTGCTTTTATCCACAATCTAGAAATTAATGGCTGAGAACAACTGCACACAGATAATTCCAAGGTGGTTCTTTCAAGTTTTGTGTAAAAGAATTAAGAACTAAACCTCAATTCCCTCAGATCAAGACATGCTGACCATGTCTTCTAAATAACAAAAGAGCAAACTGAGATGGTGTCAAGGTACCTTGTCCATCAGGAGAATGCTGTCATCTTAACCTTTACAGAGCTAAGGAGAAACTCTCAAAAACTAAGAAAGCAATATCTGACAAGTTTGCTGAGCCAATTATTTGGACTGCATTCTGAGACGAATTTTACAAGATGCCTAAAATTTGTTGTTATTAGTTCATTAAAACTAATGTTTCTTTGGCATGCCAGCCATTAGCAAGGTCCAAGGGTTGGAAAGCAAAGAAAAAGAAAGAGAATATTTAAAACCTTTAGAAAGAAATACTCAAGGATAATAGTTTACTACAAAGTTCTGGGAAATTACTAAAAAGTGATATGAATTCCCAGGTTATACATATATGATTTACACTAAATAATATTTTTGGAGTCAGAACCTGGCATTGAAGTTCATCATATGAATTACCTTTAAAGCTAAATTTTAACTTTTAAGTCAATACATTTTAAATAAAAGGAAGGCATTCAGATCTGGAATTTTAAAAGACACTGGCATTTAGGGTGAATAAAATGATCTGCACCTGTAGAGAAACCTTGAGCATAAGCAGCTTTTACTTTACTATCAAATTAAAAGACTTTTTCCTTTCAAAACTCTATTTACTTAATTATATAAATGATTTATAAGTTAGATAATATTGTCATAGAATCAAAACCAAAATAAAAACAAACAAAAAACCTTGCAAATTTCTAGAAATATTGGAAGATCTACTTAAAAGTCATCATCCCTTAAGGGGAACATGCACAATAATGGTGACAGCCATGATAATGCAACAGAATTCACACCATAGATAAACTTGTAGGACATCTTTCCAGTCTGAGGAGGCTCCATAGGGTCAATCAAAAGAAATAGAAAAGACATTTTATGGAAGAAGTGGGTGATATAAGTATAGAATGTAAAAATGGCAGAGCATATTTAAAGAGATAATAGAAAGTTGTTAAAAATTCATTAACGAATATACTCATTTGCATTAATCTAAAAGAGGAGAGGTTATTTGAGAGTATATGAAATTTTCAGAGCTTTGAAGGTTTTCTTTTCCTCACAAACCTGATCAAGAAAAGAAAGAAAACAAAAACAGATTCATGGCAAAAGCCTCTGTAAATGCTTTAAAAAATTATACTGTTTTTATTAATTATATTCTAGTGTTTCATAAAAATTAAAACAAAGCTAAACTTTTTAATAATTATCTATTTTATTGAAATGGAATCTAAAGAAACATATTGAGACTTTGGCCTCAGTTTTATTTAAGTGTAGTATCAGCAGAAAACTTGAATTATCTGGAACCACTTACCAAGTCCTCTATAAACAAGCCTGAGTGGTCTTAGGATTCCAAAGCTTCCTAATATTGAAGATGAGCTAATACATTGGCTAGGATTAAACTCATAGATATTCATTTTTCTTGTTTTTCTTTATTTAACCTAAGCTGTCCAAAACTGCCCCCAAAATTATTTTTTTCTAGAAGCTCATAGAAAAAGCACTGGAATATTCCAAACATCTAGGAACCCTAGCTCTGACCCCTAAACTATTCATCTAACACAACAGTGAAAAACAGGATAACATGGGATAGTTATCCAGAAACCATGATAGCAATCCCTGTCTGTTTCGTAAATGTAAGATTCCATTGTTATATTTTCTTGATACGAAGGTACTATTTTGATAATACTTTTTTTTACAAACATCCCAAAGCATTTTCACTCTAATATTGAGTAGGAAAATATTCATCTCTAATAACTTAATCTCCCAAGAGTCTTACTCCAAAGAACAAGATTATTACAGCCATGTTTGTTACCTGGTGAGATTTTCTAGTCCTCAGGTAAGAGTCTGCCATATGAGTGAGGTCCTTGATTAAGGAATCCAATCAGTATATGAATTGGATGGAATCATTTTATTTCTAATTTCCTTATTTGCATACTAAAATTCACCTTCTGTTCAATTTAAATCAATATGCAATCCCAGGAACTCAGGCTAAGGCAGGGGGAACATTGCTGTTTTCCCCTAAAATCTTCATTGTATTTCCATAATTTCTAAATATAAAAACCATTAATGTTTCTGTAAAGGATGTATCCCAAGTCCTGATTATGAAAATAAGTATTAATTTTTTAAACTGTTCACAAAAACGGAACTATGAAATTTACCTTGGATTTACCATAGATACATCATTACCAACAATTTGATTTCAACTTTTTGAAGTTATCAGGACAAATTACTTTCAAACATTGTTTACTCGAACAGTTTTTAACCTACTTATTAACTTACTTGTTTTAATGTATAATTATTCTGATATTAGAATCCAGAGCAGAATAAATACAGGGATAGAATTTCATAAAAAATTAGATAAACTTAAATTCACAACAGGAAATTTACTACATTATGAATTGTGAGAGAATTATGATCTAAGTCATTAAATAACTTGAGGAACATCTTGAGTTAACATTATAAGTCAGTCACTAGAAAGAATTCAGAGGCTGTGAATGGATAGTAATTAGATTTACATACCATTGTCTGCTTCTCCTCTGAGTACTGTTATCTGCTACCTAATAAATCGGGACTAGGAATGGAATGAGGAGTTGAGAGACCTGACCCCTTAGCCTTAATCTGGGAAGTTTCCTATTGATGACTATTTAGCAGGTCTTGAAACAGGCCCCTTTTTGCTGTCCCCTCTTGAAGCTTAGTTTTAAAATATGACTCTTGCTTCTATAGTAGGCATAAAATGAACCAGCTGTCAGTAACTGTGCTGTTCTGAGTCATGTCTATAATGGGTGTGAATGAATGAAAGTGTCTGTGCATAGGTTTGTGTTATAGAAACAGGAATATCTGTCATCAGTATTTATACATATAGTAATTTAGGCAATTTATTATAATTTGAAGAGTCTAATCCATGCACTATGAAGAAGACAGTCTCTAACAAAACAATAATATGATTTAAAGAATATGGTAAAACCTAAAAGAACTTCTGAGTTTCACTAGAAGTTCTAGGGTATGGAGCAGAGCAAGTTAAAAGATGTTTCCTGCCCAAAATTTGATACATGGAACCTAATTTTATGGTTTTAGAATTAGTTTTTTAAATTGGTAGGACCACAAGCTCTAGACTGCAGAGTAAAACCTCAGTGTAGTTGAAGCTTCGCTTCTTCGGGGTAGTTCAGCTTTTCTTTCCCTCATAAACAATTTGCATATGACCAAAAAATATGAAAAAAATGCAGATGTCTAATTATTGATATTTCGGTGTTTGTTGTGTCATATTTTGTTGAACAAACAGTAATATCATAACACACCACATTCTCTGTTTCCTTTCCATGCAACCCAGCTGACCTTTTCTGAAGCCATAAGAAACAAAGCCAGGTTATCCATCACTGGGAGCGTGGGAGAAAACGGCCGCGTCTTGACACCCGACTGCCCAAAGGCTGTACACACGGGAACTGCAATTAGACAAAGTTCAGGATTGGCTGTCATTGCATCGGACCTACCATAAAAACCAAAAAAATAATTGAGTGCCTTAATTAAACTGTGTTGGTGACTGATGGAAACACAGCCCTGAGGGACACCGCAAGCGCGGGTCTTTGCTAAACCAATCTTTTGGCTGAGAGTGGGAAGTACGTCCTAAAGCGCGGGACATCAGCCGCAGCAACGTGTGCATGAGCTCAGCTCGGAAACCCAAACTCAGATTTTATATCAGGAAAACTCACAATTTAGGTTTTTTCGGGGAGGGGGGGGGGAGCCGGGACGGGTGTATTAACAACAACAAATTTCACTGAGTGGACTTAAAAACTAATCAGACTTGCCTGTTAGCGCATTACACTGAAGTTCTTGCTCAGAAAGGCCTTTTTGTCTTCACCGAAAGGGATAAAATAGATAATAGAAGTCAATGAACATGCTAACCTGCGTCTCCAGAACACCCATATAGTCAATGGAAGAATATCCAGCTGAGGAAACAAATCACTAAACTGTGATAAGAAAATAATAGACAAACATGTAAATCCTGTGAAAAAAAAATTAAAGGAAGTATTTACACTTACTTTGGAGAAAAACAAATACTGAAACATGCTTGCTTTTTAACTGACGTAAATTCAGTAGAGGACAACACGATTCTTTTTTCTAACCATCTTAGGGAACAATACATTGCAATAATTGATATAAATGCCATCACTGTAATAAACTTTAGAGACTTTTTTCTATAAAAGTTGTTGGTCAACTTCTTGTTTGCTGTAACCTTCACTCTGTCACATGAGCCGGTTCACAGATTGCATCCATCTCCACTACCAGGAACAAAAACAAAATGAAGAAAATGTTGACGTTAAATCATCAGTCTACAATGTAGAATCAACAGAGACTACGGGTCACTCATGTTATCGATCTTATTTATAATCTTGTTCTGTGTACAAAATTGTGGGTTTTGTACCCACCAAAAAGAATAAAACAACAGATGTTCTTACAATATCTACAAAGCTTAAAAGGTTTTTTTTTATCATTATAAACATTATTTGAGAAATTACAAGAGTATACAAAGGATTGTAGAAGTCAAATGGTGGGCCATATTGGAAAATGTAGCTAGCCCTTATTCTTTTTGCATACTAAACTGTCCTTCTGTTACAGATCTTTGACTCGTTAGCAGGTTAAATTGTTAAAGATGGAGTCTTTGAGTCTGGAATGAATCATTGTCCTACAGCAACATACCCTGTACCTGTGCTGAAATTTTACTTGACTGTATTTTGCTGCATAAAATTATGTGTTTGGTGGGCTTCTTCCCCCATTCCTATTGTTCCATTTAAATCCTTTGAAGGCACTAGTAATAGTTTGGGGTGGACCACAAATGAATAATTAGTCCTTGATTTCACCTGAAAATTATAATGAAAATTATATCTATATTCATTAATAAAAATTAATTTGTTATACATGTAGTAAATTAACAAGGTTCAAAGGAAGATTTGGCTCATTTAATAAATAAGTACTCTGGTACAGATAAAAATCACATACTTAGGGATCTTGGCAGAAAGCACAAGTTAGGATGATTTCAAAACTCTGTCCTTGAAGGATGAGTCAAGTTTTAAAAGGAGGAGAAGGTGTGGAGAGCCTTATGGATGAGCAGTGTCCAGCACCATGCATGTCAATGGCTTGCTTGAGGAATGTATGCATCTAGGTGAGCTGGCAAGAGCACTGGTGTGATAATCATGCAAAATAATATGGAGATGGTGAAGGGTTAATTTCCTTCCCTTACCTCTTGAGATTACCATCCCTCATTCAATCTCTGCCACAGGAAGAGCAATCTTTAAAAGTATAAATCTGATAATGCACATGTGCACTGTTCCTTCAAGAAATATTCCAAGTTCTTGAGCAAATGAATCCCTTTGTGATCAGGCCCTTGCTGTGTATCTTAAAGGACTTCTCTCAGTTCTATCTAACTCCTCTGACAGAAAATGAACCTCCCAAGCAGCACATGGAGCACTACGTGTATTATTTCCTCAGTCTATAACTCTTCCCTGTCTCCTCCTTACCGGACTAACACTCATCCTTCAGTACTCAGATTGAATTGTACTTGTCCTGGGAGGACTTTCACGACTGCCCCCCACCCTTGCCTACGAGTTAGGTGCCACTCTTAATGTTTCTCCCCATCACGGCACTTGCCATACTGCATTGTAATTGCCTGTGTATTTGTCTGTAAACTACTAGACTGTAAGCTCCTTGAGGGCAGGGACTGTGTCTCTCTTGTTCACAGTTGTATCCCCAGCACCCAGCACAGTGCCTGGCATATTGTAGGTGCTTAATAAATATTTGTTGAACGAAAAAATGAAATGAATTGAATTAATTTAATTAAGGGAAAGCAGAAAGACAACTGTTTCCTCACTGAAGTTCCCTGGAGTGTTCATTAAGTATAAAGTGGGTCAAAATAAAGGCTGAAGTTTGGTTTATTTTATGGCATTTCCTTATGTCACTAGAAAAGATGGCTTAAAAGGAACCAAAAGAATATGTTTGGTTAATTTTCTGATCTGATGAGAAGTTTCTGTATATAATCATACAAAGATGTGGTACAATTTGTTAGCAAGAGAAATTGTCATAAGAAAACTAATTCAGAACAAGAATTTTGGTTTATTTTTTAGATATATTACTAAGGATAGCTTTCATTGAAGCCTTGGAATGGATTTATATTGTAGTTGGAGAGTTGTATTTCTTACAGTAAAGAATAATAGAATAATTTTACTGAAAATTCGGAGGTTTTTTGTTTGTTTGTTTTACATTGGTGAAAAGGGACACCTCTCTGAATTTTAGTCTGACCAAATGCTCTAAAACATGGAAATGTGTTTTTAAAACATGTTTAAGTTTAAAACATTTAAGTTAAATTTTTTGATTCTACAAAGTTAAAAAACTCATCTACCAAAAAGAAAAGATCACAACTTAGTGATTCTGAACATACCAGACAAAGCCAACTATGTAGCTCTATCAGCTGGATATACAATATACAATGACCACAGTTGAAAGATCTAAAGAGAACCACTTGGTTCAATTCAATCACAACTCATTGAAATGCCTGTCTCACCAAGGCTGCACTTGCTTCAGGTTGCTGCATATTTTCAGGTTATTAGTTCCCTGATTTACCCGCCTGAGGGTGATCAATTAATTCTTTTTCCTTAAGGCATAGTACATGATAACTGTGTCACATTTATTTGTCCATGCATGAACACAACTTTATATATTAAGTCAGTATCAGTGGAGGGGAAAAATGTTTAAATAATTTTGTAAGAAAACCTCTTATCCCAATTTGCAACACCAATGTGGTGGTAATATCAGTAAGAAATAAATGAAAAGTGGTATCCGGGAAAGTTGGTGAAAAGACAAATTTGATAAAGTCATCTGCCTTAAATTTATTAATAGATGCTGTGTGAAAGTATGTCTTTTCATATATGTTCACAAAGTGGTTTTAGTTTCACACAGTCCAGCAGGCTAGAGTCTTAGTATTTGTAAAACCAATTGCAAATATAATAGGGGGCTTAATTATACATTTTCCCAAGCAGCTTATATGAGTAGTCCTTTCAAAAAAGAACTATTTAAGATTTTGGTAAATTATTATGAGAAAAAGTTGAGAACTGGATAATTATCTCAGATAACAAGAATTAAATTGCTTCCTTTGAAATAAGAAAATACTATTTATTTGAGTAAGGGAAGTTGGCAAAAGAATCTGGAAAAATGAAACATAAAGAGAAAGGAAACCATAAGAAAGTAAAAGCCTGTGTAAAAAGCCAGTAAGACTTCCCTGGCGGTTAAAAGGACTTGGGAGATAGAAAGGTTTGGTATATGGCTTTTACACCTCCAGGTGTGTGATTTTGATGTGTTTCTCTTCCTAAGAACTGCATACCCCGTTTAAGTTTTCTTACATGGCACAGATTGATGTCATGGTTGTCTTGAAGGAAGGAGTCAAGTAGAAAATTCTAAGTCCTCTGTTCTGGTTAATGATAAAAAGTTAGTGATTATTGCCTGTATAGAAATGTCTGCCAGCTTTTTGGAGTTAATTTCTTGACATAAATATGAATGTTTTCAACATTTTTCAACAAAGAAGGGATTGGGAAAATTTTAGTTCATAGATGGCTTCATCTAGAGATTCAGTGAATCCTTTGGTTACCTTAAAACTTCTAAGACATGGAATTTCTCTAGAGTCATATTTCCCATCAATAGTCTATTTTTAAATCTAAGCACAAAGTCTGCCAGAATCATTAAGTTTCTAAGATCACCATTAGAGTAGGTAGCTTCAGGATCATTGGGACTCAGACTTGCACAGGAACTATAACATATTAACTTGAGTTTTGCTCAAAATCCTAAGGCTCAACTCAATAGATCTGTATCCATACCACTCTTGTTCACAACCTCATATCAAAATCATCCCAATAATCCCTGTGTCTTGTCCACATTTTCTCCCAATATTCTTCTTCATTTTTCTTCTCCACATTCATTTTCCCACTTTTAACCTCTTTCCCTGATGTTGCCACCATTCTTTTTATTGCCCTTGGTACAAAGTAAGGAAACTCCAAACATCCTCAACTTCTCCCTAGAGCACTATCCCATTTTCTTACAGCATCACTCCATGTATTACAAACCCAGAAGGAAAAGAAATGGCAACCCTTAAAAATGACACCTCTGCCAGTGTATTGTCTAACCCTGCTACTAATATGGACTACCTATTTGTCTACTGACTTCTCTGTCATTGCTGCACATTCATCAAAGACTTTGGAATCTGACTTATTCTTTCAGTACACCCTAAGTTCTATTACCATCCTGAATAAAACTTAAAGGTTAGTACAGATGCTTCATTTGACCACTGACCCTACAATTCCTTGACTCCCCATTGATCTTTGCCAGTATGTTATTTATTTCTTTTTAATTATTTTTTATTTTATGTATTTATTTTTATGTTGTGCTGAGGATCCAGCACAGGGCCTCACACATGCTAGGCAGGTATTCCACCACTGAGCTACAACTCCAACCCAACCTGTATGCTATTTAAATCATTCATGCCAAAGGACAAGAACCAATTTTATGATCACTAACCTGTTAATTTTCCTCCAGATAATGACCTACTTTCCCACCTGCTTTCACACCCTAGACAAGGAAAAGAGAGACCTTGAATATGCATTATTTAACTCTGCTTTACTCCATCACTTCACCAAAATGTCCTTATTCCAACATTACAATAAACATCGATGGTCACAATAAATATTTTCAATATGAAACTAAACAAATTGCTCTTGTCATTTATTAGCATGGATATATTTTTCATGAATATATGTTTCCCCCTTAATCCTTTGTTATTTCTTCTTGATTTATTATGTTTCTCATTTTTGCCAACCAAACCTCTGCCAACTCAGGGTTGTATCTTTTGTCTCCTTTCTTCTCTTAGAACATATTCTATGTGGTTAATCTCACTAGCATAAATATGTCTACAGATGCCTTTAGGTTATTAACAATGAAATTTCTATCTTCCTTCTAGTGCCATATATTCAATTGCCTACCGATTTTCTCTTTTTGGACTTCTCAATTGCAACATGTCCAACTCCCTGTCATCTACTCTATACCTCTTTTCCCTAGGGTTTTGCCTATCTGTTCATCCAACTTCTCAAATCATAAACACAAGAATTATTCTAGAACCCCCTCTTCTTCATCATCCTCACATCCAATCAATATCTTCATCTCCTTTCATCCTCTGAATTTCCCCTTACTCTGTTCCTTGCTCCTCATCCATACTATGACAATTTCTCACTATTGTTATTACAACTGTCTCCTAATACATCTCCTTGCTTCTCGTCTCACTTATATATCCCTCTAGTCCATTCTCTAAGTGTAGTGATTTTCTTAAAACACAAATATAATTCTGCTACCATCCAGTTAGATAACTCAATGTTCATTATATGAAGGCTGTCCACATCTTCAATATCTTCTCTCAACTACTTTCGACAACACTAACACCAAATTATTCACAAATCCAGTTTCCAGAATGCTTCATGTTCTTCCCTTCAAAGATTTTCCAATTATTTCCTCTAATTGGGTTGTCTCTATTTCAGATAGAGTTCCTAACTATAATCAACAGAATCCATTCTAGGTTGGTTAAGCAAAAAGCGAATTTATTAATGAAAGTTCAAAGTTCACAGAATGGATATTAGATAGTTTCCCAGGGCAAAGACAGAGAACCAGGTCTGTAGGCAAAGATGCCAAGAACAAGGGACAAATTATGTCACCAATCTACCCCAACTACTAGTGGATAAATATATCAGAGTTTGCAGCAAAAATATTGATTAAGGGACACCACTGCTGGGATTTCTGTTTTGACTGCATCGGAAGCAGGATCCCTCTTAACATGTTCCATCGCCTACTCAAGAAAGGGATTCCCTGAACCACTTCTTACCAATTTGAACCTTTGGAAAGCGTCTAATGAGGCTACGAGCTAGCAAAAGGCAGGGAAACCGAGTACTGGTTTTCATTTTAGGAAGGCATATTGTGAGAAATAAACATAGGAATATATTCAAAGGAGCGAATAAACACAAACCCTTTGTGCCTAATTCCTACTTTGCCATCAAGAAGTTTTCTAGAAATTATATTCTCAGGTAAACATTCATTTGGAGGTCCCTCCTTTTCATCTCTTTATGTCCTAATTACCTTTAAACAGCACATATCATTCTGCTGCCAGGTATTTAAAAATAAAATCAATTTTTAAAAAATAAAAAAGAAGCACATATACCATTGTTATACAATCACTTTTATAAACTTCTTTACTTTCTCTAGGTTCTTTAGTTGTAGAGGGAACAATGAGTAAGGGACAGAAGCAATTTTGAGCATTAGAGGCAAACAAAACTAAGCATGAATCTTTGTTCTGGCCTTAGAAAAAGCTATGTAAAGTGGGAACAATAATACTGAGAATTTGATACTGTTATGAAGTTGAGAATGAATGTTTATAAATTACTTATCACAGCACCTGGTCATGAATTTCAATAAATAAAACTGTATTTCCTCTTTATAGCCCTGGGCTTCTGCTTCTACCTAGGAAATAAAAAGCTTTTAAAAAAATGTCACTTTCTTTATAAGGAGGGGAAACACCAAATAATTTACAAAATCATAACTTTTTGTGTGCAAATCAGAGAACTGTTCAGGGCAGCCAAGCAAACTGAATTCCGAAGAAGTACAAACCCCTTCAAAAAGAGAAGGGAAGATTGGACAAGCATGAGACTAAATCTTGCTTGCTTCTTCTACAAGTCTTGTACTTATTAGCCAACAACCCCTGTCTTCTTCTAGGAGGGATAAGGAGGCCTCCATCATGGCAAATGTAGGCTTAATTACTGAAATCAGGATAGGCAGAAATTAAGAAAAACTTTCTGACACCTCGGTGTCTTCATTAAGCACAGAGCAAGAAGAGCATATTATTAGATAGGTCAGTGCACTGAAGATGGTGATACCAACTACAAAACCCAAATCTAGGTGAATTCTGAAATAGATTTACTCAGCCCCCCTCCAAAAAATATATATCCTGGCAGATAAAGGGAGGTGCCATTTTCATATGTAAATGCCACGCACTTCAGTTTCTACAATTCTTCTACCTACAATGTTCAGTATTTCACAAAAAGATTATAAGATAGATACACAAAGCAAAGAAAAAAATACTCCATTATCAGGAAATAAAACAATAACCAGAACCATATTCAGGTGTTGAAACACCTCACATACTCAGGTATTAGAACTATAAAACAGAGACTTTAAACTTTAGCCTTGGCAAAATGCCAAGATGACCCATAATGATGAGAGTCCTTTTGTCATATTGTCTTGTTGGGTATGGGGGAGATTTGTAGATATGAGAGCACAATAGATGCACAACTATAAAACAGAATATGAAAAGTGATTTTTTTTTCTCAGATTGTCATTAAGGATCCTAATCAGTCGAATTCAAAAGGAAGATTATCCTAGGTAGAACTCACCTAGTAAGGTGAGTTCTGAAAAGGACATCCAGAAGTTGGAACAGAAGCTGGAGAGATGTGCGGCTGTCGGCCTAAAAGAAAAGCAATCAATTATGAACTGCCACGTGGCAAGAAACTAAGATTTAAACCATATGTAAAAGTGAAATGGGTCACAAGAATAGTGTAAAGGATGAGAGGGAAAAATTGAAGATACATTATTTGAAGATTTTTATACTATACATGCAATAGTATTTTTTATTTGAGTGTAGATTTGATAAGTAGGAGATGTATATTGTAAACCCTTGGAGAAGTACTACAAAATTTTATAAAGATAATTATAACCAGTAAGTCACTACTGGAATTCAAATAGAATCATAAAGTGAAACCCAAGATAAAACATTAAAAAAGGAACAAAAAATCAGTGCAAACATAAAGCAACTCAAAAGATGAGCAGATTTAAATACAATCATATCAACAATATCAAATGTTAATTATCAAAATATACCTATTAAATGAAGGAATTGCAGAGTAAAGAAAAAATGAAACCCAACCAATACACTACCTGTGAGAAATCCACTTAAAATATAACCACAGTCACAAATACAATAATAGACATATATTAAAATGCTTGATTCAAATCATTAAGTAAATTCATGGAATTTGTAAATATAGAAAAATATAATTGTTGAGGAAAAATTTAAATAACTAGTGGGTTCTAAATCAGAAAAAAAATCATGGATACATATATACTTTTTTCAAAACTTAGCCTAAAATTTCAAATATTTATTTTATTTTCATGCAAGTTCTAAGTTACAATGAATGAAGTAAAAAAACAAGGCTTGTTATACACCATGGAATATTACGCAGCACTAAAAAATGACAAAATCATGGAATTTTCAGGGAAATGGATGGCACTAGAGCAGATTATGCTTAGTGGAGCTAGCCAATCCCTAAAAAACAAATACCAAATGTCTTCTTTGATATAATGAGAGCAACTATGAACAGAGTAGGGAGGAAGAGCAGGAAGAAAAGATTAACATTAAACAGAGACATGAGATGGGAGGGAAAGAGAGAGAAAAGGGAAATTGCATGGAAATGAAGGGAGACCCTCATTGCTATACAAAATTACATATAAGAGGTTGTGAGGGGAATGGGAAAATAAACAAGGAGAGAAATGAATTACAGTAGATGGGGTAGAGAGAGAAGATGTGAGGGAAGGGGAGGGGGGATAGTAGGGGGTAGGAAAGGTAGCAGAATACAACAATTACTAATAGGGCATTATGTAAAATTGTGGATGTGTAACTGACGTGATTCTGCAATCTGCATTTGGGGTAAAATTGGGAGTTCATAACCCACTTCAATCTAATGTATGAAATATGATATGTCAAGAGCTTTGTAATGTTGTGAACAACCAATAAAAAAGAAAAAAAACAAGGCTTGTAAAATATTAATATAATTTACAGTGTAGTTATGCTAAGGTTTAAAAATTCTAAAATTCTGTGATCCCCTGCTATACAATAGGTTGTAGAAGAATAAATAATTCTTAAGTATGCTTAAATAAGCCTGGTCATTATGTAATGTTTATATTACTAGCTTCAGGGTGAGGCTAGATTTAGTTAATTATTATCACGTTAAACCACTCATAAAATTAATTAGTAGTATGAACATTGGGAATATGGTATTTTTTTAAATTAACCTAACTCCTTTTCCAGGGCCAGGATTTGGGTGGGGCAAATGAGGCATTTGCTACAAATGCAAAATTTTAAAGGAAGACAAAAGCTTACTAATTAAGGTAAATACAATTTTAGTGAAATTGTTTTTACAAAACTTTAAATCAAGGGAAGATTAGACAGTGCTGTGCCAAATCATATGGAACCCTAGGGGCAAAAAAAAAAAATATGACCCTATTTACATGGATGGATGGATGGATGGATGGATGGATGGATGATGCTACTGGGGACTGAACCTAGGAGGATTCTACCTTTGATCTATATCTGAAGCTAATTTAAAAAAATTTTTACTTTGAAACAGGGTCTCACTAAATTGCCCAGACTGACATGGAACTTGAGATCCTCTTGTCTCAGCCTTCCAATTAGCTGGGACTAGGAAGGTGTGTGCCACCATGCCTAGCTACATGTTTGTATGTTTAATGGTTAACTTAAAGAATATTAAAGAGGTTGAAAAATAATGAAAATTTGAAAGAGATATCTATTAAAACTCAACATTATTTTTATTTTAAATATTTATATCAAAACCAGAATTTATTATAATTTTATTTTCTTAGCTTTAGAAGAAGAAAGTTTATATTTGTTGATGATATTTTTGAAGTCTACTCTTTGCATATCTTTCAACTAAGAGTATTGATGTATTTGTGTTAAGTTTTTTGAGTTCTTTATATATTCTGAATATTAATCAGCAATTTCTCTTAAGCAAAGATCTTAAATAACTTTCATTGACTTTACCTTATTGAAACTGTTGCAAATTTGTAAATATTAATAAGAATAGTTTTTATTTTTCATATATTATTTTATTTGTCAAAGAGTTTTTTATGTTTGTTTTTATTTTAGGTACATGGATGGTCCAGTGGTAGAATTCTCTCCTGCCATGAGGGAGGCCTGGGTTTAGTTTTAGCCCTGGCTTTGGTTCCAGGCACATGTGTGGCAATTGGTCTCCTTTACTATTTCTAAAAAATAGATAGGCCTGAACAGTCTGTCTGGAGTCAGAAAGATCACAACGGCCAAAGCATCAATAATAATGTACATAAAATAAGAAAATACATAGTTAATATAATTGACACTATGATGAATGGATGCCAAATAAACAAATATACTTTTAAAAGTACAGATCAGGAAAAAATTTACTAATAAGCAAAACTGAAAATTCAGAATCAGCTCCAATATCAAGTGAGATTGATCCAGCAGTTCACATTATGTCATCAAAGACTCAAATTCTTTCTACTCTTCCTGCCTTCCCTGACAGGACCCCCTTACAGATGCTTCTTTTGAGAAATATCCGTTGAGTTCTTTTACCCATTTATTGATTGGGTTATTTGATTTGGGGTGTTAAGTTTTTTGAGTTCTTTATATGTTCTGGATACTAATCAGCTATGACAGAAACAGCTGGCAAAGATTTTCTTCCATTTAGTAGGCTCTCTCATCATGCTTTTAATTATTTCCTTTGCTGTGCAGAAAATTTTTAATTTGATAGCATCTCACTTATTTATTCTTGGTTTTATTTCTTGAGTTTTAGGTATCTTGTTTAGGAAGCACCAATTGTAGAGATCTCTTACCTCCTTGGTTAGATTAATTCCCAAGGTTTTGTTTTGTTTTGGTTTTTGTTTGTGTGTGTGTGTGTGTGTGTGTGTGTGTGTGTGTGTTTTGAAGTTATTGTGAATGTGATGGTTTTTCTGATTTCTTTCTCAACTGAATCACTGTTTGATTATAGGAAAGTTATTGATTTGTTGGTGTTGATCATGTATCCTGCTACTTTCCTATATTCATTTATCAGCTGTACAAGTGGAGTTTTTAGTGTTCTAGATATAGAATCATGTCATCAGTAAACAGACAGGGTTTGACTTCCTTTCCTATTGGTGTTCCTTAAAATTCCTTCTATTGCCTAATTGCTCTAGCTACAGTTTCAAGAACTATGTTGAATAGAGATGGGGTGAGTGGGCATCCTTTTCTTCTTTCTGATTTTAAAGGAAATACTTTAGTGCTTCTTCATTCAATATTATGTTGGCTTAGGGTTTGTCATAAATATTCTTTACAATGTTTAAGTAAGTTCCTTTGATCCCTACCTTCTCCAGCCTTTTTAATGTGAATGAGTGTTGGATTTTATCACAGACCTCTCTGCACCTATTGAGATGATTATGTGATTCTTGTCCTTAATTCTATATAAGTGATGAATCGCATATATTTATTTGCTTATATTAGACCAATCTTGCATCCCTAGGATAAAATCCAGTTAATCTTGGTGTACTATTTTCTTAATATATTTTTGAAGGTGGTTTTTCAATGTCTTCTAAAGATTTTTACATATATATTCATCAGGGATATTGTTATGTAGTTTTCTTTTTTTGTGTGTGACTTTATCTGGTTTTGGTATCAGGGTTACTAGCTTCATAGAATGTGTTTGGGAGTGTTCCTACCCTTTCAATTACATGGAATAATTTGAGAAAGACTGGTGTTAGTTCTTCTTTAAAGTTCTGCTAAAACTCAGTTGAGAGTCCACGTGGTCCTGGGTTTTTCATTTTTGGAATGATTTTCATTGCTGTTTAATTTCATTACTTGATATTGTCTGTTTAGGTTTTTTTTTTAATATCTTCCTGGTGGTTCAATTTATAGACACATAGGTCATATGTGTCTATAAATTTGTCCATGTGCTCCAGGTTTGTAAGTTTTTCGGAGGATAAATTTTCAAAATAGTTTCTAATGATCCTCTGGATACCAGAAGTGTCGGTGGTGATATCTCCTTTTTCATCTCTAATTTTGTTTATTTGGGTCCTTTATATCTTAGTTTTGGTTAGTTTGGCTAAGGATTTGTCAATCTTACTTATCTTTTTTTAAAAAACAACTTTTCATTGAGTTAATCCTGTGTATCATTTTTTAAAATTCTCAGTTTCATTAATTTTGGCTCTGAACTTAATTATCTCCTGTCTTCTACTAACTTTGGAATTAGTTTGTTTTTAATTTTCTAGAACATTAAGGTGAAGTATAAGCTTATTTATTTATTTACTCTTTTAATATAGGCATTTAATGCTATAAATTTTCTTCTTAGATCTGTTTGCATACTGTCCCAGAGATTTTGATATGTTGTATCTTTGTTCTTATTTGTTTGTTTCTAAGAATTTCTTCTATCATTTCTTCTTTAATACATTATTCATTTGAAAGAGTATTGGTCTATCAAAAACATATACATACGTGTGTGTGTGTGTGTGTGTGTATGTGTGTGTGTATAAAAGAGTATTGTTCAAGACAAATCACAGAATAAATATGAATGGTCAAAAATATATGAAAAAATGTTAAACATCACTAGCAATTAGAGAAATGCAAATTAAAACTACTCTAAATTTCAGTTCACTCCAGTCAGAATGGCAATTATCAAAAATACAAGTAACAATAAATGTTGTCGAGGATGTGAGGAAAATATACTCTCATATGTTGCTGGTGGGACTGCAAATTGGTGCAACCACTCTGGAAAGCAGTATGGATATTCTTTAGAAACCTTGGAATGGAACCACCATTTGACCCAGTTATCCCACTTCTTGGCCTATACCCAAAGGACTTAAAATTAGCATACTATAGTTATGTGGCCATATCAATGTTCAGAGCAGCTCAATTCACAATAGCTAAGTTATGGAATCAATTTAGGTGCCCCTCAACCAATGAGTGGATAAGGAAAATGTGGTACATATACACAATTGAATATTACTCAGCCATAAAGAAGAATGAAATTTGGCATTTTTCTGGTAAATAAAATGGAACAGAATCCATCATGATTAAGTAAAATAAGCCAATCTCCAAAACTCAATAGCCAAATGTTCTCTCTTGATATGCAGATGCTGACTCACACTAGGTTGTGGCTGGGGGGAATGAGGAGCGGAGTTTCACCAAATTGGACAGGGGGATTGGAGGAAAAGGAGGGGGTTGGGAATGGGAAAGACTAGAATGAATCAGACATAACTTTCCTATATTCATAAGTGAATACACAACCAGTGTATCTCCACATCAAGTACAACCACAAGAATGGAAAGCTATACTCCATGTATGGAAGATATGTCAAAATACATTCTACTGTAATATATAACTAAAAAGAACAAATTAAAAATCAATTCTTAAAAAAACTCATCTGAAAAAGAACAAAGAATATTATTGTTCATTCTCCATGTGTTTATGTGGTTTCTATTATTTTTTGTTATTGATTTCTAGTTTTATTTAATTCTGATCCAATGAGATACATTGGTTTAAATTTAAATTTTTGTATTTGCTAACACTTATACTATGACACAGAATATAGTTTATTTTGTAAAAGGTTCCATGAGCTGCTGAGAAGGTAGATTCAGGCAGTTTTGGGGTGAAATATTCTTTAGATGTCTATTAGGTCCATTTGATTTATACTATTTCTAAGTTGGAAATTTTTTATTGATTTTATGTTTTGATGACCTGTCTATTGGTAATAAGGATATGTCAAAATCTCCCAGTATTATTGTATTGGGGTATATTTGAGATTAATAGCAAGGAGTACTTTTTTTGTATGTAATTGGGTGCACTGATATTTGGCACATATATACTTACTATTGTTATACTGCTTGGATTATTCCCTTTACCATTATGCAGTGGCCTTCCTTGTCTCTTCTGATTAATTTTTGAAATCTGCTTTGTCAGATATGAGAATAAAAAGTTCTACATGTTTTTGGACTCCATTTGCATGCAATATTTTTTTCCATCCTTTTACTTCCAGCCTGTGTCTTTGCCTGTGAAATGAGTTTCTTGCAAACAGCATATAGTTGGATCTTGTTTTTGATCCATTTTGATAATTTATGTCTTTTAATTGGGGAGTTGAGACCATGTACATTCAGTGTTGATATGGATATATGGTTGTGGTTTCCTGCCATTTTGATTTTTTTGCTGAATCTAATTCTGCCTTGATTTTCATTTAGTAGATTACTCTCCTATCGATCTTCTATACAGGAATTTTAAGATTTGTTTTTGGGTTCCTCTGTATGTAGTTTGAATATTCTTTATAATGATAGCTTAGTGCTCATGATTTCTTTAGTTTATCCTTGTCATGGAAAGTTTTTATTTCCTCCTCAAATTTGAGAGAGCTTTTGCTGGTCAGCAAACGTCTATTTTATAGACAGTCAACTCTTTTCGTGATGATTTCAAGTGAATTTTTTGGTTTGATTGTGTCTTTCATTTCCATGAATTCAGATTGGTATATTTTCAATATCTTTATTTCTTTGTTGAAATAGTCTTTCATCTCCTGTATTTGCTCACTTAATTAATTACTTAGGTCTTCTTTGAACATATCAATAATCAGGTTTTTAAAATAATCTTTTTCTGGAATTCCATGTCCTTCCATATCTATGGGATCTTTTGTTAGGGGACTGTGAATTTTGGGAGATTTGTTTTCCTTATGTTTTTAGAGGTCTTGGATTTACACATCCATCAACTGAGATGGATTCCTCTTGCCTTTACACATATGTCCTTTAGTGTGTAGTTATCTTTTTTGTTATGGGACTTCTGTTTTTGATATGTGAGTAGATGTTAAGGGTAGAACCCAAGGTCTCGCTCTGGTTGTTATTCCTTGGGACCTGGTTGTTTTGAGGTTTTTGTCTCCCCATTTCTAAGAGTTGAAGCAATGGTAAGGTTTAGGTGGAGCTAGATCATGTGTGGGGTGAAACACACAATTGTTTTGCTGAGTTGTATTTCTCAATAGCACGAGCTCTACTCTGTGATCTTAAAGTATTCCGATCATTTTCCATCCCCTCTTAGAGAGGGAACCAAGGATAGCATTAATGTGAGCAACAGATGTACAACCTTAATATACACATCCAGTGTCTACTTTAACACTAATTGTCATTTATATAGGAATGTTAAAGTTAGCATTTAGCATCAACACCAAGAATAAAAAACTGTGAACCAAATCAGGTGTCTACTAGGTCATCCACTGTATCCATAATTACAACACCATGAATGGGGTAGGAATTGCATAAACTATTTAGTCCTGTTATTTAGTGGGATTGCTATTTTTTAAGTAAGAGAAAATGGGGTAGGAAGGTGAGAGTTTGAAATATTTTGGAAAATTATCAGAGGAGAGATAGGAGTTAAGTAGCAGATGTTGAATGTAAACAAGAAATAATTAACTGAAAGTAATGAATAAAAGAGGCGAGGGAATAGGAAAATGTGGCTGTTAGTGGGGAAAGAGAATAAAAAATAGGAGATAGGTGGAACAGGAACCAAGGTATAAACAAACCCACAAATGTGAGATTAAAACTACTTGAACTCCCAAATAATTATATGCAACCGAAGTCAAATCCAAACTATTAATGTGAAGGTCAATTTATATAAATGTATATGTATTTTTCCAAGCCTGTTGGTGCATCTAGAGCACACACACACACACTTGAGTCAAGTATAATTTTTTGTGTGTGGCTATTTCAATCAGGTTCAGGTGCACTTCACAGGTCATAAACTGTGACTGTTGGCTTTATGTGATCCTGATTTGTCTCTGCTGACTGCCATGTCTGTGGTCAATTTCCACATCAGGATCTGTTCCCACTGAATCCTGTGTCCCATACAGAGGAACCCAAAAACAAATCAAACCAAAAAATTCAGTTAGTTTAACTGAATCCCTCCCACTACCAACTCTGTGCTTATTCAAATCAGCTTTCCTCTCTAATTCAGAGGTTCCCTCAAGCCAAAATGATCATTTTTAAATTCTGTGCCTACATTCCCCTTTTCCTCAGTGGCCACCAGCCAGGCTGTCATGTTTCTAATGTATTATTTCTTATGTTCACTTCCAAGTTTGAGTATCTATGCTTCTACAGTTCCTTTTACAGATTTTACATTTTATGCCCAATGGAATGAGAGAGATTCTTTAGGGGTGATAAATATGTAATACCTCCAAGCTGCTTAATTAGGCTTTTCAATAATGTATTTGTCAGGGTTTGTTGTTATTGTTATCAAAAGACACAACAAGAACAACTTAGAGGAAATGTTTATTTTTGATCAGTTTCAGAGGTTCAGTTTGGTTGGCTGAGTCCATTGCTCTGGCCCGAAGATGAGGTGAGCATCTTGGTGGAGGAAAAACTCAGGACACAACAGTAAGGAAGTTGAGTTTATATGTTGTCCCTTGTAAGTTGTCCCTACTTACAAGGGACAACATATAAACCCCACAATATTCTTTAGTCACTTACTTCCTTCAGCCATACCCTACCTGCCTATAGTGACCAGCCATCAATCCATTCAAATTATTAACCCATAAAATGGGTTAATCTACTGATTAGGTTAGTTTTCAAAATCTAATTATATCACCTCTAAACAATCCTATATTGTCTCACATGTGAGTTTGGGGAGAGGATGTCATCCCATTTCCAAACCATAACAATGTTAAAACAAATAACTGGTGAAAATAGAGAGCATGTTTGAGGCTTTGTATTAGAAAATTACACACACAAAACCTATGAGTTAAAATATGGAGTAAATTTTCCTCTGTATGCTTCCACACCTATGATAGTGGAGGGTATAAAAACAGTATTTATTTCTATATGTATTTTATACTGATGTGATCTACCTCTCTTAATTATAGTCAATTATTTTCTTAGTTGCTTATTAATTTTAAACTACATTTTTGTGTATCGTCATCCCAAACATGGTGAGTGTTGAGGGCCACAGCCAAGTCGGGATGACGCATGGCATTTTTGCCAGAAGTAGTGGTTGAGAGGTGACATCAGCGAGTTCTCGCAGAGTTCCTGTTGAGTTCCAATTGAGCTCTCGTAGGGATTCCTGGAGAGTTCCGATTGGTTGGGGAGGTGCCGGAAGAGGGATATTCCCGGTTGCTGGTTCCTGGACGAGCCGCATGGCATTCGGGAATTCTCCCGGGGAGTGTGTGTGGAGTGTGCTGGTGGAGTTCAGAAATAGTTTGTTCTTGCTTCAGTGGCTCGTGATTTGTGCCCAGCCAGACTGCGGCAGGTGAGAGTTGGGTAAGGAACTAATACATATGTAACAGACAAGGACAGTGAGGTTCAGAGACTTGATTGCCTAATACCACCCAGAAGATGAAGCAGAGCTGGGACTAGCCTAAGGTATTTCCTGAGCTCTGCTTCTCTTCCACCACTTTATATTCTGTTCAAGTCTCAGGACATCAAAGAAACATATTCTGGGAAATCTGTTCTGAAAGTGTCATGCAGGAGGATTCATCAGAAAAAAACTGAGGAGGCTACTGGAATACAGGCTGAAGATGCCTCCACACTAAAAACATGTGAGCTTGGAGGAGGCTGATATGAGCAATTACTTGAAGAAAAGAAAGAATTTGAGCAACAATTTGGGAAGGAGGAGGAAGCAAGGGATTTGAAGAAACCTTTAAAATTTTCAAACAATCAGGTACAAATAAATAGCGCCACTGCAGAGCAAAAAGGATTCATTAGAGAAAGAAGCTAATGAATTCAGTTCTGACATCCATAATATATTTGAAAAAACAGCAAAATATAAGGTGAGGTGCTTGTAAAAATTGGATATACAGGTTTATAGTTCAGTTCAAATGTTGGAAATGGAGATTTAAATCTGAATTGATTTTAGAGGACTTCATATTCCAATTTATTTTTAAAAAGATAATTTACAGCATAAAAATAAGTGGTAAATAATAAAGGGTATTTTACTGATGAAAATCATTGAGATTTTCAAAATCTCTCAAAATATTTCACAATTTAAAATTCTATAATCATTGTCATTTCTTAATTTCATCCTAAAGTCATTAACAGTATAGTCTCAATGCTTCTATCCTCAGTGGTAAATTAATCTTCTGAGGTTTAAGCAACCAATTTGCCTATTTTTTCCCCAAGAGGATATGTTCTTCTCCAGCTGTCTTCCAGCTATACATAGGCTAAATCCCTTTTGAAATGCATTAAGGGAGATTTTCAGAGATACAGTTGACAGATAATCCTCAACTGGATTTTAATTAAGGCTCTATGCAAAACACTGCCTGGTGTGTATATAAAAGCATGAACACATGTGAAAGAGAAGTTAAAGGCTGAAAAAGAAAACAGGTTGTTAGGATTCTGAGAGCTTTAGAAGTTAAAACTTCATATGTGAAATAAGAAAAGGCCCTGAAAAATAATTAAAAAATAAGATTATTATTGAAAAGGTGTGTTGTTAAAGCAAATGCAGAATAACACAGTAAGAATCATTTTGCATTCAAAACAAAATATGTTAAGGGCAGATAAGTAGGAAAAGGTAATTATTAACTCACAATAAAATATTCTGGAAGCATTGTGATATGCTTTTATACACAGGATAGAAATGGAAAAGCATGAACAGTACAAAAGTGAGAGAGAACCAGAATAAGATAAAATGGACAAATCTGAAAATGGAAGAAGTGAAGCAGTTCTCTTCAATTACAGAGACTACAGTGTTTAATTGAGAGGAAAAGCCTAAGAGAATGCTCTTTTCTGCAAATTTATTGCCCCTTTTTTCTTCTAAATCAGCATGTTCACAAAAAGGATGGGAAGAAGTTCCTTGTGACCAGGATGGTAATTCAACATACTTACCAGGACATTTTTGTCTAGGACAAATGCTAAATGAGACCCAGGGGTCACTGATACAATCAGGCCAGCCAGAATGGAGGTATGGCAGACTGACTGCAAAAGTGGTCACAATATCTCACCCAGCTCTGTATCCTTATCTTTCAAGTAACTTCACATTTCCTCAATTCAAGAGGTAAACTCCATTCCCACTTCTTAATTCTGGACTATAATTAATTCGGCCAAAAGAACACAACAGGAGTGTAATTCAGAGCCCGTTCTGAGACGAGGTCCCTAGATACTTTGAGCACCTCTGTCATGGACAAGTACCACCCACAATGGAGCAAGGCCTGTCTAGAGGATCAAGTACCATGAGGAGAGCTCAGTCCCAACAAACCTCGGTTCCAATATCCAGTTAACTCCCAGAAACTGAACTCTCAGTTCACCTGCAGCTGACAGGGGAACCCAGTGAAGATCAAAATGGCCCAGCTACATTCACTCCAGTTTTCTCTAAAATCATAAGCAAAATAAATAGTTACTGTTTCTAGCCACCCAATTTTGGTTTCTCGCACAGCAATAGTTAACAAACACTACTTACACAAGTGTGCTAACCACCTCATAAATGTGGGAATAACATTTCTATTGGATTGACCCAGCCCATTTGCACTGGGCAGAGTTAGGAAACTTTAGGATGTTACATCCAAAATTAATAATTGCCTATATTCATATTCTCCCTAGGAAATTAAAATCTTCTGATCTCAAATCCAATACTAACATAATCTCACACTTAGTCACCATTTTATGGTTTATATACTTGCACACACCATTTTCTTTAAATAAAACAAACTATGGAGCTCTAGCAGATAAGGTAGCATTATACTCATTTTACAAAGCAAACAAATCAAGTGGAAGGGCAAGTTAAATAACATTCACAATAGCAAATGGCAAAGCTACAGTGTGATTTCACCTATATATTCACTATTTCTCCTAGGAGATCTTATGCTAAAATTTTGGGTCAATATTGGCATATAATTTTTTAGGCATTTAGTTAATTGAATCTAGGAAGTTTACTTCTTATAAAAAATGAAGATAACATGACTTAGCTTAAGGGTTGTTTCGAGGGGCAAAGAGATAATTATGTGACACATAGCTCCAAGCCTAGCACGAATGTTAGGCTCTTGCCCCCATTCACCACGATAGGGATCTCTCCCAAGCTTGTTAACCACTACCCATGAGCACTGAGCATCACTTGAAATGATAAACTTTCAGACAAATAGAATAGGCAAATTTATTTCTATGGCAGACGCATTTATTATAGTTATAGAAAAATAACACTATTTAAAATCAGGGTAAGTAAGCAGAAGTATATTTTTCTCTTGCATACCCATACTCAATGTCAACATGATTTCAAGCTGTTCTTAATAAGAAACAAACACAGAATCAAGGTAGTATGCCAATAGAAGAGTATGTATTAAAGCTACATATCAGCCCTGGAAATCAGAAAACACAAAGTGAACTTGTGCAGCCATTTTCAACTTCAGTGTGTATCAGCCTCATCTTGACTGTGGAAAAAGCACCTTCAGGAAACTGAAGGCAAATTACCAGGTTAAGCAAGCTCTTGGCCTCAGAGCAGCAAAGAGACTGAGGGTACAAACTTTGCTTCTCGCAGAGGGGCAAAGACAAAACGTACTACAATGGAAAAAAACAAAAAACAGTCATTTACTCACTGTGACTTCTATGAGCCTCAGATTCAGGAATAACAGCACTATACTCACGAACGTTGTACAGGTTAGGTCAAATTTTGTGTTAGTGCTCTCCCCACCAATAACACTCAGCTATTATCATTATTTCATTATTTTAACATCATCATCATTATTTGATACACATGAAATTCTCCTCACTTCCTACTCCCAAACAGTCTTTATTTTAAAAGTCAAGCAACCATGTTCTGGGTCCAAGCTCACAGATTGTTTGGCACCACTTTTACACTGGTAACATTTTTACTAGCTTCTATCATTCTCTTACATAACACTTCAGTACATGATTAAAATGACAATTTTTATATTCAAACTGAGACAACAGATTCAAAGAGGAAAGGGAACCAAAGTTTTCAAGTTGTATGTTGCTTCTAAAGCATCAATAGATGAATGAACTTTGTTTCAAAGTGGCCAATTTTAGACAATCTCTGAGTTCCCTGTCGTTTTCTGAATATCAGGCTATTATAGATGAAAACATGGAGATAAAATACCTATAATCTTCATCACTTCCTATATTCAATATACTACAGTCATGTTTCATAGTTCATTCAAAGTTTTTGGCAATTTAAGTATCTACCTACATAATTTGAGGTTTTTAATATTCTAAAACATTACAGAGGGGCTTAGTTGGGCTAGGATATGGTTTTTTAAACCTGGCATGAATGACATTTTGGGTTTACAAATTCTTAACTGTGCATCTTATGCATTATAGATGTTCAGCAGGATCCCTGGGCTTTACATATTAGCCAGTGTAGCAACTTGCCATCCCATACCGGTTTTGACAAAAATGTCTCCAGACATTGTCAAATGTTTTCTGGGGGCCAAAATCAGCCCTAGTTTAGAACCACTGGGTTAGAATTTAACAGACATAATTGTAAACTCTGAGTGCACAGATAATACAAGACTCTACATAATATTACTAATGTGAAGAGTCTAGCACAATAATTTCTGCTATTGTGTTTATACTAGGGCACAGAGATTTTTATATAATATACTATTCAAGCATATAATCACCCACACATATCTATCTTTTTCCTACTGAAAACACTGGCATTAGGTAATTAAAAAAAAAAAAAAAAAAGCTAATCCAAAAATCACCTTTATATCACCTGGTATGAGAAAAACCTAGTCTATTAACAGTCACTAAATGGCCACCTAAAGAAATCACTGCAAGTGTCCTTCCTTCTGAATTCTAAGTCTCTCTTTCTCCACTTGCAGGCGTTCCTTTTCAATCTGTAGCTTCTCAGATTCAAACTTCAAAAACTGCAGCCTATCTTTTTCCAGCTGCAAGCGTTCTCGCTCAAGTTTTAACTTCTCTGTTTCTATGTCCTGTGGCTGAAGCATGGACTTTTCTCCTTGGCCAAGTTCATTTTCCAGAGACGGTTTCTCAGAATTGACTATCTGTAACCTCAATTTCTCTCTCTCAATCTGCAGCCGCTCCTTCTCTAGCTGCAGCCGCTCATGCTCCATGTCTAAATGGCGCAACCTCTCCTTCTCTATCTGTAGGCGTTCCTTTTCCACCTGCAGCCTTTCCGCCTCAATATCTAGTCGCCGCTTTTCCAACTCTAGTTTCTGTTTCTCTATGTTTACAAGCAAGTGGGGCTCATCATATGCAGACCTGGATGGTGTTGAGTTAAGGGTGAAAAACTCATCAATGTGGGGGAAGTCAGGAAGTTCATTTTCCCTCCTGGAATCTGGTATGACAGATGACAGCATTTCCTCCTCCTCCTCAATCTCAAACTGAGAAAAGAGAAAATGATTTTCAATGTTATTTCTACTTCACAGTAGCCAATTTGTTCAAATTGCTCTTAAAAGACCTTCTGTATTGTTTAAACACATAAAACCATTTAATTTGAATTGTGAAAACCCTTTACATTGAATTGCCAGATATCACTGAAACAATCAAGAATTATATACTTACACACACACACACACACACACACACACACACACACACTGGCATAAAATGTCACAGGCTAATACTTACTTCAGGACTCTGGGGGTCCCTTTCTTCTTCTTCCACTTTGACCTCGGTTAAGGATCCACCTGCATCCCTGAAATCTGCCACATTTTGCCAATCAAAATTTGGATCATTTCGGAATCCAATCTTTTCATCTATCTCTTCAGTAAGAGAGTCATCTAAATCAGATGTGGGAAGTGGAAACCCCGATCCAACCAGCTTAATATTTGCTTTCATCCTCTTTCTCTTCATAAGTGCTCGCCAGTCAAGGTACCTTCTTTTCACTTCTGTCCCTGTCCTCTGTTCTCCTTCTCCTACAGCATTCACACACTGTGCTATCTCCTCCCAAGCCATTCGCTTCATCACGTTTATTGTTGTATTGAGCTGCTTGGAAAAGATGACTTCTTTCCTTTTGGTAATTTCTTTCAAAAGGGTCTGAGTTTCTTGAACACTAAAATTGCTTTTCCTTTTTCTTTTTAACTGCTTCATTTTTTTTCTAATTAAATGGAGTTTTTACAGAAGATGTGAAAAGAAATTGAAGAGTGCTGCAAAGCACATGAATCAAGGACAAACCCTTGTTGGCAACTTAGTTTAAATCACTCAATTTTCTACTCATCTAGTAGTAGAGGCAGGCTGGATAATAATTCCTAAAGGGAAAAAGAAAAGTAAAATCAATCGATCAAACTTCAACTTCTGTTAACCCCAATAAGCCACATTAATTTAAAAAGAAACAAAAACCTACAACACTCTTTGGCTTAAAATTGCCTTCTTCTCTATCTTTGCCAATACTACCATGATCCCAGCTGCCATCTTCTCACCTGGAATGCTGCAATGGTTGCTCACCAGCTGCACTTTTGACCCACTTCCCACTGTTCTAGCTCCTTCTCTCTTTAAATCAACCTGTAGTCTCCAACTACACAGGACTTCTCTCAGTCATCTATTCCTTTCAAGTTTTTTCCCTTCTTCAAAGCCTTTGTTAACACACTGTTCCCTCTGCCTAGAAAATGGACTGCTTCCTTCTTGGCCTACTCAATTCCTCATGCTTCAGCCCCCAAATTAAACATGTTTTCATTGAAGCTTTTCTTGGTAAGTCAAACAGCATAAAGTCTATTCTACTTTTGTACTTTTGCTAAAATATGGCTCAGAGACTCCCTTTCCCACTTCATAAGTTTGAGGACAAGGATATTTCTGCTCACCATCACTTTCTCAGGCCTTAGTTTCTGGCATGTGGCAAGCACAACACAAATATACACTGAATGAATAAGGTGATCTGTTAAAAGGGCCATTTGGAATACTGAAAACAGGAAAACTGAAAGTCTAAGCTGTAAAATGAATAAAACTCAGAAACTGGTTTGAGACAATGTCTGTTCAAAAAAATAAGAATTATCCACATTTTACCACTTCAAAAATTAAAACTCACTTTTAGAATCTGTAAACTGAGAATAAAATTTCCTTAATAAAAACATAAGGATACAACAAATTAAAGGGGTAATGTAAAAATGGTAAAGATTTTTCCTCAGCCATCCCACCTATTAATCAGAAAAGAACAACATTGTTGATTAAAAGAAAAAACAAAATTTTAAATTTCTAAATATTTGGGGATCTAGGGTACAATTCTTAGTTTACCACTCTAATTCTGTCCCTCAATGCATACTATGACCTCCCCATTCCCTCAACCCACCCCCAACATCTAACATGAAATAAAACCCAGTTGAATGGTATATTTATTTCTAATTAATGCTTTTAATTATTTGATTTTCTTCATAGAATTTCTCAGCAATACTTTATAACATTCTGGCCACTTTTTATTGTAGAGTTTAAACATTGTGATTTAGCAAGTAACTAGGTATACTTTCAGTCTCTGTGAAATAATTTTTAAAATAGTCATGTGGCAAAATTTCAATATAAATTCTGAAGGAAAAAGAATCCTCATTCAAGCACTTAAGATCTAAAACAGAATGTTTCTCCAATTTCCAGATGACGTTTATGCTATAGTATCATCCAAGAGAGTATCTGAAACTTCTGAAAAAGGTCAACTTTTCTAGCCCCACATTAGACTAACTGAATGTGGAACGCTAGAGGTAGGACCCAGCAAATGTGTTTCAATAAGCCCTCTAGAAGACTGCAATACATGCTGAAGTTTGAGAATCTCTGAACAAGACCTATATATCAATCAGTAAAATGGATGTTTCACACATCTGGCTCTCTTGCCTACCTTGATTCCAAGTCTGATATAAGAGTAATTGGTTGGTGGAATGAATATAAAGTATATCAAAATCCTCATTGTAATGGACCTAGGAAATGTTTTTCTGGTATCCAGACTTTGCATTGTGGGAAGGTACATTAAGAAGGTTGGGACAGATATTCAGACTTGAGTCAGGAATTCACTTTTTTTTTTTCCTAGAGGCAGAAAATGAAACCATCTACTAAAAAGGTTCAAGTGCCTTGTATAATGTAGCACATACTGCTTTATAAATATTGGTTTAACTGAAAAAAAAAAAGAGAGGAATAAAGGTTAGAAAATCTCTTATTTGATTTTTAAAAGTATGTAAAAGAAAACAATGACTGAAAGAATAAGCAATACTTATAAAACTATATTTCTGACTTCAAATTCACTCAACGAATACTGCCATAGAATACAGCCTACATAATGAGAGGATGGAATGAGATTGCTAAAGACCTTTCCAACTCTCTCACTGCTTGACTATAAACTTTTCCTGACATTATGAAGAAAAAATACCAAATACTCATAAAGTTCCAAATCCTGTCATTTAGTCCCCACCACAGCACTGTATTAAAGATACCAGTTATTTCTATTTTTAAAACAAAATTGAAAGATTAATTTGCACACAGCTACTTAAATGACAGGATTTATATCCGAGTTCTCTGTGTCACATCTACTTCAACTTAATTATCAGCTTGTGACAGCTAAATCAGAAATGTGTTGCTGATGAATTTTGAGATACCACTTAGCAGATTTTCAAAAGGAACAGATTCCTATCTATGTGGAATGTCCAGATAAATTCCATATATAAGCAGAAAAACTCCAAACTTCAACCAGTTATGTTTTCCCTGTCATGTATTAAAGTAAATAAAAATGGAGAGAAGGCCTGAAGAATCCCTGAACAAAGTAATCAGTTAGATCTCCTAAGTGACCTTCCTTTGATTTGCAAATATAAGTGAAATACTTGGGCTACTTCTTGTAAATGCCACATTTAAAAAAAAAAAAAAAAAAAACTAAGGCCAACCAATCAGAAGCAGCCAACTTTTACAGTTATAGAATGATGGAGGCAACCATATAAATGTAATGCATCAAATATTTTCATTGCTTTACTTCCATGTTCATTCTATAAAAGCCTTCTCCTGGCACTTCCTCTGCAGAATCACTGAAACACTCCTAGTTTGGAGCTGCCCAATTTATAAATCACTATTTCCTCAAATAAACTTTTAAAAATTTTATTATATCTCAGTTTACCTATTAACCTGGTTTTCTCAAACACTTTCATGACTACCAGTTTTAAATTTTTACTGATGTGCAAAATATTTCTCTACTAATTCATGATGGAAATGGTACCTTCTACTAAAGCAAAAATAAACAAATAAGGTTAAATTTTTAAAACACACAAAAATCTTTTCTTTTACTGTTTGAATACTCTTTTACAGTTAAAAGTGGTTGCTAACTCCTCATTCTTAAACTTTACCAAGACAGCATTTATTTCCATTTCGTCAAACTTTTATTCATATTTTATCTTTTCTAGTTTCCGGTAATCTTTGTTCCACAGGCTTTGTGTGTATCTAGAAAAATCACCAAATATATGCCAAACACCCTATCTTTTTGTTTCTACTCACTCATGTGAAATAACCATTTCCTGAATGGCCACTTGCTGTTGAAACAGAAGTCAGAGAGAATGAAAAATTCTAAACAGCAGAAAATGTACTCTCAAAAAAATCAACCGTCAATTCCACAAACACATACAAAAAAGAGCAAAGTATATAAAAACAAAAACAGGACTACAAGCAAACTATGTCTGAAACAGAATTTCTCAAAGACATTTACTGATAAATTGAAATCCATTAAATTGGAATATAATCAGTGACAGCATGCTTAATATTATTCTATGTATATGCTAGCCTTTCAGTCAAATCTAAGCCTTTTGTCAAAAGAATATAAGAAAATATACTAACAAATTAAAACATCATTAAAAAAGACAGTACATATAGTTGTTATAAACACAAATTCTGGAGTCAGAATCCAGGGATTAGATTTAGATCTACCACTTCGTAGGTGGGGGGCCTTTAAGCTCTTTGTATGCAATTTTATTTGGAAAATAATGATGATAATGTTGTTTCAGAGACAATACAAGCAAAAAAAAAAAAGATTTAGTAAAATATGGAGAACAGTTACTGTCATATATTAAGCACTATTAAAAGCTTTTAAATTTTATTTCATCAAAGACAAAATGAAACAGAGGTCACAATATTGGTATTGTTCCAAGTAAGCTGAATGGGAGGTCTATGGTTCTTTATTACTATGCTTTATAATATATATATATATATATATATATATATATATATATATATATATATGATATTATGGAGCCTACTCATGAAAGCTCACAAATGCTAAATGTGTACATCTCAACTCTATTTTCACAGATGTCATGCTGGGAGCTAAAAATCAGTCAAAACACTATGGCTACAATATTTGCACATATCAAATAACATCCACTAATAAGATGAAAGAAATGGAAATGGTATGTTTTAACATTAGATCCCAAGCAAATTTAGTGAACATTTTAGAAAATAGTTTTAGAGAATCATATTTAACTAGCACTCAGGCCTAACAATCCTTTTTCAATTTAAGCTATCCAATAGGATGGGTAAGAATTCAGCTTTCCTCTAGAGACTGAAAATGCTCATAAGGTACCATGTTTATAGTGCACAATAAAAGAAATGAAGCAAACTGACATACATCACTAACCCAGCCTCAGTTTGCTGCTTCTTGGTACACTAAGTTGAAAGATAACTCAAAGGAATTACTGAAGTCAAACTTGGCTTTTTCCTTTTTTCATCATTTGTCCCACCACTGAGGACCTGGAAGAGGGTAGTCTACCTGCTCCAAAGACAGTATCTTCAATACCTGGTAGTATGCCTAACAATTAGGAGGATGTAAAAAATATAAAATTAAAAGAACGTGCTCAGCAGATGGGAAAAGAAAAAGAAACAGAAAATAAATGAAGGAAGGTAAGAAAGAAAAACTGAAATTTCCATGGGTACAAAAAGCTTAATATTAAGGGAAGAAGGCAATCTAAGTCAACATAGGCAAGAATCAGTTAGTGAAGACATTAGGTACTAAACTACTCACCTCATAACCATGCCAAAGAATTTAACAGTTAATAGGCTAAAAAAATTCTGAATTTTTTTTTTTTTCAGCAAACAGACTATCTTACTTCTTAGGGGTATCTACTGAGTATAAGCAGGTTATAAAAGACATTTTGAAAAACGGGATCAGAGGTTAGATGTCCTAAAAATAGAACAGAGAGCTAAAGTGACATCCAATTCCATATTAAATTATCTAAAATGTGGTAAGAAGAATGACTTTTTGTTTCTAAAAGATACAGACTGTTTCAGAGCATTTAAATAGTTTCTTGAACTATTACATTTTTAAGGTAAAAGCATGGTAAAAGTACATTCATCAATAGGGTACTGCATGAATAAACCAAATACTATGTTGCATGATGAAATATATGCACCATGTCATATTATTATAGACACAGCGTTAGCATATCGTCACCCCTGTATGGATACTATAGTTAATACAAGTCAACAAAAATGGGAAAGGAAATGTATATATACATGTTCATTTGTGCACATATTCACAGAGGCAAAACATGCTGTGCTAGACACAGAACATGCTATGCTAGACAGCAAGCTCACCAACTCTGTTCACCACCATTACTCGCTCTAAGGATCATGTGTATAAGTCATCACTGCTTTAACCATGTGACTGTTTGTTAGCCCATGGCATATTTTACTATGAGGAGATTAAAATTATGTTAAAAATCTACTTATGAGGGATTTTTATTATAGAAAATTAGATATTTTAAGTCTCACAAATATATATCTTACAAATTTATTGATATAAAAAGTAAAAATATGCATATATGTTTAAAAAATCTAAGTAATGGTACAAAATAAAGTTAAAGTCTCCCTACCAGCAATGTAACTAATAATTTCTTAAGATTCTTCCCAGAAAAATCATATGTGTTTATAATAGCATGTGATACTGTTGGTCCTAGGACTACAACTTAAATAACTAAGTTAAGAGCTAAGTTTGCACTTAAGAGCTAAATTTGCTTACCTTGCTCCTCCTCTCTTTATAGTAACCAATAAAATATGTGAACCATGCATATAATTTAAAATTTCCTAGTATCTACAGTAAAAATAAAACAAAGAGGTACAATTGATTTTAACAAATTTTATTTAACACCATATATTCAATATATTATCATTGTATTATGTAATCAATACAAAATTACTGAGTACTATTTCCATTTCCATTCTTGTTTTTTCACTATTTTTAAAATCCAGTATGAATTTTATAGTTACAGGTACATCTTACTTTGTACTAGCCACATCCATTTACCTAGTAGCAAATGGGCACATGCCCATGAACACACGCGCGCGCACACACACACACACACACAATCAATCAATCACCTAAGGAGTTTTTCAAAGTATCTATGACCAATCCCCATCTCTGACCATATAAAACAATTTTTTGCAATAGAGGCAAGCATTAAGAATTTAAAGTGATCTCTAGGTAATATTCATTGGCAGACAAAACTGAGAACAATCCTGCTTAGACAATCAGTGTTAAAAACCTACTTGTTCAAACATATACAGAAAAGCAAGGAGTACAAATGCTATTACTGCTAAGAAATTTCTTTTCAGAGATCATTGAGGAAAAATTCACCTACCACAAAAGACAAGGTAGAAAAAGTCAGTTTATTTGAGGGGTGGGGGGAATGCCTGACATAATGTTATGTCAGAAGCCAGAAGAATGTCTCTGAATCATAAGAACCAACTCACACCTCTATTTATTGGAAACACATCAACCAATACAGGTAAGTGAATTTAGACTTAAGAAACAGACTACTCTTCTGAGAATAAAGCATTCTTATAAGTAGAATGTCTTTAGACACCCATATCTTTATTAGAAATATTATGACTAACTTAAGAATATAAATCTGAAATATCCATTATCAGACTGAATAATTAAGAAATACTGCTTCATTTATCAAATATGTAGAGTCCCTAAAAGCCTTTCAAAGGCTTTCTACCGCACTTAAGAGCTAAGTTTGCTTACCTTGCTCCTCCTCTCTTCCTGTTATAAACTCATTATGGAGTCTTACCAACATACCATCATATTTACCTTTTCCAATTTTAACCATCACCCTAGTACCAACCCCAACCCACTTTTTCCAACAAACGTGTAGGCACAGTGCACATGAAATCAGTGGCAGTTATAACATTCCTCTAAATTCTAGAACTGTGTTGTCCAATAGAAATTATAAGAGCTATATATAAATTTAAATCCTCTAGTAACCACATTAAAAAAGTAAAGAGAAACATGTAAAAATGAATTCTATTTTATTTAACGCAATATATCCTAAATGTTATCCTTTCAACATGTAATCAATTTAAGAAATTACTGAGGTATTTTACATACTTTTCAAATGCCAGTCAGTATTTTATACTTCACATGTTAAATCTAGCCATATTTCAAGTACTCAACAGCAACGTGTGGATACTGACTACTACACTGGACACCACAGCAATGTCATGATCCCTATTTATTTGAGGACTATCACAGTTGTGTTCTCTAGCCCATCTCCCCAACTCCCATGGTGTCTGCCCTTTTGTCTAGCAAATGTCTACTCATCGTTTAGAACTCAATTTAAATGTCTCCTGTTCTAGGGCACTTTTCTGTTCTCATTCACATAAGTCCAATGTTCTTGCCATATACTTCTACTATCAGACTATACTACAGTCACTTATTTTACATTAAAAGCAACAGGAAATCAAAGCTAAATATATTACTCCTGTTGTCAAATAATTTACAATCTAGTGAAATTAGTAAAACATAGATGCATAATGAAATGCACATAAAAAATTATAATGAATCTGCAAAGTGAAGGTCATGAATACAGACTACATAGGCTTATATGCCAATTCCACCACTTAATAGCTCTGTGACAAGCAAAGTAACCTTTTGTACTTGTTTCCTCATCTATAAACGGAAATAAAAATAAGACTCATGATGTTTTAAGATTTAAAAGAGAAAATGCAATTAAGAAGTTTCAAAGATATAGTAAGCCCACAAGAAATATGTACTATCATTACCTCTTAGTACAGTAACTGGACATAGTAAGCAACTATTTCTTTACTGAAGATTAATGCTAATATATGAAGAGTACAATAAAGAAGTACTAACAAAATACCCTGAATATCCAGAAGGAGAAATCTTCGATGGGATCAAAAAGGGTTTTGAGAAGGAATTAGCTTTTGATGTGGGTCTTATACATGAATAGACTAATGAGGGAAACGAAAAAAGGTGAAGGTATCAGGAATTAAAGCTAAGAAACTAGGTCGGGGCCAAATATCAGCTAATCTTTAATGTTGGTTTAATAACACCCTGAACTTTGATCAGAAAATGTACTGAACAAGACAAATATAACTATGAAAGTTCACATTTTTTTGAAATTCAGGGTTACCTTTTATATGGAGGCACTATTACTATAATACTATACAAACTATAAGAACAAATACATGATAAACAATGACTGAAATTGTCAAGAGAATCCTAATTTATGCAGATAACCACCATCAGGTTTTATTGCTCTTAGAATCTGAGATCATTTCATCAATTTGGTGTAAATTTATTGGAACAGCAGAAATAGCAGTGCTTTTACCACCAAGTCAATATATTTTTTGACAACAGTCATTGTCAAAATTTGACAACAGTTGTTGCCATTTTCATATTTTTCCCAAGAATTTCTATCTCCATACTTCTAGCTTCTAATGTGGTGCCCCTTCAGGGACAGCTGCACTAAGTACTTCTTTCAAATGTTGTAGTCCCGCTAACGCTGCAAAGCCATGAGTGATCTATGCTGAGCTAATGAACTACTTCATCAAAACCAATATTAGAACACATCTTAGACTTCCTGACAGTCTTGGCTTATTGTGTGAAAAAAACCTTTGCATGAAAGCTTGACATTTTCGAAGTTAAAAAAAAAAAAAGGTGCCAGCCTCAGTGCATATTGTGTTGTTAAAATTTGCTAACACACATAATGGCTATGTTTTCAGGAATGCATATCTTTCTGTCTTCTTTATATTTTGGAAGCTTGGGTTTTCTGCCATCAAAAAATGTATATATTTATTAAGTTCCTACTATGTGTTAGACACCGAATATAACATGCCATAAAATGCCATCCCATTTTTGATTGCCATCCCCATCTTCAGAGGAGGGAACTCAATAGTTGCAATCTTTAAAACTTATAGACCTGTAATGTACAATCACAGAGAAGAGTCATTTTCCTGAAATCCCATCTCACAATCATTCTTTACTGTCAGGAAATAGGAATAATATGCAGTTCACTTACGTAATCCTCATGCAGATGACGCACCACCAAAACAATATTATAACAGGCAATTTTTAACAAGGACTAACAATTGAGAATGAAGTTCCGTTCCTATATTGCATGATAAGACATAATTAAGAGGTCTGAGAAAAATCAGGCGGTAAAATCTGCGTTAAAAAAAAATGAAAGGGTAAATTCATTAAGCAATTGGAGAAGAAAAGTATCACACACCTACAAAACTTCCCTCAATGTCCACCCCAATCCTCTTTAAAGTATGATTCCTGCTCCCCAATGTTCTTAAAGGAAATTAACTTCCCTCCCGAATAGTACGTTCTTCTTTAAAACTTGTAGGTAAACGAGTTTAGAAAAGAGTCGCCAGTCACCAAAGTATCATTCACCTGCTCCAAGCTGCCGCCTCCTGCGGGACTGCTCAGTAAACACCCCCTACGAAGAAACCAGGAGGACAGGATTCCCCCGAGGCCACCCAGGAACAGGGGGCGCGCACCTGACTCAGCCACATGATGCGGCTGCACCTGGTGAGAACCGGGGCAACTTGGAAAAGGATTCCTTTCTCCGAATATTTAATGGGAGTCCCGATTGGGGTGTTCAGAAACTTCCGCAGCCTTGTTACAGGGGTTTGGGCCCTTCTAACCCTCTCCCATCAGGGACAGCCGCGCTAGGTACTTCTTTCAAATGTTGTAGTCCCGCTAACGCTGCAAAGCCAGGGTCAGAGGCTGGTAGCGGCGAGACGCAACCTGCCGCTGACCCCGCCGGGACCCTCCCCCCATGCGAGGTCACCCACGGTCGGTGGAGCCTGTCACCCTCGCTGTCTCCTCCCGCACCGTACTTCTCACCTGCGACCCCGGCAGCACCTCCACAAGATCGCCTCTAAGGGTGGTAAAAAGGGACGCTTCATTAATTCCCCGCCCACCAACTTCTCACTCCCTCCATTGGCTGGAGTACATGCCGCTCATTAGATGCGGCTCATCCATTGGTCCGAAGGGCACTACCATTCTGGGCGAGAGCCCGCCTCAGGCCAAGCCTCACAATGGGAATCGAATCCCAAACCGGTTCCGGGTTAGTGCCCTGGAATCCGCCCCTTTGTGAGTCGCCTCCCGTTCTGCGCTCAGTCTTTGGTGCTTGTCTCTGTCAGTCAAGTGGCCTCTAGGAAAGGATTGGTCCCTAGCGATCAGCTTGCCGCGCTGTTCCACCTGATTGGAGAATTGGCCGCTCCATCTCCAAACTCTACTCCCGTCCTTCACCCTCGACCCACTGTTAAAAGGGAAGAGAAGAATTGACATTCTTGAACCTAACGGGCTTCCCAGGCCAGCATCAAGTACCGAAACAATTGCGACTTCCTTTGGTGTCAACCATTCCCCTGAGACTGACTTTGCCAAAGGTCACCGGTGACTTCCTTTTGGCAAAATCCATTAGTCACTTCTTTTACTTTGACTACTCAAAAATAAATAAATAAATACATAAGTAAAACTGACTTGTCGACTCTTTTTTCAGTGTTTTCCCTAATACGTACTGCTTCTGGTTTTCCTTCGTTTCAACCCTCTTCTCTATTACTCTTTGTAGTTGTCTCCTTCTCTGCAGTCTCCAGTTGAGGTGTGAGCTAGTGAACCTGTCTTCCCACTGCCTCTGTTCAGGCCCCTAATTCACTCTCACCAAAATTATCTCAGTAGCTTCCTAACTGGTACCATTCAAACAGTAGCCACGATGAGTTGCTTAGAGTTCGTTAGCATATGTAATCTCATAATCTTACCTTGAAGTGCTAACTCCTTAAAAGGCTTACAAAATCCTGAAAGGTAAGGCTCCTATTTTTCCCTCAGGCATCATATTCTCAGCATTCCTTACCCCAGTTTTTACTTCTTTCAGTTCCTTCACTACAGTGGCCTTGGGACCCAGTTTGCATTTCTGTATTTCTATCCAAAAGGTTCTTCCCTGCCTCTTCTCTACTATGCCCAGGATTCACTTTAGAAATTACTTCCTGAAGGAAGCCTTCCTTTCTTCTCCAACCACTGTACCTCCACTTCCAAGTTGTTCATCTAATGTAGGTTTGCCACATGAGACAGGATGCTAAGTTAAATTTGAAGTTTACATAAATATCAACTAAGTTTTAATATAAGTATGTCCCATGCAAGATTTGGAATTACTTTTATTTACTAAATCTAGCAACCCTACTCAAGAGAGCTCTCATCACAACCAGTACCTTTCTTCATACAACTCTTTTCTTTGCCTAGCAAATTGCCTAGAAAATAATTACTGAAAGAAGATTTGATAAATAAATGATGGAATATTCTTGATCAATGGAGAATCCTTTCTGGATATTGTAAGAGGAGTTCTAGGTCATAAAATAAGAAGCACGTGTGAAATATGCTCTTCAAAATGTAGTGAATAATCTTACAGATTTTTACTTATGACTTTATCAAAGAAACATGTTTATACATTTGCCTAAGTAGAACAAAAGAAAGTTTTGTTGTTTTCAGAAAATGCAGAAACATTTACTTTATAATTTTTGGTTTTGTTGTGGTGGATGCTTTTTGGCTGAACGTGATGAAAAAGTAACAGAACTATCCACTCCCATAATGACCAGGCACCTTCTCTCTGTCCTCTTCCAAAATCTATCCACCATTTGAATCTATTTCCTTCAGTATTAGGGATAAAGTCTAGAAGGAGTTAAGTATTGAGAAATTTTTTATTTCATATCATGAAGTCTAATCTTCCTCCAATTAGCCTCAGTCTCCTTGCTATTTACAGGATCTTTTCTGGATAACCTCACTATTTCTTCTAGCTTTATCTACTCTGAGTGGGTATGAACCAACATAAAGAGATTAAAGGTAATATCCAATATTAGTATGCCATTACCAACTTGATATTTTGTTCACTGAATTGATTTTTGTTAATATTAATGTCAAGCTAGAAATTTTACCCAAACTTACACACTTATTCTAGAACTGCACTACCCAACAGTAATGACCAAACAAGTCTTTGATATATAGCTAGTCCAACTGAATAACTAAATTGTAATTGTATTTAACTTTAATTTTAAAACAATTAAATTCAGTTATTAGGGATTTCCAAGTATGTTTGGGAAATGTGAGTTTTATGAATCTACTTTTCAAATATAATTTTTTAAAAAATCAAATACAGACCAAATAAAAGAAATAGTGTCTGAATTGAGATGTGCTGTGAGCATAAGATATATAGAGGATATCAAGACTTAGCATGATGTAGAATATTTTACAATGTGAAATATTTCATTGGTAATATTGTTAAAATATTATGAGTTGAAATTATAATGTCTTGCACAGTTGGAAAGAAAAGCATTTTTTAATTAATTTTAGTATTTTCCCATTTTATTGAGGTATAATTGACAAAAATGTATGTATTCAAAGTCTACACTATGATGATTTGATATACATATACATTGTGAACTGGTTGCAACAATCAGCTAATTAACACATTCATTACCACACAGTCACATTAGTGTTTATGTGTGTAGCAAGAAGGTATACTCTGTTAGCAAATTTCAAGTAAACAATACAATACTAACTATAGTCACCAACATTTCCCTATTTCTGCCACCCAACCTCCAGCTACTGTTCTACCCTCTGCTTCTATGAGTTCAACATTTTTTAGGTTCCACATATAGGTGAGATTGTATAGTATTTGTCTTTCATTGTCTGGCTTGTTTTACTTAGTCCTCCAGACTTATCCATGTTATTGCAGATTGCAGTATTTTCTTCATTTTTATGACTGAATAATATTCTACTATATGTGTATCACAGTTTGTTTATTTATTTATTCATCCATAAATACTAAGATTTTTTCCCCATATGTTAGCAATTGTGAACAGTGCTACAGTAAACATGGGGATGCAAATATTCTCCTGATTCTTGAGACTGTGATTTCAATTTTTTTGGCTATATATTGAGAGGTAGGATTGCTGAATTGCTGATTCTATGATAGTTCTATTTTGAATTTTTGGAGGAAACGCCATATTGTTTTCCATAATGGCTATACGAATTTATATTTCTACAATAGTGTACAAGCTTTCCCTTTATTCTACATCTTTTATCAACACTTACTTAAAAAAAACAATAGCTATCCTAGCAGGCATAAAGTGATATATTGTGATTTTGATTTGCATTTCCCTCATAATTAATAATGTGTAGCATCTCTTCATATGTCTATGGACCATTTGTGTATTTCTTTTGAAGAAATATTTACTAAAGTCATTTGCCTATTTTAAATAACTATTACGTTATTTGGTGCTTTTTTTTCTTTTTTTCTGCTATCCAGTTGTATAAATTCCTTATTAATTACATATATATTTTGAATATATTTTCTCCCAATCTGCAGATACCTTTTCGGGTTTTTGCTTGTTTCTTTGTTTGCTTTTTGGTACCATGGAATGAACCCAATGGTGCTTTACCACTGATCTACACTCTCCTGTTCATGATGCTAACTCTCATGCAGGGGCTGTAGCCCAGGAAAGAAGATTTGGAGCCTGGTAGGTGGAAGAAGATGCAAGATGCAGTTAGGATAGTAGACATACTTTATTCAGTGGTAGTCATAGGCTCCAGCCTCCAACTTCTAGCTTTAGCACCCAGCCAGTTCCATTTTGCCCCCATTTCACCATTAGTCCCTAAGTCTTTTCCATCGACACTTTTTATGTACAGGCCAAACACAGCAGGCACAAAGCCAACAGGTTACATCATTGGAGGCATGACCTTGAGTATATCCAGTGAATCAGAGTATTTCTGGCCTTGACTAACAATAACAGCAGATTTCTGGTTACATACTTAAAATAGCCCACAGGAAGTCTTGGTGAGGGAACCTAACTGTAGCCTTTTGGGGCCTACCCTAATACTAATATTAAAGAATTTATGAAGAAAAAAATTTATTTCATATAATTATGGAATTCAAGGTGAGGGTACACATCTGATGAAGGCCTTCTTGCTGGAGGGTACTCTTCAGAGTCCTAAGGTGACATAAAGCATCATACTGCAAAGGGTACATCCAAGACACAGAAGCAAACTGGCTTTTATAACAAACCCATTCTTAAGATAGCCAACTAACCCATGAATCCATTAATCCATGAATTACTCCTAATTACCTGAAGGTCACACCTGGTCTCACCTCTTTATCTTCACAATGGGAATTAAATTTCAATATTTGGTGGGGACTTTCAAACCATAACAAATTATAAAACGATGTTGAAAGCTTTTAAATCATAAAAAGCTTTTTTATGATTCTAAAAAATTTTCTTTGAATGCAAAAACAGTATGTTTTCCACAGAAATTCTTCCAATTATTTTCCTTTAGATTTTGTTGAGATACTAGCTACTTAGGGCTGGCAGATTTTTTTTTTTAAAGTTTCAAAGACAGTCTGGCGTCAATTGTTTTTCTCCACTGTATCACATTCTACTTATAAGCCTTGTTCTGCCATTCAAAAAGTTTGTTCTTCTCCATCAAATTATTCAGTTTATTAAAATTTTTTTTTACTTCAGAAGCAAAAGACCAAAAGTATACAGCAAAATGGGCCCCAGTTTGCAGTTTCCTAATTCCTTTCATTCTTATAATTTCTAGCCACCTTTAAGTACTTTGCACACATATCTTTTCTAAGAGATTTATAGTTAGGGAAACTGAGGCAGAGTTTAATGCATGTCACTATTTATGAAAAAGGAAACTGAGGCTCAGAAGTTAGGAGGCTTACATAAAATCACATAGCAAGGAAGTGGTGGAACTAAAAGAGAACTGCCTGATTCCAGGTCCTATGCTTTATTTAATCATTATGTATCTATTCTCCTTAGCAAGAAGCAGTTTTTTTTTCAAAGTTACTATAGAGCTGAATGAACTTTCACAAGTCTTTGGCAACTTACATAGCTCTTGATAACCCAAATACTTTGATCTTATGCCCACAAACCATACAACACTAATCACTGATCTTACAAAACATCTTTCTCAGGATGTTTGGCTCTGTTGCCTTTAGGATCTTTCTGCTTATCATTTCATGTGTTTTTGTTCTTTCTTCTATACTACCCCAACTCTATTACACTAACAATAAATTTCCTTTGTAACATCTCTAGTCCTACATTGCATTCTTACTACTCTCTCCCTCAGTTTACTTTCTAATTTCTGCCTATTTTCTCCATTGTTAAAACATGTAGCCAAAGTATGTTTACACAATTACATATAATAATTTTAAAATAATGTTAAGAATATCCTGGTTATCAGTCATAAGTGAGAAAGTAACTGAGTAGATCATAAAATATTTTCTTAAACACAAAAACCCATCTAAACTTCAAGTAATTACATTACCACTTTTGGGTTCTCTTTTGACTTATTCCACCATACTAAAAAAAAAAATTCTCCTCTTCTTTATGCATTAATATTGGATTTTAAATTTCAATAAATTTAATTTCATAAGTTAAAATTTTTCTGTATATTTAAGACAAAAGACTGAGTTCTAATAATAACAATTACTTTTATTCTACTTTCTGGGTTTTTGTCCTCCATTTTTTAATTTTTTTAAGCTTTTTTTTCTTTTCAGTTTGATTAAAGTGTAGCAAAGTGTGTCTCATCTCATTTGTGTCTTAGAGCTAGAAACCATTCTAATGCATCTTGTATACTAATAGCATTGGACCTTCCTCCTGCTTGAGGGATGAGAAAGGCTGTATCTTAATAGAATTTGGAAATGGTGTCAGAATCTGAGGTTTTATTTCTATAGCAACAGAGAATAATAGAAAGACTAAATGTCAAACACATTCAATGTTGCCATAGTAACAAATCAGTTGCTTTACAAAATATGTTTACTATTCCATTCAGGTTACTTTTTCAAATATGCTCATCTATATGAATACTCAAAAGGGAGGAAAAAGTTCAAAATTATTTAAGAAAAAAGAAGGCTTTCAAGAGATGAAAGCAATCTATTTTACTGTCGATTATTTAATTTAAAAAAACTCGGAGTCCACCCCCCAAAAAAAACAAAGGCTATAAGGGAAATAGAAATTCTCATTTCTATTCCAATAAGTATTCTTCCTATTTGCAGTCAGAGAAATTGAAACATAGAATTTAAAACATGTCTGTATTGTCATTTCATGATATTTCAAACCATTTTCTTGGAGCTTTTGAAAACAGGGAATTCTGCCATATTAAAATGAAAAAAAAACTTTTACTTTTTAAAGCAGTAGCACTTAAGGGTGCATGCTTGCCAGGCAGGTGTGGTGGTCCTAGATCAAATTAGTTGAACAGGCAATAGTTCATTCTGGCCCTTCCAATTGTCTTCCTTTTCCTTATAGCACCCTCCTTCCCTTTCTTATAAAACATTCTCATTAAAGTAACACATCAAGACCTTCCCAGCTTCACAACTTATTAGCAGTATGATTTTTGTAACTGTCTCTTTCTTTCCTGTAATTATTTCCATTAGACTAAACCCAAGGAGGACAGGGGACATGCTCACCATTAAAAATGAAGTTTCTAGCACAAGGTCTGGTGCATGATAGGATATAATAAATATTAGTTGAATGAATGAGCTTCCACAAAAGAAAAAATCCTTTGTTTTAGTCTCTTTGAGATTCTACCGCATGATTAAAACACCAAATTGAAAGTAAAGTGTAGACAGCAACAGCCTAATGGATTCCTAAAATACAGCATGATTTAGAAATGACTGGCATTGTCAGTTTCACTTGGGGTGGTGATTTGGGGGTACTCATGATAGGTTTATTCTACAGAAGCAATGTACTAAATGGCAGTTACATTTCTGACTTGTCTATCAGATGTAATGCAAGCAGTGTGTGGGCTATAAAAATAATAGTACTTCTATTAGACTAAGAAAAAGTAGGTCCTAATCTCCATCGTGTGGGATTAGGCCCCAACTTCCTTAATAAGACTCCTGTGTTGCAAGAATTAAAATAAAGAGTCAATAAATGGGATGGACTCAAACTAAAAAGCTTCTTCTCATCAAAAGAAACAATCTGTGAGGTGAATAGAGAGCCTACATCTTGGGAGCAAATATTTACCCCTCACACATCAAATAGAGCACTAATCTCTAGAGTATATAAAGAACTCAAAAAGCTAAACACCAATAAATAAATAAATAAATAAATAAATAACCCAATCAATAAATGGGCCAAGGACCTGAAGAGACACTTCTCAGAAGATGATGTACAATCAGTCAACAAATACATGAAAAAATGTTCACCATCACAAGCAATTAGAGAAATGCAAATCAAAACCACTCTAAGATTTCATCTCACTCCAGACATTTCATCTCACTCAGACTATACCTAAAGGACTTAAAAACAGCACACTACAGGGACACAGCCACATCAATGTTTATACCAGCACAATTCACGATAGCTAAACTGTGGAACCAACCTAGATGCCCTTCAATAGATGAATGGATAAAAAACATGTGGCATATATACACAATGGAATATTACTCAGCAATAAAAGAGAATAAAATCATGGCATTTGCAGGTAAATGGATGAAGTTAGAAAAGATAATGCTAAATTAAGTTATTCAATTCCAAAAAACCAAATGCCAAATGTTTTCTTTGATGTAAGGAGGCTGATTCAGAGTGGGATAGGGAGCGGGAGCATGGGGGGAATAGACAAACTCTAGATAGGGCAGAGGAGTTGGGGGCATGTGGTTATTAATGATAGTAGTGGAATGCGATGATCCTTATTATCCAAAGTACAGGTATGAAGATACGAATTGGTGTGAATATACTGTGTATACAACCAGAGATATGAAAAATTGTGCTTTATATGTGTAATAAGAATTATAATGCATTCTGCTGTCATCGATGAATAATAAATAAAAAATAAATAATAGTACTTCTTCCATAACTTCCAATCCATTTACTGAAATTATTTCAATTGTTCAAAATTAATTTGTTTCAGGATTGCATGAGCTTATCACCATCAGCCAATAGTGGTAATGCTGGCAACAGGAAATATTTCTAGGTGCCAGTAATGTGTAAACATGACCCAGCCATTCCTGCCTTTGAAAAGGCATTGAGAAGACCATGAACTAAAGATTGAGAATAGCCTCTAGAAACTGAAAAAAGTAAGAAATTAATTTTAAACCAGGGTCTCCCATGGTGGAATTTTGACCTCCAGAAATTCAAATCAATAAATTTGTGCTGTTCTAAGCCAACAAGTTTGGGTTCATTTCTGACAGCAGCAGTAGGAAAATGAACTTTCAAAGAGCAGTGATTCTGAAATGATTTTGTTGTGGTCCACTTAACTTTGAGTTAATAACTCCTAGCTCACCCACTATAGCTGTTCTGACTTCCTTGTGAGCAAAAGAACTCCAGTCATATTGAAGAGGAACAAAATAATAGTAATAATGAAAAATAGGAATAATTTTAAAATGAAAAAAATTGTAATAATAAAAATTTTATGAATATGAATAAATTAATAGTAATAAAACTATAACCAAGTCAAACAAACAAAGATAATTGAAAAATAACAGTTTTTCCTCTAGAACATTTGGAGATTTCAATGACCTGCATATGAATGTACACAGAGGAAGTTTGAAGTATTGTCAAGCATTTTGTGAAATTGGACTCTTAGTGAACTCATGTTACTTTTATTGAGCATCAAGTTTTATTAACTCTTAACAACTAACTTGGTAGGTTACTTGAAATTACTCTTATTCATTTGAAAAACTAGAGTCTTTGAAACAAACTTTTATGAACCAAAAGACAACCCTTAGTTTTCAAACACCTCTAAGGTGAACAGTAGGAGACCAAACTGAGAAACAGTACATAATTATTCTCCCTGCAAGTCTTAGATAACAAACCAGAGAGGAAACTGGATAGGGAATGTCCCCTCGTGCTTAAGATGAAGAGCCATGAGGAAGGCTTAAATGGTGAGATGAAATAGAATTTCAAATTTTGATTCTCTAGAGATAATCCCATTCACCATGTAGACCATTGTAAATTAATTTCTTTACTTGGGGACACCTTGGTTTGAACTTTTAGTTTTTCATTTTATCTATAAATATTTTTAAATGTATCTCCAGAAAAGAAGGAACTATATATTATTATGATACCCTACACAATTAACAATTGTCGAAACCTAATCTAGGTATTAGAGTTACCCCGCCAGAGAAATCAAATGTGGTCATGATGTGATTTACATGCTGTGTTTTCTGAAAGTTCCCTAGAAATATGACAACAAGTGTTCCAAAGAATAATATGGGAACTGCTGACTCACAGGAATATAAAGTCTTCATAGGTGATCTATTCAAATAATTGAATATTTGAATCCCATCTTTTCAATACCACCTAGAATTTTCTAGTAAAATTTCCCCAATTCTTTCGTTAGTTCTCATAATAGGATTTTTAGCCTCTTCACACTTTAGTCCTTCAGAATACTTCTCTTCTATTTTAAAATATGATGTGCCATATTATAAATACAAAAACAATATTCTGAATGGAATCTCCCCATGGCAGAATAATTAAACCAACATTTTCCTTATTCTCAATATTATGCTTTGATTAAGATAGACACTATTATATTATTAATATTATATATCAATCTATTGTTTGTCTGTTTTAATTGCCACATTTATTCATTCAACAAAAATTGGTTAAAGGCCTGATTCAAGAACAAATAAAATTCTCTGTTCTCATGGAGTTTATTCTCTATGACCTATACTGTTGACGTATTCATGTATAAATCCCAAATTTATTTTGAACTCAGTTTTAAATCTCCTTCTCAGCCAGGTTCTGCCAGCTTTATACCACCCATGAGCTCTTGTCTGTGTGGTACCTACTTCTGCTCTGTTCTTAAGGCATTTTAAAATATTTTGTTTATTATGTGTAAGAGTTGCCATTATTTTAAAATACACAAATCTTTAATGGAAATACTTTTGTGCAGTTTTCATATTGTTATCATTTAACTCAAAACTATTTCCTGTCCTTACTAAAAACCACAACAACAAATAAAAATAAGCAGGATTATATGCCCTACAAAACAATAATAAAAAACAAGCCTAAACAAAGACATAACTTCAGCACTTTATGAAGAATGAAAGGAAGATGGAATTATGTATAAGAGAAGGAATGCCAGTATTGCTTTATAATTAATTGCTCAACGACAGTAGAACACCACTGAGATATTTATTAAGAAGCACATCACTCTGACTTCTCTGTTGGCTATTTGATTACACTTGTTTCCATTCATGCGTGTGGACTTGGGACATTATAAATTATGCCATAAAGAAAGCTGAACATATTTTTGTTTTATGTGGAGAACAAATGATTTTGCAGCATCACCGTCTAAAGTAATAACTGTAATTTTAAGCCACTTTTCATGAGACACTACTTTTGCAAGGATTTAGGTACACCTGAGGTCATTCGATTCAACATATATTAGTCCATAGGAAGTTTCTCCCAGTTTGACAAAAGCAAGGGCCTATTCAAAGTTCTGAAATGACTGGTTATATTTCTCCCTCACCCCAAATCTACCCAATCTTTTTGATTTTCTTTCTTCAGTGTTTTTTAAAACGGTTCAACCCCATCTCTTCTGTGTTCAGATTCTCATCTTTGCCTATAGAAAAGAGCAATTCCCCAAATAATCTCATTGCTCCAATCTGTCTCGATTTCTGTTGCCAAGATTTCATAGTTTGGAGCTAGATCCACCTTGTCGTGCTCTTCCTCAAGCATTTCTTATACTGATTCCTGTTCTTTTCCATACCCTAAGTAGAATCTCAGAACTGCTGAGTCTTTACAAGATAATTTCCAAATTTTCTTGCCACCAACTAAGCTCTTGCCTATACCTTTTATGAAGGTTTTGATTCTTGTGGGATTTTTGTCTCTTTGTATTATTTACTTAGGAAAGAACCCAGAGGAGATTTTAGGCTATGACATATTTTAATGAATGGGTTGGCTCCAGTTTCTTTGGCAGAAAGAGGTGGTACAGTATCTGGGACAAAGTATTGGACATTGGTGAGAACAATGGAAAGAAGAGTGGAGACACTGCCTAACTAGCAAAACAAATAAACTTCAGGATATCACAGGAAGGGGTTTATGTGGGAAATAGTGAAGGAAGAACAGGCAGAGATGGAGATCTGGTTGGTAGTAAGTTGGGCTAGTTAGTTATACAAAGGTGTCAGAATTGCAGCAACACAGAAATTTTTAAGAGGCTGTGTTAAAGAAATATGCTATGGGCTGGGACTGTAGCTCAGTGGTAGAGCACTTGTCTAGCCCATGTGAGGTACTGGGTTCAATCCTCAGCACCACTTAAAAATAAACAAATACAATAAATGCGTGCTATCCATCTATAACTACAAAAAATCTTAAAAAAAAGTGGTGTACTATGTTGGACAATTTCTCTAAGCATACTTAATTCATATGGTTTAGGAAAAGCAGTCAAGATTTATCTAATCATTGTGTTCTAGAATTTAATCAGAGGGATATATTTTAACCATTAAAATTCATGTTTAAAATCATATGCACTGATTGATTAATTTGTGGTGTAGTTCCTAGAGCAGTTTATTATAGTCTAAACATCACTGAATATAGATTAAAGGAGATTTGAGTTTGTTTCAGATTATATTCTGCAAAGATGACTGCAAGAGTTTCTCCCAACCTCCCTAGGGTTCTTCTTCACTGTGACCTTACCACCTCTGGATTAAGAGAAGTCTATTTCTCTTTCTTGAAGCTGGACAGGTCTTGTGACTATCCTGACCAAATCAAAAGAAAAACAAACAAACAACTAAAATCAACTCAATGACAATAATAACAAACTAGCAGAAGTGATGTTATGCCAGTTCTAGACATAGCTCTCACCTGGAAATGACAGCTTTCTTTTCAGCCTCCATAACAGAAGTGTGACCACCTGAATTCTACCAAGCTGTGAGAAGCCCACATTCTATGGAGAGGTCCTAAAGGAAACGACCTAACATGGAGAAGAAAAGATTCCAAGAAGCACTTGAAAGAGTTGGCAGACAAGTAAGTGAAGAAACCGTCTTGGGAGTTGAATCCTCAAGATCTGCCCCAACTGGGCTGGGGATGTGGCTCAAGCGGTAGCGCACTCGCCTGGCATGCATGCGGCCCGGGTTTGATCCTCAGAACCACATACCAACAAAAGATGTTGTGTTCGCCGAGAACTAAAAAAAAAATATTAAAAAAAAATTCTCTCTCTCTCTCTCCTCTCTCACTCTCTCTTTAAAAAAAGAAAAAAAAAAAAAAAAAAGATCTGCCCCAACTGAAGCTTCATTGATCAGAAACAAACCACATAGCCAAAGCCTTCTGGAACTTCTGGAATCCCTTTTTCTTTTTGGGGGTGGGGGTCCAGGGATTGAACTCGGGGCACTGTACACTGAGCCACATCCCCAGCCCTATTTTGTATTTTATTTAGAGACAGGGTCTCACTGAGTTGCTTAGTGCCCCACTTTTGCTGAGGCTGACTTTGAACTCACTGATCCTCCTGCCTCAGCCTCCCAATCACTGGGATTAAAGGCATGTGCCACTATGCTCAACTCCTTCTTGAATTCTTGATCCACAAAATGAAGAGGGGGAGATAGAGTACTGATTCTAAACAACTAAATTTTATGGTACTTTGTTAAATAGTAATAGATAAACAAAATAAGTTTTTTTTCAGTTTCTATTGCATGGTAATTTGGTGACTATAAACTATGTTTGCTTGTTCCTTGCCTATCTGCCTCCTATACTTGCAATATTAAAAAATGATAAATATGAGAAACTGTGATAGAGGCAAGAAGCTATTATTGCTCCTTGAAAAAATGTGTCCTGTTTGTAATACTGATTGTATATGTCCATTATATAGGTTTTCATTACCTTATTATTGTTCTTTCCCATATAAGTATGTATATTTGAGATGAGGTCATTATGTTTCTTTTGTAGACTCTGAGGTAGCTTTTAATTTAGGTTGACTGCCTTTTATTAAAATGAGAAATGACCCTGTTGTGTTATTCTAATTGTAATCTTTTAAGCAATTTCTAGTATTTTTCTTTCCAAATATATTTTACATTTTATTCCAATATGATGAGGAAGCTTTCCTATATTTTTTAAATTATCAAAATGATTTTCCAATCATTTGAATAAATCACAAAGCCTTAAAGGATTTCTATGGTTCACTGTTTCTTGACTAAAGTAATTTGAAAGAGGAAATAAAAATCAATTCTATTTCTCTAAATAATAGGAGAGTGAAGGAGAAATCAAAAAAAGCAGTAAAATTATATAGGCTGTTTGTTTTTATTTCTGTAGAGCAAGCATATTTTAATTTATAGTCAGCTGAGATATTCAATCTGTAGAAATGGTCAATAGTGCAGTTCAATCATTCTCAAACTTTAAAACATTCTAATTAATGAAGGAGAAATCACTTTTCAATAATAATTCCCATGAATAATTGCTTAATGATGTTGAACAAAGGCTAAATGTGTATTTCTTCCAATAATAAAATAGAAAACATGGACCAAATAAACTTTCCAAATTGCTACTTCTAAATATGGTTTCTGGGAATTGAATGTTCTAGTCAGTTCAATACTCTAGTTAACAAACTTTTCATTGAGAGTCAGTATGGTTTCAAGACAATAGTACAAGGTTCTTCTCCAACTTTATCCTCTTAAGTAGTTGTGTGTCCTTGGCCAAGGTATATAAGCAAGCAACAGTTTACTTATTTGTAAACTGATAAAATAGAGATTTTACTATTATGATGATTAAATGATTAATGTAAAAAATACCTATCATTTTGCTTTATATTTCAGAATTTTAATGGAGTTTGTTGCTTCAGTATCTATCTTGGAGGCAGCACTGGCCTGGGTCTCTGACATCAACCTTGTTACTTATAAAATTACCTTTATCATTGATACTCCCCCACTATTTACTATTGCTCCTGTTAGGTCAGACACAGACCTTCTCTTCACTTAAGGTTGCTGAAAGTATAACCTCACATTTTAGATTTTCAAATAGCTTCCTCTTCTAGATAAGCCTCCTTGAAGCTTAGTGTGTAGAAACTGGAATCCTGACCCCAATCTACCTCTACCACCCACCTGTTACCACAGATCCCAGTACTAGAAGTTAGATCAGTATTGTTCCTTCCTCTACCCATGTGACAAACACACAATACACAAGACACTTCTTTGAGACTCTTAATTTTAGTATCTCTTACTTGAGAGTTTCCACATCTGTAGCTGAATTTGACCAGGATTCCTAATGACCTAGACCTCCTCATATTGGACTTTCCAGTAGGTGTGAGCTCCCTTTTGAAGCGTTTTTTGGGACATCACATCTAAAGATTCTAATTGCTTGGAGACATTTTCTACGAAACTGTCTTTTTGAACCTGCTGGTATCTATGAAGTTGTCTACTGCATCAAGATCTGTGGCTAGGCTTGCCTTGAGAATATCACACAGCTATTCAGTCTCGGCCTACATATAAAATGTTTAACTTTTGATTTGCATTTATAATGTGGTTAAATAAGCCAGGACAAAAAAGTGGGGGGGGAGTGTCCTAAATTATATTCCTTTTACTAAAATACATTTTAGCAACTAGGCCACACATATTTGCATGTTTAAAAATTAAATCAATACAGTAATCAAACAAAATTCCATTAAGCTATGAAAGAGCAGAGCTAGAACTCTATGTTGTTTTAATGCATACATTTAATTATCAAGGGATAAAATATTCAGAGGAAAGGCTGAATGAGTCCTTGGTTTTAAATAGATTTAACCTTGCAAATACTATGTGTATATCCAGCCTCTACTGACAAAAATAAATAGTAAAAAATGCAATTTACCAAAATATTCAAGAACAAAATATTAACTAGTGTTTCAGTAATGCTGAAATATTACCATTAAACATTCATTGAGCAGCTACAGAATGGAACACACTTTATTAGGTAGTTTGGGACCCCAATAATTTTAGTTAGAGCAGAACTGGTCCTCAGGAAGTTCAAAATGAAATAAAGAAACAAGGAGGTAAATAATAGATATAGTATAAATATATTAATTTATTTAATATTAAGTATAAAATTTGTTAGATCATTGAGCAAAACTACTATGTAAAAATTGTTATTTCAAACTGTTCTCTGTATCTACAGATATGAATCCTAAGTTGAAAAGCCATGTAATTATATTTGAAAAGAAAATTTTAAATGTCAAAATTAGAAACAAAATCAATAATAAAAACCTCACCTTTATGTGGTTCCATTATGAGCCTGGCACTGTTGGAGAGGTTCTTTTTATGCTAACACAATGGATTCTCACAGTGATCCTATAACAAATATGCTAGGATTATTTTCATTTTTCAGAGAAAGAAACTTGAGTCACTAATGTGGTAAACAATGTAGCGTAGAGCTGTCTGGCTTCCTATACCAAATTACTACTAAAGGGAATGAATAGCAAAAGAGTAATGACTTGTTCAAATAAAAATAATTTTACATTGTAAAATTGATTTTTAAATTTCTCAAATATTCACAAAGGACAGTATAGTACAGAAAACATTAGTTTCAAGAAGAGTTTTGAAAATAATCTTTTTCTTATAGGCATTTTTCTGATGAAGTACCTACTATGTTATTATGGACTAATGTGTTAGAAGGAATTAGTTTGTGTATTATATTTCTTTAGAGAAGTAATGTTGGTCAGAAAAATGAGAAGGAAAGATTAGCAAAGGGGAAAAAAAGAGTAATTGATGAAATCTACAAAGGCCCACTTCATTTTCTTGAAAATTTGTCCTGAAACATCTTAAAATTTGATTTACTTTTAAGGTTACTAGACAGAAGAAAACTTCATCACCTGGAACAATTAATGTTGGCTGTCAAACTACTTCATATTGTATTTAAATTAGTTTTGTCATTGGTTCTGATGTTGGGAAAGATAAAATATGCAAGTATCTAAAGCCTCAGTCATTCAACAAATATTTACTGAATATTAGATTATATAATATTTATTATATTAGTACCTAAGAAATACTGGGTAAACTAGAGGCTGGAGATGTATCTGTGAAACAAAACTGACAAAAATTTCTGACTTAGCCAAACTTAAAGTCTATCAGATGTAGCCATGAATAAGGGATGGATCGCATAGTATCGTAGAAGATGAGCAGTGCCCTGAGATAACTAAAGGAAGAGCAGAGTGTGATGGGCTGCAGGAAGGGGATGGTTGTAGCTTTAAGTAGAATGATCCTGAGTTAAGTATCATTGAAAGGTGATATTTGAGATTAGCTTTGAATAGGGGGATGGATTTAGCCATGCAAATAGCTGGGGAAATATTATTTCAAACAGAACAGCTAGTGCCAAAGCCCTTGGGAAGAAATGCTTATGCTGAATGAGGGTAAGAGTCAAAGAAAGAAAGTCAGAAAGAAAAAAGGGAATGGGTACACTTCATTGATGGTTTTCTTAGAGAAATCTGAAGACATGAGAAGGCTTTGAGCCAAAAAGAGGCATGATCTGATCTACATATATCTTACTGGTGTTAACTTGTATAGGAGTGTAAGTGTAGCAATGAGACTAGGTAAGAGGCTAATAGAACAAGTCTTCTGTAAAAGAGAAGATGTTCTGTATAAGATTGAGGAAAAGGACATGGTGATTGTGGTTATTCTACAAAGGGGGAATCTACATTTTTCCTAATGGATGGACATAGAAGGATATGAGCAAACAATGTCTACAAAACCTTTGGCCTGAGAAACTGGCAAGATGGTGATCTCATTACTGAATATCTTGGTCATCAAAGTTTAGTTTTGGAAATCTTGCTTTATTTCCTCTCTTTCCACATTTTTCTTAGAGTTGTAAGTAATGATGGGATTTGTTGTTACATACTCGAATATGCGCATAATATAACAATACAATTCGACCAGTATCACTCCTGAGTGCTCCCCACTTCATCCCCACCTTCGACACCCTGGTTCCTTCCCTCTAGTAATCTCCCTTTGATTTTCATAAGATCCCTGCCCACCATGTTCCCCCCTTTTCTCTCTCTAGTTTCCACATATGAGAAAAAACATATGATACTTTGTCGAGAGCCATCCATGGACTATGTGTGGAACAAATTGGCATGGAAGCCCAGTGAATAGGAAAATCTGATATCTGGGAACTTCCAGTGGAAATCCTACTGTTTAAGACCTCCTATACACATGTGATCTCCCATTCAGTTCTGCCAAAAAGGTCCCACACAGCACCGGAGAGGGGGTGACCCACTGCAGCCACCTAGCCATACAGCCTCTCAGAGATGGGTGTTGCCTAACAAGATGCCAATCAACTTATTGTACAAGACACCATGAAGCAAGACTCCACCCCTGAAACCTTATCCCTGACTTTGATGTACCCCCTTAAATAAAACCACTGGAGTCATTTTCTAATTGTTCAGTTCTAGCTCCTGTGTGAGCTGGACCTATCAGGTGCTCTGCTTTTAAACCTATTCTTTGACTCTCTATATTTCTTCACTAATTATTTCAGACTCTATTTTCTCAGGTGGCTTATCCCCTCCTGAACAGTAAAAATTTTCCTGGCAAGGTGCTGGCTGCCTTGCAATAACTCTTGACCTTTTGAGTTTGGCTTATTTTGCTTAACATAATGATCTCCAGTTCTATCCATTTTCCTGCAATGACTTAATTCCATTTTTATTTATGAGTAAATAAAATTCCATTGTGTATATATACCACATTTTTAATCCATTCATCCATTGATGAATACCTAGGCTTATTCCATAGTTATTGTGAATTGTGCTGCTATGGACATGGGTATGCATGTAGCACTATAGTATGATGACTTCAGTTCTCTAGGATAATACTGAGGAGTGGTGTAGTTGGATCATATGGTGGTTTCATGCCTCTGGAAATCTTATGTTTTTAAATAGCAAACATTTAACAGGAGATATTGTGTAGGGTTTTTGGTATATGAATTCAGAAGAATTGTGGATTAGAATCATACACGTGTGATCCACCAACAAATAGATGATATCTAAGCCCTTGAGTCTGGATATCAGCCAAGGAATAATTATAGATTAAGAAGATGATATGTCCAAGGCTGATGCCTGGGTTACTGTAACATGAGTTCAGAGAAAAGAGAAAGAATCAGAATAAGGGATTGAGATAGTGTGAGGCAGATAGCAAACCAGAAGAGGGTGAATTTCTGAAGTTACTTAGAAACATATATCCAGGTAAAGTCAATCATAAACTGAGTAAAAGCTATTGATAGCAAAGAGAAATGCTAACAAGCTATTGATGGTATTGAAAAAATAATTTTTGGTGGGAAAATGTATACAAATGAGAAACAGCAGTTTCTGAATGAGATATGACATCATCTTATTTGTAAAATAATTGATGAAAATAATCTAAGAAAGTGGGGAAATGAATGCTAAAGATAGAGGAGGGAATCAGAAGGAATGTGATCCACTTATAAGTGGGAGGTAGAGGGAAAGACAGAGTATGTGGATAAAGATGCTGGTAGGGAGGTAGATGTGGTTGGTGGTGGGCATTTATAGAAGTTCCAATCAGAACAATTTTAATTGATAAGTAAGTATTCAACAAAGAGACAATGGATTTGAGTGTGTAAGCATGGGAGTGATCACAAAGTTTGACAAGGGAATTTAGCTTTGAAAGAAATGAAGAGAGGATATAAAGGAAGAGGTCATGAGGGAATGGGGTTGCCAAACAAGAATAACATAAGATCATGAAAAGACAGAAAGAAACCAGATTCTAAAGTGTGAGTGTGTCCCCCAGAGTTTTACTCCCTATAGAGAGTACAATTGAACTTGATGTGTTGGTAGAGTACAATTGAACTTGATGTGTTGGTAGGTTGTTAAAAATGGCTCAATAAAGCATATTTCTCTTTCCTCTGCACCCTTTAAAATATGTGTTTGCTATTTTCTAGAGCCTATTTTCCCTCCCCTTGAAGTCTATGCTGTTTTGTGAACTGCTTTGAGCAATAGAATGAATAGCAGTGGTATAAGACTTCAAGCCCTGGCCTTGAGGCCCTGTAATTCTCCTTTTGCTCAGAAGGAAGTCAGCCACTATGGAATGAAGTCCACACTGTTCTGCTCAGGAGAAAGGCTCTTGAACAGTGCTTTCCAACAAAAATTTCTGCTATGATGGAAATACTCTGTTTTCCATGTGTAACTATTGATCACTTGAAATGTGACTTGTGACTGAGAAACTAAATTTTAAACTTTAATTCTGATTAATTAATTCAATCAATTGTGACTATTAGCCACAAGCTAGTACTTACCATATTGATAAGGGCATCCCTATAGAAAGAGATTTGCATGAAGAGAGAGGCCACATGGATGAAGACTAAAGTGCCCCAAATAACTCCCAGATATCTAGGGAGTTATTGGATATCTGAGTTATTAGATATCTGAGCCTTCCAGCCATGGTTGAACCCATCTAGCCAACACCAAGTTGAGCAAAGATAATTGTCTCAGCTGATTCATGCTGAAATCCCTGACCTATAGAATCATGAACAATGAGATTGTTTTAAGCCATTAAATTTGAGGTAGTTATGTGGCCATAGGTAATGGACATAGACTTGGTGATGCAAGAATGTCCTTCCATCTTATGGAAAACTATCTTGGGTAGCCAACTGGTCTGTTCCAAAGGACACCTAGCTGCCAGGTGTCCATTCAAACTGTGATACTATTATTCTACAGAAATGTGGACTGCATCTAGACCCCAGATTAGGAAACTAACTCATTAAGTCTCATTGTCCCAGATGTGGGACACCTATAAAAACTTATATTGAGTAATATATGTACCACTTATTGAAACTTTTGAAATAAATATTGTTTTTAGAGTTCTATTCTTCTGAGAAAACAAGTAGATAATTAAAGTGTTTGCAAATATACACATACATTTCATATATATATATATATATATATATATATAGGATGTGTAAGTTCTAGATTAAAATTTTCAACCACTTTTAATGTATCCATGTCAATTTCATTGATATTTGCAGAATTGAAAATTTGGGACTTAATGGTTTAAAGTGCTTGAAGTAGAAGATGCAAGAAATAAAACCCATTTTCACTTTTTAAACCTCAGGGCTTTCGTATATAGCATTCTCACATTGTTCAAAAAGAGATCATCATAATGAGAATGGAAATTTATAACAGGAAGTTTGAGACCCAGACACTGAATTTGAGTGTCTCTTCTTTCTACTTCCTGTAATATAGCTCCCTGCCTTTTGCTTTTAAAAGACATAGATGGTTATAACTCATGGCCTTATGTAAGACTAGAGATGTTGGCAGAGAAGAACAGGACTGAGTCTACTGCAGTTATTGATGTAACTTCTCTGTGAGTTTGATCCTTCAACTGCCCTTTTTTAACTAAGGTCCTGACTTTGCATCGTATAAATTTCCTCAATATTCTCTTTTATTTAAAAATTATTTTTAGTTGTAGATGGACCCAATACCTTTGTTTATTTATTTATTTGTTTATAAACTTTTTAAATTGATTTTTAAAAAATAAATGACAGAGGAATGCATTATAATTCTTATTACACATATACATCACAATTTTTCATATCTCTGGTTGTATATAAAATATGTTCACATCAATTCGTGTCTTCATACGTGTACTTTAGATAATGATGTCCATTGCATTCCACTATCCTTGCTAACCTCCTACCCCCTCCCTTCTCCTCCTATCCCTCTGCCCTAGAAGATAATGCTAAGTGAAATTAGCCAATCCCCCCCCAAAAAAATGCCAAATGTTTTCTCTGATATAAGGAAGCATATATCCATAACTATAATCCATATCTGATATAAGGATTCATAGTGGGGTAGGGAGGGGGAGCATGGGAGGGATGGACAAACTCTTATTTTTATGTGGTGCTGAGGATGGAACCCAGTGCCTCACACATGCTAAGCAAGTGCTCTGCCACTGGGCCACAATCCCAGCCCTAAATTTCCTCAATATTCTTGATGATATGGAAGGTGTATTACTTGCTTTTACTCCTTTGATGTTACATTAATTACCTGTGCAAGAGAAAGGAGGACTCTTATTAATGAAAGGGCTCATTGTATATAAATGGGCTTTTTCATGACTTGCCATCCTCATTTGGTGTTTTTAAATATCAGTGAGCTGACCCTTCTACACATTTTTCAAATCTGAATTATTTTGGTGAGGATATACGATGGGAGAACACATAAAAAAAAACAGTATTCTCATTAAATTAAAAATGTTAAGAGAGTACTCTCATGACATTTAAGACTTGCCAACAAAACATATTATAAAGGGCCAAATACCAGGGCAAGAGATTAGTAAGAAAAAAATGAATTTGGTTCCATCAAAAACTTATACATTCTTCTACATTTGAGTTTGTAAAATTAAATTATCCAATAGATTAAAAATTCCTCATAGGCTGCTAGAATCCCACCCCTTTTTAGACTGTTTTAGAGCTCTGCCTGGCTGAGTCTTTTGGTCATGGGTGAGTAGGCAAGCTGGGCTCTGTTAATCTGGCATCATTCATAGGAGTCTTTGTTGAGCTTGAGAACTGTGGATAAAGGTGCAAATTAGAGAACCCATCTGAACAGAGAAGATGTGAAAGCTTAGGACTTTCTAGGCTCAAGACCCTGAGGAAACATGGAAAACAAAAATGGGACCGAATTGCAAGTGTCAGTAATAGAAGGTAACAGGCAAAATAAACAGATTCACCAAAGCAGCAAGGTTCTCAATGATTCAAGGAGAACAGGAAACAGAGTTGGTGTTCTTGTCATTGTATCCCCAAGTGTAGTATAGTGATAACACTCTGAAAGAGTTAAAAAAAATGGATGTTCAATGAATAATAAATAAGAAACTCATGGTTGAGCATAAGAGGGAATGTTTAGGGCAAGTCAAAACTCAACTGTACAATAGTCAAAAGTTTAGCTTTGTCATATGAATTCCCTTTGCTAAGTAGCCTTGGGTATTTTCAGACTTAATATTTTATGTCTACTTGAAAGACTGTGGTAGCATTTTAGAGTTAGAGGAAAGCTGGTATCTGATGAAATCAAACAAAGAAAAAGAAAAGGAGGAGGCAGAGACATTTATTGAAGATTTCCTGATATCTAAGCACTGTGTCAAGCATATCACTTGCATGATTTAATTCTCACAGCAACTTTTTGTGGGAGATATAACAATTATCCCAATTTTACTGATAAGAAAACCGGGCCACAGAATGTTTAAGGACCTTGTTCAAGCTTCTATAGCATATACATCATTCTCTACAATAGAAACAAGATTCAAACCCAGGCATGTCTGATTTCATATATGGATTCTCAAACTCTATTTCCATTTGTTTCCCAACTTGCTCACTAATAATAATTATTTGCTGTGCTTGTAAAAATGTCGGTTCCCAGAACCTGAATCTAGAATTTACTCAATAGAAATCTCCAAAATCAAGGTCCTGAATATGGCTTTAATAGGCATTCCTCAGATGATTATTTAATTTTTTAAAGCAAATTTGAGGAACACTCAAATTTTGGAACATTGTATGACACTGTACATTAATGGTAGAAATTTCATTGCAAAATTCCATTGCACTTAGCAGAGAAAGAAATGTAGATGCTTTATTTTAAACTATTGAAGAATTTTCTTTGCATAAATTCTTAGAAGCAGGAGTGCATATTAATATGGGTTTGCAAAACAACTGTGAACTATATTTAAATAGAAGAATATTATGGAGTAGATATGAAGTGAATACTATTTGTGAAAGAAATGAAAAATTTACGGATTTGTTAAAAGGTTGTTTAAAAAAGATCTATAAATAGTTTGAATTCCAATCAATGTTTCATAGTAGAAAAGGCTGGTTAATCTCTAAAAGGAAAAATGTTAAAGCTAATTGGATTTTTAAATCTGAAAAACCCACAGGGACAGGCTTTTCTTGATTAAAAAATTTAAATTCATTTTACAGCACACATTTTGGTCAGGGTTATGGAAGGGTAATTAACTTCCCATGGAAGATTCACTAATTACCAGTGGAGCAAAATCAGGTTAAGCAAGCCCTGACCTTGGAAGAAATGCAAAAATATTTATCAGGTGCTGTGGAACTTAACACTATAGATACTAGAATGATCTGTTTAATATTTATGTCTAAAATCTATTTTAAGATAGCTCCCACAGCTATTTTAAGATTTTTATAAATATTATTTAGTTCACTGTGTTAGGTTAGGGCTTATTAAGTTAAAAGTTTAAAACCACAACATTTATATCTACAGAATGATTTTATCCTGAAAACATGGGTTTTCTAAGAAGTATTTAATAACAATGTCTGCAGTTTTAAATAGTTGATGTTCCTTATGTAGGCTGGTCAAGTGCCACATTGCTTCAAAATCCAGTAATTTTTTTATTAGTTCTGAAAACCTCAAACACTAAACATTTAAAAAAAATTTAGTTGTAGACGGATATACCATACCTTTATTTTATTTATTTATTTTTATGTGGTGCTGAGGACTGAACCCAGTGCTAGGCAAGCGCTCTACCACTGAGCTACAACCCCAGCCCCCAACCCCAAACATTTTGAGATTTTTTTTGGATCCCTAGTGAATAGTGAAACTTATTGTTGCTTTCTCTAGAAAATATACATGTAAACAAATTAAAATCAGTAGAATGACTAAATTGCTACAAATAGTTTTTTAGCAAAAATTTTATAATTTATATTACAAATGCATAAAAACTCGTAGTTTCATGTGATTCTTAGTGATTGGAAAGGTGACAAACTGATATTATATATGATTTTTACAATTCATTTTCTGTAAGAAAGGAGATTTTTGAAATTTGGCACTGAAGCACTTCTGTTTTTAATTAGAGAAAAGGGGGGATAATTCAGCCTGGTTTAGAACTTAGGAAAAGAAGTTCAAAAGCCAACATCAGATGTAATAATTAACTAGTATGTTTAATGACTTAAGATGAAAGCTTCACTTGCTTGGGGATTGCAAGTATTCAAATGTTGACTAAAAGAGACCTCTGGTTTAAGGGGAGCATCCATAACAACCTAGTGGCAGGCCAATTACCTACATAGTCTTACATTTTGAATAAACTGTGTTAGAGGCTTCTATTTTAAAAAGAAGACATTGAGTCAATGTTTGAAGGCAAAGAGAACTACAGAAAACTGGGGGCATGTGAAGGAATTAGAGGAAATAAGGGGAAAAGTCCAGAGCAATAAGCTGGGATCACGCTTTAGCATCAGAGAGCTTCAGAGAAGACTCATTTTTTTAAGAGTTGGATTTCCAAGGAGGAACTGTTTCCACTTGGGCCACAGTTTGGTAAAAGGACCTGGGGGATAAGGTCAGTTAGTAAACTTCTAGTTTAGTTCATCATGTAGGAAAAACAAAAACAGATTAGAAAATGGCCCTGTCCAGAATGGAGGAAAATTACAGGACATGAATTACCATGGTGAATTCTACCTTTATGTAGACCTTTAAAGCACCAATCAAAACCAATCAATCAATAAACAAGTGAAAGGAAAAATCAAACAAAACAATAAAGTTAAAGGGAAGAATAAATTTAAATGAGAGTTTCTGTCTAATACAAATACTTAGAAATCTCTTCACAATATCACTTACACTTCAGACTTTGGCCCCTTCTGTAGCTCCTTGCCATGAATATCTGGGTGTATGAGGTAGAAAGGCTTGCACCCTGGCAGCTGACCTATTCTTGTATGCATAGCAACCAGTGAGTCAGGGTTGACCAGTTCCAGACCATGTGTATTTGATTAGCTTTTAGGGTTGTTACCTGTGGTTCATGGACATTTGATCTGTTCTTTCTTAACTCTGTTAGGGTCTGAGGTTTATGACTTACCTGGAGACTGTTACTCTGTTCATTTCAGACTAGGTTGTCCATCTTGAAGTCTACATGGTTGCACATATCCCAACTATGAAACCCCTTCTGACAATACCTCCCATCCCAGATAGTTCTCAGTAATTCTGAGACCCGTTAGAGTCATTCAGGAATTTAGGACACTGGAGAGAGGCAAGAAAATGAGAGCCCTTGCATTGCCTTTCTCTACCTCTTTTATTTCTAGTAATAATACATACAGACAATATATTTTTTCTGAGATACATTTTAATAAACTAATAGTTACTTTATAGAACTGAAAAGTTTTACTATATGTTAGTATGTTCAATATGGACCTGCAAAAATGCTGATTTTATTTCTCATAGCATATCCAAAAGCCCACATTCCACTAATAAAGAAATGTAGTAAGTTACCCGTGTATGCAGTGCAAGTAGCTTTGAGCACTATCCTCCCCCAACCCAAGTGGGAGAAAGATCACTGAAGCTATCATGCTCGTATAGGAAAAATGGGGCTTGCATATGTATTAAAGAAACTTGCAGTCATTGACTTATCCATTATTGCCTTTGAGTGAAGGTATTATAGTTAAAATTCATGAAAACAAAACAATCTACAGGCACTAAAGAATTAGGTGAATAAATGACTTTAAATCTGTAATCTCACCTTCAAGAACTAATTTACATACACAACCATACAATCAGCTATACATGCTCTCCAAAGGTCAGCAGTATAGTGAATAATGTGATTTTACTCTCAAAAATGCTTCTGATTAACCTTTATATATAGTAAACAAAGGAAACAGAAGTTGAAGTCATAGAAACTGGCCTAAACCAATTTTCTCATACTTTAAACATAAGCAATTATTAGGCATTATAAAAAGAATTAACACACACATTGATAGATAACTGAAGTACAATGTGGTACCATTCTAAAATGTAAACTCTTAACATAAAATAATTTCCTTTGTACATGAAAACAGACTGCAGATATATCAACTCCATTCAATTATACTACAACTATGATAAATATATTTTGCTTCACCTATTGCTCAATAAAATATCAGTTTGTTGGATGCCTTATTAGGATGGGTAGTGTGCTAGTTGCTGGATTCTGAAATGATGAAGCTATGTCCCTATCCGTAAGAGCTTCTAGTTATATGAGGAAGACAGACATTTATAAAATATTTATACAATGGGATGCTCACTACCAGAAAACTGTACTCTGAGTTATTTTCAGCAACCTTGTTACATTTGAACCCAATAGCTTAATTTGTTGAGCTAGTTAGATATTATGGTTGGAAATGTTGTCAATGGTAATGAAATGAAAAAAGCTCCCTGGCCCATAAGCTATTTATGACCCTGTTTCATGAAAATATCATTCTCTATTCAACTAACACCACAAATGAATCTCCCGATTTAAATAGTTACCATCATAGGCTGGTCTCTATTAATTGCTAAGAAAATTGTCCTCTTATTAACTATTTCTTATTATATAACTGCTTTGGTTACTAGTTTTGGTTTACGTTTTAAAATCTTTTGTAGAGTATTTTTAAAAATTTGAAAACTACATAAAATAACAAAAGATTGACATTAAAGTTTGCTTTAGAATTCCTCACTCAGAAAATATGATTATGTGAGAAAGCAAGGCTCTAGCATTGGTGGGATTTACAAAAGCTAAAGAGATAGATGAGAGAATGAGAGGTCTTAATTTTTAAGTACACTAGGAATAGACAGTGAGGCACTATCCAAATGTGAAATAGATTCTGCAATGCTAGTCAGGCTCAATCCACCAAAAAAAAAAAAAAAAAAAGAAAAAGAAAAAAAGAAAAAAAGCAAGGGATAGATTCTCTGAGGCAACTGTATAAGGAACAAGTATGTAATCCAGCCTTTGTGGGAGATGAAAACGAGAGCCTGTTTTGGAAGGATGAGAGACATGGTACTGTTTCAAACACTTGAATGACTTGCAGACAGAGTCAGAAACCTCTGATCAACCGCTGGAAGTTTTATAGCAATTCAGAGTTATTTTCAATGTTTCTAATAGAAAAATTCAAAAATGAAGATAGTGATTCTTTACCTCTTTTTTTTAAAGAGAGAGAGAGAGAGAGAAATTTTAATATTTATTTTTAGTTTTTCAGCAGACACAACATCTTTGTTTGTATGTGGTGCTGAGGATCGAACCCTGGCCGCATGCATGCCCGGCGAGCGTGCTACCGCTTGAGCCACTTCCCCAGCCCAATTTACCTCTTAAAGCACTGAGAAACTGAAAAAAAAAAAAAATCACATATCTAGGTTTTCAAATTTAGAGGCAATTTCTACTCCAGATTGGAAACTGTATTAAATTTCAAAGGTTATTTTCAAATTTGAAGTCTATGATTTAGAAGACTTATCTTTTGATAAATGTATAATAGTATCATTCTATGATTAAATTTCTTATTTTGTTATTAAATTTGACTAAGCATCAGTCATCAAATATAATTTATAAACATAATTTTTTAGAGTTCAAAATTAAATAATATCAATGGAAATCACTACCTTTGGTTGTATAAATACATTTCCATGAAAATAAGAACAAAGTTCAGAGAAACTGGCTTTTAGTTTTTATTCACTATAAGACAAACATGCATCTATGATAAGTATAAGGGAAAATCCCAGTCAACATCTCACTATAAATGTCAGCACCATTTACCGACTTTTCCTGAGTTATTAAAAGAAAAAAAAAATCCCCTTTAACCAAAATGCTCCTCAAATGAAACAGTTTAAAGTCTCAGGTCCTATTGAAAAATCTTGAGTATGCACAACCATTGAAATCAGATATCTAAATTGCTAACTAAATTGGAGGAAGAAGCAATTAGTCCATATAAGGAAAATGATTGAAATCAAAATGTATAAATAGAATGCAAAAATCTTTGGTCATGCACTCCTGTGCAGGAAATCACTGAGCTAACAATTTGTCAAATGCCAGAGTCCTTGATAAATAGTCACATTCTAAAGTAGGACTTCATAAAGAGGACTTCATGGAGTAAAGTTGTTTCTTAGACATAAATCTGGTTTCCTATAAATTTCAGCCCTTGTGTTTAGGAGTCCCTCCCGAGCTGTCCTCTGGAAAAACATTTTGGGATATTACACTTCAATTCTAAATATAGATAATTTCAAGAATACTAGATCCAATTAAAATCTCAAAGTAATATTATACATTTAACTATTTATTCATTACATCACAGTATTTTTTGCTTTCAAATATCAACATATAAACAAATGCTTTTCTCTGTGCAATTCTGATTTTCAAGTGATGTACCTTGAGCTAAGCACACTCAATACATACAAAGTTGTTCCTCTGAGAAAATGGAATCATATTGCAGTATAAAGTCACTCTCAAATAATCTAACTTCCAACAGTAGCATGTAAGAACTCTTTCTTTTCCAGTATCAGAGTTGAATATTATGGAAATTCAGTTAATTTTGATTATGCAAATATTCTTCATATTATTTATCTCAAAGGCTGCAGATGAACAAAAGTTACATTAGATTTTAGCCCAAATCCAGAGGTCACAAGAATATTTATTGAGTTTTTTCTCAGACGTTAATCTTTTTATGCTTATTGACATATACCTTTAAATTTTAAAGATAGCACAATATTCAAATAATTTTTCATGCATAATATAAATGTAGTCTAGCAGACAAACAATAATGAATTTAGAAATGTTATGCAGAATTTCTCCACAGGAATGACAACAATCTGGAAAATGAGCACAATTGTCTCTTATGCTTGTAGCACTGGCTGAAAGATAAAATGAAAGGAAGACAGATTTTGAAAATAATGACTAAGGGAAGAGTTCATAAAAGAATGTTATTTTTTCTTACCTAAATTTACAAACAGAAAAGATGGCCCCTTCTGGAGGTACTGTTAATAGACTTGAGGGATTGCTGAGATTTGCATGTCAGAAATCCAGAATGATGAGATCAGAATGATACATTTTGTTCTTAGACAGTGAAGCCATGATTGGCAAGACTAGAGCATATACCCAGCACTGAACCTGTGTAGATGGATTCCTTGAGGAATCTAAAGACAGAATCATTTTTAAGGCTTATAGATCAAATGAAAGTACAATGACAACGAGATTCAATTAGAAGATCAGTTAGTGGTGCAAAGCCCACAGGCAATGAGAAAAAATAGTGAATACAGGAAGAGTTTGGGGTCTTATAACTAGACATAGTATTTTCTTCACAGTGATAATTGAAGAAGAGCTGAAAGGTGTGCTATAAAGGAATGGCAATGCATGAAAATGATCAAGAAATAACCCACAGCCCCTGTAGCAACTAAGGCAGAAAATCTGCATTAGAAAAAGGTAAAAAACAAAATGCACAGGGAACCACCTACGTCTTGATAAGAAGGATATTTCTAGAAACATTGCCATAAAGCAATGGCCAATGAGAAGAATGGTAGAAATCAAGATGATAAAATAATGAAACAGTATCAGGAAAGGATTTGGTTTTGCTTTAGTTCTCCTTTCTGGAAGCGATGAACAATTCCTAAAGTCAGTGATGACAACAATATTTAAACATACTCTATTAATATATGCTTAAATTAATGGTTCAGCAAATCCAAATATAGGTCACTTACTGTTATGGTCTTTCTCAAATAATGTGTTTTCAAAGGCACACAAATATAGAGAAGCCTCCATTAAATTTTCTTTCTTAAACACACACCTACAGGAAAGGGCAGAGCCAACTAATCATGTGCTTAGATAGGAAGGCCACCAATTCTACAGAATTCTCTTTATGTAACTGTCACCTCATTGGAGACAGTCGCTGTTTGTACTCTAAATTCTCTTTGATATTCAAAAATATATTTGAAACTTATTTTCATAATTTTATATGGTAGAATAAAAGAAACTTCATTTAAATACATTTCCACTTTATATTTACTACAGATTAAAAGTTACTTCTAAGTATATGAAACCACATGTGATTCCAGAGAAATACAATCTACACATTACCTGAGATATAAACCAGGAATCTTAAAATGTAAAATGTCTTTTATACTGAGTAAAGAAACATTTCCTTGCAAGGCAGAACCATCTATTGAAAACAAGACCAATATTCTTTTTACTTGAGTTGAAAATTAAACACTTAAACAGGTAGTGAATACTATTATCAATAACAAAAAGCCTAGTCATCTTTTTAAATTAGAAATTAATTTACTATGAGTAATTTACTGAAGGAGTAAACCAGAATGGTGCTTTAATGGCTGTATATGTTATTACAGAAAACTGATGTGGTGACGAATAAATCTTAACATTTCTTACTGTAGCTGAAATTTGAATAAAGTTTAAGAAGTGGAATGATAAGATCCACTTATCTAGAGGTCAAATTTTCTATATCCTCAATTATGTTGGAACCTGACATTGATACAGAAAAAAATATTTTAAGACTACTATCCTAGAATCTAAGAATATCACTATATGTGTTACATGTTAAGATAAACTCAGTCTAGGTATAACTTAGAATCACTAATAGTGTTAATTTACTAATGAGCCAAAAAATATGATGAAAGGTATACTGCTAAAGAATTTAAACTGACAACAAAAATAATCAGTTTTAAAAGATTTAAGTAACTGTCAATAGCATGGTATTCTATATTGGTACAACATGCTTTTATTAAGCTGAATTACTAAAAAAACTAATGTAGGTTTACTGTTTAGAATGATGGGGAAATATGTTTCATTTTAGAAAAATTCTGGCAAAAAAAAATAACTAAAAGAAAGAAATGTTTAAAAAAGTTAACCTAAGATCAGAAAGAACAAGAATTCAATAACTCTTAGGCTGACAGTATCAAGCTAGGATTCTCACCTATTTATAATTTCTTTCATGTCCCATAATGTAGTGTGTATAATTCATTTTTACTACCTCAAGAGATTTACCCATCTATATAGTACAAATCTGTGAACTTTGTTTTAACTAATCTTTCATAAGTACTTTAAAAAATCAAAGTATCAAAGCCTATGACTTTTACTTACATATGAAAATACTAAGTATTCTGGATTCTCCAAGATTAAATTACATTCAACATAATTTTTGGTAAATGTATTGTGTATTATACATTTCTGGGAACTGTATATTCATAGCTAGCATACATACATAGTAGTCATGTAATAGAAGGAACATTTTATTTTAGTAAGATGTAAAGACCTTTCTACCAATCATTATGGCAAACAGATTTACCATGTTACAAGAATGGAGTAGTTTTAGAATGTCCAAGCACATACTTCTTTTAGAAATGATTAGAAAACCATGGGTCCCTGTATTTATTGAACTGAATCACCTGGCAGTAAAATTCAGTTAAGGCTCTTGGCATTGGTGAAACTTCTTCCCACTCTGACCTGCTGCTGTGGTAGACTTGTACTTCATCTGTGATTTCATCTGGTGCATAATCACCACCTAATATATAAATCTTATCTTCAATTCCAATTGCACCTGCATTAAAACCTGCACATTCAAAAGACCCTTCACCCTTCCAAACACAAGTATCTGGACAAAAACTATAAACCTTATAGGTGGAAAGGTCACATATATACAGTGTGCAATTTACAGGGACAGCTTTAATTAGTGTAGCATGAAAAAATTGCCCAAACTCTGCTACTAGTTCAGACCACTGATCAGTTGTAGCATTATATTTAAAAAAGCAATCAAGTGATGGGTTAAAGGCATCTGTAATTTCTACCTCTGATCCAAGAACATAAATTACATTTTGGCATGCACTTGCTTCTGGATAATATATGCCTCTAGGTAATGGGCTAACAGATATCCATTCTTTAGAAAGAGGATCGTATGACTCAACATCTAGGAGACTTTTAATGTCCTGAGATCCCCTAGTCTTTCCACCTATGACAAATAATCTGTTGAGAGCCATAACTGATGTATGCATGGTTCTTGGTGTTTTCATATTTGATACCAAGAAGAAATCATTTTTGACTGGGCAGTAGCACCAGGTTTGATCGGTGGCATCATGGTAAGACTCAGCAATATGAAGTCGAACCTTTCTACAACACTTCCCTTTGCAACCACCAGTCAAGAATATTTTCTCTCCATAGCTAGACAGACTAGACCCTGGCAAATCAATCAGGTGTGATTGTGGTAATATTTTCCATGAGTCAGTTTTAATATTATAGCAAAATGTATATTGATTTTCTCCATTTTCCTCAGTTTTATGAATGAATATATATTTTTCAGTTGTGGATGGTCGAGCATCAGGGAAAAGTCCACTAGAACCTTGTACACATTTAATTGCATCCACGATTATGTCAAAACAGTTTGTGCTTTTGAGTAAACACTCTTCATTGAGAAGACAGTCTTGAAGTGTGTCCTCGGATAACTGATGTAATCTTACTTTCTTAATCAAATGAGGCAGATGCTTTTGCCTTGATTCTAAGTTATGTTTTGTCCAATTAAGGACGACCTTCAGTACTGTTTCTTCTTCAGGAACATTTAATTCATCTGATTCCAGACATTTTTGCAGTATTCCAAAATTCATCTCTAAGAAATCACTGGATTTAAATAACAGAGAAAAGTGATGCTGCACAAAGTATAATGCATGATCAAACAAACGGGTTGAACCATAGCTATCTGATATAGATAATAAATGTAAACAATTGACGAGATTAATGCTTTTTATTAAAAAGTCACTGCAAGCTTTGGATAGGAAGGAAACTTGAAGAAATGATGACAACTGGAAGAACATTTCCACATTATCATCTGTAATTTTTGTCTTTCCAGTATAGGCATAATCAAGAAATGCTTTTACTGCTTTGGAGGACAAATTAGTAATGGTAACACTTCCATCATCTCTTTCTTTCATGTTTACTTCAAACATAGCCCTGCAAAAATAAAGAACACAAAAGAACAAGTAAACAGGAATATTTTGCTCTGTAATTTTCAATATACCCGAAGGAGGTTTCCTTTATACTTACAGTGATTTAAAATACATTTATGAAATCATACTTGATAGCATTCTAATGAATGCTAAAACTAAGAATACAACTTAGGAAAAAGGAGAATGATAAAGCTACTTCCTACATCAATACTTCTTAATATGAAACTACTAGCTACTCAATACTTCTTAATATGAAACCAAATGAAAATAGTGATAAAAGTTAGTATATCCATATTACATATTATGTAGGAGCTTTAAATAATGTATATCAATTGAGAGATATTAATCTATAATGATAATTATATTAATTATTAAAATCTCTAATAGTTACTTTAGGGTAAAATTAAGAGCATGGCCTCTAGAGCGAGCTGCCTGAGTAGGTTTTCTAGCCTCTGCCACTTATTAGTTGTATGACCCTGGGGAGGTGACAACTTTCCTCTGCTTCAAATTCTTCATATGAAGATGGGGATACTGATACTATCTACTTCATTGGGTTTTTGAGAGGAATAAGTTAATCAATTCAAAGTATTAGCTATTAGTGTTATCATTTAAAGAAAGCAAATGCTTTTTCTATAAGATTGAATGTGTTTTTGATTTACTATCAGTTTCCACATTTCTTTTCATAAGACAAAAGTAAGATCATATTTCTATACTTTATTTATTCATATTTAAAGTATCTGGACAACATTTATCTTATACTTATCCTGTTTTCATAAAGTGGTTACTATAAAATGTGTGATTTCTTTTCAATTTCTTATTCCAAATGACTTTACATGTTAATCATAATTTCCATTGTCCAAAAACATTATAAAGGGTATTTATCATGCATTATGCACATTTTTTGACATTTTAATATTATATTTTCCTTCCAACATTGCAGTGAGTACATTTAATCATAAAATACACATTATGAATTGGTAGCTTTTTTGTACAAGAGTGTAAATGATCAAATTTCTATCTATATTTTTAATGAGAACTATATTAAATATTCATTTAATAAAAGGATCTGTCTTTTGTGTTATTTAAAACAGGCAGAAAATTAGAAACCTATATTAGTCTAATAGTAATTTTAAAAATGAAAAGCAGTCCTATAAAAAATAAGGTGTAAGCTAAAAAAAGTACTATGGACATAAACATTTAATTAAAAAATAATGTCAACAAGAAGAGTAGAGGACTGAAATTCAAATGCTTACATAAACCTCTTATTATTTTATTTGGATGAAAATATAGGGAAATCAAGCTGTATGTCCAAATCAGATTATTTCCATTTTTGCTAGGTTTAGAAATAATAATCATATCAGCTAATATTAGTTAAATATAGTGGGCAATCTGCTGATTATTATACATTATTTCAGTTAACCCTGACAAATGAGGAAACTTACAACTGAAGAGATTACCTAATTTGCCTAAGGTCACATGTCTAACAAACGGCAGAACTGGGGTTTATATTAGGGCATATGTATTAAGAGACCAAGTATTTAATCATTATACTATACAGTTTCCTTTAAATAAGAGGTGATATGAAGGATAAAGGAGCAGAAGAGTTACATGGAAGAAAATCTGGATTAGAAGAGAAGAGGGAAGACATTGGTGGAACCCGAGAGTGGCAGGATATAAGAACACTTAAAGCCACAATGGAGTTCAAGGAATAACTCAAGAATACTGAAAGAGAGAAATGAGAGGAATAGATGAAGACTTATAATTAGGCAAACAGCTAGTTCAAAAACTGTAGCTTCCTGGTCCCCAGTAAACAGTGCAGCACTAAGCCACAGTTCCCAAATTCAAAGTAAAAACCCCTACAGAGTGTTTATCAAGTAGCAGACATCAAAAAATGTTTGCTAAATGTCCACCTAAGATTTACTCTGAAGAAAATAAGGGTGACATCTTATTAGAAAACAGGGGTTAAATTAAGATTCAAATAGTATAAATTCCATGCTGTTTTGGTATTTTTAAATTTTATTTTGTTTTTATCAAATGTATTTATTAGGGATTTAAACACTATGTACTTAGCTTCCAAAATTGAGCATAATGAACAACACTGCAATTAGGATTTTAAGTTATTGCATTGTAACTAGGAAGGCTAAAGGTTATGGTATTACCAAAATAGACTTGTCCATGAAGGCTCCACAGGACAGTATTACTTTGAGACAACTATCAGATAAGAGGGCAATGTGTCTGATCCTTAACCTTGTAGGATCAGCAACCCACTGTCATCACAGAATTCTTGTAATGTCATGGCTAGGAGAATCCCTGTAGGGTGACCTCACGGGAAACCAAATTACATTTATATTATATTTATAATCAGAACAATTTATGTACTACAGAGAAATGCTTTGCTAAGAATTACTTTTCCCTACTACAGGAATATCTTTGCCAAAGAGGGGAGAAATTTTTAAGTTCTCTGAGTTAGAGCCCCTTCCCGATCAAATACACAACCAGTTTATTTTCCTAACTCATATTCTTTGAATTGTTTTCATGTTTGTTCAACTTATCACTTCATCTTTTTATAAAATAATATAGTGCAGGGATCTCCTAAACAAAACTGACTTTATAGAAAAAAAAAATTTACTTCCCAGAACATTTCAAGAGACTAAGATTCCCTAGAACTTTGGGAAATATAGGCTTGGGAAGGCCCAAGTTTTGAAAAGGTAGTTTTAAGTTCTCCTGTTCAAAAATCAGTTGTTAATCTTAGTTTTATCTAGTTTTTCTTTAAGAACTAAAAATTATTTTGCATATTCCTGTGCAAATAACTGAGGGGGGGGGGAAACTGAGCTAATCATATCATAAACTTCATTATCCATATCATAAAATTTGAGACATAGACAAGGTAAAGTACCTGAAAAAGTCACTACATGCTGCTAACACACAACGATGACATGGGATTATCTCATCTTTCATAATTATTTTGAAATCATAAAAGACATTTTGCTCTCTAAAATTCTGCAGTATACTTAAGATTTTCTGTCCATGATCTTCAGACACAAGGAAGTTGTTTTTCTTCTCAGATGGAATTCCATTACATGAGTTTTGTATGTTGAAATCATATGAATTATCCATAGCGAATTCCATCTATATTTGGAACTAGAATGAAAAAAAAAATCACCAATTAAGTAGAGATCTAATGAAAATTTCAGACCTCAAAATCTATCTTCTTAATGTCAATTTTACAAACATGCTAACAACAATCACACGATAGTAAATCTTGTTCTAAATATTTGCTTTAATAACATTTAATGATAAATTCCTGTTGAATTTTCATAAATGTTGAGCTCACTGGAATTAAACAATATATTATGAGGCATAACATTCATGCTATACAATTGTGTTAAATACCAAACTTACACCTTGTAAAAATACATAGCTTATCTAGGATCTCACTTCATGACTAACCTTATTGTTACAATAAGCAGCATTATTTCTGTAGTAATAATAATTTGAGTATGTACCTAGCACATCCCTCTTCCCTCCCATCCATTTTCTTCTGGTTGCAAAGTAGGCATTAAAATGTTAACATTGGAGCATTCAAGGTTATTTTTACAAGATAATTAGTTTAAAACATCAGAGTGGTTGATTGCACTAAACTAGTTATGATCTTTACTGAGAAAATATTGATCTAAGTTTACTTATTTGAAAGAAGGAAGGAAAAGAACATGTAACTTTATTTTAAAAAGACTTTCTAAACATGAGGTCAGCTATCCAAGAGAGTTGAAGGCCAGAAAATCATGAATTCCCCAAACTGTTATTTCAGCTCCCAGCATAAAATTTTTACCACCAAAAGCAAGGGATTGCGAAACAGAAGTGTTGTTTTGTTTTAGATAGAAGAAACTTGATCATGTTAATACATTGAGGACAAAGGTTAGGTATAGAGGGAAATTTTGATAATCACAACCATCTAAATTCAGCATCTATATCCATGTAATGAAGCAGAATTTTTGGACCTTTAAACCCAAAAGCTGGAGAAAATACTACATGTAAAACTTCCATTTCTGTTAACAATAAACATTGATAGGCAACTGTGTAGTTAGAGACTATGAACTTTCATAGTTTATAGTGACATAACAAGACTGAAGGTACCAGGATTTATAGTAAGTAATTTATATAATTATTATATTCAATGCTCATAATAATCTCCTTAGGTTGGTATTGGTAATGCCTTTTTCGAACAGATTGAGGCTCAGATTAAATAATATGCCTAAGAACACAAAATTCATAGAAACATGTTTGTTTCACTCAAAGCCCGTACTCTTCATGACCCTCAATTTCAACATCAAGTGGAAATCTAGAAAGTAAATGTAGCATTCTTAAGATCCCATCATAATGAACTGGTTAAAAGTTACATCAGTTTAAGATCAGTTTTGATAACGAGGACATATATGATAACAACAGATAACATCTGCTGAGCCAGTAAGTTGTGCCAGGCACTGGCCCACGGGTTTTACATGGTATTTAATTCTTATAATTATATTCCCTATAAAAAAGAAACTTCTGCTCCCCCTGTTTTTCCTGCTAAGTACAACAACCTCCCCTGAACACACACATACACACTCAGAATTTCAAACATATGAAGACTATGAAAAAAGTGGAGAGAAGAAAACAAGAGTGCCTAGTGAACTTGGGACCTAAGGAGCAAGATGGTGGTGAGTTCCTTGTGTTTTTTTTTTTTTCCTAATATAATCTGGATACTGAAGAAGAATCTTGGCGTGCACGCATGCGCATGCACACACACACACACACACACACACACACTCACACACACACACCCCCACACACACACACACCCACAGAAAGAGCCTCAAGAAAAACTTGTTATGTTTAGTCTCGGGACTAAAAAAGGAGCAACCTGGCAAACCAAAAAGGTTTTAGACAATGACCCTAGCTGAATATAATAGAAGAATTGTGGTTCTTCACCTACCCACATTTATAAAAGAGCAATGAGAAGCCTAGAATTCTGCACATGCTAGGTTGTAATCAGAGACTCAACCTTTCTCCTCCTGTTTCCCTACTAGAATGATGTCAGAGAAGGCTGAACAACAACAAAAAATGTAAGCAACGAGATAATACTTATGGTCATTATAACTAAATTAAAATGGAATTCTAAAAAGTCTCAAATAACCCACAGAAAGACATAGAAAATGAAATAGAAGAATGAAAATTAGGGAGAATAAACAAAAGATAAATAGACTAAGTACTAACATAATCATTGTACTAAATAAAAATGGTTTATACATGCCAATTAAAACACAGAACCAGAGTAGATAAAGAGTTACCTTCCTATAACTTCCATAACTATAATTTCCTACAAATAACTCACTTCAAGCATGAAAAAATATGCTATACAAGCCTTAATTAAATGAAAGTAGGTATGGAAATACTAATACAAGATAAAGTAAACTTTGGAAATAAAAATTTCCAGGGATAGAGAGAAATATTACATAATGTCAATCCACCATGAAGACTAGCAATCCTAAATGTATATGCATAAACAAAAGAGTTCTGGAATATATGAAGTGGAAACTGATGCAAGAGGAAAGTAAAATAACAAGTCCACTGTTATAGATGGAGATCTAAATACTCACCTCTCTAAAACTACTCAAAAAATCATCAAGGATATATAAAAGAATTCAACACCACCATCAATCAACAGAATCTAATCAACCTCTACAGAAGACTTTAAGTGTTCTTTTAAGTGCCCATGGAACATATGCCTACATTGACCATACCCTGCTCCACAATGCAAACCTCAAATGATTTAAAAAGAGTTGAAATTATACATATTATGCTATATGACCACAATGAAATCAAACTAAAAATTAATTTTACAAAAGATGTGAAAATATATAAGGACTTAGAATATAAATAATACACTTCTAAATAATCCATAGATCAGGGTTATGGTTTGGATCTGGAATGTCCCTCAAAGGCTCACATGTTGAAGGCTAGTTCCCCAACATTCAGAGGTAGAACTTTTGGGACATGATTGTATCATAAGGGTGCTAATCTCATCAGTGCATTAGTTCCACTGATGAATTCACAGATAATAGTCCACAGAAGGCAGAAGTAGATCACTGGGGATGTACCTGTGAAAGATATATCCTGCCCCTGGCACCTTCTTTTCTCTGTCTCTGCTTCCTGGCTGCCATGAAGGCTTTGGTTTGCCATACCCTCCCTGTATGATGCTCTGCTTCACCTTAGGCCCAATGGATGGAGCCACAACTGACCTTGAACTGAACCAGCATTGCTGCTGTTCTCTAGACAAAGACAATACCCAACACACACACACACACACACACACACACACACACACACACACTTCATAACCACAGACCCATATCCCTCACAAATCCAGATGCAAAAATTCTTAACAAAATATTGGTAAAAAGAATTCAGCAAGCTATAAAAGGAATTATATAATAACTAAGCAAGTTTATTCGGGGATGTAAGACTGATTAAATATCTGAATATCAATCAATGTAATCCATCATATTAACAAGCTACATAAGGAAAAATTACATAATCATATCAATTCATACAAAAAACATTTGACATAATCCAAAACCCATTACTTAGAAAAACTCAGGAGAAAGTTCCCCCCTCAACTTGCTAGAGAATATCTACTGAAAACAATAGTTATAGCTAACATTATACTAAATAGTATTATTAATATAGAGACCAAATCTCTTCCTTATGAGGAAAAAAGCAAGGATGTCTACTCTTACCACTGCTATTCATCATAGCACTAGAAGCTCTAAGCCAGCACACTAAAGCAAGGAAATTCAATAAAAGGCATATATATTGGCAAAAAAACCACAAAATTGTCTCTATTTGCATATACCAAGATAGTGTACACAAAAAATCCCAAGGAATCTAACCTCCCTAAAAAACAAATAAAACTAATAAGTGAGCTCAGCAACAACACAAAATACAAGATCAACACATAGAAATCATTTATATTTCTATATATTAGTAACAAGTATATGAATACCAAAATTAAAAATTCAATAGCTGAAAAAAGAAGGGAAATAAATACCCAAATATAAATATAATAAAACACATACATATTTGCTGAAAACTCTAAAATACGAACAAAAGAAATCAAAGAGGAAAAACATGTTATATCTGTGAATTGAAAAAGTCAACATACTCACAAAATTAATCGCTACCCCCCCAAAAAAAACCTGATATACAGGTTTAACCAAACCTATATATCAAAATGTAAGCAAGATATGTTTTGTAGATACTATTGAGATTATTATAAAAGTTATATGAAATGATAAAAAAACTGGACTAATACAATTTTGAAAAAGTAATAATATGACAATGATCATTCTAATTTCAAGACATTATAGATGCAGTAATCAAGACCTTGTGACATTGGTGAAAGGACAGACACACAGAACAAAATATAGACTAGAGGAACAGCCTCACAGAAGTATAGCCTTTTTTTTGGGGGGGGGGGACAGGGTATGGCTTTGTTGCCTAGACTGGCCTCCAACTCCTCATCCTCCTGCTTCAGCTTCCCAAAGTAGCAGGGATTACAGGCATGTGCCACCATGCCCTGGCCCCCAGCCAGTCAAGTCATTTTTGACAAAAGTTCAAAAGCAATCCAATGGAAGAAAAATAGTCTTTTCAACAAGTAGTGCTTAAGAGGATAGATATTCACAAGTCAATAAATAAACCTTGACCTAAACACCATACTTTACATAAAATTTAACTCAAAGTGTGTTTAGTCAGCTTTTTCGCTGCTGTGACTAAAAGATCTGACCAGAATAATTTTAGGGAAGAAAGTTTACATGAGGGCTCATGGTTTCCGAGGTCTCAGTCCACAGACAGCTGGCTCCATTTCTCACAGTTTGGAAGCAGAACATCATGGTGGAAGTGTGGCAGAGGGAACCAGTTCATATGATGATCAGGTAGCAGAGAGAGCCTCCACTTGACAGATTCAAATATATATCCACAGCCACACCCCCAATAAACCTACAACATCCTCAAGCCACACCCCACGTCTCCAGTTATTACCACTCAATTAATCCCATTACAGATTAATTCACTTAAGAGAAAATTTTAGGAGAAAATATAGGATAAAGTCTTTGTGACTAAGGGTTAGTCAATGAATTCTTAGACATGACTTCAAAAGCATAATCTGGAAATGAAAAAATATTTTAATAAATTGGATTTCATCAAAATTAATTTTTTTCTTGTGAAATACCCTGTTAAGATAATGAACAGCCAGTGCAGTGGTGCACACCTTTAATCCCAGCAGCTGGGAGGCTGAGACAGGGGATCACAAGTTCAAAGCCAGCCTCAGCAAAAGCAGGGCACTAAGCAACTCAGTGAGATCCTGTCTCTAAATAAAATATAAAATAGGGCTGAGATGTGGCTCAGTGGGCAAGTGCCCCTCAGTTGTTCAATTCCCGGTACCAAAAAAAAAAGATGAATGTGATAAATGGACAAGCTTTGAACCAGAAGACTATATCTGCAAAATCAAATCTATTAAAGAATACACAAGGAACTCTCAAAACTCACCAGCAAAAAACCCAAATCAATATAATTAAAAAATGGGCAAAAGGTATGAAGAAATGTTTCACTAAAATGAATATACAGGTGGTAAATAAGCACATGACAAGATGTTCAACGTCATTAGTCTTTATAGAGATACAAATTAAGACCATGATGAAAAGTCACTACCCATTTATTTGAGTGGCTAAAATAAAAAAAAAAACTTAGTGACAATATCAAAGGCATAAGAGGATATGGAGACACTGGATCACATACACACATATTTGGTAGAAATAGTTTGGCAGTTTCTTAAAAAAACTAAACATATGGTAGTGTAGCTGGCAGGTGAGTAGAGGCCCTCCTTCTGTGGTGGTGTTGCCTCTGACCTTCACCAGTACCCAAGGGGTTGGAAAAACCATACTAGGCAAGAAACTTACATCAATATCATAACTGAAATACATTAAGGTGGGTGGGTGATTAGCTCTAGAAGGCCAGTTACATGATGGTATAATATCCCATTTTAGGTAGAATAGTTGATAGGTCAGAAAAACATATGAGAAAAGGTGGAGTTCACTGTTGATCACCACAGTTTTTATTTTCTCCCTGAATGCTGGTTTCATATAGTTTTTGTGTTGAGAACATATAACAGTGTATTGTGGAAAAGACTTGAAACAAGAGATTATAGTGAGAAGAAACTAAAAGATAATACTCAATGTGATATTTTTCAAGTTCTTTATGAAGAAGCTGTAGCATCCTACAAAGGAGTAATTGTGCATCAGCTGCCAAGCAAAGAACCAGAAGAATTACAACATAATGTAAATGAGACCTTGAAATGGATTGAGTAATGGATCCAAGATCATAACTTGTTAGGGGCCACTTTACAATCATTCTCTTTTTAAAATTTATTTATTTGTTCTAGTCAGTATACATGACTGCAGAATGTTCTTCAATTCATTATACACAAATGGAACATAATTTTTGACTTCTCTAGTTTTGTACCCAAAGTAGGGTCACACCATTCATGCAATCATACATGTACCTAGGGTAATGATGTCTCATTTAAATCATTTTTGTTGATATCTGCCTACTTTATAGAAATTGCCCATGTCTTATCAGTTAAAAAAATTAGTTAAAACTGTGTTGCAGGCCCAGCAAGTGCATAATGTGAAGATTTATGCCTGAGTTTCTTTTTCTCCATGAGAAAGCTAAACAATCTCAAATATAATGAATACAATATTATTAAAGATTAAGAGTAAAAACTATCATTTAATGCTTCAGTTGCTAAATAATAAGTAAATCTGACCAAAGAGGTACCTTTTATGGTCATTATTGAAGAAAATGCAGATGATCTATTAAAATAACAAGTAAAAAAATCAGAAAAAAACTACATATATACCTACCATGTTATTCAAAAATGATACTCATGGGCATTTTATCTCAGAGAAATAAAAACTTAAATGTGCACAAAAATTTGTATTTGCTGCTTTACAAAGATTTTGTTAGTATACTCAAACAGAGGAAACAACCAAAATGCTGCTAAATAGGTGAATGAATAAACAATCTGGCATATTCATACCATGGAATACTACTCACCATTAAAAATGAACAAACTATTGATATGCATAACAACATAGATGGATTTCAAGGGCATTATGATGAGTTACTAAGAAGCCAATCTCAAAAGGTCACACATTGTATAATTCCATTTATATAAAGGTCTTGAAATGGCATAATTACAGACCTGGAAAAGAGATTAGGGGTTGCCAGCAGTGGATGATGGTGGAGAGTGGTTGAAAGGGTAGTTTTGCACACAAGAGAGACATTTGTAGTGATCTATAGTAAGCTCTTGCCCATATTTGTGCATGTGTGTGTGTTGCTGGGAACCTAGGGCTTTGAGCATGCCAGATAAGCACTTTACCACTGAGCTACCTCTGCAGCCCTATAATCTGTATAGAGATTGTTGTGAAAGTTATAATAACATGTACATATATGAGAAATGACATGGAACTAAATCACACATTATACTGTCAAATCTGTGGTTTCAATTTTGTGTTACATATTAACCACTAGCAAAAACTGGGTGAGGGGTTCAGGAGAACTCTCTCCACTATCCTTATACCTAAATATCTACATGTAATTAGTTCAAAATAAAAAAAATAAAATATCAATTCAAGAAACTACGTTGCAATTCCAGTTTTAGTCTTACTCAAAACACTTAGGAAATACGAAGAAAACATCATTTTGAGTATAAAGTGGTTTTTCAATATTTTTAAAAATAACTAGAAAATGAAACTGTAAAAATGTATCAAAATCAGAAACTTTCAAAAAGATAAAACTATGTGCATATTGGCATAGGAATTAAGAATATCAATTTTTTAAAAATCCAACCAAAATACTTCTTAATCAATTTCATTATCATTAGAAATATGTAATTTAGGTCTTATGTTGGATTGAGTTAATTATTTAGGATTGTAGTTCATGAATAAGAATAGAACCCAATGACATAACATAAAGGAATTTTTATTTCTATGAACAGGAACAAAGAAGAGTTTACTAGAAAATTTTAAGTATACTAAAATAAAACTTTAAGATCAATCACATTTATTTGGTTTTATAAAGTAAAAAAATAAACCCCCCTGCCATGTATATTCTACATAGAATAACAAATCCAAGCAGCTAAAAGTTTCCATTTCTTAAATTTGGTTTGAATAAATCTCTATTTGTGTATTTTGCAAATAACAAAGAAAATGGGATTTGGAGCAGGAGTAAGATAGTTCCAAATAGTCCATCATTTACTGGTGACTACAGCTCAGGATTGGTGAAGCTTTTGTTTCCTTATCTGCAAAGTAGACACACCAACTCACTGGAGTGTTGTAATACTTTAATGATATCATAAATGATGAATTAATATTGTCAAGTGTGTATAAGTATTAATAATTAAAATATGTAATATTGTTAAATATTAACTATTCTTAATTCTTGGCAGAAGATTTGTAAGTTAATTATTTTTTCCAAATATTTTTCAAATTCAATTATGGTAGTTTCTTAAGGCAATTTTTTTCACAATAGTATTTGAAGTGAACAGGCATCTTATAACCACATTGCTTGCACAGCAGTCACATTAGTCAACACATGAATATTAAATATGAAAAATGGATATTAGCAACTTGGAAGAAAACCCTGGAGATAATAACAGATGCTTCTATAAGAGATGATGAATCACTAATGCTATAAACAAAGAATGATATTATATGGATATAACACAGACATTGAGCATGAATTGAAAGTGAGCCTAAATAGAGATTGAATGTTAAGTTGTTTTAGGAGCAACTCAGCCAATTTTTCTTTCAATGTATGTACAAGGGATATAATGTTTGTGTGTGTGTATATATATACATATATACACAGGAGCACATGCACATATGGCTCATTTTGTCAGAATGAAAAATTCCAAATGATAAAAAAATTGTACAATAATTAAACTGGCATATCTTTTTTCTTAGTAGCACATAAAATAATAGTGTATTTCATCTATTGCATCTCAGCTTCAATGAAACACCTTTCTGTTTAATAAAGACTGAATCAATTTTCAAAACAAATTATTCTTTCTTTTAATGTCCTCCATTAAAAGGTGATTTACATAATTGAATCAATAAAAGTACCAAGGGTCAAACCTAAGAACCAAGTCTTTGATGCAAAGTAGTGATGGAAAGGCATATGCAAATTGATAAAATTTGAAATTAAAGCTGTGTCCTAATTGACCTGGGCTTTGATTTCATTGAGTCATTCACTTATTAGTTTGATACTGATGTTCCAAAATGGAGCATGATTTCTGGCTTATACTATTCAATATTTATTGCATATGTTAACTATATATGAATTAGGAACTAAATATCTTGGAGCATATGGCTGACATGGTTCCTGCTGATGATAATAAATTACACACAAAAAAAAAAGAAAAAAGAAAAGCAGGAACAGTCTACTTCAGATAATAAAATGGTTACAGTTAACACAGTGCTCACTCTGTGCCTGGCTCTGTACTTCATGCTTTATACATGCTCTTAATCTTCAAACCAATTATATAAAGCAGATAACAGTATCATCTCCATTTTCTAGACAGAAAAACATGAGATTTTTGAGTAATTTTCCCAAGGTCAAATAGTAAGTGGGGACATGGGATGTGACTCAGATCCCTTTCTAAGAAGGTGTAATTTGAGACTTGACTGGTGAGAAAGTAAGGTATTGGTGGGAGAAATACTAGATAGATAAAGTCCTAAAGTGAGAAAGTAGTCCTTCAGTTTTTAAGAAATTTAAAGGCAGCTGGTGTACCTGGAGTACAGTTAGTGGGAGCAATAATGTCAGGAAACAGGACTGCAGAAAGCAGGTGCAAGGAGCTACAATTCGATTTGAAGTACAATAGGAACAACTAATTTTAAACTAGGTATTTAATCTGATTTGTGTTTTAAAAATATCTTTCCAGAAAATATGTGAAAAATAAATTGAAAAAAGAGTAAAAGAAGCAGAGTCCATGTCATTCAGCAATTGTTAGAAAGTTAGGGTAGTAGTTATTATTATAGCAGGTTCTGTTCTAAATACAGAAGATACAGCTAAAAACAATACAGACAAGGTCCTCTACTCCGGAGTACACATTAGAGTGGTGAAAACACACACACACACAACTAACCTCCCTTGCAATAGTAAAAATTTCTATTTCTCTACTATACATTTTCCACAGAATACAAATTTTAGTATCTCCATCTGTAAACAAATACCAAACAAAAAATATCTTTTGACTTCTTATTCTCCTCTAGCTACCATCTTATTTTTATATTTTTTTCAAGTAGAAAAACTTCTTTAAGGACTAACTTTGTGGTAGCATAGCCTCAAGTTACCTTCTCATTCCACTACAATCAAGTTCCTTCCTTTTACCCTACTTAAACTGCCCTTCTCAATGTCACCACACTATCATCACAAAGTTGAATTCTCATGTCTCTCCTCATCTAACCTTTCAGGAATATTAGTTCTGTGCCACAACACTCTGTCCTTGTCAATCTAATTAGGAAGCAATGTTGCATAGTGATTAAGAGCATATATTTCTAGATTTAGCTTTGAAGACAAGTTGTACAATGATGGGAAGAGAAATAGATGGATTTAGCTTTACTTTAGAGTAGAACCAAAATAGAGCTTTGGGATGAACATGGAGAATGAGGAAAAGGGAGAATAATGGTTTGTTCCTTGAGAAACTGGCAGAATTATAGAGCTAGTCAATAAAGTCTTGGGTGGAAAAAAAGAAAAAGGTTTGAGAGAGAATAAAGTTTGTAACTCAATAAAAAGCTAGTGATCTCAAATATCTTAGCTAGATCTCATTTGATGCCTTTCCATTGAAATTAGTACCTGGGAGAGTGATTTACCAAAGTCATACAGACAATTGGTGATAGAACTGGAAAGAGAACATCATGTCTCCCAGAATCCCCGTAAGAAGCTATGAATCAGGATCGCGCAAAATGACCATTACTCATAAACTGGCAAAGCCTCTATTATGTTCATCCTCCTCTTCTCCTGACCAATGCAATAAACAATTTTTAATATAATTTTGGGTTTATGGAATATAGTTAGGCAAGTTACTAACTGGTGCATTTATATTTCCTTTTAAAAAAGTGAAGGAGATAAAGACAAACTATATAAAAACAGTATTACCCCAGTGAGAATAATAAAATCTATTGTAAAAGTCAATTACTAGGCTGGGAGCAGTGATGAATACCTGTAATATCAACAATAAAAGAGATGTTATAAAGCAATATTTGAATAATTGGCAAATGAATTCTATAAACAATATCTTTATTTTTTAATACTCTGGAGAAAGCCTTAAGAAAAGGCTTAAGCTAAGCCTTGAAGGACAAATTTAAAAAGTAAATAAGGAGGGTGATTAAATTAAATAAACTTACAAAGGGTGTTCACTAGAGTAGTAGGCTTGGGGCTGGGATTGAGGGTAAGGAGAATGAGCTATTCTAGACATTATCTTTGTATGACATTTGAGCCTAAATCATACAGAGGAACAAGGTATGTGATGTTGGTAAGAGAGAATTATATTATAGGTAGAAAAAAACTGTAAAAATAACCACTTCATCACTTGTCCGTATATTGCACTAAATAAATCTTGTACAATTAGTTTAGTGGTAAAAGAAGGGAATATGAATTCCTAAACCTGAACTTAAATTATTTTGAAAATTCCTTTTGAGCTGTTTCTCCATAGTTAATAGTTATTAACAGAAGAACATGTAAGATAATGTACATAGATGTATTTTAGAAACAGAAAACATACCAAAATTATAAAAATCAGTTCAAAAGATAGGAAAGGAAATGATGCTTCATTTATAATGTATGATGCTTAGATACAAAAAGTGAAAATGAAAAACTGTATTATAATCGTTGCTGATGTAGATTTTAGTAGAGTACTTTTTTACTTTTCATATCTTCTTATTGAAGCTTTTTATGTGTGTCCTTCATCTGCCTTACTAGACAAAGCTCCCTGCAAGTGGTAAGCAGATCTTAAGCATAGCACCTGACAAAATCTCTTAGTATTAGCTAAATTGATATTTCAAGCCAACAATTCATCTTACTGTGCTCTGAGGCTCTCTCTCTCTCTCTCTCTCTCTCTGTGTGTGTGTGTGTTTTCAAAATCCCATTGCCTTGCACAGGATTCGAGGGGACTCATGATATTACAAAAACTTAATGGGGAAAAAGTACAGATGAAAAAAGGAATAAAATTCTGCTTAAAGAAACAGAAGTAACAGGCAGGTAACTGTGGTAATCAATACTGCGGGACATAGATGATAGTTCCTGGCAGCCATAGGAAGAAGCGAATAGGCTGACTCCATTGTATGGCACTTAATCTACCATCAAGCGGGGTATTTACATTCATCTGCAGATACAACTTTTCCCTGTACCAAAATCCTCAAGAACTTTGATCAGGTGGGCTTTTTCTGTGTTACCAACAGCTTAAAGTCTTGGCGTATGCCTGTAATCTCAGTGACTGGGGAGGCTGAAGCAGGAGGATCGCAATTCACAGCCAGACTGGGTAATTTAGCAAGACCTTGTCACAAAATAAAAATTTTAAATGACTGGAGATGTAGTTTAGTGGTACAGCGTCCTTGCGTTCAATTCCCAGTACTGACCGAAAAAAAAGTCATCAACAGTCTACATGGAACAACTATGGAAACAGACTATATCAATGTGACTCTTTATAAAGCCTGAGGGGAAAAAGTGAGCAAAGGCACAGAGTAAACCTGAAGGGCCGCTGAAGTTATTGACTTGATTTTTGTGGCTGTTAGAGAGATCAAAGACCTCTGTCAAGATGAAACCACTGACGATTCAACATCGGAATCCCGTTTTCTCCCTATAATACTAGCTCAGGCGTGGCAACCGCAAAATAGCACCTGGGCGCTAAGCGCCGCAATGAAGGGTCAGCATTAGCCCAGCAGCTGGCTGACAGCCTCGGATTCAGGCGGGGCCCGCGCTCGCGCCAGCGCTGAGGACAGTGTCTCAGCCCGGCTTTCGATGGCAGCTTTCTGGTGGGCGGCTGATAGGGGTACGGAATGCCTGGGTGAGGGTAAGTTTTCCACTGATAGATGAGGCTGGGGGGCAAGAGAAGGAGGCAACTCAGAGCCACCGCGTTGCACAACTCCAGGGATATCTAGGTAATCCCTCCTAGCCAGAAAACCCTCTCCCTCCCCAAAATACAAACGGGCGACAGAAGCCGCTGAAGGTAAGGAAAGCCTCTTCTCTGTAGGTCATACGAGGTAACCCCGACCCCAGGAATGAGGAACTGACATCCCACTCCTCCCTCAGACCCAGGAGCTCACCCACCTGCAACTGCAGTCTCTGAAGTCTCCACCCAAGTCTCCCTGCTTCCAGAGCGCTGATTGCGATTGGCTTGCACCGCTGTCTGGTTAGTATTTCCCTACGCGTGAATGGCGTAACTGTAGGGCTCTTGGCCTTGGTCCCTCCCTTCGCTCGCCTGCGGAGTCACGCCTACGTGACGTCACACGATGCCGCAAAGCGCAGAGGTCGTTGGTGTAACCGCCCCCGACCGCTATCTCCAAGTGGAGACCGCCGAATTTGGGGCGGGGCAGGGAGCGCTCTGGGAGAGCTACGTGCGTGTTGACGCCGCACGGCGCCCCGCCTTCTACGCACAGACGCCGAGAAGAAGGGGGTGTGGCCACGCTAGGGTCCGCGCCATCAGGCCCGAGGTGGCGGTGAAACCCGTGTTCAGTGTATGGTTTTCCCAGCCAAACGGTTCTGCTTGGTGCCATCCATGGAGGGCGTGCGTTGGGCCTTTTCCTGTGGCACTTGGCTGCCGAGCCGTGCAGAATGGCTGCTGGCGGTGCGATCGATCCAGCCCGAGGAGAAGGAGCGCATTGGCCAGTTCGTCTTTGCCCGGGACGCTAAGGCAGCCATGGTAGTACAGGTCTTTGGTATTTAAAGCCGAGAAAGCAGATGTTGGGGGAGGTGGGTTGGCTTGGGCTGTGGAGACCATCCTCCCTCCGTAACGTGGATCTTTGAGCTCTAGAACACTTGTGGACCGCCCCGGGTAAGAGTGGTCGGCGCTGCGGGGTCTCGGTCAGGCTCTCGGCCTGGTCTCTAAAGTCTTTGTAACCTCCTGGGAGGCCTAGATCGCTGTAAAAATTAGCTCCTCCCCCATGCAATTGAAAATAGAGACCCCCACCAAATCATAAAATAAGTGTAGGGAAAACCTACAGAGTAATAGTGGGTTTTTTTTTTTTAACTGTAGTAAATTGTTTTTGTATGTATCTTTTACGTGGTAGCAAATTGTATTTTTTTTCTTTGCTGGATTCATAGGCCATGCTAATCTGTCTTTTACGTAGCCCACCAGTGTCCCAGGGGCATCTTGCACATGCTCAGAAAGTATTGACAATATGACTTAGCTTGTTTGTATCCTTGCGTACCATGGGACTGTAAGAGGCCTAGGCCATTCGTCCGTTATCAATGAAACTGAAGTCCAGGGAGGATGCAATCTTGGGGAACAGTGTTTGTAATAGATGTATTATGTTTTTTAATTATGTTTGTATTTTTATAGCAAAATATGGCAAATTAGATTTCAAAATAAATTACTGTGTAGCATAGTTTAAGCAACCTTTAATTACTATCACTTCATAGACATTCGTTTCTTGAAAATGTCTCAATATTTAAACACTGAAATATGGGCCAGTTAGTTGATACTTTTATGAGGGCAAATTGGTGAATATTTTTTAATAATTTGTAAGAAACTGGAAACAGTGAATTTGAAAGTCCTGCAGTCAGTGTTGAAATTGATGAAGGAAAAAGTCCTGAAGGAATTTTTAAAAATATTTTAAACCTTGTCATACTCGTGTGTGTGTATTTTTTTTTCTTAATAAAGGAAGTGTGAGACTGGAACAAGATAGGTTATGCTTTACTAATTTTTGAAGCTGAATGATCAATGCATAGAATCTGGAAATACTTGCATATATGTACGAATGTAGATAGAGGAGGGTTGCTTGGTTTGGAATTTTATAACAGCAAATCTACAATATTCATAATAACCTAACATGTTCAGTAATAGGGGAATGGCCAATACTCTATGGAACCTCAATACTATGAAGTATGCTACATACTGGACTGATATGGATAGACATGAAATAATCCCCAGTACTTAAAAAGTTAGTAAGTTGTAGAATACTGCATAGTATGATTTCATATGTGTTTATATAGCAAGAGTTAGCAAAAACATGTAGAAGTACATATATTTAAATACTTAAAGAGAAGTCTGGATTGATACCTGCTGTTAATGTTGCTTGTGGGGTAAGGGAAGAAATTGTGTAAGCAAAATGGTATTCTTCTATGTACGTAATAATTACTTGATAGCAGCGCATCATATTTTAATATTTATATACTTCCAAAACTTGAAAATTTCAGAAGCCACAAAAATGTATATTTTATGCCTAATGTTTAGAAGACATCAATACATATCAAATGTTTTATGTACTTAACAGGCTGGTCGTCTGATGATAAGGAAATTAGTTGCAGAGAAATTGAATATCCCTTGGAATCATATCCGTTTGCAAAGAACTGCAAAAGGAAAACCAGTCCTTGCAAAGGACTCATTGAATCCTTACCCTAATTTCAACTTTAACATCTCTCATCAAGGGGACTATGCAGTGCTTGCTGCTGAACCTGAGCTACAAGTTGGAATTGATATAATGAAGACTAGTTTTCCAGGTAATGTTGTATTTTTGTGGTATAGAAGTGAAGTATTTTGATGTCTCAGCTCTTAATTGTTGAGTAATCCAGCAGTCCGGGAAATGTATCAGATATTTAAGTTTAGGAAAAAAATGGATCTAATACGCGAAGAGAGAGTATATACATGAAAAGGATGTATTTCCTTTTATGTTAACAAACTTCTACTAAAAGAATACATTCTCCATTACTGGGGATCCATGTAATCCTTTGCTTAGAAGCAAAGTGAAAGTATTGAATTATACATCAACTGTTTCACCTAAGCATTTTCCAGAGTTCATCAGTAAAATTGTTAGTTTATTTAAAAGAATAGTCTCAGTGGTAAAATATTGTAGTTCTTAGATGGAGATGACATATTTGTGTTATATATAAATACAATTCTTTGTTTAGCACATTTATTTTTTATTTTTTTTAATATTTGTTTTTAGTTTTCGGCGGACACAACATCTTTGTTTGTATGTGGTGCTGAGGATCGAACCCGGGCCGCACGCATACCAGGCGTGCGCGCTACCGCTTGAGCCACATCCCCAGCCCATGTTTAGCACATTTATATAAGTAAAAATGATGAGTAGGCCCTATTGAAATATTTGTTTCTTGTATATTGCCTTAAAAAGTTGTTATCAGTAGCTTCAGGAGCTGCTGAGTAAACTGGGGTTGAGTAAACTCAGGCACTTTTTAAAAAAATTTTTCTTCTTATTTAGAGACAGGGTTTCACTGAGTTGCTTAGGGCCTTGCTAAATTGCTGAGGCTGAATTTGAACTCATGATCCTCCTGACAGCCTCTTGAGCAGCTGGCATTAAGGCATGCTCAGCCTCAGGCACTTTTAATATGTACTGTGTGCAAGTTCTCAGCTACTACTCTATAATCATTAGCATCATTGATATTAAGTGAGTAGTTACTATGTGAGGCAGCATTTCACTAAGTTCTTTACATATATTCTCTGAATTCTCTCAACTGTCCTATGATAAACATACCATTATTTTCATTAGAAGATACTAGGTTAAGAAGAAAACTACTGATAGGAGAACTCACAACTTCCTAATTTCATATTTGTACAACTGCCTAATCTACGTACTATCTCCACCTTAGGATCTTTGTTTATGTGGTTCTCTTGATCTAGAAGGCTTATATTAACCTTATTCCTTAGCCCCATTTCTGCATAGATTACTCTTATTTACTGGTTAGATTTAACCTTACCTTTAAGGAAACGTTTATGAACTTTCACTCTCAAATAGGTTCTTTTGTTATAGGCAGTCATAAAATATGTTTTCTTTGTCCTATTATAATTATTCATCAGGATGATAGAGTTTCTTTCTTTTGGTGCTTTTAAGCTACATGAGAGCCAAAACCTTATTGACTACAACAGAGTTTGATCACTATCATATCTTCTTAATGCCTTGCCTAGTACATAATAGTGCTCAATAAATATTTGTGATATGAATAAATAAGCACTGTGGTGCTGTAATTTCAGCTTCAGAGTATGGTTGTGAATTTCATCTCACTTTTGCTTTGATTATCTTTATCTTGGAATTGCCCAACAGGACTCTGTCCTGCTTATAAATCTCAGGTGGCTCTGCTAGTGATTATGAAACAGGATCTTGACATAGATTCCATGATGAAACATAAGGGATAAACCTTCTCAAATTGGTAGTTACATTTTGTATGAATGTGGACATGTCTGTTTTTCTCAGTGTCTTAGTTTGATTTCTGTTGCTCTTACAGAATACCTGAGACCAGATAGTTTATTAAAAAAGAGGTTTATTTTGACTCATGGTTCTAAAGCTTGGGAAACCCAAGAATAAGAGAAGCCACTGGCAAGGGCCTTGTGCTGGTGCGATATGAATTCATGGTGGAAAGTGGAAGGGTGCATGTGAAAAGAAGAAAACAGAAGCACCCTTACCTCAAAACATCCTGCTCTTGACATAACCAATCCAGTCCCACAAGAGCAAAAATCCACTTACATAGTTCTGAGGTATTCAGAGGCATAGAAAGTTCATTATTAAGGGACCACTGCTGTAGAGGATTCAGAGTAATAATGGGGATAAGACCATATGTTTTTATAGCTTTGAACTGTCCTTACATGAGCTTTTCTTAACATCAGAAATTAGTGGAGAGGCCCTTAATCTTTAGAATGCGATTTGCAAAACTACACAGTGGTGATTGGCCCAGCGAGATGATATATCTGCCAGGAAATGATGCCTATAAGAAACAGATTTTATTACTAATTGACTTGACATGCAGGATTGGCTTATGGTCAATACTGGGTAAATAAAGAATTACTAATTCAAGCTTTTAATAGATGATTGGAAGATACTTGAACAGAAATTGGAGATTCAGTTTCCAATTAATGTTTCCTTTGACCTTTTGTTCCCTTGTAGCTTTTTTGATTGATCTTGACTAATAACAATATGTCAACATTCCTTAAGATTATTATTCATTATTATTTTTATTATTTTATTTGTTTTTCTTAAGATTATTTCATTGTCAAAAAGCTGCTATGTCCAGAGACACAAAGGGGAAAAGAGATTTTCCAGTTGTCACTAATGTTATTACTATGCCACTAGTTTCTGAAGTAGAAATGGATTTAGCATGATTTCTTAAAGAGAGACGGAAATATATAGGGGTTTGCTTCAGTGGAGATTCATTTCAATTTCTATTATTTCTATTTATCAGAATGAGGGAATTGATCAAGAGATGTTCCTAAGAGTCTTGATAAGTGATGAAAGAAAAACTTAGGATAGCAACAAGGGAAGTACTGTACTTTGTACTGGACATTGTTACTAGACTGTCAACTATCAAGAAGAGACAGTCAGCTTTTGGCAGGGGAAGCATTATTAGTATATTGAAAGTTCCAGTTCTGTTAACACCCTTCTGTGTCTGAAGGTAAGCCTCCTAAAGGAATTTAGGAGTCTTTTTCCTTATCCCATTAAACATTTCTGCTATGTGTGGCTCTTTCCCATCCATCTCCTGATTCTGCCATTGCTGCCCTGGTAGAGCTGGAGAGGATATAATGACAGATCTAGGAAATTCTGAGTTTCTTCCTTCTAGGTATGCACACTATTACGGAGGTTATTGTAACCAACTTTATTCTCTCCTTAATGAAGAAGGTAACAAGGCAGCTTGATAACAAAGGTAACTAGTACTCACTGAACACTCAGTAAATATCCAATCAGTAAATAAATGTCCAGAGATGATGGTTTATAGGAGATTGGGCACCCTAGCATATATAGTTGCGAATGAGGTACATTTTTTTTAATACTTTTTTTTAGTTGTAGATGGATGTAATACCTTTATTTATTTATATTTATGTGGTGCTGTGGATTGAACCCAGTGCCTCACACATGCTAGGTGAGTGCTCTACCACTGAGCCACAACCCCAGCCCCTCAGTACATTTTTAACTCTGAGAAAAATGATATCTTCCTTGTCAGGTTTTTCCTTTGTTTTGTAACTTAACCCTACCATTAAAGGTATTTGTGTAGTTTTATTACCATATTTATAAAGTAAGGCAAGATTACAGTATAAAATTTATTATTTAAATTTGTAAAACAAACTAGAATTATTTTCCCTGTGTTTATATGTTCATGTTTTTGTTTTTTAATAAACTTTGCAGATTACTAGTTGACTGGACAAAATAACAAAAATATTTTGGGATACGGTACTAATTTTAACTTCAGTAATTTGAAATGATGGTCCTGTGGGAGGATAGGGATATAGCTCAGTTGGTAGGGTGTTTGCCTCACATGCACAAGGCCCAGGGTTCAATCCCCTGAGCCAAAAAAAAAAAAAAAGTGAAGTTGAGGTGATGGTCCTATGGAATTATGTCTAGAGCAGCTGTTAAATAATAAGTATAAATTTAATTGCAGCAAGAATAATTAAGTATTGGTATTATATGATAAGTGGGAAGGTGATAGAGCCTATTTCTTGTCTCTTTCTGTGATACCCTGTCCACTGCTCTATTTAAATAATTTCCTAATTGATTTCTCCCTTTTCACTTTCATCCTCACCCAGTCACTACAGTCTTGCTGTGGAATAAAACAGACATTTGAAATACGTTCATCAATTTTCTTAAAATTCTTTGAAGTTGGTCCTCATTGCATATAGGATAAAATCCAAGCTCTTTAACATGACTCTCTTTTCTTGTTTTCATCTGTCTCTTCATTTGCAGACCTTTCTATAGTTTTCATCTGCTCTTTTTGATGACAATTTTCTGACCACACCAGTCTCTTTTTTTACTTTCAATGTTGTAAATTTTTTCCTATTTTGGGGTCATTGCAAAAGAACTGGTTCCTCTGCCTGTGTTCTCCCTACTCTTTTCTTGACACTTGAGATTTGAGGAATGAGAAGTAGCCAGTATTTCTCCTCAGAAAGGACTTTCTTGACACTTCATCTTTTTTCCTTTGTCGGCCTTTTTCATTTATAATTATGACAATTATTTTATTATTATCTTGCTCATTAGATGACTTCAGAAATTGTGCTTATTTTGTCATTTTCATTACAGTATGCTTAGTGCCTGGCATGGCATAGTGTCTAGCACATAGCACCCATTCAAAATACCAAATATATTTATTAAATGTACAAATGGTTGAAAAGACTTTAGGGTCCCTCTCTCCTTAATTTCTCTGAAAATATTCCTGATGTTATTTGGAAATGAAAGGGGGGGTTATATAATCAAAATGAAAGACTGTTCATGCTATGTTAGATTCTTGTTAGAATATAAACTACTCTTATTGGTAAGTTATGATAAAAATGGTTCTTCCTTTGAGACTTCTTCCTTACCAGTCTGTTTAGCTTTTTCCTTTGTCCATTTGTATTCCTCTCAGATTCAGTTTTGAACTTTGCTGCTACTATAACAGATTCCATCATCATTTTTTTTTCTAGGATTATGTACAGTCTTCCAAACTTGCATTTTACAGGATATGTTTAGTTAAGACTCTTTTTTTTTTTTTTAAAGGTTAGACTTAGGATTTGTAAAGAGTCACATTCTCTTTGTATTCTGAATTCCTTATTGGAAAACCAAGTTTCTACTTGCATGTTTTGCCCACCCTAGGTTACGGGGGTGAATCTTTTCTACTGTCCATAGGAATTGTGTGTTGAACTAGTATTTATTGAGTATGATACTTTGTTAAATGTCTTATATGTATTATTTCTTTACCTTAAGTCCAGGGCATAATACTGTTATTATTATTTTATAAAAAAGATTCAGACACTTAATTATTTCATTATTATCTTGCTCATTAGATGACTTCAGAAATCGTGCTTGTTTTGTCATTTTCAGTACAGTATACTTAGTGCCTGGCATAGTGTCTAGTACATAGCACACATTCAGAATATCAAATCTACAGATTTAACGTTAAGTAATATTAAAGTTTACAGGGCTGGGAGTGTGGCTCAGAGGTAGACTTAGGTGACTTAGCTAAAAAGTAGAAGTCCATATGTTCAACCTGCATTCTATAGTACATGACCTCTCAATCTGAGATTTTACTGATACCTATTTAAGGATTTGGAAATATGAAATTATGAAAAATTCTGTGGAACTTAATTTAAATAAATATAAAGTTCTTGCAAAAGATCTAATGTCTAACAATACGAGAAATACAATGATAGGGACCTTGCCTTACCATTTTTTACAAATCTTATAGTAGGCCTTGTAAACAAAAGAGTAGGGTATTAGCAAAATAATAGACAACTAGGAGAGTTAAGGAAAAGAGCCTGTTATATATGCATAATATTTTAATTTAGTGGATAAAGGATTATTAAATGATGCTGGTAAAATTGGTTAAACCATCCAAATATTAATACTGTGTACACAAATTTTTGAGGAATTAAAGATTAAATGTTAAAAAAGTTACAATTTTAGGACAAAATAAAGTAATGAAGAGTAAGAATGAGGTACTAATAAGATTTGCAAACTATGGAGAAAATACCTGGTACAGTGGAGGATATTGGTAAAGAATAGTCATATATATATGGAAGAAATAAAAATTGGTACAGCTTTTTTGGAAAAATATTAGTTAAAAATGCAAGGCTGGAGTTGTGGCTCAGAGGTAGAGCGCCTGCCTAGCATGCATGAGGCCCTGTGTTTGATCCTCAGCAACACATAAAATAAAATAAAGATATTGTGTCCACCTATCACTGAAAAATAAATATAAAAAAATACATAAGCCTTTTGATTTAGTATTTGTTTCTGATACTCTATCCAAAAAATAGAAAAATACATCGGGCTATATACATAATGAATTTGTATATGAGAATAATATCTGAGGGCTATTAATAGAAATTGGTTGAGCAAATCATGCGACATGAATTTCACAGACTATTATGTAAAATAATGAATTAGGCCAGTATGTTGATGCACGCTTGTAACCCCAGGTACTCAGGAAACTGAGGTAGGAGAATTACAAGTAAGTTTGAGGCTGGCCTCAGCAACTTAGCAAGACCCTATATGATGTAAGCAAGACGCTGTCTGAAAATAAAAAATAAAAGGGGCTGATGATGTACCTAAGTGGTAAAGAGCCCCTGAGTTAAGTTTCCAGTGGTGGGTGGGGGGGAAGGTCTGTTAATCTGAAGGGAATTATAATATGTATTGTTAATTTACAAAATCTTATGACAAAAAATATAGTAATATCCTATTTCTTAAAAACACATGCCCTAAAATAATTTTTTAAAACTCAGAAAGTTAGAAGAAGAAATTTCAGAGACCAAAGTACTTTAAAAGAAATGTCTTTTTGTCTCCCATAAAAGCTCCATGAACTTTTTTTTTTTTTTAATTTTAGAAGGAAATCAATCTTCATTACTAAATTCAAGCAAAAACTACAACCTTTCCTCTGTAAAATCTTTTATCTTCCAATAAAAAGTTATTGGTGAAAATAGAATCTGTTTAGATATGACAGACCTGGGAAACATTTCCAGAATTAAAAGGAAATGAATTAGGAAATAAAGAGGGTTAAAAAAAAAAAAAAGAGGGTTAGACACAGAGATTTCAGCATATGAAAATGCATATTTTTGAAGAAGATAACAGATTAAATGGATAAGAAATAAAAATGAAATATTTTTTTATTAAAAACTGGAAAAAATTTGAGATTAGGTGAAGTTTCAGATCAAAGAATAAAAAGTTCTGGTGATAAGTGGTGTTAATTATTCCACAGCATTGTCAAAGCACTAAATGCTACTGAACTATATACTTAAAAAATGGGCAGAATTATGTATATTTTACACCTTCCCCTCTGAAAATAAGAAGAAATAGCATAGAGAATAGTATCAGGATTAAGTTGTAGGGTCAGGGGTTGGAATAGCCCTAACAGTCTCCAAATAATAAAATAATAGTCTCAGATTTTTTTTCCATAATAGTAATAGGACCATATAATTATATTTATAAGATTGTTGGTATATCAAAATCAGGTAAGATGTGTATTGAAATGTAGCTTCCTTGAAAGTGTCCTAGATCTACCTAGCCAGAATTTTAGAGTACAAGTAAGAGCTCTATACCTAAACAATTTTTCCAGTTGATTGTTAGGCATAATAATGTTGGGAAACATCATCGTATTGGATGTAATTTACAAAGCCAACAAAAAGAAAAATTGTAGTTCATCTGCTTGTATTGATGGCTCAGATGATCAGGAAGCCATTAAATAGATGCCTGCCTCACACACTTTACAACAAAATTAATTAAAGTTATGTTCTAATAACAATTATAAGAACATAGAAGAATTGTATATTTGATCACACTTCTGAAAAAGGGATGACCTTTTTAGCTTAGAAGAATAAGAAAAAACCACAAGTCAACTGATGTGATTTCATATTAAATCTCACTTTACAAACCCAGGGATCTATTTGTGGCAAATATAACAGACAAAGGTTGATATTAATATCTAATATGCTTTTAAGTTTTGATGAGAAAACCAAATAAGTCTTATTTGGTGAATGCACAAAGGACTTGATAAAACAGTTGACAAAAGGGAATATGTTTGTGTGTGCACACACATTTATATACATTTAGCAATAACAGCTACCACAAGAACCTTAAAACAATAAGAGAGGTAAATAGGGAGCCTACATCCTGGGAACAAATTTTTACTCCTCACACTTCAGATAGAGCCCTAATATCCAGAGTATACAAAGAACTCAAAAAATTAGACAATAAGATAACAAATAACCCAATCAACAAATGGGCCAAGGACCTGAACAGACACTTCTCAGAGGAGGATATACAATCAATCAACAAGTACATGAAAAAATGCTCACCATCTCTAGCAGTCAGAGAAATGCAAATCAAAACCACCCTAAGATACCATCTCACTCCAGTAAGATTGGCAGCCACTATGAAGTCAAACAACAAGTGCTGGCAAGGATGTGGGGAAAAGGGTACACTTGTACATTGCTGGTGGGACTGCAAATTGGTGCAACCAATTTGGAAAGCAGTATGGAGATTCCTGGGAAAGCTGGGAATGGAACCACCATTTGACCCTGCTATTGCCCTTCTCGGACTATTCCCTGAAGACCTTAAAAGAGCATGCTACAGGGATACTGCCACATCGATGTTCATAGCAGCACAATTCACAATAGCAAGACTGTGGAACCAACCCAGATGCCCCTCAATAGATGAATGGATAAAAAAAATGTGGCATCTATACACAATGGAGTACTATGCAGCAATAAAAAATGACAAAACCATGGAATTTGCAGGGAAATGGATGGCACTAGAGCAGATTATGCTTAGTGAAGCTAGCCAATCCCTAAAAAACAAATACCAAATGTCTTCTTTGATATAATGAGAGCAACTATGAACAGAGCAGGGAGGAAGAGCAGGAAGAAAAGATTAACATTAAACAGAGACATGAGATGGGAGGGAAAGGGAGAGAAAAGGGAAATTGCATGGAAATGAAGGGAGACCCTCATTGCTATACAAAATTACATATAAGAGGTTGTGAGGGGAATGGGAAAATAAACAAGGAGAGAAATGAATTACAGTAGATGGGATAGAGAGAGAAGATGTGAGGGAAGGGGAGGGGGGATAGTAGGGGATAGGAAAGGTAGCAGAATACAACAATTACTAATAGGGCATTATGTAAAATTGTGGATGTGTAACCGACGTGATTCTGCAATCTGCATTTGGGGTAAAATTGGGAGTTCATAACCTACTTCAATCTAATGTATGAAATATGATATGTCAAGAGCTTTGTAATGTTGTGAACAACCAATAAAAAAGAAAAAGAAAACTGCAGATAGTATATCCTAAGCAATATGTTGCAGAGACCATTCATTATTCAAGGCAAAGGGTTTAGTCCTAATGGTAGAATAGTGCCTTGTAAGATAGTTTAAAAGTTGAATTTACTCAGTCTCCTGCTTCCCCTTCCTCTGGACTGACTATGTAATTGTGTCCTGGGAGCAGTAGCCACAGTTGTTTAAAGATATTTGCAATTTTATTGGTGTTATATAGAGACTTCAGATAGTGAAGTGATTTAGCAGAGTTGCCACATTGTCCCTGCGATCTCCTGAAGCCTACATCTAGTTCCCTTTACCTGGTAACTTCCTATTTCTTTTCCCCCTCTAATATTCAGTGTTGATAATCCACATGACAGCAATGAAAAAATTGCTCAAAAATAGTCAAGAAATGAAAAGCAAATAATTTAATAAATCATTTTCTCTGGTTAATATGGTTTGAATAATAAACCACTGTCATCCATGAAAAAAAAACCAAAACTTATCTTTATTAGGTACTTGGTATTTCCAGGTAGTTTATATGTTTATTCTTTATTCAACTCTTTGTCCCTAGACATAATAAATAAATATGACAAAGAAATGATGGAAAATATTTGAACATTTGACTCCAGAGAGATAACACTTAAACTCATAAGACTGTTTACTTAATCCTTGAAATGGTATACATGTGTATACTGGTTTCCTAGAGCTACCTAGCACAGTACCACAAACTCAGTGATTTAAAACAATAAAAAATTATTAACAATTCTGAAAGGCTTTAGATCAGTCAGGTTGTCAACAGAGCCATGCTCCCTCTATAGGTTCCAGGAAAGAATCCTTCCTTGTCTCTTCCTAGTTTTTAGTGCTTCATTCCATTTTCTGCCTCCACCTTCATGTAGCCTTCTTCCTTCTCTTCTTTGTATAATCAGTTTGTCTTCCTTTAAGGTAACCTGCCATTGGATTCAGGTCTCATCTTAGTCAAGTATGACCTCATCTTGATTTGATTGCATTTGCGGAAATTTTTTGCAAATCTAGTCACATTCTGTAGTTTTGAGTGGATGTAAGTTTTGGAAATGCTTGTCAACCCAGTAAAGTTCATCCTGTGCATATTCCACCCCAAGTTTATATCCATTCCACATACAAAATCAATCCACCCCCTCCCAGCATCCCTTAGGTTTAACTCAAACCCATATTAGCTCTACATCCCAAATCTCATCTAATTTACCAACTCAAAAAGTTGAAGATCTCATAATCTGAATCATACAAATTAGATATGATCCATCATGGGTCAAAATTCATCTCCATCTGTGAATCTGAAACCAGAAAACAAGTCATCTAAAATACAATGGTGGGAGAAGCATAAGAAAAAGTTTCCATTTCAAAATGGAGAAGTTGAGAAAAGGGGGATGGATCATGGTTTACAAGCAAGTTTGAAATTCAGGAGGGAAAATAAATTCCATTATGTTTCAAGAACTGAAAATAACAGCTGCTTACTTTGTATGTAGGCTCCTAGGGTGGTCCCACCTGCTTTTCCTGGGCCCTCTTCCTTGCTTATGAAAGACCTTTGTTGAAGGATAATATTCCCAGTCTCATAGTTCTAGCTTTGTTGGCCTGTTTCTTGCCAACCAGTATATATTAATATATATACATTCAAATAAATACACAGAAGAGCAACTGAAGTTTGCTACTTAGTGTTAGTCTCAAGTCAAGGATATCATATTGCAGTCTAATCTTTTTTCTGCTGTACTTTACATAATGAGAACTTAAAGATCCTTTGTCAATAACATACAAGAAGCTTTTTGTATAGAATTTATGAAAGTATAATCACATCTCACATTTTTTGTTTTTGGTTTTGTATCTCAGTAAACTTGATAGGTGAGCTAGTAAGTGAAGCATTAGTGTATACATATTAGAACACTTGACACTTCTCATAGAAGCAAGACTATATATAATCATATTTTTAAATACTTTTTTTAGTTGTAGATGGATAATACCTTTATTTATTTTTATGTGGTGCTGAGAATCAAACCCAGTGCCTCATATGTGCTAAACAAGCGCTCTACCACTGAACCACAATCCCAGTCCTATGTAATCATACTTTAAAAAATGAAACTCATTAGAATTTCTCATATGTAGTCTCTATAACAAATTTTTGCTATAAGCAACACAAGTGGATATCACTCATCTTGCTGGTCTGTTTAAGAAGAATGGTGAGCTTTAACTGAGGTGCTGTTTATACATACATATTGATGAGTTAATTTTTGAGAAAATGATGTAGGGGAGATTCGAGATTCTGGTACTATCAGGAATTTTTGTCATAGGCTTGCAATAGTAGCCAAGGGTATTGACTGACTGATTTGTTGTAGGTTATTACTATGTTTAAAATAAACTTTTTAGAGCTGGGCATGGTGGCGTATGCCTGTAATCCTGGTGGCTCTGGAGACTGAGGCAGGAGGATCATGAGTTCAAAGCCAGCCTCAGCAAAAGCGAGGTTCTAAGCAACTCAGCGAAACCCTGTGTCTAAATAAAATACAAAATAGGGCTGGGGATGTGGCTCAGTGTTTGCCAACACCCCTGAGTTCAATCCCTGGGACACCCCCCACAAAAAAAAGAAAACAAAAAGGACTTTTAGTTGCTTAATGTTGCAGAACATTTTAGTTAATATCTAGTACTGTCTGCTTAATATTAAGGTCTCAGATGGAAGATCAAGGTTTTCTAAACATAACTGGTAGTAGTACCTCTATGGTTTCCACTTGTTCATCTTTCTTAAATACGTATGTCCTTTCTGAATTCTTAAAAATGTTGAATAGGATGATTAAGTAGAAAATTGTAATAGCCATGAATGTGTGATAGTATTATTAGGATGATTTGTCAGCTTTTGTCCAATAATTTTGCTAATAGATTAAGGGACAAATTTACTTTTCTAGTGGTATTTCCTAATGGTTGTTAAATTTCTTAAGTAAGATATGGGATTAACAGACTTCACCAATTACATATTTCCCCCGTAATACCACAGTGTGGCGCTGTTGTACTTTGGCTGAATATTCACAAAATGACCTTTTCCTGTTGCTGTCAAATTTCTTGTGGATTAGATAAGATGCTCTCAAAAGTATATGAAAATGCAGTCGTTGGTTACTTTTTTAGCCTTAAGTAATGAGTTCTGTGATTGCTTCCTAGTGATTGTGCTAGATTGCCTTTTATGTTAATCATTTTTTATAAGCATACATATTTAAATTTTTCCTTCATTGCCTTATCACATTTAGTTAGAAATCAGTTTCTTAGAGGTTATAAAATGAAAACTTGGAGAAACCAACAAACAAAAATGACACTATAGATGACAATGGACACATCTTTTTAAATTATGGAGTTTTGGATCGTATTATATTAAAACTATAGTTTTATATTAAAACTACCAAATTATATTAAAACTATAGTTCCACTCAAAATACATAAATGTTATTTTCCAAATTCAGTTATTTTGAAGGCTTGCTTTCTTTTCTTTAAGGTAGTCTTTAGTATGTTATTTGTTGATCCAGCATGTGCCAGTGATGTGGCCCTGATCAAAACAGTTTTTATTGAGGAGCTTCTAGTTGTCTGCATAAGGTGTTGAAAAGTAAGCATCAGACTGTAAGAATGATCCAAGGCCCTAAAAGGGTAGAATCCCTTGTGATAGAACTGTTAAACTCACAGTTTAATATTTCAGTGCTTGAAAAAGAACAAGAATCTTTGTCTTATCTAAGTACTACTTATCATTTTAGGATAATCAGAAACACTTCCTGGCTAAATGAGCAAATTATTTTGACTCTTTAATTGAGAGCAGTATGGGAATTAGAGTTTTGTGAGAGAACTGGCTTTTAATATTTTTCTGCCCTTGAGTTAACTATGGGAAAGGTATGATTACTCATCATGTTATTATCAGCATCTAGAACTCATATGTTTTCAGTGAATAATAATAATGAATTTAATTGTTGGATTCTCAAAGGATGCATTAGTGATATATATGCCAGGGATGCATTAATAGGGGGAGTCAACATCTTTTTTACAGACATAATTCTTTCCATAAGAGGTGCTCATGGAGAATATAGTAGCAGCTATCACTTAAAAGAGTTGTAGTTAACAGAAACAGAAATGTCACATTTTAGAGACATTTCTGTTTTGACAGAATTTGCGGAGGGACTTCCTTCAAAGAGTTTTTACCTTAGCCCTTAGTTGTAGGAAGCAAGCCCTTTGAGTTGTGTTCTTTAATTATCACTGATTTTTAGAATGCTATGGAGTATATTGTCTTTGGAGTGTGGGCGCTAAAGATATGTTTCAGATTTTAATATGAACTTATTTTACCATTATATCTATAAAAGAAAAGAAAATCTGCTGGGTGTGGTGGTACACACCTCCCCAGCAGCTCAGGAGGCTGAGGCAGGGGGATTGCTAGTTCAAAGTCAGCATTAACAATTTAGCGAGGTCCTCAGCAACTTAGCGCCTGTCTCCCAATAAAAAATAAAAAGGGCTGGGGATATGACTCAGAGGTTAAGCACCCCTGGGTTCAATACCCAGTACCAAAAAGATAAGAAAATCTGTTTTTATTTGAAGAAGTCATATTAGAAAACATTTTGAAAAAACAGTTATTTTGAAGGAAATAAGGGTGTATTAATTTTCTAGTCACAGTAATGACTTAAAAGAACAATGTTTAGTTGTTTTTTTTTTTTTTTCTGATTTACAGCAAATTACAAGAAAATAATTGATTCCTTTTTTCTCCTGTTTAGCTAGATGCTAAAAATCTGAGTTTTTGGAACATCTTTTGGTACAGCCATGTAGTTTTTATTCTTAATTATTTAATAATTTCCAATTTCACTGATTCCTGCTTAACTGCACCTCAGTTTCTAGGCTATGCTCTGCTTGACATGACATGTTATTCTCTTAATTCCCAGCTCAATTTGATTGACTGATACTTAGTTTAAGATTACTGTGACTGGGGGCTGGGGATGTGGCTCAAGCGGTAGCACACTCGCCTGGCATGCGTGCGGCCCGGGTTCGATCCTCAGCACCACATACCAACAAAGATGTTGTGTCTGCCGATAACTAACAAATAAATATTAAAAAAATTTCTCTCTCTCTCTCTCTCTCTCTCTCTCTCTCTATATATATATATATATATATATATCTTTAAAAAAAAAAAAAAAGATTACTGTGACTGGATGGGTTGCCTTGTAGTGTTCTTTTTCTATGCTGACTTTAACAGATTTTAGCTGCTCTACTGAGCAGCTTTTTTTTTTTTTAAATAGAAAAGCTAATTTTTTAATTCTGTATTTTCTTACTTCACAGGCCGAGGTTCAATTCCAGAGTTCTTTCATATTATGAAAAGAAAGTTTACCAACAAAGAATGGGAAACAATCAGAAGCTTTAAGGATGAATGGACTCAGCTGGATATGTTTTATAGGAATTGGGTATAAATTTTTTCTAACTTTGAAAAGAGAAATCTGTAATGATTCTATTATCAGTAAAAATGGGAGTAAAAGTCCTTTGGAAGTAAATGTGTGATTGCTTGAGAACTTTGGATTTTAACACGTATAGTATTACATGATGATTTATGTTGAGAAAATTTAACACTAATTTAGAAGTACTTTTAAAACAAAAATTCATTGTATTCCATTACCATTTAAAATGTTTTTTGTCTTGAAGAAATTCATATGCATGACTATTGTTTAACAAATCCATAATATTTACTACATGCTGGAAGATACCATTTCAAGCTCTTAATAAGTTAATTCTTGTAACAAACCAGTGAAAGTGTTGTTGTCACAGTTCACGCAAAAGGGAATGGATGCAGAGTTTAAGTGATTTAGCTTAAGTTTATAGGCATGATTTATTTCCATGCTACTAGAAAGGAAAATTTTCTTAAAATCGCATACAATAACATGGTACAGAAGTAGAAATTCGTATGGTACTGGTCCTATACATTTTATGGAAAGTTTTATATTCTGAATACTCTTTTAAGAAATGGATGCCTGTCTGTATCTTAGGCGCTGAAGGAAAGCTTCATAAAAGCTATTGGTGTTGGACTGGGATTTGAATTGCAGCGGCTTGAATTTGATATATCTCCATTAAACTTGGATATAGGCGAAGTTTATAAAGAAACACGTTTGTTCCTGGATGGAGAGGAAGAAAAAGAATGGGCATTTGAGGTAAGAAATTTAGATAAAGAGGTTAGTTCCCCAGTGTTTGGTGATGAATGGATAAGATAGGAGGTGTTTTTTAATTTTCTCAAGAGAATTCGATAGGTGTTGTATGGAGTGGTAACATCAGATTGATGTATATAGTGGTTAAGGAAGGCAGATATCAAAGATGATGTGAGCAGTGCTTTGACTTCAGAGGACTACCTATTGAGATATAGAATGTTATAAAAACAAATTAAATGTTAAGTTTGAGATGCCACTGAGACATCCAAGTGAAAATATCAAGTGGGCAAATAGAATGAAGGGCTGGGACCAGACAAAACAAACAAACAAACAATAATCATTTATATATGGGTATGTGAAGCCATGGGATGAAGTTGAAGTTATGACATTACCTAAGTAGTAGCTATAAATTGAATCTAGGAAGAGGAGAACTCAAGTTGAAGCAATGAAATATATCTAAGTTAGAAAAGAGAAAAACCTGGGACAGAACATTTTATATTTGTTTACCTACAATATACCACATTTTACCTCATAATCTATAGCTATGTAATTGTTTTAATTTCTTAATGCTGTCTGAAGGCAGGTCACTTATTCAAATATATTGAATCTTCATACCTGGAAAAATCGAACATTCTACAGGAAAATGAACAACAAAATGTTTGAAATGATGAGGTTATATTCTTTTGCAAAGGAAGGACTTATCAAGTAGAAATGTGTCAGAATTTATCGATAACGTTTTTCAACCTTTTACCTTTGGGAATAAAGGTAAAATGAGAATGCTTCAAGTTGTAGCTAAATTTTTTTTTTTTTAACTTTGTAAGAAAACACACATGAAGAAAATGACCTGTCATTTTACTGAAGCAGATTAATCTTTTAAACCAATGTTAAACTATTTCCTGAAAAGATTTCTTTTCTTTTGGTGGAAATTTTAGGGGGATTTTGGTGTTCACAGTAAATTTAGTAAATTTGAGATATAGAATGATATATCACAAAAAAAATGACAAGAGAATTCTTGAAATTTAGAAAGTCTTAAAAATTAAACTTAAGTCTTATGTTCTACAGCATTGAATGTACTGGCTAGGGTAATTTGCTGCTTTAAATTTATTTTTTCTTTTTTCATCTTACATTTATTAAAGGCACATTTATTAAAGGCACTTTCTCAACCAGAAAGGATTTCATATAAATTTCCTAACCTCATATAAATTTCATTCTAATATTTATTGTATATAAATAGCTAACATTATTAGAACTCCACATGTAACAATGAGGTACATGACAGTTTGATAACTGGGGCATCAGTTATAATACAGCTGTTCTACTTTTGATATGTCATATTTTATATTTATATTGCACTGACAAGGTCTGAGTAAACAGGGTGAAGCCTCATTTTGAAATTAATCTTACTGAATTTTGGCTTGTAACAACTTATATAGATAAAATGAGCAGGGTATCTTGGTATTTTAGCTAATAGGTGGAATAAGAACTGGTTATTGCCCACAGTTATCTCTAGTACTTGTCTTACATACAGGAAGTACAGTTGCTGACCAGAGTGTTTTCCCGAAGTAATTCTAGCCAAAACAGTTCTGTATATTATAATGTGCTATTATTGGTATATAGAGTAATTTTTTTATAATACTTAAGTAAATATTGTGAACTTAAAATATCTTAGTTTAATGGAAAATATTTTTCCTTGGGGTCATGATAGAATGATATTTTCTGTTAGTATCTCATACTGTTAGAAATAATACATCAATTAGTAACAGTCTTTAGTGCCCAACTTTCATACATATATGTTAAGCATGATGTTTATTTATTAAAATATTCCATCTGTATAAGAACTGTGTCATTTGCTGAATTTCTGAAAATTAGTCTTAGGTATTTTTAAATCTATACATTCAAATTAGTTTTTTTGTAAAGAAAAAGCAGGCTTTGTTAACCAGCATATTTTTTGATGTTTGATTTACTGAATCTTCTCATTCTTAGTCTTATTTATTTTTCCTCTTTAATTATATTGTCTTAATTTAATTCTTGTTGAATTTTTATTTTTTGCTAATTTGGATTTTTTAAGGTGTGAAAATATGAAGGAAGATAAAAGGTGAAAGGTCTCCAAGTATTACTTCTGATGATAGTTTCCTATTTCTTAAATCTTACCTATAAATTTCCACATTGGTTTTCCATAGGCTCTATTGTATAAGTAACTAACTGCTTACAAACCAGCATTGCAACTTGATATCTTTTATTATTATTATTATTTATTTTTTAAAAAATTGGTGGTTATAGATGGATAGAATGCCTGTATTATTATATTTATTTTTATGCGGTGCTAAGGATTGAACACAGTGCCTCACACATGGTAGGCAAGCACTTTGCCAATGAGCTACAGTCCCAACCCATACTAAAGGGCAGATAACTAGTGTGTACTTGATCTAAATCTAATTAAGAAACATAAAACCAAAAATTTGCAACATTCTTTTAAAGTGGGAATCCATGGGGTTTGTATTTAAAATGTTATTATTATAAAAGACAAAGGCTAAGAGGACATGAATGAATGCAACACTTGGTCTCATTTGCCTATAAGTTCGTTCCTAGAGGAATACATGTGTGTTTGTGTATCTATGTATATAAAAAGAATGGGATACATAAAATGTAAACAAAACTATATCTAGATTTACATATGTTATAATCCGTGTCTCTTTCCCTTTTATTTTTCAGGAAAGCAAAATAGATGAACACCATTTTGTTGCAGTAGCTCTTAGGAAACCCAATGGATCTAGACACAAGGATGTAAGATTTTTTTTTCTTCAAAGTATGAATTAATGTTTAATCTGTCCTCCCACCTTTTTAATGGAAATAGTTAATATGCCTTACATCAGGTTTGAGATTATGTGTAAGTCTGTCACAGAAACTTTTTGAAAGTGTGTGTTACCTGCTTCTTCATTTTCAAATATATTTAAATATTATGGGAAAAAAATGTTGGTAGTATTATCATAGCATTCATATTTTTGTAGAAATTCACTATAATCATTATCTTGGTCATATAAATAGAAATTTATTTCCTTATGAATTTGGGCCATGTTGAATAAAAAGGGTACTGAATTGAAGGTTGGTAAGTAATAGGATTATCTTGCAATTGAACCTCCTCCCCTTTTAAAGTAATATCCTAAATTATTTCAAAGTTACAGTGTCAAACATGTGAGACATATATTTCTGAGGCTGTTACCTAGTATGTGAGAGAGGGAAAAAATTAGGATTAAAAACTGCAGCTTAGTTGTGGTTCTGCCAAAGTAATTTGTTTAAGATAATGTTATAATCAAAGCTATATGCACTCCATTATTTTTAATGAATCTGGGTAAGAAAATGTAGAACAATCAATTTTCTGTATAGCATCTCTTCTAGAAAAATAACTCAGAACACAGACCATGCCTTTGATAGATTAATCAAAGTGTTAAAATTCTACATAGATTTTTTAAGGATAGCATGTTAAAATTAATACCTGTTATTGACCTAGGCTACCTGTCCTACTAATGATCTCAAGTCTCAACTTCATAACTCCCTGTGGGTATCGTGTTTTTATACAGCCTTATCGTTTTTATAGTATCTACATATTCAGTACTACTTTTCCTTATTTCCCTGGTTAGAGCCTATCCAGCAGTGGCATAATGGAAAGTCTAAGTTCTACACAAGTCTACTATTTTAACCTGTGTGGTAAGCTTGGGAAAATTGTTTGATCTTTAGGAGCCTCAATTTCCCTATCAATAAAGTTGAAAATCAAAACCATATTACAGCACAGCTATACATAATTATACTATACTTTACAAAACCCAAATGCTATTTATACAGATTAAGAAGCCCTTATCTGAAAGGCTTGAGATCAGAAGTGTTTGGGATTTTTTTAAAATTTTGGAATATTTACTTAGACATATTAAAATACTAAATAATAATAAATAATGATTCATTTGTTTCATATACACCTCATAGCCTATAGGTAATTTTATATATATAAATGTAATATTTTTAATGTACCTGTAATTGCTGTGACCTGTCACATGAGAGTCAGATGTGAAATTTTCCATTTGTGGTATCATAATGGCACTCAGTTTTAGATTTTGTAGCATGTTGGCTTTTTAAAAATTTTTTGAATTAAGAATAAAAATGCTCAACCTGTACTAGAATGTATAGAACATCAAAGACCTATATTGGGTTGTGTCCTGAACAAAGTCTGTATTGCAGAATAGTAATTTCCTAAAGTAGCATTACATCTGTATACTTAGTAACAGTTTTATCAGATCCCAGATCCTCACTCTAGAGTAGTAGCTTTCAAAAGTTTGCCTTGGGCCTAACTCTGCTTGCTAAAATTGCAGATTTTGAGATTCTTTTAAATTCCTATCTACTGAATCAGTCTTTCTGGATGCGGGGCTCAAGAAATTTTAAACAACCAGGTTATCATTAAATACAAAAAAGTTTTCTCTTTTTTGAACTTGGTACATTTTCAGTACTAATACAAGGAGTAAAAATATTCTAAAAATTTTACAGTCATACTGTAATCTACTGAAGATATAATTTGGTCTTATTTTTATAATTATAAAATTGTTCATAAGATTACTATACAGTAATAATTACTATACAGTAGGTAATATAATTATTTTAAAATATTAAATATTAAAAACATTAAATATTTTAAAATCTAATTTTTTTCCTTTTAGGTTTCATCCCAAGATGATTCTATACCAACCCAGAGGCAGTTTACTATTCTTACCTTTAATGATTTAATATCATCTGCTGTTCCCATGACACCTGAAGATCCTTCATTTTGGGACTGTTTTTGCTTCACAGAAGAAATTCCAATTCGAAATGGTACAAAGTCATGATATGATTCCCTACGTAATAAAGGGAAATGAAAATTGTAATCTTCCATATTCGCAGGAAAAAAAATCAATGCCTGATCAAGTTTTATTTCACAAAAACTTTTTTTTTTTAAACTGAAAACTTTTACTATTCAAAAAGCAGATTTCTGGTACAATATGTTTCCCTCTTCCTGTCTGAAATTGCATTGAATTGATAGAAAAAGGCTGGAAGAATTTTACATGTTCATTGTAGAAAAAAAATATGGAAAAAGGAAACATTAGGATCCCATCTTTAAACCCTGAGTTCTCTTTCCAGACTTTTCTTGGCCATTGAATCCATGTTAACTTTTTTTTAAAATGGGAACACACTGTTTTGTAAGTTTTTTAAACTGTTTACAATACCTCTGTTACATAAACTTTTAGTGGTTCTAAAGTACTCTCTTCTATGACTAATATCAGTTAAGATGCTTTTGTCTAGAGGTAACATTGTCCAAATGGCTTAAGTAACCAAGGATATTTGTTATATAACATATAATGTCAGAGGTTTCATTAAGAATTTTTTTTTTGCCCTCAATTTATTGATTTTGCCTTAGGCTCATCTCATTCCCCAGCATAATGCTATAACTTCTAGTTTTATATCTTCCTAAAATTGCATCTACAAGGCAGGAAAGACCATTTTTCCTGTAACATTTATTTTATGGTGCGGAATATTTCTCCTAATAGCCTCCAAATTATTTCCTCTCATTTTCCATCAACTCAGATTTGGTCATAGAGAAAGCTAGCATCTGACATTTTTTGCCTCTGTTAGAAGTAGATTCTGTTGGGAAAGAAAAAGCTACAGGAGCTTTGGGATTATGGCATTGAGGTGAAGCCCCATTGTCTGGCGTAAGAAATCTTTTGTGTTAGGCATTTTGATTGTCTGCATTATGTTACTGTAAGTGGTGCAGTGAATGCCCTAGTACATTTTGAGACACATGCTTAATTATGTCTTTTAAGAAAGTTTTTAGAACTGGAGTGACTGACTGAAAGGGCTTAAATATTTTTAGAGGTTTGGTAAGTATTAGCATATTGTTCTTCAGAAAAGCTATCCAATTTACACTTCCATTTAGTAGTGTATGTGTGACCATGCTTATCTGTATACTCCCTGGTCAACTGTAGGTATTATCTTTTATCTCCCCCTCCCCCCTGTATTTAATCTTTGTTAGTATACCTGAAGAATGTTGTGTCATTTTTTAAAATTTGTATTTCTTTCATTACAAATGAGGTTGATAAACATTACTGGTTATTTGTATTCCTTTTTTTAAATGATCCTCTTGTTCATTGTCTTCAATCTGTTTTTATTTTAGTTAATAGGACTTAATTTAAAATGTGAACATAATATATTAAAATGCCAAGACCATCATATTGATGACAGAATCTATTATATGGTTGTAGTGCATGTCTTGGGAAGTTAATCTTATTGTTAAATATCAAATAATTTCATTGTTTCTATTACTAACATTGAAAGTGGTATGTAAACTGTATAAAAATAGGTACTTTTGTTAATTAAAAATCTTGGAATGTTTTATAATATTTTTTATTTTATTAAGCATGCTCATTTATTCCAAGCATAATAAGTAATGTGTTTAAAAAAGATCAAGTAGCATTTATAATACAGAAAGTATTGTTATCCCTAGCATGAGTGTAATGGTGATATGAAAAACCATTTGTCTTGTCATTATGATAATAAAATAATTAATACTCTTTATGGAGTTTTTATGAGCCTGACAGTGCTAGATTCTGTGTTTTTCAAATTTGATTTTCCTATTATTTTTTAAATCAAAGTTGTACGTGTACAACTTGAAAAATCTGTAAGTTTTTTCCTAAAGTACTACAACTTTTGACTTTTTTGTAACTTACAACTATATCTCCAAATAATATGCTTATATTACTTTTACTTGATTTTTCAGTTTTAGGGCATTGTTTCTTGGTTTCCTAATATAACCCTTCTCTCTTCTCAACATTATGCATTCTCTACTTATCCCCCTTTCTGCTCTCAACATAATTGTATTCCAGAGTTTCCTTTTTGACTATGGTTACACTTAGAACATATTTACATTTATTTAGGTTATGTAACCTCTGATTACTAAGTGATAATATACTACATTACTATATTTTCATTTCCTTGAATTAATAATTGGCTTTGCTTGGCCTTCAACCAGCTAAATGAATAACTTCTGTATTATATTCAGACCTAATAACATTCTTTCAGGTGCATTCATTTTGTAAAATCACTCCTGAAGCAGTCTGCAGTGTCCAGTCTGGACTGTATGCCTTCTATGGCTGGTGTACAGCTGTCTTCTAAAATCTTCTCTACTGTCAACTTGGGAATTATTTCTTCTGTTTTGGATTCTGTTTCCTATTTCCTAGATCATGTATCTTAAATGTCCTCCCCCTCTGGCTAGGGCGTATCTTCAAGTAGCTTCCTAAGAACAGATGGGACGTGGGAGATATATATTTTTTTAAGGTTGGGAGGAAAGGCAGTCCGCTTCTGCCTGCCTGCCTGCCTGCCTTCCTTCCTTACTTCCTTCCTTCCCTCCCTCCCTCCCTCTCCCCGCTGTCCCCCTTCCAGTGCCTTTTTTTTTTTTCTTTTTGAGATAGGATCTAAATTGAAGAGACTGACCTTGAATTTGGGATCCTTCTGCCTCACCCTAATTTGCAGGGATTATAGGTATATGCCACCATGCCCAGCTTCATCTTTAGGAGGAAAATAATGCCATCATAGTATGTGTGAATTTGGGATTGGCTAAGGTCTTTGGATAAAATTCTAGTTTATCAGATAATGTCAAATGACTTCCTTAAGTGTCTTGTCCAAGTTAATTATATTATATAGTTGTCTTCCACACGAACTGTTTCATACTTAGGTTGTTTAATCATCTTATGGGATTGGTTCATTTTGCTGATGGGAAAACTAAAGTGCTGAAATATTGAGCAATTTAGTAAAGATCATGTTGTCCTTTGCGTAGTGGAGCACTTTTTTTTTTTTTTTTTTTAAACTAGGGTTGCACACCCACTGAACCACTTTCCCAGTCATTTTTTATTTTGAGAGAGGGCCTCAGTAAATTGTTAAGTGCTGAGGCTGGCTTTGAACTTGCAATCCTTCTGCCTCAGTCTCCCAAGTCACTGAAGAGATGTGCACACCACCACTCCAGGTTCTATCACTGTATTAACCTTAGGGGTGCTGGAAATTATTTAACAACCAGCAATAGTGGAACAGTGATAGTGGAATCTGGGGACCTCTGTAGCTTTTGCCACAAAAACAGTGAAATATATACCTTTAGGAAACACAAGACAGCAAATGGGTACCTGATTTATCTAAATCTGTTGAAAGAAACTTTGGAGTTAAAGCAATACAGATAGTAAGGAGAATGCAAACTTAGCTACATTTTAAGTAAAAATGGCTTAAGAGAATTTTTTTCCCCTAAAAGTTAAGTCACCATTCTTTGCTTTTAGAATCATTTGTTCATTGGAAAAACTTAAAAGGAACCATCATTAGAAGGAAAAAGCTACCTAAGCAGTAGCATCTGATGCTTGGCCTAATACACTTCTTAAAGATCATCTTCAGGACTGTCCCTGTGCTATGTGTATGACCACTCCTGCTGGCCTAGAAGCCCTCAGCAGTAGAAGAGTAGGAGCCTATAACTTGGTGGTCCTGAAAATACCCTGTTTTCTATTGATACTGAGTGTATTTTAAATCCCTTTCTATGCTTTTGTAGTATTGCATGAGCAGGAAGCCTACTAACTGGTGGTTCTTTTCCCCTTTAAGTCTAGAGATTTTCACCTTGCTTGGTACCCAAGAAGGCTGATGTCCAGTGCCCTGTATTAACCAGGCTCCCTTTTCCATGATTGGGTTCTGCAAATGGAAGGGACCATTAGAGGAGGGGTGGTAAGGGAAAGAGGTCAGGATGATGATTCTTTTGCCTTCTCCCTTCTATTTTAGCTGCTTTCCTTAGCAAAACATAGCCCTCTTTCTTCCACATACAGGTTTCACAAATTCTGAAGCCACTTCTCCTTGCCCTTTCATTTTAGGAGTAGATAACATCTTGTTCCTGTTTAGCCCAGACTGCTTCCCTATCTCTTGTAGGTCTCTTTTTTCTTGCCTACTCTTTCTTCAATCATTCCTTCTGGGTGTACTGTTTCCCACCCAATCTCTCAGCAACATCACATTTGCCTACCTCCCAATATCTGTACCCACAACTCTGGCTTTCCTGTTCTATGGAGGGTCCATTCCTCAGTAAGACACTTTGAACCACTCATTCTATCTCACTACTCAAAAATGCCATTTCAGGAGCTCTTTCTTCTGCTTCATCATTTGTTTCTTAACTGAATCATTCTCTTCAGCTTCAAAACTTGAGTTCTCCTCCTGAAAAAAAAAAAAAAAAAAAGGAGTAATTAATCCCCATCTGCTACCTCCATCCCTCATTTCTTTTGATACAATAGCATGATACATTCTCAATGACTCCAAACTCTTTCCTCTCATTTTTTTTCCCTTTAAAAACCTAATTCTCGTTAGGGCTTAACTCCTACCAGTCTTATGAAAATGGTTCGTATCTCATAGCATTCACATTTAAGAAGCTACTAGGCAATTCTCATTGTCCAATTTCTTGGCTAACTTGAGTGCATCTTATAAACAGTTACTCTTTCCTTCTTTATTTCTTTCAAATACTTTGTTTTAACTTACTTCAAAGGCCCTGTAGGTTACTTGGTTCCTTGTCCCACCCACTGGGCACTGCTTACCAGTTGGCTTCTCCTCATCTTCTAAAACTGTGGCACATCTCAAATCATGGTCCTCATACCTCCTCACTTTATTGCCCATACCTACATTTGGTGATCTCATTCACACCTGGGCATCAAATACTATCCAAATATTTAACAGACCTCTCCAGACTCATAATTTCAACTGCCTACTCAACATGCCTACATCTACCTACTGATATCTCATACATAATATGTTTAAAGCTGACTCCTTAATATTCATTCCCCAAATCCTAACTACCCAGTTACCACTAACCACTCCACCCCTGGGATTGTTCATTCCTTGTTCTCTCTGTTGTCTTTACTCAGTATTAAGGCCAGAGATGATACTGATGTTGAGAATCATGATCCAGGTCCGTTCCCCCGATTTTGAAGATTGGACACCCGAGAAATGCTGAGGCAAGAACAAAAAGTTTTATTTAAAGACTAGACTAAATAAATAGAGAAAGTTCTCTGTAGAGGAGGGGTCCAATGCTGGTACCTGTGGAAGTAGGGGTATCCTGCCCCTTTTATCCTTTCTTCTCATACCCCCTTCTCTTATCTTGCCCATGTAGCCAAAAAGTGGGAAAGGAGCCCTTTCTAGGGTGCCTTTCCTTATCTCAACAGAAAGGCAGGAAGAGAACTGCCCAGGAGGTACTGCATTAAAACTCCTTGCTGGGAGGAACAATTCCCTGGAGGCAGGTAACCTTGGCAATAGGTTGGAGGGGGTGGAAGAGTTCTGCAGGTATTAGCATTCTATTTCCTTTCAAATAGACCCCATCTTCCTGACCCAATCATTCATTACCTATACTGACTGTCCTTTTGTCCCCTGGATTCAATCCCCCCTCTGAGAAGGGAACCCTTACTACTATAAGGGGAAATAGACTATGACAACTTTGGCTACTTCAGAATGAGAGGGGTCAACATGGGAAAAGCAGTTTGGGTTTACCTTTTAGGAATGTTTGGGGTCAGTTTAGGGCTCCATGGTAAAAGTCTGGTTTGGAAGAAGCACATTGTAAGGTCATTTGAGAAGCAGATGCTCTATGGAGAAACAAGAAGATATGAGTATTGGAATAAGATTAATACAAAAATAAATGTCAAAGCATCTGGAACGTGTCAATGAATATCATGATGATAGTAGAATTTTTACCAGGGGTGCAAGAGCTAAGAAGTTGTTCCCATGGCAAGGCCAGTGGGGGGACATGTCCTCTATTTGAGAATGTAAATCTTTAAGGATATTAGTTACATTGCCAGATTGTCAGGAATGTAAATACAACACTTAGTTTTTATGATGTCGAGATACTACCAATAAGATACAATCAAAATATCTTATGTCATCGGATTTTTATAAAATACCTTTTTTATTGGCATAATCTCTGGGTTTAGTAGAGATACCTTTATTTCTGTTACTTAGAGCTAGATAATCATACTAGCAAACAGATTAAGTCTGTCTATGTGGGAGGTTAGGAAGATTTGTAGACCTACAAGTAACTAAAAACCTTGTGACTCTGATAGTCTTTTTTGATAGTTATCAGGCACTACTGTCTAGGAATTTTTCTTTTATAGCCTCTAGTCTTATTTTTGGTGGGGCTGACAAAAGTGTATGTCTCAAGTTCCATTAAGAGAACTATTGTCTTTTCTTTTGAATGTTTAGGTATGGTTGTACTTTGGTTATAACTCTTTTTGCTAGGTATTTAAGAACATGCTGGTCAATTTGACTTTGTTCCTATCTTTTGTTGAGAGTCAGCTGAGTTCCCTCAGGGAGTCATTCTTGGGAACTTGAGAGTAGTTTCTTAGCTCCTTTAGTGCCATCTGCCAGAATGTGTCAAGGTTTCCTTGACCCTGTGGCTTCCCTTGGAAGCATCAGGAACATTTTCCTTTCCAACGACCCTCCTCTTTTCAGCATGTACACTAGTCAGCTTTCTGTTCTCCAGGGTCTCATTGATACCCATGATTGGGAGGTCATGTGGCCCAGAGTCCCAAAGCCTTTAGAAAAGTCCCATTGTTGCCTGTGTTCAAACTGACCTCAGAGGGCAAGAGCCAAATATTGGCTATTTTCTTTTTTGGCCCTTTTACTTCCTCAACTTTAGACTCCAAGTTTGGGTCTTAAAAATCCAGGAAGCCAGTTTTACCAGTCTTAAAGTAAGAGGACTGGGTTCTACCTTTAATATTTATAATTTTACCCTTTCATTTGATTAGAGATCAGTATTAGTAGTGGTAGTTGGACTTACATCCTGTCTGTCTTATAGGTGATGGCCTATTATCTCATATTAACTCAAGATGTTACATTAGAAGTTATAGTTCTGTAAGGCACTAATAGATAACAGTTACAAAGTTTATAAGAAGAATACAAAATGAAATTAACAAGAATAAGAACTTATTTAGTTTGCATAATAGCTTTGAACCAAGAAACATAATTTTTACAGTTCCAAACCTTTACTTTAAACTTTAGTTAGAAGAACACCAACTTGGTAAAATTCTCTTCTAAATCTTATATTTTGAAGACTTTCATACTTGAAGATACTAATACATCTAGTATACAAAGAAGCCAGTAACGGTACCACAATAACACTGATGTTATTATATTAACCAAGTTTAGCTTTCAAAGAAAAATTCAGAATCTGTATGCAGTGTGATAAGTTATTATAAAATAACATTTGTGGTTTAATCAAAGTTGTACAAACCCTAATTCCTTTAAGACTAGTTTCTCTAAATAGTAAAGCTTAACAGACATAAGAAATTATCCCAATAGATAAGAGCAGATTAATGCTTTAAGAAATCTTTGTTACTTCAACCCATAGAGGACTAAACTTCGGTTTACATCAATCCATTAATATTTGACTTTAGGGAAAAACCTTAAATAACTTTAACTGATTGTCTAATTATATATAACCAATTTAGTTACACATAAACTTTTCGAAGTTTATCCTCTAGAAACATTCTGCAACTTCTTTACACATTCTACACTTTTCCTTCTACTTTCCATCTTTAAATATATTTCCATATCTAGAACCTTCTTGTATCTCTTTCCTAGCTCTTAACCCTTTTTATATTCACATTCTGAATATAAAATCCTTATGAAATACTCCACTTTAATATGATGAAATTCTTTGTTTTTACAGTACTCTGTTTGAAACCCAATTGAAACTCTTGTATTCTTTGTATATAAAATTATACAGGATAAAATCTTAACTCTTAGCAACCTTGTTTTTAGTGAAGACGCAGAAACAAAACAATCTTAAAACCTTTTTCCAATTACCAACTTATGAAAACACACATAATGTTTAAATATATTATCTTATGAAATATAAAAAGTTAAGAGTACTTGATTTTATATTTAGCAGTTGATGTGCACATTAGCTTTGCAAATTAATCAGATATCTCCTTTAACAAACACATTTATGAAGATTAATCCCATTGATGTTAAATCTAATTTATTCATTTTTGGCTGTAAAACCAAGATACCAGACAAGTGTAGTTAACAGTACTAGCTATCTATTCCTTGTTGAAGAAAAATCCTAGAAGCAATGGATATTACATTCTAGACATTTTATAGACACCAACACTCTGTTAATTGTCTGACCACCTAGAAAAACTTGTGAGTTAGTAATTTTAAAGACATCTTTACTCTCATCTTTTTACATAATTTAAATTGAACCTTTCTCTTTAAGTCACATGAACTAAAAGGTATTTGTATCCATTTCTCAACTAAATTTTAATTTATGCATGTTCATTTATTTATATGCCAATTTGAATACCATGTACATGATATATGGACAGAAGCACATAAGTAGACACAACAATATAATACACAGGTGTACACACATACCTAAAACATACAGGAAAAAAAAGAGCTTGTTGCTTTTTGTAAATAGATCTCCACTGCCATGCTACAGATGTTTATTAATAGAGCCTATCAGAATTTTACATTATAATTTAAAGACCTGTACAGTTGGAAATGCTAGGTATAAAGTCTGACGGCCTTGGTGGACACTGAAATCAAAGTTCAGGTGGACACTTGTCCTCGAAGGCTATCAGATTTATTCTCAACATCACCATATCTATGTCCTTAGGATTATGTAAAAGAAGATTTTCCAATGTATTTGAGAGCTAACCCTTGAAAAATTGACCTCTGAAGAAAAACAGAGTGTAAAAACCTCTGTAGTTAGATAAAAGACTGGTCAGAAAAAAAATATTTTAATTTAAGCATGCAGGGTCAAATGTGAATTCACCAAAAAACCATGAGCTCAATTTTATAAAAACAGGAGTCATAAAAAATGACAGGTTATAATTAATCTAGTGAAGGAGCATGGAGAACATCTTAATCAGATCAGAGATCACTTTTTGACTCAGATTAGAGTCAGTTCAGATATCTAAAGAATGTGAGAGTCCTGAAACCCTCAGATAAAGATTCTCATTCCATTTTCCCTTTCCTGTGCTGTAAGCATGTAGGGAGAAACTTGTTAGGAAAGCAGGGTGGTAGAGTGCCAGAGCAGATAAGATAGCCAGACATTTTTTTCACAGCTGCTTGAATTTAAAAGAGATACTTTTTTGTTTCTTCTTTTGGTCTCAAAGTGGTTCTTTGCAAGTTTGCTAGTTCTGCAAACCTCTGTAATTTGCATTTCAAATGCAAACCTTGCAGAGAGATCTGGCAGAAGCCAAGTAAAGGAAGCTTTGGTTTGAGCAAAACTTCATGCTTAGGACATTTTAACCATTGTTTTTTCATTTCCTCAGTTGGTAATCAGGCAAGGTTGAATGCGAAAATTATGAGACATCATCTCCCCATTACTTTTGAGGATGAGACTGAAAGAAAGTGAAAGAGAACATCATCATCATCATCATCATCATCAAGACTTCCATGGATCAGTGATGCTTTATCAAGAGGAAAATGGTGAATGGCTACAACAAGAGTCTGAGTTTTATAGGGCTAAGCAGGGCCACATCTTGGGAGGAGTTTATCAGTTACTTTTGGTGGGCTTATATTTGGCAGGCAGGGGAACTTTGGCAGACAAAGGAAATTGTGAAAGGTCAGAGTCTTCAGTTTCCTTTTTTCCCCCAAGGAGTTGTAAGTTTCCACCTCCTTCAGAGGCTCCCCTCTGAATAAAAACATAAAGCAAATGAATGAAAGAGAACCCATAGGTGCCTATACCAAGGGTTGTCTCTTGGGTTAGGGAATGTCTCACCAATGCTAGAGCCTGGAGCCTCTAGCAGCCAGCCGTTTTCACCCCTTCTTCCATGCATGACCTCTGGATTTAACTGCTGCCTTACCAGTGTAACATAACCCATGTGCTTTTTCATGGGTGACCATGAAAAAGATGCAAGCCTTCAGATTATCCGAACTCACCATGTGACTTGTAATCCCTGGAAGAACATGGAAGCCCTTTTTGAAATGAATCTTGATCTGTCTGTGTTGAGCCTCCCATTACCTAATGAACTTTTGGGGAGGAATTGGACCTCACTTAGAATGGAGGATCATAACTGAGTCTAATTTACATTTTTGGCGCAATTTAGGTTTTTTTAAACAAGGTTTGAGAAGTCCTTAGGCTCGCACATAGACCTCAGACTACTGCCTTCCTTTTTACAGGACAGGTTAAGCTGTAGAATGGTATTAAAATTTATATTTCCCTCTGATGGCCATAATTCTCTATCAGAAAGTTGGTATTGAGACCATGTTTGGCAGCAGAAGAACAGTAGAGTTAAAGGCCAGAATAAAGAGTTTACACTTGCTGTGGGCCAAGGAATCTTCAGAGGGCTTTGGTATAAATCTCCCTTTTTGCAGTCAAAGAAACTTGTGGAGCACACACAAGCACAGAAACAGCAATGGGAATCCCTATAAGCTTGTAAAGGCTTAGTATTCCAATAAAGGGAACTTAGGCATTTGCTTACAAACCACTCCATGTAAAATGTCTCTCTCTCTCAAGTGCTAGGGTCTGATCTGGGTGGGGAGGGGAGTGCCCAGGAGGAGTGAGCATGGGAAAGTATAGTGTGGCTCATTTGGAGGTGTGTGTGTTACTGGGGCTTTCACTCAGTGCTGCTTATCAACTAGTCACTGCAGGATACCCCACAGGGCAGTTAGAGAAGGAGTTGGGGAAGAAACATTGAAGATTCCCTGGGAAGTGGCCAGATTCAGAATCTAGCAGTTGTTCCAATTCTCTGTCCATCTCCACACATCCAAAGGCAGACCAGGATTAGAGACACTGTGTATTCATGCAAGAACTGTTTCAAGCCTGGATAGCATAGTGAGAAATGGCTTTGGCAGAATCGAACATGCCTGACCTGTAGGACATGTGATTATTAGCCACCTACACTATGAATCCTGTCACCTAAGTCTTGTAGAATGGTGACTTGCACTAACTACATTTAATTAGCTGACAGGTACCCATTATTGTCCTCTAGAAAGAAAGAAAGAGACCAAAAGACACCTCAGAAATATTTGGGGTGTGTGTGAAGGAGCTTACCTCAATGATGATCTAGGACAAGCCCCTATCTGAGACCAGAGAGGCTACTGGTGTAGAGAATCAGGATCCAGGTCTGTTACCCCAGTGTTGAAGATAAACACCTGAGAAACACCAAGGCCAGAACAAAAGGTTTTATTAAAGAAGAGAGAGAGACAGAGAAACTGACTCCTCTGTAGAGAAGGGGGTTCAATGCTGGTATCCAAGGGAGTGGGTGGGGGTGCCCCTTTTATCATTTCTTCTCATGCCTCCTCCTCTTATCTTGCTGACAAGTGGCCAAAGAGTGGTAAGAGAAGCATTGTACTTGGCAGCTGTAACACATACATACTTATAATTAGCATGGCATTTAAGCCTTTCTTTAAATTTTAAGGCTGAAAGTTCATTATCTATGTCTATAACAGTCGCCTCTAAGGCGTTTAATTTAGTTTCAATCCTTTCATCAATATTTACTTGATTACGCAGAGCCTTGGAAGTATTTTGAACTAAATTATTAAGAAATTTTGCATGCTGAATATTCTGAGACAATGTCAGAGACGCAGAGACAGTTGAGGCAATAAAAGAGACCAGTGCTAAAACACCAACAATTATGACTCCAATAGCACGTTTAGGTCTTGTTAGCTGGGCATGAATTTGCTGCAAGACTTATAGACCAGCATCAGCATACCATGGCTCTGAAATATTAGCAGGTAATAAAATAAAAGAGGGCTGATGAAGTATCAGCACTCCTTTTCCTCCATTATACCTAGTAATACAATTGGTTAGGTTGCACTTATTACAAGTAACAAAATATCTGTCATCTATCCATTTAACTTTTACATTTCCAATAATTAAAACATAAGGAGATTGGACACAAGCTCTTAAGCCATAGCAAGATCCCTCTTTACAGTTCTTACCGACAAATTTTGGTAAAGGTTTATCTGTAAAATGTAAATACTCTGAGGCAGCAATTAAATGCCAAATATCTCTTTGAACACCTCCTTCACTATAAGTCAAAATATTACTAACAAATCCTGCAGGTGTCATAGCAGAATTTCTTCGAAATTGTCTCATGAATTTTTGGAGACCAGTCTAAAATATACCCACTATCTTTAGACACATTATGTTGTACAGGAAAGGTATTTACACAATCCATCCATTTAGGAAAGGTGTCAACCTCAATTGTAGAACTATTTGGACAGTGGGGTATCGGTGGAGGTTTTGCAGAATTGACTGGCTTGTTATGGGAAAGTCCCATCTTAATTACTGATCTAATATTAGGTTTTAAGTCCCCATAAATAGAATTATTTGTCAGTCTAGGTCTACCAATCGCTGTCTTTTCTTCGAATGATACTTTCAGACAGCCAGCATGTTTATCATGTGACCAACACAAAGGTAATTGGGCACTGTAGCCAGAATAATTAAATCTAGTCACATGATTGGGAGTAATATGAGTATCTGTAAATCCTCCCATCATGAATGAGTCATTAGTAAATACTGGAATAGATTTTCCAGTCCACACAGCTGGGTGTACCAGGGGTGGATCTGAGAAATATGTCCAATAAGTGTCTACTTGATTCCCTTTTACCTGACAGCCCAGTAGGGCAATTACTGTTGCTACCATCAAGACTGGGGTCCTGCTCTTTCCTAGGTGTCGAAGTATTTGGGAAGCCTGGGTTGTTAGCTTCTTTACATCTTTCCATGAAATCAGCTTTTCGGCTGGTTCAATCTGGTCTTTCTTCATCTTTTTCCGATATCTCCTCCTTCTGGGTAGTGGCTCCTCCGGGTCGATCCTCAGTCGCTTGAGTCTGGGTTCTATGTCTTCCATGTCTGATAGCACGTTCAGGCACCCAAATAGGACGGAAAGCACCTTCTGGGAAGATACAAGCATGACCTCGGCCCCATGTTATTACCGGGTCTGGACCCTTCCACTGACCAGTCTGTAAATCTTTCCACAGAACTCTGCCTAAGGGGCCTGTTACTGAGGGAGACATTTGCCTCTCAGCAGCAGTGTGACCTTCTGCGTCACAGTTTAAAAATTTTAAAACAAACAAGGCATGATTAAGGCTATTTTGGGGAGTCACAATCCTATTCCCCCCTTTTAATTTTTGTAATTGAAGCTTAATAGATAAATGAGCTCGTTCCACAATGGCTTGACCTTGGGGGTTATAAGAAATTCCTGTTTTATGATTAATTTTAAACTCTTGGCAAAATTGTTGAAAAGAAGAGCTTACGTAAGCTGGAGCATTATCTGTTTTAATCTGCATAGGACACCCTAAAACGGAAAAAGCTGCTAAGCAATGAGAAATTACATGTTGAGTATTTTCCTTAGTACGTGCTGTGGCAAAAATAAATCTAGAATAAGTGTCCACTATGAAATGCACATAACATTGCTTACCAAATTGAGGAATATGAGTTACATCCATTTGCCATATTTGATTTGGTTTTAATCCACGGGGATTTACCCCTGATGGCAGAGATGGAGTGTGAATAACACACTTAGGGCATTGGCTTACAATCTGACGAGCTTGTTCTCTGGTAATACTAAATTTTTTACGTAAGCTAGAAGCATTTTGATGATGTAAGGAATGGGAAGCTAGTGCACAGTCATACGAAGACATCTGTTGACAAAAAGCTACTAACTTATCAATTTTGTCATTACCTGAAACTAGAGGTCCAGGAAGATTAGTATGGGCACGTATGTGTCCTATGAAACATGGGTACTTTCGCATTAGCACTGTCTTTTGTAAATTATGAAATAATTCAAATAACTCCTGTGATGAAGTAAACCCAATAATTGAAGTTTCAATATTTTTGTTAATTCCGACTGCATATAAGCTGTCAGAATAGATATTAATAGGCTCATTTGAAAAGTAATCTAAGGCACAAATCAGAGCTTGAAGCTCTGCTCTTTGGGCAGAAGTATAAGAAGTTTGTATTACCTCTGTGTGAACACGGCTAAAGAAACCTGCCTTACCGGAGTTTGAAGCATCCGTGAACACCGATAAAGCTTTCTCTATTGGATAAGCTCGTACAATCTTTGGAAAGATAAGTGATGTTAATGATGCAAATTGTACAATCTTATCATGAGGATAATGGCTATCTATCTGCCCAGGAAAATCTGCAAAAGCTATCTGCCATGAGCTAGAAGTTTGAAAAAGCCAATTAGTCTGTTGAACAGAAAATGGAATAATTATGATATCAGGCTCAGATCCAATTAATTATAAAATCCTAGTTCTACCTTTAATTACAAATTGAGCTATAGAATCATGAAAAGGAATTAATGTTTTTTGAGGGGAGTGGGATAAATAAATCCACTCAATAACTCCTAATCTTTGCCATATGGCTCCTGTTGGGGTATGTTCAGTTGCAAATATTAATAAATACACTATTTCTTTAGGATCTATTCTAGTAAGCTGTGCATTTTTAATTGAAATTTCAACTTTTCTTAAGGCTCTCTTAGCTTCCAAGGTTAGCTGACGTGGAGAGGTTGGAGAAGGATTTCCTTGTAATATCTGAAATAAAGGACTTAACTCAGAAGTAGTTAGTTTTAAGGATGGCCTTAGCCAGTTAATATCTCCTAATAGTTTTTGAAAGTCATTAAGGGTACGTAACTCCTTAACTCTTATCTGAAGATTTTGAGGATGGATTGTACGTCCTTGAATTATCTGACCTAGATATTGAAAAGGAGATACCTTTTGAATTTTTTGAGGAGCTATACATAAACCCATTGTTGTAAGTGAAGTCTCTAACTGAGTAAAAATTTCTGAAAGTACCTCTGGATTAGCATGAGCCAATAATATATCATCCATAAAATGAATAATATATGCATCAGGAAAACTATTTCTAATGGGATTTATCGCCTGGTCAACATATTTTTGGCACAGTGTAGGACTATTACGCATTCCCTGAGGAAGTACCTTCCAGCAATATCTTTTAACAGGTTCCTTAAAATTAATTGCTGGGACAGTGAAAGCAAATCTTTCACAATCTTCAGGATGTAACCTTATAGAGAAAAAGCAGTCTTTTAAACCTATTACCATCAAGCTATAATCTAAAGGAATGGCTGTGGGGGAGGGAAGTCCTGGCTGTAATGATCCCATAGGCTGAATTGCATGATTTATTGCCCTTAAATCCTGTAGTAATCTCCAATTTCCTGATTTTTTCTTAACAAAAATAGGTGTGTTCCAAGGACTAAGCGTTGGTTCAATATGACCAGCCTGAAGTTGTTCCTCAACTAATCTATGAATTATTTTAAGCTTTTCCCCTGAGATGGGCCACTGAGAAATCCATATAGGCTCCTCTGTGAGCCACGTGATTTTTTCAGCTGTCTTAGGGATCGGGGAAGTACTCAGGTGCCAATGTCTTGCTGGGCACAAGATCACGAGCCACCACACACCTTGTAGATTCAAACAGCAATTCTTTATTCCCCAACTCACACCGGCCTCTACACACACGTTCTGGGGAAATCCCAGTTCTGCTGCCGCCCAATTCACCTACTCCACGAGGCTTTCTTCCTAATACTTTCTGAATCTCACGAGAACTCAATGGGAACTCAAGGATCGGGCGTGCCTGAGGCAGCAGGATACGCCCTATTCCCCCCGCAGGGTACACCTTAAACCTGGAACTTCCCTAAACCCAAGTCTTAAACCGGGACGCCTTAAACCCAAATTATCCTAAACCGGGATACTTCCTCAAACCTGATCAGCTCTAAACCCGGATCCGCCCTGGTCCTTGAGCAAGGTCACCTTACATGCAATGTCAACAGCGAAATTCTAAGGCAAGTCCATATAACATGGGGTACGCTGGCAAGGAAATTTTGATGCGTCATTCCTACTTGGCAATGGCCCTCAGCACTCAGGGCCCCTAGTAAAAATTTTGGTTTGGAGCATTTACTAATCTTTGTCGTGGAGACTGATTTGTAAACAGATACTCTTCCTGAAGGGTCTCCTTATCATCTCCAGGAAAATACCTCTGATTAACTTCCTTAACTGACCTTATAGAATTTGGAGTAACTAATAACAATCCCATTTTGGCTAAAATATCTTTTCCCCATAGGTTAGCTGGTAAAGACTCTAACACATAAGGCTTAAATACTCCACTGTTTCCATCGGAATCTTCCCAACGGAGATATTTGGCACTTTGAGCAGGCTGTGAAATCTCTTCTATTCCCTCTAGGTTAGCTGGTGCTACATGCAAAGGCCAGTTCCTAGGCCAAAACCTACTGGACAATACCGAGATATCAGCCCCTGTGTCTATTATACCTAGGAAATTTTTATTATTAATTCTAAGTTTTAATAAAGGGCGTTCTTGCCGTACTAACTGTGACCAGTATACTCTGTCCGGCGGTTTAGAAACTGAATCTACCGGCAGGTGCCTTTCTGAGACACAAGGCAATAATATTAATTGAGCAAAAATATCCTTTGGGGTGAGCCTTAGGGCATAATTGGATTTTATAGTAACATATAACTGTCCTTTAAATTCTGAATCTATCACACCAGGTATTACCTCAAGGGCTCCCTTTAATTCATTACGTCCCAAAATCAAACCTACAGTATTATCAGGAAGCGGCCCGAAAATCCCACTAGGGATTTGTTCCGGCCCCATTTTAGGATCTAATTCAACTGTCTTTGAAGGTCCTAAAAAAACTGTCTGTGATCTCTGTCCCTGTCCCAGTAAAAATCGCGGGCTGTCCTGGTCGGCGCCAGTGACGTCACACTGTGCGACCTCCCCTGGAATTCCCCGTATTGTTGCTCGGCTCCCGCTAGGAGGGAATGATGGCGGTGAGAAGGCGGGCTGATCCGTGCCATCTGAATCCTCCGCATGGGGCTGTGAGTTTAAGTTCACATTTCTAACTTTTGGCTTGGCCCCTAGTGCCTTTGTTTTTAAACGGCTTAAGGGAAAGGGAATTAACTTAGCCTCAGGCTGATTCTCCATTTGAATAGACCTAACAGCTCGTTGAATGCCTTTTAAAAGGTCCTCAGGGGGCCACGAACTCTGGCCCATATATTCAAAAAGACAAACTTCTAGGGCTGTCCAAGTTTTCTGTATATTTTCTATGCCTCCAGGTAGTTCATTAGAAAGACAGACTCTTTGTAACTTCCTTCCTAATTTCTCCCAAGTAAGTAAATTTGGAGATTCCTGTTCACAAAACCAAGGACAATATTCACCTATAATCTTTAAAACTTGTAATAACTGAGTTTTCTTTATCTGTTTTCCTTTCTGATTAATTATACTGTCTAAAATAGTCAGATACATTTCCTTATCCATAGAAGTTGAATTTCCCATTTTAAGTAATTTAACGTCTCTTTCCTTCAATATCTCCAGGTACTTTTGTGACCCAATTGTCACCTCTTCCTTTATCTTTATTTTTATTCCTTATCTTCCTTTATCTTTATTTTTTTCCTTATCTTTATAGCGCGTTCCCACTCAATCTAACTAATCTAGAATGCCCCCCTCGTGGGCGCCAATTCTACCACGCGGCCTGCGCAGTGGTTTCATTAATGAGGTTCTAGGCATAAAGTTAGTTAGAAGAGATCGAAATAAAACACACAGACAGTTACCTTATTTATATTGCTAGGTCCGAGACGGCTCACCTCTCTGGTTCCCACCTCTAGCCGCCCAGCAGGGCAGCGAGGATTACTCAGGGCTAGCAGGAGAGAGAGAGAGAGAGAGAACATGCCTGGGAGTAGCCCTTTATTGGGGAACAAGAGATTCAGGGGAGAATTCCATCCAATGAAGGTTGAGGGGGGGCTGCACTCCAAGGTCAGGGTCAGTGATTGGGTCCCCGGGGTCAGTGGTCAGGCACACCCCCACACAGATGGGCTCTCTCATCAGGAAAGGGTCAGGAAAGCTTCGACAGAGCCAAAGCGCCTCAGGCCCTTAACGGGAGTCACCCAATCACGTGTCAGAATTGCTTCCCACAGGCCTCAAATACATTTTCCTTTCTTCATTATTATCTGCCCTGCTCTAGTTCTTGTCAGACTATAAGCTCCAGGAGAACATGGATCTAAACTACATCTATTTACTGCCGTTTCTCCAGGGTCCAAACACTGCCCTGCTCTTATAAAGGCTCAACGACAATTTGTTAAATGAGTAATTGTTGGGGTTTTGTATCAGCTTGCTGGAGCTGTTATAATGAAGTACTACAGACTGAGTGACTTAAAAAACAGAAATTTATTCCCATATAGTTCTGACAAATAGAAATCTGAGCCCAACATGTCAGTAGGACCTGTTCTTCTGAGGCCTCTTTCCTGGGCTTGTAGATAAGACACTTTCTCTCTGTGCCCCTATGTCATCTCTCCTTTTTGTCTAGCTTTGTCCTAATCCCTTATAGGGACACAAGTCATATTTCATTAGGTTCTGTTCTAATGATATCATTGAACTTCCTCTTAATTATCCTATCTCCAAATAAAATCCAGGTACTAAGAGCTAAGAAATCAACATGTGAATTTGGGGCATGTAATTTGTCATATAACATGTCTCTACCATATTGCCTATTAAATCACTTCCTTGGGTTATTCCTGTACCCTCCCCTATTATTTGCTCATGTAATACTAGTAATCTTTTCTTCTTTACCCTTATCTCAATTTATAACTGTATATATTTATTTGTATAGTAGCTACCTCTTCTTTCCACTTCCCGACTCTTAAGTTTCAGGCATTACATTAATACTTGACTTACAGTCTTAATTTAAACATTATAGCCACTGTACAAGGTAAGTATGATTACTTCTATTTTAAGAATGTACAATCTGAGATTCAAAGAAATTAGGTAATTTTTCTGAGGTCATGGTACTAGTAAATGGTGTCATTATGATTTTCATTTAGCTCTCACAGACTCAAAAGCTCATTCTCCTTCTATACCCTACTGTCATCAAGATGAATGTTGAAAACCATACTTCTGCTTTCCATGTTGTAAGCAAAGCTGCCCTTGAAGCAGTTTTCACATTTCAGGAAAAAAGATTAAGTTTAGAATCTGAGTAAATTATATCCACTGATTGACCTTGAACCTCATATATTTTTTTTAACTGCTACAACTCTGTTGTCCTTAATGATCATATAAATTTATTCTTCTTTTTGCAAAATTTAGCAACTAAAAATGTTAAAAGTTTGTTTCCTTATTAAAGTGTCAGAATTATATAATGAATTCATAATGTCAGGGCTATGGCTATAATTTTATTCTAAAATAGAAAGGAAAAGGTCATTGCTTTTGTTAGCAGAGTTTAGCATACATTCTTAATGAATTGCCAGAGCCCATTGATGAAAATGATGTTAACTTTGAAAGCCAGTTATTTATAGTCAGGTGAATGTCATTCTTTCTATAGATGTAGCTGATTTTTAAAAATAGAAATATTTTTTTCTTCTTATGTTTTATAATTGAGGATGAGCTTCAAAATACATATCATGTTTGCATTGAAAAGATTATTCTACTGCATATCAGTTGTGAAACCATTAACTTGACAGGAAAATAGCTGTCAATACTTTTCATTTTAATATGTAGATAGAAATATTATGGGTCATGGTGTAATTACTTATAACAGTTGAACTCTGGTTTTCACTTGGCATTTCCAAACTACTTCCCTGAGATTGTGGATGATAATCAGGTGACCATTTAATGGTACTTTTAAAATTGGTGTCAGGAGGTGGAAGTACAAAGATGGTGCTTTCATTGACTCATAATCTGCATGTTTGGAAGTCATATATTTGTTTTTCCATTTCTCTGTATATGTGGCTTCTAAAAATAAAGACTAGACAATTTTATCCAGATAAATTTAATTTTGCTTGAAGCAAATGCATACTGTGGATGAGGTGACTTAGATAATAAACAATATATTTGAACTCTGATATTAATTCAGCAATTTAAAGGATATAGAATAGACCTGCAAATGGTAAATAAAACACAGAAACAGCCTTAATCTTCAAGCATAAATTCCTGTTGTTTCCCTAGGCATTATTCATGTATAAGTAAGTGCTGCTGACCAATAAGTTGCAAGCAAGCGTAAATCTTGTAGTAACTTGAAAGAGATAAGTACGTTGTCTAGCACAATCTGGTTTGTTTTATTGTTTGGAGGCTTATTTTCTTTAATGACCAAAGGCTTAATTTGAGGTTTATCTCTTTTATTTTGGTATTCAGGATTAAGCTAAATAAACTTGAAGCATTTGAATTAAAACTATTTTCTGCAGTTAAGCTAGAATAGAAAAGCCAGATTCTGGAGACTTAATTAAAGTAGTTTTAGTATTTATTTTCATTAACAAAAAGGGTAGAGATAAATACAATTCTTTGAGGTCAATGTTCATGTGAAAAAAAATTTCTTGGGTTCAGAAAAATAATGGCAAGTGATTTGGTGTTAAGGATACAACTTACTGCACTTGGCTTTCACAGGGAATGTGGTTCAAATATGAAATACATCATTTGCTGAAACAGCCTATTGCAAAATTGACATCCTTTTAACTTTAATCACATTAATTTGCTAAGGGAAAAATTATTTATCTCTTCCTAGACTTTCAATCACATTTGTATTTAGAATTATTATTTAAAATGGTGTTTCTCAAAATAGTTGAGAAATTATAAGTCAAGATAAATTTACTTGTGTACTTATCAAATTGAAAAATGCTCTCAAGGCAATTACTTCACATTTTGTTGGAAAATGAATCTTTTATGTCCTCAGTTCATCGTGTTATAGTCTAATAACTTTGATTTCATTCTATTTTTAGTGTGTGTAAAAAAATGTGAAGTATTTGATCACTTAAAAGTCTAACTAATTTAGGAGTCAGTGGGAAACAAGTACAATATATTGTATCTCAAGTAATCATGCAGATTTTTCATCATGAGAAATATTTGGTTTGTTTCAAATGAATCTTCTTTCCTCTTTCTGTTTCTTTTTAACATACCAAATCATAGAAGAATATGACTGTCTTTTTGTTGGCCTTGAGACATACAGAAACAAATTAGTTTTTCAGAATACAGAATTCATATTTATGAGACATGTAGATAAGAAGCTTAATGGGGACTCAAAATTTGTTCAGATTTTTCAATAGCACACTTTAAGGAAGACTTCTTTACCAGTTTAGTCTTGTAGAGCAAACTATAGTTTTTAGTTTTAAGTACCACAAAATCCATATATTCACTAATAAACTTTCAGTCCATCCTATTCCAACTTTTCAGAATTGACTTTCTGGAAAAGCAAATTAAATTATGCCATTGTCTTGTTGGAGAAACAGGGTTAGTTCCCTTTTTCCTGTAGGTTCAAGTTTATAAGATCTTTAATATGCCTTACAACGTTGTTGGCACAAAAATCCTCCAGATCTTTATTTCTCAACTTCATTCCACTTTTGAGCTGCACCTGTTCCGCACTGATCCCAAACCCAAATCCATTCACTCTGACTTTTCTGCACCTGCCCTTCCTTCCCAAATGATTGCTCTTATTTAAATTCATGACAACAAATACCACATAGCTTGTAATCACACTGCATGTACTTGGTCCACCCATCCAGAGGACTTCCAGAGTTCTCTAGCCTCTAATACATTCTGAAATTTTGCTCTCAGCTGATGACTTTGCTCACTATTCCACTGAAAATGCACATTTTTTTCAGAGAATTTCCCCACTCTCTCTGTACCACATCCACCCACTTTCTGCATCTGTGCCCCTGCACTCTGCCTTTTGTCCTTCTTTTCTAAAGAAGAGAAGAGCAGACCATACTCCTCTCTAAGGCCAGTCCCTCTACCTGTGCAGTGCATCCATTTCCTCTTCCCTACTCAGTGTGCTATTTGGTGAATCACACCTCTTGGACACATGAATTCATCAATTTCCCTGTTTTTACTTTACCATTCCCAGAAACATAAAAGGCTTACTTTTCCCATCAAGAAAGAAAGAAAGGAAGGAAGGAAGATCCTCTCTTGATCCCATCTTTTCCTCTTGGACAGTGTCCCATTTTTCTGTTTCCCTTTTCTAAAAAAACTGGAGATAACATCATTATCTACAGTTCCTCTTATTTGCTAACTCCAGAGCCTACTTAAATTAAGACTTTTGTCTTGCTTTGCCACTGAAGTTTCTTTTTTCAAGTCAGCAATTTTAATCTTCCTTGAGCTATCAGCAGTATTTAGCTTATTACAGATGCCCTTCTCCTTGTTATAGTTTCTTCCCTTGGCTTGCAGCATATACATCAAGTTTTCTTCCTCTTCTTCCTTAGTTTTCATAGTTGGTCTTGACCTAAATGTCCAAGATTCAGTTCTCAGATCTCTTTTTTCTTAGTAGGCTCACATTCTCTAAATTAAAACTAATTAGTCTCAATTCCATGTCTGCCGCCCAAATGTCTCCTCTGAACTCCAAACTCATGTATCTTTCTACTTGTCATCTTTACTTGAATGTCTAACAAGCATCTCCAATATATTATGACCTGAACCAAAAATCTTTGTTTTTCTAAAATCTGCTCACTCTACAATCTTCTCTCCATAGTAAACCCAAATTAAATTTCTTCAGATGCTTTGGCTAAAATTTGTGGAGCTCCCTTGACTCCTCTTTCTTATGTGAGCCTGTCATCCAGTTGTCAGCAAGTACTATTGGTGCTTTTTTTCTGGCTAAATTCTGAGCCACTATTTCAGCATGCATTTGTCTCCACCATAATCTGTATATTTTAATTTATTGGTTGATACCTCTGTGTATCCATGCTAGACCATAAATTCCTCAATGGCAGATACCTCTCTTGTTGGTCTATGTATCCTTAGACTTAGCTGTACCTCATGTGATGGGACTTTCAATATATGTTTGATAATTTCATAGATAAATGCGGAAATTTATAGATGGAATGTGTTAGTCAACTTTACATCACTGTGACAAAATACCTCACAAAAACAACTTAATAGGAGAAAAGATTTATTTTGGTTCATGGTTTTAGAAGTGTCAATCTATGGTTGGCTGGCTCCATTGTTTCTGGGCTTTTGGTGAGGCAGAACATCATGGCAGAGTAAAGCTGCTCACCACATGGCAGCTGGAAAATAGAGCAGAAAAAGAAAGAGAAGGGGCCAGGGCACAATAAAGCCTTCAAGGGAAAGCCCCCAAGGACTTAATTCCTTCAACTAGGTTGCACCTCCATCTTCCAATAGCAGCACCAGCTGGGGACTTCAACACATGAACCTATGGTGGGTGGGTGGGGGGAAACATTCTAGGTCAAAACTATAACATAAACTAAGAATAATTTCTTTGTTTTTAGATTAATATGTTATTGCAACTTGTTATACATTTTGTTTTAACAAAAACTTTATCAAGAAATGGTGTCATGGGGCTGGGGATGTGGCTCAAGCGGTAGCGCGCTCGCCTGGCATGCGTGCAGCCCGGGTTGGATTCTCAGCACCACATACAAACAAAGATGTTGTGTCCGCCGAGAACTAAAAAATAAATATTAAAAAAAAAAGAAATGGTGTCATAGTGGAGGCGGGTTTGTGGCAGATATTATGGGATAATCATTTTTTAAAAAATCTTTATATGTTTAAAAAGTTATTTCATTTATTCAAAGTAGGTGTCTAACATGTGTATGTTATATCAATTGAGTTGAAGTAATGGAACAGTAGAAAGACTCACTAGTAGAAAGAGTAGATTGTTCCAGATCCCATGTTTTCCACTGACCTTACTTTGAACAAGGAAGTTAACCTCTGGAGTCTTCTGGCTTTCATGTTCTACAGTTTTAAGAATTTACAAGTAGAAGTAAATTATGTATCTAGTCTCTTATGAATCTAGTGAAAGGGGAAACAAAAACATCCAGCTCCCTTAAAACAGTCCATTTTGCAAAGAAATGTGAGAAACATTCTCCATCTGACTACACTGGAAGTGGTGTATTTTGCATGTGTGGCACTAACTTCAGAAAAATCTATTGCTTGAAGCTAGATGTCATGGAGAACTGAGACTGAGGCAAGAGGATAGCAAGTGCAAAGCCAGCCTCCGCAACTTAGCAATACCTTGTCTCAAAATAAAAAATAAAAAAGGGCAGGGGATATGGCTCAGAGGAACACTGAGCTTGAACATTTGGCTCATTCTAAATAGACATAGAAACAAAAACTCAGAAACTCATGTACTTTTTATTGTTCAAATGTATCTAATTCTAACACTTCAGAAAACTTCATCCATTGTCTGAAGAGTTCCATGAGACACCCAACAAAATCATAATATAATTGTTGCCTAATCTGGAGATCTGTAGGGCTCTTAAAGCTGAAAGAAAAAATATCTTAGCAAATTGGAAATATATTAGGGCTATTCATCCTACATTTGTATAAGTTTGCTGAAATCATTATTATGAATGATGTCATTCCATTAGGAGAAATTCTTTTTTGGTGGGGCGAGGGGAGGGTACCAGAGATTGAGCTCAGGGGCACTCTACCACTGAGCCACTCCCCAGCCTTATTTTGTATTTTATTTAGAGACAGAGTCTTACCAAGTTGCTTAGTGTTTCGCTTTTGCTGAGGCTGGCTTTGAACTCACAATCCTACCTCAGCCTCCTGAGCTGCTGGGATCACAGGCATGCACCACCACACCTGGTGAGAAATTCTTTTTTTTACAACGTATTTCTTCTAATAGGTACCACATATAATATACCACCATAAAATATTATATTGGTTTACTTACTAGTATTAATTATATGTAAATGTCACAATTACATATAAATTGAATTATATATAATTATATATTATATATTTCATATTTTATATATGAATGTATATAGAAAATGAAATATGTACATATGTATGTGTGTGTGTGTGTGTGTGTGTATATGAAATCCATTGTCATGATTGCTGAGATTCAAGCCCCTAGACCTGTGCCCTGCAGCAAATTAGATGCTGCTAGTGTAGAATAGACTGCAGGTATGTTTTGCTCAGTACGGTTTTAATCAGATAACCAGAAAATATTTGGATTATCTGGTACTTTGAAGTATTTTTCAAAGTGGAAGTGAACCTCAGAAACTGTGCCTTGCAGTAAGATGCTTTGGGGGTCAGAAAGTCACATATAATTGGGTTGGTAGCTCTGCATCAGAGAAGAAATGCTCCAGGTCTAAGAACAGTCAGGAAGGGGAAAAAACAATCCCAGCCTGTAGGAGTACTTGGGACTTAGCATAAACTGATGCCTACCAATGTCCAGCAGCTATAGAGTGGTTGTCAAAGATTAGGAAACAATGGGAAGCTTGAAAAATTATAACCCCATTGCCCAGAGATTTGATTGTTTTACAGTGATATGGGGTGATCTCACCCCATATCATAATGGTATGGGGTGAGATAAAATCTGCATTTTAAACAAGCACATTATTAAATAGAAATTTCTTTAAAATTAGGAGTTTATTTCAATTTTAAAATAAATTAATTATTTAAATAATTTATTTTTACAAAAGAATAAACAGATAATTTTTGTTTATCACCTCATGGTGACCTCATGATATATTACAGATTTCTTGCTATCAACAGAAAGACAGCTTGACTTTTAAAATTAAGAGCTAGGGATGTAGCTCAGTGGTAGAGTGCTTGCTTGGCATGCATGAGGTCCTGGGTTCAATTCTAAGAATCATAAAAGTAAATAAATTAAATTATGTCATGTCTGCTCAAATATTTTTTATGTCATGTCTGCTCAAATTTTTTTTTTTTTTTTTTTTTTTTTTGGTGATGGTGGTACTGGGATGGAATCCAGGGCCTGGCACATACTGTGTGAGTCTTCCTCTATTGAGCAACCTTCCAAGCCCTCAAGATTAATTGAGAAATATCTGCTACATTTCTTAGTTCAACTTTCCTTCCAGTTTGTAATTTTGATAGATAAATAAATTTTATTTATTTATATTCTTGTTTATTCATCCATGACTTATTTTCTAATGTTTCAATCATCATGAGTATGAAAATGAATACAATAGTTCCTGACCTCAAGGAGTTACATTTTTTTTTTCAGTGAGTGACAGACATATAAATAAATAAGGGTAATGAAATGTTACCAGTACTGTTATAAGAACCTATACAGAGTTTGGCCAGAAACAAAGTGTTACCTAGTATAATATTCATACAACCTGAATGAACTTGTACCTAGCACCCTAACCCTGTTTATCTTTAAGGACATTTACAGGTGAAGAGCCATCTGTGACCCTACCACTAGACCTACTAGATCCAAGATGGCCATTTAAACGACCTCTAATAGACTGCCTTTGGAACTGAAAAAAAAAATTCAAAGAAATTGTATGAAAATAAAAAAGTCATCTGCCTGCCCAAAGACTAATTCTAACCCAAACAATGTATCCAGTTGAGCTTTATGCATTCTCTACCCATATCAGCAAAGAATAGAGGAGGATGCTGGTAATACATTAATGCTCAACCTTCAGGCTATTTATTTGGACTTCAGCAATGAAAACCTAATGCAAACTCTTAAGACCAAGTAAAATTATTTGCAGTCAAATATATTGTATCATCTGATTTTTATTATACTCATTTAATTGGTTGACTTTTATACAACATTTGTAAAGGTGGCCTAGCATTTATCATCTCTATATGCAGGAACTCTACCAATTTAAAACTCCTGTGCTGAATTCTTTGCGTACAATGCCAAGCAAAGCTGAAGCTACTTAACTTAAATTGCATACTTCAAAAAGAACTTCCATGTGTGCAATGCAAAGCCTTAGGATACAAAGATAAAGCTAAACCTGAGCAGTTTAAATGATGGTTCCCAGACTAAGTCCTGCCGCAGAGAAGACAAGCTGTGAATGCTCCTGGGATTACAAATTTGAGTTCATTCTGTGGCTGGGGAGCGACTTAGGAAGCAAAAGTACAGTTTTGGCTTTAGGGTGGTAAGAAGTTTTAAGAGACAAAGCTCTTTTTGAATGAAGTACTTATTTAATAATACAAAATAGCCATGTCTCTGATTAGCAACGCTTTGGCAAATGTCAGAAACCTAACTCTGCCTAGTTTATACAACCCTTATTGAGATGACAGTGTTTTTTTTGTTGTTGTTGTTTTGTTTTGTTTTTTAACCTTTCTATGTTGGCTTCTGATCATAGAAAACTGGTTCTGAGTAGATTAATTTGGAGAAGTATTATAAAATCAGAAGATAGGACTAGGACTATACAGAGGGAAAGCAGCCCATTAGGAGGCCACAGAATCCATCTAAGAAATTACAAGGGTCTAGGTTTGAATAGTAAAAGCTGGAATACGTAGGACAGGATGGATGTGAGAGAGTATCAAGACACAGTTGTCAGAACTCAGCAATCAATGGAATGACACAGGAAAAAGGAGTTGAAAGGTGACTGGGGGCAAGAATGTGTGGCCAGAGGTCAACATAGTGCATGTGTCATCAAAAAGCAGGGAGGGGAAGCAGGATTCTTCCTCCCTTCCAAGCTAGGGCTCCATTTTGTCATTTGTCCTTGTCCAAATGCTGTGCTTTATATAACATTGAGACAGGAAAGATAGGGTGTTCACAGGAAAGCAGAAATAGCAGTGTCAGGGTGTTGAGTTAGTGTTTTATTTTCTTTTCAGCAAATGAATGAGTAACAGACTTGGATTATGAGTGTCAGGAAGCACAGTCTTGTAGAAAAATTTAGAATAATGAGCAGGTTGGGGAGGGACGGTAGTGAGTTTGATTTTGGGTGCGCTCATTTAGGGAGGCCAGAAAATAGCTAGCAGACAGTTGGAATGAAGAGGCTGGAGCTTAAGCAAGCTTCTGAAACTAGAGGTAGAGATTTAGGAAGCATCTGGTGAATGTGAATACTGAAGCTGTGTGAAGAAATACTCATGAGAGACAAAGGCAGATCAAGTGGGAAAGATGGAAGGGAGGAAGAAGAACTCGAGGTATGGGTTGCACAGGGACTGCTAGAGAGAGTGGAGGGAACCAGACGAAAGCCAGAAGACCAAGGAGCAAGAGGCTCAGAAGCCACTGCAGAGAGCCAAGCAGCATGAGGTGGAGACACTGTGAATCAAGAAGAGAACATACACATGGATGATAAAGAGACCTAGAGTTTACCAACAAAGCAAGAAGTACTAAGGAATCTTTATTAAGATGGAGAATATTAGCATATCTATAAATCGTGTGGAGGGACAAAGAAGGAAAGATGATAAAGTAGGGTAGATGGAAGGATTTTCAATTTCCAGATGATGCTCATGGCTGTTAAATCCATTATAGCGTTGAATGATGGTCTGTGGTTCAGGGAAGAAGGCAACAATAATACCCATTCGATTGCCAATCCTGTTCCTCCCTCCCTCATCAGCACCTGCTGGCCACATACCCAACTCCCTTTGGTCGCCATGACCTCACTCCAGACACTTGATAGTCTTACTGAGACTATTCCAGAACTGATCCCCTTCCTAGCAGTTCTCTCCCCCTTAATCTTCTACACACTGCTCTCAGATTAACCTTTTGGAAACTCAGCTCCGAGCATATTGCTTCCCATATCAGTAGCTCTGAAGCACTGTTAATAAGGATTAAAAAGCCCAAATATCCCACAAAACAAAAATCTTTTCTAATTTCATGGGACTTTCCCTGCTGGTACCTGCTAAACCTTTATACAATGATAAAGGCCTAAAGACTGAGATCCTAATTAGAATAAGATATACTCCAAGTTTGTGTGGATATTTCAAAATATACATAGATATGCATGGAAGCATCTTTCTTTCCTTTAGTTCTAGTGGAAACATTTTTTTCCTTATGTTTAAAAAAATTAATTGCTATACATGAGGGCATTTTACTCATTAGAATGTTATTGAGGGCATACATAATGCATTTTCATTTTTGTGGAGATGCTTACATTTCTATGCATTACAATTCAGTGTAACAGCACAATAAAGAAAGAAAGAAAGAAAGAGTAACTCAACATCCTTAATACTATTTTAACTAAATGCTTTAAATTATGTTTCTTTCAGTTAATGCGTTAGAGAAAAATACATGCATTTTACCAGAGTGAGCCATCGGAGATCTAAATAAATGGACCAAATGAGTTTGTTTGAATGTTCCTATTCACAGAGGATTACACATTCCAACAAAACTGTGTACATTTATTTGAATATGTAATCAAGGAGCTGAACATAATTGGTACTTATTTCCAAGTGTAGTTTCCCTGGTTTACAATGTGGGTACCTCAATATGTTGTTAAAAAGCAGAAAATAGTTCTTTCTATATACATTTTATGCAAATGTCAGAGCTATTGCTATTGTTCGTCAGCTTCATTGCTTCTCTTGCACAAGGCACCTGCGTGTGTTAGCAGTGATGTTACTGCCAAAAGAAAGGCTGTCTTCAATTTCTCAAGTTGTCTGAGGCTTTGGGAAGGTTTGAGTTCTTTCATTCTTTCCTTTTTAAATTTTTGACAGCTATTTCACATCACTGGGCTAGGTGCTGAGTTACAGAGATCTTTTAATTATCTGGGCATTTTAAAGTTCCTATCCTTACTATATTCAGTACTGTTAGTTGGGACAAACCTGTTCTGGTTCATGATCAAATCCTTATAGACACTGGTCTTTTGATGCTACACTTGGGTATTAAGAAATGGAGAATGTAGAGGATGCTCTTGGCAAATATGCATGCTAAGATGATATAGCACAAGAGCACAAATGGAGACACACAACATAAATATTTTAAAAAGTCACTAACCAAACAAGCAAGATATTGAATAAAATATGTTTTATACTCATACCTTGTTCATATCTTCACAATGGCTGAAATTGTGAATTTAGAAATCTTGAGTTCCTTAGCTTTTTATGCTTGAATGTGGAAGCATGGAGATGGGTATCACTGAGCTCTGGCCAAGGCCTATAGAGCCTGTTTCATTCTTTGCATAGCTTTGACTGTCATGCACTACAAAGGGCTTTAGATTCACATGGGTAGACACCCTTGGCAATGAGTCCAGGCTCTGTCCACAGTGCATAAGTCATTGTTCCAGCTTAAAGAAAGAGATATGAACAGGCCTTGAAGCAGTTATGGAGTACTTGGGAAGGGAATTTTGGGGTCCCACATATCTGAAAGGCAGATTAGAAAAGGGATGTGTGAGGTCTGAGTAGTCCTGTTCCCTTAGCCTTGCCCACAGTGGAAGGTGAGAGCCTTTTCCCTCTATCACTAAGTGGATCTCCCCTCTGGAGGCATTGGCTGGACGACTTGTGAGTATCAGGACTTCTCTCTTTAGCACATGTATATTTGTGCCATTCCTATGGTGCTTCTCTGGTCTTGCATGGCCTTTATGACCTCACCATAACTTCAAGTGGAGGAGAAAGATAAAATTGTCAGGAGAAGGAAGACACTAACCTTCTATCTTCCTTCTATCCAACTCCACCTCCATTATGGTGACACAGATCTAGCATGGATTTGGAGGGAAGTTAACAGTTTTTGGAGGGAAGCAGTCAGGTTGGCCTGAATACTGTAGGTGTGTTTGTAGTCCTGAGCAATCGCTGGGTACTGGAACACGGCTCTTTGGAACGCTCAGGGATTTTGATGACTGCTGCCTTATCTGTCCCACTAATTCTGAAAAACGTGTGGGAGGCAGGGTGGAAGGACAGAAAGGAGCAGCAGAGGGAAAGATGATGCTAGAGAACGACAACTACTGAGGGATTATCAACATTAAAAATTAGATTTTCATCTGGATATTGTTATAATTTGAATCTTAACTGCCTCCCAAAGGCCATGTGCTGATGGCTTGATCCTCAGCCTGTGGCACTATTGGGAGATGGTGGAAACTGTAGGAGGTGAGCTTAGTGAAAAGAAGTTAGATCACTGGGGCAGTGTGTCCCTGAAAGAGATATTGGGACCTTGGCCCCTCCTCTTCTCCATTTGCTTGCCACAAAGCAAACAGACCTCCTTTGTTACCTGTTCCCTGCCATGATGTTATGCCTTGCAACAGGCCCAAAGCAAAGAGATCACGAAAGCAAAGTTCTGAAATTGTGAGTCAAAATAAACCTTTTTTCCTTTAAGTTGTTTATCTCAGGTACTTTTGTCACAGCAACTGAAAACTAACACAGATATTGTTTTAAAATAATCGGAGTTACTAAGAATAAAAACATAATTGACTAAGAGATTGATATTTGAATAACTGAATAAAAGCTGCAAATATTTGTAAGCTATGCAAATATGTCTACATAACAAAAATTTGTGTGAATAAGTGATATGAATTGGCAAGATGATGATGATGATGATAATGTGATGATGATTATTAGAATTTATTGTATGGTTACTTTGTGCCAGGTACTATTGTAAAGGCCTTGGATATATTAACTCTTTTAATCTTAGAAATACCTTGAGGCTGGTACAATTAGTGACCCCATAATAAAAAATTAGGTTAAGGTCTGTCCAATAACTTAGATAAATAATACAGGTCATAAACAACAGTGCTAGAATTTGACTCTGGAGCCTGAATTTGTACCCACATAGAGATAGAGGTGCCATCTAACAGAGTTTGGCTAGCGTGTGTTTTGTTTTGTTTTGTGTTGGTCTATTTTTATTTTTTATTTTTTATATAAATCATGGAATGATGACTTTTATTAGCAAACAGTTGATTTCCTTTTTAACTGTATCTCTAACAATAATTTTTTTCTTTGAGAAATTTAGGGGTACCATGGTGCTGATTTTGTCTCTACTGGGTGCCCCTTCAAGTCTCCATTTTGTTGGGTCTTGGGCTAGAGGGAATGACTATGATCTTTGACCTCTCCGGATGGTTAAGTGTATGATCAGACTAATCACTGGAAGATGTTAGAATGAAGACAATATCTACTTGAGGGAAGATTAAAATTCAGTACTGAAATACAAAGGAGAGAAAAGAGATTAGTTAATAAAAAAACACATCATATATTTGGCATAACGTGCGTGATAGACAAAGTTGTGATATTTCTTCCTCATGAAAAAGCAGATGACAATGATTTGGGAATCTAGACTTTCTTCTTCTAATCCAGGATAGTATTCCTGAAATAAAGCTTCTTGTGCATCATTCTCTGACACACTTTACTTCAGTAGGTCCCTTATGTGTATTGAATTAATTCTAAGTATTTGATACACTCAGTGAAATATTACTCAAGCTTCTTTTGTTATAGAAAGTCTTTCCATTCTCCTTTATACTTTTATATTTGAACCACATGAGGCTTATTTCTTCTTACTCATCTGTTTCCTTTGTTTCCTCATCTTGGAGTACCTCTCTTGATCCCACTCTTATTTTCACAACAAGAGATGCTCATTTTCAAGGCCTAGCTCAAGTGCTGTCATTTCCAAGGAAGTGTTACTAATTTCTAAGGTAGAAGTAATATCTCCCTCTTCTGAATTCCTGGGTCATTGTTTATGCCTCTTATTACAAATGTCATTTTCAGCCTTACATAATAATTAGGTCAGTTGTTACCTCCATCTTGTCTCTTTGAGAGCTGGGTATCTAAAGCATCTTTATGTCTCTTATGGTGCTCTGTACAGCACCTTGTATGCATTAGATACTCAAATATGTACCACATTTTGAGTGATTCTGAATAGATGTTCTCGGATTATATTTGAAGTTGAATTAAGCCCTTTTGATAATTGTTTTAAACTTTCTATTGGTTCTTTTTAGTTATACATGATAGTAGAATCCATTTTGATATAATTATACAAGTATGAAATATCTTATTTTAATTAGGACCCCATTCTTGTGGATATACATGTTTGTGGGATTCACTGTGATGTGTGAATACATTGCAGTGAAGGCCTTAGCACCACTAGCAGTCCCTGCAAAACCAAGATACTCATTTCTCCATTTGGGAGTGTTGGTTAGGTGGTGGATCATGGGCTGAACCTCTTCCCAGGAGCCACCTCACTTTTACTGGGGACAATCAGCATCCAATGACTGGTTGAAGTGGGATTCAAAGGACTTGTTCTCCTCCTTCATTTTGAGACATATACGAAGGATCCTTCAGCTTTGAAGCATCCTATGGGAATTATTGAGTCCTGTGTTACAACTGAATCACAGTTCAACTTCTCTCTCTTTGCCCAGTCCTAATGGATATGGCTCCTAAGAGAATTTCCTGATAAGTTTCTTCTATTCAAACTTCCAGCTTCCATCTTGGAGTCCTAGAGAACCATGTTGATGATGCCACATGTTTATCTGCACTAGATATTTTTTTTTTCTACAGCATCTGTATGATACCTACATCATTTGGAACATGTTGAATCTTGGCTTTATCATTTTCTAGATCAGTTGACTTGGGATGTGAGTTATGTTCTTATACCAGTTAGAATTAGGTTCATTTACATGTAATGAAAACTCCAAATCAATGCTGATTAAATTATATATTTAAAAGAATCTTTATCATGCAGGAGAATACAAGAGGTCAGGCATAAAATCCTTATGATATGGGTGGAAGCCAGTTCTGTGATCCTCTATCCTATGTGTGGTCTTTGTCTTTATGATTCAAAATGGCTTCTGGAATTCCAGCCATCACTTGCACTGGCATAATGGAGGAATCAAAGACTGGAATGAGCCCTCTCTTTTAAGGAGACTTCTCAGAAGTATTTTTACAATGATTCTGGGTTCATATTATCAACTATAACTTAGTCTCATGACCACAACTAGACCTGAAAATTTGTCTGGAAAATGTCATCTTTCAACCACATACACAAATGAGTTTTGGTCTCTAGAAAGTAGTTTTCTGAGGATTAAAAATAACATGTATGAGTTATTTAGCGCAGATGATGTTCAATAAATGGCCCAAATTCTTTTATATCATAGTTATTCTGTCTAATGGACACTCAATATTTTAACAAGGCAGCATTATTGATAAAGAATACGAGAAGCTAAAAGTCAGTGGATACTGCTTGTCAAAACCAAGTTAAGTCTGTGTGACTTTGAGGTCCTTCAGCTCTCTCTCCCTATGCCATTGGCACAATGAGATTTTGTTATAATTAATGAAAAGATGTCAATAAATATTGGTATAAAATCAAGTTCTCTCAATGTAAAGGATATAACTCAGAACATGTAGGTGCTACACAGAGCAGTAGATCCAGCAGCAGTTCTATCCATAGAGGAAACTGGTGCTGGCATTCAGGTTACCACTGAAGTGCTACCGATGACATGATCAGTTGAGAGAGGAATTTGAAGTAGTCTCTTGAACAGTGCCCTCTGCCTTCCTTATTCATTCATTCATTTCTTTCTTTCTTTTTTTGTTTGTTTAAAAAAATCTTGCTTCTTTTTACTCTTTTATAGATTCCCACCTACTTTCCTGCCTGCCAATAAAATGTGTACAGCTAGTCACAATCCCAGAACATTCCCAACTACTTGCACAGAAGACAAATCAAAAGTCATTTTCCCCAGGGTCAATTTTCAGGTGAATTTATCTCCGGCATCTTCCTTCTCTCCTCTCCAGACCAACTCTGCTAGTTTTGGCAATCTGAGCTTGGAAGCTTAAATACAACAAGAGTTTCTGGCACATTTCTATAGTTTTTTTCTCTGAGGTTCTAACTTTGGTGGCCACCTGGTCCCATTTAACATAATGCCAGGAAAATTACATCTCTTACTCTTCTGCACTAGATAGAGATTGAAATTTGTAATATTAGTTAAATAGTGATCAGTACACAAGTTGTTCTTCTGTAAACTACAGAGAATTTTATGGATGTTTATAAGTAACTATATCTTTACTGAATCAGTGCATTACATCTAAGAATGCTCTTTGTCACATTGGATTTGTGGATCTTTGTTTCTGCAGAATCCAGATCTGCTTTACCACATTCAGGGCTACTGTGATCAGATTTAGTATTTTGTTGTTGTTGTTGCCTTTAAAATTATTTTTTGGGTGAAGACTGTTTGCATCTGGGAACATGTATAGTTCTTCCAATTCAAAATAAAAACACACAGAATTAAGATAATCATGGCAAAGATTCCTATTCAAGGCAAAAAAGCTACATTACAAAGAAAGTATCATGTTGATGATACATCTTGATGGCATGTTGATGAAAGTTAGTACAGTTTGTTTTGTTTTTGTATCATAGCCAGTGTGGAGTATGCAAATACCACATGGCTTTGTCTTTGAACAGACCTGGTTCTGAATTTATCCCTTGCCTCAATTTAGCTCTGTGATCTCTGGCAAGTAAATTAATGTCTTTAAAGGTACTCCTTATATTCATAGCAATGCAATAAGAATATAAGTATATATAAAGCCCAGTGCTATCTAAGATTGACTTTTATAAGATTCTTCATTACCTATGAAAAGGATCTTACTGTTAATTTCTACAAATATATATATATATATTACAGTTCCTTTGTTTAAATCAATGTTAAAAATGTTCTACCCACTATAATTTGTTGACACATCTTTTAAATTTTTTTAATCAAAATTTTCTTGTTGCATAGTTATTGAATAATTTTTTTCTTCTGGTTTGTCATATCTTATATATTGTTCATTTATTTTATTCTTGATTTAACATTTTAAAGAATAGTTTTATAAAAATTGATTTTGCAAACTAATAGTTTCAAAGTCAATTCTACAAAACAAGATATATTAAGGTAAGTTCAGCTTCTCTCACCCTTTCTCCATTTTATTAGTTTTATTTTCCTTATAGGTGCACATTTTAAAAATGTTCTCATTTTATCCTTTCATTAAAAAAAACAAAAACAAAAACAAAAACAAAAAACCCCGCATAAGCACTTTCTGGCCTAGCTGATTGCATCCCTGTGGTGGTGTTTAATTTATCTCTGTGTGCTCTACAATTTCTGTAAATTGGGAGATAGATCTAGGGCATGCATTCTCATCAGGGGTGATATCACCCTCAAAAGGGTGAAAATGGGTTCCATGGGGGTGAAAAATCTTACTCTTTTTAACCATATCTCCAAAAATTTGACATATATTGTTTTCATAATCACCAACATCAAAATATTGAATTTCCTATGTGGTTTTCTTTTTAAGAAACATTCACTTTGTTTTTTCTAATGTATAAAATTTTAAGCTCTATTTGTTTCTTTTAAAAATATTATACATACATTCATTATGACCAATTTATAGTCTGCAGCATGTTCACATTTTGACTTTCTTTAGTGTTTCCTGTTGGCCTTAACATGTTGTCTACACTCTTAAATGTTCCCTGAGTGCCTTACTTCTTTTTTGAGAATGGTTTTCTTTCTCTCCTAGCATATGTGTGTATTTGTGTATATTAGTACTACTGTATATAATAATGATGTTCAAATTTCTTAATATGTGTTTTTTTCTGTCTCTTTTATCTATCAATTTCTGAGATAGGTGTGCTGAAATTTCCATTTACTATTTTTTATGTACATATTTCTTTCTGTAGTTATGTCAGTAACTGCTTGAATTCTTTGAATTACCCTGCTTAGGTGCAATTGAAACCAGAGTTTTGAGATGAGACTAGAATCCCCGCTTTGCCAATTTGCTTGTGTATTCTTAGCTTGCAAATTTGAAGAATAAAATCCACAGACCATAACAAAAGGGAAGAGTAAACTTATATTATTATTATTATTATTATTATTATTATTATTATTATTATTATTTTGGTACTGGGGATTGAACTCAGAGGCACTCGACCTCTAAGCCACATCCCCAGACATATTTTGTATTTTACTTACAGACAGGGTCTCACTGAATTGCTTAGTGCCTCGCTTTTGCAGAGGCTGGCTTTGAACTTGGGATCCTCCTGCCTCAGCCTCCTGAGCTACTGGGATTACAGGCATGTGCTACCACACCCAGTAAGAGTAAACTTATTTAAGTGAGAAGAGATAAAACTCTTATGATGCAGGAAGAGGCCTGATAGCAGGAAAACCCACTTTAGTGTGGTAGTTTAGAGGATTATATGGTTTTGGGGTATGAGCATGCATTGAAATCTATGTTAAATAGGCATTGAAAAAGTAGGAATTCTATTGGTTGTGTCCTTTAGCCTGAGTTTTAATCCTTCCTGTAAATCCCATTTGAGTTCACCACTACCTTCCAGTTCTGCGACACACTAGGACAAAGAAGTTGGATGGAGTGTTCCCATAGATAAGTAAGCCTTGGGGTCTTTTACATTTGAAACAGGCCTTCATGGTTCCCATTAATATTTCTGCCGGGCTGGGGATGTGGCTCAAGCGGTAGCGCGCTCGCCTGGCATGAGTGCGGCCCGGGTTCGATCCTCAGCACCACATACCAACAAAGATGTTGTGTCCGCCGAGAACTAAAAAAAATAAAAAATATTAAAAATTCTCTCTCTCACTCTCTCTCCTCTCTCACTCTATCTTTAAAAAAAAAAAATATTTCTGCCAGTTAGCCTTCTGCTGTGGTCTCTGCATTTGAACAAACCTCACTTCTTGTTGCAGAAGAGTGACTATTCTTATTTATAATGTTAATTGGGCAAAGTATCTTGTACTATTGTTTCCTTTAACCAGTATAAAATATTCCTTTGTGCTATTTTTGGCTTTTGTTATATTCTGTGGGATATTCATATTGTTTTCTTCAGTTTCTACTCCCTTTATAATTTTAAGAAATCTTCTTTATTCCATCTTTAAAACCTTTTGAAGGCATTTTACCTCAAGAGAGTTTTTTGTATATAGTGTATTCTTTTGACAATCTGAAACTCTCTATTAATTGATAAATTCAAACCATTTACATTTATTGTTGTGTCTGATATAGCAGCACTTATTCCTGACATCTTAGTTTGTGTTTTATGTTTGCAGTACTTTCTCGTTCCTTTTTCTTTTCTACTCCTTTCTATTGAAAGTACTTATTTTTTGTTGATATAAAAGTTTTTATTGCTATTTTAGTTGTCATTAATCCCATGCAATCTATTCTCAATGTAACAACAAATGGAATTCTTTTAAAACTTAAGTACGATCATGACAGTTTTCTTTTCCCAAACCTCAAATGTCTTTGGATTTACTCAAGTAAAAACTAAAGCCATGAATTTACTCTATCAGGTATTGTATAATCTTGTCCGGTTTTTACTTCTCTGACCTCCTCTCCTGTACCTTTTTCAAGCCCTTGCCTTGCTGCTATTCCTCCAATGCATTAGGCATCTTCTTGCCTTGGGATCTTTATCTTTGCTCTTTGCTCTGCCTGGAATGTTTCTTGTTTAGGTACATGGCATGCTCCCTCACCTCTTCCAGGTCTTTACTCAAATAATATCACTACTTAAGAGAGGTCTCTGTCATTATTTTTTTTAAATTGCAACTTTTTTTTTAACATAGCATACATTATATTTTTTCTCTTATTCTTTTTCCTTCATTGCATTTCTCACCACTGGATATTTTTTTCACTTGCTCTCCCAGTAGAAAGTCAATCTCAGTACAGTCAAGGACTTTGTTTATGTTCTCTGTTGCCCCCTCAGAGACTAGAGCAGTGTCTGAAACATGGAAGACATCCAATAAATACATGTTGAACAAACAAATAAATAAATGAGTTTGAAGCTGCACATGTCAGACTCTTTAGGTCTTTAGAACCTACAACTGGGAGAGTGAGGAATAAAGGAACTGACAAGTAATCCAAAATCTGGGTCAGGAGTTAGATCTAAGAGAAAATCTGATTTGGGGCATCAATCATGCCCTAGAGTAGCCTGCAGTATCCATGATCTTATATGACAAGATGCATTGTACATTTCTTCTTGCTTAACACAATTTTGACAGCTCAGTTTTCTGAACATATTTATATGTCAAACTGTAATTACTCTAAAAATGTATTCTTGATTACTAAAGAAGAACAAGATCAATGTGGATAAAAGAAGAGCAAATCAATTTTCAGCTTCAAGAAAGTTAATTAGGGCGTGAGCTAATTCAGTCTATTTTAAATAGAAGGGCAAGTCTTATTAAGCCATGTTATAAAAGCACCAGGTTGGGTTTGTTTTTGAAAGCATATATAATGGTTAATTTTATGTCAACATGACTGGGTGCCCACACATTTGGCCAAACATTATTCTGGTAGTGTCTGTGACAGTGTTTCCAGAGAAGACTTAAGATTGAATGGGCAGACTAAATAAAGAAGATTGTCTTTACCAACATGGATGGGTCTCATCCAATCAAATCAAACATCTGAATACCAGAAAAAGTCAGACCCTCCTGTCCATGGTAACTCCCCCTGCTTGACTGCTTAAAAACATTGTTTTTTCCCCTTCTTTGGAATTTTGACTCCTCTTAAGTAAAAAACCTACTGCCTTTTGAACTTGAATTTAGACCATTAGCTTTCATGGTCCTTAGGTCTTCAGAATTGAACTGGAACTAAACATTGGCCTGCTTGGGTCACCAGCTTGGGACTTTTCAACCTCCATAACTGCATGAGCCAATTCCTTATAATGTTTCTCTTTCTGAATTCAGAGAAGCCAGATTGATACATTATGGAAACACTGGTTTCTGTAGCCTTTTAAAAAAATTATTAAAGCTAATAAAATGCTTTATAGTTATTTGTAAGTTGTATAGGCACATGTAATGGAAAAAATACAAGCTTTGCAATTTGATCTGAGTTCCAATTTAACTCCACCCCTTACTAGTTACCATTTGGAAATCCACTTGAAATGTTTGCCTTTCAATTACCTCATCTGCATAATAAGGCAACTACCTGATGTGAAGGTGGAAAGTGAATTTATAGAAAAGTACTTGATGTACTTGATATGGTACTAAACATGTGGCATCTAGTGATAGCAATCATATTTGTTGAAGGCTTACTTCATGTGTTTCCTTGTATATTTCTTTTATTAACACTGGGGGATGAATAGTCCTGTTATTACCCAATTCTACAAGTAAGAAAACAGTAAATTACTCAAGGTCACAGAGCTAGAAAGTGACAATGCTGGGATTTGAACCCAGAGTAGTTTGGATCTGGAGTCCATGTTCTTAACTACGACATACTTCTTATTGCTAGAGATAAATGCTAGTTTCCTTTCTTTCCTCTTTTCCTTCAACTATATACTGTCAAATCCGTGAAGACATACTAGAAATCATATCTGTTTCCTTTTATGTTGTTGTAGTGCCTGGCATAGTGATTGCTTTCTGTCTAATATATACCAATGAGCTGAGAGACAGAGCCTTAGGGAAACAGTGAGGTCAGGAGAGAGGACGGGCCTGTAGTTTCCTTTTCTTTCTTGTTGTGGACCTAGGGTTTAAGATATGAATTTTGATAGTCACTATCCTTAAAAACATATAACTCAGCTAACATGACATCTTGGCATATTTTTAAATAGTGAAAGGAATAGCTTCTTTTTTTATCTAGCTAGATAAGAAGGACTTAATTATCTACCCTCCAATTATACTGACCACAGTATTTGATTCACAGAAATATGGAATGACCCATTTATAATTAGTTCTCTCTGGCTAGAGAACTGTTAAGAAAGTGGTTAACATTTGCTATTTTTCCTTGATCCTTTGGCAACATTCCTCTTGGATCAGTTGCTAACACTTGTTGGAAATTTTAGAACCAATGTTTTTATTTTATTACTTTCTTTTCCAAAGCACATTTTCTAATTTCTTCCAGAATGATATTTTCATTTAAAAAGTTTGAGTTAGTTTAATAAGAACTCAAGTTAAATTGCACTTTCATATGAACTGCAGTTTTAACCTGGGTGATTGGGGCAATGTGTCAAGTTAAAATAAAACATGAGGCCTTTCTTAGAGCCCATGTTGATGACATCAATCATCTAGAGAGATTAGATTTCCTCAGCTGATACATTTGTGCTTGGCATTGGGGAACTGGGTTGGAAGTGAATCTTTTCTTATGATGTTTATTGCCAAGTTATCTTTCAGGTTCAGATCTGATTTTATTGACATTATGTAAGTTCCCCTAAAGGGCAAAATATACAATGAAAATTTTATTTACTTGGTTATTACTCAGATGATCAAGGCTTGGAAGACTTAAATAAAGATAAGGACAGATTCTAAAATATCAATTCTATTAGTTCATGACTACGAAAAAAATGAGAGTTTGGGAGTTTATATAATAGTGTGTTTTTTTAATACAAACCTTCCAGGTAAATTGTCCAGAAGAAAAGAAATGAAATCCCGTAGGTCTGTGCATTCAATCCATTCAACTAGCACTGTGAACAAAACAAACAAACAAATTCAGACTCTGGCTTTTCTGAACCAAGAATTGCAGCTCAATTCTGCTCTTGAGTTCCAAGAATGGAGCATTGATAGTGTTTTTTTTTTTGTGCCTCCTCTGTATGTGTGTGTGTGTATATGTGTGTGTGTGTGTGTATTAGAAAATCTTGAATTACTGAGAACTGTTTGCCTATGGAATAAGCTAATGAACTGATTACGTAGTGAATGGAAGAAAGAAGAAGATAGAGCAGAGATTTCAGGAGATCATAAGACACTGGTGAATGTTTTTAAGGGACTCAGGAAACCCATATCGCTCGAATTTGTTCAGATAATGAGCGGAAGTTGTGGATTCAGTAAAGTCAGTAATAGTTCATACTAGAGCAAGTGAGTAGCTAGGAACACATGATTTTCATTGATGAAATCAAAATACACAAAAAGACTGATTGAGATAAAGACAGTGTCTTTCATTACACAGATAAAATCACCTAAAATACAAATAAAAACATGAGATGCATATTAACTCACTAATTTATAAAATGCAATAATAGAAATGAAAATTAAGTATTAGTTTTGGACACTGAATTAATAGTAATGTACAGCTCCAATGCTTAGAAAAGGAAGCAGTGGTGATAGTGTGGAAAAAACATAGATTTTATATCTATTAAATCTGGGTTCAACTCCAATTCTTTCACTTATTTCTGTAATTTTTGGAAGAAATCCTGAATGTATCTGAGTCTATCTTTTATCATATTAATAAATAAAATTATAATACATTTCCATAGTTCTACCTTATATATATATTAGTAATATATAAGACAATTCCTATATTATTGATATTCAATAAATGTAAGTTCCCGTCCCCTTTTTCCTTCCTATTAGTCAGGATGTATAGCATTAGGCAGTGGGGAGATTTATTTTAATGTAAATGGTATATTGATAAGGGTAGAACCTCAATCATGATCCTGAACTACATTATAATTAGAAATCTCATCTGAGAAAAAACAATAACTTATGATGAATCATCTTGGTGCTACCATTGGTTTTAGTGTAATTGCTCATTAAGCCTTTGAAATTATTAGACCTTGTAAATTAAAAAGCTTTCCTCAAGTGTGATGAGATGCTTATTCATGTCAAATGATTTACAATGAGATCCCTTCTAATTGCAGATGCTACAGCTTCATTTGAATAGTCGGAATAGTTAGCTGCAATATGTAGTCAGTGTTCACTATATCATAAAACAGTTCCAACACTCCACTGATATTAAAATGTGCTTTTGGAACTGTCAGTATTGGTAAAGAGAAAAATTGGGGGATAATTTTTTATTAATCTTGGCCATATGCAAGATTAAAGTTAGAAAAGAGGAACACAGGTATCAGAATCATGTTTTTGATTTTGCAACTGGTTGTGTTGTGACATCTCCTTGATCAGAGAAGACAGCAAAGAACAACATTCAGTTAAGATGTGTGTTGTGTTAAGAATTGTATTAAATGATTTGCTGATTTTTTAGTATAAAAACTATAGCACTGAGCTCTCAGCAATTTGTCTGATTCTATAATTCAATGATGCCTTTAAGAAACTTTATGTCCTCATTTATAACTTTTAATGCAAAATGCCACAGTAAGTGGAGCAATACATGCACTAACTATTGAAAGCTTCATATCTATCAAAGGCTATGAACCACAGAAGGAGAAAGAAAACAAACTTGGTTTAAATAAAAATACAAAGCCATGTATTTTAGTTTTATATAAGGAAAATATAAAAAGCCCAAATCACTTCCTATTAGAATAAATATTAATATAATCACACTATGTATCATACTACACAAAATGATATTTTCAGAACAATATTGTATATAGAAATATATCAATTCCTATTTATTCTAAGCAATATGTGTATGTCTTAAAGGTAAACATGTATATTTCCTTTGTTGTATGAATACAGATTAGTAGACAGCAGGAAAAAGCTAAACATTTTAGAAAAATTGCGAAATTGTATTAAGAAAAACAAGATCTGATCTGAACCTGATGGCATGCACAATTCTGTGGTATGAGCAGAATCTAAATAAATAGTCACGTGCCACATAATGACATTATGGCAACAGATCAAATATATGATTGTAGTTGCATAAGATTAAAATGGAGCTGAAAATTTTCTACTGCCTAGTAAATGCATAGTGCAAGAGGAGTTCAGAGAAAAAGAAACTGCCAAAGCAGAAAAAGAAAACCTCCCATGAAATTCACAGTGAAGTGTTTACTATCAGAAGCTTTTAAAGACCTCAACAAGCTCCTTATGAAGTTTGAAAACATGGACCGCAATATCAAAAGGTGAAGAAAATAAAACAGAGCAAACAAGCCAGGCAAATCAGCATGGGTGTATTTTTGAAAAGGAGTGACATCTTCTCAAGAAGAACCTGGTCCTTCAGGAAGCATTCTAGAAGAAACAATACTGCCACAGGAGATGAGCTCTGTGGGTGCCCTGCAAGACCTTCTGTTGGGGACTCAATGTGGAGGCAGAAGACAGTGGCGATGTGATCCTGACCCTGTGCAGGCCTAGAGTAATATGACTTTCTGTCTTAGTGGCTAACAAAATACTTTCAAAAGTAAAAAAATATGATAATAATAAAAAAATCTTACAGAATAAGGATACAAAAAAAAAAAACCAAATCCAGAAAATATTTTCTGACAGCTGTATAACGTATTTGTGTTTCAAGCTAGGTATTACTATAAGAGTCAAAAATGAAAATTAAAAATTTATAAAGTATAAAAGTTACAAAGAGGTAAGGTTAATTTATTATTGAAGAATTTTAAGATAAATTTAGTGTAGCTAAAGCATACAGTGTTTATAAAGTCTATAAAAATGTATAGTAACAACTGAGGCCTTCACCACTTCACATTCACTTCACCACTCAGTTACTAAATCTCCCAGAGCAATTTTTCATGCAAGCTCCATTCATAGTAAGTACTTTATATACATGTGCCATTTTTGTCTTTATTTTTAATGTTTTTTTAGTTGTTAGCAGACCTTTGTTTATTTTTTTATTTGTATGAGGTGCCTCACACATGCTAGGCAAATGCTCTACCACTGAACTATTTTTTGTCTTTTATACCATATTTTTACTGCATTCTAGATACATTTAGATGCACAAATACTTGTTACAGTTGCCTATAGTATTCTGTACAGGTTTGTACATGCTGTACAGGTTTGTAGCCTAGAAACAATAAACTATACCATATAATAAAGGTGTATAGAAGGCTATATCATCTGGTCTTTGTAAGTACAATCTATTATGATAAAATCACCTAAAGATTCATTTCTCAGAACATATATTCTCAGAACTGTATATTACAAGATGATGCATCAATTCATGATGTGCCTTCTGATGTATGTGCTGAGAAATCACAGAACCATTTTGTAGTATTCCTGAAAAAAGTGCACACTCTGCATCTAGTAACAGGAAAATAATTTTTAAAACAAATTGAGCAACAGCATAAAAGTAACTTGTCTGCACACTTCAAAAATAACAGCATCATGGAAAACAAAAAGACTGAGAACTATTCTAGTTTAAAACATGATTTGAGAGCTTCCATTTCTGTCCATAATGGATTAAAGGGTCTGGATTTAATTTACTATCTTGAACAAGTAGAAAACTTTAACAAAATGTATGAAAGAACCGTTTGCATATATTATATAACAGGAAGCAAAGGACCATGATTCCCAAGAGGAAGCAAAAACCAAGAGGTGAGTCAGATGACTACACTGGCTTTCATTCTTGAAAGCATAGAAAGCAGGTATGTGGTGATGGACAACAAAGTTCAGGAGTTTGAAGCAGCTGGAACTTTCAGAGCAGAGTTCTGGAGAAGAGGAAATAGCACCAGAAAAAAATCTCCATAAATATGCAAAGGAGTTTCTATGAAACTGCTTAGTATGCATGCATAAGATGAAACTCCTTGAAACTGGGAAATAGACTGAATGGTAAATTATAAGCTGAATGGTACTCGGAACTCGTGCAAAAATGGAAATCATTTAATTTTGCACCAGCCAGAGGTGAAGAATCCTTGCTGGATTCTTGCAGGTATTCAGTAAAGACCCCATAAGAGATTTGTTTCAGTCGTGGGAATGAACTATCCCTAAAGCAAAGGATACTCCAGAACCACCCTAACAAGGTTTCTAAAAATTCCTTGAACACATTAGATAAAATTACAAATAATTTTAATACCCATCTACAAAGACCCAAAGTTGCTAAATGAAAACAATATAATCCATATAATAATAACATAAAAATTGTTGTGTCTAGAACCTAATAAAAATATCAATGAACATACAAAGAAGCAGGGTAACAAGACCCTAATCAGAGAAGAATTAATGAGAACAGATTCAGAAATAATCAGACAAGGGCACTGAAACAATAATTGTATATATTTTCAATAACTTAAAGGGTAGTATGCATATAGTGTGAAAGTAAAGGCACATATACACCAAATAACATGAAAAAGTTAACAGCAGATTAGGCATTCAGGACCAAGCATCAGGGAATTTAAAGACAGCAATAAAAACTTTCTAAAATGAAATACACAGAGAAAAAAATAATCTAAGAGATGAACAGAGTCTTAGTGATCTGTGAAATAAGCCATCTAAACTATATGTAATTTGAACCCATAAATGATATGAGAGTGGGAGGGATTTAAAAATATTTGAAGAAATAATAATAAATTTTTACAAATTTGATGAAAACTGTAAATTAACAGATAAAAGAAGATCAACAAACTTCAAGCAGGATAAACAAAAACCTATAACCAGACAAGTCATAATCAAATTTCCAAAAGACATTGATAAAGAATAACCAGAGGGAGAAAAGACATATTACTTAGCAAGAAACAAAGATAAAAAATGATCTTTGTTTGAATATTGTTACAGTGTACACATACAATGTAAACATTGTATAACAAACTATGTAAACCTGAAGACAACAGAGCAAGATTTTTCAAGTTCTGAAAGACATAATTTAGAACTGTAAACATTTTCAAAGTAATAGCAAAGGAAATTTTATTTTCTGAATGAAATAATTAATTTTCAGAAAATCACAATGAAAATTGTTAAAGATTTTTTAACATGGTAAATGTTGAAACAAATAAAATATTGAATCTGCTCAAAGGAATGAAAAGAATCAGAAATAATGAATCTGTTGCTAAATATATTTTCTCTAGTTTTTACACTAAATATTAATATAATACCTATGGATTGTTAGCTTTATAGCACATGTAAAAATACAATTCATGAAAAGAATAACAAAGAATAGGAAGAAAGAAATGAAATTGTGTTAATGTTGACACATTCATTGTATGTACATAGGTATAATGTCATTTGAATTCAGACTATGATTATTTAAAGATGCGTATTTTAAATCCAAACACAATTACTAAAAATTAAAACAAAGTGTTAATGCTAAGTTAATGTTAGATTTAATTAGTATCATAAAAATGATCAATCTACTCAAAAACAAGAAAAGAGAAACAGGAATGAAAACAAGTAGGATAAATAGAAAACAAATAGTAGAATGACAGATTTCAACTCAATCTAGTGTTAAATGTGAATGTCTGTAAACTCCAATTAAAAGGCAAACACTGTCAGATATCATAAAAAGCAAACCCCAGTTTCAAATAGAAGACATATGTATGTTAAAAATAAAAATATTTTAAAAAGACATATCATACAAATAATAAGTACAAAAAGGTGAAGTGACTATATTAAATTAATCTATAAAAGACATATTATCAAGGATAAAGAGTTATTTTATAATTATAAAAGTTTAATTGATATAAAAATTACATAACAATATTATTTGGTATGTGCCTACTAACAGATTTCAAACATATGAAGTGAAATGATAAAAATCATAGAAATAGACAAATTCATGATTATGGTTGGGAAATTCAATAATACTTTCTAGTAAAGAATAAAACAAATAGATGGACAATCAATAGTAATATAGAAGATAGACAATACAATTATCCAACTGAACCTAAGGGACATTTGTACAGAATGCCATCACCAACAATTATGTGTCATATATCTGTTTCAAGTAGATAGGAAGCATTTGCCAGTTGATAAAGACAAGTTTCAGAGTCCAAAATCCATGATTTAAACTTTCACCATAGGGAATTAATAAAACAGTTCAATTAGTATAATCCATGATATTAGTTATCTAAAGAAAAAGCCATATGATTATATCAATTGATGAAGTACTATAGCTTGAAAAAAATTCAACATTGCTTTATGATAGTAACTCTCAGCAGACTAGGAGTAGAAGGGAATCTCCTTGGCCTTCAAAGGGCACCTAATGTCACACTTTAGCTGACATCATGCTTAATGGTAACAGACTGGAGTTTTCCCCCTAAGACTGGGAATAGAGTAGGGATACCCATCCTCATTTCCCTTTTTCAGGAAGGTACTAAAATCTTAACCAGCAAAGTATGGGAAAGCAAACAAACAGAGACGAAAACAAATAAAACCCCCAATCTAGATTGGGAAATAAGTTAATAATATTGTCCCTGTTCACAAATAACATTATTGTTTATTATATCTCCAATCATTTTTGAAAATATTCCTTGAATAAATGTGAGTTTAGTAATATTGCAGGATAACAGGCCATTATACAAAAGCAAATTATGTCTTTTTAAAAAACTTTGAAAACATTGCAACTAAAATTTATAAACATCAGAATACAGCCCCAATTAAGAAATATTCCTTACCCCAAGATAAAATTTTATTGCATTATTTGCCCAGTGAGCCTTCAGCTTTGCTATTCACCAAAGACTGCTATGCTTCCTGTCCGATCCCTTTGTTAAACAGGAACACGTATCATCATTTTCCTGTCCCTATTCTACTATTGTCTGTTGGATGTGTGAGGGGCAGTGGCAGATGATCTTTTTTTTTTTTTTTTCTGTCATTCACAGTTTCAGAATCAGGAGAACTTAAATATGATGCAGAGACTATCTCCAGGATTTCCAGCTTGGTGTTATAGTTAGGTAAGCCATTTACAGTCCCACTCATTTTGTGTGAATAAAAGAGGGAAGCAAATATTTGTGAATAGGAAGGAAGATTGAGATAGACTGAATTAAGACAATATTTGTTGTCATCTTATGTATCACTGGGCTTGGCCATGTGGTTTGATTTGGTCAACAGCATGTGAACTAATGTTACTTAGGTAATAGTTGTTTCTTGGACTTATCTTGTTTTTTTTCTCAACTCCAAGAGTAGCATGTCTTAGGCTGTTACAGTCAGCTTTTTCACTGCTGTGACAAAAGACCTGACGAGAATAATTTTAGAGAAGGAAAAGTTTTTGGGGGGCTCACAGTTTCAGAGGTGTCAGTCCATAGACAGCAGGCTCCATTCGTCGGGCTCGAGGTGAGGCAGAATATAATGGTGGAAGAGTGTGGTAGAGGGAAGCAGCTCACATGGTGATCAGAGGCAGAGAAGAGATCTCCACTCACAAGATCAAACTATATACCCCAAAGGCAAGCCTTCAATACCCACTTTCTCCAGCCACACCCCACCCACCTCTAGTTACCAGTTAATCCCATGAGGGCATTAATTCACTGATTGAGTTAAGGCTCTTATATAACCCAATCATTTCTCCTCTGAACCTTCTTGCATTGTCTCACACGTGAGCTTTAGGAAAACACCTCACATTCCAACCATAACACAGATCCTCCTTCTTCAGATTGGAGTTTGGAATAAGAAGACTGGGGAACAGAGCTGTGGCTGCCCTGCATAAAATTACATGCAATGTAAACCAGGAGCATCCTCTTGTTCCTATAAGATACAAGGTTATCTGTTACCACAGGACAGCCTGGTGAAAACTAATAATTCTGTGTTAATCAATAATACCATCATACGATTGATTTCCCAAGCCACGATTCTGGTTGTCACTTGACTCCTTTTTCTTCCTTACAGTTTCCCACCTATGCTTCTATTCTACTCAGTCCAGGCTTATTTATTCCTTCTAAAATTAAGGGTGAAATCCATTATCCATTCTAGTGATAGTAATCAAATCTGTCCTGGTTACAGTATAGAGGTGACCTTCCATCCCCTGAATAAGTATACCCTTGGCCAGACTGACATACAAGGCTTCTTTCTCTTTTCTTCTTATCTCTCTCATTTAGATTGTTTCCACTTGCCTCTTCCTCCTTCGTATCTGAAATTCCATCATATTTTATCAAAAATATCTGCTTTTTTTAATGCCCTCTGCTTTGAACACCTTATCCATGGCTTCCACATGTTACTCCATTCCTCTATAGTTAACCCATCTATTCATTCCCCTCTAGGGGTTTCTTTTTCTGGGACTCCTTCCTATTAAATCCTGGCTTCCTTCCAGCCCCTGATGTGGAACAATCTCTGTATACTTACTTTATCCTGATGATAACCCTCATGATAATGAAGTATAATTTTGAATTTTCTGTCTCTATTCCTTGATTTCAAGGATTTTGATCAGGATTTTATTTGCCAACCTAATAGTAATATGTCATCATAAATATTTGTAGGATGAACAAGTTTCAGACAGAATTCTGATAGGGAAAGATATACCTGTGTTAGGAAGCATCAAATGTTTGCCTTCTTTTGATATATAAGAATTTTATTTTTTTATTAGAGCTTTATACATAGTAGTTGGGTTCATCCTGACAACTCATACATGTATGAAAATTGACTTCAGTTTTTTAAAAATTTTTTTTAGTTGTATATGTTTATTTTTATGTGGTGCTGAGGATTGAACCCAGTGCCTCACGCATGCAAGGCAAGTGCTCCACCACTGAGCTACAACCCCAGCCCTAATTTCAGTTTTTGATACCCCTTTCTTTTTCCCTTCTTCACTTCTTCCTCTTCTAGACTTCTTTTTGCTCCTTTGTTAGTTTGTATTTGATTGGCTCTTTATGTTATCCTACCCTTTCCTCCCCCTTTTCTCTGTTTTACTATAGCTTCTATATATGAGAGAAAACATTTGACCTTTGAGCTAATTTCACTTAGCAGAATATTCTCCATTTCCAACCATTTACCAGCATAGAATTTTAATTTTATTACCCACATCTGAATGACTCACTATATGAGTCCTCTGCAATAGAAATGTAAATCTAGGCTAACTTCATACCATCACTTTGAATGTTTGGATACTATCTCTGATTATCACTGTGCATTCCAATATCTAGAGCTGGCAGAAACCTTGGAGAGACCATTGAATACAACATTCCCATTTTTTAGATGAGAAAACTGCTAAACTAGGTTACAGCTAAACTATAGTTTAACTGATTAGGTTACAGCTCTCAAAATCTAATCATTTCACCTCTGAACATTTCCTGCATTAACAGGAGCTTTGTGGGGGATGCCTCATATCTAAACTATAACACTTATCAAGTTTGGGTTTATTTCTATTTTTTTAATTTACTTCTATTTTTTAGGAAAATTAATAATAATGTGGTATATTATATTTGTAAAAAATTTACAGGTTTATGAGTAAATTGTATGTGCACATTAGCTCACATAATTATGGTGTACAATAGGAAAGAACTCTTACACATAGGAAAATTTAGGCTCACAGAGAAAGAATCACTTATTCAAAATAGAACATTAGTGGACAATGACAAAGGGAAAATACCTTGAGTTGTCTTATACTTATTATAGGCTCCTGTTACTAAATTCCTAAGCATCTCTAGCATAAGGAGCTGATTCTTTAATAAAATTGTATAAGAAAATATACCAAAGTCTGCTGTTTAAATGGTTCATACAAATATTGAGATCTCTGTTTCATGGTGTAGCTTATAAAAAAAAAAGACATTGAGTTAGAAGTTTCAATGTGTTTTACAGTACCCAAACTAATCGTGTAGTGACAATTTAGGGATCCATGTTTGCCTACTTATATAGGGAGAAACTAAGACTTATTAATAAATAAGATCCTGTGATCAGATGACTTATATTATTTGGTGCCACTGTGTTCTGCTTTATACCTTTAAAATATGATTGAAATATCCATTCTTAAAACTCTGAATTTTTAGCCTAAATTATTACTCATTTGGAAAAAAAAAGGTGATTTGAATGTTCCTAACACTTACTTTTTATTTTCTTTTTCTTTCTTTTTTTCTTTTTTCTTTTTTTTGGTGCTGAGGATTGGTCCAGGGCGTTACACATTGCACATGTGAGGCAAGCACTCTACAAACTGAGCTATATTCCCAGCACCCTGCCACTCTTTTTAAAAATTCTATTTAAAGACAGGGTCACCATAAGTTGCTTAGGGCCTCATTAGCTCTGAACTTGTGATCATCCTGCCTCAGCCTCCTGAGATGCTGGGATTCCAGGCATCAGCCGCTGTTCCCAGCCACTCTTACCAATGCTGATAATGTTTATGGTATGATGCTAGAAATCAGCATTTTATTCTAGATTGGAGTGATCCTTAAAACTATTTAGAGAAAACAGTAAACAATGAAGAACTAATAAAGGAGGACTATATGAAACATTTCAAATTTGCAAAATTAGTTATTTTATATTATCAGTAGGGGTCCTATAAGGATTTCTTGGAGAAGAGAAGAACAAAACACAGTGAAACTCCTCTATGAGTTGACTATTATAAGGATTAAGTAAATTATGTATTCAAAAAGCTTAGCATGGTGCCTGGTGTATGTAGGGTTGCTAGATTTAACACAAATAAAGATTGGTCTATTGAATTTAAATTCCAGATTATTTAATTATAGGCTTACTTGTGGACATACTTATACTAAAATTATTCACTGTTTGAAATAGATATATGCTAACAAATACTTATGGTTTACTGAAATTCAAATTTAAATAAATACTTCATCTGGAAACCCTGGGAGTCTGTCAAGTGCTAGATAAATGTCAGACAATGCTTCTAATCCTGCTACTACCATCTTGCAACCCAAGTTCTCTTCCAACACGCTACACGTCTGAAGTGTTAAAAATATAATGCCTTTTGCATAGCTTTTGTGGCAATGACCCTTGAGTTCCCTTGAGACTCTGATATTCCTGGCCATTCTCACTTGAGGCCCTCTCTCACTGTGCCTTTTATGGCAGCATACTGCTTGGATTCTCTTTTGATTCTCTTCCCGTCTCTACAAGGCTTAGGCTCCTTCTGTGTCATTGTGCTTTCTCTTTCTCCTACCAACTGTTCACCATGGGCATTGCCTACAGCTCAGTCTTTGCTCCTTTCGCATTGAAGAGCACAGCTTTCCTCATACTTTTAGTTATCACTTTATGTTGATCCCTATGTCAACCTAAGCTCCAATCCTGACCTCTTCCTTCTGCTCTGAGCCTGGATGTCCGGCTCGCTACTGAAAACATCTGTGTAGTCAACCCAGGGGCTCAGACTCTGTTGACCAAACTAAACATTTTATCATGCTTCCCAACTGCCTTGCCTTCCAATTTCCTGTTCTGACATGTCATTATTGTATTTTGGGATTGAACCCAGGGGCAATCTACCACCGAGAGTATTATTGTTGACTTCTCTTTCTTCTTTAAACTTGATAGGTAATCCATCTCAATCTTAATTGTTTCTTTGAATAGTGGGATTAAAAAATGCAATTTAAAGTCAAAATGAACTGTAACTACTTTTGCCTTCCTGGCTTATGTGTGAGTATAGGAAGGAACTATGGGGAGAATTGGCATTACTTATTTCAGGGGGAATGTCACTATCTGTATGGCTCCCTTTTATTTACAGAGTCTTTGGGATAGAGGAAAGAGAAAGAACTGAAACTTTAATCTCTGAAAGGTTAATCTAATTACAGAATGGTTAGATACAGAATGGATGGAATTTGATTCCAATGGGCTTTATTAATGAATGTTTGCTTACGCAAATGCAAATCCACGGCTGAAGATGAGGTAGAAAAATGATATTTCCTATAAAATGAAGAGAATTGAGAGATAATAGAGACTCAAGGGAGAAAGAGGTCTAAACAACATAGGAGGAAGCTGGGGTTTCCATAGAAAGCTTCTAATGAAGAATTGCTGATATTAGGCTGCTGGTGAACTTGTCAGAGCATAGATGTCTAATATTCAATTTAAATGACATGCTTAGCAGCACTGCATAACATCATTACTTCAAACCTTCACCAATTTTTTTCTATATATAACATTCAGTGCTGAGCTGTCTACATCTGGGTTGGTATCCTGCAGAGAGAGACTGAAGCTATGGGTTCTAATGTGAGAAACTGATTTCCTGTAACATGTAAGTGAAGCAAAAAGTGGAAGTTTCCAGGAACTTTAGGAAAGAATTGGCTTTCCTACATATTGAGGGCTTGGGCCAACTTTATATAAATCTCAAAGAACAAGGTGACTTGAGGTGTTATTTGGGCTACATTCTCTTAATAAGATCTTAGAATCCGTCTCTTCCCACTACGATTACCTCTGAAAATTCACACTCAGGTGACCATCACTGCCTCCTGAGGGGTCTCCTGGTCTCTGTAACTTCCATGGATACATATCTATTAAGTTTACCAGTCTTCTATTTGGTATTGTGGACTCCAAGTCAGAAGTTCTGTTACCAGTTAGCTATATGACTCAGAGTTGGGTCCCTTAGTGTCCTTTACCATAACAGATGGAGATTAATATTAATTCCTGCTTTTCATTATTGTGGATTTGTGATGTTGGACCACAGAACAGTTACATTTTGAAAAGCTCTCTAGTTTGCATAATTATAAACATGACTTTACTCTCTATTTCCAGCAGATGGGGCTAGGGTAAGGATTTTGTGTCAGGTTCCAAGTGCTTAGGGAGGTTTCTTAGAGGCAATTGCTTTATCCCAGATTCTTACAGCACCTCTATTAAGGAGAAATTACGATCCCTATTTTACAGATGGAAGAAATAGAGGCTTAGAGGGTTAAGTAGTTTGACCAAGACTGCATGAATTAGTAAGTGACAGAGCCAAGATTAGATCAGGAGTTAGTCTGGCTCCAAATCCCATGCTCTTTCTATACTGTGTTCCTCCCAGGAGAAGAAAAATGCTTACTTCAGCTATGTTCCCTAGATAGCAAATCACTGAGCTTTTTTGGATACTGTAGGTGAACTGATGATTAAGCAAATTAATCAGGGAAAATGAAGTGTAAGGATTCCAGCAGAGCTGTATGATCAGATCAGTGAAGTGCAAACTGGCAAAACTCAGGGACTCGTTGTACTTGACTCTCAATTCATGGGAAATTAAGGATTGTGAGAATGGAGAGAAAGTGAGATGTGGGGTGGGGAGGATGGCACGATAAGAAATATAAAGTAATCTACAAGTAGGAAGTTTAATAACTTGGAGTATTATTGTTTTTGAAGTTATCCTTCAGATTCCCATTTGTGCAGTAGGTTTCTTTAATAATTAATTTTTGTAATGGCATGCCAGCTTTCCCTGGGGACATGTTTACTAGCGAACTTCATAAACCTGACAGCTATAGGCAGGTGCAATGCACAGCAGCAACAGCAGCTTTGCACTGATGGGACCAGCTGGATATCTTGGGGGAGGTTCCAGCAGATAGGTGTCAAGGAAAAGCAGATAAAGAGAAGTTGAGAATCCCTGAGTGGAAGGCACATGCATTTTTGTCTGAATTTTAGGCAACATTTTTTGATGGAATGATCTAGTATGGTACTAGATGGGGAAGCATTGATCCTTGTCAAAATCAAGCAATGCTATCAATAATTGGTAAAATAAAGATTGGGCAGCATTGAGGATGATTGGACATTGTGCAAATAGAAGCATCTGGAAAGTATTAATTTTTCTTTGTAAACTAGTACATATTTATTTTTAAAAAGCAAGAAAATCCATTTCTATCAAGTGAATGTCCCATTTCTCCACTTCTCCCTTTCCCCACAATCCCTCTGTTAAATATTTACTATGTATATTTCTATCATTTTAATCTATTTGCACTATCTCTGAATATGTATTTGCTCTTTATCTCTCCAAATACACATATGGATATATATTACATACACATTATACATTCATGTATTATAATGTATTTACTGCATATTATTTGTTTGTACTTGAAAACTAGACCCCTACTATAACTGTTCTGATTTCTTTTCCTCCTCACCTCACTGACTCTATTGTGAATGTTTTTCTCTTAGTATGCTCAGCTCTTCCTCAGGGTAAAAGCCATTTGGAAAGCTAATTTAGAAATAGTGACAAGGAGGATATAAAGTAATACTTTGCAAGGGATGAGGAACCAAAGAAGGGAAAGACAATGAATGGGAGAAATGGCAATAAACAATTGTTTCTATTTCTTTTTCTATTTCTGCCCATGTATTATGTGGTCAGATAGCTTTTATTTACAATGCAAAGTGCCTGAAGGAAGAGATGATTTTTTTAAAAAATTATAAATGTTTAGATGTAGTTGTTTTATAGTTAAGAAAAATCTTCATATAAATGTTCTTACAAGTAAAAAGGACAGGCTGGAAACCAAAAGACAACAATTTATTTTGCTGTCTATAACCTCTTGCTAGAGTCAACTGATCCGTGCAGATATCACTTTAAAAATGGGATTTACTCATATCATTGCTATTGTTTTGCTCACAGTTCAAAGGAAAAGCATACCATGAATTTCACTAGATAAAAACAAACAACACAGCTGGAAAATAATTGACAAATAGTGGTTCTGCAAAATAAAATATAATTTTACAAGAGGGAGGGCTACATTTTTTCAGAGTTGTTCTTGATGTCATTGAATTTGGAATCTCTAAATGGTCTGAGAACTAAGATAATGTTAAAATAGTTCTTAAAGGAGGTTTCTGCACTGGCTACTTGAAACAGTAAATTTAAATGCTTTTTCATTGTCTTCTCCTGGAAATGACTCTAGAGATAAGATTAACGAGGTGTTGGAATTAGTAGTGTGAGATAAGCAATGCCTTTGGCCCTTCTGAAAATAGCCTCTTTGATTTGAAGTACATGGTCACCTTTCTTCCACATATCTGTTTTCCAGATTTCTTTCCAAGGCAATTCTTTAATACTTAACATAGCCCTCAAATGCAGGTTGGGATAATGAAGAAATGCACCCAGCTAGGAGTTTAAACATACTTTACTGAACTGGTAGGGGGTAGAATGAAAATGTAGTGTGGATTACAAACAAAAGACTCAGTTGACCAAGCAATGGGCAAACAATCACTGTTCAGGGAGCACTTATAATCCAGCTGTAGAGAGTGAGAATATTTAAATAGAGAAGTCAAACAACCACTCGAAGATCAATGTTAATATTTGAGATTGGAGGATATTAAATCTTTATTTTGTCTAATGTGGTGGACAGATTCTAAAGTAGACTCTCTGAATTCACCTCCTGGTATTCACACCTTTTTGTAGTCCAATTCCTGATGCTCTTACCTGTTGGCCCACAAGCATGGAGAAAACTATGACTTGCTTTGAACTAAAACAACAATGCAAAAGGAGCAGAATCTATGGGGTATGCATATGCAGTTAGCATCAAATGGGCTCATAATTTTCAATTTGTAAGGATTCCTCTCCATGGTCCCTTTGAAGAAGCAAGCTTCCACGCTGTTTACTTGCTTATGAAGAGGGCCATGCAGTAAGGAACTAAGAGCAGCCTCTGGCCAACAAGGAACCAATAAACTTTTGGCAGCTTGTAAAGAACTAAATACTTCCAATAATGATGTAAACTTCAAAGTGGATTGCTCCACCATGGAGCCTCACATGAGAATGCTGTCCTGGCTGGTGCTTTCCTCAGAGAGTACTCACCGAGAAATACCTGGAATCTTGACCCATTGAAACTGTGAGATAATAAATGTGTGTGGCTTTAGGGGGCTACATTTGTGATAATATTGCTACAGAGAAAGAGATAAATATATTGAGACACAAAACTACTAGTTTGATGCCTAGTATCATCTAATTGTATTGTAAAAAATCTTGACCCAGTCTAAAGGAGGAAAAATAACTCTAGGACATGTGCTAAATCCTCCCACTGCTAGTCTATCCTTCATACTTACAGACTTAGAGATACCCACGAGTTTTTCCTCACCTGAGATGACAGCCCTATCCCTAGAACTGATGGATGCTCTGTGCTGCCACTGATAGCTATGATACCTCTCCCCATCCATCCTAGGGGTCATGGGTGACACTATGTTAATATATATATATATATATATATATATATATATATATATATATATATATATATATATATGAAAAGTATAACAAATACATTTAGTTGGAGTTTTATGTGGTGCTAGAACCTTTGGAACTAAAGATCCAAAGACCCAGGTTATGCTTCATGAAGAAGAGATGGCATATCAAAATACGATTAAACAAAATGGTATGACCTAATGAAATAAAGTAAGAAGGGAAGCCCATCTGGGCCTGTTCATGTTCTTGGCTTCTCTGAGTGACATTGTTTCCTCTCAGGTAATGAGGCTTTCAAGAGAAAAAGGGGGAATGTTTTTATGGCTTGCTTTGAGGAGAGGAGTTTTAATTTCTATGATGTTCTTTGGGAAGAGGAATTCTAGTTCCTGTGAATTGCTTCCTGGGCAGAATGAGTCGAAAGGGAAAGGAGGATGTTAAAAGGTCAGTAAGACCTTGATTCTGAGACTCTTTCAATATTCTCTATTTCAATGTACTGAGCATGCCAAGATGTTATACTTTAATGTATTGTGTTCTGAACTCCAGCACACACACCCGTGACTTATTGGGTCAAAGGAAATGTTTCTTAAGTCAGTTAGGTATTCTCTCCTTGGGATTTGAATTCAGGGATAAAGGCAGAGTTCACAAGGGAGGCTGAGGCATGAGGATTGCAAGTTCAAGACCAGCCTCAGCAACTTAGTGAGGTCCTAAGCAAGACCCTGTCTCAAAACAAAAATAAAAATAAAATAAAATTAAAAAGGGCTGGGGCTGTAGGTCAGTGGCCCTGAGTTTAATCCCAGTACCAAGGAGGGGGGGGGCAAATTATTAATTAAAAAATATGGCAAGAATCTGAATTTGACAGGCATTATATAATTGAGACCAGAATTAGAGACTTTTTGATAAATAGTCCAAAGTGAACATGATCATGGGAGCCATTTAGAAGCAGCTGGACTTTAGAGAGGAGATTGGAGCAAGTCATAGGAAGAACTGGAGGTGAGAAACTCACTGGGAGAGAAAGGGAGACAGAGTGGGACTTAATGATATTCCAGTTTCCATGAAGTCTGGTTTTCTGAAAAGTGGAAAAAAAAAAAGGTAAAGGAGAGAATTCCTCTTCTTTTCTTTGTAAAACTCTTTATTTCCTTAACCAAATTATACATAATCAAATGATATTCTGCTTGTTTTTCAAATTGTTCTGTTCAAATATAAATGACATATTATATACATGGAGTATAACTTAGGATCCCATTCTTGTGGTATTACATGATCAAATGATATTCTGTATGTATACTTTTACATTTATATTTTACTTGCATTTGCATTATATTTATATATGGTTTAAGTAGTTTAACCACAGTTATTGGCTTAAAAATCAAAAAGTTCAAAAGTCTCAGAATGGTGTTACCCCTCTGTAGACCATATTTTTTTGCACCCTGTGAAAACTATCAGTGTTACAAGCTGTTATGGTTTGGTTGTGAGGTGTCCCCCAAAAGCTCATGTGTGAGGCATGCAAGAAGATTCAGAGGAGAAAAGATTGAGAGCCTTAAGCCAATTAGTGAATTAATCTCTTGATAGGGATTAATTAACTGGAGGCAGGTGGGATGTGGCTGAAGGAAGTGGTTCGTTGGAGTCGTGGCTATGAGGTATATATTTTGTACCTGGAGAGTGGAGTTTCTCTTTCCCTCTGCTTTCTGATCGTCATGTGAGCTGCTTCCCTCCGCCACACTCTTCTGCTATGACATTCAGCCTCACCTAGAGCCCAAGAAATGGAGCCCACTGTTCATGTCCTGATACCTCTGAAACTGTGAGTTCTCAAATAAACTGTTCCTCCTCCACAATTGTTCTGGTCTGGTCTTTTAGTCACAGCAGCGAAAAAGCTGACTAAAACACATTGTGGTGCTGATTTTTCTAGATATTGTGCAGATTCAAGCAAAAATATTGTTTCTCTTTTTTTCTGAATGTTGTCCAGCTGCACACACTGTTATTCTTCACCTTAGCTTTTTTCACTTAACATATCTCGTTCTTAAGGACTTTTCACATCAGTACATAAAGTGCTTCCCCATGCCTTTGTACAGTGTTTCATGTAAATATACCATATTTTATATAGCTTGCCCCTTATCATTTTTCTATGATTGCTAATAAGATTTTCTTGTTACTTTTAATTTTCAGTATGATGGGTCTAAGAGTGGGTTTCCTTATTTATTCTATTTAAGATTAGCTAATCTTGAAAGTGTGGATAACATCTCATTCATTTTTGGAAATACTCCACTATTATTTATTTGTATTTCTTTTTAATCTAAGCATTACAAGTATAAAACATCTCTGTCAATCTCTTCCAGACCAGTTCCCATGCCACAGCATACTCAGCAAAAGTCTTGTGGTGAAAAGTTTGTATACAGGAAAAACTAACTATCTTTGACATTCCTTCAGATTCTAATCCATGGCATCTAACAACAGCAGCCATAAAGTTCTGCTGCTTTCCACCTGTCTCAGCAAAGTTCAGCTGCCTGTTTAAGGCTGTCTTTCATCTGTCCTGCTTTCAGATTGGGCAATTGTGCCCACAGAGAGGTCAAAGTGACTGTAGACCTCTGCTTACCTGCAACGCCTGTCCTTTTTTAAAATAATTTAATTTATTCAGACTCCTTTCTTTTCACAAATTTCCAATTACTTAATTTTTTTTTATCCCATTTATCTGGAGTTTCCACATTGTTATCACAGGGATGAGACCATTTGCAACCTTTTATACCCTAAGTGGATGTAGATCTCCTAATTATTTTCACTGTATTTTTAATTTACATTTAATTTTGCTGCTTTTAGCTCTCTATAATCCATACCTCTACTTTACTTTAATTACTAATATGCTTCATTGTTTCTATCCCAGTTGTTTCTTCATTTCTGTGATTTTAGTTTTTTTTTTTATTGGTTGTTCAAAACATTACAAAGCTCATGATATATCATCTTTCATACATTTGACTCAATTGGGTTATGAACTCCCATTTTTACCCCAAATACAAATTGCAGAATCACATCGGTTACACACTCACATTTTTACATAATGGCATATTAGTGACTGTTGTATTCTGCTACCTTTCCTATCCCCTACTATCCCCCCTCCCCTCCCCTCCCATCTTCCCTCTCTACCTCCTCTGCTGTTGTTCAATTCTCTCCCTTGTTTCCCTCCCCCTTTCCGCTCACAACCTCTTATATGTAATTTTGTGTAACATTGAGGGTCTCCTACCATTTCCATATGCTTTCCCTTCTCTCTCCATTTCTCTCCCCCCACTTGTCTTTGTTTAATGTTAATCTTTTCCTCATGCTCTTCCTCCCTGTTCTGTTCTTAGTTGCTCTATTTATATCAAAGAAGACATTTGGCATTTGTTTTTTAAGGATTGGCTAGCTTTGCTTAGCATAATCTGCTCTAATGCCATCCATTTCCCTCCAAATTCTATGATTTTGTCATTTTTTAGTGCTGCTAATACTCCATTGTGTATAGATGCCACATTTTTTTTTTTATCGATTCATCTATTGAAGGGCATCTAGGTTGGTTCCACAGTCTAGCTATTGTGAATTGTGCCGCTATGATCATTGATGTGGCAGTATCCCTATAGTATGCTCTTTTAAGATCCTCAGGGAATAGTCCGAGAAGGGCAATAGCTGGGTCAAATGGTGGTTCCATTCCCAGCTTTCCCTGGAATCTCCATACTGCTTTCCAAATTGGCCTCACCAATTTGCAGTCCCACCAGCAGTGTACAAGTCTACCCTTTTCCCCACATCCTCACCAACACTTATTGTTGTTTGACTTCATAATGGCTGCCAATCTTACTGGAGTGAGATGGTATCTTTGGGTGGTTTTGATTTGCATTTCTCTGACTACTAGGGATGGTGAGCATTTTTTCATGTACTTGTTGATTAATTGTATGTCCTCCTCTGTGAAGTGTCTGTTCAGGTCCTTGGCCCATTTGTTGATTGGGTTATTTGTTATCTTATTGTTTAATTTTTTGAGTTCTTTGTATATTCTGGATATTAGGGCTCTATCTGAAGTGCGAGGGGTAAAAATTTGTTCCCAGGATGTAGGCTCTCTATTTACCTCTCTTATTGTTTCTCTTGCTGAGAAAAAACTTTTTAGTTTAAGTAAGTCCCATTTGTTTATTCTTGTTATTAACTCTTGGGCTATGGGCGTCCTATTAAGGAATTTGGAGCCTGACACCCACAGTATGTAGATTGTAGCCAACCTTTTCTTCTATCAGGTGCAGAGTCTCTGATTTGATATCAAGCTCCTTGATCCATTTTGAGTTAACTTTTGTGCATGGTGAGAGAAAGGGATTCAGTCTCATTTTGATGCATATGGATTTCCAACTTTCCCAGCACCATTTGTTGAAGATGCTATCCTTCCTCCATTGCATGTTTTTAGCCCCTTTATCAAATATAAGAAAGCTGTAATTTTGTGGATTGGTTTCTGTGTTCTCTATTCTGTACCATTGGTCCACCTGCCTGTTTTGGTACCAGTACCATGCTGTTTTTGTTACTATTGCTTTGTAGTACAGTTTGAACTCTGGTATCGCTATACCTCCAGATTCACACTTCCTGCTTAGAATTGCTTTTGCTATTCTGGGTCTTTTATTTTTCCATATGAATTTCATGATTGCTTTATCTATTTCTACAAGAAATGCCATTGGGATTTTGATTGGCATTGCATTAAACCTGTAGAGAACTTTGGGTAATATCGCCATTTTGATGATGTTAGTTCTGCCTATCCATGAACAGGGTACATTTTTCCATATTCTGAGATCTTCTTCTATCTCTCTCTTTAGGGTTCTGTAGTTTTCATTGTATAAATCTTTCACCACTTTTGTTAGGTTGATTCCCAAGTATCTTATTTTCTTTGAGGATATTGTGAATGGAGTGGTTTTCCTCATTTCCATTTCAGAAGTTTTGTTGCTGATATACAGGAATGCCTTTGATTTATGCATGTTGATTTTATATCCTGCCACTTTGCTGAATTCATTTATTAACTCTAGCAGTTTCTTTGTAGACCCTTTTGGGTCTGTTAAATATATTATCATGTCATCCGCAAATAGCAATAATTTAAGTTCTTTTTTTCCTATTTTTATGCCTTTAATTTCTTTTGTCTGTCTAATTGCTCTGGCTAGTATTTCAAGAACTAAATTGAATAGAAGTGGTGATAGAGGGCATCCCTGTCTTGTTCCAGATTTTAGAGGGAATGCCTTCAGTTTTTCTCCATTTAGGATGATGCTAGCCTGAGGTTTAGCATATATAGCTTTTACAATGTTGAGGTAAGTTCCTGTTATCCCTAGTTTTTCTAGTGTTTTGAACATAAAGGGATGCTGTACTTTGTCAAATGCTTTTTCTGCATCTATCGCGATGATCATATGGTTCTTGTCTTTAAGTCCATTGATGTGGTGAATAGCATTTATTGATTTCCATATATTGAACCAGCCTTGCATCCCAGGGATGAATCCTACTTGATCATGGTGCACAATTTTTTTGATATACTTTTGTATTCGATTTGCCAGGATTTTATTGAGAATTTTTGCATTCAAGTTCATTAGAGATATTGGTCTGTAGTTTTCTTTCTTTGAAGTGTCTTTGTCTGGTTTCGGGATCAGGGTGATGTTGGCCTCATAGAATGAATTTGGAAGAGCTCCTTCTTTTTATATTTCTTGAAATAGCTAGAAAAGTATTGGTATTAATTCTTCTTTGAAGGTTTTGTAGAACTCTGCTGTATACCCATCCGGTCCAGGGCTTTTTTTGGTTGGTAGTCTTTTGATGGCTTCTTCTATTTCTTCCTTTGTTATTGGTCTGTTTAAATTGTGTGTGTCTTCCTGACTCAATCTGGGCAGATCATATGACTTAAGAAATTTATCGATATCTTCACTATCTTCTATTTTATTGGAATATAGGGTTTCAAAATACTTTCTAATTATCTTCTGTATTTCTGTAGTGTCTGTTGTGATATTGCCTTTTTCATCATGTATGTTAGTAATTTGAGTTCTCTCTCTTCTGCTCTTCGTTAGCATGGCTAAGGCCCTGTCGATCTTATTTATTTTTTCAAAGAACCAACTTTTAGTTTTATCAATTTTTTTCAATGGTTTTTTTGTTTCAATTTCATTGATTTCTGCTCTAATTTTAATTATTTCTTGTCTTCTACTACATTTGCTGTTGTTTTGCTCTTCCTTTTCTAGGTTTTTGAGGTGTAGTGTGAGTTCATTTATTTGTTGTTTTTTTCTTTTTTTGAGGAAAGAACTCCAAGAAATGAATTTCCCGCTTAAAACTGCTTTCATTGTGTCCCATAGATTCCGCTATGTTGTGTCTGTATTGTCATTTGTCTCTATGAATTTTTTTATCTCCTCCTTTATGTCTTCTGTAACCCATTGATCATTCAGTAACATATTGTTCATTTTCCATGTGATGTAGGATTTTTCCTTCCTTCTTTTATCATTGATTTCCAGTTTCATTCCATTATGATCAGATATGGTGCATGGTATTATCTCCACGCCTTTATATTTACTAAGAGTTGCCCTATGGCATAATATATGGTCTATCTTTGAGTAGGATCCATGTGCTGCAGAGAAGAACGTATATCCACTTGATGATGGTTGATATATTCTATATATGTCTGTTAAGTCTAGGTTATTGATTGTGCTGTTGAGTTCTATAGTTTCTTTATTCAGTTTTTGTCTAGAGGATCTGTCTAATGGTGAGAGCGGTGTGTTGAAGTCACCCATAATTATTGTGTTGTAGTCTATTTGACTCTTGAACTTGAGGAGAGTTTGTTTTATGAATGTTGCAGCTCCATTGTTTGGTGCATACAAATTGATAATTGTTATGTCTTGTTGGTGGATGTTTCCTTTCAACAGTATATAGTGTCCTTCTTTATCCCTTTTGATTAACTTAGGTTTGAAGTTGATTTTATTCGATATATGTATGGCCACTCCTGCTTGCTTCCGAGGGCCATGTGAGTGGTATGATTTTTCCCAACCTTTTACCTTCAGCCTGTGTATGTCTTTTCCTATCATATGAGTCTCCTGAAGGCAGCATATTGTTGGATTTGTTTTTTTGATCCAGGTTACTAGCCTATGTCTCTTGATTGGTGAGTTTAGGCCATTAACATTTAAGGTTACAATTGAAATATGATTTGTACTTCTAGTCATGTTTATTTATTTATTTATTTTAGTTTGGCTAGTTTTTACTTTTTGGTTATTTTCCTCCCCCTTTACTGAGATACCTCCCGCTGTTAGGTTTGGGCACTATTTTTCAATTCCTCTTCTTGTAGTATTTTGCTCAAAATGCTTTGCAGTGCTGGTTTTCTGGCTGCTAATTCTTTTAGCTTTTGTTTATTGTGAAAGATTTTAATTTCATTGCCAAATCTGAAGCTTAATTTTGCTGGATACAGTATTCTTGGTTGGAATCCATTATTTTTCAGCGTTTGAAATACATTGTTCCAGGATCTTCTCGCTTTCAATGTCTGTGATGAAAAATCAGTAGTTAACCTAATTGGTTTACCCCTGAATGTAATCTGCCTCCTTTCTCTCATAGCTTTTAATATTCTCTCCTTGTTCTGTATGTTGTCTATCTTCATAATTATATGTCTTGGGGTTGGTCTATTATGGTTTTGAATGTTTGGGGTCCTGTAGGCTTCTAGGATTTGGCAATCCATTCCATCTTTCATCTCTGGGAAGTTTTCTAGAATTATTTCATTTAATATGTTGTCCATTCCTTTGGTTTGAATCTCTATGCCTTCTTCTATCCCGATGACTCTCAAATTTGTTTTTTTTTATGACATCCCATATCTCTTGAATAGATTGCTCATGGGATTTAAGCATCTTTTCTGTATTGACTATATTTTTTTCATGTTGATATACTTTGTCTTCATTATCTGATGTTCTGACTTCTACTTGATCTAGTCTATTTGTAATATTCTCATTTGAGTTTTTAATTTGGTTTATAGTTTCCTGCATTTCTAGGATTACTGTTTGATTTTTTTTAAGATCTCTAGCTCCTGGTAAATCTCATTCTTTGCCATTTGAATTTGTTTGTTTAATTCATTTTCAAAATATACTTTTATTGCTTGGACTTGCTGTCTCATGACTTCTCTAATATTCCTTTCCATCTGAGTTAGGTATGCCTTGAGTTCTTTCCCTATCCATGTTTCTGATGCTTCTAGGTCCTCCTGTAGAATTAAGTTGTCCTGCATTGTTTGTACTCCTTTTTTCCCTTGTTTTTTTCATGATGTTCACATTACTTTCCAGCTCTATTTGATTGCTGTGTTTTTGCTCTCTTCTATAGATTTGTTTTGGTTTTGTACATCTCTATTGTCTCTCCTTTGTGTTGGTAGACTCTGCCTGCTAAAGTGGATTCCGCTGGGAAGGAATTCTGAGGGCCTAGCTCCAGTGACATCACCTCTCTGCTATGGCGGGCCCCAGGCTCCTTGCCGGGGTGTCTGAATGGGGGGGTGGGACTGGACTGTCTCTGGATGGTTTCAGCTCCTGGTCGCCGGCGGGCGGGTGATCTCTAGCCTCCCAGTCACCTGGTCGGTCGCCGGCGGGTGGGCGGTCTCCAGCCGCCCAGTTGCGCGGGCAGCGGGTGGGCTGTCGCCGGCGGGCGGGCGATCTCTAGCTGCCCAGTCGCACGGTCGGTCGCCGGCAGGCGGGCGGTCTCCAGCTGCACAGTCACGCGTGCAGTGGGTGGACTGTCGCTGGCGGGCATGTGGTCTCCAGCCGCCCAGTCACGAGGGCCTGGCCTCTAGTCCCCTGGATTCTCCTTCGAGTCCTGGTTTCTCCTGCTAGACCAGATTTCCCCTGAGTGATGCCTCTCGGCAATTAAAACTGTACTCTGGGCCTGCCGTTTGTTGGGTGTGGAGGGTGGCTATTGGGAACCCCGGTACTCTATTGTTTTGATTTTTTCCACTTGCCCCTCCCCCTAGCGCTGGCTAGACAGGTTTTGTTTTCGCCCCTGATGGGAGGGGGAGTTGAAGGTCAGGTGTCTCTAGTTTTCCCCACGTCTTTATGCAGGCTCACTCTGATAATCCCTCCCCCGGAAAGCCTAGGAGAGATTTTATTCGAATTCCCCGCTGTATGGGAGATGAGCTGAGTAACACACACCTGTTTTATTGCAATCTGTCGGAGAGTGGCGGTGGTTACTTCAGCTCTCCAAGATGGTGGCCGCTGGTTTCCTTGGTGGAGTTTCCATTGTGGGGGATAGAACTGTACCGCTTCCTTCCCCGTCTGAAATCCCGAACTCAGCCCGGGGGTCAGTGAGGGCTCAGCCGGCAGGATTCCACAGAATCTGCAGCCTCGTTTCTCCCTGCTTGCTGGTCGCTGTAATTTTAGTTTTTCCCCCCATATTTTACTGAACTTTGTCAGCTCATGTTTTATTTCCGGTTGTTTAACCTTCTGTACTTTCCCTCTGCATTTCCTCTTATTCCTCTTATCTCTTGAATCTTTGGTTTTTACTTCTTTTTTAAAAAGACATGACTTTGTTAACTTAAAATATATTTTGAGTGATATGACCACATTTCAACTACTTTACAATGATACATTTTTTTTCCTGCTCTGTTCCCTCTATGTGACTCTTGTTTATTCTTGTATTTCTGACCTCTTTTATGGTGGGTTTGTATAGATTTTGTGCTAGTTGCTTTTTGATTATGCATTTTTGGAAACAAGTGAATTTTTTAGTTTTGATTTGGACCTAGAGATTGAACCAGGGATTTTTACTATGTTCCAAGTTAGCAGAAATAATTTTTTATCTATTTTCAATTTGTTCTAATTAGTTTTACATGACAGTAGACTGCATTTTGACTCATCATACATAAATAGAGTATAACTTCTCTGGTTGTACATGATGTAGAGTTACACATGTCATGTAATCATATATGCACATAGGGTAATAATGTCTCATTCTACTATCAATCCTACCCCACGCCTCCTCCCCTCCCTTCACTCCCCTCTCTCTAGTCCAAAATACCTTTGTTCTCCCTCCTACACATCCACCTTATTGGGAATTATCATTTGCATATCAGAGAAAACATTCGGCCTTTGGTTCTTTGGACCTGGCTTATTAGCAGAAATAATTTTTAAAGATGGTTTTCCATGTGACTTCACTTGTCCTTTACTTCTTCCCAGTCAACAGATGCAAGGTCTGTGATATTTTTTTTTTTTTTTTTTTTTTTGCACAATAAGAAGTCTTTTCTTCCCTTCTGTGTCTGAAGCAGTCATATGAGTTCCTGCAAAGTTAGCAGCTTCCCTGTGAATCTTCCTGTGGTCTCACTCCTCTGCTTCTTGGAACTACATGGGTCCAGAGAAGGTCCTGCTGTCAGCTCTTTATCTTGTTTTCCTCACTCTACCACACAGGTCAGGTTTTCGCTTCAGGAGAAGTTCTGCTTCTTCCTCTCCCTATCTTCTGAGAAGCTTATTTTGCTTGTCCTTTCTCTACTTCTAAGGCTTTCTCTGTTTTTGACTACTCAAATTTGTGTCCTATTTTTACTTTTTTGACACTTTGTACTTTCTTTTTATATTTTGAGGTTTCAACTGTTTTCTTATTTTCACAAAAATTGGGCTAGTGATATTATTTTCCTTGTTGGTGTTGAATGATTTCCAAGAAAGAAGACGGGAAATGCAGATTTTACCTTTAAACTTGTAGTGATTTTATTATTTATTGAATGTCACCTATGTGTCAGGTTCTATTAGAATGACTATTGCAATACAAGTTAAGAGTTATTTGTAATCTGGAAGAATCAGATCATGAAAGACTTTTTATAGAAGGTAGCCATTTATATAAGATCAAATTTTCTTTTACAGTGATGTAATTTATCTTTTGCATAGATTTTAATTAGCATTGAAAAATCTCTAGATTTAGTTTCATAACTTACATGTAACCCCTTCGTGATACCTCATATCTTAGGGCAATAATCACATTTAATTACTTTAGATATTCTGTATAAAGTCTTTTGCATAAATCCAGATGAGCAGTTGTTCTCTGTTCTTGTCATCCACTGACTGTTCACAATAGCATGTTGTTATCCTTGTTATCCATCAGATGAGGACACTGAGGATCAGAGAAGTTAAATAACTCACCCAGGGTGAGTGACAGAAACAGCTGTGACACCAGACTGTTGCTTCCCTAGCCTGGAACTGTCATCTTTTTTTCTTAGTGTCCACATCCTGCTACTTGCTTTGAGAATCACTGGAAAGCTGCCTTCCATTTTTCTTCTAAAATGAAAATCCTTGCCCATTAGTGTTTTTGTTAATTTTCTTTTCCCCAGTCTTTTAAAACAAGTTTTTGGTAGAATGCATCACTTAGTAAGGGCCAGATTAGCGTTTGTGTCAATGGAAAGATTGCTTTTCATTTTCTAAGACTGGGTCCCCACTTATACAACTACACTTAAGACCTACATTTCTTACAGAAACAAGATTTGGTAAATTCCTGTCTGGCCTCCCTTTCCATGCCCGCCCCCCCCCCCCTTTTTTTTTTAAAAAGAGTTTTTTAAAACCTCTGATCCCCTTCAGTCTTCCAAGCCCTCGAAGAGGCAATATATTCTTAAGTAATATATGATATATCATTCTTATGTCCTTTTATAGTCTTCAAAAGAAAATATTTCCATGGCTTGCCCTCATCAGAATATAATATTGGTGGGTTATGATGCTAACAAATTCACAAAAAAATGAATTTATTCACATCTTTTAGAAAAGCAAGTGACTAGATAGCACTGCATAGATAGGAGATTTACTGGGGAAGTTTCTTTGAATAAGGAGGAGGGAAGAAGGAAAAGTAGGCAGAGAGCCTTCAGGCTATGATCTGGGTTGGAAAACTGTGATGAAAGAGAAATGGGTAGGAAAAGTCTTGATTTGTGGGGCCTTTCTGAGAAAGCTTCAGCTAGGCTGATGGAGAACCCTGGAGTCAAAGCTGCTGAGGTAGAGTCCCATATTGAGCAGGAATGGGACAGAATTAGTTACTCTGCCATGCTCAGTCTGGCTGCAAACACCCTGGAAGCAATGCAGCTTCAGAGCTCAAAGGCAGCCGACGTGGGCAGTCAGCCAACTAGGCTCGGTTCAACAGTCTTTTCTGAAGACACTCTGACTGGTATATCTATTTCCATAGCTGTCACACCACCTGACTTCTTGGCAACCGTGCACTTGTAGCAGTAGACAAAGGGAGCAATAAAATAAAAGAATAAAAGAACTTTGTCTCGTCCCATTTGTTTAATTGAAATTAACTCATTTTCAAAGTGGACAGCTAGACTTACATTCAGAAACTTGGGCCAAGATGCCTGGACCATGTGTGTCTAGGACAGGAGGTCTGTGATTCAGTTTAGTTTTAGGAGGCATTGGCTCAGCTCCTCCGTCTAGAGAAGAGATGGAAGGCAAGAGGCCCCAATCCCTCTGCTATTTGAGAGAGGAAGCATCTGTAAATTGTGAGCCTTTGATTCTGGCTTCTTTTTCTGAACTCAGTTGCTCTGAATACCTTGGGAAGCTGAGACAATAAAGAGGTTTGCATAGATGGGTGTTTCTCATTATAGAATTTTTAAGATGAGAATTCGTAGTTTGGGAAAATTCAGCTTTTAAAATAGGAAGGATCTTAATGGATTTTTAGAGACAACTTTTTTTTCTATTTTTAAAGTGTAAAATGATAAACACTTGAAGGTATCTTAAAAACATGATTGTCTCAGGAAAGAAGTCTTTTGCAGTGGCAGGAATTCCTTCACAGCTGCCACTGGGTTTCAAACAAGGTGGACTCCAGGCCTTCATTATTCTTTGCATTTTAGTTGGGAATGTTAGGAAGCAAGGCAGAAAATACAGAAGAATCCGAGTCACTTTAAAGTTACTTCCTTCTTGCCCTATATACTTCACCATGAAGTTTGTGGAAAAGTCACAGAATTCATTTTATTAATTTAGATAGATAAATGGAAACCAACTATGAGTCCTCTGGGCTTCAGTGACGTAACAGAAATAAGGCAGGCAATGGACTTGGCCAAAAAGGAACAAGGACAAATTATTACACTTAGAATTGGCATGCGTTTTTATTTTTATTTTTTTAAAGAGAAAGAGAGAATTTTAAAATATTTTTTAATATCTATTTTTTTTTTTTTAGTTTTCGGTGGATACAACATCTTTATTTTATTTTTATGTGGTGCTGAGGATCGAACTCAGCACCCCATGCATATCAGGCGAGCGTGCTACTGCTTGAGCCACATCCCCAGCCCTGGTGTGAGCTTTTATTTTCAAACTTTATCTCTTAGTTACCCTTGTTGATAACCATGACTTAGATTACATAATTTTTTATCTCTCCCACCTATCCATAAAAAGCTATCCATTTGTGGAAAGGACAAAACCAAAATACTTTGAAATCTTTATTTTTAACAAAGAAGTTATTTCTTGGTATACTAGTCTATTTTAATAATGAGAATTGAGTTATTAAATTAATAGAAATTAACAAAAAGGCCTATTTGACCTGTTGAACACAAAGGGCAATAAAATGGCCCTGGTGGCTTGTGGAATTAGTAGTAAAATGTGTTATCAAGGTATTGCCATGAAAAATCTTCAGATTGTTCTTAGTGAGGCAAATCATGTTCACACTTAAGCATACATTTTCCTACTATGAAGATAATTACTCTGATTTAATCTTATTTATCAAACAGCAGGAGTTCTCCTCCTATGACTGTCTGTTTTATTGATATACTTAATTACTTAAGAATGATTTCACTAGCTTCCCAATATTTTTTCCATTCTCCCTGTTTTGATTCTATAGGATGTTACTTGTTGTTTTTTGTTTTGATTCTCATCATGCTTGACTTTTTTGAACCCTCTTGAATTTTATAGCCTACCACCCACTGGATAAAATCCAGCATCTTTAATGGTCTACAAGGCTGTCCATGGCAATGAGTTCTGCCTACTTCTTTGGTCTCATTTCCAGCTATTTCCTGCTGAGAACTTTATGCTTTGATACTACAGAGTTACTCACAGAATCTCTCACATCCACTTCCCTGTCTTTTGTCTTGAAAGACATTAGCTCCATAGAATCCCCTTCCAGCCCTTTCCCCCTCCTTACCTCCATTCCATTTTCTTAAGCTGACTAACTCCAAATAATTTTGAAAATCTTAGGACAGTGGTTCCCTCCGTCCTTAACCCTTTCTGATTCCCTCTCTCTGTGTTGTGGTTCTGCCTCTGTGTTCTCATGGTAACCTGTTCACTTCTCTCTGACTTTCCAAATAGTGAAATCATCTTTTATGTGTCTGTCTCCCTCCAGCACAAGCAAACCTCCTGGGGACAGGAAGCATGTTATCATTCATCTTGCACCACCCTCCTAGCAAAGTGCCAGACACTTTATGCTTTGTAATAAATGTCTGTGGAGTAGAATTCCAATTTCCTCTACTCCCTTTGAATTTACATATCCTTGTCCCTGATATTCCAGGCATTTGCATCTCTCTTAGAAATTTTGGCTAGCTTGAGCATGTTGTTATTTTAAATCTGGATAGTGGTTCATGTTGTCATTTCAGTTACTGTTTCAGTGTTCTAAGTCAAATAGAGAGACCTTTAGATTTGGGAATTATTAAACATCTTATAGAAAGCTCTGCATATTAAAGAAGATCTGACAGCACAGTAATAAAAAAAGCAACATGGTTTAGTGACTAACATGAGGCAGCTTTTAATTTGAATCCTTTTCCTGCTGATGACCACAGTGCAACTACATGGGAATCGTGAATCGCAGGGTCCTCCCCTTCCTTTGATATAAATTGAAGATCCCAGCAATGCAATTCATTGTATTGTGAAAACCAGCTCAACCAAGTGACGCAAATGCCTCCAGCAAGTATGATCTTCTTCAAAAATTCTTGGTCAAAATGTAATACAAGTTTTTTTTTTCTTTTCTGTTTATATTCACTGAGTCTGAGACAGAGAGGTATTACTACTGTCTGGGTATTTGGTGAACATTATGCTAGATGGATCTAAGTTAAAATAATTAGCTCTGAAGCATTAGCCCTAGAAATAATTTTCACTTGTGTAGATTTCTTTTGCAGCTCTGCTAAGAGTGTATGCATAGCCAAGTATGGAGATGAGGCCACTGCCATGTATCCTCGTTGAAAGTGAGAAGGGAAGTTAATATGCTTCTCCAAAGAAGAATATTCTGTCATCCCTTCCTAAAGACTCTGCAGTTCTGTAATTAGTGGGGAATCTGTAGCTGTCAGTCCTAGGTGTGGAATTTGGGCTAGTCATATTCTTGCTGGATTTGGGTGGCCTCATGTCTGCAATGCCTTCTCCCTCATCATTCAGGGAGAAGAAGTTGATGGTTTTAAGTATTAACACTTAATCATCCTTGAAGTAGAAGCTACAGCTGGGCTTCACAGGGAGCTGGCAACATAGAGGGCTGTCTGGGAAGCTGAGGCACAGACTCCATACAGGCATCTCCCAAGCCATTCCTCTGTACACGGGACTGGGCACATAGCCAGCTTCAGATAGAAACTGCCAACCTCCAGGTTGACAGAAGGCAACCACAGGTGTCTTTTGAAAAGCCCATGCAAAATTCCCTCCCAGTGGCTTGCCAAAGTTTTCAGAAGCTATTCGATCCTTTTAAGGCTTTAGTGGGTAGGAATAAAATAAATATGAATAATAGACAGCTGGAGGCACACACAGAAGATTCTATCCATAGCTTGTACTTATTATCTGAGTTTCTGTGGGGTTTTCTGTCTCATACTTCTGTAAGAATTCCTGGCAATAACACTAATGACAGTAACTACTAAAACTATGAAATAAGAACCAGGTGCCATGTATTCTTCTGAGTGCCTTATAGGTATGATCTCAGTGAATTCTCACAATAGTCCCGTGTAATAGGTGTTTTAGGCCTGGTTTAGAGATTGAGGAAATTGAGAGACAGTGGTTTCATGATTTTGCCTCAAGTAAAGTTCCTAGTAAGTAAGATTTAGACCTAAGACATGTACATCTAGAACCTGTCCATGCTTTACTGTCTCCCTGAATGGTGCTAGCCTTTTGGGTTGCTACCATTTTTTTTCTTGGTTTCTGTGATTAGATTTGACTCTATTACAAGATTTTGTTGTCATTGGCAGCATGTTATTTCCCCTTTGTCTAAGCCCTGTCCTTTTGGTTAGCTTACCTATGAATTGCCATTTAGGGCACATGCCAGTTCTGGTTACCTGCCATCCTCTTCTGCTCTCTGGCCTCAGTTAGTACGTAGCTGCAGTTCCATCTTTAAGGGACAGAGATACGGCTTATGTACACAGAAACCCATGGAGAGCCAACAGCTCACCTTATCAGTGAGTTATAGTGCCTGGGCAAGTCTCTGCTCTTTTTAACTCGACAGAACCTGAATTACACAGATGATTGCTGTGGACTCTATTAATTGTTGTGGATGCTGCAATACATTACCACACAATGGGAATGGCTTAAAACAACAGAAATTTGTTCTCTCACTTAGGGAAACCAGAAATCTGAAATCAAGATGTTGGCAGAGGGGTATTCCATCAGAGGCCCCAGGAGTAAATCTGTTCTTGGCCTCCTCAAGTAGTGCCACCGCACTCCAGTCTCTGCTTCTGTGCTCATATTTTCTACTCCTATTCTGTTGAATCTCCCTCTGCCTCAGTCTTATAAGGACATCAGCTAATGAGTGTAGAAGCCCTCAAAAATCCTTAATTTTTACACAACTATTTCCATATTAAGTACTTTTCACTTTCACCGTATAAGGTTATATTCACTGGTTCTGGTTTAGGATATGGATAAGTCTTTCTGGGGGCCACCATTCAGTGCATGACCCATGTCCAGACTATAGTCATTCTACGTGGTCCCATGCGAGACATTGCTATTTACAGAGCTCCAACAAAACCCAGACTTCTCAGTACAGCTAGCTTCTAGGCAGCCACTTATCCACTGGCTTTGGAGACACAATCAATTTTTCTATACAAGATGATCTTCAGGCACCTTTTACCTTTTAGTCCTTACATTTGGTGTCTGCTACTCTTGGCAAACACCAGCCAAGGTCAAGTTTATGTGTAAATCCCAAAGAGGGGTTGAAGTGCTTTACTCTTTATAGATTGGTGGGAAAGTAAAGTGAAGATCTAATCATCACTGAGGAAAAAATATTTTTGTATGTATTAGAAAGCTACTTTTCTGAATATGCTTAAAGAATGATGCTGTCTTGAATGGGACAAAATCCTTGCCACTGTTCCTCAGATAGGACACAGATATCCAGGCTATACAAAGAACTCAAAAAACTTAATACCCAAAGCAAGCAAGCAAACAAAAAAACCCAAATAACCCAATCAATAAATGGGCAAAGGAGTGACAGATACTTTTCAAAAGAAAAAAATACAAATGGTCCATAAACATGTGGAAAAAAATGTTCAACATCTCTAGCAATTAGAGAAGTGCAGATTAAAACAACATTGAAATTTCATCTTATTCCAATCAGACTGGCAATTATCAAGAATATAAGGAACAATAAATGTTAGTGAGGATGTGGGGGAAAGGGTACGCTCATACATTGTTGGTGGAACTGCAAAATTGTGCAACCACTCTGGAAAGCATCATGGAGATTCCTCAAAAAACTAGGAATGGAGCCACCATATGACACAGGTATCCCATTCCTTGGTATATATCCCAAAGATCTAAAACCAACATACTACAGGGATGCAGCCACATGAATGTTTATAGCAGCACAATTCACAATAGCCAAGCTATGGAAACAATATAGGTGCCCTTCAACAGATGAACTGATAAAGAAAATATGGTATTTATATGCAATGGAATATTACTCAGGCATAAACAAGAATGACTTTATGGCATTTGCTGGTGAATGGATGGATCTGGAGGATTATGCTAAGTGAAATAAACCAGTCCCCAAAAGTCAAAGGTCAAATGTTTTCTCTGATATGTGGAAGCTACTCCAAAATAAGGGGGGCATAAAAAAAGAATAGAAGAAAGACCAGTGGGGTAGAAAGGGCAATAAAGAAAAGGGAGAGGGAATGGGATAGAGGAAAAACAGTGGAATGAATCTGACCTAATATTCCTATGTATATATGAATATATATGAATCTCACAATCATGTACATTCACAAGACATAATTTAAAAAACTATAAATAAATAGGAGAAATATCAGTAGAGTAGAAGGGAGAGAAGAAAGGAATAATAGAAGAGAGGAAAAGGGATAATACTGGAAACAGAATTGGAGAAAATTATATTCCATGCTTTTATAATTATGTTTTCTTAATGCTATGAATAGTTAAAAAGAACAAATAAAAATAAAAAATCAATAATTCTGTTTTCTTCTAGCTTATTCCTTTCTATTGTCATCAGGATATCAGAATCTTAAAATCTGCCCAGGATTATATTTACTGTGCTTGTCATCTAGGCATTTCCATAAAAATAAGATAAGTAAAACAGTGGAATTAATAAGATAAATGTTGGAAAATAGAGACTGTAATTTTAAAAAAATTATTTTATACAATTTATTTTGGTCCTGTATTTGAATCTGTTTTAATCTCTTCATTTACTGATTTGGCATTGCTTTTAGTTTCTTGTTTCCAGTTTTAAAATTACTGTACATCATCTTTTGTTATTAGGTCAGTTGTCGGGAAGGAATATGTAGTGTAATAGTTTGGTATTCAGACAAATTTGATTCAAATCTTGACCATGCCAATTAGAGATTGTGTGACTTCGGGCAAATGAAAATGATCATAATAGCTACTAGATTTGGTGAGAGCCAGAAATGACGTAAATAAAATAGCGCCCCCTTCATAGTCATTACATGAATAAGTGAATGTTTTCTAGGTGCTTTGGAGGTAGAAGAAAGATAAAAATTTTCTTTGATTTAACAAAACCATTCTGAAAATAGAAACATCTACATTTCAATTCAGTGATAGAGAATTAATACAGAGTAGAGCCTGATTATCAGCCAAATACTTTTTGAGCACAGCAGAGCCCACTTTAGCTTGGCTATGATTAAACAGTGACATCACTGGGGAAGAACAATTTTGAGGGTAATGTATTCTGTGTTGAAATATTTTTGGAAACAGAAATGGTAGGAAATCCATTCAGTTAAAAGGACTTTATTTCTATTGTAATTTCATTGAAGATAAAACAATTCTGCTCTGTGAGTAAATGGTTGGCATGCTGATTTTTGCTAAAGCATTATTACTCACATGCTGATTGGCTTAGAATTCTAATACTTCCATATTAAAGGTTATTGGAAAAAACTTTAATATGTATGTACAGATCTGTGTACCTTGAAAAGACTAACATGATCTTGGAACTCAATTGCTTTCCTTCTGAACTCCACTCATGGCCTTATATTTCTTCATTCTTTAGTTTTGCACTGTATCATATTAATTCTGTTCCTGTTTTAGTATATACTTGTTATGGTATTAATGTGTTGTTAGCAAGGAAGCTCACAGGAATCGCAGAGATGGATATCTATTTCAGTAAGGCTTTGCCCAGTACTATTTGAACTCCAGGGGGGCACTTAGGAGACACCAAGTGCTAATACTGAACATGTTGATGTTATCCTCAAATGGGAGATTAAAAGTGGCTGGGCCTGAGAGAAGTGCAGAGCAGTGTCAAGAAAGAACACAAACTTTGATGGCCACAGACCTGGATTCAAACCTCAGCTCCACGACTTGAGCAGCTTTCCAACTTGGAGTAAATCTCTTGCCATCAGAGTCTCATTTTTTCTTGATTTTTAAAATGTATTACAATAATACAGATCAACAGAGTTGCTTTGGAGAGAGCCAACTGGCACTATGTTTGGCTCATAGCAGATGCATGCTATCTGAACTCCTGTCTTCTCTTTCCTTTTGGATGGAAAACAAACAAAACCAAAACAAAGCACACATATTCCTAAAACAAAAAACCAAACCAAATCAAACCAAATGGCCTCGTGTTAATATTCAGATCTTCTTATTTCTCAGTGATTCATAGAAATTTTTTGAACCAAGATTGTGTTTCCTTTCATAGTAGAAAAAAATCAGCACAAGGATTAATCATTTGATTAATCAAGATTGCTTCGTATTATTCTTTAGTGGAGCATTATGCTTTTTAAAAGCCTGCTCTGCTTGTAGCTTCTTAGTTCAATTTGCTTTATAGGAGTTATTTGAATAATCTTATATGCAAGTGACTATATATTAACTATAAGATATAATCATCCATTCACCACATAGTCAAAATATTTATTGAATGAATACAATGTTGAAACAGATCTTAGGTATTTCTTTCTTCTATTTCCACACTCTGTTCTTTCATTTATTTGGGCTAATTTTTTTCAACTGACTCATTTACTTTGTAAATATCTCTTGTGCTAATCACTAGCTAAATTGGTAAATAATACTCTTTTCCTGCCCTCAAACTGCTTATAGATATTGAGAAAATTGGAGGAAAAAATAGAAAATTTGATATACATGTATGTACACACATATATATATCTTCTGTGTTTTATATATATATGTGTGTGTGTGTGTGTGTGTATGTTATGTAAATGTGTGTGTGGAGATTATATATATGTGTGTGTGTGTGTGTGTGTGTGTGTGTGTATAATTTTTTCAAATGTCCTACTTACTTTGAGGAGGATGGATTGGATTTAGCTTGGACAGCTTGAACTAAAATGCAAGCATTGGAAGAATCTACTAGAACAGCAGTGAAGAGGTATTCTTCAGAATCAATCAGGTCTAGGTTTTTTTTTTAAAGAAAGAGTGAGAGAGAGGAGAGAGAGAGAGAGAATTTTAATATTTATTTTTTAGTATTTGGCGGACACAACATCTTTGTCTGTATGTGGTGCTGAGGATCGAACCCGGGCCGCACGCATGCCAGGCAAACGCGCTACCGCTCGAGCCACATCCCCATCTCAGGTCTAGGTTTTTGATTCCTAGCTTGGTCAACTTTGACAAAAGTAGGAAATCTATCTGTAGTCTTAGTCAAACTCTATGGAGCATGCACATGCTTGAATATGTCTATGCATGTGTGTATGAGTTTGTGCATGTACTTATATTTATAAGTTGGATCTCCTGGCTGTCTTTATTGGGGAAAGCACTGAGTAGTAATGGGATTGTGATTGTATTGGAGCACTGAGGAGCACAGATGGGAAAGGAACCATGCTATGTATGTTAGTTAGCTTAGATAATAAGATACCTAAGATAAGTAACTTATGAAGAGGAAAGTGTTATTTTGACTTATGGTTCTGGAAGTTCCAGTCCATGATCAGGTTACCCATTGCTTTGAGCCTCTAGTTGGGGCACTAGATGCCAATGGTCAGCAACACATGGCAGAGAAAACTATTTACATCATTAACCAGGCAACAAAGCAAGAGGGGAGTAGAAAAAGACTAGGGTCCCACAATCTATTTGAGGACATGGCCCCAATAATCTAAGGACCTCCTTACCAATTCACTCTCTCCCAAGAGTACCACCCTGGAGAACAAAACTTTAACACTTGGACATTTGAGGGACACTCATCAAAACAATAGCACACAGTTTTATGAGAATATAAGAACTGAAATCTTAGAGGATATGAAAGTGTATTAACAATAGTTCTCCAGAGAAACAGAATCCATATGTATAATGAAATAATAAGTTCTAAACAGAATAAAATCAGGCAGAGAAGGATACCACTATGAGTCAACCTATATACCAAAAGTAAAAATCCTACATTGATTATCAATGAAACAAAAGATTCATATTGTTCCATCAGTAAGCAAAAGTTCAGCTTGTTCATCTCAGTGAAGTCTGGCCAACTTTCTCCTAGAATGTAGTGGATTTACACAAATGGCTACCTTAACTTATTCAGGTGCATACTCAGTTCTGCAGCAAGGTGTGAGCGGTCTATACCTGTGGGAGCTCCCCATGAAGCCATAGGTGTGGATTGATAGAGGGCTAGCAGTTCTGTGAAATAGGTCACTGGGGGTATAAACCATCTGCTCATGCAATTTAGTTTTACCTTCAGAATCTTAAAAGGTGGCAATTTCCCTTGGTCATGGAGTGCTGCTGAGGTTGGTGTGCTCACTCAGACACTGTTTTGCCCTCCTTCAACAGTAACTTCCTGACCTGCAGAAAGGTAAAAATCCACTTAACCCAGATTACTTTACCATTATCTTTTAGATATAGTCACACAAGAGTTGGGAAGAAGACAGACAAAGGCCATTTTCAGTCCCCTTTTGCTGTTTTCTGCTAGGAATCAACTTGGTAGAGACATAAATTCTTCTACCAGGAGCTCCGTAGTATTTTATCTTCAGTTTCTAGGTGTTACAAGGAGTTTGTGGTGGTGGTTGCTGTGATTTGGTTCTCTGGGGCCTGAATTGTAGTTACTATAGAGTAGTTTTCTTTAAGACTACTTTTTTAAAACATTAATACTTTAAAAGCTTTTATTTTACTTATTTTTAATTTATTTTAATTTGTTCTATATGACAGCAGAACGATTTCCAATCCATATTACACATATATAGCCCAATTTTTCATATCTCTAGTTGTACACAATATAGTCACACCATTCATGTCTTCATACATGTAGAATAATGATGTTCATCTCCTTCCACTGCCTTTCTTAGCCCCCTACTCCATTCTTTCCCCTCCCTCCCCTTTGCTCTCTCTAGATTTTGTCTATTCCTCCCCTGCTTCCTCACCCCATCCCCCTTATGAATCAGCATCCTTATATCAGAGAAAACATTTGGCATTTGGGTTTGGGGGATTGGCTTGCTTCACTTAGCATAGTATTCTCCAATTCCATTCATTTACCAGCAAATGCCATTATTTTATTCTCCTACAATGCTGAGTAATATTCCATTGTATATATATCCACATTTTATTTATCCATTCATCTACTGAAGGGCATCTAGGTCGATTCCACGGTTTAGCTATTGTGAATTGTGTTGTTATAAACACTGATGTGGCTGTGTCCCTGTAGTATGCTGTTTTTAAGTCCTTTAGGTATAGACCAAGGAGTAGGATAGCTGGGTCAAATGGTGGTTCCATTCCCAGTTTTCCAAGGAATCTCCATACTGCTTTCTATAGTGGCTATACCAATTTACAGTCCCACCAGCAATGTATGAGTGTGCCTTTCCCCCCACATCATCACCAACACTTATTGTTGTATGTATTATTTTTTAAAAAATATTTTTTTAGTTGTAGATGGCCACAATATCTTCTTTGTTTATTTTTTATGCAGTACTGAGGATCAAATCCAGTGCCCCACAGGTGCGAGGCAGTTGCTCTACCACAGAGCTACAGCCCCAGCCCCAGCCCCTGTTGTATGGTATTCTTAATAGTTGCCATTCTAACTGGAGTGAGATTGGGGATGGATTAAAGCTAAAAAGCTTCTTCTCAGCAAAAGAAACAATCAGTGAAGTGAATACAGAGCCTAAAGAATGGGAGCAAATTTTTACCACACGCATATCAGATAGAGCACTGATCTCTAGGATATATAAAGAACTCAAAAATCTTAACACTAAAAAATTAAATAACCCAATAAGTAAATGTGCCAAAGAACTGAAAAGATACTTCTCAGAAGATGATATTCAATCAGTCAACAAATATATGAAAAAAAAATGTTCAACATTTCTAGCAATTAGAGAAATGCAAATCAAAACTACTCTAAGACTACTTTTTAAAGAGCAGCTTTAGGTTCACAGAAAAATCCAAAGGAAGGTACAGAGATTTCCCATATATTCTCTGTCTCCCCCAGTGCACAGCCCTCTCTCAAAAATGTGTTCATGATCTCATTGTGGAGTGGTAGTCTTAGAGGAAATTGCTCTTGGTGATTAATTTTATAGTGTTCTACCAATTATTTTGGAGGTATAACTTAGAACTCTTTCTTCCAATATTTCTAATAATTTCAGAACGAGTCATTTCCTGTGGTAGATTCTACCCTGAATAATTACCTACAAGGAGTTTCTGTGCATTGAAACTTGACAGGTACAGAACAACCTATTTTAAGAGTTGGCATATCATCCAACATTAAATTCATGAATCAATTCATGGTGTCAATTGATGTGTTATGGTCAACCATTTTGTCTCTAACTGGATCTGATACCAAAATTAAAGCCTTGTTCATTTCAGAACACTGGGAATTTCCACTGTGATTCTGCCAATGGGGCCTGTCACAGTCTCCAGTTGATCGTGATCCACTGCAGACTCTTTTTAGCTGTCTTTGTATCTCCTGGGTCCTAGGGGCCAAGTTGAAAAACTGCTTGTACTATAGTCTCTGCCATCTCTTGCTCTTGGCCTTACTCCAAGCTGGCATTGGCTTGGATTGCTTGTTATATTTATTTTTTCATATTATAAACAAATATGGATGTCCTTTTTATTTAGAATGGATGAATGTTAACATTTGCCATGTTCCTTCAAATTGTTTTTTAGAGAAGTAAAATATCCCTGATACAGATAAAGGCCCCTTTGCAGTTCAGTGCAATTTCATCTTCCTCTTTCCCTCCCCAGAGACAGCCCCATCCTTGTGGCATTTGCCAATAAATAGATGGAATTGGAGAACATCATTCTAAGCGAAGTAAGCCAATTCAAAAAACAAACAACAACATCAACAAAAACAAAAACAAATGCTGAATGTTTTCTCTAATATGTGGATACTAATCCCTAATAAGGCGGGGAAGAATAGCTTGTTAGATTTTGAGCAGCAAATCCACTTGGGTATCTTTCCTTCCAAATTCACAAGGGTTTAAAGGTGCTATGTGATGTTGTTAGTGGGAATGGCTTCTTTATCAGGGATATCATGTCATACTCTAGATCCTAGAAGTCCAGGAACAGGTTGTATCTCTTTCTTAATGGCACTGAGGGCTTGAATGAGTACCCTAACATATCTAGGCTCTTGATAGTATGAATTTTTATGGAACTTTCTTATGATTTCTGGAATGCTAGTATCATATAAGGGTTCCTAGGGGACCTGATACTTCCTCTTCACCAGCTTCTTTCTTCATGGTATGCTCAACGTTGTGGACTAGCATGGTACCCTGTGTGTTGGTGGGAACTGTACTCCTTATGCTAACAAGTGAAAAGGATATAAAAGTGATATCTGTTTTTGATAGCATTTTGATTTTTGGGATAGAGAAAAAGCATGTAATAGAATGCTAGCATATTGCAGGGGCTGGGAAATGTATTAGTTTGTTCTAGGAGAGAGACCACATCTGGAATATCTGATGGTGTATGGAAATCCAGTGTCATTCTGAAACACCCATCCTGCTCTTCATAACCCAGACAGGCAAGTGAAATGGGGATGTGATAGGTCTCAGCATCTCATCTTTCAAATCTTAGATGGTGGCTCTAATCTCATTGAATCTGTGGATGAGATGTTACCTTTGGTTTATCATTGTGGTAAGGAGGAAAGATTCCAGGGTGTCCACTGTCTCTTCTAATATAAATATCATTCTCTGGGGTTAGAGACCATCTGTGGAAATTTTGCCAGTAAGCCAGTATTAATACAACTGTGCACCCATGAAATGAGCAATAATCATGAAACATGTTTATGGCAGTCACTGTGCCTACTGTTTAACGGTTTGGGACCAAAAATCTCTCACTCAATACCTATAACTCCCATTCTGACCAATGGTCCATCATGGCACTAGAATCCCTTAGGGATAATCATCCCTTTTCCCAGGAACCAACCATTAACTCTCAAACTTGCCAGTTTACTTAGCCTTTATTTAAGTTGCTTGGGTCTAGTTTTGTCTCTGTTAAAGTTCAATCTCTGCCAACTAAAGAACGATCAATCTGTTTTTTCGAGATCACTATCTAGTGCAAAGAATTCTCCAGGGCTAGTAAACAGGGAGTGGTATTTATAGATGAAAATGGAAAAATGACTTTAAATTGAAATTCCCAAAGACATACTATTGCCTGTCCTATCTGTCTGTCTATCTAGCCATCCATCATCTATCTAATTTTACCTCTTGAGCTTTCCTTCTTGCTAAGAGTTGAGACTTCCCTAAAGACTAGAAATAAACGTAGTAGTTGGAGAGATTCAAGAGCCTGAAGCATGGTGCTGTAGCAGCCATTTCAGAAGATTGAGCAGCCCTCTTAGCTCCACCATTAAGTAAGTCCAGATTTCAGGAATGGGGCAAAATGGAGATTAGAAAAACAATAATCACTTTGTTCTCCATAGAAATTCCTTATTTTCTAATTGTGGTTGACTTAGAACTTTGCAGGTGTGCTCTCTCTATCTTTGTCTCTGTCTCTCTCATTACTCTATATAATATTGCTTCATACGCATATTAAATGTATGTATATGCATGTGTTATGCTCAAATTCAGGACCCCCAAAAGACCACCAGAGACCAAGATCCATGTAAGCAGCAAAGAGGTGTTTATTGCAAGCTAGCTCAGTCCTCCGTGCGCACACAGCAACTGGTGACGCTGAGAGGCCCCGAGCCCAGGGTTTGCAGCAGTTTTATACACTCTTTGGGGAAGGCAGGGACTTCACATACATCATAGCATTTCTTAGCAAATCATCACACACCGCAGGAAAATCATAAAACAACTCTAAAACATGATTAGCACATTTACTGGCGGGAACAGTTGGGTAAGGGTGATTGGCTAGTACAAGAGGGGGATTCCTTTGAACTGATTGGTTTAAACCATAAGGGGTATACGTGCTGAACTACATGGTTTCCCAACACGTTATCAACCACCATAAACTACTGGGAGGGTCATCTGGCATCCCAGGTGTTTCCCTGTCTCATGCTAATTGGTGGCTGCTAGGGGGTTGCTGTGGGTCCCTACCTAGACTGACTGAGTCAGGGACACCTGGTGCAGCAGATCTCTCCTGTTATTTATAGATAAACAACTCAGCAGGGTGGGTATGTGCCTAGGAGTGCTCTGTGGGTCTTTCCAAGGACAAAGGTCATGCCCCTTCCTTGGACAGGCTTTGCTCTGAGGTAGAGGCTGGTTTTTCACATGTATATATACAGTGTGTGTATGTATATATGTGTATATATATGAATGTACTTAAAAATAGATATTCTTTCCTTCTTGTGCCTGAGTTTGGAGCCAGCAGTAAATCCTCTTTAAGAACCAGAATCCTATAGAAGAATAATTAAGCATTCAAAGCCTATTCTTTGTTGGACTCCTATTTAGTGAAATCCAGAAGAATTGATAAGTAAAGGAGATGATTTTGCTTAATGAAATCTATTTTTTTTTTCAGGAGACTGATATTATATTATGCTCCTTTGGAGCATGCCTCTGACTGTATAAAAATTTTACTGAGTCTTTATCTTGCTACATACAATCAAATGTGTATACAAATGCACGATTTCTTTCTTTTTCTTTTTCTTTTCCTTTCCTTTTCTTTTCTTTTTTTTTTTGGTCCTTGGAGCCAATGCTTAAGGAGAAACTGGGTCTCAGGCAAGACAGGACATGCCCACCCCTTGTTGGTCTCCCCTGGGAGCATGACCTTGTTCCTCCATCCAGAGTGGTATCCTCCTGAGAAGCTGTGGTGAATGGGGTCCCAACTGCATCTTGTGATTTAAAAAGCTCCTTCAGTGTGATCGACAGCTCCTTGAGAGTCTTAGAAGTGGTAAGAACATAAACTTTTTTTTTGTCATTAGTTACTTTAAGTAATGATGCAGCTAGCTCAGCCCAAGGGTTTGGGAAAAGATCAAATGCCAACCTCCCCCAGGGTAGATCCAAGTAAGACAGCAGCAGAGCCATGCCTGCTGTTTACAAAGGCGTCTTCCCCATCTGTACCTGAGAACTGTCCATGGCCTCCTGTCAAGAACTTATAGGCTCATTTATCTGTCACAGTCGTCCCCAGAGATAGGAGCTTCCTCTCTTCTCGAAGTACCACAAATCACCAAAACATCAGAGGCAGCTCCTCCAGTGATGGCCCCTGATGGGGTCAGAGAGCCCTCCCTTGCTCTCAGGTATGCACTTCTCCCTTCTGTCCACTCAGGCTCGCAAGTCTTAATGCTGTCTAAGGCCTGTCTAGTGGGGACACAGGTGGGCAGTATGACCCCCTTCCCCAGACATCTGGGTGCCAGTGATGTCCAAAGTTAGTTCAAATAGCATGGTGCTACCACTTGGCCAGGCTAATGAGGCACATGGTGAGAACAGGAAAAATATAGAGCATAAGAGAGTTCAGAGCCATGCATCCCCAGCTGATTCAGAGGCACTATAAGATGGAGTCCCAACCCACCTGAAGTTGTTCAGGATTCCTTTGCCAACTGATTGTGCTTCTGATGTATTATTGCATTATAATATCTTATTTTATAATCTTATTTCCTGATCACCGAAATCTCATTCTTATCATCAATTGTAGGAAATTAGTTTGAAAAATCTACAGGCTGATTCTTTATTATGACCATGAGGTGGCAGTAGTACCTGCAAGCTCCAGTGGATAAACTGGAAAAGGGCTTGATGCACCAGGAGATCTCTCACAGCTGGAGATGGAGGCTACAGCCGGGGGCTGATCCACAGAAGAGAAGAGGGCAAGGGAACTCGGGGGTCAGAGAGGGAGTTTATGTGTGAGGTAATGAAGGTGATGTCATTCAGGTGATGTAGGTAATATCCCTCAGCAGCATGCAGCACGGCAAGTCCCTTCCTGGGACAGAGAGCTCTCCACGGCAGCAGCAGGATAAGGTTTTTATAGCTTGGATTTTATCATCTCTGTTGGTGTTAGGCGCTGGGTGAAGTTTCTCAGGCTATGTAAGGCAGGCAGTCTCTAAATGGTTTAACGCCTGTATGAGAGATGGTTTTGAAAATAGTTGGGTGTGTAAACATTTTGGTTTGGTGCCAATAGGCCTTTAAGCTAACTGGCATCACTCTGGAATAAAAAAAAAATAATAAAAAAACAACTTAGGAGTCAATATAAAAATCATATTTGGATCACACATAACAGTGCCTAGTTTATAGAATGTTTGTTGTAATCAAATATGAAGACACTTGCTCTGACAGTAACTGAGGGATAGTAAGGAAACAATAAAAACTCCTTTTTATTTTTTGATACTAATGTTTGAACCCAGAGGCACTTTACCACTGAGTCACATTCCCAGCCCTTTTAAAAATTCTTAAAGTTTTATTTTACTAAGTTGCTTCTGGCCTTGCTAAGTTACTGAGGCTGTCCTTGAACTTGTGATCCTCCTGCCTCAGCCTCTTGAGTCACTGGGATTACAGGAGTGACCACCATACACAGCTAATAAACATTACTATTCTTCTTATGATACAGTACTCTGCCCATATGGAGTCTATAAAAGGGAGAGGGGAAGAGGGTACACACTACAACTGGATAAAAAGTAATCAGTTGTTCTTAATTATTCAAGGGCTACTAAGAAAGAGACAAAAAATGCATGCTGTTTAATGTTAGGATATCAGTTTTTTTCTGCCTAGAAGGAATGTGGTTCTGGGTGAATATGTGCATTTTCTACCGTGAAGCAAATTCAAAGAGATAGGAATTTTCTCTAGAAAATTAATTTAGTATTTCCTATGGGTTTTAGACCTGCTGAAAGATGGGTTTCTGTTCATTTGCTTTCAATCCTTTGTTAGTAAAAGTTGCTCAGAAAGGCCACATAGCCCTATTTTGGTGGTTTCTCTATGAAGTATCAACTAAGAAGAATATTTGGCATTATATTGTAAAATAAGCAGACTTTATGACACCAAGCAAGTTTTGAACATAAAAGTAAAATTTCATGACAAAAATAAATCTTAAGTATCAACAGTGTCCTGATGCCGCAGGAATACATGGTTGAGTTTACGTTGACTGCTCTATGCTTAAGATGAACGGCAGGAAAACCTTCCCCAACCACATTCATTGTTCAAAACAAGCACCAGGAGAAGATGGAACTAGTGCAGGAACATCTGACCACAACTGCTTGTGCTAAGAGCAAGAGGAACACCCTATTTAGATTCATTTACATGATAAAAGACATATGCAGCTGGGAGACCTAACACAATTTTAGGCAAATTTTGGACCCTTACAAATTGGCACAGGACCACTGAGACATTGCAATGTAGTTTATTAATATGTTGCTTTCTAGCTCCCAAATGTATAAACTGTTGACCCCTTGGTTTTCTTGCTATTTTGACTATGGAGCAGCCAAAATCTTGTATATCAATACAATACATGTGTATTAATACAATAAATAATTCTTATTAACCCTCTCTTTGTTATCCATGTTTAATTTCTAGCCTGTGTGAACACACTGATCTGATGACACTGTTGCTTAAGAAGTTTGCTGTCTGGAGTTTTAAAACTTACATTCAGAAAGAGATTTCGTGGGAATTCAAACAAAGTTATTTCTAATCCTTTTGAATCTTTGTGCTTCTATATTAATTACTGGACCACCCAAGTATTTGGTTTTTGTAAGTTATCAGATAGCAATGTGTGACACTTGTCCTAGCCCCTAACATACAAATGTTTCTAGTCGTCTTACAGATATTACTATAATCTTTTTTGATGACTCCCTTTAATACTCATATCCAATCTGCATTTTCCAACTTACTTCAATCAGACTTTCCGTCCTTCTGCTATAACCTGGTTCTGTGGCCACCTTGGAGATGAACAAATTCCCAGTAAAGTTTTGGACTTGGTAGTTTCCCTGGAAGGCCACATGGTATCTAAGACCAACACATACCTGCAAGAGTCTTTTCCCCTGGAAAGAGGTCAAATTTAAAGACATGGGACATGGTTTAAATCAAGGTCACCATCATTTAACCTTTCTAAGCCTTGATTTCCTTATCTGTAAGATTAAAATTATAATGATAGCTTCTGTATCTCCATAAGTGCTGTTAGTTGCAAACAAAGAATATATTCTGTCTCCACAAATTTAAAAAAAAAAAGGATTTTAAGGATATTCAGTAATTATGGAATAAAATGGAAGTTTAAAGAAATAGGTTGAAGCTAAGCTGAGCTTTCATAATTTATGCCCAGTACCACATGCCTGAACACTTATGATGATGAAATTGCCCTGCATTGCTGCTAGTACCTGTTCCCTGCATGTGAGAACTTGATTTTGCTGCAATTGTAGACACATCAACTTTACTGCTCCTCAAAGCAGTTTCCCTGGGCTGCCACCAGTGTCAGCAAAATGATGTCTGAAGCAGAGTCTCTTTCTTTCTTTAGGTTACTCATTTCCAAATTGAGGTTCTGTATAGATATTTATGATAGGCAGGAAATAAGCCCCATGACCTCATTCTGTGAGGATATTAAGGATAAAAATGTTTTGGATTCTATTTTAAGAAGGTAGGTATTTCAGAGTGGCTATTACCAAAATGTATGAAGGGTAGACAAAAGATACTAGGTTCTTTCATACTGTTTTTCCTTAGGTCTAATAATAGCAACATGGTCTCTTTTAAAAGCTACTAAATACCGAGCAATGGATTAAGTGAAACTACAATTATTCCTTCTATGCAGATGAATAAATAGAGTCATAATGGGATTAAATAGTTTGCCTTTGGTTGGTAAGTGGCAGAGCTAGAATTTGGTTTTCTAATATCTGACTCCAAACTCTGGGTGAGAGATATCATTATATAATTCCACCTCAAAAATCTAAACTCTCGCCAGATGTGGTGGTGCACTCCTGTAATACCAGTGGCTTGGGAAGCTGAGGCAAGAGGTTAGAAAGTTCAAAGGCAGCCTCTGCAACTTAGCAGGGCCCTGAGCAACTTAGCAAGACTTTGTCTCAAAAAGGGCTGGGGATGTGGCATAGTGGTTAAGCATCCCTAGGTTCAATTCTTGGTACAAAATAAACAAATAAACCAACAAACAACAACCAAACTGACCTCTTTCATGATGTGTAAACCTTATTTCCTTTCTTAAATTTTTCTCTAAGAGCTGCTAAGTGTCATGCCTTATCAACCTTCCGCTAATGCTTTTTAGTCAAAGCCAAGCCCACCCAGTAGCTCTGCCAGCCCAGTTACTCTGCAGAAGAGAAGATAAAAAGTGGGTGGGTTTGGGAAATGGGTCAGATAAGCACCCAGACTTATGTGGGCCCTAGTAGCTAAAGGTGTGAAGAAAACCACTTTGGTGTCAAGAGAATTCAATTTGAGATGCTTTACCAGAGAAGAACACAGACAGCATTTTTATATTTCTGCATTTATTTTTTCATGGAGCTGTGCAGTGTGGAGCATGTGCAATGGATGAAGTGCAGGGAGAGGAAGGCGAGCTGCAGTCGTTCTGCTTTGATTCCTAATTCTGGCTCCATTACTTGCTTTCTCTCTTCTGAGCCTCAGTTTTCTGGTATGTAGAAAGAACCTAATTTTAGCAGTTATGGTGATGTGGTACACAGTGTATTATTTTGATCTCCTCACTCCCCCACGTTGGCCTGTTCCCTGGAAGAGCTGACCTGCTGCTATGATCTGAATGATCATAGGTTGAAAGCTGACACCCTAGGTGATGGTGTTAGGAAGAGGGGGTCTGTGAAGGGATAATGGGATCAATGCCCTTATAAAATAGATCCAAGGGAGCTCATTCATCTCTTCCACCATGTGAAGACTCAACAAAGTCACCATCAGTGAACCAGAAAGTGCACCCTCACCAGACACTGATTCTACTGTTGCTTGATCTTGAATGTTCCAGAATCTAGAACTGTGAGAAATGAATTTATGTTGTGTGTAAGCCACCTAGTCTATAGTGCTTTTTTACAACAGCACTGAGACACCTGTCAACACTACTGAAAACTCAGGAATGCAGGGGTGAGAGTGAAGGGGAGTGAGGGGATGAGGGAAATTAAAAAAAAAAAAAAAGGTATTTTGTGAAACTTGCAAGCTCCTTGCTGGGTAGGTTCAGCCCTGGAGAACATTTCTAGACAGACCCTGTGGAATCTGAACTTCAGAGCTGTTCATCCAGGAGAAGGATGGCAAACAGTTTATCACCTGATTTCTCTACTACTGTCACTTACTGGTTGAAGTTGGCCCTAGGAGTCTGCCCCATATGGCAAGAATGTGTGATATTGTCCTTCTAGTTAGCCCCTGGAGAAGCTCAGGTGGAACTTGCCCCCCCCAAAAAAAATCCTGGGTTTCTGTAATGGTTGTACAACTCTGTTGAATATATTAAAATCCACTGAATTATGAGCTTTTAGTAATTGAATTATAGAATATGAATTATATCTCAATAAAGCTGATCTTTAAAAAAAGAAGAAGAAGAAGAAAGAAAATTCTGGGTTTTCTCCCTTGATGGACATTTGAGAGATAATGCCAAAGCACAGCTCCTACCTCTGAAGTGGGGTTGGTGTATAGAAACACTGATGGTGGGAGGTGGGGTGACATTCACATTGATGGGCTGGCTTAATAATCACAGGAAACATTTGAACCATTACTGGAATACTCTGAAAGGAAAGTGGGGTGCTTTGCTAGGGCCCAAAAGGCTACGTGTGGTGCACACTGGGTCAAATACACTGTATCTGGGGGGGTGGAATTATCCATTGTAGGAGTCGTGGTAGAGAGTGGTACTGACTTCCACCATTGAAGGAGAAAACCCTTCATTAGAATTTCCTGCTGTTAGGACAGCAAAGTTATATTCTAGGCTGAGCCATACTTAATCAGATACTTCCACTCTGGATTTTGACCCAGGAACTAGTGGGGACAAGAAGCAGAGACCATTCAAAATCTCTTCTGGTGAGAAAGAGGCAACAGGAAAAGTTACATCAGTATCTGGAGATTTTAACACCAAATATGCAGTATCAGTAATATTAAGACACACTTGCCCATCTGTGCCCAGGGGTGGAAGGATCTTCATGGCATAAACAAATTTTGCTTTGCAATTTTAGATGCCATTCCTAACTTAGTTCTATATTATAGGTCTAGTTCTTCCAAGAGATCTTGTTAGCCTCCTGTATCATCTAAAATAATGTAAAATTTAAGTTTAAGTTAGCCAAGATTCTTCTATCAAAGAACTCTGACATATTATATATATATATATATATATATATATATATATATATATGATTAATTTTTAAAATATCAGACATTTTCTCCCATTTGCTCTATTCCACATTCAGGCATCTATGTTATTGTATACCTCTCTTCTGGGGAAAAATATGATAGGATCAAAATAAAGAAGAACATAAAAAGGACAATTTCTGGCCTCCAAGGCTGGTGACCTTTTGGAAGGTAACTACAAAATTCCAGCAGACAAAATATTTGGAAGAAGTGTCTTGAGAATGATAGAGTTGAGTTTATCTTTCTTTCATGCTGCTAGTCAGGAAAATTACTTCCCCAGGGTAGGGAAAGGAAGGAAAACCTCAAACTACCTGACACTATGATTCTGTCGTTCCCAGAGAATAGGGTCTCAATGCAGATATTAACTTGAGATATACAGGAAAAATAAAGACTTATATGTACTGGAGTTTGTGGCCTGAAATTTATTTATGTTACTTGTATAACAACAAAATGAATCACAAAAATTTCCATCAAACCTAGGATGAAGTTAGCAAAAAAAAAAAAAAAGTGTGCTCAGTGAATATGCATATTTATTTTACCCACCTTTACTTAAAAATGTAAAAAAATGGATGCTCTTCTCTGGCTAGGTAGCAAAAGTAATGCTAGGAACAGTGGGCAGCCCTGTGTTCTGTTTAGGGAGAAGAGCCTCTGCGCAGCTCAAGAATCTCATGCAGTCTCTCAATCTCACTAAGTACATTCAATCAATAGTGTGCTTGGTTGAGGGAGAAAAACAACAGCACTCTGATGAACACCCCATCCTTGTTGTCTCATGAATTCATGCTAGATAATCACAACAGGCATCTGCTGCTGCAGCCAGTTTCACATTCATGCTAATCTGGAGTTAAGTGTTAATGAAGCCCTTAGAGTAAAGCTTATAAAATCGTCCTGGGGATTCATTCGTTCTCTGAGGAGATGCACAGTCTGACCCTCAACACATGTGGTTCAGGAAAATATGTGTTTCTGAGTGGGGAAGGAGAAGTCCTGTTTATCTCCTTATTGATGGCTTGATTTTATACTCAAATACTTATTTAGAGAAACCTGTCATGGTACTGTTTATAATTACAAAGTTCACATATTTCATATTTTCAAATGTTTCATTGAGCAAAAATGCATAGGAATAGATACAAAGATAAACTAAATATGTCAAATGATAGTTTTTGATGATAAGTAGAAGACATATGGACATTTGTTATACTATCTATTCAAATTTGAAATGATTACTATATTTAAGACTTTTTAGGAGTATTTATTTAAAGTAAGAGTTTGTGTGAAACTGAATGGAATTATCTCGAAATTTAGCATTACAAGCTTTCTGATACTTTTTGTTTTTCTGATATCATTAGGAGACTTAACTTTTCACCAGATGTGGATCAATAGTATTATCAATGTCTTGATATTTTCTACATTTAGACACTGTGCTAGGAACTCCTACACATGTTTTATTTCCTCAAGTACCAAAAACATACCAATCAGAACCTCTATGAACTCCAAGAGATGTATAGTGCTAGCCCATTTTAAATGGAAGTTCATATCCAATGTAGGCCAAGTAAAATGGCAGAGCCAATAATAAGGCTGTTGGACTCCAAAGCCAGTATGTTATGCAGCCTAGTGATCATTATATATCATGTTACCAGAACAAGAATATCTCAGTACATGTCTTACTACAAATATAATACCCAACAGAGCTACACAATGACTATAATAGGCAGGGTGTGGGAGAGCTCTAAAAGTGTTGGTGGAAGGGCTGTTAGACAGAGGGGCAGCAATATAGACATATATATATTTCTATATGCACACACATATATATTTCTCACACACACACACACACACACACACACACACACACGTCATCAGCTTTCTGCTTCTCTAATTTGGTCCCGACTACTTTATACATGTTGTTGTTCCTATCAGTTCTTGAAGAAAAATGAGAAAGACAAACATGAATATATTGAAATCATGTGCCTGGTTCTAGATGAGTGAAATTCTCAATATTTCAAATGGCCTCATAAGGTGCTTTCTTGGAGATGAAAGGTCCAGACAAACTTAGCACAGAAGTGATATATTTTTACATCTTTATCTTTGGAACATCACTAATGACTCTGAAAAACATATTAGCTGTCTTCTTTAACTTAGAGCTTCTTGATTTTGGCATTGAGTGAAGGAATTGTTTCTCACTTTACCTAACGCAGTGTAACAGGGAGGATCAATAGTCAACAAAAATGTTATATTTGTCTTTTAGTTTAATTCAATTTTGCAATTTTAACAAATTTATATAAAGACAAACGAAAGTAGATACCTCTCATCTTGCATAAAAATTAACTCACAGTAGATCAAAGACCTAGGAATTAGAACAGAAACACTGCAACTGTTAGAAGAAAACACAGGTTCAATACTCCAACATATTGGTACAGGCATTGACTTCCTTAATAAGACTCTTCAAGATCAACAAATAAAATCAAGAATCAATAAGTGGGATGGTTTCAAATTAAAAAGCTTCTGCACAAAAAAGGAAACAAACATGTGAAGAGAGAGCCTACAACATGGGAGAAACATCTTTGTCAGTTACTCTTCCAATAACAGATTAATATCCAAACTATACATAGAAGTAAAAAAAAAATAACACCCCCAAACACCAAATAACCCAATCAATAAGTAGGCAAATGAACTAAACAGACATTTCTCAAAAGAATAAATGCAAACCATCAAATGTTCAACATCCTTAGCAATCAGAGAAACACAAAACAAAAACTACACTGAGAGTTCATCCCCCTCCAGTTCAATGGCAATCATCAAGAACACAATAACAGGGGCTGGAGTTGTGGCTCAGTGATGGACCACTTGCCTGGCATGTGAGAGGCACTGTGTTCGATTCTCAGCACCACATATAAATAAACGAATAAAATAAAGGTCCATAAGCATCTATTTTTTTTAAAAGAGCACAATAACAAATGCTGGTGAGGATGTGGAGGACAAGGTACACTCATACATTGTTGGTAGAACTGCAAATTAGTACAAACACTCTGAAAATTAGTATGAGGATTCCTTAAAAGACTAGGAATGAAAACACCATATAATCCAGCTATTCCACTCCTTAGTATTTATTCAGAAGAACTAAAATCAGCATACTACAGTGGTAGATACATATTGATGAAATGCTATTTGGGATGACAAGTCAGTGGATTAAGCATTTTATAAGCTTTAGGACTGTGGCACTGACTGGTCCAGAGGGCAGAAAAGAAATCCATACCTAACAAAAAGCTATTCTTCTCCTGAGAGGATGAACTACTAGCATTTCCAAGCATGGAATGGGCAATGAAGTGACTAATCGGCATCTTTAAGGAATGGAGCCATACTGAGAACTCTTGGTTGATGTCTCTTGCTTACAGGTTGAAACTCAGGCAGCTACAGAAAGCAGATAGATTGAGTTAGCAGAAGTTCATGCTGTGGAGTCCATATGTGATACCCATCTTGGTTGCCACGGCCACTTCATCTTGTGTTTGCTGTGCCAGCCATAGTGTGGCCAATGATAGAGGCTGTTTGACATCAGCTGGCTAAAACTGATTGTCTACTTAGTTATTATGTGACTCTTCCATTGTCAATACTCAACAGATATTAATGTAGGGTATAAAGACCTTTATATTTTCTAGTATGTCTAGTTCTATATGTCCATTCACATGTGTCTACCTCAGACCTTCATGTCCCATATCTAGATTCTGTTTCCTTTTCAATCCCTTACCAGCAGGAAGATATTTGCTGGTGTTAATGAGTACGTATTCTAGCTGTGAACCATTTCTCTTTCTACACAAAGTAGATGACCAGATACACCACTGAATGCTTTACCCAGTAGGAGAATTTTCTTCACCACTGCCTTTTGAATCCACTTGAGTGAAGCTCTAATATGAATCTATGTATCCATATATCTGTAAGCCAGTTTTATACATTTTGCTGTTTCATCTATTGCTTATCTAGGATGCCCCACATATTCATAGGAATGAGCTGAGAGAGGAGTGTTGAAGTAGTGATGGGTGTTATGGGGGTATGCACCACTGCTGGTGTTCTTGCTCAATCTTAGATAGACCTTTTCCACATTAAGGTTGATTTAGGGTTTGCTCAACATTTGTACATTGGACAGTGTGACAGGATCCAGTTTAGGGTAGTTAATTTTAGCCACATGGTCACCTGGTCTTCCATAGTCAGGTGTTTTACTACTACCAGGCCACTGGAAGTACTGGGCTTCATGGATATTTTTGGTTTCTTGGATATTTTTGGCTTCTAGAGGCAGCCTGGTATTGAAAAAATGGTGGGAAACTCCCACAGAAGGGTCACAGAATAGACATTTGGAGCTTTGGGGCAAACCCGTGACACTCATAGAAAAGACTTATAAACATTTTGTGAAATAGCTTGTGTGCTTAGGAACTCCAGGACATTTTGAATAACAGATGCAATAAGGAACATTCTTGACTTATTATTGATCTCAAAAGTGTTCGTGTTTCACCATTACTCATGTATCTTTCAGGTTTGTGTAAAAAAAAAAAAGAAAAAAAATATATATGGAAAAATTGGATTGAACTCAGGGACACTCAATCACTGAGCCACATCCCCAGCCCTATTTTGTACTTCATTTAGAGACAGGGTCTCACTGAGTTGCTTAGTGCCTTGCTTTTGCTGAGGCTTCCTGTGAACATGCAATCTTCCTGCCTCAGCCTCCCAAGCTGCTGGGATTAGAAGTGTGTGCCACCACACTGGGCTCTTTATCATTTAAAAGTAGTTCCTCTGGTTCTTCATTTCTAAGAGATTAAAAAAATCATCAATCAGCCTTGCTGCTCTGTGTTCTCATCTTTCTGCTCTGCTATTGCTGTGTTGCCGTGCTGATATCTTCTTAAACCTGCAGTCTCAAAAATGTGAAGATTATGCTTGGAACAGGAAACAATAAAGTGCAAAATCATATAAGATAGAGGAAGAAAAGGTTGAAAGAAAAAGAGAGAATGGCACTGAAGACATAAAAGAGGAGAATGAGTCTATGAGAATGATTAGTATTTGCTTCAAAAGGTAAAAAAAAAAGCTGCTGGGAAATAGGAGGAAAAATGAAATGGGTATGTGTGGAAGTTTATCTATCATAGGAAAATAGACAAGGCTTATCAATCAGATTCTTTTGCCAATTTCCTTATGTAACTGTGATGCATGGCTCCTCCCATAGATACATCATCTCACCGAGGGAGGCATTTTTCACAGCACTTTAGAAAAACAGTGAAAACTTGGAGGGAGATCACTCTTCAGTCCCTGAGAAGGAGGTGGGAGCTACTCTCTGTCTAGTTGTGACTTGTGCTTTTCAACTTTAATATGAAGAGCAGGTCAAATAAAAAAATAAACAACTTTGAATGTTAACTCCTCCCATCGAAATATTATGAGAAAGGAATGCCTTTCTCTGAGAGTCTCCAGGGGAACCTGGGAGCCCTACCTACACCCAGATACCCAGACTCTCAGGGAGAATCCCTTTCCTCGTCTTTTCCCGCTTCTAGAGACAACCTGCATTTCTCAGCCCTTGGCCCCTTTTCTTCCTCAAAGGGGAGGAAAATCAAAAAGGAAAACTTGCAGATGGCTGTAGAGAAAGCGGGAAAATACAGGGGTGAGGTTCAGGCCAATGATAGGTCAAATAGAAAGATACTACCAAAGAAACACATTAGGAGAAGACAAATGGTAGCACCAGGAGGAAGAAAGACCTTTAAGGAATTGTCCGGGAATCGATCTAGGAGACAGGAGTGCCACATAGAACGTCTAATACAAATGCACTTAATAAAGGTCAAGGCCAAAATCCAGGGCAGGAGAGAGACAGTGCTTCACAAGAGAATATCTTAGGCCAGAGGGAACAGCAAGGCATACTCTCTGCATGAGCCCAAATGAAAAGGGACAGAACTAGCTGAACAGGCTTATGTAGGACAGAGATGGAACAGATAAAGTAAAGTAGAAAGACTATGGACCAAAGAGTAAGGACAGAATGAGGATCAGCAATATTCCATTTTGGAAATCTGGACTCTCTGGAAGAGGAGAAACACAACATTCTACAAATGTACCAAAAAAAAAAATCACACAGATCAAAAATATAAAATACATAAAAATTATAGCAAATTGAAGTGACAACAGTAACAATTTGCTAATAAGAAACAGATTTTCAATTATTTATGAAAATTTAGTTGATATCAAAGCCTTAAGAAATTCTGAAAGGGGGGGGCTCTGTAACAGGGTTTGTAATTTAGCAAACATTTACTGAGGTTCTACAGTATGTCTGACTCTGTCCTGAGTATGTGGCAATGAGCATGACTACGTCCCTGACAGGGAAGTCAGGGACAAAAGCGCTTCAGGACAATACAATGTCTCATACTCTGAGAGGAAGTGTAGAGCTTTCTATGGCTGTTTTAACAAATTACTAGAAATGTAGTGACTTAAAACAGCACAAATCAATTGTCTTACTGTTCAGAAGTCTGGAATGGGTATCTGGGTATAGGTAGGGCTCCCAGGTTCCCCAGGAGGCTCTCAGGGAGAATCCCTTTCCTCATCTTTTCCGGCTTCTAGAGACAATCTGCATTTCTCAGCCCTTGGCCCCTTTTCCTCCTCAAAGCCAGCAATGGCTTGTTGACTCTTCCTCATGCTGCATTACCCTGACAGTGGCTGTCCTGCCTTCCAGTTCCATGAATAAGGACCTCTGGGCCCACCTCTTGCCTTCCTCTTTCATTTGTGAGAATTCGTCAGTGGCCCTTAGTCTCTAATCCAGGACAGTAGCTTTGTCATATGGTCAGTCTGCACCCCTAATTTATACTTGACATGTAAAAGGCCATATTCCATGGGTCTGGGGATTAGACAAAGACATCTTTGGGGGCCATTACTCTACCTACCGTCCTCTAATCTATTTACAGGACACAATGAAGGGTGTTATTTATTTATTCACCCAAGTTATTGAACATCTACTCAACACCTGACATATTCCATCACTTCATTCTATACACATTGAGAGTTTAAAAGAAGATTTTTATATAAGGAAAGGATACAGTCAGTTGTGCATTGCAGAAATAAATTTTGGCTTCAATGTATAGAATAGATTAATGGCAAAGACTGGTGACACAGCAGCCAGTTATGAAGCTATTACAATCTCACAGGCAAAAGATGAAGACACCAAGCTAAAACAAGAACAATCTAAAATATAGAAAGAAAGTAAAATTAAGTTCAGTTTTGCACATCTGAAGGCCTGTGGAGTTTGACATATGTACGGAATATCTAGTCAACAGATACTTTATTCATGCATTTGGACTAGAAATGTCATTTTGCTTTACATTGATTTCTAACAGAGAAGAAAGATGGAGAGTACAACTGGGTACACTTCTTAGATTTCCCCAGGGCACAGTAGGGAGAAACTTCCCCCTACCATATGCAAAGTTACCATATTGTATCCAAATATGTTTTCATGCATGTGTCTTCCCCTGGGTTTTGAGGTTTTTTTGTATTTATCTTGGCATTTTCATTATACAGCATATCTTACAACCCAGAGTAGTTTTCTAGAAAAAATTTTGAATAAGAGAATAAATATAATGTAGTAGGCTCTGCCCAGTTTACCCACACTTTCAAAAAGGGATTGACAATTTGGCATACAATTAAAATTTAACAAATGATAAAATATCCTGAGACAGGAAATATTACAGAAAAGTTGGGATCGAGTACTTTCATTATTAGCTTCTTTTGGAGCTTCTTCAAAAAGAAAGGAGAAACATCTTTTATTTGTTTCATGAAAATGCCTTGAGTATTTTCTCATTGGGTGTCTCATTGGGTCAAAACTCAAATTCTGTCTGTGTTCTAATGTTTACCTGGAAATTAGAGAAGATTAGAGGTTTGTAAGTCAGTGCAGAATTTGGACTCTTAGGAGAAATCAATATTTGGAATATAAGATGGTCCTGTAAGTAGGTTAAGTGGATTAAACAGCTGTTTGTGGAATAAGATGAATATAATCATTGAATTAAATTCATTTGGCATGTAGTTATTTCCTCAAATATATTAAAAGCAGGTCAGGACTAGATGATGGGAAGTTAGAGTTTTTTGAATTTATATTTTCTGAAATAGCTATGGAGAAATTGTTATTTCAAGATAAAAGTTACAGAGTTTCTGTGTATCCTGTGGGACTCTCCCACTAGTTTAGCTGTGGCAGAATTTTTCTGAGAAATATAAAATTACCTCTGAGGCCATGTTTCCTTTGACCTTTGGTGTGTGTGAGATGAGGCAGTTTGCTGTCCTTCTGAATGTCATTTCATAAGTAGCAGATGCTACTTGTCTCAGGAGGTTTCTCAAAGAGGCCAATGGTATGGTCGCTGATATGCAGACTGACTCTGAAGGAGCCCCCTCCTTAGATGGAAAGCTCTCCACGTACTTAGTTTGTCAGGAGAATAATGATCATGGCTCAAAGTGTCACCATTACTGACTGCTACCTCTCCAGGAGAATCAATCTGATTAGTCATTCAAGTCAACTTATTTATCCAAAAAGTCAGTTTATTAGACTGGTGATATGATTGATCTAGCAACCCAGCTAGGCCCAGCTAGGTTGCTGAATGAGTCTCCATACCTTTCATTTATTTACTTCACCTATACAAATATAGTCCTAGTTTTACTCCAGTGAGAAGAAAGCAAAGAGAATGCTTATTATGGTATTTTCAACCTTTTAATTTCTGTTTCTAAAATAAAATAAAGTCTAGAATGTTCTGAAGATACACTTTAACTCTTCTTTTTCAATCTTCTACCAATCAGCAGAGGGGCCTAAATAATTCAGTGTACATTGGGAAGATGTGAGGAATCATTATCTTTTGGTTTATGTTTTATTTATTTATTTATTTATTTATTTTGCATAGAAATCCATGCCCCTTCTGGTCTTCTGTGTCTTCTACAGAATAGTCTTCATAGTATTTCAATTTCTATAGAAGACTCTGGAACCTATGCCGTTTGGGAAGGTTATGTGGAAGAAGGTTATGTGTAATTCAGAATAAGAATAGTTATGTGTGCATAAATTCAATTTAAGTTAATTTAGAAAACATTTACTAAGTGGTAACCCTATGTCAGGTGTTCTGCTGTACCTGGAGATACATAGATGAATATGATTCCAACTTCTAAGATTTTAAAGTTTGGTAGGAAAGTCAAGCAAATAAAGTAGCAATGCAATGATAGATAAACTACTCAGAAATACCATACATAGCTCCATAAATGTTTTAGTCAACTTTTTGCCACTGTGACTAAAGGACCCATCCAGAACAATTATGAAGGAGGAAAAGTTTATTTGAGGGCTTATAGTTTCAGAGGTCTCAGTCCATAGAACTCCAGCTCCATTCATCAGAGCTCCAGGTGAGGCTGAACATCGTGGAGGAAAAGTGTGGCTAAGAAAAGCAGCTCATATGATAATCAGTCAGCAGAGAGAGAGGTTCTCACTTGCCAGATATAAATACATACCCCAAAGCCACGCCCCTAATTTCTACATCCTCCAGCCACACCCTATCAATTCAGTTACCACTCATTTAACCTATATCAGGGGATTCATTCACTGATTGGGTTAAGACTCTCACAACCCAATCATTTCGCCACTGAACCTTCTTCTTGCATTGTCTCACATTTGAGCTTTTGGGGAACATCTCACATCCAAACCATAACAATAGGAGTGTGACCTATTAAAAAGTAATACCTAGTTTAGAAATCCAATTAGATCTGACCAATGATGGAATGTTTTTCTCTGTAATAAACTTGACTTCCTAATATTAGTGATCTACAAATTGAGATTAAATTAGAGTTGTTTAAAGCTAGTGTGTGGGTTATGGTCTTTGAAAATATGAAATCCAAGGATTATTTCATTGCCAGTGTAGGGCTTAAATATTATGCAGTAAATCTCTGTATAAATTCAATGGCACCTTTTGTGAGGTTGAATTCCTCACCAATGATAGATACTCCCAGTCTAATTCCCCACTCTGAGTTAGAATACAGCTGTGGTGGTTCCCACTGAAGACAGCATTAATGCCTGACCCTTCTGCTGCTGTTATCTCAGCTCTCCTTCCTCTGCAAGGGAGCCTCAGTGACTCAAGTTCATCACAAGCACTCTCTTCTAGAAATAGCTTCCATTGACATCTTCAAAATGATTCTCCCACACTATGTTCAGGATTTTCATTCTATTCTAGCTGATCTGCATCTGAACCATCAGGAATGTTCCATGTGAGCCTTAAAATTCAAACCAGACCGCTAGATGTTTTATTTATTTATTTTTTTCAAATATAGGATATTGCTTTGAGATAGAAGTGTCTGCAAAGAGCAGTTACATGTATTGGTCAAAGAGCTCATAAATAGGTCTCTAAGTTTTCTGTGGTTGATAAGAAGGTACAAATCTTTCTTCATATCTGTTTGCTCCCAAGTCTCTTGCTGATTTTAACTCAGGTTGGCAAAGGAGAGACACAAACTAGATTTTCTTCCAAGGACTCTTGTAATAGTCCTAAGATGCAGCAGAACAGGAAAGGCACTGGCACAGCAGTTTCTGTGGGGCAGGCTTTGGGAGGATGGTAGTCTGCATTCATGCCTCCATCAAACATTGACAGAAATCTCTATGCACCACACTCTACTAATCCCCAGTCAGATGAAGGTAAATAAAACAGAGTTCCTGGTGCCTAATATTTTAGTCTATGGAGAGTCAGACTCCTCTATTTCCTAGAGACTGAAAAATAGAAACAGGCTGGTGCATTTCAGTGCCAGGTATAGTTAGACACAAAATGATGATGCAACTCAGGATGGGAAGGGGAAAATTAGCACAGTAAAATCAGAACATTATTTCATGAGAAATATAAAGATTTTTAAATAGAAAGAATGTTACTCCTTATGCAGAGGTATGGTTTCCTTTTATAGAATGTAAAATCACTTCATGTAAGACATTCTGTTTTAAGTTAATCAAACTTGTCACAGCATTTTTTTTTTTAAAGAGAGAGTGAGAGAGGAGAGAGAGAGAGAATTTTTAATATTTATTTTTTAGTTCTCGGCGGACACAACATCTTTGTTGGTATGTGGTGCTGAGGATCGAACCCGGGCCGCACGCATGCCAGGCGAGCGCGCTACCTCTTGAGCCACATCCCCAGCCCTGTCACAGCATTTTTAAGGATTTGTAAAAGTTGTACTTCACCTGTAGTTATTTTCAGTTTTCCTATTCCTAATGTTGCTTACTTATTTGCATCTGTTTCCCTTGATGTATTTTTTAATATTTATTTTTTAGTTGTAGCTGGATACAATACCTTTATTTTATTTATTTATATGTAGTGCTGAGGATTGAACCCAGAGCCTCACACGTGCTAGGTGAGTGCTCTACCACTGAGCCACAACCCCAGTCACCCCCTTGATCCATTTTACCAGAGATTTACATACGTTATTTGGCTTCTTAAAGAGCTAGTTTTCGATTTTGTTAACCATTTCTATTGTTTTTGTTTATTTTTAATTCTTTATTTTTCCTCTTTGAATTTTATCCTTGTTACATTCTTTGGTTTTCTCTCGTGTATGTCAATATTTCCCTTCATATTGAATGAAAACCTAGATTGTTTATTTTCAATCTTTCTTGCTTTCTAATAAATATCTTTATGGCTATAAGTACCATTTTAGTTGCATCTCACAGCATTGACACATAGTAATTTTATTGTCATTCTCTTCTAAGTCTTTTGCAATTTTCTATTTTGATTTCCTTTATAAATATATGACTTATATAGCAGTATTTTTGTGGTTTGTAAATGTATCTAAAATTTGGAGGAGTCTTGACTTCAGTGGGAGCCGGCTGGGTTTCTGACTTGTAATTTTGTACTCTTTTTTCTTTCTTTTTTGGTTCTGGGGATTGAACTCAGGGGCACTCAACTACTAAGCCACATCCCCAGCCCTATTTTGTGTTTTATTTAGAGATAAGGTCTCACTGAGTAGCTTAGTGCCTTGCTGTTGCTTAGGCTGACTTTGAACTCACAATCCTCCTGCCTCAGCCTCCTGATCTGCTGGGATTACAGCAGTACGCCACAGCGCCTGGCTCTGTAATTTCTGATTATTGAAGAAGAAGGTTTTTTTCCGAAGGCAAGCAATTCCATTCAACTTGGCTCACATTCATTCACTACTGGGTGGTTGCTCCTCTCCCTGGCTTCACTCATTCAGTGTTGGTACCATTTCATCTGAGCACAGGCTGGGAGGCCTCAGCTTTACTCCAAGCATTTGGTCTAGCTTTATGAGTTAGTAAGAATTCATTGCTAGCCTAGCCTCAGTGGTTTTTAGAATAACGGTTCCATTTTTGAAATAATGATTCTATGCTTTCTTTTTGTAAGAGGGCTTAAGTGTTGTAAATTATCACTAACACCTTAAATTGGAACTATTTTTGACATTTACCTTTAAATCTATGATTCACTAGGACATGTTTTTATATGCAGTATAGAAATTCTGGGGAGTCCCCCATAGAATGGTACACTATTAGCCAAAAGTCATTCGTTGGGTCTGCTCTCCCACATCCATGCCAACCTTATTATGCATTCTTTTCTCATAAACATTTTGGTATAATTAGGGAATTTTTTCTGTGTAAATTATATGTCCATTTCTGTGCTATTACCATACTCTTTAAACTGTAGCTTTAAAATCTGTTTTAACATGGAGTAGGAAATGCCTTCCTTTTTCTTTTTTCAAAATTTATTCATACATTTTAACGTTTATTCTTTCACCTAATCTTTAGAATAATTTTATCATTTAAAAATTTCTATTGGTGTTTTGATGGGGATTATCTAACATTCATGAAACTGAACTTCCAAATTAAGAACAAGAAGTATACATGTCCCTTTATTTAAATCTCCTATTGTGACTTGTTTTGCATCTTGATAGTTTTCTACAGATAGGAAAAAAACAGGATCTTGTCTTAAATAATCTTCAAATTATTTATTATATGTGTACATTTTTATTTAACTAAATATATTAACACTCACTTTTCCCCAACAGTTTCATAGTCCAGAATTTTGAATATCTCAGTTGTCCACTCATTTCCCGTAATAATGATTTTCTATTTCCTTTGGCTAATTCTTTCAAAATAATGTTAAATACTATTAAGTAACAGCTATATTTTCTTGCCTCCAAATTTAATGGGAATGCTCTTAGTGTTTGGAATTTTGGCTTCATGTTTTTTCTTCACTATATTAAGAGAGTGTATCAGTTATGGCAGTGACCAGAAACAGCAAAAGTTCAACTAAAAGTAGCTTTAAGATGAGAAGCTATCATCTCACATAACACCTGAGAGGCAGAATTCCAGAGTTAATTTGGTGATTCAACTTTATCATAAAATACCTAAGTACCATCTATCTTTTTGTTCTGCCATCCTCAGATAATCATGCTTTATGGTGATGGTGGTTTTTACATTTTCTAGTATCACATATAGGTTCAGGCACATCTGGTAATAAGCAAAGATGTGTTTTCTTCTGTGCATTATTTTTGTAATGAGTAAGAAAAAAATCTTTCTCTAAATCCCTCTAGAAGCTTTTCCTTTGCTTTCCGTTGGCCTGGTTATTGTTACAAGGCCACATAAAAATTCATTCAGGAAAAAGGAAAACTACCACTGTGACAGACAGAGAGCAGTCCTGATTCATCTCAGGCAAGGGAAGGTGTGGTCACATGCTCTTGAGTCTGGGAAAGAGTGAAGAGCTGAACCAATTGTGCCCATTAGAAAGAAGGGGTTGGGGTTGGCAAACTCTGCCACAGGGAGTTTCCATCTCTGTTATCCCCCAGAGTTTATCATTGGTCATTGCTTGTGTTTTCCGATGCACTTTGCCAACAATCCAGCTGATCATATCATTTTGCTCTATTGACCTCTTACAGGGAAAAGGTTTTCTAGAAAAACTCTTGTTGTATTGTCTTTTCACTTCTTGACTAATTTAATTTGGTAATTACAGGTAGCTTAAAAGCCTTATTTCTGGATTACATTTGTAAACATTTTAGTTTTTAAAAAATAATATTTATAATTTTCAAGAAAGTATAAATATATAAATTAAATATTGAATTAATACCTAAAATAAAGATGTTATAGTTGTGGGATGCATGTATGTGTGTGTGTATGCACGTATGCATTGGCAGGTTTTAGAATCAGAGTTATGTAGGCTGTGTAAAGAGGATTAGAAATATTTCTACTTTTCTCCCTATACTGTTGGAATATAAAAGCTTTGGAATTATCTTTTTCCAGAAGGTTTAGAATAATTCAACTGTGAAATAATCTGGGTTTAGTATTTTTTTGCATGGCTAGGTTTTTGACAACTTTCTCAATTTCTTCCATGGTTATTGGTCTACCCAGTTTTCTCTGTGCGTGATAATATGTGTTTTCCTAAAAGATAATTTCTTTTGCTTAAGCATTAAAACTTCCAAGCAAGGAAATTATATTTCAAGCAAGAAGTATGCCCTTTTAGTGATTTACTTCATTTTTTACCTATGTTTATTTACCTTTACTGCACTCTAATTTTCTGTATTTGAGCTTTTCAATTTCTAGATTTTCTAGAAAGTATTTTTTAAAAAAATCTTTGGAGTTCATTTATTAATTCTATTATTTTTTTCTGTCTTAAAATTTCAATTTTTGCATGTGACAACATTCTTTTTGTGTAATTTGGGGTTAATTTTTTAAATTTTAGTTTGGAAGCTTATTTAATTAGTTATTATCCAGAAATCTAGTATTAAACAAAATTAACAGGAGGCCATTGTTGTGGATGAGTCTTCTTCACTAGGCCCCAGCAGATAAGACCAACTAGAATGGGGTCATTGTGCTGAGTATTATATAATTAAATCAAGACAGTTTCCTAAAAAAAAAAAACCAGGATATTACAATCAACTTGAATCAAATTAATAAGGAAGTTCCCACTTAAAAAATAACTTTAACAGCTCACCCACTTTTTGTTCTATTCCTACTTTTCTCAGCCTTTTCTTGCCTATGAAGCCAATCTTTTCTGTTGGGCTCATCAAAACATTCATTGTGTCTTATACAATGAGATATTTTCTGATTTCAGAATTGCAAATAAAAGCCAATTGGATCTTAAATTTGTAATTTTGATTAGAAAGTAGTAAAAAACTAATCCTCTTCTGAGACTTTCTTTATCTTTGACCCATGGGTTTTGATATATTAAAATTTAATTTTAACAATTTTTGTGATTTATTTCCTTTCAGTTTTGATTCTTATTTTGTTCTCGAGTCAAGGGTTAACAGCTAGATTTAAATTTTCCAATGTAGTTTAGGTTTCTAATTTTGTAATTACTTGATAGTTTATTGCATTGTTATAAGATAATGTGCTCTGTTCTAGTTCTATTTTCAGCAACTTAATCTCTTTCTCAATAGATATTACACATATTTTCAGAGCATGTAGAAAGAAAATATCTATCAAGGGCATATAACTTAATGTAAATCACTATTTTAGTTTAGCCATTGCTATGATTTGAGTATTGTTTGTCCTCCACAAGGCTTGTGTGATGGAGGCTTGGTCCCCAGCATGGAGAGCTGAGGTGGTGGGACCTGTGAGAGGTAGGACTTCCTTGAAGGCAATTAGGTCGTGAGGCTCCCCACTCATGGGTGAATTCATGCTGTCTCATGGAAGTGGGTCAGGTCTTGTGTAACTGGATCAATCCTCTTGATGATATAAGCAAGGCTGGTACCTCCTCTGAATTCTTCTGCCACATGTGCTCCTAATATTGTGAAGCCATCTGCTGTGAGGCCCTCACCAGAAGTATAAGAAGATCCCAGCACCATGCTTTTGAATATCCAGAATTAGGAGCTAAGTAAAACCCTTTTCTTTGTAAGTACTAAACCATATATATTTTGGTGTAGCAACAGAAAACAGACTAAGACAGCCATGTTAATTAAATAATGCATAAGTGTTACCCGCTGGCTGGGCTGACAACTAAAAAACCACACAAACACAGAAATTCTTTTTTGGAGGGTCAGGGATGACTCTGAGACTTCACGTGTCAGCTCTCACCTTGGAGGGCAAGGAGTACAAGGGAGGCAAGAGGCAAGAGAGAGAGCACACGCTGAACCCTTCTATTTATTTAGGGGAAAGACATTCCATAGAAAGTTCCACCCAAATAAGTCAAGGGATTGGGTTTCGAAGGGTGGAGTCTTGCTTGGCGATGTCTTGTGGTTAGCAGATTGACTGACATCTTGGCAAGTCATGTCCATTTCAAGTGCTGTGTGGGATTACAGGCAGAGCAAGAGAAAATACACACATGTGTCACACAGCCCCAAAAGCACTTAATGCCAGACCATTCCCCTCATATGCTCAAATTCGTACAGCTCACATACACAGCCCGGGGATGGTTCATGATACATAAGTAGATGTTTCTTAATTTTTATTAATTTTATGGGCTGGAATTTATATCTTTTACTACAGATATATTTCTACCAGAATTTCCTTGTATTTCTTTTTTTTTTTTTTTTAAAGAGAGAGTGAGAGAGGAGAGAGGGAGAGAGAATTTTTTTTAATATTTATTTTTTAGTTCTCGGCGGACTCAACATCTTTGTTGGTATGTGGTGCTGAGGATGGAACCCGGGCCGCACGCATGCCAGGCGAGCGCGCTACCGCTTGAGCCACATCCCCAGCCCTCCTTGTATTTCTTATAACTTTTACCTTGTATGTTTTTCAATATAAAAATGTTCATAGATGTTCACAGATGTAGCTCAGTGGCTGAGTGACTGGTACTCCCCATCCCAGTGTTGGGGTTTTTAGCGCCCCCCTCCCCCTGTCTCCTCCTGACTGGCAGGAGAAGGGGGGAAAGCACGCCCTGACCAAGACGAGCCAAGAGAGGTAAAGGTCGACTGGCCGCCCACCCCAGCCCTCCCTCCTGGGAGGACAACCAGACGTGCCAGGGAGAACAGTCAAAGCAGGATCTCCTTTAATAAGGAAGTACACACAGTTTATATTCTGCACAGGAGCCAATCAGAATAAAGATCAGGGGGGTGGAGCAAGTTCACGTGTACACCCACCCCATAGTCTGTAAGGGAAGGCACGAGCTGTCCACAAGGGCGGAAGAGTACTGGACCTATCCTGGAGGTGGTCTGCCTCCTCCGTCACTGCCCACAGCACTGCCTCCTGGCTGATAGTCAGGAGCCATCCCAGCCACATGTGTGGCCCCAAGACTGGGAAAAAAGAAGAGTTCAAAGAAGACCAAAAAATTACTCAAAATTCATGATCCCTAGGCAGTCATCTGCATTCTCAATATTATGTAGATATAATATTAGATATCATTATTTATATCTAGGCATCTGCCCATTTACCTCTGAAACTAAAAAAATTAAACAAATTTTCATAACTAAAAGTTTTGCTTGAATTTCATAAGAAAGGAAACTATTCTGAGAATTAAGTAAGTCTTCCTTCTCTTCTGATGCTGAATATCCTTTCATCTTGATACCATTATTTCTCCACTCAGTGTTTTAGTTGAAGAGGTTTCATCATGAAATGGTATTTCAAAAAAAGATTCTTGTACATTTTGATACCTGACTTCTTTTAAGTTTGAAAATGTATGTCTGTTGCCTTAATGCATAAACAAAATTTTGTTTATTTATAATAAACATGAATCATATTTTATTTCTCTTAAATTTTGTACACCCTTTGTGTTAGTCAGTTTTCCAGTACTCTAATGAATATTTGAGATAATCACAACTTTGTAGGTTCAGGTCCATAATTATTTGGTCTTATTGAACAGGTGAGGCAGCACATCATGGAGGGATAATGTGGCAGAGCAAAATTCCTCAACTCATCACATGCCAGGTAGGAAAGAAAAGAAAATGAAGGGATGAAGCCCTACAAACCCCTCTGGGGGTATGTACTCAATGACCTAAGCCCTACCTACAGGTACCTCTCACAGGTTCCACCATTTCCCAATAGTGCCATCCTGGGGATCCAACCTTTAACCTGTGGGTCTCTGGGGGATATTCAAGATCCAAACTATAGCAGTCTTCCATCAATTTCTGGCACTGCCTGATCACCACACAGTAGTTTGTTGGTAGCCTGGTTTTACTCCTTTTGTTTTTCTTCTGATTACTTTAAGAACTGCTTCCAAATTTGATATCTTATTAGGACATATCTTCTTATCAGTTGTGTATATCTTTTTAATTAGAGAGTCTCTTTACTTCTTTTTTTATATATATTATTTATTTATTTATTTTTGAATCTTTTTATTAGGTTCTGTACTTCAGGAACAACATTTCTCCATGTCTGTTACAGTGGCAGACAGAGTGCCCCCTCCCCAGATGTCCATACCCCATCACTAGAAACTCTGAATAGGTTACTCTGCGTGGCAAAAGGGAATCCCCAGGTATAATTAAAATTAGAGACCTTAAACAAGTATACTATCCAGGATAACCCTAATCAAATTTATCTTCAAAAGCAGAAAACTTGGGCTGGGGATGTGGCTCATGCGGTAGCGCGCTCGCCTGGCATGCGTGCGGCCCGGGTTCGATCCTCAGCACCACATACCAACAAAGATGTTGTGTCCGCCGAGAACTAAAAAAAATAAATATTAAAAAAATTCTCTCTCTCTCTCTCTCTCTCTCTCTCTCCTCTCTCACTCTCTCTTAAAAAAAAAAAAGCAGAAAACTTCTTGCATCAGAAGTCAGACTAAATCAAAGCACAAGATGGAATCAATGTGCTGCTGCTGGCTGGATGAGGAAGAGGTCCCGTAGCAGGTAGATGGAAACCTGAGTCTTACGTGCACAAGGAACAGGACTCTGCTAACAGTTTGAAGGAACTACCAGCAGATTCTTCCTCCCAGCCTCCTCATAAGAGCTCTACGTGGCTGGCACCTTGAGGACACTGAGTAGAGGAGTCAGCCATGGAGTGCAGGCTTTCTGATTCATAGAAACTGACCTAATAAAGTTGTGTTGTCTTAAGCATGTAAGCTGGAGGTAATTTGTAATCCAATTGTCTTCTTTCTAATTTTTAAATTTTTCTACATTTTATTCACTGTGATTAATTCAAGCCTCTTTCAATGTGATCTTTTTAGCTATCTCTCATATATTCTTTGAGATATATTATTTATTTTCTAGTTATCTTGTAGAAATTTTGGTTCTTAATTGACTTCCTTGGCCATACAATCTCTGTATTCATCCCTTTCTGTTGCTTTACAGCCTTATCTTAGAACCCTTTCTTACCTTACTCTATTCATTGTCTTTAGTAAGTTTTTCAATAATGGGAGCTGCTCTATTATACAACTGAAATCAAACTGGCATTCCTGCTTTTCCTCCCCTACTTATCATGAACCATTTCTATACCAAACAAATCATATCTTATCTCTAGGAAATTGTGCATTCTTTCTTCCTTTGGTCAAAAGTGTCACAATACAATGTCTGCTATTAGAGAGCTGCCAAGAAGCTCAGTTATATTCAGTGCTCACCTACAACATCCCAAAGCTGCTAAGTTGAGGTATTTTTTTTTGTCATTGATAGACAATGAATGCATTGGGAGAGATAGTTGGAAGATTTATCCTTTGAAGTTTTCTGAAATAAGGCTTTGTTTGAAGTGGAGAGTCAGTGATATGAAATATTGAGCACTTCAAGCCTATGGCGTGTGTTGTGCAGGAAAAAGAGTCAAGATAGGAAGTAAAGGCACATTCTTAAAGATTCAGATGTGGACCCTCACAAAATTTCACTGCTCCTAAGAAAATACTAAAAAAGAAGGAGAAAGTAACATTCTAGAGAAATTTGATAGAATGTAGGAGTTCAGCCTCACGGTCCACACTTAAAAAGGGTATGATTTATATGAAAACCAATTAGGATCAAACTGAGATAGTTTTTAGCAATCAATTCATGATTCTGTCTAACTCCTTTCTCCTAAGAAAAGGCCTCACTGATACCTCTAACTTGGTGAATAAGGAGAAGTGAGTTTCTGTCAATGAGGAGAAAAAGTTTTAGAATATCATTTTAACTCCCTCCCTCACAAGAAACATTGACTGCAAAACTAGAAGTGCTAAGACTCTTCGTGGTTGGATTTTGTTTTTTATTTTCCCTGATTCAGAAGAGAAAAGAAGCATAGCAGAGAAAGTGATCCTCAGTTATCTCAGAAAACATATTAGCTTGGCACAATTGAAGCAAAAACAATACCTCTAGAGGCCAAGTGGAAGCACAGCCTCTTAGTATTCCATTTGAAGCTCATATCCTCCCAGAGCCAAAAGAGCTGCTGACAAATCAAAAAATTAACTGTATTAGTTTCCTAAGGCTGCTGTATCAATTACCATAAACTTGGTGACACAAAACAACAGAAATTTATTCTCACCGCTCTGGAGGCCAGATATCTGAAGTCAAGGTGTTGGTGGGGCCATGCTCTGTCTGCTGTTGGAAAGAAGCATTCTTCACCTGTTCCAACTACTGTTGACTCCCATCATTCCTTGGCTTATGGCAGCGTGACTCTACTCTATGCCTCCAACTCTACACGGCCCTCTTCCCTTTATCTCTGTGTGTCCTTTCTGATTCTTACATCTAGTTTTGCTGGATTCAGGTTGCACTCTAATCCAATCTGATCCCATCTTGATTCTTATTACAGCTACAGAGATTGTCTTTTCTAGTAAGTTCTCATTCTGAGGTTCTAGGTATATATGAATTTTAGGGGAACACTATTTAACCCACAACAAAGCAAAGAGAAATTATGAGTCATCTATTATTTAAATAAATTTGTTTTTCAAAGTATAAGCTGAGTTTTCTGCCTCAGGTTTCAGAAGGCAGAAATCAGGTTGTTTGTTGCTTGATCTAAACACTTAATCTGAGGTTGTGGGGTCATCTCCTTCCACACTCATTTAAGTTGTTGGCAGCATTAGTTACACATGGTTGTAGACTGAGGCCTCTGTTTCCTTGCTGTCTGTTGGATGCATCTATTCTTATCTCTTAGAGGATGCCTGTCTCCTCTGTTCCTATTCCTCTTCCTCCATCTTCAAAGCTAGCAAAGGTGGGCTGAATTCTTCTCACATTTTCAATCTTGCTGTGGTTTTCTCTTCTGCTTCCTCTACCATGCTTTCATTCCATGTCTGTCTCCAGCCAGAGAAAGTTCTTTGCTTTTGAGGACTCCTGTGATTAGATTGGGCCCATCTAGTTAACCTAGGAGAATCCCCCTTTGTAAAGGCCCTGTTTACGTTTGCAAAATCCCTTTTGGCATGTGATGTAACATATTCACATGATCTTGGAATTAGGATGTGAACATTTTTGGGGAGAGGATAGCATTGTTAGCCCACCACAACTAGTTAGACTATTTTATGGTTCTTTGTTATCATCCTTAATTATACCTATTTCTAAACTTCATATAAGTGACTAGGCTTTTGGCCATGCCCCACCCTCCCAACCTCCAGTGTCCTTAAACTGAAAGCATTTTAAGGACATTGATCATTTTTTTGTTTTTTAAGATTTTCCTTTTGTTCTTTTTTCCTTCCCTTTGCCTTTATTGGGTATTTGTGATTGGAACCTAAAGAAGAATGTTAGTAACCTTCACTCACCTCTATAAAAAAATCCTAAATTAAAATATTAATTAAAGTACATATATGAATTAATGAGATTGGGGATCAGATCCCTAATTTACTAATTCACCAGATTTATTTTTTTTCAAAATTAGATCAGTCACCTTTTTCTTGAGAAGATTCCACAATACAAAAAATTTCATGCAGTCTTACTTTTAAATATGCATTGAGCAACTTATATGAAAATACTAAATAAATATTTTGAATTATTAATATCATCATTTCACCTTATGTATCTTAATATGTAGAATAGAATAAGAAATTAAAACATGTAGAATGTAAGTTTATATTTATCTTTGTTTATTTTCAAGAGCTTTGCCCCCTATTTCCATGGGGATACCAATTGGAGGAGAGCATTAAATCATACCTGACTCACCTATAATTGGTGATGTACAGATATACTTGTTCAGAATTTCAGGTTTTACTTTACTTTTGGATTCTATTATGTCTACTTCTAAAACTTATTCAAGCAGTATGTATAATTAAAACCATTGTAAGATTAAACATTTAAAATAAAAATTGGATGCAAATATAGGATGAATAATTATTATATTTTTAAAACCAAATTTCCCATCTCAATTTGAAAAAATTTCACATATAAAAATAGGAGCTGGAACATTGCCGTAATTTAAATCTCCCTTTTTAACCCTCCCCAGTTTTTAATAAAACCTTTCAAATGCATGGAAATTGGAGAATGGGCTGCAGTTACTGTCTGACCTTTTTGGAGCACCTTCACTGTCCTTGCTTCAGACCTTCAGGAGGGCATATTTCAGCTAGAATCATGCTCTGACTCTCCCCAAGAGAGGGAGTCTGACTTATGTAATTGATAAGATGGGGAGCAGAAATGAATTTAGAGTTGTCTGGGTGAGACTAAATTGAGAAAGACTATGAAATCAGTAGAGAAATTAACATTTGTAGATACAGAAAATTATTTGATGTAGGTGAACACTGAATGCAATCTTGTGGCGACATGGGGAACTGGTCAAGTTTGGACTGTGTAGCTGTCATCAAAGGAAGACAATAGTTGTCTTCTAATGATAACATTTGGTTTCTTTGGCACAGTCTATTCTGGCTACAAATCTTGGTCATGTTTTATCTGGTGAGAAACTTAGGAAGAGGAGGATGATCCCAGAGATCTAACAGAACTGTGGAACACGTTACTTTGAAGATACCTTCGAACACTACAGCTATGGAGGTGGACTAGAGGCATAGTTTCTAGAAAAAGCATGTTCATGTTTCAGGATGGAGTGTTATAGTTAAAGCATCATCTCAAGGTTTCATAAACTGACTTCCAGACCACTCACGTATGATCGAATCAAGCCTTTATTGAAGCACACCGGTGGCGGCTGACCAGAACATAAAGTTGTTCCCTTGATCAGCCCCGAACAATTGCAAGGGCACTCCTCATAAGCCTGAAAACCTCAAAAGGGATGTTCGGGGGTCTAGCCAATGCAAGTAAGCCAGGTTACAGAAGCGGGACAGTGCAGTCAAGTGGAGGGAAGCCTAACCAACCACAGTTAGCCCAGTCACCCCAGTTACAGAAACAGAGCCTCGTTACCCTAGTTACAGAAACAATACCCCATTAGGTAGTTCTGTGTTCTTAAAGGTTTCTATAGCAAAAGGAAAAGAACATTTTGCCCCAGTCAACTTGGCATGGTTGTTTTACAGGATGAAGTCATAAAACAAAATGGAGTCACATTTGCCCCTACTATCACAGGAGGAAGGGGGAATAAATGTAATAGAAGAGCAATAATATGGGCAGCTAGAAGATTTGGTAAAATAGAGCAAGATGCAGACCAGATATGCTTAGACTCTTCAGAAACAAAATCCAAACCGTGGGCTTAAGGAACAATGTTTTCTTTATGCAGAACTTAAAAATATTTGCTAGAGTGGCCCCAAGTCCTTGAAAAAACAACATGAATCTTCCCAAGAGCAAGATAGCTTCTCTATGTTCTGTGTCTCTTATTTTAAGATAAATATTCATTCATCTCTCACAATGTGTTCAGTACTGCTTAATTCTGAGAGGGACAGAATACATGTATACTAACCCCCAAGTCGTTTCTAGACTATACAATGGAGACACTATTTGTTCAAGCCTACATTTTGTGAAGATCACAATACTGAATTATGTTCTCTGAAAAAATACAAATAAAATAATTTGTTCCCAATATCTTTGGGGAGGAAAGCATTTAGAAAATCAAAACAGGCATTAATTTGGCTATGTAAATGGTAAAATCAAATTGTTTTATAATATTTACAAGAGGAGGACCATTTAATTCTCAAAAGAGTTTTAAAAATCATGTATCATTTGTGTTAGTCTGCTTTTTATTACTGTGACAAAATACCTGAAGATAAACAACTTAGAGGAGAAAAGATTCATTTTGGCTCATAGTTTCGGAGCTTTTATTCCAAGGTTGATTAATTGCATTGCTTGGGCCTGAGGTAAGGCATAATATCATGGTGGAAGGTCATGGAAAAAAAGCAAAGCTACTCACCTCATAACAGCCAGAAAGCAGAGAGAGAAAGAGTCATGGACAAGATATAATGTCCAAGGTCATGCCTCCAAGGACTTACTCCTTCAACTAGGTCCCACCTCCTACAGTTTCCCCTACTTTCCAATAGTCTATTTAGCTGTGAATCCTACAATCAGTTAGTTTATTGATAAGGTCAGAGTCCATATGATACAATCACTTACCAAATCCACACCTCTGAACATTGTTACATTGAGGACACAAGAGCCTTTGGGGGATCCTTTATATCCAAAACATAACACCATTGTGTTAAATATTAAATGCAAATACTACATGGAAGAATGTTCCGTAAGGTTGATTTTCCCATGTAAAGGTGGTTCTGTGCTGCTTCTATCACCAATGAAGATTGATCTTAATTTGAGGTTCTATTATAAAGGCTTCCAATTGTCTATAGAAGCTGAAGATGAGGCTCTGCATATAGTAAAAAATGTTAAGTACTTCCTGCTCTTATGTCCATGAGGGACTTCCACTCTACTTTCCAGGTATGAGCAATGACATTTGTCTCTCACTTGTTTTTCCCCTTTGGAGGAGCGACTGGCACCCATTGGGTCATGTAAGCCAGAGGTGGTTGGAGTATTTTATTAGGTTGTAGGCAACATGGGCCATTGTTCTTTGGGTCTAACCTTTCCTCAGGGGCAATGTGTGCTCTTGCTTTCTCCTTGAGATGGTAGTTGAATCAGGCTCTATTTCTGATAGATAAATCAATTCTCTGCTCTTTTTGAGTTTTCCCTTGCAACTAATTAGAGACTTCTGTCACGTGCTTTTCAAGGTCTTAAGTTTTGGGGGGAGGTAGAAGGTCCCATTGTGATTTCCAGTTTAACTTTGCTGGAAAAAAAATACTTGTAATTTATTTTTCATTTTACTTTTCAAAAAAAATCATTGGTGCATTAAGATCACATAAAAGAGTGGCATTTGTTGTTACCTATTTGTACATTCAGTATAATTTTTTTTAATATCATTCTCCAGTACCTCCCCTTTCCTTTCCCTCTTCCTTCATCCTGGTTTCCTTCCTCTACTGGTCTCCCTTCTATTTTTAGTAACAACTCTCCTCCCCACAGCCTTTTATCCCCTTTCCTCTCTCTTGCTTTCATATATGAGGAAAACATGTGACCCTTGACTATCTGAGATTGGCTTATTCCACCTGGCATGATGCTCTTAAGTTCCATCCATTTTTCTACAAATGTCATAATTTCACTCTTCTTTGTAAAGCTATCATATTTGAGTTTCACTTGGTTTCTTGGGTTTATTTTCTCTCGGTTAACTTCTAGATGGAAGGAGGCAGCGAGGGATTAATAAGTGACCCACAAATCTCTAACAAAAAATTGCAAAACAGCTTTTAATCCTGGTTCTCCTCATGCTCCCTGTGAGATTTTGGACAAGTTCCCTGACTTGTTTAGGCCATGTTTTCTCACTGAGTAAATGGCATTACGCAGGTGAAAAGGCTTGGCCCCATTAGCTGCTTTGGTGTTCATGGAGCATTGGTCTGCCTTTGGCCTTTACGCCCTTCAGCTCTTGTGAATTTGTTCACCCAGCCTTCTGCTGAGGACATCTGTTTGTTAGCTTTTTCTTTGCATTTCAGAGGGAACAGCTAGAAAAAGTGATTTCAAGCCTGCACATGAGAGGAAAAATAATTTGGGAAACTAGTGAGCAGCCCCAGACTCCTTCCTAAAATTGAGCCGAGCTTAATTCTAAGATTTTGACATCTTCAAACATTCGTCAGGCTTAAATTCTCACAATAGATTAAATATGATGATATATTGGCAAAAATTTCCCTCACTGAAAAATTGAAATGTGATATAATAGCTGATACATGGTAAGCATCAAATCTTTTTGCTCTCTATCTAGAAATGGACACTTTAGAAGTCATTCTTTGCAATATAAATATTATCATTCCTATTACAACCTCAGTTGCATTTATATTTCTAACTGCAGAATTGAAAACATGCAATTTAAAATCAGAAATTAATTTCATTGACAGAGGCAAGGTTTAAGTTATGTTTTTCAAAAAATGAATACGAAAATATGATGGGTGTTCTCACAACCCATGAATTTATATGGGGGTGGTTTTATTGGTGCTAGTCTTCATTGCCTAAAAGATTCTGCCTTTAATTTTTTTTGGGGGGGTAGGGCAGTTACTGGGGATTGAACCCAGGGGTTCTTAACCACTAAGCCACATCGCCAGCCCTTTTTAATATTTTATTTAGAGACAGGTCTTGCTGAGTTGCTTAGTGCCTCACTAAGTTTCTGAGGCTGGCTCTGAACTCATGATCCTCCTGCCTCAGCCTCCCAAGTTGTAGGGATTACAGGCATGTGCCACTTCACCCAGCTTCTGCCTTCAAATTTTAGTTTATCCAAAATCTAACCAATTTTATAGTCCCAGCTAAGGACTTGCTTCTTACATGGAACTTTTCCTGATGATTCTAGGCCAGCTTATCCTTTTATACCTGGATGCCTTTTGAACCTATGAGCAGTTGTATGAAGAATAGTCTCAAAAAGAAAATCAACTTTTACAGTCTCATTGATGTTCAAACTTGGCTTTCATCTTACTCACTGTGGATCTTAACTCCTCTGAGATCAGATCCTTATGTACAATATAGGGTAAAAATAACTTCTTTGCTGTATGAACTAAATTAAATGAGTAAACAAAATGTTTGAAGTAGTCAAGAGTTACTGACCCAAAAGGATATAGCCCATCTACTTTTACATTCATTTATTCTCCTACAAATATTCACTAGGCAGGTATAATGTATTAGGAAGGTGCTATCCTAGGAGCAGGTGATACAAAATTATAACAAAAGTAATTACCTTCAGGAACTCATCATTTGGTGGAAGAGAAATTGGTGAATGAGAAAGTTAAGAATACGTTAGAATGCAATCTTTGATAGATAGACATGTAGGGTAATTAGGAGCAAGTTGAGGGAGTAGCTAAGCCAGTACGGGAAGAAGTCAGCAAGGAAAGGAAGAGAGATCTTTGCATGTAGAGGAAGCACTTGTACACAGTCAAGACAGTGAGAAGGAGCCTGCCTTATTTAGAGAAGACTGCACACATTTCAGCATGACCAGAGCATAAGAAAAATGGTAATGCATGAGATTGGGGAGGTGAGCAGGGGAAATTTCATGAAGGAGCTTTGAATTTCATACTGAAAGATTAATGCTTATGAATTCTCGATTGGAAAAAGCATGCAATTGTGCTAGGCATTTTTGGAAAGATGATTGTCAAATTCGTGGAGAATTTATTTAAGTGGAATGAAAGTGTAGGTAAAGATATAGGTTAAGAAATTGTTAACGGTAATGATGAGAATCTGAATGAAGACACTAATAATTGAGGATGGACAGGAAAAAGACGATTCAAGAAAGGGTAAGGTATTGGTGAAACACAGGAGAAGAATGAATGAAGGGCAGTTCTCATGCTGATGATGTTAGATTGTGCAACTCAGGTTACTGGAGGTCAGTATCACTAAATATTCGACTCCCATAATAAGTTAATAGGAGCTCCCTGTTTTGATTCCAGACACATCTTTTGATTTAATTCTGATTAGTTGAAATACTCCTGAAGAAATGTAGCCATTATGCTTGGCAGTTATAATACTCAGTGTAAACTAAAACATCTTTATTCTGGCTTAATAAATCTTATAAATGGGTCTAATATAACTCTTCCCTTGAGAAGCTTTGCCATTCTTGTTATACTGTCAATATCAGATCTTGAATTACCAAGATTGGTCCAGAACAGGTAAATTCACCTAAGCAACGGCATTCTGTGAGGTGAAGTGCAGAAGGCTCCAGAGATGATCTCACCATTTTATTCACCTAGAGAGGTTTTTAATGCTGAAGAAAAGCTTATTTAATTACACTTGTTAAGTACTGTAAGGAAGACTTTTTGAGGTACCAAAGGGATAGGACCACAACAGTGAGATTTTGCAGTAAGGGAGAGATCGGGCTCAGTTCTGAATGAAGCATGGAAAAGTGGGAATTTATAGCCAAGGAGCAAGGGTGAGTGTGGTCAGTGGATGGAAAATACTAAGAAGAAACACTGAGGATAAGGAAGCTTCTGGCTAATAAGACCTAATAGGATTCTTGATGAAGACGGGTCAGGGTGGTCACAGATCAGCTGGAGGATAAGGAATGCAATCAGATATGGAGGGTAATCAGGTATCAAGTGTGAGAGATGAGAGATTCTTGCTAAACTGACAGAAAACTGTGTGAACAAGAAAAAAAAGTGTTTTTCCTACTTTCGCAAACCACTCAACAAAAGGCTTTTTACACTGGATGCATTTTTTTTTTAACCTACATGTCTAATTGTTGAACACCCACTGGGTGTCCTGTCATTGAATTTATTTCTGACACTGTCTATCTGGTGTTAGTCAATATACACAGATTAAGGGCTAAGTCCTACAGATTGCTTCTCTCTTCAGATACCAGTTATAGGTGGAAGGTTGTCACCCACACTTCTGAGTGACCAGCTTTTAATCAAGGTTCCCATGATTATGGGGAGGCTGCCAGCGCCTCGCCAGGGGGTCCCTTTTCCTTCCCAGGAGGGTATAAGCCACTAGAGAAAGTAAGTCAGAAATAACTAGTGAAGATCAAAAGACACAGAGTCAGAAAAACAGTTTTAAAGGAGAGCGCCTGATAGGCCCAGCCCACATAGAAGCTGAGGATGGACAATTACAAAATGGCTCCCGTGGCTTATTTAAGGGGATAATCAAAGGCAGGGATAAGGTTTCAGGGGTGGAGTCTTGCTTTGTGTGTCTTGCAGGCAGCAGGTTGATTGGCATTGCAGGTCATACCCATCTCTGAGAGGCTGTGTGGCTGTAGCAGGTCACCCCATCTCCAGTGCTGCATGGAACCTGAGGCAGAGATTGAATAGGGTCACATGTATTCGGGCATCTTGGCTGGAGGAAATTTCCACTGGAAGTGCCCAGACACCAGATTCTCCTATTCTTTAGGTTGCAATGCCGGATGTAGTTCAGAGTCCATGGATGGCTTTCAACATAAGCTTCCTCCTAGAGGCTAACTAGCTTGCTAGAGTGACTCATGGGACTTAGGAAGCACATTTATTGGTTTATTACAAAAGCTATGTCAAAAATGTAAGTGAAGAGCCAGATGGAAGAGGCAGATGGGGCAAGGAATATGGGAAGGGGCATGGAGCTTCTTTCATGCCTGCTTCCAGATACATGATCCTTGATGGACCTCCACATTTTCAGCAAGTATTTTTATGTAATTTGTATGTAATTTTATTCATTACATAGACATGATTGATTAAATCACTGGCCACTGGTGATCAACTCAATTGTCAGCCTCTCTTCTGTCCGCTGAGGTTGGAAGATACAACTAAAGGTTCCAAACCTCTAATTACACCCTTGGTTACCCTGGCAACTGGCCCCTATCCTGAGGTTATCAGGAGTTCACGGAGTAGCATGATTAGAATAGAAGATGCTCCCATCACCCAGAAAACTCCCAGGGTTTGGGGAGTTCTGTGTCAGATGCTCTGAACACTGGAAATTACAAAGGTCTTAGATTTGAATCTGGAATCTGGGGCAAAGACCAAATAGAACAAAAGATCCACCCAGAGCCCTTATTTACAAGAGTTTTAGAATCTCCACACCAGGAACTGGGGGCAGAAACCAGAACATAGAAATTTCTTATTATTTCACACTATCATACAAGTTAGTAGGACTCTTTGTGAAAGCTGGATTTTATTAGGAAGTACATGGATTAAGTTAGGAGAAGATACATAAGCCTGAACAAATTTTGGTCAAGCAAAGAATTCTCATCAGTAAAAATGTCAGCAATTATAAACTCAAATGTTAGATACTCTGAGTTTGATTTGTAGAGAGTACAGCTAAGTGAAAGTTCTACTAGGCTGCTAGATAAAGGGCTTGTGTTAGAGTTACACAAACATCCTACTAAATCTCAACATATTAATCCAGGAAATGTTTGTTCCTTGCTTGTGCCAAGACCAATACAGATGTTCCTGGTTAGCAGGGAGCCTTTCCCTTGGTCATTTAGGAACACTGAAAGACACAATCTTGAGTAACATAATCCCCAAGATCAAAATACCCAAAGTCTAAAATTCCTGAAGTCTAATCTCTAAAAAAAAAAAAAAAAAAAAAAAAACACAATCCCTAAATATAAAATCCTGAAGTTTGAAATCCTGCATGCTAAAATGTTCAAAATTGCAATTCCTGTTGAAAAACAAGACTACGTAAGAGGGGTAGAAAGCCACATTCTGGGGAGGGGATCAGTGTGTTTTCAGCTGTATGCAGGATGGTTCTACCATGTTAGGCAGAATGAACACTCATTCTGGAAAGTATACTCTGAGTGCGTCGGTGAGGCTCAAACTTGGAAAATTTAAAAGAGAATGCTCACTCAGTGCACATTGAATTGTAGAAGAGTCAAAAATAGCAGCACCATGTGCAAAATGTATGTGATTCTGAGGAGAGCCCACCCCTAAGAGAAAGCAAGCTGCTACTCATCATCATGCAAGACTTTAGACTATGGTTAAAGATTCTGAAAGTCAGCCAGCTCTTGTGGACTACTTCCATGCAATTGCCCACAATCTATCTCTGCAATACACGTTTCTGTGTTAAATTTTCTTTTAAAAGATTTTTCTCATTATTTTAAATAATCAGCATTTTTTAAAACAATCCACTATGCTATGTGTTTCATTTTCACATCATTTCTAGTCCTGAAGGTACAAATTGCATAAAGCTTTTAGGGAGCTCTAATTCATTTAAAGCATTTTTAGCTAAATTTGGCTCCACAAAAGAGCTACTATCTGTGTAGAAGTGTTGTGTGAGTGCATAAAAACATTGAAACTTCATCAGCAAAAGAAGAACTGTCAAATGTTTTTAACATAGGTATTTGTGAAGTATAGAATTTCTTAAGATCTCAGAGTTTTGAGCAACTGGATGGATGTTCCATAATGATTCACTGAAGTTTTTCATCAGTCTTATCGAAAGACATTAAAAGTTTTGTGCATACAATTACCAACTGTTGTAATATTCATCTATACATTTAGCCTTTTAGTTTATTTCTTTTATAAATAGTTTGCCTGCTTATTGTTTTTCTGCTCATAGCTATTTTACACATGCAACTATTGTTTATGCTTATAAAAATTATGTTATTATCAACTATTTTATTATATAAAGTGGTCTATGAAGTATTCCGTTATGTTTTTATATTTTTCAAATGAAACCTCTTTTAAAATGTAAATAAATGTCCTTTAAAGAATTAAAAAAAAATTTTTTTTCCAGCATTACACTTTTGGGATTTGGGGATTTAGACTTTAGGGATTTTGATCTTTTATAATTTCAATATCTGTGGAGACCGTGGAGTACAAGATTATGCATTTTGGGATAATGGCCCAAACTGGCTTATTCAACATTATGGCCATTCTATTCCTTAAGGCTTCCTGGTCTCCTAGATCATCTGCATCAACTGGAAGAGGAGGGAAAGAATGGAGAGCCACATGGATAATGTCTGCTGGACCAGCATTAGAGGTAAATCATTCCATTTGCACAATATTCCATTCATAGAGTTTACTTAAACAGCCTTGAAAACTTACAAGAAAGGTCAGGAAGTGAGGTCTCACAGTGTACTCAAGAGGTAGAGTAAATGAGTGGGGAAACACCTGGTAATATCTGTAATCCAGGAGTTTATGATTCATAAATGAGACTTAAGAATTAAGGGGTATATCATGAAGATATAATGGGTAATGGACATTATAGAATGGATGAGAATTCATAAGAAGGATGAAACTCTGAGGGATCTTCTACTTTCTCATTAGTACTTAAATGGCATGTGAATGAGAATGAGCATAAGATATAACAACCAAATGGGTTTAATGGGTTGATTATGTCTACTGTTTATTGACAGCTTACTATGTATGTGGCATTGTGTGGCATTAGTATTGATGAGGAAGCTTCTTCAGAGCCTCACTCACATTTTTCATGAGAAAGCATGATTGGAGAGTTAAGTCACACAACTCCAAAGTAGAAGATCTTAACCTTGTCCATTCGATTCCAGAGTCCAATTCCTTAGTCAGTGTGCATCCTCCTTCCATTCATCTCTACCCAAAGAAAGTGTGGAACACAGACATCAAAGGAAAGATGTTTCAAAAAAAAGGAAACAATGAACAAATGTTCCAAAGATGGCAAATGAACAAGAATGAAATACTGCTGATTTGAAGATCATTTTTCCACAAAATTTTTCTTCAACAAATCCTTGTTTAGCACTGTGGCAATACCAGTTCTAGATGCTGGGGACACAGGTGAGCAATATTTCTTCTACCTTAGAGGCTTACAGTTCAGTGACCACACTAAGGTGGCAACAGGAGAAGATTGCAGAGAATCCAGTGAAATAGAAGAGACAACAGAGTGTGAAATCATGCATTTAACCTCACTTGCCAACAGAGTTGGGCTGCAGAAAGACAGAGACGCCCCATAGTTCTGGATCTTAAATACATACTTATGCTTTGAGGTTTCCCTCTCTGGTCTTACTTATTAAAAACATCCATTATGCAGAGGATCTGATACACTCAGGCTCAGTGCGATGTTTATGACCGATAAAGCGTATCTACTAGTTTCCCAGAACTTTTTGAATTGTGGTATATGTGAGAAGTCACAGTTTAAATGAATAAATCTCTGAGTTTTTAGATACTATTGAACTGAAAGAGACAAAATTTTATGAGGGTCAGAGATGACTTCTCATTGACCCTTAAATTACATCACAAAAGCAGCTGCTGAGACTCCCTGCTGTTGACAGAGTCTGTATTAAAGAGAGTCTAGTCAAGAGAGGGCTGAGCTGCAGGACTATAAAACCTTTGAAAAATCTTTATTGTTTGAACAACACGAGGGCAAGCCTCTCACCAAAATAGCTCAGAAATCTGTGTCATGCAGGTATGTTGAACACCCAAAGGCTTCATGTATAAACCACAACAGCCTCCTGAGAACAAAGGGAAGAAGAAGAGAGATGGAGGCTGTGGACTTAAAAGGGATTTAGAAGAGAGAAAGGAAGGAAAGAAGGAAGGGAGGGAGGGAGCAAGGTTGGGAAGGACATTGGAGTCTGCTGGCTCTCCAGCCACCTACTCCCCAGGATGGCAACATTTTTGTGGGTTATACATATTTCTGAGCCCGTTCTTAACTTTGTCACCCCTAAAATTTACATAATCGATGGATCAGGTCTGGGGCAGTGAATATGGTATATCATGCTTCCCCAATTCACAAGGGACCATTTTACAACTAGATACAATGGTTTATTTTGCAGAGAACTATGGTTGGCAAGAGGACCTGAATATTGAAAGTCAGTTGGCTGATGTATTCTTTCTCTGGAAGGAAATTCTTTGTGCAAGGCAGTATAATGTAAACTGCCATTCAAGAATCTGCACATAACATTAAAGAGCCAGAGAATCCTGGCTCTGCTGACTACTGGCTCTGGGACCTGGGAAATACCACTTACTCTTAATGAGATTTAGCATTTTCATCCATGAGATGAATTTAGAAGAGTGAATTTATATGTGTAAAAAACTCACTGTGTCATTGTCTGCTTGATAAATATTTTAAAAATCTATGATGAATCTAGAAACAGATCCAAGGCAATTAAGTAGAGCATCTTCCAGGTAAGTGTCATTGTTCTATAACCTCTGGAATCACACCATCCGAGAAAAGCTAATAATCACATCTGCTGGTCAGGTCTCCACCTCCTCCAGGCTGCCAAAGACACACTGACCTGTTTCTTCTCATTGATTTCCTTCTTTCTAGACCTCAGAAGACCACAACAACTGCTCAAATGTGATAGATTGAATAGTCTACTTTGCTTTATGCCAGTGCTAAACATATATCAGAGCCACATTGAGTAGTCTTGGGTGACTCCAAATTATTGAAAAACAACATATTTTCAAATCATTTAAAGCAGAATAATGTATGTAGTTGATTATGTATGGCCATTCTGGGCCCATTCCTACTATTTTCACACTTAATTAGTGGCCTATGTCATAGTGCTTCTTTATGTACTCACTATGGAGCATAGTATCTATTTCTGAAAAATTCATTTTTTACTTAAAAGGCTGAAATAAGGATAGATTGCAGATAGTAGAGACAGTTCCAGCTGGTTTGAGCAGAAAAGGACTTATTAGGGAGAATTAATTTGCTATAGCATTGTCCAAAGTGCTGGAGAAGCACTTAGGCTGGTCCTCTGGGAATGACTTTACAAATAGGTAACACTTAACAGAACTGTCCCATCAAGAGAATTGCTACTCTGTCACAGTTTGAAAAGCAAGGAATGAGGAAACCAGTATTTAAACTTCTGGCCTCAGGTTCATACTACCTTGACTGTAATCCAGGGAGTCAGTGTTAAAGGGGTTGGCTCCAGCCCAATGTGCCTGCTGCAACCTGCATCAATAATGGATGTGTTCATGTACCACTTTTGTTTCTATTTTACTCATTTCCAAAACAAATCTTGTGTGATCCTGTCTAACTGGCATAATCGAAGTCACATCCATAACAAGATATGCAAGGGAGCCTGAGAAATAGTGTTTTTCACTTTCTAGCCTTGTATGATAGTACAAAGAGGTTGGGATAGATGTTAAATGAACAAAGCCAATCAGCTGGATATACTCCAGGCAATTACCTCTGGGAAGTCATATTTCAGATATTACAGAGAATGTAGAGACAAATAAGCCAGATTCTATCAAGGGAATCTGGGTACTATTTAATAGGGCAGAAGAGTGTTTTTATATAATAGGATTGTTTTCTTGTGAGTGTGAATATATTCCCTTCCTCTTTACTCATTAAGCATACTTTTCCTATCATAGCTTTTAACATATAGTATTATAATTGCTGGTTATCTTATGTATGTTCTCTGTGGGCCATTAGTGTTTGGAGGCAGGGACCACATGTATCTTGCTCATGTTAAATAGCCAATGTTTAATCCAGATCCAAAAAAATACTTGTTGAATGGCTGGATACATTAAAGCTATATTCCAAATAGCATTCAAAATTACAATCTCGAAGGATAGAGGTGTTCATTTAACATAGAATAGAATATTTTCTTCCTGTCAAATTTCTGCCTCTAAACTAGATTAGAAGACTAAACAATAAATTAAACACTGATACTAAGGAAATATATTTCCTCACTATGACCCACCAGTTCCCCATGCTCCCTAAATGACAACTGCAGATCTATGGCTGGAAAAGCTACATTTAATTTCCTTTTGCTAATTATGTAAGATGTTAGCAAAGAGGAAACTGATATGCCCCATGAATGAAGCATAATGCTAGCTAGCTTGAATACTAGATTCATCCTCAAGGTTTCCCACTCTGCGTTGCTTCTTGGGACAGACAATCCAAGATGTTACTGAATCTAGAATGACACTTTGCTTATAAATAATATTTGAAATGCCACTTGAAGCATCTACTATACTTTAAAGGAACACTTAGAGTATATAATAATATGAATTATAAGGTTTCATGCTTTTTAATCATGCCCTTATGTAATTTAGCATAAAATCATAATAGCTTATGAGGTACATTGCTATTTTAGCCTATTGCTGTTATAAAACTGAGGCTTGGAGTATTTAAATAACTCATTCAATATTATGGAGTTAGTGATCTAATAAGTCATCTCTCAGAGTTAGACCTATCTGATCCCAAAGTCAGCTTCTTTAATTGCTCTTGTGAATTTCACCAGTTTTCTTTATTCAGTAAGAAAACTTTCCTTATCACAAATATTAAGTTTATGGTGCTGTCCAGTTTATTTGATGTTTTTCCACATGGTGACTCTTCTTAAATAAAAATTCCTCACAGTAACCATTAAAAAATATTCCTACATCTACTTTAAAGATTCTCTAATAGAAACTGGAATGCATGGAGCCAAGCCTTCAATGATGCATTCTGACTGTAAATGCTAATCTTGTATTTGCCATAACACCCCCTCTCACAATGTGAAATCAAGCTCTGCAGGCAGCAGCCTGTCCCAGGTGGCTCCCAGGGATTCTGTGGCCACCAGAGCTGATAAGCTGATCCTTGGTCACCATCAGTGCAACCATTATAGTATGTGAACCCTGGAGAGGAACTTGTATGCTGAATTCCAGTTAAAAAAAAAGTATGTTTCTCTAAAATGACTTTCTATCTATTTCATCTGGAGGAGACTCATTATGTAATTTTTCCAGCATAAAATATACATTACTTTTATAGAAAATCAGATCCAAATTTTTCCAACTGTCTTTGAAGTCCTTTTTCTTTTTGCTCATTTTTTTTTTCACAGAAAATATAGAACAACCAGTCACTGCCATTACATCTTCCTGTATGCTCTTGACAAAAACTACCAGTTGAAAAGAGCTCTCTCTGGGAATGGTTTTTGAAATAAAAATTCTATTGTCTCAGTACTTTTGAGGATGTCTGATGTGTGACCTTTCTTAAAAGATGTATGATTTCTTGTTCCAGTTTCAATGAAATTGAGACTAACTCAAATTTTCTCAAGCAGTGGGGATTTGTTATAGGAAGACAAAGTCATGCAGTCGCAGAAAGAGCCCCATACTCTTGTGGACAACAGGAACCACAACATAATTCTGAGTGTGACTTCAGTGACCTGTGCAGCTTGGTGAAATGTATGGCTCTTCACCGAAGACTTTAACTTCAAGCTATTCACCTTGTGGTTTGGATTCCTCATAGTTTTATATTGTATTCAATTCTTTACCTTATTCTCCTTGTAGTTCTTGATTAATCCACATGGAAGACAATATGAATTCATTTACATTGGATAATAATATCCTGGATATAATCCAGCTTTGGGGCAGATACATAAATACCTCTTCTTCAGTCATCTGGTCCTGTGAGTGATGTTACCTTGTGGTGCAAATTAGGCTGTCTCTTTAGCAGAGGCCATGGGCAAAGTCGTCCTCCTGTCTACTAAGAAGGCATGAAAGAAAATGTTCATAGACGAAGGCAGTTTACGTAAAACAAAGCCCATTTATTCTACCTTCTAGACATAACATGAGTCCATCTGCCTCTTTCTATCCCTGCTGTGGCTGCTTCAGTTTCGATCACCATCACCTCTTATCTTGAGTGTAGTAGAAACTTCCTTATATATGTTTCTACCTTCTGAGGTGTCCAGTTCAATCCATTTTCAATTCCATAGTCAGAGACTTTGGATAAATTGCTATTTCTCTAATATGACTTATTAGACCTGTGTTGGTCCCAACCTAAATATTCAACCTCATCTCTGAACCTCTTTCCTTCTACTTTAAGTTTCAGTAATCTTCCCTTTCACCTGTGGATCTTCAAATTTATTGCCTTGTCTTGTAAGACACTTCCCCATCTCTCCACTGGGTGAGGTTCATTCATCTTCAGGTCCCAGTTGATTCTTTTCTGACATCCCTGTCTGGTTTGGTGTATCTCCTCCAAATACTTCTAGCATCTTCACTCCTTTTATCATAGGATTGAATCTTAATTACCTGTTTCATGGATTCTGGACATGACTCTAATTCTCTGAGTTCTGGGGCCATCATCTCTTATCACTGGCTCCTCAGTGCATGGTCTATTATGGATACTCTATTAATATATGTTGAAGTAATGTAACCTTGCCACTGACATGATTCTATATTTAGAGGATCCAAAAATTCCACCAGAAAACTTCTAGAACTAATAAATTAATTCAGCAAAGCAGCAGGATATAAAATCAAAATAACCATACTACCAAAAGTGTTATACAGATATAATGCAATTCCAATCAAAATCCCAATGACATTCCTCATAGAAATAGAAAAAGCAATCATGAAATTCATTTGGAAAAATAAGAGACCCAGAATAGACAAAACAATCCTTAGCGAGAAGTGTGAAGCAGGAGGTATCACAATACCAGACCACAGATCTATAGTAACAAAAATGGCATGGTATTGGCACCAAAATAGACATGTAGACCAATGGTACAAAATAGAAGACACAGAGACTAACCCACATAAATAGTTATTTCACACTAGACAAAGGCTCCAAAAATACGTTGGAGAAAAGATAAGCCTCTTCAACAAATGGTGCTTAGAAAACTGGAAATCCATATGCAACAAAATAAACTTAAACCCCTTTTTCTCACCATGCACAAAATTCAACTCAAAATGGATCAAGGACCCAGGAATTAGACCAGCGACCCTGCGCCTAATAGAAGAAAAAGTAGGCCCAAATCTCCATCATGTCAGCTTAGGATCTGACTTCCTTAACAAGACTCTGAAAGTACAAGAAATAAAATCAAGTATTAATAAATGGGATGGATTCAAACTAAAAATCTTCTTCTCAGAAAAGGAAACAATAATGTGAAGAGAGAGCCTACAAAATAAAAGAAAATCTTTACCACACGCACATCAGATAGAGCACTAATTGCTAGGATATATAAAGAACTACACACACACACACACAAAAAAAAAAAAACTCTAAATAATAAATGAGCTAAGGAACTGAACAGATACATCACAGAAGAAAATATACAATTGATCAACAAATATATGAAAAAATGTTCAACATCTCTAGCAATTAAAGAAATGCAAATCAAAACTACTCTAGGATTTCATCTCACTTCAGTCAGAATGTCAATTATTAAGAATACAAACAACAATAAGTGTTGGTGAGGATGTGGAGGAAAAGGAATACTCATACACTGCTGGTGGGACTGCAAATTGGTGCAACCACTCTGGAAAGCAGCATGGATACTACTCATAAAACTTGGAATAGAACCACCATTTGATCCAGTTATCCCACTCCTCAGTTTATACCCAAAGGACTTAAAATCAGCATACTACAGTGAAAGAGCCACATCAATGTTTATAGCAGCTCAATTCATAATAACTAAGTTATGAAACCAAACTAGGTGCCCTTCAACAGATGAATGGAAAAAGAAAATGTGGTATATATACATAATGAACTATTTCTCAGCCATAAAGAATGAAATTATGGCTTTTGCAGGTAAATGGATGGAGTTGGAGAATATCATGCTAAACTAAATAAGCCAATCTCAAAAAACCAAAGGCCAAATGTTTCCTCTTATAAGTGGATTCTGGGGAGGGGGGCAAATGAAGAATGGAGGAACTCTGGATTATGCAGAGGGGAATGAGGGGAAAGGAGGGGGTATGGGGATAGGAAAGATGATTGAGTGAGCTGGACATTATTACCCTATGTACATGTATGATTGCACAAATGGTGTGACTCTGTATTGTGTATAGCCAGAGAAATGAAAAGTTGTGCTCCATTTATGTAACAATGAGTCTGAATCAAAATGCATTCTGCTGTCATGTATAATTAATTGGCACAAATAACATATATTCGTTAAAGTAAGAAGGAAAAAATATTTTTTATAGTATAGTGATGAAAATCCACACGGTTACAACACTAAGAGTGAGTCCTAATGTAAACTATGGACTTCGGGTGATATTGATGTATTGGTGTAGATTCATCAATAGTTCCAAAGGTACCACTGGGGTGGGAAATGTTGACAATGGGGGACACTGTGCATGTGTTGGGGCACAGTATATATTGGATATTTCTGTACTTTCTACTCAAACTTGCTATGTCCCTAAATCTGCTCTTAAAATAGTCTTTTAAAAATGCATCCATATTATGGGTTGTCTTTATCTCACACTTTTCCTATCTCCACACACCCACCTTGGTTTCTGTTCTGGCTTCCCGGGGTTTTCTCGCAGTTTTTGTGACATGCTTCCTTTCCATCATTCTTTCTGCATGCATTTCCTTTCCCCGAAATACTCCTTGACTTTTATATGGTTTGTTGCCACTTAGCTTTCAGATTGGAGTTTAATTGTCTCTTCTTCAGGAAACCTTTCCTGATTCTTACCCTCACACTATATGAAATGCCCCAATCAAATGTGAGCAGCATCATAGACTTCTTTAAGACGCTAATCAAAGTTCTAATTTTATGTTAGTTTTGCAATTATATCTGCTTATGGTTATCATTACATTCCCAATCCTTATATAGTAACTAATAAGAGAGGAAAAATTTGTATTTGGCGAATGAATAATTTTAAAGGCAGGCAGCCAGATAAGACATGGTAGAGTAAGGTGGTGGGAACACCAATGGTCTTCAGCAGCTAGTGATCAGATATAGGATTTGGATCTGAGATGTTCCCCAAAAGCTCAAGTGTGAGACAATGAAGGAATGTTTCAGGTAAAATTATTAGATTATGAGAACTGTAACCTACTCAGTGAGTTAATCTATTTGATGGGTTAATAATTTGAGTGGATGACTGAGTGGTAACTGTAAGTAAATGGAGCATGCTTGGAGAAAGCAGGTCCCTGGAGGCATGCCCTTGGGGGTTGTATATGTTGTCCCTGGCTCCTTAGGCTCTTACTCTCTGCTTCCTGGCTACCCTGAGGTGAGCAGCTTTCTCCTGTAGTGCCTTTCTGCCCTGGTGTTCTTTCTTGCCTTGGGCCCAGAGCAATGCATTCAGCCTACCGCAGATTAAACTTCTGAAATTGTGTGCCCCAGATAAGCTTTTCCTCTTCTATGAGTTTCTTTTCAGTTATTTTGGTCACAGTGATGAAAAGCTAACACAAGTGTCGTACAAAAAGAACTAGCCATAGACTTCAATGTCAAGGGTTTGAATCTCTGCTTCACAATAAGGTGGTTGTGTGATTTTTTAAAAAAATTCTTGTGTGAATTTGTTGGGCAAACCTAGGCTTTGTGTGTCTTTCTTGAAAATGCTGTATAGCTCTTGAGGATCAGTGGTAGTTTTTATTTTAATTAAATATTGGGCTCTCAAGCTTCTGTGATATGTTGAGTAATTGTTAGGCATACAAATAGCATTTTTGAAGGCGTCATAAAACCTACATTTATCAGTGTTCACAGGCTAATTAATTACAGAGTAAAATTGTGTCCCTGTTGCATATAAACATGTCAATCCATTTCAACACTTGCCCTCTCCACTCGAGGAAATCTTAAAACTATTTTCCTTTAGGGAAAGAGAAGTGAATCTCAGATTCAGTTCCCCTTCTGCGATTGCTATCTAGTAAGACACACATGGGATGGGATGGATGGTGAAGCAGGTGGGCTATAGAGGAAGACCTCAGGTCCACTGTCAGTCAGAGCTCAGTTCAAAACTCTGGAGCAATTTATATATCCATAGGGAACCTCAGTGCCATCATTTCGAAGATTGGTATTTCTCTCATTGGTACTGTGAGGGTTAAAATAGCAAGTGCTATCAAAATCTCCTCTATTGAGTTCCTGCTCAGGAAAGCCACAATTCCTACAGAAGGAAGATAGGGCTGGTACAATTTGGTGTGAGGTCTGGGGTACTGAGGCATCAGATCTCTGATTGCTTTCTTCCTTGCAACCAGACAGTATTGGACTAGCTCAATAATTTTTTTTCCCTCAAATTTCCTGTATTACCTAGGATTCACAAGTAGTGAATAGTTCTTCCTGCAGTGGCAGGTGACGGGAGCCATCTGAGAACTGTGTGTGAACCAAAGCAATGTGGAAGCCATTAGGCAGGAAAGCCTGGGATCAGGAACTCCCAGCAGGAACCTTGCGGGTTTGAGAATGCTTGGTTCATGTGGATTCCTATGTAGCTCCATCAAAAGGGTTGTGGTTCAGTAGTAGAGCGCTTGCCTGGCAGGTGTGAGGCTCTGGGTTTGATTCTCAGCAATGCACATAAGTAAATAAAATAAAGGTCCATCAACAAATAAAAATATATTTAAAAAAAAATGTTTAGCACAGCATTGGAGATGGGTTGACATGCTGGAGCCACACATCTCTGGGAGATGGGTGAGGCTTGCCAAAATGCCAATCAACTTATACCCCTGCCACACAGAGAAGCAAGCACCCAGACTCCTCCCGCTGAAACTTTGATGTACTCCCCCTTAAATAAAGAACAGGAGCCATTTTTTAGTTGTTTAGTTCTAGCTCCTATCAGGACTGAAGACCTATCAGGAACTCGCCTTATCTAATTTCTGGCTCTGTCTCCATTTCTTACTAATTATTTCAGACTTTCTATTTCTCAAGCTGCTCACATCTCCTGAGCAAGAATCTACTCTGGCAGGGTGCTGGAAACCCCACAATAGGCAGGAAAATGCATGCTCCCCCTTGTAATTCTGAGAAGCATGAGGACTCCTAGCCTGACCACCCCGAATCTCATTGAGATTTCTCCTGAACAAGCTTTCCTTTCTCCTCCATTGCAGGGGACAAAATATGAATTATTTCTCTCTCACCCATCATTAATTATTCCCTCCCTACTGAATAATATCTATCCAAAAACTAACACACAGCTATTTTCCCCACATCCACCCTCCCTTGTTCACTGCACACTATTCACAATAGCTGAGAAATAGAAACAAACTAAGAGGGCATCAACTGATGAATGTATAAAAGGTGGTACGTACACACAATGGAACACTATTCAGCCAGAAAAGGATGAGTTTAGTCTGCGGCCAGCGCAGACGATAGTAAGGTTCGGCTATGTGGGAAAATCCTAACGGAGTTTAAATTAAAGACACAGACTCCAATTACCTTTAAACCAGCTCCAGGATGGCTCCTCGAACTCCCAGTCTCAAGCTACCCAAGAAGTAGCAAGGTTTACTGAAGAGGCTAGCGAGAGAGCACGAGTTCGCCAGGGAGGGGACTTTTATTGGGGAACAAAATATTCTGGGGAAAATCCCATCCAATGAAGGTTAAGGGGGGCAGTGTTCCAAGGTCAGGTGAGATGATTGGTTATTCGAGGGCTGTGGTCAGGCAGCCTCCACACAGACAAGCCCTGGGACCTAAGAAGGGTGGAGAAAGCTCTAACACAAAGAGAAATTGTCTGAGCACCTCTCACCCAGCTGGGGAGGTAACTCAATCACGTGCAAGGATGGCCTCCCACAGATGAGATCCTGTAGCATGCAACAACATGGACAGAACTGGAGGTCATGATGTTAAGTGAAATAACCCAGGCATAGCCAAATAAATACCACATTATCTCACTCATACATGGAATCTAAAAAAGTTGATCTCCTAGGAGTTGAAAAGTGGAATAGTGGTTATCAGAGACTGAGGAGAGTTAAGTGGAAAGAATGGGGACAGGTTGATCTAAAGGTACTAAGTAATAGTTAGAAGAAATAAGTTCTGATATTCTGTTGTACAGCAGGGTGACTCTGAACAAAGGTAATGTATGGTGTCTTTAAAAAGAGCTAGGAGATGCAAGGCTGGTTCAATATACGGAAATCAATAAATGTTATTCACCACATCAATAGACTTAAAGATAAGAACCATATGATCATCTCGATAGATGCAGAAAAAGCATTCCACAAAGTACAGCATCCCTTTATGTTCAAAACTCTAGAAAAACTAGGGATAACAGGATCATACCTCAACATTGTAAAAGCAATCTATGATAAGCCACAGGCCAGCATCATTCTGAATGGAGAAAAATTGAAGGCATTCCCTCTAAAATCTGGAACAAGACAGGGATGTCCTCTCTCACCACTTCTGTTCAACATAGTCCTCGAAACACTGGCCAGAGCAATTAGACAGACAAAAGAAATTAAAGGCATAAAAATAGGAAAAGAAGAACTTAAATTATCACTATTTGCAGATGACATGATTTTATACCTAGCAGACCCAAAAGGGTCTACAAAGAAACTATTAGAGCTAATAAATGAATTTAGCAAAGTGGCAGGATATAAAATCAACACGCATAAATCAAAGGCATTCCTGTATATCAGCGACAAATCCTCTGAAATGGAAATGAGGAAAAACACTCCATTCACAATATCCTAAAAAAAAAAAAATAAAATACTTGGGAATAAACCTAACAAAAGAGGTGAAAGACTTATACAATGAAAACTACAGAACCCTAAAGAGAGAAGTTGAAGAAGATCTTAGAAGATGGAAAAATATACCCTGTTCATGGATAGGCAGAACTAACATCATCAAAATGGCGATATTACCAAAAGTTCTCTATAGGTTTAATGCAATGCCAATCATTTCTTTTAGAAATAGAGAAAGCAATCATGAAATTCATATGGAAAAATAAAAGACCCAGAATAGCAAAAACAATGCTAAGCAGGAAGTGTGAATCAGGCGGTATACTGATACCAGACTTCAAACTATACTACAGAGCAATAGTAACAAAAACAGCATGGTACTGGTATCAAAACAGACAGGTAGACCAATGGTACAGAATAGAGGACACAGAAACCAATCCAAAAAACTACAACTATCTTATATTTGATAAAGGGGCTAAAAGCATGCAATGGAGGAAGGATCGCATCTTCAACAAATGGTGCTGGGAAAACTGGAAATCCATATGCATCAAAATGAAACTGAATCCCTTTCTCTTGCCATGCACAAAAGTTAACTCAAAATGGATCAAGGAGCTTGATATGAAATCAGAGACACGGCGTCTGACAGAAGAAAAAGTTGGCTACGATCTACATATTGTGGGGTCGGGCTCCAAATTCCTCAATAGGACACCCATAGCACAAGAGTTAATAACTAGAATCAACAAATGGGACTTACTCAAACTAAAAAGTTTTTTCTCAGCAAAAGAAACAATAAGAGAGGTAAATAGGGAGCCTACATCCTGGGAACAAATCTTTACTCCTCACACTTCAGATAGAGCCCTAATATCCAGAGTATACAAAGAACTCAAAAAATTAGACAGTAGGATAACAAATAACCCAATCAACAAATGGGCCAAGGACCTGAACAGACACTTCTCAGAGGAGGACATACAATCAATCAACAAGTACATGAAAAAATGCTCACCATCGCTAGCAGTCAGAGAAATGCAAATCAAAACCACACTAAGATACCATCTCGCTCCAGTAAGATTGGCAGCCATTAGGAAGTCAAACAACAACAAGTGCTGGGGAGGATGTGGGGAAAAGGGTACACGTGTTCATTGTTGGTGGGACTGCAAATTGGTGCAGCCAATTTGGAAAGCAGTATGGAGATTTCTTGGAAAGCTGGGAATGGAACCACCATATGACCCAGCTATTCCCCTTCTCGATCTATTCCCTAAAGACCTAAAAAGAGCATGCTACAGGGACACTGCTACATCGATGTTCATAGCAGCACAATTCACAATAGCAAGACTGTGGAACCAACCTAGATGCCCTTCAATAGATGAATGGATAAAAAAAATGTGGCATTTATACACAATGGAGTATTACTCTGCATTTAAAAATGACAAAATCATAGAATTTGGAGGGAAATGGATGGCATTAGAGCAGATTATGCTAAGTGAAGCCAGCCAATCCCTAAAAATGCCAAATGTCTTCTTTGATATAAGGAGAGTAACTAAGATTAGAACAGGGACGAAGAGCATGAGAAGAAGATTAACATTAAACAGGGATGAGAGGTGGGAGGGAAAGCGAGAGAGAAGGAAAATTGCATGGAAATGGAAGGAGACCCTCAGGGTTATACAAAATTACATACAAGAGGAAGTGAGGGGAAAGGGAAAAATAATACAAGGGGGAGAAATGAATTATAGTAGAGGGGGTAGAGAGAGAAGAGGGGAGGGGAGGGGAGGGGAGGGGGGATAGTAGAGGATAGGAAAGTCAGCAGAATACAACAGACACTAGTATGGCAATATGTAAATCAATGGAAGTGTAACTGATGTGATTCTGCAATCTGTATATGGGGTAAAAATGGGAGTTCATAACCCACTTGAATCAAAGTGTGAAATATGATATGTCAAGAACTATGTAATGTTTTGAACAACCAACAATAAAAAAATTAAAAAATAAAAAATAAAAAATATACAGAGGAAAAAAAAGAGCTAGGAGAAAGGAGTTTATATGTTTTCACCACAAAAAAAAAAAAAAAAAAAGGATAGATGTTTGAGGAGATAGATGCATTTACCCTGATCTGAACATCTTAAAATGTAAGCATCAATTGAAACCTCACATGGTACTCTATAAATACATATAATTTTTAAGTATCAGTTTAAAGATATAAAAAATCTAGAGAAGAGAGGAAAAAGACCTACTCTGAGCCAAATTGCTGGTTAGACTGAAGTAGTTTAATTAGGGACAGGCTTCCCATTCCTGTCACTTTCTAAAGTTAACACAAGAGATTCCCACGCAATAACAAAACAAACAAAAACCTTTTAAACATTAAGCATTCTGAGGTCTACCTGTGTAAAAATTCTCTTTCATATTTGTCCATGCATTTTCTTGTGTTTGTGGTTAAAAATAGCCAGCTCCTCACCGTTAGGGAGGCCATCAGCTTCATAGTCAAATGCAACTGAAAGCCCAATTAGTCCTAATCCGCAAAAGGGTTACTGTTCCAGGTCATGTAACACCTTATATTAGATGATCTGTTGAAATATATTCTAGAAAAAGAGTGAGAGACAGCACAGGAGGTTTATAGTACTGCAATACAGAACTCTCCCAGGTCTGAGGCTTGATTTTTATCCTAGTCTCTGAATTCAACTGCTTCATTAGCTTTAGATATTAGGATTTTAAAGTCTAGAGCAAGAACAAAGCTGAGCCTTTATCACTCCCAAGGCATGCTTTTGGGTGCTCATTAAGGTTTTGGAATATATTTTAGGAAACTAACATTTTTATGGGTCAAGGTTGCCCCAAGTTTGAGCAGCCTGATGCCAAGCTAGGACTATCTTCCTCTGATATTTATTTTGATTTGGATCTCAATAGATTTGCAAACCTTTTCTGAGTTTTCGTATAGTTTCATAATTTAGGTAGTAAGCCCATTTTATGGTTTTTCCACATAAAACACCACAGAACAGCACCTTATGTGTATTATTCCAAGTTGAGCTCCTTTGATAATTGTTCATTCCTTACGCTTGACGTTCAAACCAGTACTTATTACATTTTTGTTTCCTGTGTTTAGTATTTTTCTCTTTGGTGTTATAGGCACATATGTAGCTATGAGGCAAACCATGCTTACTTCCTCTAAAAGATGCAATTAAAGTTGTAAATGATTGTGAGCTGAGGGGGTTGGTTCTGAGTCCAGTACTTGTTTGTGGAATCTGTCTGTTTTTGAGGAGTGTTTTGCCACAGACTAGGCTGGAATATTATTATGGTTTAGATATTAGGTGTCCCCTAAAAGCTAATGTGTGAGACAATGTAAGAAGGTTTAGAGGTGAAATGACTGGGTTATGTAAGTCTTAACCTAATCAGTGTGTTAATCCCCTGATACTGGATGGTAACTGTAAGCAGTAGGGTGTGACTGAAATGGGTGGGTCTCTGGGGGTAGACCTTGGGGGTTTATATTTTGTACCTTGTTGAGCAGAGCTCTCTCTCTCTCTGCTTCCTGGCGCCATGTTCCCATCTGCTTTCCTCTGCCACACTGTTCTGCCTCATTCCAGGTCCTGAGGAATGGAATTGGCCATCTGTGAACTGAGACCTCTGAAACTGTGAACCCCCAAATAAAATTTCCTCCTTTAAAATTGTACTTGTCAGGTCTTTGGGTCACAGCAGTGAAAAAACTGACTAAAATAAATATTCAGTTCATAGAATTCAGGGAAGTTATACAAGAGCATCATCAATAATATAAGAAAAAAATCAATGGGGTCTGTGTTCTAATTCTCATTGTGTCCTGAAAGTTATATTTTAGATTTAAATAATCTACTTGCCAATTATTAAGATTAATGCTAACTAATAAACATAATTATCTCATTCAGTTCATATAGAAATCAAGTGAACAGGTATTTCTTTTTCCTCTCAGATTATTAGGCAACAAAGCCAGAGAGTAGTTGATCACTCAGGGCTACACATCTAGTAAGTGACAACCAGGCTTCAGAGCCAACGCAGCTGTGGCTCTAAATGCTCAGATCTTCTCTGTTATAAGGCTTTGTCTCTTTGTGTCCATACTAGGTGTTATGGTTTGGATATGGTGACCCCCAAAAGCTCACATGTGAGACAATGCAGGAAGATTTAGAGAAGAAATGATTGGGTTACAAGAACCTTAACCAAATCAGTGAATTAATCACCTGATGGGATTAATTGAGTGGTAACTGAAGGCAGGTGGGGTGTGGCTGGAGAAGGTGGGGCATTGGGGCTGTGACTCTGGGGTATTTATTTGTATCAAGGATCTCTCTCTCTCTCTCTCTCTCTCTCTCTCTCTCTCTCTCTCTCTCTCTCTCTCGTCTCCTTCCTGACCATCCTGTGAGCTGCTTCCCTCTGCCACACTCTTCCACCATGATGTTCAGCCTCACCCAGTGCCCTGGTGCTGGCTTTCCAAGCACTGAGACTTCTGAATCATGAGCCCTCCAATAAACTTTCCTCCTCTACAGTTGTTCTTGTCAGGTCTTTTAGTCACAGCAGTGAAAGCTGACTAAAACACTTGGCACTTGAGTGAGTGGAATGACCCTTTTTTTTCCTCTGTGTCACTCAAACACATTTTATAAAATTGATTTGATTGTGATAATTAGTAGATTGTGTTATCACTATTTACTGACCAAGTCCATACTTCAATAGGGATTTTCCTGGAAGTAAAGGGTGGTGACTTGTTCCTATTTGTAACACATATATGAACCAATAGGAGCTATTATTTGGAAACTAAATTGGTGACTAAGAGATTATGGTGTTGAAATAGTGTACTGAATACTTTTCTTATGGAAACTCTGAGAAGTGATAGCTAATTCACATCCATGTTATAGTGTAGTTCTCTCTATGGAGTTGAAATTATCTCATGTTTAACATTTTCTGAATTCCATCTGCAGAAGAGTTCAGGGTTATCAGCATGGTATTTCTCAAAATAGACCCAAGCTGTTTTCCAAGGTTCCAAAATATAGAAGTCTGGGGATATTTTGCTGTCAGTTTTTTAAAACATCCATTTACACACATACATGGACACATGCATATGGGAACACATACATACATACATACACACACACACACACACACACACACACACATACAGTTTGGAATTGGATTGAATTGTGATTCCATCTGGGAGAGATATAATCATGATTTCTCTAATCTAAATGCAAAACTGAGTTCTTTGTATATAACCATAGAGGGTCTTTTCACATGCTTCTCACTTTTACTCTTCTGGAAAAGTTTATTGGGTTATTGTGCTTCTGAAAGTGATAATTATTTTTTAATTTCCATGTGAACACTGCATATTATATTTTAGAAGTCCCTGTTTTCATTTCGTCACGGCTATGGCAGTGCCATCAGTAAACAATCTTTAGTTTAGTTGATTGGGTTCAAGTCAATTTTAAAAAAATCACATTTCTGTGAGTATGGCATGAGCTAAGCACACTGCTAGGCACAGGAAAGATTACAGAGATGGGTTAGTTTCAGCCCCTTCTGCCACCCTTCTGCCATCATCCTGCAGAACACCCACCTTTAGAACATATACTCTAGCAGGTTCTGTTTTAGAAGAGGTTCTACTTCTTCAGATATTTTTCTCTTCTGCCTGCTTCGGACCTGCCACTATCTCTTGTTATATGACCTTGAATATGTCTAGCAGAATCATTCATTGTGGTTCATCCCAAAGGTGTCAGAGTAAAAACCTCCAAATTATGTTGTCATATAGTTGGATCCCATTGGATTGTTTGAGAATTATATTGAAGTCCTTGGTGTAAAAATTGTGTTATCAAGAATGAAAAGAGAAGATAAGGACAAATAGTTCAATAGTGCCCTGAAGTACTCTCTGATTTTCTAAAGCAAACTGAGTTTGTGTCCCTTTCAACATTTCCTGTTTTTTAAAAAATACAAATATATTGGTGAGCCTATGTTCAATAGGCAGTTAGAACTTTGTCTCCTTCATTTTCTAACTCTTAGCTTTTGACTTCTCTGGGAAGTTGATCTCTTACTCTATGATGTAGTGGCAGAAGATGTCGGAAAATGTGTGCATGTGCCAACTACCCTCAACTAGCTATTGTACTACTCCGAACTTCTTTAGTCTGAATTGTAAAAAGAGGAATAAAATACTTAACCAAAACAAGATTTAGAATCAAGTGACTTGGAGGGCTGGGGATATAGCTCAGTTGGTAGAGTGCTTGCCTTGCATTCACAAGGTCCTGGGTTCAATTCCAGCACCACACACACACACACACACACACACACACACACACACACACACAAAGAATCAAGTGACTTGGGATGTTTTCCCATCAAGATTTTTGATAGAAGTATCATCTTTGATGCAAAACTCAATAACTTTTGATTTTTTTCCTATTGTAATCTTGAAATCACAAAGCATTCATGAGGATTTATTTAAGTTTGCTAGGTCTCAGTTTGCACCATGTATTTATATGCAAGTAGAGTGAACAGTGGCTTCTATTTGCCCCCTAGCTCTCTGACTTATCTCTCCACTTTATCAGAATGCCCTTTGTTTCCCCTAAAAGTTCCCAAACCACTCCTCTCACACAGTCATACAAAATACATAGCAAGAGAGGTAGTGACACAATTCTGGTTAGCTGTACTTTTTTTGTGGACTCCTGTAGGCCTATAGGGCTTAATTTCTAAAACTGAAAGGAATATGCATTCACATTCTCTATTCATTGTCATAGAAGAGGCAGCTGTGCTAGGTGCCTGGAGAGAAGAACTGACAAACTGCTTCCCTACCAACACCTTGCTCAAGAGAAGAAGGAGTAGAACTTCTAAGTGCACCCCCGCCCCCTCAGTGTCTGCTCAGAGTTCACTGATGTCCTAGAACCAAACATTCCCACTGTCACTATACCTCCTCCTCCCTTGTCCCTATGTTTTCCTTTCCTTGGCACCATAATGACTGTCTTGCTGCTCATTTTTTATCTTAATTGGTTGTCAAATAAGTGCTCCAAAGGCATTAACTAATTAAGGGCTTTTACAAGCATCATTTTTTGTGTAATTATTTTTATTTTTTCAAAGAATATTTAATTTATCTAATTTATCCTTTGCAACAATCCTACAAAGTAATCTCCACTCCAAGGACAGGGAGACTAATGCTCAGATGTTATTTACCCAAAGTTCAACTGTCAAATGTGATCCAGGTCTTTCAATTCTTATCCATCCTGCATGGCCTCCATCTTTGGACCACTTTTAGAGTAGCTTTCATTGCAGAGGAGACATTAAACCTTAGAACAAGAAGGTGGGTGTGGATCAGCATGGGAGAGCAAGATTCTGCTCAAGATTCTTCAAATCTCTTCAGATATCTGTTGACTGCCTCTGCCTTTTCTCCACTTCCTGTGGCTGACTCCAGTCCTATCATCTCTACAGGAATTTTGTTAGTTATTGGGGTAGAATCAAATTTTTGTTTTGGAGCCACTGTCATCATTCGTGACTCTTTGAGATATTTTAAGAATTTTAATCCATACATCCATGATAGAAAATGGATTTTGACTCCTGGCTAACTCTGATATTATTAGTGGTTTTCTACTTATAAAGGATGCCAAGGCTGTATCTGAGCTCAGCAGAAAAGCATCACGACTGGTGGCTGACGTCTGCCAGGCCTCTTTGAGGAGGAAGTCAGCCCACACCTGCAGTGCTTTTGTCTTTCCTGACAGCATAGGAGACTTATAGTGGGTCCCAGAGATCAACCACTCCAGTCTTCTCATTTTACAAATTAGAGAAGCAAGATTCAGAGAAGGGAAGATCCTTATCCAAATCACGTTGCACTGGCATTATGCCACTGAAGGGCAAAGGACAATTTTGATCTAGTGTTATAGTCTGGTTCCTTGACCATGGACAAAGTGCTGCCACTGTATAAGAAGTAGGTATTACGTCCTCTTCCCATTTGCATTAGAGAGCCCCTTCTCAGCTTTCCACAATTCTTGTACTCCAACTATCAAGAACTCTTCGGCAGCTTTTCCCTGTCACCTGCTTGGATTGCCCTCTCCCTAGGTTACCCCAGAGCCTGCCATTGTGCCCCATGCCTCAGTCTTCTGAAATACCCTTCCATCCACGTCACCTCTATTGCCATGGATCTATCTTTTGTCTCTCATTGTTTTGTTATACACATGAATTTTTTTTAAAAAAGCTTTCTTCATATCTTATCCCTCCTGTGGGTTATCTGAGTGATAAAAATAAAATTATGAGAGACACAGTGTTTTAATTCTAAGAGAAAAATCCCAACTGATTGGAATTTGGGAGTACCAAGGGAAGCTGATCCTCATGAGATGTATTTTGGCAGGAAGCTCACAAGCAGCAACCATCAAATCAGGAACAGTCTTGATTTTAAAAATCCATCATTATGTTTTTTCTCATCACCTCGCATTCACTGAACTTCCCAACCCTTTGATTCTCTTTTGCTTTTTTTTTTAAAAAATTGTTCTAATTAGTTATAAATGGCAGCAGAATGCATTTTGACTCATTATACACAAATGGAAAAAAAACCTTTTTATTTCTTTGGTTGAACATGATGCAGAGTCACACCATTGTGCAATCATACATGTATACAGGGTAATAATTTCCATCTCATTCCACCATCTTTCCCATACCTTCTCCTCCCCTCATCTCCCTCTACACAATCCAAAGTTCCTCCATTCTTCCCTTTGCCCCCCATCCCATTATGGATCAGTATCCACTTATCAGAGAAAACATTCATTTTTTAATTTTTTGGAATTGGCTTATTTCGCTTAGCATGATATTCTCCACTTCCATCCATTTACCTGCAAATGCCATAATTTTGTTATTCTTTAAGGCTGAGTAATATTCCATTGGGAATATATACCACAGTTTCTTTATCCATTCATCTATCAAAGGGCACCTAGATTGGTTCCACAGTTTAGCTATTGTGAATTAAGCTTCTATAAACATTGGTGTGGCTGTGTCACTGTATTATGTTGATTTTAAGTCCTTTGGGTATAGACCAAGGAGTGGAATAACTAAGTCAAATGATGGTTACATTTCAAGTTTTCTAAGGAATCTTCATAATGCTTTCCAGAGTGGTTGCTATGGAAATGCAGAAGATAATTAGAAACTATTTTGAAAATTTATACTCAAAATAGAAAATCTCAAAGAAACCAACAAATTTCTACAGTCATATGATCTACCCAAACAGAATCAGGTGGACGTACACAATTTAAACAGATCAATTTCAAGCAATGAAATAGAAGACACATCAAAATTCTACTAACCAAGAAAGCCAAAGACCAGACAGATTCTTAGTTGAGTTCTATAAGACCTTCAAAGAAGAACTAATACCAATATACCTCAAATTATTCCATAAAATGGAAAAGGAGGGAACACTTCCAAACCCATTCTATAAGACTAGTATCACCCTGATGCCAAAACCAGACAAAGACATATCAAGGAAAGAAAACTTCAGACCAATATCCCTGATGAACATAGACATAAAAATTTTCAATGAAATTGTGGCAAATCACATACAAAAAGCATATTAAAAGATAGTGCACCATGATAAAGTGGCATTCATTCCAGGGATTCAAGATTGTTTCAATATATAGAAATCAATAAACATAACTCATCACATCCATGGAGTTAAAGGTAAGAACCATATGATCATCACAATAGATTCAAAAAAAGCATTTGACAAAAAACAGCACCCTTTCATGTTCAAAGCACCAGAAAAACTAGAGACAGTAGGAACATTATAAAAGCTATCTATGCTAAACCCAAGGCCAACATCATTCTAAATGAAGAAAAATTGGAAGCATTCCCTCTAAAAACTAAAACAAGACAGGGATGCGTTCTTTCACCACTTCTGTTCAACATAGTCCTTGAAACTCTAGCCAGAGCAATTAGATGAAATAAATTAAAAGGATACGAACAGGAAAAGAAAAACTCAAACTACCATTATTTGCTGATGACATGATTCTATACTTAGAGGATCCAAAAACCTCAACCAGAAAACTTCTAGAACTAATAAATAAATTCAGCAAAGTAGCACGATATAAAATCAACACCCATAAATAAAATACATGCATTTCAGTGATGAATCCTCTGAAAGAAAAATTAGGAAAACCACCCCATTAACAACAGTCTCAAAAACAATAATAAAATAAAATACTTGGGAATCAACCTAACAAAAGAGGTGAAAGACTTCTACAATGATTCTCTTTTATATGGCTTGTGATAACTCTTAATAGTTGTCCACGGTTTACAGCTACTCAAATCAAAGATGTTTAGGAGCAGTAATTTCTCCCGAGTCTCTTGACAAGTTACAGGCATGGCTGGGATAGAATTGCTGTCTGCAGCTCCATGGTTGCCCCTCTCTGCTCTTTAGCTCACAGAACTTCCTAGCTATGATCTACACTTGGGTCAGAAGGCAATTTTTCTAATCACCCTGATTTACTGAGTGTCAGCACGCTTTATTAGGATCTGAAGGTACTGAGTTCTCATTAGTGATATTCGCTTTTTAAATGTACAGTGATACTTTTAGTGGATAAATATTGTATTCAGTCTGAGCTCCCACATTTTATTTAGTCTCAGAAAAAAAAGCTTCCCTCTAGCACCAAGATGTGGGATTAAAACATAGCCAGTTATCTGGTGGTTTTGGAACAGAGAACAAGAACAGGAAGTGTATTACTCCATCAGCTATTTGAGCTCTGTTTATATCCAGATGGTGATCCCAAGAAACATTCCATTCCATTCCTTTATTTGTGGCTATGGCAGGGCATGTGCTTTGTTTGTGCTTATTGCCAGAGATTATAGCCATGGTTCTACATACCACAAAACTTTCTTTCCACAGAAGAGTTTATAGGAATGGGGTAAGATCTGCTGATGTTAAATATTTACAAGTTTTCTAAGGAGTACATCTGGAACCAACAGGCAGGATTTAAAATTTTCAAGATGGATGAACAAATAAGCAACAATGTGGTATTTTGAATTGGCTTTGGAAATCCCTGAAGTATTAATATTTAGCATAATTATCTTCCCTTCTGTGACACAAAGTGCTTATACACATTATTTCTAATTCACACAACAACACATCACAGATGAGTTACCTTACATCCATTTCAAAGATACAAAGCTCATCGAGAGAATTGAATCAGGATGTAAACTTGACTCTCTTTGACACAAAGTCTATGCTTTTTTATGTTAAGTGACTCTGACTCATAATCTGTATGCAATCTGTTTAATCACAACCTAATCAGAGACTAAAAGAAGTGTTAGTATCATGTATCACATTTTAAAGAATCCATTAATATTCCTCAGCACTGTATGTGCCAGGTTGAGCTTTGAATGATAAATGATGATTATCAGGGCTGAGTTAAAAATAAAGGGAAAGTCTATGAGATGACACTGACATAGCAATGGAAAAGTCCCACTCTCAGCCCGGTGTGGTGGTGCATGCCTGTAATCCCAGTGGTCACAAGGCAGAGACAGGAAGATTGTGAGTTCAAAGCCAGCCTCAGCAAAAGTGAGGCACTAAGTAACTTATGAGACCCTGTCTCTAAATAAAATACAAAATAATGCTGGGGATGTGGCTCAGTGGTTGAGTGCCCCTGAGTTCAATCCCTGGTACTCCATCCTCATAAAAAGTCACACTTGCTTCAAAATAGCTCATCCTGTCACCATGCTTGGAGTTTCATAAAATTTTTTGACTATTGAACTGAAAGAAACTTTGTAGACTGTCCATTTTCTAAGTGAGGTATTATGGTTTAGTTATAAAGTGTCCCCCAAAAGCTCATGTGAGAGAAAATACAAGAATTTTCAGAGGTTAAATGATTAGATTATAAAAGGGCATAACCTGATCAGTGATTAATCTACTTGAACAGATTAAATGGGTGGTAATTGTAGGCATGCATGGTGTGGCTGGAGGAAATAGGTCATTGTGGGTGTGCATTAGGGTTTATATTTTGTCCCTGGTGAGTGGAACTCTCTCCTTCTCTACTTCCTGGTTGCCATGTCCTGACCTTCTTTCCTTTGCTATGCCCTTGCACCATGATATTCTGCCTTAGCTTGGACCCAGAGCAATAGATTTGGCTGACTGTGAATTAAACCTTTGAAACTTTCCATTCTTTGACATTTTAAGATCTCATAATTCCTTTGCAGACAAGCAGTCATGACTTAATGCAACTAAAGCTTATATGTCTTTCAGAGACTTGGTTAAAAATACAAGTACCTGGGATAAGCATCAAAAATAGATTTCATCAAATGCAATTCAGATTCACAGACAGTAGTTACCAAAAGCAGTATATTGACAAGGATTTGGAGGCTGCATCTTGAATCAGTGACAAGTATGCCATGATTCATTATTGATATCTGCTTTACCTACAGAGAGTGGAATTCAATAACACCTGTGAATAATATTAATTTCTTCTGATTTATGGGGTGAAATACTCCTTTAGTCTTTATCACCAAAGGGGGAAAGTCTGATCCTATCATTGTAAGACCTGCTTTCATATCCAAACTGGGCTGTGTTCCTAAACCTTATATTCTTTCTCTACAGAGGGCACTACTTATATCTGTACGGGATGCAGCATATCTGTGATGATATAAAAAGAGGTAATGCTTGAGAATATACCCTGTCAGTGTTGGTACTGCCTTTTTGGTTGAAAACTAAGAAGTTGCCGGGCTCAACAGGAGGGAAAAGAACCTCAAATTGCACACAGGAAGATAGTACCTTCAATTCTTTTTTTTTTCCTCTGCAGCTAGTCATATTGCAAAAAAAAAAAAAAAAAAAAAAATTGAACTAAAATCTGGGTTTCTCCAAGAAGAGATAGAATCATGATTGGATTTTAGATGAAGAACGTGACACTATTGAGAATATTCTAAGTTTGATCTGATCAAACTGTGTGGATAAAAATGATAACTTTTTGACAGGCAATATTATCCATTTTGGGTTCCTGGAGTTCTTTACAATAATTTCTTTAGGAACATATTTTCACTTCTTTTTCAAACTGAGGGCAGAATGGATCACATTTTCATTAGTGATGTTTGGAGCTGAGTGGATATGTACTCTACACTGGCATGGATTTCCAGGCCTCAAATAGGCTCTGACATTTTTATACCTCTCTCCTTCAGCTCTTTTCCTTCCAACAGGACTCTTTTCTAAAGAGAGATCCTTCCCTTCCACACCTTCATTTCTTTTCTCATCCCCTTCTAACGCTTTCCCTGTAAACCCACATCACTGGAATGTTTTGAACAAGTCTCAAAACTAGGCATATTCAAAACAAAATCCACCATGGCTCTCTTCTGCTATAAATTGCGAGTATAATTCCAAAATTTGTATCATAAAATCTAATCTCCAGTTTAATGGTATTTGGAAGCAGGGCCTTTGGGAAGTAACTGGATGGATTCCTCATGAATGAAATAAAGAAGCCCCAGAGAGATCATTTTTTCCTTCCCATCATAGGAAAACACAGTGAAAAGGTATCATTTATGAACCAGGGAGTGGGCTCTTGATAGACAATCTATAGGCACCTTTATTTTGGACTTTCCAGTCTCTGGAACTGTGAGAAATAAATTTCTTCTGTTTCAGCCATCCAGCAAAGAGATAAAGACAGTCTGTTGAGTTTGTTTTTCTATAATAATGATGCATCTGAGATTGAGTGATTTATAAAGAAAAGAGACTGTACCTTTTTTTTTCCCCTAAGAAAAGCATGGTGCTGCATTTGGTTGGCATTTTTTGAGGGCCTCATGCTGCATCACAACATGGTGGAGAAGGAGAAGGAAAGTAGTACTATGCAAAGAGGCTCAAACATAAGGTATAGCAGTATTTCATAACAAACTGCCTTCACAGTAACTAACCCAGTCCCATAAGACCTAAGCCACTCTCTGGGGATGAGAAGGGCATTGATCCCTTCTGATGGTGGTGTTCCCTATCTAATTACCTTTTAGCAGCCTTGTCTCCTCTCAACATCACATGGTGAATCAAATTTCAAGAAGAGTTTTGGTGAGGACCAACTATATGCAAGCCGTAGCAACCTCCGTTTTTGTGTTTCTCCCAGTCTTACTTATCTCAGACAGTAATGTGACACTCCCCCAACTCTATTAATTACTATGTCTATTTATTTACTATTAAATATTTTTTAATACAATTTGCTATCATACCACTGTCATCATTCTAATCCCGGGTACTGTTATTTGTCATGTAGACTCTAAGATTATTCCATAAACCTCCTGTCTGGTCTCTTTGCTTTCTAGAACTGGAATGCTCTCTCCAAAACATATGGTCAAGTTACACCTGTATTGTATTCTTTCAGTGACTCTATTGCCCTCTAGAAACAGAATTTGAAAGTCCATCTACAGTCAAGATTGGGTCACATCTCTTGGTCTTCTTCATGTTCTTGAACTAACTACCCTGTTTAAGTGGTTTCAAGAAGTCACTTGCTTTCTTTCAGTTCTGGGTATTTGCACATTGTTTCTTCTGTCTGAAACACTTTGCCTGGCTCTTTTCACCTGGGTAACATCTACTTAATCTTTACATTTTAGATTAATTGTTAGATACCTAAGTAGGTCTTGCCTGATGCTCTAAAATAGATTGTTCTTCCTCCTTCCATGTTATTGAAGTTCTATGTAGTTCACAATCACCATATTTTATCATCATTGCAAATTATTTTTTTCACTAGTTCTTTTAGAGAAGGGAGTTCTGTATGTTTTGTCCATGTCTGTATTCATAATTTTGAGCTACATGTTAGTGTTTAATGGGCACTTATTGAATGAATGGATGGATTCTTTACTAGTTCAGCGGGCTGAAATCCTCACTTTTCAAAATCCGCATTGAAAATTTATTTTACAAATACTTTCTACAATTCTGCACTCTTATGAGAGATGTATTTAGAAATCTTAAGCATATTCTTGATATCACTGATATTAGACTCCACTCTTCCTGATTTGAGCTATAATTATTGTCATCTCCTTTAGCCTCCGAAGAGCAAGATTCTATTTGATTTACTTTCCTATATCCCCCCAGTGCCTATCTCACAGCCTTGTATATAAGGTATTTTAAGAAATATAGGATTATTTAAATCAACCTAAAGAACTCATCAAGTAGGTCTAATTAATACACTTCAAATATTTTACAGAAAGTAAACACTTTAAAACAATCACTTTTTAGCTAGAATTAAGATGATATATCTAGAGCAATTCTGGTTTGGGCATTTTCATACTATCTTAGATAATACAAAAAAGAGATATTTACACTTTGAAAATATACTTTCTAGTGTACAATAATTTCCCAACTCTTAAACATAATGATAAGAATCAATAAGTACTGTTTATATTTTTTGCAATATGCAGGTTTATTTTAAAGTTTGCCATTGCTTGTCATTTTTTAAAATCTGACTATGCCTGTGGACCTCTGTATATACATCAAATAACATAGAATATTTTATTAACTATACTAATGTATAACTGTAAGGCAGTAAAAATTCTAACATCCTTATGTTTTTAAGAAACTGTGATTCTACAAGTAGCAATAAATGTTGGCAAAAATGTGGGGGGAAAGGTACATATATTTTTGGTAGGGTTGAAAATTGGTGCACTCTGGAAAGCAGAATGGAAAATCCTTAGAATACTTAGAACAGAACCACCATTTGACCCAGCTATCACACTCCTTGGTCTATACCCAAAGGTATAAAATCAGCATAATACTATAGTGGCACTGCTACATCAATGTTTATAGCAGCTCGATTCACAATAGAATAAAACCATAGAGCCAGCCTCACTGACCTTCAACAGATTACTGGACAAAGAAAATGTGGTATATATATATACATAATGGAATATTATTCAGCATTAAAAGAGAATAAAATCATGGAATTTGCTAGTAAATGGATAGAACTGGAGACTATCATGCTAAGTGAAATAAGCGAATCCCAAAAAATCAAAGGCTGAATGTTCTCTCTGATATGTGGATGATAACTCACAATAAGGGGGGCTGGGTGTAGGGAAGAATAGAAGTAATTTAGATTAGAAAAAGGAGAATGGAGGGAAGGGAGGGGGAATGTACATAGGAAAGATAGTAGAATGAATTGGACATTACTTTCCTATGTTCATAATGAATACATTACCAATGTAATTCCACATCATGTACAAGCACAAGAATGGGAATACACCATATATGTATAATATGTCAAAATACATTCCACTGTCATGTATGACTAAAAAGAACAATAAAAAAATTAAAGAAACTATAATTCTATATACTGATTTATCTGAACAGAAAGCTACCTTGAAATTTGCAATGTTAGCCAAATCGAGAGACATGAGTTCAATGCTTAAATTCAACATTTTACCCTATTCATCTTAGCTAACTCCATACACTTGAATTTTTTACCCTGTGTAGATTTCTTTCTGGATTTATAGATTCAGTGGTATATAGATAAAGTCTATTGACCAAAGAACCCAGCCTCTCTGAACCTTAGTTTTCTCACCCATAAAACAGAGTTAAAATGAGATTTGTGAGTTGCTCTGTCAGAGAGGTGATCAATAGAAGACCTTTAGCATGGGTTTATACCTATATGGGAATTAAAACATATAGCTGTTTAAGAATTAAAATAGGGGCTTGTGAAGTTATAAAATACTGGGCTTGAGTGTACTAGTGCTTGAGGGACCAGTAATTCTGTAAGTTATCAAGCTTTTAAACTTTTTTTTTCATTTAAAAAATCATTGTCCTCTCAATCACATATGCGGATTTTTTTTTCCTGATTTAGTTGATAGCTCTGCTTATAGTAAGCATCTAGTACTTGCTGGGCAAGAAAAAAGTTCAGTTTCAGTATTCACAGAGAGTCAGTGCAGATGACTCATCTCCCATTCTGCTGAGGGCCTGACTGCAAAGATATCAGAAAGCCTAAATCTCCCCAAAGGGACTACATTGCTTCCATGTTCTTTTACCTCTTATTTTTTCAAAAAGCAGCATTTGGGGTAATAGCTACTCTGTCTCATAACTGTGAAACAACACATATTGAAAATATTTTTAATCTACAGAGTCCTGGCCAGGGGACCCTCTTCCAGGTATACAACATGGGGAGTGGTTCCTATGCCTTCAAAAAGGGACCTTAGGGAATGATGCTGCCCGTGACCAGTGCTGGAGGGAAACTTTGCCCAAATGCCTGCTTTGGATATGATATGTATGCCTAGGTCAGTATGTGGAAATCAGTACTGTTGGCCAGTGTATTGGCATGCTGAGATTGCCCATAAAAAATATTTGGGACCCTTAGACAATAACAGGGGGTGAGATCCATGGAGGGGGACAAGTTGGACTCTAGGCATCTAATCAGTGTTCTGGAGGCTTCAGAATTTGTGATGTTCAGGATCAAATGGGCACATTTTTTTTTTATTTTTTGCACATAGCACTATATAAAATGACTCCCAAGCGTGAATAGAATGTGTTACAGAAGTCATATTGTGACTTACAAATGTAGCATAGTATTGTGATCCACTTAATAGTGACACTGAGTTGGTAATAGTTCTGCTGTGCTGTGATAGCCTGATCCTGTACCTATCTATGTCCTTCCCTCCTTAGGGCATAACTGCTATGATGGGCAAACAGGAAATATGGAATCAATTGGGTGAAGAATGAAACCATTTTTTATTTTTTGTGTGTTATTCTTTTAGCTCATATCTTTGTTTCTAAGAGCCCACAAAACTTTGTTGGTTCTGAATTTTTTGGCTATTCTTAAGGGTTTAACTTCTACATGGTTTTAATTAGTTTCAGTTGACTCTAGCTGTGAGGGAACATTTTGACCCATTTCTATTTCAGTGGTCAACTGAAAGGAGGATCTGGGAAATCCAATATTGTGAAGTCAAATTTATGTTTTTCCTGTACCTATTTCCACTTACATATATTTGCATTCATTACCCTGTATAATTATCACAGCAACCCTGCCTCATAGGTATTTCTATATTTATTTCACAAGTACTTGAGCTGAGAATCTCTGAAAGGGGTGCTAACTTGTTCATGATTGTACTCATGCTAAGGAACAGACCCGAGATGTATACACAGTCCCTTTAACTGAGTTCAGGGCTCTTTCAGAAACACAGCTGCCTTCTGGTTTATTTCAATTGTTCATCATGCATTCACATCAGCCAGAGTGAAACTGTCCATCTGCCCTTTACTTAGGCTGTCAGTCTCCCAGGGCATGACCTTGGCCACAAAGAAAGAGAAAGGAGAAATATTGCCAGCTACTGACCCCCCATTGACCTGATATTCTAGAGAGAAAAGTCAGAGGCAAAACATTTAGTGTAGTTGGCTGTCAGCTGCCTGGAAAAGGAAATTTAGGGGCCAGGATCTGACACAAATAAGAGAATCAGCAAGTTTGTACAAGTTCAGCAGGGGTGTTGAGGCTGTAGGCATGTGACATTCTGTGACAGAGAGAGTGTCACTCAATTTCTCTGAGGAGCTTATAAGAGATTAGAGACTTGTCAGAAAATGGGAATGTTTTAAGTCAAATAAAAGGACTCAGAAAATAGATGGACATGTATAATTAAAAGAAACAAAGATACTTTGAAATCAATTTAATGAGAATTGGGCCACATTTTGAAAGGATGGCTGTGTCCTCAAGTTCGATAATAAGAATGGTAAAATGGGTCTTCTGCTTCAGAGTCATTTGAGTTGTTATTCTTTTGAGTAGGCTATTAAATGAATTTAGGCACAAAAACAAAATGATATTTTATTTCCTTTTAGTCTACTTCATTTGAAACAATTTCATGTATCATGAAAAGGAGAGATAGTATCTTTTAAACAGTTTGGGAATTTATAGAAAATTTTCATTATTGTCAACTAATAGATCTAAGTTCTATTCGCAAACTCGGCAGAAACATCCAGAAGCCTTGTACTGCCAAGCTTTGTGGATGATAAAATGAAATATATGATTCAATTCCCTGCCGTTAGACATTTTACAGTCTTTTGACATACATGTTAAAATAAGGAAAAAAGTAATGCCTATTGGAATTTGAGCATTTCACGAGCCTATTTACAGTGGTCACACTGAAGAAGTGTCTGGGCACTGAGGCAGAGAATAAGTTATCATGGAGGGAAGGTTTCCAGTGGAATCTTGAAGAAAAGATAAGACTCCATCTTATCTTTGTCTCCACAAAGAGAAAGAAATAATTTCCAGGTGGGAAGGTATAGGATCAGTGAAGAGAATGGCATAAAATAGGCAGTAGATCAGTTTGACTGAAATTTAAGATTGATCCGGCCATGGGTAGCATAGGATAAGCTTATATAAGAGGGAAACAGTAAGTACTCATGTACTTGTTGAACAAATGTGTGCATTTTACACATACTTTTTACTACTTATAGTGATCCTGGAAAATTTATCAAGTTCTCCATTTCTTTGATTCCTCATTTTAAAATGAGAATCACAATATGATTAACCTCATAGAGCTAACGTGATTATGAATTCGTGGAAAGTACTCAGTACAATGCTCTCCTACAAGATAAGCACTCAACAAATGTCTTGTTGCCTATTATAATTATGGCCCCATCATACTGCTTGATACTTGCTTAGTTTTTTTTTTTTGTTGTTGTTAAATTAATCAAAAAATGTAAGCAAAGGCAGGGGAATGAAAGGCACATTTTAGGCATAATGAATAGCATAGTCTAGTGTGTTAAGAGGGCTTAAAGGGGAGCAAAGGTGGTGGGGAGACTTTAGAGGTTTGATTTAGAAGGCCCAGGCCTTGGATTGTCATTGAAGATTGCTAACAAGGATATGACATCAATGAAGAAGAATTAACCAAAGGAAATGTAAAATAAAAAATCTAATGGCATCTCAGAAGCAGCATTGTCGCTTGCGAATGTGCAAAGAGCAGAGAATGATTTTGTTGCAGAATAGTTTTGATTTTAAATTATCTTAAATCTCTGCTTGGTCCCCATACTTTTAGAGGCCAGCTGCATTCCATCTATCTCAGGAGGAATAATACAGGCATCTGAACTTTCCTTCAACAATGAAGTTTTATTGGAGCCTGAGGCAGGAGGATCCTGAGTTCAAAGCCAGCCTCAGCAAAAGTGAGGCACTAAGCAATTCAGTGAGATCCTGTCTCTAAATAAAATACAAAATAGGGCTGGGGATGTGGCTCAGTGCCCAAGTGCCCCTGAGTTTAATCCCCAGTACCCACTCCATACCCCCCCAAAATAATGAGGCTTTATTATTCCTTACCCATGCCTGCTCCCCACAATGAGTTATTCTCAAATCCCTTATTCTGTTTTATGACAACCTCAATTACACAGACTTCAATGATTATTTGTATCAGTCTCCACTCCTGAATAAAGAAATTCCTTTAGTGGATGTCACAACTTTCCTGTGCTCTTCTCTGTCTCATACTGCTGCATAGTGTATTTATTCAGGAGCATCCTTGTTCCATATGATCATCTTTTTACTGAGATCCCTCTTCCAGACCCAACAGGACGGAGGTATTTGTTACCTTTCTGTCAGTTTGCCCAACTTTCAGCCTTTGAGATTTTGTATAAAATGGGATAAAATTTTGTAATTCATTCATCCATTTATTTGCTAATTTAAACTAACATTTATTAAGCAAATACTGAGTTAGATACATATGCTAGCTATTGGAGATATAAAGGGAAACAAAAATTAGACAACTTTTCTGCCATTGGTAAACTCACAGTCTTCATGAGATCATAGACATCAGCTGAATACATAGCAGTGAATGTAAAGTGCAACTATGATAAGTATTTATTATACATTGTAATGTTCTTTTTGTAATTGGGCTATTTCCAGTCAAATGCCTGTGAAATTATAACTTCCTTGAACACTAAAATTGATCTTTGTGTAATTTTAAAAGGCATATATTTTGAGTTTGAAGGGAAATGTCCATGATAAATGATTGTATTCATTAAAGTATATTTATTTGCTATTTACTACATTCCAGGCTGTATAGAAGCATTAAGATATAGAATGAGAAGAGAAAAGAACATAAAAGAGAATCTTGGAGACTGAAAATGCTTGAAGAATATCTGGAATAGGCAGAGAACTACATTGGCATTGGAAATGACAAAGGAGAATTTGGAAATGAAGAGATTGTATTAAATACTGTGGAATAAGGAAGGAGGACACAAACTGAAAAGCATCAGCAACATGAGCAACATGAAGTTCTTTGGTAAAAAAAATTGAGTCTTAACCAGTGAAGTATAGTTGTTCCTTCATATGCACAGGTTCTGCATCCACAGATTCTATTAAGGGCAGGTGGAAAATATTTGGGGAAAAATTCACCTGTACTGAACACATGAGGACTTTTTCTTGTCATTTGGTCCCTAAGCAATACAGTCTAAGGACAATTTAAATAGCATTTATATATAGTATTTGGTACTATAAGTAGCCTAAAGATGACTTACATTATACAGAATGTACATAGGCTATGCTCAAATACTATACTGTTTTATATTCAGGACTTGAGCATCTGAGGATTTTGGTATTTACTCAGTATTCTGGAACCAGTCTCCTGTGGATACTGAAGGATGACTACATTAACCAAATGGAATGCTTTTGTATTATCAGATAAAATAGTGTATTGGTGACTATTAGATGATCAGTTCTTACTGGGTAAGGAGTGGCAAGTAATGAAACATCAATACCAAACTTAGAGCAGAATTATGTTTTATACTATTTTTTTCCAACATTGTTCATAATGATCCACATGTTTCTTCCTTGCTAATATTCCTGTGTTCTGCATGGCCAGTGGTTCCCTAGGAAAGTGGTTGGCCTACATATTGAGGAAATAATGAGCAAGTAGTGAATGTACCACTTTTAAAAGAACCAAGATGAGCAGGAGAGCACTGAACATTAGTAAATCAATGAAAGCTTACATATTTACTGTCATATTCTTTCTCCAGAATCATCATTATTTTTCCAAATATGATTTAGGATCTTGACCTATTTGTCTCCATGCTTTTCAGGCCAATGTGTAAATGACAGAATAATCCAAAACCAGTCCCAAATCTATTTTCCCAATTTTATCCAACTCACCACCAGGGTTTCAAATACATGTATAAATAATTCCTAGATTTTTTTCTCATGTAGTTATTCTTCTATTTGACATCTCCTCTGGATTGTTCAATTGCTCTACACTAGCAACTTCTCCTTTCTAAAAATGAATATAATTACACCATGTTCTTGCTTATAACTCATTTTTTGGGTGGATACTGGGGATTGAACTCAGGGGCACTTGACCACTGAGCCACATCCCCAGTCTGATTTTGAATTTTATTTAGAGACAGAATCTCACTGAGTTGCTTAGGGCCTCGTTTTAGCTGAGGCTGGCTCTGAACTCATGATCCTCCTGCCTCAGTTTCCCAAGCCGCTGGGATTACAAGAATTTGCTACTGCAACCAGCGCTTTCTTGTAATTCTTAATGACCACTATAAATTCAAGATATCCAGCCAAAACTAGGCCTTCAAGTTGTTCCTGTTATCTTTCTATTTAAGAGAAAATAAAACTTTTAGGGTGGAGGCTGCCTTCACTGTCTCCTACCAACCCACCAAGTTGTGGCATTTGTATCCATCCTCTTTCCTCTTTCTTCCTTTCTTCTCCCTACAAAGGAAGACTTGTCCTTCTTAATCTCTCCCTTTCTCTCTCTCTCTCTGTATTGTATCTCATCAATTAGCATTTTCAGAAGAAATCAGTATTTATCAGACAGTGTTAAATTTGAAGTGCAATTATCCAGTCCAGAGGGAATGTCAAAAAGGAAGAATAATTACACAAGGAAAACATCGAGGAATTATTTATACATGTGTTTGAAGCCATGGTGGATTGGATGAATTTGGGTGGAAAACAGAAGTTCTTGGACTGGTTTGGGGTTATTCTGTCATTTCAAGCTTTTAAAAGAGGATAAAATATACCAGGCCTGAGAAGGATCAGCCGGTAAAATCAGGAGTGTGGTATTATACAGTTCAAGCAAAGAGAATATTAGAGCATATCAAAACTCCCCTAAGTGTTCAAGATAAGAACAAAGATGAAATTTTACATCGATTTTTATACTTGAAGGTGTCATAATAAAGTGGTTTCGCAGGAGTGGTGGGGAGAATTGGAGTCAAGGAGTGAACGTTAGCAGACGTGGAAGCAATGGTTAGCCTCCTTTGAGAAGTTTTGTTGTGCAAGGGAACAAATAAGACAATAGAGACATGGGGAGAGTCAAATATTTTTTTTTTCCATACTTGGGAGATCTTAGAACACTTTACTGATAAATGGAGAGGTGGGGGGAGTTCATGCAGCAATCTTCTGTTTTCTTCCTAATCTATCTTTAATCTCTTTTTCTTTTCTGGAAACTTTCCAATGATTCGTCCCTCTTTTCTGTGAAAAGAAGATAGCAAACTTCTCAAAAGAATAGTTTCTACTGCAGTCTCCATCTTTTCACTGACGTATTTACTTGCTCAATCTGCCATCCAGTTTCAGCTCCTGAAGCAGTGCTGGAATTAATTGCTAAATCTAATAAAAACTTACTTAAAATATTGATATTGGGAACTTTCTCCCTCAAGAAAACCCTCTTTGCCTTTGTTTCCTTGTTACCCTACCTCTTTGATTCTCTTGTTCAGCCTTCTTTGTCTGGTTTCTTCTTTAAATCTGGAACTCTTTAGACTCTGCATTCTTACTTTATATGTTCTCCCTGGGCAGACCATGGCTGTGAGGACCACCCATCAGCTGGAGGATACTAATCTATATATAGTATTTTGAGCCAAGATTTTTCCTATTATCGTAATCTATCAAGCTTCTATAACAGAATATCACAAACTTGTTGGCTATAAACAACAAATTTATTCCTCACATTTCTGAAAGCTGAAAAGTCCAAGATGAAGATGTTGACAGATTTGGTGTCTGATGACGGCCCTCTTCCTGGTTCACGAGTGATGTCTTCTCTCTGTTTTCACATGGTCAAGGTGAAAAAGAGCTCTCTGAGGTCTCTTTTATAAGGGCATTCTTTCCATTCATGAGGGCTTCCCCCTCAAGACCAAATTGCTTTCCAAAGATCCCGCATCCTAGTACTATCACATGGGGATTAGGTTTTTAACATATAAATTATGGGGGACACAAACACTGAGTCTCTAGCATATACACATTATATTCACTTACTACTTGGTGTCTCAATTTCCCACAAGTACTTCAAACTTACTACATCTAGGAAAGCTCATCTTTCCCTTTATTCTGTAATTTCTCCTATATTTATTATTTCAGAGAATGACACTACACCCAAAATAGTTTTTCTAATCCAAAATCAATGCACTTTCATTGGCTCTATTCTCTATCCTACACATCCAAGCAGTCACAAAGTCTTACAGAGTTACTTCCTACATATTTTTTGAATATGTCTATTCCTTTCTACTCTGAAGTAAAAGGAAGAAGAGACAAGGGTGATGACTTACTTTTCTCAGGTATTCCATTTTCTTCAGGAATATTAAATTACTGTGTAAGTATTGACTGGGCAATTTCCATCTACATTGTCTTCCAATTTGAAGAAAGATAACAGTACAAAAATAAGAGAGTAGACTTTTATACCTAGACTGAAGTATATTTGGGGGTGAGTGATATAGTACAGCTTAATTTTAAATGTATTAGTGGGCACATTCCTATAATCCCAGTGACTCAGGAGACTAAGGCAAGAGGATCACAAGTTCAAGGCCAGCATCAGCAACTTTGTGAGGCACTAAGCAATTTAGAGAGATCCTGTCTCAAAATCAATAAATAAGACTGGGGATATCTCTAAGTGTCTGTGTCCCTGGATTATCCTTAAAACAACAACAACAAAAAGTTTCAGTGGAACCAAAGAAAATTTAAAACATGATATAGCTTATTTGTATTTGGATAATAAGGATGTTACTGTGTAAAGAATAAGATGCTGGTGGAATAAGGATTTAGGAAAAATATGGGAGGAATAGAAGTTATTTTAGCACATAAGCAAGAGAGTGAGAGCCTGAGTTAGGGGCTAGGCAAGAGGATCTTTGAATGTATACAAAAGAAACTTCCTCCTGTTTTATATACATATACTTACTAAGTGATATAGAGCCTTTGACATCTACCTTTCATTTATGATAATCTATCTCCTTTTTATTAGTTTCCTAAGAAATATGCAGATCATAAATAACTTTCCTATCTGTTCAGCTAGATTCCTTCCCTGTCCCCACCATTATAACCTCAGGGTAACTGTAGAGTGAACATATTTTAATTTTCTCAAGAAAGCCAGAAAACATAATTTGAAAATCATAGCCAGTGCAGACTTTCAATACTGCTTCAAAGATATCTCAAGTAAATTATCAGAAAACATAAATATGCTTTCTTCTGAAGTGAAACTAAAATGTAGAATTTTACAAGTATTGTGTTCCTCCCAGTTGTTAGGATAAAAAGCCCTTCTCATTATCAAAAAGAATTTATCTTCAAAAAGTACAGACTTTTTTTTTTTAAGCTGAGTTCTTACGTACCACTGAGGACAATCGTGCCCAGTTGTTTAAAGATTTAAAATAAATCTTGAGAAAAAAGGCACAATGGGATGGAAATTACTCCAACATACAATAATACAAGAACTACAGACTCTAAGTATTGAAGGGAACTGTAAGAGTCTGAAAGGTGGGGGGAGTATTCAACCTCGCTGAATTTAGAGCATGGGTTATATGCAGAAATAACACTATATGGAGACATTCAGCAGAGTTAAATTACTTAACAAGCTCAAAATTATATATATATATATATATATATATATATATATATATATATATATATATATATTCAAACTGAGCACACCATGGAACCAGAGAATGTGATCTTGTCAGTTACTACTGAGGCCCTATTAAACAGTCAGGAGTTCAAATATGAATATTTACAGAGGAGTATAATTCCTCTGTAAATTCAGGTTAATTCAGAATAGTTGGGGGTTGGCCCACATTAGGTTTTAGTACACAGGAAATTGTCCTTCCCCACCTCCCTGGAGTACATGAGTTCAAGGAGGCTATGGGCTATATATGTGAGCAGGACAGAAGGTTTAGGCAGTATAATCTTGAGAAACTGATACTAGAAAAAAGTGGGCTAGACCTTGGATGATGACTCAGAAGCAGAAATGACAGTTGAAAATGTCAGAGCTTAGTTTACATAAAGAGATCTGGCCATGTAAATAACAAGAAACTAATAGTATAGTACATTTATATATTACTTTATTCTTTTCAATAAATTGTATTATTAGATTTTACTTGTATATATAAATTGTATAAATCATTGGCTTTAAACCAGGAACAGTCATCCCTGGACAGACATATTCAATTGTTGCATGAACAAATCAGGTATAAACAAAAGCACAATTAAGGCACCTAATTTTGATTTTTTCACTTTGAATACATTAGACTGATCAGTGGCTGTTTTCTATATGGGACATGATCCACTCAGGAAGAAAAATAAATGCCGCGCATTTCAAACAGGGGGACTTACTTTAGGGAATTAGTACAAAGGCCTTGGAAGACTTGGGAGAGAAAAAAGGGAGCACTGGGGTATTGCAGAGACAATCAGTGAAGGAAGCAGCTACCGCTCCCAGAAGGAAGGGGAAAGGGGACATGAGGTGAAGCTATCAGAACCTAGGTACTCAGCTCTCTGAGGAAGGGGCAACTCTGGCTGTTGCTAGACCTCTGGGGGTGACCTTGGGCTGGTTCTGGGAATGCCTGAGGAAATCTGAAGGCTGGAACAATAGGAACAGAAAAATCCAAGAAGGATGTCCTTTCTCTCTACTTGCTCCATTCAATTCCCCTTGCCCTTCAAAAAAGATTACCTTCTTTTCTACTGATCAACAGATAACTCTCCTTCTCAAATTGTTTCCCTGCAAATGTCTACTTCTCTTGATTTTCCAATATTCCTTGGCCAACAAGGTCTGATGCTGCCCCTCTGGACCCAGCCTCACCTGCTGCAGCCCACTCCTGTGACTTAAATATAGCTGCTTTCTAGCAGTTCCATAGCTCTGATTCAAAGAGGCACACATCTAAACATATGAGCTTAATACAAATGGAGATTATTTCACCCTTCAGAATCTCCAAATCATTTTGTATTGTTATTTCTGGGCTTTCCAAATGCCATCCTGCCTTGACTAACTAAACCAAAGCATTTCCTTCATAAGAATGACTGCTTTGTTGAACTAAGCCTAAGTTCTGTCAATTGTCCAGCTTCATGCTAGCAGAGACGGACAGGCAGGATAGATAACATGCACAGAGAATCTTCAGTCCCCTAGTATGTAAGTTCATCCCATACCGAGTACTTCTGGAAATTGTATCAAGTTAGTTAATCCTTGGCAAAATGGTCCATTGGCCTTAATGCATAAATTGATTACCTGAATATAATAAGTAAGGATCTAATACTTTCAGGATTTCTTTGTGCTAATCTCTGAAAAGAATTACTTTCCTAAGCCTGTCTGATCCTCAAAATTAAAACCAATGATTTTAAATATTGACCCAGCATCAGAATCATACCTGAAGTTTATTAAAAATATGGTGCACCGTCTTCATTCCAGACTTATTAAAGAGATTATGTGAATTTTTGGGCCCCGGGATAAATGCTCTATAGATTGTTTTGATGTATAGTCAGCATTGAGACTTGCAGCTTTCTTTCCCCTGGGACATTGTAAGCTTTACTTAACCAGTATTGGCTGCTTTGTATTGTTGGCTTCAAAACACTGGTTCAACAAATGTTAGTCTGAGAGTCTTAACACCGTTTAGCCAATTTTAAGTACTAAAGACCGTTTTACCTTATTGGTGTTTTTCCTTGTGGCGCTGCTGTTTGCTTTCACTCTCAAATGGCTGAGAGTGGTTCCATCATGCTGTAGTGTTTGTTCTGCTTGGTTCCCTTGAGTGTGAGAGCTTTTCTCTGGAGGATAGGATGGATGGTAGTGTATTTAAAGAGAATGAGGAAAAATATGTAGCACTAAGACCAGGAAACAAATAGATCTATGAAAGGACTGGGTTCTGGAGGAAGAGCAGTTGGGATTCTGGTATCAAGGCCCTGCTAGCCATCACTGGCTACCCACTGTGGGGACATTCTCACCAGATGCAGTCAGAATGGTACATTCTAGTCAGGTTATATAGAGATGGTTTAAAATAAGGAAATCACTATATACAATATACTACTATATTGATAGGTGAAACTGTTCTTGTAAGATTTTAATAGATGCCAACGAACATTTGCTAAAAGACATTTACTAAATTTAAAAAAAATCTGAGACTAATAAAAGAGTCTGGTGAAACATGGACTTTCATTCATTGTTCAAGGGGTTCAACAACTTTGGGAAATAATTGAATACACAGATTTTGTGAGAAACATTTTAAACCTTGACACACTACTCTATATTCTATCATTATCTCCTAAAGAAAAAAAAAGTCTCCAAAATGAGGATAAATGCTTTAAGAACAGAGATGTAAGTTTGAGAAGTACTTATTATAATAAAGAGAAATTGGAAGCAACTAGAATGGCATCCAAAGTATTTGAATGTGAATGATTTAAGGCGGAATAATTCTTTTCCTTCATAAATCTAGTTAAGTAAGTATGAATTATACTCATGTACTTGTGAATTAGTACATTATATATAAGTGTATCCATGTAAGAGAAATTTAAAAAGAATGAATTAAAAATGTTGCCAGTAGTATTGTCTTTTAATTAGATCACTGTGGTTGATGTAGCTTTTATTTTTACAAGTATTATTTTAACTTTTTTTTCAGAAATTCTTTGATCTGATATTAGGAACACTATTTTTGATATTTTGTTAAAAGACTGAGATAAAAATTTTCACACAGTAAAATTCATCCTTTTTTAAGAATGTCATTTAATGATTTTGACAAATGTATACAGTTCTGTAACCACTAACATGATCAAGGCGTAGACTAATTCTTTACCCTCAGAAAGGTCCCCTATGCCCCTTTATAGTCAATCCCTGCCCTCCATCCCAGCCCCTGGCAATCACTTATCCAATTTATATCTTTATACTTTTTCCTTTTTCTGGAGTCATATAATTTATATTATTTTTGCATTTGGCTCCTTTTACTTTGCATAATATTTTTAAGATTTATCCATGTGTTTAATGTATTTATATTTTTTAATTACTTTTTATTTATGAGTAGCATTCCTTACATAGATATACAAAATTTTCTTTATTCATTCACCAGTTGAGGAACATTTCTGTTATTTTCAATTTTGGACTCTTATGAATAAAGCTGTTGTAAACATGTACATATAGATTCTGTGGGAACTCAAGGTTTAGATGCTCATGGGTAAATCCCCTAGGAGTGGTATTTCTGCCTTATGTGGTATGTGCGTATTTTCCAAAGTAGGCATATCATTATGTAACCCACCAGTGATGAATGAGAGGTTCAGTCCTCCTCACCCTCAATAGCACTTTATATATCAATTTTAATTTTTTTATTCTTATAGGTTGTGTATTGTGAGCTGAATTGTACACTCTAATACTTATGTTACAATCCTAGCCCCTAGTACCTTATGACTTTATAAGGAGTCTGACCTTATTTGGAGATAGGGCCTTTATAGAAGTAATTAAGTTAAAATGAGGTTGTTGGGGTGTAAGGGACTGGCGAACGACGGAGGAAGAGACCACCAAGAGACTGACTCATGCAACAGCAAAAGGGGGTTTATTGAGGATCCAGCGTGCTGGGGCTCCGTGCTCACTCAAGAAGGGAGAGCAGCCCAGAGCCCCGAGCAGGGGTTGAGCAGTGCTTAAGTACACTTTTTGGGGAGGGCAGGAGCTTTTCATACATCAGAGCAAATCATCATGAGGCACGGGAAAATCAAACAACAACTCTCAAACATGATTAGCACATTCATTGGCGGGAACAGGTCGGGCGGGAGTGATAGGTCAGTCCTAAGGAGGGGGATACACTCAAACTGATTGGTTTGGGCCCTGAGGTGCCTACGTGCTGAGCTGCACAGGGTCCAGGTTGTTAAGCAACTAAGTGGTCAGGGGGAGGATTTCGACACATATCTAATGGGCAGTTCCGGGAATTGTCTTAACTTCCACAGGAATTTCAGGTTCTGAATGCAGTTTAGAAACTTTACAATACCTAGTCCTTTACATTTTAACTTCAGTTTCTTTTATCCTTTCAGGGGTAGGCTCTAATGCAGTATGACTAGTGAGAAAATTAAGACATAAACAGTTATGGAGGAAAGACATTGCAAATACACAAGGAGAAAATAGCTATTAAAAAAAAAAAAAAACAAGGAAAGAAACCTCAGAAGGAAGCCAGACCTACCAACACGTTGGAATTCCAACTTCTTGGTTGTGAGAAAATAAATTTCTGTTAGTTAAACCAGCAGTCTGTGGTGCCTTTTAATGGCAGCCTGGATAAGCTAATGTAGTATGTAGAAGTATCTTCTTGCAATTTTTATTTAAATATTCTTAATTGTTAATTAAAGGTATACAAATAGGAAAAGAAAAAGTCAAATTATCTCTGTTTGCTAATGATATGATCCTACAGATTAAAAAAAAAAATCCAAACCTACCACAAGGCTTCTAGATCTGATGAACACAAATTTAGCAAAGTAGTGGGATACAAGATCAACATATAAAAATCAATAGCTTTCCTAAACTCCAAGAATGAGATTTCTGAGAAGGCAATCAGGAAAACAATTTCATTCATAATAGCTTAAAAAATACTTGGGAATAAATTTAACCATGGAGGTGAAAGACCTCTGTAATAAAAATTATAGAGCATTAAAGAAGAGATTGAAGAAGGCCTCAGAAGGTGGAAAGAACTCCCATGTTCTTAGGATAAGCAGAATTAATATTGTCAAAAAGGCCACACTATCAAAAATGTTCTACAGATTCAATGCAATTCCCATCAAAATATGAATGGTCTTCTTCACAGAACTAGGAAAAAAGAGTCCTAAATTCATATGGAAGAATACAAGACGCAGAACAGCCCAAACAATCCTGAGCCATAAGAGTGATGGAAGAGGCATCACAATACCTGATTTCAAATTATACTACAAAGCTATAGCAACAAAAACAGCATGGTATTGTCATCAAGTAGACATAATGACTAGTGGATAGAATAGAAGACACAGAGACAAACCTGTACACCTACAGTCAGCTGATCCTTGACAGAGGTGTCCAAAACATACATTGGAAAAAAAAAAAAACAGGTTTTTTTTTTTTTAATGAAGGTGCCAGGAAAACTGAATATCTATATTTAGAAGAATGAAATTAGATCCTTCTGTCTCACTGAGCACAAAAGTTAACTCAAAGTGCATCAAAGACCTAGAAAATAGACCAAAAATACTGCTTATAGAAGTGTTTCTGGTCTAACACTGCTAGAAGGAAACACAGGGTCAATACTCTAACACACCAGCACAGGCATAGACTTCCTTAATAAGATTCCTAAAGCTCTGGAAATAAAACCAGTAATCAATAAGTGAGATGGCCCAAAGTAAAAATTTCACACAAAGGAAACAAGGGCATGAAGAAAAAGCCTACAGAATGGGAGATCTTTGCTCAGCTGTTCTTCCAACAGGGTTAATATCCACAATATACAAAGAAAATATAAAAACCTAGCACCAAAACACAATCAATAAATGGGTAAATGATTTAAGTAGATATTTCTCACACTTTATGAAAGTCTGGTTTCAATTTGTGTGCTTAAAAGTCTGAATAATGATACAATAGATCAATTTCAAATTTGCTGCTAGGCCTGTAGTTTTATCCATATTTTTTTAAAAGAAAAATGTTACTTAAATTATTTGTATTGATAATGATTGCGCTTATACAGTTTTTCTTTAATGTGTTTTTTATGTTGATAATATATCTTTTCCAGTATATCTTTCCTTTAAAAGCCCAGAAAAAGCTGTTGAATTCTTAAAGTAGAATCTAACAAATAACATAAGTTGAGACATTATTTTTAATTTTTAGCCAATACTACAGCAATCCTCCCACACTGTATAAATGTTCTAATATTCATTTGTTCCAATTTTTAGCATTTTTCTATGAATCTCCCAACACTAATTAACTACAAAAGAAATGTTACACTATATTATTTTCTGCTTATTTCAGTCATTTTTTAAAAATCATGACATGACAGTTAAAGATGTGCTTTCCCAATGGTATGTAAATTTTGTCTTTGTTATAAAGATGAATCCAAAAAAAGTTTCTAAATTTATTTTTAAATCTAGTGTAACTTTTTAACTCCTGAATTGGGTTTTGTATAACTATAATCACTGATGGAAAAATTGAGAAGTATGTCTTTTGTGTTCATATTATAGATGCTTTTTATTTTATTTTTCATTTTTTCTCCACATAACTTTTGTTGGTACATTACAGTTGTACATAATGGTGGGATTTGTTGCTGCATATTAATACAAGTACATAATACAACAATATAATTTGTCCACTATCTCTCCCCAGCACTTCCCCCCTCCCTTCCTTTATCCCACTTCCTAGTCCCATTTCTCTATTCTACTGACCTCCCTTTGCTTCTCATGTGATCACCCCCAACTTTCTTTCCCTTTTTCCCCTCTAGCTTCCTTACCTAAGAAAAAACATATAATCTTTGACCTTTTGAGTTTTACTTATTATGATTAACCTAATGGTCTCTAGTTCCCTCCATTTTCTTGAAAATGACATAATTTCATTTTTTATGACAGAATAAAACACATTTATGTATATATATATATATATATATATATATATACACACCACATTTTCTTTATCCATTCATCTGTTGATTGTCATCTACACGGATTCCACAGTTTAGCTATTGTGAATTGTTCTGCTATAAACATGGGCAGGCACATAGGCTGACTTTAATTCTTTAGGATTAATACTGAGGAGTGGTATAGTTGGGTCATATGGTGGATCCAGGACTAGTCTTTTGAAAAAAATATTGACTATTTGTGATGACTCTATTATAACAGTACTTTGAAGTACAATATGCACACAATATACACAAAAGTTTATAGTAATAATAAGATATAAATTCATTTTTCAAATAGTGTTCTTGAAAAGCCTACTTTTCAGTTAAAAAATTAGCTTTTATTAGCTCATCATTGGCCATTGTGGAATGTGGCTAGTGAAGAGCTTCTACGAGGAATGGAACTGCCAGTCTTGCCATTAGCAGTGATTACAGGTCTAGAAATTTGACAGGGGGAATGGTATCTATTCCCCTGGTATCTTACTTAGTCAATAAAACAATAAATATATTATCATATCAAAAACATGTAAAATGAAGTCATAGGTCAAAAAACTATTCTATCAAATTATAAGCCCCATAATAACAATCAATGGTCAAAATGAAGACTGGAATAAAATATAGAAAAGTAAAAAGAACTCTCCAGTATTAGGAGTATGGTTTATTTGCTCTTTTATTTAGTTGCTCAAATTTCTACATTTTTCATTTTATTACTTAGAGCTTTAAGAAAACAAGTTTGTATCCTATTTGCTTTATTTTTTCTTAAAGCAATTTTTGAGGTTGTTTGAAATAAGTTAATTTACTTTTCATATACAAATACTAACTTCCTTACCCTCTGGCACATATTAGATTTTATAATTCCTTGCAATCATTACTAATTTTATGGAAAAGAAATTAAACTATAATTTTTTATTAATTTTTGCATTTCTTTCAGTTTCTATGAAGTGTCTGTAAATTGGCCATTTAATTACATCTTTCATTAATTACTGGGTTCTAAGAGGCCTTCTTTGACTACTTTGTACAACATAACTACTTCTCATTTCATGCCAATGCCTAAGATTTTATTTCCCATAATACTTACCTGATATTTATTATGTGTCTGTTTTTTATTATGCTTCTATTTTATTTGGTGCTGTCGGCCTTGGATAACAGCTAACATATATGATTAATAAGTAACTATTGAATGAATGAATGAATGAATGTCCTTTACTCATTTTTCTCATGGAAGACTCAGATTTTGTTTATTAATCTGTAAGAGCTTTCATTTGTTTTTATTGGTTCATTCTAGTTGTACGTGACAGTAGAATCCATTATGATATAATTATATACAAGAGCTTTCTCTACATTAAAAAGATAAACTCTTCACACGGACATTGTAAATCTTTTTATAATTTGTCATTTGACTTATTTTGTAGGATTTATTTATATTAACTGAGAAGTAAACAAGTTTAATACAGTTATCTATTGAAGTGCTTTGTTAACTGTTTCTGTATTTGGTGTTTTGCCTATAAATTCTTGCCCTTCTTCCCTCCTAGTATCTGTTTTACCCACCCTTTCCTTGCACATGTGTGTGTGCACATGCATGGGTGTACATTCATGTGAAAACTAGTGGGGCACATGTAAGATATAAGGATATAGTTTTTCTCTATCACAGACACTATACCAACACCACCTTCTTTTTTAAATTGATTTTTTAAAAAACATAAATGACAGCAGAATGCATTACAATTCTTATTACACATATACTGCACATTTTTTCATATCTTTGGTTGTATATAAAGTATGTTCACAACAATTTGTGTCTTCATACATGTACTTCAGATAATGATGTCAATCACATTCCACTATCCTTGCTAACTCCTGCCCCCTTCCATTCCCTCCCACCCCTCTGCCCTATCTAGAATTCATCTATTTCTCCCATGCTCCCTCTTCCTCCCCCACTATGAATCAGCCTGCTTATATCAGAGAAAACATTGAACATTTGTTTTTTGGGGGGATTGGCTAACTTCACTTAGTATTATCTTCTCCAATGCCATCCACTTACCTGCAAGTGCCATGATTTTATTCTCTTTTATTGATGAGTAAAATTATGTATATATGCCACATTTTCTAAATCCATTCATTTACTGAAGCGCATCTAGGGTGGCTCCACAGTTTAGCTATTGTGAATTGTGCTGTTATAAACATTGATGTGGCTGTGTCCCTGTAGTATGCTGATTTTAAGTCCTTTGGATATAGAGTGAGGAGAGGAATATCTGGGTCAAATGGTGGTTCTATTCCCAGATTTCCAAGGAATCTCCATACTGCTTTCCATATTGGTTGCACCAACTTGCAATCCCACCAGAGATGCTGGGAAAACTGAAAATCCATATACAACAAAATGAAATTAAATCCCTATCTCTTACCATGCACAAAACTCAACTCAAAGTGGATCAAGGACCTAGGAATTAAACCAGAGACTCTGCATCTAATAGAAGAAAAAGTAGGCCCCAATCTTCATCTTGTGGGATTAGGCCTCAACTTCCTTAATAAGACTCCTATGGTGCAAGAATTAAAACCAAGAATCAATAAATGGGATGGAATCAAACTAAAAAGTTTCTTCTCGAAAAAGAAACAATTTTTGTGTGTTTCCTTGTCTTGCATGGAATTACTAATTGTAGCAGCAGCTTCACTCTTCTTTGGCATAGTTTTGATATACTTACGTACACTTTTTTTTTTAAATAGCATTTTGAATTATTCTTTGTTACTTTGATTCTTTCTAACAAGTTTTTAAAACTTTTTTTTCCATGAAAATACTCATATAAATGGAAATAAACTGTGTATCACCTGAAATATATATGTTAGAGCTTTTGGCAGAGATTGTGTCCTTAGCCCATGAATTTTTAGACTAGGGACTGTTACTAGTGCCACCCTTAAGGAGTATTACACAGCACTAAAAAATGACAAAATCATGGAATTTGCAGGGAAATGGATGGCATTAGAGCAGATTATGCTAAGTGAAGCTAGCCAATCCCTAAAAAACAAATGCCAAATGTCTTCATTGATATAATGAGAGCAACTAAGAACAGAGCAGGGAGGAAGAGCAAGAGGAAAAGATTAACATTAAACAGAGACATGAGGTGGGAGGGAAAGGGAGAGAAAAGAGAAATTGCATGGAAATGGAAGGAGACCCTCATTGTTATACAAAGTTACATATAAGAGGTTGTGAGGGGAAAGGGAAAAAAACAAGGGAGAGAATTAAATTACAGCAGATGGGATAGAGAGAGAAGATGGGAGGGGAGGGGAGGGGGGATAGTAGAGGATAGGAAAGGTAGCAGAATACAACAGTTACTAATAGGGCATTATGTAAAAATGTGGATGTGTAACCGATGTGATTCTGCAATCTGTATTTGGGGTAAAAATGGGAGTTCATAACCCACTAGAATCTAAAGTATGAAATATGATATGTCAAGAGCTTTGTAATGTTTTGAACAACCAATAAAAAAAAAGAAGTATGTACAGAATCACTGCAAGCTTATCTTAGAATATATAACATATTTTATGGCCTTTCAGTTTTTGTCTCCCCCCTCCCTCCCTCTCCACCCCCCCTTCTCTTTTCTTTATTTGGAATTGAATACAGCAGTACTTTACCCCTGAGCTAAATCCCCAGTTCTTTCTATTTTTTATTGTAAGACAGGATCTCTCTAAGTTGCTGAGTCTACTCTTGAACTTGCAATCCTTCTGCCTCAACCTCCTATGTCCTTGAGATTACAAATGTGCACCACTGTATGTGTCCTGTATGTTTTTTCTTTTAAACTGGTAAACTTTCAGTGTTCTCTGAGCGATTTTTGAATTGAGATTTAATTACATTTTCAATAGATATTTTTTTCTCAGATTTTATGTAGGATTGTAAAAACTCATTTCCTTTTGCTCTATCTTAAGGAAACTATAGACAATGACTGAGCAAAAGGTACAGTTTTGAGAATGGTGTGTGCTTATGGGAGAGATGCCTGGTCTTCTGTCTCTGTAACTGGATGATTCTTACACCCCAAAGAATGTCCTAAGACCAAGTCTTTATTGCTAAAATGCATTCAGTCAAGAATGGTTAAAAAGGGTATAATAAAGCCACTAACTGGGTCTCTGCTCTGGGCATGCAAGGCAACTAATCCTAAGGTGCTTGGGGGAAATTCCTTCCCCAGCATGCTAGCTTGCTTCTATTATTAAGGTTCAGTGTTAAAGGTAGAAAAGCAGACAGTTGAAATATGTTCTTAATTTCTGGAATCAACTGACCAGGACAAAGTGGCATAACTGCATGTCTATCAGTAGTCCAAGGGACTTTATTCGAAATCTTAAAATACTGGGATCTTTCATAAGAGGGGAAAGACTTGCCATTGGTCAGTACATTTTTGGCAACAGATCCCATCAAATACAACACAAAGATTCTTTATGTATGATCTCAATCTGAGACAGATTCAGAAGTATGATGACATAAATCTCAAAGATGTGTCCACAATTTTGTCTTATGTTGAGTTACAAGCCCTCTGGGGCTCTAAATGACATACTGGAGTTTCCAAATCAAATGGGCCTGTTGTTTGTGGCTATGATTTTTCACACTGAGTGAGTGACCTAAGCATTTTGTCATAAAGGAGTTTTAAAAAAGTCTTAAATAAGCGTCCTTCCTGGCTTTCCAAAGTCATGAGAGACATAGTAATCACAATACACATAAATGAATTTTAATACACTCCTTCAATAGGAACAATAGTTCTTTTGAAAATTAATCACACTGGACTGATGGATTGGATTTTAGTAGGTTCCCATTTTGTTACTTCAAGCTTTTGGCACTTCTTTCACTCTTCCTGGTTCTTACTCTGTTCTTGCAGGCCTGAGCAGAAGTCTCCTGGGTTAGTGGGATTATGACTCAAAGGCCTTGCAGGAAAAGTTTAGGTTCTAAAACAAATTAGAGTAAGTCCTTGACTGTTTTTTATTGTTTTTTTTTTTCAATCATCCCTGGAGATGATTAGATTTAAGTAACTACAAGTAAGCTGACTTAACTTCTGTTTAGGGTTCACCTTGGTTTGAATTACCTTTATTAGTCTTTTTTTGGGGGGGAGTGGCTACTAAACCCAGAAGTGCTTTACCGCTGAGCTACATTACCAGCCCTTTATTTATTTGTTTGTTTTAAATTTTGAGACAGGTCTCAAAATTTTAGGGTCTTGCTAAATCGCTTAGGGCCTTGCTAAATTGCTGAGGCTGGCCCTAAACATGTGATCCTCCTGTCTCAGCCTCCTGAGCCACTTGGGATTATAGTTTTCTGGGCTGCACACCCAGAAAACTACCTTTATTAATTTAACTTAATTCGTGGTTTATTACAAAGTCTTGGTTCTGTTACAGTAGACAGCACACCCAATTCAGGAAATACAAGGTGTGGTGTCCTTAGTTCAGTGGACAAGTACATGAGAGAGTTTCCAGAAACAAAAATAATAACAAAAAAGAATTATTAATTCAAAAAGTCAAGTAATATTATTTGTTTTTAAAAATTCATATGTTGAACAGCTTAGGCAGTACATACAAGAGTATTTATGGAGTGTCAATTATTTTTCAGGCATGATTTTAAAAATCAAAGTGCAGGAAGAGATATTGAGCAACTTCATTCATCCTTCCAACTTCAGTCAGTTCTATAATTTACATCCTACAGCATGGAAGAAGTCCTTGGTATTATTTATTACAAATTACCTCAATTTATTCATGAAGGTAGGTGGAGAGAAAAATATTATATACACATAATATTTGGTGTTTAATTAACTCCTTTCAAATATGTTGCATCAAATCACCTTCAGGGACTTTCATCTCACTTAGATGGAAAGCAAATAGCCTTACCTTACCCTTCCAGGAGCAGGTGATCCCTACACCCCTCTGATCCATCCCTTCTCTGATCTCAGGTCTTCTACTCTTCTTTCTATTTATTTATTTATTTTGGTGATTCTTAGTTTTACATGACGGTAGAATCCATTTTTAAAAAATTATATAAATACAGAATATATCTTAATCTAATTAGGACCCCATTCTTGTGGGTGGGCATGATGGTGGGATTCATTTAGGTGTTTTCATATGTGTACATAGGAATATTATGTTAGATTTATTTTACTGTCTTTCTTATTCCTATCCCCCCTTCCTTTCATTCCCCTTTGTCTAATCTACTGAACTTCTCTTTTTCCCCTCCTCCTTTTATTATGGTTTAGCTTTTCTTTATCCTATATTCAGTTTAACCACCTTGCCCCCTACCTTTTCCTGGGACCCACCCAAGTATGCTCCCGTCTCAAGGTATCTGCACTTATCCCTGTGTCTAGAAAATTCTTCCTTCAAATATCTCACATTATTTGCTTTTTCCCTTTCATTTGATCTGGAATCAATGATGATCCTTTTTCCATAGAGGCCTTCCATGATCAAACCATTTAAAATTGCCATTCCTGGGGTCCAGCTCCGCCTCAAACACTTCCTGCTTTACTTTTCATGATGACATTGATCACGTCTGGGCTTGAGTTAGCATTTCCTTCATTATTTCTTTACTTAGATTGACATGAATTGGAATGTAAACCTGGGAAGGCAAGATTTTGTTTTCTTCCCTGTTGTATCTCCTGTGCCTAAAACAGTGTCTGGCCATGGTTAGCATTAAGTAAGTACTTGTTAAAGGCTTTGTGAGGCAGAGACAGACAAATATGGTATGGTCTCACTTTTATGTGGATTCTAAAATTGTTGAACTCATAGAAATGAAGAATAATTGTGATTACCAAGGATGGGGATAAGGAAAATGTAGAGATATTGGTCAAATGATATAAATGTTAAATTATAAAATGACTAAGTTCTGGGGATCATATGCAAAATATGGTGACTATACTTAACAATACTGTGTTGTACACTTGAAAGTTGCAAAGATAATAGATCTTAAGTGTTCACATCATAAAAGTAAAATATATTTGTTACATGTGAGATGATACATGTGTAACTAACTTGATTATTATAATAGTTTCAAAATGTAAATATATAACAAATCTTCTTACTGTATGCCTTAGATATGTACAATTTTATTTGTCAATTACACTTCAATAAAGCTGTGGGGGAAAATTCATCCTCTAATATATGGCCAGTATTAATAGTTGTAGGCCCATAGTAGTCCCTTTATTAGTATCAAATGAATAAATTAATTAATGAATGAAAAACATTCTTATCCTTCCCCCCAAAAAACCCCCACAACCTTGTGGAATAGCTCAAATCTGACTATTGTTCAAAAATATCTTTATTTTGCTACTATGCTTATGATTGTTTATGATTTTAATAATAAAATAATTTGAAAATTAAAAAAAAAAATATGTTTCTGGGTAGATCTTGTGATTGGGGATAGCAGTTTGAATTCATTCTATCTCTGTTCGTGGTTTCATGGCCTCAGATAAAGCATCAACATTGTTAGCAGCAATGTTACTCTCCAAGTAACAGAAAATTATGACATATGTGACAAAAGCCAAGGTAATGGCAAACTATCTTGGATATTTTTCATTTTGAACTGATCTTTATAAGTAGAAAGAGGAAGTTGACAGAACAAGAATGAAGATAGCATGCATATGTCTTATTAATTAATTATTCATACAAGCCCTGCCTAAATCCTAAAACTGATTTGAAAAATGTGGAATAATTATTTTAATAATACTAGAAATGGGAGGTCAAAAATTTTTAAACATATTATTAGGAAACTTTTTTGTATATTCATGCCTTTGATGATGAACCACATAATTACACAAAAAAAATAAACTATGTTAGGCATTTCATGGGCCCCTACAAGTTCATTCATGGATCCCAGTGTAAAACATTTCTGACATAGGAAGATGCAAAAATATAACCCAAGTAAAAGCTAATTTAATTATTGTGATTCAGCATTGAATTCTACCTGAAACTACCAACAAATAAAGAAAAGAAAAGAAAGAAAGAAAGAGAGAGAGAGAGAGAGAGAGAGAGAGAGAGAGAGAGAGAGAGAGAGAGAGAAAGAAAAGGGCTGGATACAATGGTACTTGTCTATAGTCCCAGCTACTCAGGAGGCTGAGCCAGGAGTTCAACCCAGCTTGGGCAACATAATGAGATACAGCCTATTATAAAAAGTAAAGAAAAGAAGGACAATGAATGATAGAAAAAAATGAAAGAAGTCATGGAAAAGTGACAGTTATGCACCTGGGCTATGCCTCAGGCTGTGTGAGGTCTTTAGAATCTATGTTACTGAATTTCCTTAACACTATTCTTTTTTCCCCATAATCAAAACCTGGGTGAAAAATTGAGACTCAAGTAGGAGATTATTATTATATAACTTATCAAATCAAACATAATTATATTATTTTGGTGGATTAACGGGAATGACTGAATTGATGGTCAAGCTTCCCACAAGGAAACAACTTCACTGTGTGAATCATCAGCGTCACTTTCTGCTCAGCGAGCAACCTCCTGCAAGCCGCCCTTTCCTTGGCAGGCTGCCCCACATCTCTAAACAAGCAACACAAAGATACACTGTCTGAGCAGAGCTGAAAGCTGCAGTAACCTCGTACCAACCTGGATATTTTGCATCCACAAAAATATGAATTTGGACTTTGCACTAACCATTTTTTCTTTCTTCTCCTTTTTTAATTTTCCTATTTCAAGGATAGATGTAGCAAATCTACAGACAAGGGCATGTTAATTCTTTCAAGCCTGGGTCTAGCTTATTGGTACCACCCTGAGCTGGGAGCAGGACAAGGTGCAGGGGCTCACATCAGCATCAACCCAGGATGCTCCTTAGACAAGGTTATTGTTGTACACATTTTACATATGAAGGAACAAAGAGCAGAAATGGAATTTGAATCCAGGTCTCCACACTTTCAAAAGGCTAAGATATTTTTTCACTTTATTATTATGAAAATACATTTGTGAATGAGGAAAGCCACATTTAGGTGTTTTGTTTTGTTTTTTGATACTAAACTGGAAGAACAGAAAGACAGAACTTTCTAGTCTTATGAAACAAGGGATTTCATGTTTCATGTGTCTTCCTTTTGCTAGGCAGATTACAGCTATAATACTTGGGAACCTTGTTAAGGGTTTAATAAATATTTCCATCTGGGAGGTCTCATTGGGCAGTTAATTTGTGAGTGATTTAATGATAGATGCTGTGTTTTTATTTTTGATAGGTTTTCTCCCATATCAAACTGTCCTCCTTGTGTACATAGGACACTCAGAAAAGTTACTGACTAGCTACGTTTAGGTCATTTTAGATGACTCAGAATCCAACCTATTTTTAAATAACCTAGAAATTTTACTTATGTTTGGAAAAGGCCTTGAGAAATCCAGACACTTAACTATAAATCCATAACAGACAACATGCATATTAATAGCTAATATTAATTGAGCACTTACTGAGCTTCAGGCTGTGTTGTAAGTACTCTTCATGAATTTCTTTAATCTTCTTAACAAATATTTAAATTAAGAGCCATTATTGTCTCCATGAGAAAAATGAGGCACAGAAACTTCTTTCTAAACCATCTGTTAACTTAGCCAAAACACGAGTCAGTTCTGTTAAATTTTACTCTAAACACCTCAGTCAAAACCATCCAATCAAACTGGAAAATAGAAACAATCTGAAATCTATTTCCAAAAGGCCAGAGTAGAACCTTTTGAAATAGTGTAATTTCAGCTTTTTTTGCTAAGACCCCAGTTTCAGATTCAGGTAATGAGGAGACTGTGTAGAACTCATTCACCATGTCAAACTGGCCTGTCAACATTTTTCTTTCCAGGTGTTTGATCTCTTTCTAAGTGGACTTCCAAAGATCAATCAAAAGTAAAGAAACAGAAGGATAAATCTTTTAGGGGACTTTGAGATAACAGCATTGTTATCTCATGTGTTATGTACCCTTACATTATTGTGACAAAATATGTGATAAAGACAACTTATAAGGAGGAAAAGTTTATTTTGACTCATGATTTCAGAGGTTTGTCAAACCCACTGCTTTTGGGCCTTTGATGAAGCTGAACATCATGATGGAGTAAAGTTGTTCAATTCAGGGCATCCAGGAGATAGAAAGAGGCCAGGGTCAAGGGCATGCCCTTGAAATGACATAACTTCCTCTCATTAAGCCCTACCTCCTAATATTTCCACCACTTGCCAATAGCACCACAGGTTGGGTACCAAATTTGAAACACATGGATCTTTGGGGGACACTCCAGAACCAAACTTCAGCACTGACAGATGATGTGTATCCTCTGGAGGATCAGAATCAGGAGCTCTACACAAAAAGGGCAATTGTAATGTTACATGCTTGATTTCAAAGGATTTGGCATTTTGTTATATTAAGAAGAAATCGTTAGTGAGTGCAACCTTTTGATATTAGCATATCTTACAAAACTAATTAGTGCTTAAATTCAGCATTCTTACATTGTAAAGACATCTTCTTCATTTTTTGCTTAAAAAAATGAAAGGAGAGAGAAAGAGTTCAATCATAACTGTACTTGGCTTCATGTGAGACACAAGCTTGAGTGCTCTATCCACCCATTGGTGTTCCATTTATGTACACAGAAACAATTTAGGACCTGTGATATCTTTTCAGTTTTACTGACTTCTAAGAAAATTGTTGGGCATACTCAGGACTGATGTTGCAGAGTGTTAGTTTTAACAATTTCTGAAATTATTTTGGGTGCTTTCTGGCTATGTCTAATTTATTCAGCAATTTATGTATTAATCTATGCACTGCAGGGATAGCTTTGTCTCAACAGACAGGAGCAGCAGACCCTCAGCTGCCTCCTCACAACAATCATAAGTGGAACTGTAGGGGACGCCCTGGGGTTGGGCTGAGGGTGGGAATGGGAGCATGGGAGAAGTGGGGAGGGCTGAACTCTGGAGTGGAGCTAAATAGAGATTGATCTGCTAGTGACAGAAAGAGCAAAGATTAAGTGAAGAAAGAGGTGACAGAAAAGTCACTGGGTAGAGAGACACTGGCACAACCGCTGTGCAGATTCATGGGTAAAATAATCGAGCTTTTGGTGAGGCAAGTTCAAAAGAGCATTGTCAAGCTTTGAAATTGTGTCAGCTTGAAGCATTGCTAGGATGAGTTTTGTAATAGTTTGTGATTGCTTCTCTATAGCCAATTCAATATTAGGAGAAAATGAATTCGAGTTTCGAGAAAGACATGTATCAAATTATAATTGTAAGATGTCTGGTAATTTAGTTTTTAAGCATAACAAGAGTAAATTACTTTAAAATGGACCCAGGAATTTGCTTTTATTCAGGTATTATGAGACCAACAGATCAGGAGACAATTGTCATGAAAAAGCTCATTACTCATAGTTGAATTTGAGAGGAGGGAAATGCCATGTCACACAAGATCACAGCAGAGGATACCAAGGTTAGTTGCAGGCAATGAGATTGGAGTACTGCAAAAAAAAAAAAAAAGTAGGGGTTTTCAGGGGAGGGAACTGGCAAGGCAGGCTAAGCAGACCAAGTGGGTTTAGGATGGGGTAGTTTAAATAATTCCAGAGGGCTGAAGGTGTGGGGGCTGCCCCTCTCTGTCTGATGTCTAATTATGGGATGATTGGCAGGGGAATAGTGTCCCTATAGTATGAAGAGGCAGGTAAGGGGTATGGGCTCCCTGTTTATTAGTTTGCATACAAAGGTGACATGGAGAAAAGTCATGTTGTTACCTCTAAGAAGCTGTTAATCCTGGGAAGAATAGTCACTCCCTAGTCAGCAAAGGCTCAGATGTCAAAACATCAGATACAAAAACTAGAACATGTAGTTAATACAGTTAAGTGCAGGGCTCCCATGTTCACTTTCTTAACACATAGAAAAATAGTTCATACTAGCAATAAAAATTGCTATCCTCATACTAAAATCCTCTTGGGGGGGATTGGGAGAAGAAAGCCAATATTGCATGGTTGCATGAAGGAAGCATAACAGATTCACTAGGACTTACCCAAATTTGGAGCAATCTTGACCTGGAGAGAACCTGAGTCTCTCTCTTGGTGTTCTGCTGGGTGACCATTGCTGATGGGTGGATTCTGACATGCTGCAGGAACTGTGTGTCTTAATACAAGAGGCTTCAGTAGTGACATGTTAATTTGGTATGGGCTCTGTTTTTTCAATTTTTTTTTCTTCCCTAGGGAATTTTTCATGAGGCAAACAAAGCAAATCCTGTGTTTTCATTATTATAAAAATCATCAAGAAAAGCATGAATGATGATAGAGTTTTATAGCTAAGGTCTGTCACTTCTTCACTTATCATCTTTCACTCCCCAGTATCCTATCTTTAAATCATTTGTATAGTGTTCATGTCTATATATTTCGAGTAGTACTTATATATACTCACATGGACAGGTAATACACTCCATTACTATCTAAATTATACTCGTCTTTTCATATACAGCTGGAAGTTTCACTCCTTTTGAATTGTTCACTCATTTGCCTCATGTTAATTGAGTGCCTGCTCTGTGCCAGGATTATCTTAGTAGGAAGCCAAGCACAAAACAAACAAAACAGTTTCTTACATGATGCTGAAAATCTAAGGATGGAGTCATATAATTTTAAAAGTAAACAAATTCAGAGTGTTCCAGACAGTGCCATAGAGAAACAAAATAAGGTGGGAGGAATAGAGTGTCAAATAGAAGAGAACTATGGCAATTTTATGTAGATTGGCAGGGCAGGCCTTGCTAATAAGGTGAACAGTCTTCCTTGTAGTAAGCTTCCCAACCAGGGGGATATGCCTTGAGATGGGAATCCACTTGGGGTATTCAGAAAAATCAAGGTTGGTATGACTAAAATAAAGTAACAGAAAGAGGGAAAAAATTGAGATAAAATCAGAGGGTGATGTGTGGCACCTTGTCCATTTGGTGTTTCTATAACAGAATACACATTATAAGTAATTTATAAAGGAAGGTCCTATAGTCATCCAACATCAACGTGCCAACATGTGTCAAGGGCCTGTGTTGGTCAGTCTTCCATTACTGAGACAAACACCTAAGATATTCAGCTTAAAAAGGAGAACAGTGGATTTTGGCTCAGAGCTTTGGAGGTTTCAGTTCATGGTCAATTTACTTGTTACTCTTAAGCAAGTAGCAAGGCAGTATATGGTGGTGGGAGTATGTGTGGCAGAAGAAGCTGCTCAGCTCATGGAGGCTAAGAAACAGAGAGATAGGAAATGACCAAGGTCCCAATATCCTTTCTAAGGCCATTTTTCTCCATTATTTACCTTCCTCCTTCTAGACTTTACTTCCTAAAGGTTCAACCACCTCCCAATAACACTGTAGGCTGGCAACAAAACCTTTTAACACATGGGCCTTTGGCAGACATTCAAGATTCAAACAGCAGTGGGCCTTTCTGTGTCCTCCCATGTTGGAAAGCAGAAGGTCAAGAGAGTTCACATGTGAGAGAGAGTAAAAGAAGAAGAGAGGGTTCAACTTGCTTACATCACAAATCTACAATTTGACAACTGACCCAGAGCCCTCATGACGTAGTCACTCTTAAAGGTCTCATCTCTCAACAATGTTGCACTGGAGAGTAAGCTTCCAACACATAGGCTTTGGGGAACATTCAAACCATAGTAACTGGGAACTGGGAAAGGAAAATGTTGAGACTTGTAAACTCTTCTTGAGTGAACATGGAAAGCTATGGGCAGGTTTTGAACAGAGGAGGAGCAAGGAGAAACTGATATTCTCACAGAATTGTGCTGCTTCTGAAAACAGGTTAAGAGCAGAAATTAGGGGACTTTTGCAATATTTTAGGTGAAGGATAATGGAGGATTGGACCATTTATTGAAGTAAGGAGAAGTGTAAGAGTCCATATTTTGCATGCTGAGTCAGTTAGGTTTTCTGTCAGATCAGAAATGGGATAGAAAAAGAATGATAATTCTGAAATACAAAGTTATTGACTAAGAAAATGTAAGAATGAAATTTTCACTGTATTGGGGAAGACTTTAGGAGGAGTAGTTATAGTGCAGGAGGTAAGTGAGGTAGTGAGAAGACTAAGGAGATCAATCTTGGAGCGATTAAATCTGACATTCACATGGAAATGCTGAGTAGGCAGTTAGATCTTCAAGTCCGGAATTCAGATGAAATTGGAAACCACCTCAGAAAACCTGGAATGGAACCACCGTTTGACCCAGTTATCCCATTCCTCGGCATACACTCAAAGGACTTAAAATCAGCACACTTCAGTGACACAGCCATATCAATGTTTATAGCACCTCAATTCAAAATAGCTAAGCTATGGAACCAACCCAGGTGCCCTTCAACAGATAAATAGATAAAGAAAATGTGGTGTATATATACATAATGGAATATTCCTCAACCATAAAAAGAATGACTTTATGAATTCTGTAGGTAAATGGATGACTCTGGAGACTATCATGCTAAGTAAAATAAGCCAATCCCCCCCAAAAACAAGGTCAAATGTTCTTTTTGATAAGCAGATGCTACCACACAATAAGGGGGAGGGGACAGGAAGAATAGAAGTTCAGTGGATTAGATAAAGGGACATAAAGGGAAGGGAGGGGTTTGGAATAGGAAAGACAGTAGTAGAACATGGTATGACTTTACTTATGTTCTTATATGAATACTCCACAGTGAATCTCCACATCATGTACAATCACAAGACTAGGATCCTAATTAGAACAAGATACACTCCATGTACATATAATATGTCAAAATATACTCTACTGTCAGATATATCTAAAGAAAGCAAATAAAAATTTTTAAATAAATAAAAATGAAAGAAATTGGAAACCATATAGGTACTATTTATAGTTATGGGACTGAAGAGCATCACATAGGTATTGAGCACTATTCACAACAGCCCGAATGTGGAAATAATCTAAATATCCATTGACATAGAGGAGGGCCAAAGACCAAGGACCAAGGACCAAGGATCTGGAAACAGCATTAGATGGAGTACAGTAGGTGGAAAGAAATGAGGAAAAGAGATAGAAAAGGATTGGTCAGCTACTTGACCAGGGCCAATTTAGGAAAGTATTTACAAAAGGAGGGAACAATGGAAAATGTTGCACTTAAGACAATTTAGATAAGGAAAATGAATTGACCATAGGATTTAATGTGGAGATTTAGGGGAACCTTGAGAATAGATATTTTCAGTGGGTGTAGGATTTAATGTGTGTTTGGAGAGTTCAAGAGAGAATTAGGGAAGAAATATAGAACACAGTCTTATACTTTTGGGTTGAATTTTGCTGTAAAAGCATATATAGGATGGTAGATGAACTACAACATGGAATAAAGAGGAACTGTCCAAAATCTTCCTTTACTCTTCTGGACCATGTTTCTCTTTCTCTATAACTGGCTCAGCAGAGTTGCTCAGTACCCATTGGGAGAAAAATATGGATATGTTTTGACATATGCTACATTATACTGCTTTGACATTATATCATGGATGTTTTTATTGGTTAATCAATTCCGGATTGAGAACTACTACTCTGACATCTTACATTTGTAGCATTAACAAAGTGCAGACTAAAACTCTATATGGTATACATATTTTGCATATAATCCTCTTAGCCAGTCCTGGAACAAATGAAGATGGATTTGTTTACCTGCCTATCTTCCTCCATGGTCTGTGATTTCACATTGCTAAGGCCCATGTCTTGATGGTCTCTATATTTTTAGTACACAAACACTACCTAAAGTTTGAGACTTTTAATGTTGATTGGCAAACATGAATTAACAAATGAATGAATAGCAAGTAGTACAGAGGTCTCTGCTGAACATTATCACCATCTAAAAACATACAAACTTCATAAAGAACAATTCCTTGAACAATCAGGGACTTATTGCCAATGGTAATACAAGTAGGATAAAATCTGGTAAAAAGCCATTTATGGAACTCAAATAGATATTACAGACTTGAACTGGTTGTGTGAATATCAAAAATAAGGAAAAGTGATTTTTAGCCTCTTAACTCTCAGAGATTATTTTCTTTAAATTTGTCATACTTTGAAAATGTGGCTAATCTATTAAGTACTTAATTATTATAATTCACTTGTTCTTCACATTTCACTGACCATAATGATTTAATTTATTATTAAGAAGAACATCACTCACTGTGGTTAGAATTTCATTATGGTCCAACACTAATAAATCATGTGCTATTAAAGTTTAATACCACCAAATCTTCAAATTAAACAAAATCAGCACTTGTATCCAGTGTTGGTTCCATGGTGACAGTTTTGCTGTGAAGTCTGCCTTGTGGCTTTGTGGCCAACTGACACTCAATTCAAGAGAATGAGTTCAAGATGCTATTCAGTGTTGAGCTTAAGGCTAGATATTCAAACTCCACAGAAACCTAATACTAAGTCAGGAATTCTTTTTCAAAGCAGAAGAATTATTTTCCAGTGAGGGTATAACTTTGCTGTAAAATCTTACAAAATACTGAGATTTCTTTAATGATACTTGTTCCCTATAACATTCAATTTGCTCCAGACACTTCTGCCTTACAGGTCTGCAGGTTCTTAAGTCCCAGTATAGGGCTGATAACATACACTACAGCCTGAAACTGGAAGAGTGGACCTTTTACACGGGGCCCAATGCCATGCTCTTCCCCTCGGCTTAACTACATTTTAGACAGGTTTCTTCTTGACTAAGGAATCCTGACTTACCTTTTCTTAGAACATATACTTTCAAAAAATTGCCATGGTAAATTCTTTCTCTGACCCTCTGAGATGTTAACCTCTCCAACCTTCTGCCAGCTTTACAACCCAGGAAAGGTTTTCTCAAGGACCTGGGAACCATCCCTTCTAAATGTAACCATTGATAGAAATAGCACCCCTATATCCTAGTCCCTGTGGAAGGGTTAGAGCCAATGTGTGGTGATAAAGCAACTATTAGCAGACAACCTACTCACACTGAACAATGTCTTCCCTATGCTTCCTCCAGTCTCCAGTACTTTTTCACTAGCTCATTCAACTTCTTTTTATTATTTGTTATTTTTAATGATACATGATAATAGAATGTATTTTGATATATCATACATACAGGGAGCATGACTTCCTATTCATATGTGGAGTTACACTGGTTGTGTATTTATATATGAACATAGAAAAGTTACATCCAATTTATTCTACTGTCTTTCCCATTCCCATCCCCCTCCCTACCCTTGTCCCCACCACAACATACAATCCAGTGAACCTCTACTCTCCCCCAGTTCCCACCACCTATTGTGAGTCAGCATCCACATATTAAAGAGAATATTCAGCCTTTGGTTTGGGGGGATTGGCTTATTTCACTTAGAATGATAGTCTCCAGTTTCATTCATTTACCAGCAAATGCCATCATTTCATTATTCTTTATGGGCAAGTAACATTTCATCATGTATATAGACCACATTTTCTTTATCCATTCATTGGTTGAAGGGCACCTAGTTTGGTTTTATAGCTTAGCTATTGTGAATTGAGCTGCTATGAAAATTGATGTGGCCGCATCACTGTATTATGCTGATTTTAAGTCCTTTGGGTATAAACCGAGGAATGGAATAACTGGGTCAAATGGTGGTTCCACTCCAAGTTTTTCTAAGGAATCTCCATACTGCCTTCCAGAGTGGTTGCACCAATTTGCAGTCCCCTCAGCAATGTATGTGTACCTTTTCCCCACATTCTTGCCAACATTTATTGTGACTTGTATTCTTGATAATTGCCATTCTGGCTAGGAAGAGGTGAAATCTCAGTATAGTTTTAATTCGCATTTATCTAATTGCTAATGATGTTGAACACTTTTTCATATATTTGTTGACCATTCGTATTTCTTCTTCTGTAAAGTGTCTGTTTCTTTTCCCATTTATTAATTGTCACCCAACTTTTAAACATGGGAGTTCAGTTTAATTTTTCTCCTCTATTGCAATAGTCTTGAATAAAGTCATCTTTGAGTTCAATCTTTCTCTCCTGTTGAAGTAGACTTGAATAAAATCTCCCTTGTATGTTTAATACTCCATCTGATGCAAATTTTCTTTAATACCACGTTGAGCTTATGGGTTATTTGATAAATGGTCCAAAGCAGTACCACCAAATGTGAATGTCACTTAAAAAAATATGTAGTGTAAATTTTTTTTTTTCTCCTTGGGAGAGCATATTAAACCCAGAATCTTTGGAAAGTTCATACATATTGATAAATTCTGCTCAAGGTAAAATTATGCCCCTTCCTCCTTTGTCTAAAATTCTCAGGGTTCATTCCTATATATTTCCTAAATTTCTACTGATATAAATTAATCAAATTATTCAGTTCTTTGATTGAGTAAATATTCTCTGTATAGAAGGACTAGACACTTGCTTGCTCCTCTAGATACATTTGTTCTGACTCTGGATAGAAGATGATGAAGAAGATCAAGATGACTGTCTTTCTTATACACAAAGACAGTTGACATCCTTGGGCATGACACTTATCAAAGTGTCATGAATTTTTTAAAGAGTTTTCAATCAAGAAAACATCATAGCAATCATACAGAGGACAAAGGTGTGGCAAGCCAGCCATGGGCAATGTGTGTGTGAACTACGAGCATGAGTACATGAGAGGATTGGACTGACGTGGCCTCTCTGCTTGGGCTGGCCATGTATGTGTCCTTTTCCCTCCCTCTGCCTATGATCCCCTTACAGCACATGAGATGGGAGTGGCCTTCCAAGATGTCAGTCAATGTGCCGACTGCAAGACATCAGGAAGCTAGACTCCACCCCCTGAAACCTGACCCCTTGCCTCATGTGGGGTGGAATTTTCTTATGTCTTCCCCTCAAAAAAAGGGCTTGAGGACATGCTGCTCCCTCTCTTTCTTGCCTGCCTTGCCTCCCCCCCCCCTTGTGGAAGCTGTGGTGAGGAACCATCACTGAACCCAAAGAGAAAGGTATATTGTCTCTCTGTGTGATTATTTCATGCCAGCCCAGTTCACCTGGAGTGACCCTGACTGAGTTAGTCATGTGTGGAGGCACAAAGAGTTGTTTCTGCTGACAAAAGTGTTCCTTTGGGGGGATTTCAGGGTATTTAGATTTATCTGAATTTATCCAAATCACAGGCCTACTCTTTCACAATGAAGGTCCCACTTTTCATTTTTGATTCATAGGAAACAAAGATTCATCACTAAATAATAGAAATAGTATCCAAATCTGTAAAGGAAACAAAAATATGAAGAAGCCTAGAGAGCCTGTAAATTCTACTTATTTTGTAGGGAAGCAACTCTATATTCAAGTCGCTTTTAATTTTAAAATTGCATCAGCCCTTTTTTTAAAGTGTAGGATAGTCATAAACGATCCTACTTTCAACCATGTCTTGAAGCAAGAATTCTAAACCAAAGTTTGGTATTTTCTTAGCTCTCAGTGCAGTATGAAGCAGATATCCTACTCCACAGTGTTACTATTCTTATTTATATGGTAATTTTCTGACTGATGTTTCATTTAAAGGACACATTTGATTCATAGGAAACACAGGTTGTAATTTTTAAGAATCATTTTGTCACCTTAGGGCTGAGACTACTTGTGATCTTTTCACTTTCTATTGTGGTTTGGATGTGAGGTGTCCCCCAAAAGCTCATGTGTGAGACAATGCAAGAAGGTTTACAGGAGAAATGTTTGGTTTGTGAGCGCCTTAACCCAATGAGAGAATTAATTCCTTGATGGGGATTAACTAAGTGGTAACTGAAGGCAGGTAGGGTGCAGCTGGAGGAGGTGGGCATTGAGGACATGGCTTTGGGATATATATATATATATATTTATCTGGTGAGTGGAGTCAGTCTCTCTCTCTCTGCTGTCTGACCATCATGTGAGCTGCTTCCCTCCCTACCACTCTTTTGTCCTGATATTCTGCCTCACCTCAAGCCCCAAGGAAAGGAGCCAGCTGTCTATGGACTGAGACCTCTGAAACTGTGAGCCCCCAAATAAATTTTTCCTCCTCTTCAGTTGTTCTGGTTGAAACTTTTAGTCACAGCAGCAGAAAAACCTGACTAAAATACTATCAATACCTGGATTCTCATTGCCTTCAGACCCAAGCAAATGAGGTAATGAAACAAAAACTGAGAATGCTCACAGAAAATTCACAAATGATTAAGGCAAATGATCCTAGAAGGAATTGTATAGTGTAAACATTAGTGAATAATAATACTAAATTTTTAGGTAAATTTAAATAAATAATTTGTGAACAATAATAATACTAATCATTAATTTTAAAAAACACACAAAATACTGAGCAATAGTATCAAGTAAACCATAAAAAGGGTGATTAGAATTTTAATCTAATGTCCTGTCACTATTTGGCAAGCTATGTTCTTAATTACTTTTAGATTTTACTAATTATACATGACAGTGTTTGAAAGCTTGGGGACATTTTCCAACACTAATAAAAAATTCTTCAATTCTCTGGATGTCTACTCACTGGGTGTCCAAAAATTCAATTCCATTCAACTGCATTCAGTTCTGTCACTATCTGGGTCCACAGATTTAAAGGTTCTGTCTGCAATACTGTCCCACTTCAGTTGCTAGTTGCAATGTCAGACCTTCCAACTGGCTACACATCAGAGATTTCTATAAATCAGAGATTTCTGAGATCTACTTACAAGTTTGATAGTTTGCTAGAATGAATGTGTTCCTAAGTCCCTTCATGGTCAATGGTCACTTGGCTATCTTGTCGCAGGGGGGCAGAGACGCAAAATCAACACACAGACTCTGGGAGCTGGTGAGAGAACTGGCTAAGACCCACCTCAGATCATTGTCCAGTAGCTCAGTTTATTTTTGGAATACACACAACTGTTATAGGGGTTGAATGGGGTGTGCCTGTCAATCATACATAAGCAAGATAATATCCATAAGCCAATCATCTTCTGCCTAACGTAACCGCGCTGTGAGGAAACTCTAAATATTGCTGTCGTGGCAGAAAGCAATCTGAAAGGGTCTTTGGCCCTTACTGAGTCTCGGTTTCCTGGCCAGGCAGTTTAGCAAGGCTAACCATAAGTGCTGAGTATGTGGTTTCACCCCATCTTGCAGGCGCTTCTGTCAGGCCTGAAGGAAGGTGGATATTTCAAGCACTTCTGAGCTGCTTGTAGCTGCTAGCTGTGACTGAAAGTTATTCCAACACTAAAATAGCTCACAGAACTCTGGGAAGTATTATACTTACATTCATCAGTTTATTGTAAAGAATGCAACTCAGTGACACCAGATGAGAGTTACACACAGGGTAAGATGTGGGGTGATGTGTGGAGCTTCCACATTCTTTCAGAACCAACCCAGAAGCTCATTGCATCATTGCAGAGACTTAGTCTCTGCTTCCACGAGTATATAGGTCCAAAAGTTCCCACCCTCTAATCACTTGGTCTTTCTATCGGGCAGCCCCATCTCGGGGCTATCCCAGAGCCCCATCCTAAGTCACCTGGTAAGTATAAATTCTGTGTTCTAGAAAGGGTTCATCAACGATAACACATGCTACTCTTATCATTCAGGACATTCAAGGGTTTTGAGCTCTGCACGAGAAAATAGAACAAAGACTAAATATGTTTGTTTGTTTGTGTATATCAGAACACAAAGATTCATCACTAAATAATAGAAATAGTATCCAAATCTGTAAAGGAAACAAGACTATGAAGTGAAGGGGAGGGTATTGTTTTTCTCAATCCTCACAAAATCATAGTCTGGAAAGAATTCTATAACAAAAGACAGATTAACAAGAGAAAAAACAAGTAAGTGTATTAATGCAAGCAGTGCATATCATGTGGGAGAAACCTCAGTTCAAACGTTTCATGGTGTCGGAGCTTGTGTAAGATCTTCAGCCAAGAGCAGTAGGCTTTAGAGAAGTGACAGCACAAAGAAGAGAGCTGCCCCAGGCTTCTCAAGGTGGAAAACCACATGAAGGAGTAAAACACTGTGCCATCATCCCTGAGCACCAAGGACAGCGTTGTAGGGGAGAAGGTATATCCTGCTTTTAGGCAAGAAAGTGGGGACAGCAGGCAGGAGGACCTTCATCTTTCTGAATCTCTGCATTGCTTTTAGCCAAGTGAAGGAGAGCAGAGAGCTCCCCGGCCTTTTCAGTGTTCACACCTCAACAATCCTTTATAATTTGGGGGCGGGGATATTTTGGTTTCCTTCAGAATCAGACACACATGCTTCAATCAATCCAGTAAGGCAAGAAAAGGAGGAAGAGACATGTAAACAATAAGAAAAATAGTGCTATCTTAGATAGTAGAAATACGTCCAAATACGTCCAAATACGTCACTAATTACAGTAAACATAAGAAAACTAAGCTCGCTAATTAAAACAGAAAGATTATCATATGGATTGGTAAAATAAGCAGCCATGCTCTGTTTAAGGAACACACAAATGTAAAGACTCAGAAAATTTGGAAGGAAAAGGACGAAAACAAAATATGACAAATACTGCATAAAGAAAGATTCAGTTGCTTTATTCAGATCAGATAAAATAGACTTTAAGGAAAGAGCAAACATTAAAGGACATTATTACATAATTATAAAAAGGTTTCAATTGAATGGCAAGATACAATACTAAGCATATGATTTTAAAATCAGATAGTCTCAAAATATATAAGAAACATTGATGAATTACAGGAAAACCAGGCACGTTGGCTGTGCTGGGATATGTCAGAGCAGGCACCACAGCTCCACTTAGCACAGCTCTCAGATTCAGCTCCATGACCTGGGATGGGCCTGGGCTTAGCAGCTAGATCCCAGAGCCAGTGTCAGCCTTTGCTTTCAGAGAGCTCCCTGCCCCTGATTCTATTCAGTTTGCTGTTTTCTTTTCTTTTTTCTCTCTCTTTTTCATTTGAATTACCTTCTGACAATTTTCCTTACTATCCTGTTATCCTAGTAATTTATTTGTATATAAATGCTCTAATTTATCCAGTTTCTAGTTGTGCTGCAACAGAAAGTTTTCAGAGCTTCCCATCAGCCAGGCTGCTGGAAACAGATGTCATCCAGGATTTCTTCACTGTGGCTCTTGTTTCAATCCTCTCCCTTCACTAATGTTATCCGAATTCGGAGACCAAAATGATCTTTCTAAAGTATCACTCAAATCGTGTCTCTTCCCTGCAGGAAAGTATTCTGTGTCTTCTGGACACACTGAAAATAAATTAATCTCTTAGTCTGAAGAACATAATTCTTCAGGAACTGGCCTCTGCCTCTCTGGCCAGCATTGTCTGCTTTGGACTCAGTAGGGCAGGTATCAGTTTAGGACAGGTAAGTCTTTTTACGGTCTCAGCCCTCTGTGTTCTTGGGCATGTGGTTTTCCTGTCTCTAAGCTTCTCCCAACCCAGGGTAGGTATTTAATGAATATACACAAGCATGGGCACACTGGTTTTTAGTATATCAAAATTCTCATCTAGGAAATGTAAATTATCACTATGCTGTCCTGTATTTTTTTTTTACAAGTTTCTTTGTTCCTTTGCACAAAGTGGGGTGGGAGTAGGGCTTAAGACCTTCTCCAGAGCCAATTCCTGGGCTATACTGGCTGCTAAATATGTTGAATGTTATCCTTGCTCCCATTCCTTCTTTTCTGGGCAAAGTGTACTCCTACTTCAAGATTCTAGAAAAACATTGCTTTTTTTTTTTAATGACATATTGCATGGCCCTCTTTCCTTACTCCTTCTTCTTTGTTTTAGCCTTCTGTGCATTCCTCTGCTTGTCCTTCACTGCATCATCGACATCTCTCCTGCACAGTGAAGATAGAACCATGTCTTTTATTGGGGGATGGGGTGGGGAGATACTGGGGATTGAATTCAGTGGGCACTCAACCACCTGGCTTTTCCTGGGGCTGGTTTTCAACTTGAGATCTTCCTCTCAGCCTCCTGAGCTGCTGGAATTACAAGCATGTGCCACCGCGCCTGGCAGAGCCATTTCTTAATGATCATAGTATGTACTCTGCTTAGCACTGTGGTCAGCCCATTATCAAGCCTCATTAAAGCCTGGGATTTGGCACTCTATATTTATATGGGTCTCCCCTCCCCTTTCTCTAATAATAGGAAAGAATAAAGGGAATGAAAACACATAAAACTTAGACCATTTCTTGCTTTGAGCATGAGTTCAGCAGCAACTAAGCCTCAATTCTCCTGAGACAGAGAGTATCTGTCACCAGCTGGCCGGGCTGGCAACTAAAAAACCACACAAACACAGAAATACCTTTTTTGGGGTCAGGGACAGCTCTGAGACCTCATGCTGGAGGGCAAGGGGAGCAAGGAAGGCATGAGGCAGGAGAGAGAGCACACCTTAAACCCCTCTATTTATTGGGGGAAAACCATCATAGAATATTCTACCCAAATAAGGCAAGGGATTGGGTTTCCAAGGGTGGAGTCTTGCTTGGCGATGCCTTGTGGTCAGTAGGTTGATTGACATCTTGGAGAGCCACACCCATCTCAAGTGCTGTGTGGGATCCCAGACCCAGCTACAGAAAAGGCACACAGACCTCACACAGCCCAAAAAGCACCTAATGCCAGACCAGTCCTCTCACACGCGCATAGCTCACACACACAGCCCATGGATGGCTGGCGATAAGTATCAGTACAGGGAGTGATCTCTGTCTGGGTGGGGAAACTCTCCCATCCCAATTTGAGAAGAAGGGGTTCTTACAGACCTACTTTGTTTATGTATCATACTTAAAATAAAGTTTGATTGCTTTCTAGTTATTTACTGGAATTCGGGGTTGTCAATAGTGAAAATGAAAAAGGTAGACTGTGGACAAAATAGTATACTAGAAAGTTGGATTCCATATTGGGAATATTTATAATTTTGAATAAAATTCTTCTTAGTTTTCATTCTTTACTCTAAACAAAGGCAGTATCACATGGTTTTACATTGCTTTTATTTCTGGTTATTGCCATGGTAACACAGACTTAGCCCAACATATATGCATTTTGAACTAATCTTTTACTTAAAAAGAAAATACCAAGGAAAATAAAAAGTAAGGAAAAGAAGTAAATGGCTTATGTAGAATAGGTTTTATGATGTTCAGACATTAACTTTATACCTAATAAAAAAAAAAAGCAAGCAACTTCTCCTTTGGTTAATTAAAAGGGCAAAAAAATGTATCCAATTTAAAAGACTTGTAAAATTTACAAGAATAAAAACAACATAGTTGCTAAAATGATAGAAGAGAAACAGTAAATCTGAATAAACTGAAACTGAGGTGTGACTAGCTTTATAGTCTACTAGGAATAGAAGAGCTCAGTTGAGCATATTTCCTCATGGATGGTAAGGAAATACACTCAAGGAAGCATGGCTGATTTTTTTTTTTTATTGTACAGGGGATTGAACTGAGGATATTTACTCAATCACTGAGCCACATCCCCAGCCCTATTTTGTATTTTATTTAGAGACAGGATCTCACTGAGTTGCTCAGTGCCTTGCAGTTACTGAGGCTGGCTTTGAACTCAAGATTCTCCTGTCTCAGCCTCCCAAGCTGCTGGGATTACAGGCATGTGCCAACCGCATCCAGCAGCTGAATTTTTAATACAAAGAGTATGCTGACTTATTTGCATTTTGATTCATTTAGACTGAATGCTCACTATGTTTCAGGTACTGTGCTAGATTCTAGGATTAAATGAAGAATCAAATAACTATGGTTGGTCCCTTCCTTCTTGGAGTTTACAGTCAAGTGTGTGTGAGAGAGAGATGGATATTAATTTCTAATTACTCATACAAATACATAATTATTTGTTGTGAAAAGAATGTGAAGGTAAACTATTTAGTGTATAAAAACTCGTGACATGTGAGCTTAATGTAGCCCAAAGGATAAGAGAAAGTCTCCTTTGTAAAGTTACAATGTCTTGAATCCAGAAAAATTACTTGCTAATAGCAGAGCAGGCAGAAGAACTAATAGGCTGAGGATCCTAATATATAGTCCTTAGAGAGGAGAGATGGTACATCTGTGAAGCAGATAGAAATTCTGATCTGTGTGCATGTGAGTGAATGGAGTGGTGGAAATGATGTTGGTTGACATGCACCTGAAGTAAACAAGGAAACAGATCGCATAGCATCCATTATGTCAGATTAAGGATTCTGAGTTCCATTTTGACCTCACTGGGAAGCCACTGGAGAATTTTAAGTAGGAGACCACTATAACAAGCTGGGGAGGGTAGGAATAGAAGTAATCACCAGTTAGGACATCCCTTCAATATTCTTCGTGGTTGCTGACATTGACTTTCCTTAAGGAGGTAACATTGGAGATTAAGATACATGGATTAAAAACGCCTTCTAAAAGTAAAATAAATAAGATTGTGGGGAACAAGTGGAAAGATATGTGTCAAGATGAAATCAATAGAATCATTTTCATGATCAAACCATACAATCAGACCAAAGCTATTTTCAGCACTTCAGGGCTTTCTTGACTTATCAAGAGAATCTCTTAAGACTTCCTGGAATTGCTATTCAGAATTTGAGTTGGTGGTGTTGACACATGATGGGGAAGATTTGGCAATAAACATTTATAATATTGTTTAGGTAATAGAGTTGTTAGCAACAACTTGTTATTGTTGCATGGACAAACATGTTATGAAGTCACTCACAAGGTTCTTTTCAGGAGCCTTCATATAAATTCTAAACCATAACACAAGTTTGGGTTCTTTCTCATCTTCCTTCTGATGAAAGTTAAAATTTATTGAAATTAACAATTGTGCTTCCTTTCTGTATAAGACTTTTGACTACCCAGTCCCTATAAGTTTAAAACCAAATTTTGAATAAAATTGTTATAATTTTGAATGAAATTGTTCTTAGTTTTCATTCTTTACTCTAAAAAAAGGCAGTATCATATGTTTAAAGAGCACATCATGACCTGGTTCTTGATTATATTTTCAATCCTTAGGATAGTTTTAGTCACACAGATCAGAAACTTCAGCTCACACGGACTTAATACAGGGACTAACAATATCTGAAAATCCAGAGGTTTGATCCTGTTTCTCTGTGATTCCCCTGGCTTCCTGCCTCCTCCTCAGGTCTGCTCTCTTGATGGTTTCAGGATGGTGGCTAGAAGAAGATGATGATATTCTTTCTCACTCATATCTAGAGGACAAAAGGACATGAATTTACAAAGGCCTCAATCAGGAAACAAAGGCCTCAATCTCTGCTTTGCCCAGATTAACCTGAACAAATTGCATTGAGTAGAATAATTAGTTTGTTTTGACTGACATTAGACAATGTAGACCCAATTGTGGTGTTGGTGACTTCTGACTCCAACACAATTCATAACTGCCACAAAATGGTACTAGGGATTGAGCCTAGGGTTTAGCACATGCTAGGCAACTGCTGTACCACTGAAGATCCTCAGCCTAGAAGGATGGTTCTTTAGAAACAAATGTCATAACTGGTGAGATTTCTGAAAGTAGAGTTGTTGGCTGGGGCAATGAAAATAAGCTTTTTGGAGTATGAGTTTGAGATACCCATGGATCACCCAGGTTGAGAGAAAGCAGTGGTACAGGTTAGCATCTCTAACTGGGACACAAAAATGCACCAGCATTTAAAACTTTTTGAGCACATCTATGATGCTTCAAGTGGAAAATTTCGCACTTGAGCTTCTGCAATAGGTCACAGCCAAAGCACAAGTACGATGAAAATATTGGATTACATTATCCTCGGGCTATGTGTTTATGAAATATAAATGAATTTCATGTTTAGACTTGAATCCAGTCTTGAAGCCATCTCATTAAATATATGCAAATATTCCCCAATTTGACAAAGTCCAAAATCGGAAACACTTCTGGGCCCAAGCATTTCAAAGAAAGTAGACTTGACCTGTGGAACCTCAAGTCAGAAGTCAAACTATAAGTATTGAGATATCTAACTCCAAAATTTTTCTAACCTTTATTTTTAGTGTATATTGCTTTTTGATTTGTGTCTGGATTTATCAAAAAATGTCTTTGCTCATAAAATTTTAAAAAGGAACACCCTCTTTTTTTTTAAGAGAAAGAGAGGATATATATATATATATATATATATATATATAGAGAGAGAGAGAGAGAGAGAGAGAGAGAGAATTTTTAAATATTTATTATTTTTTAGTTCTCGGCGGACACATCATCTTTGTATGTGGTGCTGAGGATCGAACCTGGGCCGCACGCATGCCAGGCGAGCGCACTACCGCTTGAGCCACATCCCCAGACCAAGGAACACCCTCTTGAAAAGTAAGGGAGTAGTGGGGGGTGATGGGGAGGGTGGATGCCACACAGTCAGGGTCTCCACATACTTCTCCATGGCTTTCTCACTAACTCTAACCCTGCAGTGTATGTTCTGGAAATCATGAAGTTCTGGATCTTCAAAAAAAACACATGAACTCTTTTCTCTGTGCCTGCCTTCAAGGAGCTTCCTTTGCTTGCAGTCCTTCCCCTCAACCCTAGGATAGTGCATAGGTTTCTTCCATTTATCCTTCTGGTCTCTTCTCAAATGCCATTACATCAGAGTCAACTTCCTTTAACCATTCTACCTAAAAAGAGAAGCTGTTCATTGCTCTCTTTCTTTTAGTCTTTTTTGATCTTCTAAATATCATGTTATACGTTTGTTCATCTACTGTTTGTCTTTTCTCCACTGGAATGTACAAGCCATGAGGGCAAGGATTTTACTCATTTAAAAAGAAATCTACCTGCCAAATAGTAGCTATTCAGTAAATATAGTTCAATGAATGAATAAATTCTCCAACTCTCACCTTAGGGTATTCTTTTCTTCTTGGAAAATCTCTTGTGATTTTTTTTTTAATTAGGTACAGCTCCCCTCCTGGATGATCTCATAGTATTTTATACCTTCCCCACTAAAGCACATATTATAACTTATAACTGCTACTCAATTTTCATCTTTTCCCACTGGACTTGTAATTTTGTGATGACAAATATCATGCATACTTTGCTCACAGTTGTGTCACTTTAAGAAATATTTATTTAGTTAATGAATGACATGCTTGGAATTTAATGTAATTCAGATAGTGTACACATCCAGAACTTGCAGGAAAAGATAGCTTCAAAGTTATATGGATGCTGGCTTTATGTTTTCAGCTTGTCAAGCCTTAAATCCTAGAAAGCAATTTTCTATTTAGCCTCTAGCCTTATGTCTTTTGATTTTGACCTGACCTAGTTTTTATGTTTGGTGTCTATTGTGAAGTTATTTGAGCATCAGTCTCTCAAATGTCCTATGTCTGATGGAATAAAAGGGCTAGGCTACAGGAAGATCAATGCACCTCACTCTATGCAATCTGCATGTAAGAGACTTGCTAAATATTGCATTATTCTATATTATCATAACTTCAGATATGCTATGGTACATCTACCAATAAAATACATAATTTTTTATTTTGTTTTGTGAATTGCAGATAATTGCTCTCTATCTTATCTGTCATGCAAATCTTGGTATTTACAATAAACAATGACAAGAATACACATACTCTCATTCACTCCAGTGACAATACATCTAGTAATTTCTATTATGTCTTTCTTTTGTGTAAATCACCAGATTTACAAGTATCATTGGGCTGTAAGTACTTCAGAGTACTAATTCATTATACAGCTCATAACCTTTTATTAAGCTTTCATTGCATATTTGTAAATTGAAATTTTATTTATTTCCCATACATCTACTAATTTCCTGCTATGTGTCAGGTACTAGGTGAGGTGTTGAAGATTCAGAGATCAAAATAACACTTCCTTTTTAGGGATGTTCATTTAAAAGTGAGGCAAACACTGAAGTATACAATTTGCAAATTCAGTGGGATTTGTTTCTTAATAGGGCATGTACTTGAAGAATGTGGATGCCAAAGAAGAAATGCTCAAACCTTCTTGTTGTACTGAATGAGGGACAGAGAGAAGACAGACAGGGAAAGAAAAGAAAGAATAGGAATTTTTTTTAAACCAAGGATGCTTAATCACTGAGCCACATCCCTAACACACACACACACTCTCTCTCTCTCTCTCTCTCTCTCTCTCTCTCTCTCTCTCTCTCTCTCTTTGAGACAGGGTCTTGCTAAGTTGTTGAGGGCCTTGAAAAATTGTTGAGGCTGGCTTTAAACTTACAGTCCTCCTGCCTCAGTCTCCTAAGCTGCTGGGATTACAGGTGTGCACCACTGTGCCCAGCCAAGAGTAGGATTTTTATGATGTAAAAAAGAGAAGTGGGGACTAATGTCAAAGAAAATTGAGGCAAAGACATAAAGCCATTCAGTAAAATGGTGTGTTCCCCAAACTTTTCATGTTTTAAATGATAATAAAGAGAAAGCAGGTGCTTCATGGGATTGGAGAGGTAACCAGAAGCCATATCATGGAGAGACAAAGCAACTGTGCTACTCTAGTCTTTAAGGAAAGATAACACTTTAGGTTGGGAGATAATATTAGGAAACATCCTTTGGCATTGGTGTGGAAGATAAATTGGAGCATGAAAAGAATGAAGCCAGAGCATCATTAGGAAGTTCCACAGCCCAACCAAGTGATCACTATGGCCTGACGTAATATATTTAGGGAAAAGCAGACTTGAAAAAATTTAATGATCAGTGTGGTACAAAAGAGAAAGAAATAAAGAATGACACCTGGATTTCAGACTGAAGTGACTGTCAGGTGGTAATGTCATTACCCATCATAGACACCAACAGAGGAGAGGTAGATTTAAGTTAAGTCCTATCAATATTGAGATGACATATATGTGCAGTTGGATATATGTTCTAAACATTGAAAAAAGAGTTCTGTCATGAAGAAATGTATATGATCTGAAAGTTATCAGGGTAGAGATAATAGATAAAATAAAAATAAGAATGAAATTGAGCTCATATTAATTAACAACACAATCTGAATGAGTAAAATAAATTATTATCCTCAATAAGAAGGACTTCAGTGCTGGGTTGGGTTTGTAAGGGTAAAATTTCTAAGCTGATTCTAAGCTGCAAAAGTCTGAGTTAAAGTGTAAAAGACTAGGGCATTGTAAAGCTTCTAGATTGCAAGGCCTGGGCTAAAAAGTAAACAATTCCCCTGCTATCCCCGGAACCTGTAATGTCTGTAAAGTTGTTAGGACAATGCGGGAGCTGCTCAGTAAATATCTCCATTGATTCCCTGGTTGTTTAATAGCTAAGGGCTCCAGGTAACATGGCACGTAGGCATATAGGCCCCAGGACCAATCAGTTTGAATGTGTGCCCCACTTGGAAGTGACCAATCACCCCTGCCCAAACTGTTCCCGCCAATGAATGGACTAATCATGTATCAGAATTGTTGTTCAATTTCCCCGCGCCTCATGATGATTTGTTCTGATGTATGCAAAGCCCCCCGCCCTCTCCAAAAAGTGTACTTAAGCTCTGCTTGACCTCTGCTCTGGGCTCTGGGCTGCTCTCCCTTCCTGAGTGAGCACGGGGCCCTAGCGCGCTAGAACGGATCCCTAATAAATCCCCCTTGCCATTGCATGGAGCTAGTCTCGTGTGGTCTCTTTCTCCGACGCTTCGCCGGACCCTTACAGGTTAATGAATATGAAATGGATGGTATGAAGTGGAGATCATAAGTAATTTGTTTTTCCAAATGGCTTAGTCCTTATGGGAAGAAATGTGATGAAGGAACAATAGAAAAAGTCTGTCTCAGAGCAATCAAATTTATTTATGTTTATCTTTCTTTCTTTACAATGTAAGAGAAGATTTTATCTGGTTTATAGAAGTAACCAGAAGTCATATTGAAAAATTGAGAGAGTCATGAAAGAGAGGGAGAGGAAGAGGGAAAGGGAGAGAGCTAGGAAAGGACCTGGGGAGAAGGAGCAAGATAAATATAGCCGGAGGAACTCTGATAGAAGAATGACGAAATGGGATCAAGGTGCAGAAATTAGCTTAGAAAAATGCTAGGGGCATTTTTTTTTCATTCAAAATCAAAGTGGAAGTGTTGATGTAGAAACTGATATGAATAAATTTATAGCCATTTAACTCTATTTGATTTCCTTTAAATTGAAATGCCCTGTATTTCACTTGCTATCTTTTGGAGGAAGTTTAAACAAGTTAGATACAGACTCGCCTTTTCACTTTTCTTTTTCTAAGATACAGTCAGGTTGATTTCAAGTCAAGTACTATTTCTTTGACAACTCCCACTTGTTTTCTCATTGTTACACAATCTGAAGAGGTGGGCTGTATCTTTGTTGATGTCAATCAGCAAAGATTAAAGTTTATTGCAAATCTCGAGCTCAGCTGGATTCTGCCCTCCAAACTCAGGATTTTGAGTTAAATTTGCTCTCTTCAGGTTTCCAAAGGAATGACTCATAGCCAATAAATGCATACCCTTTCATCCTCAAATTTTCCAAGGACAGAGTGTGGGGATGTGTTCAGGAGATGTTTAATAGCCCCTATTATATTGTTCAGCCTTAATTATCCATCTGGTTTCTCAGACAATTTATTATACTTTGAAAAATCTGAACAGATGGGTTATAGCAATTGAAATGGGGATAGGCAAGGGGGAGGTTCAGCAATGGCAAAAACCATTGAGAGGCAGAACCCAAACATATGACTTCTTTTCATTCTCACCACATCTCTGAGAAGTGCATATTATTATCATTGCTGGAGCAAAGCAACAACTGCTGGGATGAGGCTGGTGTAGGTACAGGTCAACCACTGTGGGCAGGCATGCTTTAGCACATGTTAGTTCACATGCAAGAATGATTCCCATTGGAGAAGGGGATTTTTAGAGTAGAGGAGGACATGACAGAATGTATGAGTACCTAGAGGATCAGGGCCAGCAGTCATGTTTAGCAGTTTGGTATTTAAAATGTGGTCCTTTGGACTCATCAGCCAAAGAATGAAAAGGTAATTTCTTATTTTCCCTTACAAAGGAAGGGACAGCCAGGCCCACATTCTGGATTTCTAAGTGCTGTGTCCCAGAGGAATATTGTGATGGTCTATTCAAGTTTTTGTAACAAATAATACACTGGGTAACATGAAAAGAGCAGAAAATGACTTCTTATAGTTCTGAAGGCTGGAAAGCCCAAGATAAGGTCCTGGGAGACTCAGTATCTGGTGAGAGCTAGCTTTCTTGTTTGTAGGTTGTGACTTCATGCTGTGTTCTCATATTATAGAAGGAGTGTCTCAGCCTTCTGACATTTCCTTAGTAAAGGCACTGAAAGGGTAAATTTTCTAAGCTGCAAAGCCTGAATTAAAATGTAAAAGACTAGGTATTGTTAAGTTCCACTGCTACACCCAGAACCTGAAATTCCTGAGATAGTTAAGACTACACCCTACTGGCCATTTAGCCTAGGGCCCTATGCAGTTTGTTACAGGGCCCAAACCAATCAGTTTGAATGTGTACCCTGCTTAGGAGTGACTAATCACCCCCCCCCACCCCCGCCCGACCTGTTCCCGCCAATGAATGTGCTAATCATGTCTCAGAGTTGTTGTTCAATTTTCGCTTTTCCCTGTCTCATGATGATTTGTTCTGATGTATGCAAAGCCCCCCCCCCTCCCCAAAAAGTGTACTTAAGCTCTGCTTGACCTCTGCTCTGGGCTCTGGGCCACTCTCCCTTCCTGAGTGAGCCTTGGGCCTCAGCGCGCTGAATTAGGATCCTCTTCGATAAACTCCCTCCTGCTCATTGCATGAAGCTGGTCTTTTGTGGTCTCTTCCTCCAACGTTTCGCCAGACCCTTACAGCACCAGTCCCTTTCATGAGGGCAGAGCCTCCAAATCCTACCTCCTAATACCATTGCCCTGGGGACTAGGTATCAACATATGAATCTGAGGGAGGGGGGAACATAATAAGCATTTAGAACATAGCAAGCATTCAAAAACTTTCATGTTTCAGAACTGAAAGTTACGGTGACACCAACAAGAAATTCTTGCTGTATAGAAATAGAAGGCAAAGGAAGGACTGTAGAGCTCCTTCCGGCTGGGAAGGCAGCATATTGACAGTTTTTGCAAAAGGTCAAGCCCCACCTCCCTCTCTTCTCCATTTTTTCAATCCAAAACTCTGTTGAATCACAAATATCAGTAAAGCTTTTCCAAGCCGTGGCTGCCTTAGACAGAATGGAGCTACTACAAGGAGGCAGGTAGCTTCCTTCATGTTGATCTGAGGATGCAAACAAGCCAGATTAAATTGTGATAATTATGTATTGAAACCCAAGGTTTTCCCTTGTTTCTTCTGAAGTTTTGAAGCATCTGGATTCTTAAGAAATTTGAAGGAGAGGTAGCCATAAAAATGACTGACCCAAATTTCTTAATAGCTTTGAGCAATGGTAGTGTTTGGAGACAATGTGCTATAATTAAGGGAAATCGAAAAGTATGGCACTCAGTGCACTTCAAGGTTAGAGAAAAGACAGCAAAGGATTGTAGCAACCTCTAGGTCATCCAGCCCCCAAAGAGTTCTGTGAGTCCTATGGAAGAAGGTTATGGCAGAAGCTGAAGGAGTCATTTATTTTGGAGTCTGTCAAATACCTAACAATATTGCAGTGACCCAAGTGTTAACAGTTATGTAGAAAGGAATTTGTTGTGGTCTGGATGTGTATGTTCCCCCAAATTCCTATCTCAAAATTCTAACTTCCCCAAGATTTGGGGGATATTTTGCAAGAAAATGAAGTCAAATTCAGTGAAACTTTAGAGTTTGATAAAACCACTTAGACACACACGCACACACATACACACACACTAGTGACAACAGAGGACACGTTCAATAAATTTTCATGTTATGGTTGAGGAAACATACTCATTAAAGTTAAGGGGTTTGCTTAAGCTCACCCCAATCTCCTGTGATGGAACTAAAATTTAAAATCTAGACTCTAGACTTCAAGTTCACCACTCACTTTGATATGACCGGTTATCCGTGAGGAGTTCTGCAACCCTCACGTGTTGAAGTATAACATTAGAGAAGCACACCAAGGCAAACATATAAAACAGGGTTTATTTAACAAGGGTCAACACAGAGGCCAGGGTTATGGCTTAGCAGTAGAACATTCGCCTAGCATGTGTGAGGTGCTGGGTTCAATCCTCAGCACCACATAAAAATAAATAAATAGATAGATAGATAGATAGATACATACATACATACATAAATGGTATTGTATCCAACTACAATTAAAAAAAAAGTCTTTAAAAAAATGGGGCAACATAGACTTCTCCCAGGAGGGAGAAGTGGGCCATAGCTGGTATCCCAAGAAGGTGTTTTGCCTTTTTTATATGTCCTAGGCTTTCTTTGTTCTCCTGCTCTCTCTTCCCTGCTCTCTCCTTCAAGCATAAGTGCCTAGGCCCAGGAGATCCTAGGTGGGAGGCCAAAAGGTGAGAAACAGATGGGTTAGAGGGGCCAAGTTGGAGTGATCTGGACAGGAGGGGGGCATAATTAACAACTCCCTGTAGGGAGGGACAATCCCAGAAACTGGTTACCTTGGCAACAGGTTGGAGCTGGGGCAGGTTATCTTGATGAGGGTGAAGGAAGGGCTCTGAAGGAATTAACATTTCAATTCCTCTATTCTTAGGATCAGACCCTTGCCTACCTGCCTGTCTAATTCTGGCTTCAACTTCATTATACCTTTACTACCTCCCCCCCCACCCCATTTTTAAATTTTTAAAATCTTAAATATAATACTCCTTAAGAAATGTCTCATAAGGAGAAGTATGATCACAGTTCTTTAAGATCACTGGAAAATCCATTGTCTGTACCTATTGCAACACATATTCAGATCGTTTGAGCACTTTCAACAAAATGGTTTATTTACAATCTAACAAAGAAACAGAAACTAAATGGAGTGTCAAAAGATGAAGGCCCTGTTTCCACACAAATAATTGTAATAATCCTGAAATGTCACATTAGCATAAAGTGGAAATCAGGAAGAATAGATTCTCAAACATTTTAAAAGGTGAGCCACGGTAATAAGTATGCAAACTCAGGTTTGTTTCCTGGCCAGAAAATGAGTCTCTGCAATGCCTGTCTCCTAAGGTGTCCAGGTGTGGCTTGGGTATTGACAGCTTTCAGGGAACAAATTCCATCTCTTGCTGGGGATATAGCTCAGTTGGTAGAGTGCTTGCCTTGCATGCACAATTAAAAATGTCTAATTTTTCTTAGAAATTCACTCAGTCTCTACATTTTTCTCATCTAACACTCTCTAGTCTCAATAGCCCTGCTTTCCATTAGTCCCCAGTGAACACTCTTGCAGTTGATAATGTCCTGCTGGCCAATTGTGACTTTTCTTTTCCTCATTACTCCTAGATCAGGGAGCTTGGTCATCCATAATACATTAGAGCACGGGACTCCTTATCACCCAGAACTGCCTTAACATTTGTTCTGCACCTTCAAGCACAACTCCAGGGACAAAATATTCAGGAAGTGCCTTTATTTTTATTTTTTCAGGAAGTGCTTTTCATGGTTGTTTTATTCCTTAAATTTACAGCATTAATTAGCTTCCTGAAAGGAAGGTGTTCAGAAGAAATCAAGCAACTTGAAGTTGTGCAAGAAGGAGCTGTTTTTTGTATTTCAGGAGGTTGTCACCAAAACACATTATATTTGTACACATTCACAAACACACTCAGCCCCACATTGTGTATAAGAAGACCGGAATCACCATTTGTATGCACATTCAATCTACTGCTCCTAATTACTAAGGACTGCAATTATTCAAACTGATGAATTATAAAGCTTTGTGTTGTCCTCCTAGACAGTGATAATACGGATGCCTGAATAATTAAGTTGCCTTACTCTGGATTGAATATAGATAATCAACATAGAATATTATGAGAAACATAAATGACAGGAATAATGGAAATAAAAATCTCATGAGAAGACAACTTCTCTGGATCTTAAGTCTCTGTATCCACTGAAGGATAATGACAAACACATGTAGGCACTCGGTAAATGTTTGTTGAATGAGTAAATGAATGCATTGGTAGGTGAATGACTGAAAGCAAGAATAATTGCTCTGCTTAATTCCAGGATTGTTATAAGGATAAATTGAGAATTTGGCACATGTTGAAATGTATACATACATATCTATATCTATATCTATATCTATATCTATCTATATCTATGGTTTTTTTCAGTACTGAGGATTAAACCCATAAGCACTCAACCATTGAGCCACATCCCCAGCTCTTTTTTGTATTTTATTTAAAGACAGGGTCTCACTGAGTTGCTTAGTGCCTTGCTGTTCCTGAGGCTGGCTTTGAACTTGCAATCCTCCTGTCTCAGGCTCCTGATGATACCACCAGTTATCCGAGACGAGTCCTGCTTCCTCACATTTTGAAGTTTGAACATTAGAGAAGCATGCCGAAGCAAGCGTATAAAGCAGGGTTTATTTCAAAAGGGGTAACATAGACTTCTCCCTGGAGGGAGAAGGGGACCATTGCTGGTATCCTGGTATCCCAAGAATCGAGGTGTTCTGCTCTTTTTAGGTGTCCTAGGCTTCCTTTGTCCTCCTGCCCTCTTCCCCTTATCTTTCTCCCTCCTGTTTATGTGAGGAGGCCCAAATATGCTCAGTGGGATGGCCAAAGGTGGGAAACAGGTGGGCTAAAGGGGGAAGGCAGGTTGGAGCAGCCCTGGACACATTAATTAACAACTGTATCTGTCACTGTAGGGAGGGGCAATTCATGGGCAGGTTACCTTAGCAATAGGTGAGAGCCTTGGGAGGTTCTTGTTAAGGGTGGAGCAAGGGCTCTGAAGGAATTAACATTTCAATCCCTCAGGGGACAGTCTCCAACTTCCCAGGACTCATTCAAAATTGGCCTCCTTGATCTGACCTGACTTTACTTATCTATACTGACTGTCTGTCTAATTCTGGCTTCACCAAGCCAGTGGGATTACAGGCATGTGCCACCACATCCAGCTGAGAAATATATTTATTATGAGGTAGATCCTGCCTCTGGCATTGGCAACTATGCCATTTTGACAAGGTCACTTAACCTTTACACATGCACTGAAACACAGCCTAGCAATCCATTTTCAAACTACCTTTGTCAAGTAACAGAGAAATGCAATTTGATGATATAAATAGTGCTCCCTTCTCCAAGCTCAGAAGTGAAACATTCCAAAACTTCAAAATGATGAGAATATGCAAACCACTGCTGACCCCGGTGTTATTTGCTGGCCATTTAGGGTTAGTAAATGACTCTTCATGAAACTAATTTTGAGCAGGAGACTGTCAGTCATCTTCACAGCTCAAGTATTTACTGAGCTGTCCTGTGATTTAGCACTGGGCATTCTGTATAGGGCCTGGCTCTGTGCCTGTGCACAGTCACAAGGCCATAAATATCCAATATCCATTATAAAGTGCTGTTGAGTAGTTGAGTGGAATGTCATTCATGTCATTCACATGAACTCACTTGTCATGTTAAGCATTTTTTAAGACAGGAATAAAGCTTCTACCTATCCCACAGGTTTATTTGCTTCCAGGCCCAAAGGACACTTTAAAGGAAATGGAGCAGCTGGTATACCTTTATGGCTCTAAATACTACTCCTTTCTGTCCCTCTCTGATGATCCACGAATTATTTATTTCTTGCTGAGGTCTTTTTAATCTTACAGGTATTCTGCCTCATGGTTACAGTTATCTGGAGAGCTCAGCAACTAGACTGCTTTGTAAATAATGTGTCCCACCTATCTAAAGTGAAGTCTTTGGGGTGACCAAATTTCAGAGGGGAAAAATGGTTAACCCATGTTAATGTCAATTTTCCATATGCCACTGGAAATCCTTTTCCCACATTCTGAGCATAATTTTTGGTGGGGACATTTGAGATGTGTTCAGTCATTTCCCCTATACTAAAATGATCCAACAAAACTCCCAAACAATTTAAATGCTTTACAATTATTATTTTCACCTTCTCTATTCTTTCTGACTGCTATCTTAATGTGTAGCTGGAAATGACCAACTTTTTGTTTCTACTAGTTAGTATCTTTTTCTCTAGTCTTAACTGCCTTCCTTTTTATAATTACTCTTTTTTTCTCCTGTCCTCCTCTTCTCCCTCACTTTTTCCCTTTTCAGCAAATTCAAGTGCAGACTACAGTGGTGGACTGTGCACAGGGCTGAGGGTGTAGTGATGCTGTAAGTGATATTTCTCCTCCTGGCACTTAGTCTAGAGGAGCAGACTTAGGTGGAGAAGTAACATCTGAAGTGCTAATTGATTCCGCAGTCAGTTTAGTGTAGGAGCAAGACCATAATAGATATTAAAATACCATAAATTACTTGATTTGAGAAGTGTATATAGAGTAATAAGGCTATGAAAGAGAATATACTTGGGTAATAAACCATTAGAAAAACAGATTTCCATAAAAAAAACCTGAAATCCTTTTCAGATTAAAATGTATAATGTTTAGCAAATAGATGTTGTGATATCTATTTTATTTGCTTCATCATCTTTGTTTTGCTACTTTATGGAGATTGCTAGGTTTCTGTGGTTTGGCAATTGTACTGTGATATTACACTATTTGTTTACAATAGAGTTGGAATCTAGTCCTCTTCTTTCCTTTTGCCTACTGGAAATCCCAAGCTGCCTGCCTGCCTCAAGGGATGATGTGTTTTGAAGATAGAAAGTCTTAGTCTAGTGTCTTTTTTCACTTATCTAGGACAGAAAATAGAGAGTAACTGAGAATCCTGATAATTCTACATAAGTTCTCAAAAGTATAAAATGTCTGATGGAAATTTCATTTCCTTCCATGTATTTTACATTTCAGATGTGGTCTAAAAGGTTATTTTAATTTTATATTTCTCTAGATAGTTTTACATTTTTTGAAGTATAGTTATAATTGGCTCTTTAAGGAAAACCAGTATGGAACACCATCCTGATAAGAAAAGCATTTAATTATGCTGTTCAAGTTAAATGCCTGAGGTTTCTCTCCCAAATTACATTAAAATAGGTGTCTTCAAAAATCTTCCAAGAGAATCTCACACTTTATATTGTTGGACTTGGTTTTTATTCCTAATATTTCAGTCCCCTAACAAAGAAATGGGTAGAATGTCTACTTATTATTTTCTGCCTTTTGTTTTTTATTTTAATTTTTTATTCATATTCTGACTAGCTAACTGCTTTCCAGTAATTTTAACTTTCCACTATGTAAGACAATGTTTTCCTTTACTACTTTAAGTGCATTCTCTTAAGTTTTGATGTTCAAGAGTATTATCATCAATTAATTCTGAAAGTTAACTTCAAATCTGATTTCTGTGATACAACATTTTCCCAAAGATATGTTCTTAGATTTTTATTTGGAGGTTATCTTTTTGTTTTCTATTTCAAATTGGATTGCATTTTGCTCAACCACATGATTTCATGTTCTTTAGCATTTCTTGAGAATTTTTTTGTGTGTTTGAGTATACAATTAAAAAAAAGTCCCACATGTGTAAAATGAATGTGTATCTTCTACAAGGTCTCATATAATCTAGTGTGTTCAAATATTGTATAATGTTGCTACTATGAAGAACTTTAACGCCCCAGCCCCTGGCAGCCGCCACCATTCTTCTGTTTCTATGAGTTTGATTATTTTAGCTTCCACATATATGTGTGATCATACAAAACCTGTCTTTATCTGGCTTATTTTATTTGGCATGATTAAGGAAGGATGGAATTTCCCTTAGAGATTTTGGAGGTAGTGCAGCCCTGCTTATACATTTTAATTTTTTTGGTACTGGGGATTGAATCCAGGGGTGCTTAACCACTGAGCCACATCTCCAGTCCTATTTTGTATTTTATTTAGAGACAGAGTCTCACTGAGTTGCTTGGTGCCTCACTTTTGCTGAAGCTGGCAAAACTAATTCTTTAATTTACAATCCTCCTGCCTCAGGCTTCAGAGCCTCTGGGATTATAGGTGTGAGCCACCCCCCCCCCTTGTTTACACTTAGATTCAAATGTCTAGTCTCCAGAACTATGAAAGAATAAATATCTGTTGCTTTAAGCCACCAAGTTTTGTGGTAATTTGTTATGGCAGCCCTAGGAATCTAATACACCAACGACCTGCTTCCACCATCCCCTCTTCTCTCTCAAGTCTCTTCTTCAGCAAACGAATTCTTTCTTATTCATTCTCATTCGACCTCTATTATGTAGTTAACTTCCAAACTATGTCATGTATCTATTGAACTATTCTAACTCTGTTCTCAACATCATCATCTAGATTTCCTACAGGAATATCACATTCAGTGTTTAGAATTCATCATCCTCCTGCCAAACTCGCACCTGAGTTACCACATTCTATTAGTGGTTTCAGCATGTTCCTTCCCTGCCCCCCCCCCCCACTAAGCTAAATGGATTATCCTTGTCTTTTCCGTCATCTTTTGCGCATCCTGTCCACCCCATCCTACTGGTGGAATCAGTTTCTATGTCCTTATGGATCATGATACACTCCAGTCCATCCTCTGATTTTTATTACCACCTTCATCAGGATAGACTAATGGTATGGATAGACCTTTGGCAGTTACATTTGTTAGTCTCTTGTAATTATTATTTACCTCATACATCATAGGAAAATTATGCTGTGTGAGTCTCTGGTTTCTTTACTCCCTTGGCAAAATAACTTTAAGACTTCATCATGATATTTGAATAAAATCAAACTGACATTAAAGTCCTCCCTAATCTGTCCCCAGTTCCTTTCAAGCCTTTTTGTTCTTTAATTCCTGTTAGGTATATTACTTAGCTAAATCAACACTATTTTTCTTATTTGTCCAATTTCCTACACATTGATATTTTTGTTCTATTTCTCTTTACTTGGTTTACTCTTTTCTTCATTATACAATAATCAAAGTCTGACTTCTCATTTAAGTTCAAAGATCGTCTCCTCTGTTCTTACAAACATTATTTCTACTTTATGTTCTATGTACATATAATGTGCACTTTTCCAGAGTACAATCTTACTGAGGAGAAGAATGAAATATATAATATAGTGCCGAACTCAGTGTTGTGTAAACAACAACCTTTTAAGCATCTTGGAATAAACCCATGCCTATTCCAAATAAAAGAATCATTTGTTAAAAAGGTCATACCTCTGATTACTTAACTCTGACTATTTCCTTTGCACTCTACTGAGTCTCAACAGTTTTTTTTCCAATCTGCATATCTTTGGCAGCACCCCTGTCTCCAATTCTTGAGATCATTTTATCTTCTTGTCCTCAATTATCATCATAAAGCAATTAAGGAAAGTCTCTCTTTCCTTTAAGACTTGTTACTGCTCTTTCTGAGACACTATGCATTCATCATGTTTGCTTAATGTTCTTGGGAAATTTTGTGTTTATCTTAAATTGTTTGGATAACACTTGAATGTGTTCAGTGGTGTGTGAAACATTCCTGGAGACTAATGTGTTGACTCTTTCAGAAGGGGGTGCTGGTGCTCTGTTCACAACTACAGAGAACAGGAAGAGTTTCTTTGTACCGTTCAGGTTCAGAGGAGCCTCTCTGCACCTTCACCAGGCTTCTGCCCCTCTACACTGGAGCACACACTGGGAGTAGCTGAGCATAGGGATTGCCAGGTGTCCCTGGGGAACTGCCTAAAGGAGAGTGTCCCCATTCCTGAAACTTTCCCCCAAACCCCTGGGTTATTCAGCACTGGTAAGGATACCTGAAACCTAGAGCTGGTAGCCTCAAACCTGAATACTATGAATACCTGACTCAGAAATTCAAAGGCCAGGTCGTCTGACTTCAACATGATGTCCTGCTTAATGCAAGGAACTGACAGGCTTTTAAAGGAACACGTATTGATGTTGTAGATTATTTCATGTCACTTCTTTTTGTTGTACATCTGACCTTCCTTACCAGGGAAAGAGACATTTCTTCCAAAGCTAATGAATATTCATTAAAGGAAACCTGAAACTGAGTAAAATGACATTTTTATGATCCTCCTTCAGAGGAATGGAATATATTACAAAAGCCAAAATTAAGAAATTGAAATTATTTTGACATGGACAATGTTTACAGAGAAAACTCAGGTTTATCAGAGGAGGAGGAGGAGGAGGAGGAGGAAGAAAAGGAGGAGGAGGAGGAGGAGGAGGAGGAGGAGGAGGAGGAGGAGGAGATTTGGGATTTTTTGTTACATTAGCTTTCACACAAAACTTTTAAAAATGTGTAGCATACTTTGGTGATTGATTGTGGTTTAATGGGAAAAGAACAAATGCTGGACTAGATGTGCTCACAGTTCTCTTTGGTAGGTGGGTCCTGGTTTCCTCACCTGTCTCTGGGGCTGGTTGCAGATTTCAGAATCTAAGATGCAGGCTGAAGGGCAACAGTAGCCCCTCTTTTGCTGAGTGCTCAGAAAGGGCCAAAACATGAGCAAAGCACTTCATATACATTTGCACATTTGATCTTCCCAGAAGTCTTTTGATTTAAAGGACCTAGCAACCTGCTCTAGTACATTCAGCTGGTAAGTGACAGAATAGAGATCTGAAGAACTATCTTACTGTGATGCAAAGACATGAAAGAAAGAGTGGAAATGAAGGATTGGAAAATTGAAAAGAAACACCAAAACTCTTTTCCCTTTTTTTTCATTAAAATAAAATATTTTAAAATATATGGTACCCATAAAACTATTTCTCTTGAGGAATTAAAGAGAATGAATATCTGTATAAGACTCAATAGCAGAAAAACAGACTAGAGAGGGATTCGCAACTCCTGATGTCTATTTCTCAATCTGATATTAACAAATGTTGGTATAAGTCACCTGTCAAATTTGTGCCTTAGTTTCTCCATTAGCAAAATTAAAGTGATAATACTGTCCTATTGAACTAACTGAAACAATATGCAGAAAATAAAAAGTATAAAATACAAGAAATCAACAAGGTAAATTTTTTGATATAAATTCCCTCAACTGCAAACCCCAAACTCTACCCTCTTCTCTTAGTATTTTGAAGAGGATGGAGAATTTTCATCAGTATTCCAGGCTGGTAGTGTAAGTATCTGAAAGATTAACACTAATTTTATCTATGCCTTTGATAGATCTATCTCAATAGGACAGGAGTTTCTGCAGTTTTGAGCTTGGATCATAGTGCTTTGATAAAATTAGATGTCTAGTGACAGGATAATCCAATCTTTGGATAGGGTAACATTGCTGAATCTGAACTGGAATGGCTGAAAATGTGGGGAAGAAAAGAGCCCTGCTCTTTTGACATCATTATATTGCAAACATTTGTGCTCTGTCTCTATTTCTCTTCTCTCTTTGTGGATAATTTATCAGCAAACATAACAGGCAGGTCTATAGTGATATGTAAAATCTCCTTTAGAAATTCCTCATTACAAATGAATTTTTTCTTTAAGTAGACTTGGTTTATATATAATCAATACACAATATCATCCTATTCTTCCTCTGTGAGAGCTAAAGTTCACCTTAATCAAATAATGTAACCAGTGAAAAGTGGAGGTCTGCTCCAACAAGGGAAAGGGACATTCATAGGCACATGCCATTCCCATTGTTCTCTTCCTTAGTATTCATTTGTGTGACTCTCCTAGGACTAATACAAATTACCACATATTTGGTGGTTTAAATAAACATAAATTCATTTTCTCACCATTGTAAAGCTTAGAAGTCCTAAATCAAGGTGTTGGAGGTAGGGGACACACATTGTAAATCCTCCAGGGGAGGAGCCTTATTTGTCTTTTCCTCTAGTGGCCTCACACTGTCCTTGGTTTGCTAAGCATAACTTTAAATTTTACCTCCATCTTCACATGATCATCTGCTCGGTGCCCGAGTCTTCACATAGAGTTTTCTGTGCAAATTTCCCTAAACTTAGAAGGACACTATTCATATTGGATTAAAGTCTACTCTTATAACCTTGTCTTTACTTGATTGCATCTGCAAATATCTGATTTGATTTATGAATAACAGTGTACTCACTCCTTTCACTGGGGCTGAGGGTTAGCACTTCATTGTATCCATTTTGGAGACACAATTCAATCAATAAGAGAACTTTCTGGAGTTTTTTTTCCCCTTTTCTTTCTTTCTTTTCTTTTTCTTTTTTCTTTTTTAAAAGAAGATATGGGAGAGCTTAGGCCAATTAATGGGGAAAAAGAGATATTGGGATTTCAAGGTAAAATTGTCTTTTGGCAAGATAGATATATATTGTGAGGCGGCCACCACCCTGTCAGGGTAGTTTCCTTTTCAGAAGGCGATGAGCCACCTGAGAAAAAGAAAGTCTGAAATAATTAGTAATTAGAATAAGAGCCAGAGCCAGAAAGTAGATTTAAAAAGGGGGGCTCCTGACAGGTCCTCCAGTCCATATGGGAGCTGGAACCAAACAACTAGAAAATGGTTCCGGTTCTTTATTTAAAGGAGAGTACACCAAAGATGTGGATAAGGTTTCAGTTGGAGGAGTCTTGCTGCAAACAAGTTGATTGGCATCTTGGCAAGCCATAACCATCTCTGAGAGACTGTGTGGCTGTGTGGCTTCAGCCCCCATCTCCAGTGCAGTGCTGAACCTGTGGTAGAGCTGAATAGGAAGTCACATGTACCTAGCAGTCTCAAACCAGCAGAATGGGAATTTCCAGACACCAGACTCTCCTACCCAATGGCTTCCAGGAGGATTTGGTTCACACACATTTCATGGGTAGCTTTGGGCAGACATATATTTTTAATCTATTATTTGATTCTACTCATTTTTTTTTCCCTACAAAGCAGCAGCAGTAATGGCCCTTCGATTCTGCACAAAACACAGAGATAATTATTGGAAGTAAAGAATTTGCTCTAAGCAGATCTTCAGAATAGTCTGGGAAAGGATGAAGAGCAGGGCTCTTGTAGCCAGAGAGATCTGGAATTCCCAGCTGCCATTTTCTAAACGGTGTGACTTTGGCCAGAGTAAACAATTTCTCTAAGTGTCAGTTTTCTCATTTGTAAAAAGGTATAATAACAATTTGTACCCTTAGGGGACATTTTTAAAGATTAGTTGAGATAAGTCATGAAAAATGCTATGATAAGGCAACAATTTAAGCACTAGAAATGTTATATATGATTATTTCTCTGGATCCTTTAAACAGAATATGGGTTTCACTTCCTTTAACAGACCTCCATGTAAGCATGATTGGGCATACATTAAAATAATATTTTAACTGTAACTATAAACAATAATTTTAAAGTATTTCAAAATATAAATGTATTTTTAAAATTCCTAGGATAATAACTTTATTAGAGCGTTGGTGTTAAAAATGAGCATTTTATTAGTTATATGTGAATTTAATAAGTAAATGAGATAAACAACTTTTAAAGCCCCCCCGCACCCTGTAATCCTTAAAACAACAGTAGCAAAAAAAAAAACCTAATTTATCATGGAACAACCATTTCTCTAGAGGTATTATGTCAGTTTCTTTTTTCCTATAATTTTGAGAACCAGTGTTATGATTTTTTTCAATTTTCACTTTCTTGAGTTGTACTATATGAATGACAAATACCATTTTATTGTGATCTTTATTCTGTCAAATAATAAAGACAAGCTTTGCAAAATTCCTTTGAAATAAATGATTCCAGAGGGGGAAAGATAAGTGAATTTTAAAATTATAAATTATTTCCCTACATTGAAAGGCTAATCTAGTCTAAAGCATAAAATATATTCCTTCATAATGTTTTAAAATGATGCTTATTAGAGAAGATATATTCTGACTATATTTTGGCCTAGGGTTAAATTAAATTTGTGAGAAGAATATGTTATTATAGATAAATAATTAATAAAGAGAAATGCTTTGTGAAAGTATAAGGGACTATAGAGAGGAATTTTAGAGGACAGAAAAATCTAGCAACTCATATTACCTAATTCTGTTTGACTGAGCACATTAAGATGTCATTGGTATTCTCTGCATTCACAGAAGCCAAAATTGCTTCGAGCTGAAAGACACAGTCATCTTTTCCACAGTGATGCGTTCTACCAGTTTTCTTGTTTTTGCCATCTTTTCACTAGGAATACAGAGATGTTCATGATGAAAAGAAAAAAGGAAAAATCATTTGCTTTTAGGAAAAATACTTTACATGCTCATTAGTTCCACTCACATGCCAAGTAAGTTGCATTCTTGATGAAATAAAATATGCATTGTTGTTTATTTTCTTTTTTAAAAATAATTCTTATCTTGATTTAAGGCTAATGAAAAGATTCTTCCTACCAAAAATGAATGTACTGTTTTTCTTTTGCCAAAAAATACAATTTTAAGTAAGACCACTGTACCTTTACAAAAGGCTATTATGTGGAACACATGCTGCCCCAAACTTCATTTTGTTCTTAGAGAAATGTGCCATATGTTCCTCTGGGTTCCAAGGTTTGTAGTTTCTCCCTTAACCCCTTATCTAAATTATCCTTTTCATGATCACTAGACTACATGCTTCATAAGGCAGGAAGCATGTCTATCTTGTTTACTAGCACGATGCCTCATCCAAAGCAACATCTGAAAATACATATGTGATAAATTACATATGTTCTTCATTCAAGGAAAGAATGCCTGAGCACAGGTTGACCGGCTTCCAAAGGATTTTTGTAAGGAGACCTTGCAGTTGGTGCTGCCCAGGAAAACAATTGCAACAACAATATCAGATAACTTAATTGCCTATAGTTTATCTGACTTTTTATTCCATGTAGATGTTGATATTCAATTACTTAACACCATTAGACAATAGCTGAGGATAGGAGCCAGTATGTGAAGGATTATTCTCAATAGTCAACATGAAAGAAGTGAAAAAGAGCCCATGTCCTCACATATTAGTTTCTTGGAGAGGCCCTGGCTGTCATCAGCTTCACGATAACAGCTAAATTCCCTATTTCTTACTCACTAGTTGATAAAACTGATATACAGTATTTTTAATGTCTCTGGTTGTATGTAAAGTATATTCACACCAATTCATCTCTTCATACATGTACTTTGGATAATGATGTCTAGCACATTCCACCATCCTTGCTAACCCTCTGCCCCCTCCCTTTCTCTTTCACCTCTCTCCCCTATCTAGAGTTCATCTACTCCTCCCATGCTTCTCCTCCCTACCCCACTATGAGTCAGTCACCTGATATCAAAGAAAACATTTGGCATTTGTTTTTGGGGGGGATTGGCTAACTTCACTTAGCATTATCTTCTCCAACTCCATCCATTTACCTGCAAATGCCATGATTTTATTCTCTTTTATTACTGAGTGATATTCCATTGTGTATATATGCCACATTTATTTTATCCATTCATCTACTGAAGGGCACATATGTTGGTTCCACAGTTCAGCTATTGTGAATTGTGCTGCTATAAACATTGATGTGGCTGTGTCTCTGTAGTATGCTATTTTAAATTTCTTTGGGTATAGACCAAGGAGTGGGATAGCTGGGTCAAATGGTGGTTCCATTCCCAATTTTCCAAGAAATCTCCATACTGCTTTCCATATTGGCTGCACCAATTCGTAGTTCCACAAGCAATGTATAAGTGTACCTTTCCCCCACATCCTCACGAACACTTATTGTTGTTTGTATTCTTAATAGCTGCCATTCTGACTGGAGTGAGATGAAATCTTAGAGTGATTTTGATTTGCATTTCTCTAATTGCTAGTGATGATGAACATTTTTTTCATATATTTGTTGATTGATTGTATATTCTCTTCTGAGAAATGTTTGTTTAGGTCCTTAGTCCATTTGTTGGTTGGGTTATTTGTGTTTTTTTGATTTAAAAAAAATTATTGAGTTCTTTATATAACCTAGAGATTAGTGCTCTGTCTGATGTGTGTGGGGTAAAAATTTGCTCCCAAGCTGTAGGCTCTCTATTCACCTCACAGATTGCTTCTTTTGATGAGAAGAAACTTTTTAGTTTGAATCCATCTCATTTATTGATTCTGGGTTTCAATTCTTGTGCTATAGGAGTATTATTAAGGAAGTTGGGACATAATCCCACATGATGAAGATTAGGGCCTACTTTTTATTCTATTAGATGCAGAGTCTTTGGTTTAATCCTAGGTCCTTGATATACTTTGAACTGAGTTTTGTGCATGGTGAGGGATAGGGGTTTAATTTCATTTTGTTGCATATGGATTTCCAGTTTTCCCAGCACCATTTTTTGAAGAGGCTATCTTTTCTCCAGTGCATGTTTTTGGCACCTTTGTCAAACATAAGACTAATTGTAATTTTGTGGGTTAGTCTCTGTGTCCTCTATTCTGTATCATTGGTCATACTTTAAGATGTGGTATAATGATGCCACCTGTTTCACTTTTCCTGCTAAGGATTGCTTTAGCTATTCTAGGTCTCTTATTTTTCCAGATAAATTTCATGATTGATTTTTCTATTTCTATGAAGAATGCCATTGGGATTTTGATCAGAATTTCATTAAATCTGTATAGTGCTTTTGGTAGTATGTTCATTTTGATAATATTAATTCTGCCTATCCAAGAGCAAGGTAGATCTTTCCATCCTCTAAGGTCTTCTTTGATTTATTTCTTTAGGGTTCTGTGGTTTGCATTGTATAGATCTTTCACTTCTTTCATTGATTCCCAAGTAGTTTTTTTTAGGTTATTGTAAATGGGGTAGTTTTCCTCATTTCCCACTTAGAGAAATTGTCATTGATGTACAGAAAAGCCTTTGATTTATGGGTGTTGATTTTATATCTTGCTACTCTGCTGAATTCATTTATTAGTTCTAGAAGTTTTCTGATGGAGCATTTTGGGTCTTCTAGGTATGGAATCATATCATCATCAAATGTGCTATTTTTTTCCCTATATGTATCCCTTTAATTTCTTTTGTCTGTCTAATTGCTCTGGCCAGTGTTTCAAGAACTATGTTAAATAGAAGTGGTGAAAGAGGGCATCCCTATCTTCCTCCAGTTTTTAGATGGAATGCCTTCAATTTTTCTCCATTTAGAATGATGTTGGCCTGGGGCTTAGAATATATAGCCTTTACAATGTTACGATATGTTCCTGTTATCCCTAATTTTTCTAGTGTTTGAAACATGAAGGGGTGCTGTATTTTGTCAAATGCTTTTTATGCATCTATTCAGATTATCATATGATTCTTATCTTTGAGTTTATTGAATGTGATGAATTACATTTATTGATTTCCATATGTTGGACCAACCTTGCATCCCCAGGATGAATCCCACTTGATCGTGTTGCAAGATCTTTTTGATATGTTTTTGTATTCGATTTGCCAGAATTTTATTAAGGATTTTTGCATCTATGTTCATTAGATATATTGGTCTGAAGTTTTCTTTCTTTGATGTGTCTTTTTCCTGGTTTGGGAATCAGGGTGGTATTGATCTCATAGAATGAGTTTGGAAGTGCTGCCTCTTTTTCTATTTCCTGAAATAAATTGAAGAGTATTGGTATTAGTTCTTCTTTAAAGGTCTTGTAGAACTTGGCTGTGTATCCATCTGGTCCTGGGCTTTTCTTGGTTTTGATGGCATCTTCTATTTCATTGTTTGATATTGGCCTGTTTAAATTGTGTATATCATCTTGATTCAATCTGGGCAAATCATATGATTTAAGAAATTTGTCGATGCCTTCAATATCTTCTATTTTATTGGAGTATAAGTTTTCATTTCTAATTATCCTCTGTATTTCTGTAGTGTCGTGATATTACCTTTTTCTTCACATATGCTGGTAATTTGAGTTTTCTCTCTCCTTCTCTTTGTTAGCATAGCTAAGGGTCTGTAAATTTTTATATTTTTTTAAAGAGCCACCTTTTTGTTTTGTCATTTTTTTCAATTATTTCTTTTATTTTGATTTCATTGATTTTATCTCTAATTTTAATTAATTTCTGTCTTCTGCTGCTTTTGCTGTTGATTTGTTGTTCTTTTTCTAGGGCTTTGAGATGTAATGTTAGGTCATTTATTTGTTGACTTTTTCTTCTTTTAAGGACTGAACTCCATGCAATGAACTTTCCTCTTAGTACTGCTTTCATAGTGTCACAGAGATTTTGATATGTTGTATGTTCTCATTAACCTCTAAGAATTTTTTAATCTCCTCCTTGATGTCTTCTGTAACCTATTGTTCATTCATAGCATTCTGTTTAGTCTCCGGGTGTTGGAGTAATTTTTATTTTTATTTTGTCATTGATTTCCAATTTCATCCCATTATGATCTGACAAAATGCATGGTAGTACCTCTACTTTTTTGTATTTGTTAAGAGTTGCTTAGTGGCATATTACATTATCTATTTCAGAGAAGGATCCATGTGCTGCTGAGAAGAAAGTGTATCTGCTTCATGCAGGTTGAGATCTATAGTTTCTTTATTAAACTTTTATTTGAAAGATCTATCTAGTGATGAGAGAGGTGTGTTAAAGTCACGCAAGATTATTGTGTTGTGGTCAATTTGATTCTTGAACTTGAGAAGAGTTTGTTTGATGAACATAGCTGCACCATTGTTTGGGGCATATATACTTATGATTGTTATGTCTTGTTGTGTGTGATTCCCATAAGCAGTATGTAATGTCCATCTTTATCCCTTTTGATTAACTTTGGCTTAAAGTCTACCTTATTTGATACAAGGATGGAAACCCCTGTTTGCTTCCGCAATCCTTGTTAGTGGTATGATTTTTCCCAACCTTTCACCTTCAATCTGTGTATATCTTTTCCTACAGATGAGTCTCCTGGAGGTAGCACATTGTTTGATCTTTTTTGTTTAATCCAATCTGCTAGCCTATGTTGTTTGATTGGTGAGTTTAAACCATTAACTTTCAGGGTATTATTGAGACATGATTTGTATTCCCAGTCATATTTGTTTATTTTTGTTATTTAACTTGACTTGATTTTCTTCTTTGATTAGTCTTTCCTTTAGGTTACCACATTTTACTGATTTTCATTGTTTTTCATTTTTGTTTTTTATTTTCATTCGTTTCTTCTTCATGGAATATTTTTCCAAGGATGTTTTTAGTGCCAGTTTTCTAGCTGTAAATTATTTTAACTTTTGTTTATCATCATCAAATCAAAAGCTTAATTTTGCTAGATACAAGATGCTTAGGTGGCACCCATTATCTTTCAGAGTTTGATATATGTTGTTTCAGGATCTTTTAGCTTTTAGGGTCTGAGTTGAAAAATCTGCCATTATCCTATTTGGTTTCCCCCTATATGTAATCTGATTCCTTTCTCTCATGGATTTTTAAATTCTCTCCTTATTCTGTATGTTGCACATTTTATTATAATGTGCCTTGGTGTGGATCTGTTGTAATTTTTGTACATTTGGCATCCTGTAGGCTTCTTGAATTTGGGATTTCCAATTTGTTCTTCATGTTTGGAAAGTTTTCTGATATTATTTCATTGAATAGATTGTTCATTCCTTTGATTTGGACCTCTATGCCTTCCTCTATCCTAATAACTCTTAAATTTGATATTTTTATGCTATTCCATATTTCTTGAATGTTCTGCTTGTGGTTTCTTTCTGTTACCACTGTGTGGTCTACGTTCTTTTCAAGATTATGTATTTTGTCTGATGTCCTATCTACCAAGTGGTCTACTCTGTTGGTGATGCTTTCATTTGAGCTTTTAATTTGATTTATTGTTTCTTTAATTTCAAGGATTTCTGTTTTTTTTTTAGAACCTGTATTTCCCTGTTGAGGTGATTTTTCACTGCCTGTATTTGCTATCTTATATCTTCCTTGAGTTCACAGAACATTTTAACCATGTACATCCTTAACTTCTTCTCTGTAATTTCTTCTGCTGTGGCTGCCGATGATTCTAATAATGTGGTGCCTTGATTTGTTTGGGGCACTTTCTTGCCTTGTGTTTTCATGTTGCTCGTGTGTCTTCCTTAACAGCTCTGTGGGTCTGGGGTGCTATTGTTTTTTACCCTATAGGTTTATAGTGCTCTTACAGGGTTCCAATACCTCTCCTTTGTGGGGAAGGGCAATGTTAACAGATCCCAATATCAACAATATACCACCTATGAATAATTTGCTGTTATTAAGACATTTACAGTTTAGTCTCAATGCACAGAAATGTTGAATTCAATAATTATCTAAAATATAAATATTATATAAAATATAGTTTTGTAAAAAGGTTTACAGTTTCTGATGGGGGACAGTGAATTGGGGGTGGGGCATAGAGCCACATGCTGAGGCAGTAGGATGTGAGTATATAGAGTTAATATGTCTTAGGAAGTGTGAAAGAGTAATCTAATGAAGAGAGTTAGTATCAAGAGAATAGATAGGAAGTAATTTAGTGTAGACAAGTATGTGGGAAGATAGTAGAGTACATAAAACAAACACACATATGTATTAGAAAATATAAAATGTTAAAATAGTAAAATTCAGAGGTGGGGGAGAAAAATGAAGGGTGAAAAAAAGGAAAAATAAAGGGCATATACAAAACCTCTATATTATATTATTCAGATGACTCAGTCCTCAAAATCCTATTTCATGCAAAGTTCTTGGTTTCACTTATATTGGGGATGTGAGGGCCAGGGGATAGAGGGATAGAAGAAAAAGATTTAAAAAATACTCAAAGGAAGAAACCAGGATTGTTGCTAGTTTTAGAGATCCATATCTTTCCTGTTTCTCTTCTCATCCAATAGGTGGGATTGTCTGTTGTAAGCTGGTGTCTCTGCTCTCAGGATGGTGGAGGTAACCAGGGCAGAAAGACTGGCCCTGGTGCAGGGCTCCTGGAAGTGGGGAGTGGTGCCTGCCATTCCCTGAAAGGAGACTGTACCTCAGGGGTTTCTTTTGGGGATTGCTCATATGACTTGAGCACCCGTACTATCTCCTTATCTTGCCTGGAGGTTTCCCAGTTCCTGGTTTCTCTGTTTGGCTTCAAATTTTAGCCCTATCTCTCTCTCCCTTAGCACTTCCCAACTGAGGGACCTCTCACACCAGGACTCCTGTGGGCTGCACCCTGGTCGCACTGCACACCTGTCCAACTGAGAGTTGTTTTGTGTTGGGCAGCTACTGTGTTGGGTTACCACCGCTGGGGAGAGGGGGAAGTCAGAAACCTGGTACCTGGCCAGCTGGAGATCTGATCTGGGTGCTGCCCCCACCAAACATGGCAGGGAAGGTGAACCAAGATGGAGGTAGTCTGCTTCCAGCACTGGGGTGCCTGGTGGGGTTGGGAAAATGGGTGATGGCGTTACACTATGGGTAGGTAGCAGTTGAATGACCTGCATGGGAGTAGAGCACAGTCTGGAGTTCTGCAAAGGTGCTGAGAGGTGAATTTGCTAAGGCGCTTACGAGCTTTGTATTGGATAGAACTTTGGGTTTTGGGTTTGGGGAGCCAGGAGTCTGGAGTCCTACTTGAATGCTGAGGATTGGAGCCCTGGACGGGGGTCACAGCACTGGTGATTTCTGCAGACAGCAGCTGTATAGGGGCCCTCTTATACTCTCTGAGATGCAGTATTCCAAGTAGGTGAGATCTGGATCATGGAGTGACACAGAATGCTGCCCCCTTTGGCCCACCATCTTCGTTCTTCTCCATCACTATTATTTTTAATAGATAAAATTATGTTAAATAATAAAGTTTTAACAAATAGACATTCATTTTTAAAATGAAGAAGCATTGCTGAAAAAACCCTCTGGAGAAAACTATTAATTTATAGCTCCCTGTAACTTTCTTATGTGCGTTACTAGATTGAAAACTTTTGTCAAGGAAGGGAAAAGCTGTGATGTGCCATACAAATTGATATTTGATAACAAAAAAAATCTGATTCAGAAACTAGACTGTTTTATGTATCTGGATTTTCTGGATCTACCATTTTAACCTTGGTACTCAAATTTAATTGGAATACAGAAAACTACCTCTTGATTATCTTCCCTCTTACACAGTTGTGAGAGAAAGAAACACATTTGGACATTGTCTCCAGATATCTAATACTTTATGGAATATTCTCCCAGGTAGCAGTGTTTTAAATTCCTTTTTCTTGTTCCATAATGCTGTTTCTTTGGGTTGTATCCATTGAGCAATGGGATTTTCCAATTTCCATATTAGATTATAATTCATTGACCTTTGAAGGCTGCTTTCTACATTGAAAAAATGGAGACATTTTAAAGGCCTGTTGAGTCTTTTAGAGTTCTTACGGCTGTTTCTGTATTTCTGGAGGATTTTGTGGAGCCTCTGGAAAGGTCACTTGGGGGATTAATATTGAACATGAGGCCAACGCCTCCTCAAATCTATTAAAAAAACATTGGCCAAATTGTTCTCTGATGTGGTTGTACCAATTTACGCTCTCACAAACTAATCTTTAGTATGTGTTCATTATGTGCCAAACAATAGACTATTTTATGCATATCAGCTCACTTTGTTTCTATATAGACTTACACATTTCGGTGCTATTATTGTTATTCTTATTCTAAAGATAGGAAGAATGAGGCACATGGGAGACCAAGTAACTTGTCCAAGCTTATGCAGCTGAGTAAGTGGCAGAGTTGGGATTTGGACTGAGTCTGAATCTGAAACACACAGTTTACGTCTCAGTACCAGTTGACCTGCATCCTTCCCAACATTGCTATTATCAGAATTTGACATTTTTGTGAATATCATGATTGCTAAACTGTACCTCTTTTAATTTTACCTTGTGCTGGTTAATAGTGAGGTTGATATTTTCATATGTTTATTGTTTTTTTTTCCTCTTCTGTGTATCAGCTTCTCACATTTCTGTTGAACTGTTTGTCTTTTTATTTTTACTTACAAGAGTACCTTATAAATCCTAAATATTCTGTCTTTCTCATTGGTAGATACTATAAATGATTACTACCAAAATGTGGCTTTCTTTGAATTTGTTTATAATAAATTTGTTTATAATGGTTTTTGTTTTACATCCATTTTAAATATTAAGGTAGTAAAAGTTGTACCTTTTTTTCCCTTAATGACTTATGCTGTTTAGTTCTTATTTAAGTAACTCTGCCCTGTTTCAAAGTTCTGGAACTATTCACCCACATTTTTTAATGAAAAATATAACTTTCAAGCTTTTACATTTAGTAATTTAATATATCTAACATTAAATATTATTTATGTAGTGAGATAAAGGACACAGTTTTTAAATATAAATATAAATACATATATATATATACACACATATATATAATCAATTATTACAAAAGCATTAATAAAATATTATTTCCATGCTGATTTCTAACACTCCTTGTATCTTATATACACACTAGCTCTCTTGACTATGCCAAATCAATGATACATATTCTTATTATAACTTAATTTTTAAATTTATTCCAATTAGTTATACATGATAATAGAATGCATTTTGACATATTGTACACAAATGAAGCACAGATTCTCATTCCTCTGGCTGTACGTGGTGTTGTGTCACACCAGTAAGTATAGTCATACATGTATATAGGGTAATAATATCTGTCTTATTCTACCATCCTTCTCATCCCAAATGTTCCACCTCTCCCCTCACTCCCCTCTGCACAATCCAAAGTTCCTTTATTCTCCTCCACTACCCCCATGGATCGGCATCCACTTATCAGAGACAACATTCAGCTTTTGGTTTGGGGGGATTGGCTTATTTCACTTAGCATGATATTCTCTAGATCCATCCATTTACCTGCAAATACCATAATGTCATTCTTCTTTAAGTCTGAGTAATATTCCATTGTATATACATAGCACATTTTCTTTATTCATTCATCTATTGAAGGGCATCTAGTTTGGTTCCATAGTTTAGCTATTATGAATTGAGCTGATATAAACATTGATGTGGCTATGTTGCTGTAGTATGCTGATTTAAAGCCCTTTGGGTATAAGCCAAGGAGTGGGATAGCTGGGTCAAATGGTGTTTTCATTCCAAGTTTTCTGAGGAATCTCCATACTGCTTTCCAGAGTGGTTGCACCAATTTGCAGTCCCACCAGCAAAGTACGAGTGTTTTTTCCCCCACATCCTTGCCAATGCTTATTATTGTTTGTATTCTTGATAATTGCCATTCTGACTGGAGTAACATTAATATTAATTTTATTATGTATTGGAATGAGTACCAGCCACCTAGCTCTTTAAATTTGTCTTGGCTTTTCTTGCCCATTTGCTTTTCCATGTGAATCTTAGAAACTGTTTATAACTTCCAATAAAAGCTCTTGATGTTTTGGTTGGAATTACATTGAAAGTATAGAAGAATTTGCAGAAAACTGACATTTTTTATGTCACTGTATTCATTTCATGACTATTTTATATCTTTAGCTAGGTCTTTTAAAATGTCTTCCCAAGGAATATTCTATATTTTTATGTAAAAGCCTTACACATCTTTTATTGGGTTTATTTTTGTCTGCTTCATGTTTCTATGAATAGTATCAATACATATATATTCATGAAATTACATTTTGTAATTATTTGTATATGACATGTAAGAATTTAGTCAAGGTATGCAAATTCATTTTATTGATTAGTGTCCTTGTTGAACTCTAACATTCTAATGTCTTTTTATAAACTTGCATTTTCTGTGCAATAGTGTTATTTGTGTATTACAATTCATTTTCCTTCTTTCTTTCTTTCTTTATTTCTTTCTAATTTCAACATGCTTTATTTTTAAAAATTTTCTTATTCACTGGCTGGTTCAGCACTGAGTACAAGTGGTGATAACAGAAATCCTTTTCTTTTTCATGATATTACATAGAATGCTGATAAGCTTCACCACCGAATGCACTACTTGTTCTGAGTTTTTAATAGATACACTTCTGGGACTGTAAAGAAACTATTTTTATGTTTCTTCACAGTTAGAGCTTTCTGAGCAAGTTTTGCTGAAACCTCAGACCTTACCTATAAGAACAAGGCTTGGTAGTTAATTTATGACTGATCTCGGGAGGACTCTAGAGAGGCTCACGTGTTTACTTTCAAGTGGGGGAAGAGATCTGGGACCTTTGGTGGTAAAGCTAGACACTGGTCTTCTCTCCCCACTGAAGGAATTTTATTTACACTCTAGAAGGTAAGAATTAAAACCAGGAACTATAAACAAAGAGCAAAGGTTTTCCTTCTTTCCCCCCCCTAGAGGCAATGGCTGTTTTTTTTTCCCCCACAGAAAAGCCCAGAATTTATTTTAGGGTTCCTTGCTTACAGTAGACTCTGCTATATGCAGGATTTATCATCATTGCCTTACCCCATGCAAAAAAATTGAGTCAATAGGAACTGGTATGATTTTATTTTTTCTAAGTGATAATCTGCTGTGTTCCAGAAAAATAATACATATATGCAGTCAGTATAATAACATTTTATCGGATTAATGCAATTCCTTTCTATTGCTCTTTTGCTGAGAAACTTTGCATGAATAGTATTGAATCTTAGCAAATGCTTTTCTGAGTCTATTGAGATGATCTTAAGTTTTCAGAATTTAATATCTGAAATTCAGTTTTGCTTCATTTATATACCTACAACATTCACCTTACAATAATTGATACTTTATACAGTGTTTATATTTTCCAAAATACAGTACTTGTCTGTTTCTCAGCCCCAAAATTCTGTTTTGGATTTCAAGTCTTACTTCAAATCTGGATTCAATTTCCTGTCTTTATAATTATGTCTTTTGGAGATCTACTCAGAAACATCCCTGAGTGGCATTGTCTCAGTTTTCCTTGATTTTAAAATGTGTTTATTTCCACTTAGGTTTTTTTTTCCCCCAGAGTTATCATGTTCTGCTTTTCAGTCATGTTGATGATTATTTTCACTCAAAACTTTGAAGAAATCCCATGATCTTTTGGCTTCTATTATTGCAACAGAGAAAGATTTTCCCTTAACAATGAACTTGAATTATTACTAATACCTAAGTCTTCCTATTAGGAGTTTAAGCCTTGTCTACTACAAAAATCTTGTTGATAAACAAATTCTCTTTAGGATGACCCCACCATCCTGATGTTCCCAGGATTACAGTGGTGCATAGGATATAGGACTCTTAGTTTTAAAACCGGGAAGGTCCTGGGCAGATAGGGAAGAGATGATCACTTTAGACATTCTACTAGAATAAAGTGGCAAAATGTTTAGAACATTGCCTGGCACACTGCGGATGCTTAGCAAATATTTGATGAGTGACTGTATAAGTGAATGAATATTTTTGCCACGTAGGGGGAAAAAATGAGAGGATTCAAAAGACCTTCACCCAGGGGGGAAATAACTAAGTTCTCAGATGAAAGCTCTTAGATCAGTCCTCAGGTCAGATACTTTTAGCAGGACAGGGTGACTATAAGGGAAGACAAAGACAAATGGGCCCTCAGAATTCAGAAGGGTTTTAAAGGCATTGCCCACGAGACTCAACTGGCCCTTTTAAAAGACTTTAAATGGTAATGGCTCCTGCTAATCTTCTGGTGATGAGGTATATCTCCATGCCTTTTCTTCCAGTTTTTCTAGTTTTAGGCGAGTTGTATGGCAGTGGAAATGGAAACCATTGCAAATGCATTGCCTTTTTTTATGATATAAAGATTGAGAATTATCAGGTAGTTTTCTCTCCAGACATTCTGCACTTCTGTAGCCTCAGAGTAAGTGCTTTCAGGATATGAGCACGTCAGAATGGAGTAGAGTGAAATGGAGATGTATGGGTTTTGCCACAGTGCCCACTTCCTAAGCTGTTTGGAAAGGGAGGTGCTGTTTGTTTTAAAATAGGAACTTGAGCCCTTGTAACCAGGCATAGTTAACATGAGAGGTACGCTTTGATTCCACAATGTATTTTCAAACATGTTTTATAAAGGTGCAAAAGATTCACAGGGTAATTAAGATTCAGTCTAATCTTCTGCTGTGGTGTCTAATGCTGAGGAACCCTCCTTTCCCAGATTGGCCAATTATTTTCTTTTAAGAGATAATATTATCCATACTAACAGCATTACCAACAGAGACATTTTCTTGATTCTTAAAAAAGAGTCCAATTTATTTGAATGATGTTCTTCATTTTGATCTATGTGAATGCAATTCTGGAATAGCCAACACATTTCTTTTAAGTATTAAGGGTAAAATATAATACAGTTATACTAAATTTATCTGACCTGCATTCAGGGATCAATCTGAAAATTCCTGTTTGTGAATCACAGTATTGTTCTTCAGACTGATTGATGCTGAACAGCAGGAAAAGAGGATTTATTGGTGCAATTTAAAAACTTCTCAAGTCATTTAAAGAGACCAAATAAATCCTTTTCTTATTTATTTTTTTTTGAAAAACCTTCTCTGTTTTCATCATTTAAAAACAAGAGAGAGATCCAATTTTTAAAAATGTTAGAAACATATAATACATGGAAACATGGTGAGTTCTATAGCATGCTACATTCCAGAAATAACCCAGCATTCCTCATACAAAGAAAAAGGATGTGTTGCAAAATCCCTTGTGAGATAGCAAAGGAAAACAGATCTAGTCAGAACTGGAATGAAAATAGTGTTCCATCAAATGCAGAGAGTGAAGGGATAAATTCAATCTATAAGCCATAACAGGCAGCATGATAAGGCCTGGTTTTAATCCTATTACATGGGAAGAAGGCACATGCTAAGCTGGAAATTATTGCAATTACCTACACTGGTGATTTACAGGATGGTTGAGAAAAAGATAATGAAACCAATTTCTTACTTACTTGCATTGGAGGCTTTCTCAGGTCTTTGAGTGTACAGAATGGTAGAAGATTACAGCAGAAGAATCTAATGCTACAAAAACACAGCACAGGCAGTAAGAAATCTAATGAAGTAATCAGAGCAGAAGAGCGAGAGGTGGATGAAGCTAAACATTTCGGAAGGCTTATTTCTGAAACTTTCCTCTATAAGAATTTCTTAAGGCCATTCTTCCATTCTATGCACCTTCTTTTGCATCTGCAAAAGGGGTGTGCAGCATTGCATTAGAAAATAGAACATACTCGAGGCTCTTTAGACACCAACATTCACCATTTTACTCTCTGAGGATCTGAATTGGGAGGGTCATCATTTTCTCATTTGTTCACTTTTATGTTTCTATGTAAATCCACACAGATATTTTATATTTGTAACTGTATTTATACTTAGGGCATTTTATATGTTTTAAAACAGAATTCTCTGCCAGGTGGACATTCCAGAGTACTACCTTTGTAAAAAGTGTCCGAAGGAAACCAAGTGGCTGCAGCTTTTGTGCAACCCTCTCCCACAGCTTCTGTTTGAGTCATCCCCATTCTCAGATACTGATCTCTAGGTTCTAATTCCTTCTTTAGTCCTAATCACTTTCCATTCAGAAAATCTCAACCTTACCTGTTGCTTCCTAACTTAATTCCTCTGATCTGCTCCCTTATATATGATTGCCTTTCCTATATTGATTCATCTTCCATTCCTGACACTTATTTCTCTTAAAGCCATTGGCTGTATGAATCTGCTCTTCACTTTTCCTGTATCTCTCCTTTTCTGCCCTCCTCCTCCTGTCCTTCACTCACACATGGGGAAACCATGCTCAGACAGCAAACCCTCTTCATCTGTGGCAACTGTCTCTTCGCAGAAAGATCCTTCTGCACAATTTGACTTTACCTACATGTACTGGGAAGAGTATAGAACAATAAGTAGAGACAACTCTTGCTTGATTGTATCTTCCTGTGTGATACTGATCATAGAGGGTCTTGTCTACTGATTTATGAAAATATAAATACATAGAGGGGGAAATGCTGTCTAAACCAAGAGTCCTGGAGTCACTAGAGTGGGTGAAAATTCCATCTCTTTCTACCAACCCTAAATTTACCAACTTTCCTAATTAGTCTCATATCACACATATCAAGCTCACTTAGGAGAAATTGCTGCCAAATTTGAATATGGTTGAGTAATTAGAAGAGGATTGATAACCTACCTCTGGAGTTCTTCATCTTATAAACCCCATCAAAGTCTAATTAAGATAGAATGTTCGACTCCAAGCAACTACTGTCTTCTTAAAGTGACTGAACCCACAACTTACCAGTACCCCATGCTGTCAGGTAAATGAGAAAGACTCCATTTCCAGATGGTTGCCTGTGGAGGATTTGTAGCTCTCCTGTTCCCCTAACAGGGACCTTAATTCTACCATCTGGTTAGGAAGCTATTCCAGATGTCTTCCAGTTATTTAGCAACCACCCCCAGAGTCCTCCTTCCCTCTCTGAGTTCCTTAAGTATGGTGGCCAAGCAAGATCAAAAGAGCAGGTGAGGTGAGATGATTTTGTAGCTATTTTTTATTGTTTTGTTATTTTATATGTAGGGGCAAAGACTATGAAGATTTTTCCCCTTTCCTTTTGATGGAGTATTTCTTCAGATCACACCTGTCTAACCCATCCCAAGAGACTTCATCAAGGTCTGATTTAGCAATAATAGAAATTGAGGAAATCTGAAACTTAAATATAATAACTACCTGTCATGACTGGTTAAAGATATGACAGTGATGCCACAGTGCAGAGATACTTCCCACTAATCAGAACATCTTCTTCCCTAACTTCTGCAGCCTAATTAAAACCAGCCTCCACAGCAATTGTTTTGCCATCTCTACCTCCTGTCAGGTCACTCTTTCTGAACCTCTGAGATTCAAAAGCAGCCTTAGGCCTCCAGGTTTGAGGTCTGATGCCAAAGCCAGGTATCTGGACTATCAGTCACTTGCTCACATGCAATTACAAAGACAAGAATTCAGCTAATTAGACAATGGCTGTTCAATCCCCCAAAAATGCTTACGCTAAAGAGAAAGACACTTTTTTTTAATATCATAACATATGTGAAAGTCTGTTTTTTAAATAGAAAATTACTTTGAGAATGTTGTTATTTAAAAACAGGAACAAATCACCTTATTATTTTCAGGGTGAAATTCTTTCCTGACCATCTCTCTGTGGTTCACAGTCCCTCTTGATGTTAATTTTATTTCAATTCCCCAGGCAAGGAGGAGGAAGGAGACAGCTGGGCTCTGACTGGAACCAGGCACTGGGACTATGGAACTGAGCAGGGTCAGGGATGGAAGCTCATTCTAGGGGGTAGCACAGAGGCAAGAACTAAGTAAAACCTCCAGAAAACCGAATAGACTGAACAAATCATTATTCTTTTTTAAAATTTTTTTTAGTTGTTTATGGGCCTTTGTTTTATTTATTTATATGTGGTGCTGAGAATAGAACCCAGTGCCTCACACATGTGAGGTAAGCACTCTACCACTGAGCCACAACCCCAGCCCCAACAAATCATTATTCTGAGGGTGATAGCAAGAAACACAAAACTTGGCCTAAAGGCAAGGAGAGTATGTTTGGAGACAGTGAGTAAGAACAGGTATGTTTTAGATTCAAGAGTATGGGCTTACCCTGGTTCTACTGCGAGGGGCTATCTTTGGCCACTCTCTTAGGAGATGAGGGAGCCTCCAAGTATGTTGGGAAAACTAGCCTCCCCTTCAGGCTCAATGTTTGAGAGATAGATAAAAATAGAATATAAAACAGGAGGTTAATTCCAGCTTCCAGCCATACTTGGGACATTTAGTAACAAAAATGCCCTTGAGGACACCAAATATGACTGAAAGCTGGTCTAGACTCACAAGATCAGCCTTAGTGGTGGAACATTTGTATGAGTTGAGATTTGATTTCCCACCCTCCTACTTATCCACAATAAGCATGTGCACTTGTGGGAGAATGGGAAGTCCACAGGCAATTCAACATCTTTCAGATTAGTGGGTTTTCAACATGTGGTACCAGGAACACTGAGAATTCCTGAAACCTATCCCAAAAGCTCACAGGTGAAAACTACTTTCTAGCAATATCAAGATGATATTTGCCATTTTTTCTCTGTATAGTGAAGTTTTTCATGACTGTATAGTGAAGTTTTTCAGTATGACATGGTAACAGTCAGAAAGTAGAAATAAATGAGAATCTGATTGATTTCTGTTAAACTATTTACTATTTGCAAAAATGGAAAACAATTTCTCTCTCTCTCTCTCTCTCTCTTTCTCTCTCTCTCTCTCTCTCTCTCTTTTCTTCTTATTTTTGGTGTGTGGGGCATTTGGCACATCTAGGTATTTTTTTTCATAAAGACCCATTGTTTATATGAACATATTATGTGTTTATTATTCTTAGTTTTACATAAATTTTTAAAATCTCTCAATTTTAACTTCTAATGTGGTTTACTCATAACCAAAACCTTTGGAGGTCCTCAGTAGTTTTTCTGAGTGTAAAGTACTCCTAAGACCCAAAATCTTAAGAAATCTTGCTTTAAGTCTATGCTTTCCTTTACTTTCTGTTCTCATTGTAGGTGGAGTTGGCATCTGTGATTAGTGTGATGGCTCCATACAAGCTCCTCTTGAAATCTTTCCCCATTAGTTTATTAATGATGCCCATTTTACCACCATTTGCATTTCATTCATCTGAGTAGAGTGGATATACAAAATAGAGATCTGTAAAAGTTAAAACCCATTAACCTTCTCAGAAGTTACTATCTTTACTATGGTCAGTACCAGAATAGTAATACATTAATCAATAGTTCTCAAACTTTAGAGCACATGAAGATGACAATTTGTTTAGCGAAGATTACTCATTCTTTGCTCTTTGAAGGCAATGTTTGAAGGGTATGGCTCAGAAATCCACATTGAAAGAAACTTCAGGTTGTTCTTAAGTAAGCAATCGGAGGGCCCCCCACTGACATATATAATCATCTAATTGTCTTGTTCTCTGCATTTTACCCCTTGCAGCAAAGTTCATGATATCTAGCAATGAGATTTAAATAAGTGTCTGTTCAATGAGAGGATGACGTGGTAAGATATCAGGTGCCCAGGGTAGGAAATTTCAGCAACTGCCTGGTGAGTCAGAGTCCAGAAGAAATGTGGGGATGCTGAAGTACAGGATTAAGGACAACTTGAGGATGTTGTGAAGCTCCGTATGGAAAGAAAAGGAGAGGGAAGCAAGAGAACCCACATTAGAGGCCGAGTCCTTGCTGTAGACCAACAGCGTACCTGTGACACCTTAATTCTCACAACAGCCTTGAGAGGAGAAGATTATTATCTCTATTTTTCTATCACAGATATTCTATGCACCTCCAATCTCTTCCCTCTGGGGAACACCAGAAACACAGAAGAGGTGCTTCTTACTATACCAAATAAAATTTTATACTAATCGTTGTAACACATCCTCTTTATCTGTCCACTGAATAGGGTTCAAACATGGGGATTTTGGAAACATCTACAAACATCTGCTGCTTCCAAACTGGTGTGCCTCTTTCCAGTTGCAAGTCTGTGCCTCATTGTTGTCAAAACCAAGAACCCATTCATGATTCCGCTGAGCTTACTCCTATTTGGTGGAACTGACTGTTTTTCACTGCAACAGGTACCAGATAAGGATCCTGTAGGTCCTGTGTTGAAAGGGGCTTGTTTCTTACTGCAACTATTTATCTTCAGTTTTGGCTCAAACCAGTCCAAAGGAATCTACCTTGTCTCCTTCAGACAAGATTGTTAGATTTAGCAAAAATAAATGAAGTAACAACAATGACTCCCAATTAATTTGACTCTCAGATAACCAATATATACACATTATAAAGCATTGTCATGTCCCAGGCAATTCAAATTGAATTGGATGCCCTGTGTTTTGCCTGGCAACTCTTTTTTTTTTTTTAATATTTATTTTTTAGTTCTCGGCGGACACAACATCTTTGTTGGTATGTGGTGCTGAGGATCGAACCCGGGCCGCACGCATGCCAGGCGAGCGCGCTACCGCTTGAGCCACAGCCCCAGCCCCTTGCCTGGCAACTCTTCAGAAAAAAATCAGTGCTCCACAACACCTCTCCTAATTTTACTCCCCAGTGCAGCATTGTCTCCTCTTCTTTGTTATCTACTTTCTGGAGAAGATCTGCATGTTTTGGATGTAAGACATTTTACCACTTTATTTTTTGGGAAACAGAGGTTCAGAGAGGTTAATTAACACACCCAAGTCCAAGTTCTGACTCTTAGCATGTGGTAGAGCTTAAATTTAAACTCAGATGTGGCTGCTCCAAAGCTAATTTCCTTTCTACTACACTTCATTCATACCTCAACAGGCACTGGGGAAAAGAGGGATGAGAGAGTGTCAGTAAAATTTTACCATTTTGTAAAATTTTGTGAGAGAGAGAGAGAGAGAGAGAGAGATAGATAGATAGATAGATAGATAGATAGATATTAGGTGTATATTTTAAGTTGCTGAAATAGAGATAAAATTATGATTTTCCAATCATAGGTGGGTAGTTCAGGTTGGTCCAGCAGCTCAATTCCAGAAGATAATTCTAAAATCCAAATTTCTTTTACCATGTGGCTTTTCCCTCTGAATCACCACCATGACTACTTTCCAACTCAGGTGTGTTATTGATGTTAATCAGATTTTTGTTGCTGTAACTAAAATCCCTGACAGGAACAACTTAGAGAAGAAAAATTTCATTATGGGCTCACAGTTTCAGAGATTCAGTCCATGGTCAGCTGACTCCATTGTTTTGGGCCTGAGTGAGGCAGAACACATGGCAGAAGACATGGCAGAAGAAGAGGTGCTTCTTACTATACCAAATAAAATTTTGGTATAGTAAGGAACAAAATATAATCCCCAAAAGCATCCTCTCATCCCCAGTGACATACTTACTCTGGGCATGCCCCACCCACCTGCCTATAGTTATCAACTAGTTAGGTGATCCAAATTATTAATCCATCAAATGGATTAATTGTCTGATGAGATTATAGCTGTCAGAATCTAATCATTTCACCTCCAAACATTCCTGCATTAACACATGAGCTTTTGGGGAGATAGCTCATATCTAAACCATAATATCAGGCAAGAGTAAAAGAGTGAGTGAATTCAAGATAAGCAACTTTATTTTAAAAACTGGCATTAAATATTATACTTTTCATTTAATAGACACACTCTAAGTACATGTTATTATCTTCCTTAATCTCTCATTTGTATTTAAATTAACATACTTTTCTAGTATAGAACTAAGCTTGCATTCCTGGAATGAACTCAACTTAATCATGATGCATTATACGTTTTTATATATAATTCCAAATTTGGTTTGTTTATATTTTGTTAGGACTTTTGTGTGTAAGTCTATGAGTGAGAGTGGTTTGTACTCTTTTTTTCTCATATAGCTTCATAGTAACTAATTTTATGTCAAGTTATACTAGCCTCTTAAAATATACAATAGAGAACTTTATTTCTCTTGTCTTAGAAAGGTTCTGCATACATTGGATTTATTTTTTTTTCTTGAAAATTTGGTACAACTCAGTGTCTAATTCTTTTGGGTAATTTTTTAACTGTCATTTTATTTATAGTATAGAGACTTATTAACATTTAAAAAATATTTATTAAACCATTAAAATTTGTAATATTTTCTTTGTGTTCATTCTTCTGTCTTAATCAGTATTTTCTGAGGTTTGTCAGTTTTGTTATTGTTTTCAACATATCAACTTCGTTTTTTTCAACGTTTTATGTTTGGTTTTAGTTTTTTCTTCCCATAAATTCTTGCTTTTTTCCCATTATTTCATTCTTTCTATCTGTTTTGGTTGATATTTTTCTAACTTCTAAAGTGATGTGCTTAGCTTACTGACTTTTACCCTTTCTGTTTTTCTAAGATAAACATATAAGGCAAGACATTTCCTTTAATATTGATTTAGCTACAGTTCAAAGGTTTTTATTATCTTTTAGTTCTAAGTATTTTTAAAATTTATTTTCTGATTTCCTCTTGACCTTTTAGTTATTTGGTTCTGTTTTGAAAATTCCAAATTGAAAAGGTTTAAAATACTTCTCATATTATTAACGCATATTTCAGTTGAATTAAGAACAAAGATTAGGGATTACTTGATTCAAAATTGTTAAAACTTTGCAGATCAGTCTTGGCCCAAATTTTAATTTCATCATTTGTTGATTTTTTAAAAAAAAATATTTATTTATTTTGGTTGACACAACATCTTTGTTTGTATGTGGTGCTGAGGATCGAACCCGGGCCGCACGCATGCCAGGTGAGCGCGCTACCGCTTGAGCCACATCCCCAGCCCTTGATTTTTTTTTAAAAAAATGCTTCTTTTTCTTCTAGAAACATTTATGAAAGAGTTATGTTAAATAACTTGACTGTGCAGTTACTCTTCCCCAATATACCTTATTATACCTTTTTTTCTTTCTTCTAAGTCCAGAGTAGCTACCTAGCTCTCGACCCATCTGAGATCCAAGCAATGCTCTATGACCATTGTGATGCACCAATGCGTTGAAACACGGCTCCTCTGAAGCAAATTATCACCTGATTTCCATTCAGGTGCTTTAAGGCAGTTATTCCTTTCTACCTTTTTAATTTTTGGTCACCACTAAAAATTACAACTCCCTGTGATACCCCTTTCTTCTTCTTCCATCTTCATCATCCTCTGCTTTCTCTCATCCTCTGAATCTTCTCTCAGTTCTGACCATATGCCATCCTGAATCCTAGGATTCTCTTTAAACCTAAGTGAGGAACCTCTTCAGACTCCTCTTTTTGATCCCTTTCTGTCCGCTGAATCTCTAAGAGAAGAGGTATTTGGGACTGGCAAATAGAAGACTTGATTTTCTTTTTGTAGTGTGTTCTCAACGGGTCCTGTTGATTGCTTCCTCCTTGAAAGTGGTGTTTACACTGACCGTCTTCTCTTCTTGACCTCTTTATCCTTTTTGAAGCCATTTTAGCAGAGCTTCAGTTCTCATCCATCTCTTCAGTGATAACAGGGGACGGTACTAACTGTGTCCTGAATAACTCATTCTGTCTACAAATGAAAATATTAGACACTGAAAGAATGAAGTCCTTCTGTATCTGTGGCTAGGTCATGGCCTGATTTCCAGACCTGTCCCTGGAATGAGCTAAAATGAGCCTTCTGCCAACTCACAAAGAGTTCATGTGCAGTTTATTTCAAACATGTTAACATGTTTTGTTTTCAGGGATCTCTGTGAAACCAATCCATTCTCCACAAGGCATACCACATAATTGTTTTTAAATGCAAGTTTAATTACTTCTCTCCATTACTGAAACCTTTCAAAGGCCCTGTAAGTCTCCAAGGTTAGATTTCAAATTTCTTAAGAGTGGTTTACAAGTCCCTGAACCATCTAGCCAGGGTTTCTCTCTCAGGTTCAACACTGTTCTGTGGTTTCACGCTTTTTCTGCTTCCCTGTTGAACTTTCTGGGCTTCTATATGCTGGTTCCTCTGCCTGAAATGTCTCTCCCTATTTCACCAACCTGAGTTCTTCCCACTTATCCTCTAGTCTAGATTGAGGCATCATTTCCAACAGGAAGCTTTTCTTGAAACCATCATCTCCTCACCAGGACTAGGACATGTGCCTCTCGGCTGTGTTTCCCCAACACTCAAGGAAGCCCCATTTTAGTGCACACGCTGCCTTATCTGAATATGAATGCTCATGTATCTCTCGTGGGACTCTAAGCTTTATGAAACACGTTCACTATTGTTTCTCTTGTGTCTGACATAAAGTAGAAAATAAATAATTTATAGATATTATTTTAAATTCTTAAAGTTCAATATAGATTGGGGAAGATTTGGACGGTTGGCATGGTATATAAGAAAGAGTACTTTTACTGTAGCTCAACTAGATTTAGTTAATTGGCTAAAAACCGTGAGCCTGTTTCCTTCTCTTTAAGAAAAGAATTGATTTTCTCACAAGGATATAGAGATAATTAAGTGAAATAATAAATATAAAATTTCTTTAAAAAGTGTAAAACATTGCAGTGGGAAGGTGTTATAATCAGACTTATTTTTGGTTGCTTGACTGATTGCATTTAAACTTAAAGGACACTGAGGGAAATAAGTGAGCAGCAGACAACACTTAGGTAGGAAAAATAGAATGTGCAGACTTTGGAGGTCCCACAAACTCTGCTAGATGAGGTTCCAAAATCAAATGCCTATGGCCCTGATCTACAGTTTATTACCCCTTTCCGGCAGTGTGTCCTGGGGCACAACAGACATATATCTTCCATCATCCATCATCACTCACTCACAGAATACGAAGGAGACCAGACTTTTGAATATGAAGGAAACCAGATTATGCACCCAAACTATTCCTATTTGGCATAACATTTTTTTAAGGATTATTTTTTCTTTTCTTTTAGAATCAGCAATTCAATATCTCCCTTTCGGTACCAAGAAGAGAAAGAAAAGTAAATCACAAGAAGTCTTTATAAAGACTTAAATGTGCCTAACTTACTGTGCTCATTCTCATTTATTCTACTTTTCCTGTTCCCTTGCTCTAACTGTCCTCCCCAACATCCTTTCTTTCTTTCAGTGGTTGATAGTACTGAGGCCTGAATTGTAATACACTGCCTTAGTTTGTTTTGAGCTGCTCTACAGAATACCTGAGACTGGGAAATTTAAAATGAACAGAAATTTGTTTCTTTCAGTTCTGGAGACTGGGAAATATAAGGTCAAGGAGGCCTTCATCTGGTGAGGGCCTTCCTGCTGTGTCATTACACTGTGGAAGATTATCCCATGGTGAGAGAGCACATAAAACAAGAGATCAAACATAGAGCCCCAAGCCCTTATATAATCAACTTTAGTTGGCTCCTGACTTAAACTCCTCCCATTAGGCTCCTGCTCCTAGCCGGTTGCTTTGGAAACTAAGTTTTCAACACAGGCTTTTTGAAGGACACATCAAACCATAGCAGCCACCTATATAAGATTTACTTATTTCTCTTAGTAATTCCCATGTACACATAAAGTGTACGTGTTAATAAACTTTTCTTCTTCTCTTGTCAACTTCATTTATTATGGGGCGGGGGGGCATCCCAGCTAAGTACTCAGAAAGGTGAAGAGAAAATTATCCACTGCCTCCTACAAACGCCATTATAGTCAACTCACTGTGTTAGGGAAGCAAGAATGAATGAATAGGGCCATTGTGACTAATATATACCTGCAAGCTAATAATTATAGTATATGTTAATAATGATATTGTGATGACGTGTATAAGATATAATGGTGGTACAAGTGGAATACCCAAATATGCCTAAGGAAATCTGAGAAGGTTTGCAAAAAGAGTTCTGCTTTACCTGAGAGTTGAAGGACAAATGACAATAATGCATCCATAGGCTTGGAAGAAACAGAAAACGCATCAAAGTGGAGCAAACAGTATGGAGAAGTGGCAAAATAGCATATGTTCTTGAAGCAACATGCACTTAACATTGTTGAGATGGACTCCTTTCTGAGGGAAGTTTAAAATTAGCAGTCGATGGGTAAGGTGGTTTCCTCTGCAATTATTATTCAAGCTTTGAATGTTTCTGCCTTCTTGGAAATATGAGGTTTGCCAAAAAATGAAATATACACCTAGACTTCACACTTCCTCACTACTAGAATTCTGGGTGCTTATTTTGTGTGGGTGTGAAGTGGGTGGGAAACAGAGGGAAAAGGCAACAAAGCTGAGATCCTGATGTGAACTCAGTCACTGGGCAGGTCACCATTTTCTGAGCTTGCCTCCCAATTTACATACAAGAACAAAGTGAGCTCAAGGGGCAAAAGAGCAAGACAAGTCCATCTTCAGAGAAAAGATGACATGCACACACAAGTCCTTATTTTTTTTTTATTTTTTATTATTTTTTTTTTTAAAGAGAGAGCGAGAGAGGGGGGAGAGAGAGAGAGAGAGAGAATTTTTAATATTTATTTTTTAGTTCTCGGCAGACACAACATCTTTGTTGGTATGTGGTGCTGAGGATCGAACCCGGGCCGCACGCATGCGAGGCGAGCGCGCTACCACTTGAGCCACATCCCCAGCCCCACAAGTCCTTATTGACAGCAAGCCAGTTGTCTTCCTATGTAGCTGTTATCTTTATAACCAGTGTCTTTATCCTTGTTGATCGTTATTATTTGTAATTTTGTTACTATTGTTTTTTTAATGAAGATCTGACACTTTTATATCTTGAAAAGCAGAGTAACTTGCCAACTTTTCTTTTTCCTTGACAGTTCTTCTCAATGTTTTCACTTTGCATTGGCATGTTAATTTCTTCATCAAATAAGTTTGTAAAAATGGAAATGTTAAGGCCAGCACAGTGGCACACACCTGTAATCCTAGTGGCTCCAGAGGCTGAGACAGTAAGATCACGAGTTCCAAGCCAGCCTCAGCAAAAGTGAGGCACTAAGCAACTCAGTGAGTTACTGTCTCTAAATAAAATACAAAATAGGGATGGGGATGTGGCTCAGTGGTCGAGTGCCCCTAAGTTCAATCCCAGATACAAAAAAAAAAAAAAAAAACAACAACAACAACAACAAAATGGAAATGTTAAATAAGTTGAAAAGACACAGTTACGGTTATATAGCTCTGAAGAAAAGTACTAATATCTCCAATCAGTACAGAGCTTTAAGAAAAAATAAAGCTTCTCCTTTTATCCATCCTAAAAAGAAGAAAATCATTATAGATTTTCTAATAGAATGGGAAGCAGCCTGAATACAATAGAGTCCTATAGCCATCAAAGTGACTATCAGATCCATTCAGCTATCCACAGGACTTCATAACTTCTGCTCATCCAGAGACAGGATACAAGAGGAACCTATCAGACAAATGTTGTCACTGACCTATGGTCCTGATTAGGAAGGGATTTGGACAAATTTGGTCCTGGTTGGTGCTCCCCCCTCCCCCAGCCCTTAATGATGTTCCTGTCCAACCATTAAAAAAAGTAAATTATTCCAACACTCTGATTCCGGTGCTGAATATAATTCAGGTTGGCTTTATCATAAAACTATATTTTAAGTATTTATAAACTTCAGTTTAATCTCCAAATCAATTTCTCCACAAATTATTTACTTGCAAAATGTACAGAGAATGAAAGCTCAAGTGAACACAACTTAGAAAGGAAAAGTAACCTTTACAATGTTAAAAATTAATTGGGCTTACTAATGGTTGTCATATCTCTATTTCAACCTCAGATATTTCCAGGCAATTTTCACAATAAAATTGTCTATCACAATATCTATTTTAGAAGAATTTCTACAATAGAATTCATTAACTCTAATATTCTGCCTCCAAGTGTATTTCCATATTTTTTCAGAAAAGTTTTGAAGACCCTGTCACACAGTTTATTTTGTTCTTCTTTCAAAGTGTGCTTGCTAATATTAAACAAATAAGATATATTTTCTCACCTTCAAATTGATTTTTTTCTCTCCTTTAGAGGGTGTTGAGTGCAATATGGTAAAATATGTTAAAAGAGATTTCTGGTTTTGACACAAAATTTTAAATGTAAATTCAAAGTTATTGTTTCCTCCTCTCCTTGTCATTTTGGTCTCCAGTGTTCAATTTCTGAAATGTTCTTGTCACATATAGGTTTTCAGAATTTTCTTGCAGTTATAATTCTTTTCAATGAGGCTCTCTCCTAGAAAATAAACCCATTCTGCTCCTTTTCTATGAAAATCCAAAGGCACGTGCACTGCTGAGTCCCCTCCCGAGGGCTCTTCGTGCAGGGTGGGGTAGGCTGCTGTACCTGCCGTGAATACTACAGGCTGCCTTTGAGTCACTCTGTGCCTGAAGCATAGGGCTTGCTGCTGCTGTGCTGTGCTGTGCTGTGCAGGGGACAGGTGCACATTGCCTGCCCACATTCCCTCCCTGCTGGGGTACTGATCCCCTTGTCCTAGCTAAGCATAACCTGATGAAGAAATGGTACAGATTCCTGTTGGTGAATCCCCAGCCTATGGTATGGCATCAAAAGAATCACTAACCATGTGTGCAATTGGTTCCTGTTTTTTTTTTTGTTTTGTTTTATAATTTTAATTTGTTATATATGACAATAGAATGCATTACAATTCATATTACACATATAGAACAAAATTTTTCATATCTCTGGTTGTACTCAAAGTAGAGTTACATCTTTTTGTCTTCATACATGTACTTAGGGTAATGATGACCATCACATTCCACTATCTTTCCTACCCCCATGCCCCTTCCCTTACCCTCCCTCCCCCTTTCCCCTTTGTCCTAGCCATAGTTCATTTAATCCTCCTAACCCCATCCCTCCCCCACCATGTGCAGCATATTATAGATCAGCATCCTTAAATCAGAGAAGTCATTTGGCATTTATTTTTTTGGGGATCGGCTAATTTCATGAAATATATGGAATGCTTCATGAATTTTGCACAGGGACCATGCTAATCTTCTCTGTATGGGTCCAATTTTAGTATATATGCTGCCATAGTGAGTACTGGTTCCTCTGTTTGAGAGAGAGAAACATTTCTTATTCTGTAAAAGAATAGTAAATAGGAAGTTTCAACTAGAGTCTTCAGATACAGCAGCTATAGAATTCCGAATAAAGGTGTCAGGCCCAAAAGTAGATTTTCAAAGAAAGATTTGAGAATTGGTTTTACAACTCTAGAAACCTTTTATCCAGAAGATGAAGATGAAATAGCTAAGGGTGGGGATTAAAAAAGAAAAAAAAATCTGGGAAGGTGATTTATTAGGCGAGAGACCACGGAAAGGGGAACTGCCACTTAGTTCAGGACTGGTGACGTTGACAGGCATGTCCTTAGGGCCATTTGACAAGTATTCTTGCAGTTGGCAATGCAGATGATTGAAGCCTGTTTCAAGCCTGCCTGCAGCAGCCAAATAAAAGTCCTATACTTGCAAAGAGGCTGAATTCTCATGGGATTGTGTGTCAAAGTCACAGACATCCCAAGGAGTGAATGTGGAAGCAGCAGTTGGTAGTTGAGCCCAGGGTCTGTGTAAAAGGCATGTCCTATTCATTGTGGCGGTGAGGGCAACAGGAGTGGATTTCCTGCCAAGGGAGATGCTGAGTGCATAGAGAAGTGAGCAGCTGCAGGATAGGCCCTAAAGGTTGAGGACCTGATTGTGTTGGAGCAAAGATTTATTTCTGATGAAAAGTGCTTTGGCTGCAATTGAAATAATGAAAGTGACTTTGTTATATAATAGTTAAAATTAGAAAAGTCATTGGATGTTGTGTGCTTCTGTTCAGGGGAAGGTCAATCAGCACTAAGCAGGTTTAAGAGGAGAATGAAAAAGTAAATTTATTTTAATTGTTTCATCCCAGGAATCCAATAGATTTTTTTTTCCTGATACCATATAGGATTCTGAATGTTTCCTGGAAGCAGAAGCATGAGTTCCTAGGCTCTTTGAGACCTCACAGTGAGCAGTACAGAATTGTATGTACACAAGTCAAGGTCTAGAGAGCTTGCAGAGCAAAAAACACACTTTATGAGCTTCCTCCTGGAGGGGCACAGGAAGGTCTCAAGGTAGATCCACAACTCAATGTTATTGGTCAGAAGGCCTCTGGGGAAAAGCAAGAGGGACTTTTTAAAAGAAGCACATGTCTGTGCATGAAATCTAAATACATACGGTGAATTGCTGAAAGATGGCATTTTATTCAGATGCATTCCTAGTTTCTTTCCTCCCTTTCTTTGTCTTCTACGTTTTCTGATTTTTTTTTCCTTTCCAATGTGGTGTCCAAATGGACAGAGCTGTGAATAGAAGTCAAAGGTGAAGTATAAAACTGATGGTGACCTAATCTCTTCAGAATTTATTTTCTTTTCAAAAGAATTAAAGTCCTGTGCAATTTTTTGCCATGCCTAAAATAAGGACTTTAATTTTAATAAATAAAATTTTTATAAATATTTTGTGACCGAAGACTTTTGAAGAGAATTTGCGGATCACATCTCCAGTTGCTGGAGTTGCGGCATTTTGAGGGCCACTGAGAGTTAACTTCTCCTAAGGACACAGCACCTGGGTTTGGATGGCAAAAGCTTCCCATGCTCCCCATTCCAGCCCAGCATACTGGATGAAGCCCTTGCCATGGTGGGAGGGTGTAAAATGGGCAGTTATATATTTCTTCCATTTACATAAATTGTGTCCAGGTTTCCTTATCTGCAAAATGGAGATGTAATAGTGCCTCAACATAAAAACTGTGTTCAGCACGTTCTGGCACATGGCATTCCAAAATGTTCTTTGATTCTCTTCTCTTTCAACAAGGAGAGGTAAGAGAGGAGGAACTGCCTGTTGGGTTTTGACAACATTTAACCCTGGGAAGAAAAAAATAAAATGGAGAAACTAGGATTCTTTCTAGAGTCAGGAGGACTACAGGGGTTGGTGTTTTTTTCTAAAGGGAGAGTTGGTGTCACCTCAAACAATGGATTCACAGAGGCGGGGAGAATGCTTAGGAACTTCTGAGAGAGACAATATTCATGTCAACTCAGTGAATAAGGGATTTCTGGATTTGCCTGGGATCTTCCAAAGCACTGACACCAGAGGAATTCTGGGGCCTCTCTAATGTTTGATCTGTGTATCTTAAATTCAGCTTAGAAATAATTTGCTGTATTCTTCTTTTGCAAGAAGGTTCATCTGCTGTTCTCAATTTTACTTCCATGGGATGGTAAGGAGCTCTGTCTCATTGTAACAGTGAGTAGTTCTGGGTTGAGTTTGTAACTGCCATATGCAAGCACTGATGGATTGATGGCGACAGGATGGACTGGAGGTATGAACAGCTGGGTCTGCTGCACAGTTTCACAGTGAAAGAGAAATGAAGGTTTGGATCTGGTAACATCTGTTTGAATTCATTCAGAAAAGCCAGATTGGAACTACTCAAGTTCGAAGATTTATGACTATATCTTTTCCTTTCAGCGCCTGGTAGGCTCACTGCTCAATAAATATTTGCTGTGTAAATGAGAAATTCAGAAAAGAAGAACAAAATGGGGTGGAGGCGGGGGAAGACAGAGGAAGATTTCAGGTCACAGAAAAAAGAACAAGGAAGCCACGTGGGATGAGAAAGATGCTAATGTGAAAAGAGTAGGGCACTAATGCTCTGTCAGGGCAGTGTGAAAGGTAGAGTAACTTTTCCAGAGTCTACAGAAGAACGTCAAGCAAAGTGGTGGGAAGGAGTAAGCAGAAAGGAAAAAGAAAAAAAAAAAAATTTCCATTTACAAAGACCTCTGAAAGATGTGAGTGCGTTTGAAATCCCAGGAAAGAGGAACAGTATAGATTCTATAACAGGGGGCAGAAAGTGAGGAGTTGGTGGGAGTGAGAGTGAAAGCATCTTCCCAAAGCAAGAAAGGACCCCCAAAGTCCACAGGCACAGCTATAGGTCCACAATGGAGCAAGGAGGAGAAGCCTGAGGGAGGAGAGTGAGAGAAACAAGAATGTGAGGAAATCATTGTGTTTATTTTGCAATGTGAGAGATAATGGAGAAACCATTTTCCTCCCTCTCTCCTTTTATTACCCTTTCCTCTCTTTCTCTTGGGCGGGGGGGGGGAATGTTTTAAAAAATTCATTTTAAATATATAACCTAGAATTTAGCTTTTTGTGGTAATCTGTGTGCACATGAGGGTACTGTGAGACCTGTTATGTGAGGACAAATGCAGATGTGGAAGTCAGCATTACACCAGGTCCAAGACCCAGGAAGTCTTCCTTTCTCACAAGCTGGCCGGGAGGATGGTCACTTGGGGTAAGTCCACAGGGACTGGACAAGACTCAAATGCAAAGTGCTTGTGCCTTCCCCACTGTGAAAACTACCTCAGAGAGAGATTGTACAACACAAAGCCCAGCTGCCCAGAGGCCTATGGGTTCAATGTTAGCCTTGTGAAGGTTCATGGAAATACTTCTGGGTAGTTCTGGCCAGCTGCCTGAATCCAAACCTCTCTCCCTTGGGTCTCTGACGGGTCCTGACTAAACCAATTTACTCAGAGCATGAGGCACACTATTCGCATCAAAAGAATATGCTTTAGTAGATATAAGGCAGCCTTCCCCTGTGGCCGGTTATGCTTTGCTCTAGATAGGAGTCTGGCTGTCATCTGGAAAGATGTCCTTACTTTGCTGTGGGGCCAATAAAGCCGAAATAATGGGAAACGACATAAGCTTTTAAGTAAGTCTGCAGGAGAGTGAGAGTCTGGGGTGGGGGTTAGCACAGGTGAGCCGCACAGAACAGTAGGAATGCAGCCCAGCCCATGGGGTCCTTAATTGCCCTCCTTAAGTGGGATCTCTCCTGAGCAGAATAGTGTGTTGGTTATGGCAACAGAATTCTAAGCTGTCAAGATGCTGTTTCAAATCCCCAGCTTGGCCCCCTTTGTCACTTGGCCAAGGTTTTGGCCTTTCCAAACCAATTTCTTCATAAATAAAATGAGCAAAATAATACCAACCTTACTGAGTTTTCCTGAGGTTTAAATAAAATTCCTAAAATATTTAGCACAACAGTGATTTTCAAGTCTGACTGCACGTTGGAATTAACTAGAAAAGGTTTAAAACAATCCCCAGGCCATTGTGCTTCAGTCCAGACAAATTTGGTCAAAACCCCTGGGACTAGGAACTGGGATTGTGTGTAGAAAGCTCCCAGGAGATTCTGATTACCCAGGAGATCTGTGAGCCATCTGAACCACTTCCTGTTCCCCTAAGAAAGAATGCACTGGAGATAGATTTCAATGACCACATGCAGGAAAAGTGCTTACCACTGCACTTAGTAGATAGGGAGCACTCAAGAAAAGAGCTATTTTCTATTTACTCTAATTTCATTACTTATAGTGATTTACAATTGAACCTGTCTATAGGCAGTAGAGAATGCAGAGTGTAAATTTTTCCTCTGCAGAGTGTCAAATGTGGTAAGAGAAAGCATAACAAATCTTAAAGATATTGGACTAAAGGAATATGATTTTTCTCAGTGCCAAATCCTTGTCAAAATAAGTCAACAGTCATAGTTTCTTAGAAAGTCAACTCTTGGCAGAGAGGCAGGAGAGCAGAGAGGATGAGAAGGTGATCTCCCAAAGCTGACTGTCCACATTCCCAGCCCAACTCAGTCACTAGCTGTGTGATCCTGGGCAGTTTATAACTTCTCTGTTCCCCAGTTTCTTCATTGATAAAATAAATGGGCATCAGGGATACCATGAGGAGTAAATAAGTTAATATGAAAAAAATATTCTGAAAAGTGTATGACATTTTGTAGTCATTCCTTAGCTAGCAATAGGAAGGAGATGATTTTTAGTATTCTTGACTTTTTCAAGATGTTTGTGTGTCAGAAGGTGATCAAATTCTAAAACAATATGCTGTACTTTTCAAATTTTGGTATGCTTCAGGATCACTTAAGAATCTTGTTAAAAATTTAAATTCTTCTGGAATCTGATACAAAATTTATTAACCTCTACTATTATGAAAATAACAGACATATTTGTCTGAGTATCTGAGTTCTCCAGAATCAGAATTAATAGCATATATGTGTATATGCACATTATTTACATATGTAGCATATATATATATATATATGTATATATATATATATATACCTATGTATATGCATGTTTGTGTGTACATATGTATATGTATATGTGTATATATGTGTGTGTGTACACACACACACACACACATACGCACGACTTAGTATAAGGAATTGGCCTGCTCAATTCTGAATACTGAGAAGACAAAAATCTAAAGTAAGCAAGCTGAAGACCCAGGAGAAACAGCAAAGACCAGTGCGGCAAAACTAGCAGTTTCCAGAGAGGGGCAATGAGAGATTAGAAAAATAAAGACGTACACAGATTTTGAAGATATCAACTGGGATTGGGTGGAGCACAGCTCTCTGATGGAGATGCAGGTCTAAAGAATTATGCCAGAAATCTTTATTATATGTGTCTCATGAATCAGATTAAAGACTATGCAAACATTATTCTTTGTATTCATGAGAGTTACAGAGTTAGCAACATTATGCAGTTTATTCCTATGTTACATACTACAGTCACAATGTGAAATATTAGGTGCTTTCTATAGCTCTCAAGAAAGTCCATTGTTTAAAGTTACTGTTATGGGAGCAGGCTCAGGAGCAGCAGAGCTGGTGAAACATTGTGGTTGTCTAGCGAAAGAGTTCCTTTATTCCTAGAAGCAGTGTGCCTGAGATGAAGGTTGAGGCTGATAAGACTCTATTGCAAAGCCTCCTCATGAAGGGCATTACCATTGTAACTAGGCATTCTGCACCTTTGCACAGAAATTTTCCCAGGTACCAATTATGCCAAAGCCATGAAGTCATCAGGGACCCCAATTTCAGGCACTGCTCTCTCCCACTGTCACTGTTCTCCACAAAAAAAAAAACATTGAAAATTTCAAAAATGATATATCAAGAGCTTTGTAATGTTGTGAACAACCAATAAAAAATAAAATAAAATAAAATAAGAAAATTTCAGACAGAGTCCAATAGGAGAAAACTGATGGTCCAGTTAGAAGACAATCAAAGAGTAACAATTCTTTTTTACTCAACCTTTTATTCTATTCAGGTTTTCAACTGATTGAATGAGGGCAATCTTCTCTACTCAGTCTATTGATTCAAATGATAATTTCATCCAGAAATACCCTCACAGATACACACAGAAGTAATATTTAACAAAACACTCGGGCACCTGGGACCCAGTCAGGTTAATACATAAAAGCAACCACCACACTAGATTCGGTTCCAAAACAGAATCCAGAATCCCAGTGCTGCAAATTATGTACTACTGAGTGCAGAAGGAAGTCATAACTGACTGTGTTCCATGAAGTTGGATTGTCTCAAGGAAAAAAAAAAATAATAATTTATTTTTTAGGAAATGGGGATGGAAAATTGCTTTAATTTATCAAGATATTTTGAGGACCAAATGATATGATTACAATATATGCATGAAGTAAATTCATGTTTTCTGAAATATCCTAAGAGTTTATCAGCATTAGCTAATTATTTGTATAAGAATGAAACTTCTTTATTGTTATTATTTGTAATCTAACTTGTTTCAACAGAATGCAGAGTAAAATAACAGCTCCCAAGTCACAATGACAAAAAAGTTTTTATTAGCTTATACACTCTTTATGATTTGGGTCTGACAGCCAGAAACAAAACCCAGCTTTGATGAGGAAGGAGAAAGTAAGAAGAAGATGAAAAATTTGGAGGGTGAAGATTAACTAGTGTCTTTTCTTAAAATGGAAAATTTGTTTGAACCTCAAAGAAAATAATCACTTTTAGCTTTCCTATGGTTCAAAAAGGGAAATAATGACTGCTATTGAGGAAAACTGATAACTACCATGGCATTATAATAAACTGAGAGAAGTTTTAACTTTGAATTGATTATCTTCCCAATTCACTGCTGGAAATATAATTTCCTAAAGCAGAAGAGTTTGAGAAGCCCCACTATCCCATAATTTCCTTTTAGAATGCACCTAACAATTCTGAGCATTATTTTTTTTTCCTTGAGAGAATCCAACTTCATAGAGATGCCATATGTAGCCAACTTTATTTTTTAAAACCAATGCCACACTAATCACTCCTGTGATGTTTAAAAAATATATATCCATCTAGGGCCCTAAAATAAGAGTGAGTGAGTATTAGGGACATTTTCTCTTCCTCTCAACCTCTCAAAGGAGAAAGGTAAGGGCAAGTCATTCTAATTTTGGAGCTAATAAAATCTTTTAGAAGTCTTTCTTTGAGTAAAGCTTAGAACCCATAGCGAGGAGAATGTCATGAACCACCAGAAACTCCCAAGGAAGTTTTCCAATATTTCTTGCTTTTTTCTGTATCCTCAGAAATTGCCTGTGGGCCCTAGAGCCATTTTTACAGATGATTAGTCTTGGGTACTTTATCATTCTTCCTGGTATTACCTGAGAAAGTGACTCATGATTTGTGAGTCCCCTTTTACTCAAAGGCAATTTTGATGAGAGTCAGATGGCTGGATTCTAACCACAGTGTGGTTGTGTCTGTCTCAGTGATTGGGGGGTACAAAGAACACCGGACCTGATTACTGTACAGAAAGAACAGTGTATCCCCCTAAACTTCCCCAAAGAGGAACAGAGAACCACCAAAATTATATAAAAAAATATATATAAAGTCCTCTGTGTGAACTGAGAATCATAGGCTGCAATTCTATCATGGCACTATATGAATCATAAATATTTTAAGATTTAAAAAAATCACTAAAAATAATCTGTTAAAAGTCCACTTAAATGCTATCTCAATCTTGCTACCTGTGGAGAGGCCTACCCTCCATGGTCCATGTTACATACTCAGCCCTCTCCCCACTAATTAGTCATGTTGCACAGAATACAGAAGTTACTCTGTCCTTTATAGATGACAAGATTAATATCTATTCACCTGAGATTTAATTAAGGTATCAGAAGAGGAGGTTAATTAATAAAGTTCATTGAAATTTCTGTTTCATCATTTTATTTTAATGTTTTGTCTTCCATAAAAATCATTTTATAATGATTTTACATCTGTAATCTCATATGGGGTTGTCAAATGTTCATAATTTTTCTGATTTTGAATCTTACTCAAATCTTAATCACCAGATGAAATTGCTTTTCCCCTCCCAAATTCTGAGTACTGCAGGTTTTTAATTTAATTATTTGCAAAAGTTAAGCATCAGCATTTACTCTGCTTATCTCTTAAATTCTCTTTATCCCTCTTTCTCCTGAAGCCTGTAAGGTAATGGCCTCCCTCTTTTTAATTGTGATTTAAATGTTTGATTAAGCAGTGTTATATCATCCTATAATTCCTGAAAAGTTCACAAATTAACACGTGGAATTTCTGCAATCCACTGGGAAAGGATAAGGAAGAAAGAGGAAAGTATGTGGATATCAGAACCTTAATATAAAATTCAGAAAATTTAAAAAGAAATAAGTAGTACTCAAAGTAGAGCCAAAATACCAGAGGAGAAGAGAACAGGGCCTGTGCGGGGACAATAGTCTGAAGAAAGCTTTCCACTTTTCCTAAAGTCCTGGGCACCGTAGCACCAATTGCTACTTCAGAGCAGAAGAGTAGCCTTTGCCTGCCTGGAGCTGGACTAGGCTGGTAATTGGATAAAGCTATGTAGTGATATACCTGGATGTTTTGTTCAGGGTGCCCCTCTAGGACTGAAGCCCTTACACCCAGCTGCAAGAGAATTGGGGGCTGACAGCTCACAGATGAGGCTAGTCAGCACTTCCCTCCATGGAAATCAGCTTCTTGAGCAACCCAATCTGGTTGCAGCTTGATTTACAAATCCTGAATAAACCTCTTCACCACCTGCATTTTATGGACCTTGTGATTACAAATCAAGGCAAGAGAAGGGGACATCAGTGATGTAAGGCGTTCTCCTGAGTGACTAAGTAGAAATTGCCTGGTGATGAAGGCACAAAAGGTTGTAGAGCTGAGATCAACAGCAGAGAAGATGAGTGTGGGAATATCTTCTACATTCATATCTCCGATTTCCAAGGAGAGGATCTTCCAATGGACCAACGATGGTGCAATAAATCAACTGATTACATGAGTTCTCTCAGACTGAGGTTAAAAGAGATAGAAAGGTCAATTTCTAATTCTGGTTGTTCAATCTGTTTTTTTTTATTGTTGGTCATTCAAAACATTACATAGTTCTTAATATATCATATTTCACAGCTTGATTCAAGTGGGTTATGAACTCCCATTTTTACCCCGTATACAGATTGCTGTATCACATCAGTTACACTTCCATTGATTTACATATTGCCATTCTAGTGTCTGATGTATTCTGCTGTCTATCGTATTCTCTACTATCCCCCCTCCCCTCCCCTCCCCTCCCCTCTTCTCTCTCTACCCCCTCTACTGTAAATCATTTCTTCCACTTGTCTTATTCTTCTCTTACCCCTCATTTCCTCTTATATGTAATTTTGTATAACCCTGAGGATCACCTTCCATTTCCATGCAATTTCCCTTCTCTCTCCCTTTCCCTCCCACCTCTCATCCCTGTTTAATGTTGATCTTCTTCTCAAGCTCTTCGTCCCTACCCTTTTTTTTTTTGAAGTTTAATATTTTACTAAAAAAAGTTTTATACATCTTAAAAATATCCAAGAACTCTCTTTTTGGAAGTGCCTTGAAACTGCTTTAAGTTAAAGATGATTTTGGTATACTCCTGATTTTTTTTTCTGTACTCTCCTTACTTGATCTGCTCAAAGTATGAATTCCAAGTTTCAGTAAAATCAAAGCTTGCAACTAATACTAAAATTGGGACAATTAACAGTGAAATTAGAAAGCAGCTGGTATTTATAATCTTCTAGGCATGTGGATCTTATGCTGAGAAATCCACTGTTACTAGACTGGTGGTATACACTGAGTGTTGCTGAGAACCACAACTGAAAATGAATGTTTTTTTATTTTAAAACTAAGCTCATTGATATGAACTCAAAAAGCAATGTAGAGATATAAATAAAGGAGAAGTACACCCAGTAGAACTTATAAATATACAGTTTAAAGTTTCTTATTATTTTACTCCCCTTATATCAAAGAAGTCATTTGCCATTTGTTTTTTAAGGATTGGCTAGCTTCACTTAGCACAATTTGCTCTAATGCCATCCATTTCCCTCCAAATTCTATGATTTTGTCATTTTTAAATGCAGAGTAATACTCCATTGTGTATTAATGCCACATTTTTTTATCCATTCATCTATTGAAGGGCATCTAGGTTGGTTCCACAATCTTGCTATCGTGAATTGTGCTGCTATGAACATCGATGTAGCAGTGTCCCTGTAGCATGCTCTTATTAGGTCTTTAGGGAATAGACCGAGAAGGGGAATAGCTGGGTCAAATGGTGGTTCCATTCCCAGCTTTCCAAGAAATCTCCATACTGCTTTCCAAATTGGCTGCACCAATTTGCAGTCCCACCAACAATGAACAAGTGTACCCGTTTCCCCACATCCTCTCCACCACTTGTAGTTGTTGGACTTCATAATGGCTGCCAATCTTACTGGAGTGAGATGGTATCTTAGGGTGGTTTTGATTTGCATTTCTCTGACTGCTAGCGATGGTGAGCATTTTTTCATGTACTTATTGATTGATTGTATGTCCTCCTCTGAGAAGTGTCTGTTCAGGTCTTTGGCCCATTTGTTGATTGGGTTATTTGTTATCTTATTGTCTAATTTTTTGAGTTCTTTGTATACTCTGGATATTAGGGCTCTATCTGAAGTGTATGGAGTAAAGATTTGTTCCCAGGATGTAGGCTCCCTGTTTACCTCTCTTATTGTTTCTTTTGCTGAGAAAAAAACTTTTTAGTTTGAGTAAGTCCCAATTGTTGATTCTAGTTGTTAACTCTTGCACTATGGGTGTCCTATTGAGGAATTTGGAGCCCAACCCCACAGTAAGTAGATCATAGCCAACTTTTTCTTCTATCAGACGCCGTGTCTCTGATTTAATATCAAGCTCCTTGATCCATTTTGAGTTAACTTTTGTGCATGGCGAGAGAAAGGGATTCAGTTTCATTTTGTTGCATATGGATTTCCAGTTTTCCCAGCACCATTTGTAGAAGATGCTATCCTTCCTCCATTGCATGCTTTTAGCCCCTTTATCAAATATAAGATAGTTGTAATTTTGTGGATTGGTTACTGTGTCCTCTATTCTGTACCATTGGTCCACCCGCCAGTTTTGGTACCAGTACCATGCTGTTTTTGTTACTATTGCTCTGTAGTATAGTTTGAAGTCTGGTATCGCTATACCTCCTGATTCACACTTCCTGCTTAGCATTGTTTTTGCTATTCTGGGTCTTTTATTATTCCATATAAATTTCATGATTGTTTTATCTATTTCTACAAGAAATGCTGTTGGGATTTTGATTGGCATTGCACTGAACTTATAGAGAACTTTTGGTAATATCGCCATTTTGATGATGTTAGTTCTGCCTATCCATGAACAGGGTATATTTTTCCATCTTCTAAGGTCTTCTTCTATATCTCTCTTTAGTTTTCATTGTATAAATCTTTCACCTCTTTTGTTAGGTTGATTCCCAAGTATTTGATTTTTTGGGGGGATATTGTGAGTGGAGTAGTTGTCCTCATTTCCGTTTCAGAGGCTTTGTCGCTGATATACAGGAATGCCTTTGATTTATGCGTGTTGATTTTATATCCTGCCACTTTGCTGAATTCATTTATTAGCTCTGATAGTTTCTTTGTAGACCCTTTTGGGTCTGCTAGGTATAAAATCATGTCATCCGCAAATAGTGATAATTTAAGTTCTTCTTTTCCTATTTTTATGCCTTTAATTTCTTTCGTCTGTCTAATTGCTCTGGCCAGTGTTTCGAGGACTATGTTGAACAGAAGTGGTGAGAGAGGGCATCCCTGTCTTGATCCAGATTTTAGAGGGAATGCCTACAATTTTTCTCCATTCAGAATGATGCTGGCCTGGGGCTTATCATAGATTGCTTTTACAATGTTGAGGTATGATCCTGTTATCCCTAATTTTTCTAGAGTTTTGAACATAAAGGGATGCTGTACTTTGTCGAATGCTTTTTCTGCATCTATCGAGATGATCATATGGTTCTTATTTTTAAGTCTATTGATGTGGTGAATAACATTGATTGATTTCTGTATATTGAACCAGCCTTGCATCCCAGGGATGAATCCTACTTGATCATGGTGTATAATTTTTTTGATATGTTTTTGAATCCGATTCCCCAGAATTTTATTGAGGATTTTTGGATCTAGGTTCATTAGAGATATTGGTCTGTAGTTTTCTTTCTTTGAAGTGTCTCTGTCTGGTTTAGGTATCAGGGTGATGTTGGCCTCGTAGAATGTATTTGGAAGTTCTCCCTCTTTTTCTATTTCCTGAAATAGCTTGAAAAGTATTGGTGTTAGTTCCTCTTTAAAGGTTTTGTAAAACTCTGCTGTATACCCATCCAGTCCTGGGCTTTTCTTAGTTGGTAGTCTTTTGATGGTTTCTTCTATTTCCTCTATTGTTATTGGTCTGTTTAGGTTGTCTATATCCTCCTGACTCAATCTGGGCAGATCATATGACTTAAGAAATTTATCTATGCCTTCACTATCTTCTATTTTATTGGAGTATAAGGATTCAAAATAATTTCTGATTATCTTCTGTATTTCTGAAGTGTCTGTTGTGATATTGCCTTTTTCATCCCATATGCTAGTAATTTGAGTTGTCTCTCTTCTTCTCTTCGTTAGCATGGCTAAGGGTCTGTCGATTTTATTTATTTTTTCAAAGAACCAACTTTTAGTATTATCAATTTTTTCAATTGTTTCTTTTGTTTCGATTTCATTAATTTCAGCTCTGATTTTAATTATTTCTTGCCTTCTACTTCTTTTGCTGTTGTTTTGCTCTTCTTTTTCTAGGATTTTGAGATGAAGTATGAGATCATTTATTTGTTGGTTTTTTCTTTTTTTAAGGAATGAACTCCAAGCAATGAATTTTCCTCTTAGAACTGCTTTCAATGTGTCCCATAGATTCCGATATGTTGTGTCTGTGTTTTCATTTAACTCTAAGAAGTTTTTAATTTCCTCCTTGATGTCTTCTAAAACCCATTGATCATTCAGTAACCTATTGTTCATTCTCCAAATGATGCCTGATTTTTCCTTCCTTCTTTTATCGTTGATTTTCAGTTTCATTCCATTATGATCAGATAAGATGCATGGTATTATCTCTACTCCTTTATATTGTCTAAGAGTTGCCCTGTGACATAATATATGATCTATTTTTGAGAAGGATCCATGTGCTGCTGAGAAAAAAGTGTAACTGCTTGATGTTGGGTGGTATATTCTATATATGTCAATTAAGTCTAGGTTATTAATTGTGTTATTGAGTTCTATAGTTTTCTTATTTAACTTTTGTTTGGAAGATCTGTCCAGTGGTGAGAGAGGTGTGTTGAAGTCTCCCATGATTATTGTATGGTGGTCTATTAGACTCTTGAACTTGAGAAGAGTTTGTTTGATGAACATAGCTGCACCATTGTTTGGGGCATATATATTTATGATTGTTATGTCTTGTTGGTATATGGTTCCCTTGAGCAGTATGTAGTGTCCCTCTTTATCCCTTTTGATTAACTTTGGCTTGAAATCTATTTTATTTGATATGAGTATGGACACTCCTGCTTGTTTCCGAAGTCCATATGAGTGATATGATTTTTCCCAACCTTTCACCTTCAGTCTATGTATATCTTTTCCTATCAAATGCGTCTCCTGTAGGCAGCATATTGTTGGGTCTTGTTTTGTGATCCATTCAACTAGCCTGTGTCTCTTAATTGGTGAGTTTAAGCCATTAACATTTAGGGTTATTATTGAGATATGGTTTGTTCTTCCAGCCATATTTGTTTATTAATGTTACTAAACCTGATTTGTTTTCCTCTTTGATTACTTTCCCCCCTTTACTGTCCTACTTCCCACTGTTGGTTTTCATTGTTATTTTCCATTTCCTCTTCCTGTAATGTTTTGCCAAGGATTTTTTGAAGAGATGGTTTTCTAGCTGCAAATTCTTTTAACTTTTGTTTATCGTGGAAGGTTTTAATTTCATCTTCCATCCTGAAGCTTAATTCGCCGGATACACGATTCTTGGTTGGAACCCATTTTCTTTCAGTGTTTGAAATATGTTATTCCAGGATCTTCTAGCTTTCAGAGTCTGTGTTGAGAGATCAGCTGTTATCTTGATTGGTTTACCCTTAAATGTAATCTGCTTCCTTTCTCTTGTAGCTTTTAAAATTCTCTCCTTATTCTGTATGTTGGGAATCTTCATTATAATGTGTCTAGTTGTGGATCTCTTATGATTTTTCACATTTGGCATCCTGTAGGCTTCTAGGATTTGGGATTCTGTCTCATTCTTCAAGTCTGGGAAGTTTTCTCGTATTATTTCATTGAATAGATTGTTTATTCCTTTGGTTTGGAGCTCTGTGCCTTCCTGTATCCCAATGACTCTTAAGTTTGGTCTTTTAATGTTATCCCATATTTCTTGGATGTTCTGCTCATGGTTTCTTAGCAGTCTTGCTGAACTGTCTATGTTCTTTTCAAGTTGAAATACTTTGTCTTTATTGTCTGATATTCTATCTTCTAAGTGATCTACTCTGCTGATAGTATTCTCAATTGAGTTTTTAAGTTGGTTTATTGCTTCCTGCATTTCTAGGATTTCTATTTGTTTGTTTTTTATTACCTCTATCTCCCTGTGCAATTGATCTTTTGCTTCCTGGATTTGTTTATGTAGTTCCTTGTCAAAGTGATCTTTCATTGTCTGATTTTGCTGTCTCATGTCTTCCTTGAGACTCCAGATCATCTGAAGCATGTATATCCTGAACTCTTTATCTGACATTCCATCTGTTGCAGCTATTACCTCTTCTAAAGTTGAGTTGACCTGCATTGCTTGTGGTCCTTTCTTTCCTTGTCTTTTCATACTGCTCACGTTTCTTTCTGCTTGGTGAAACTGTTGTGTTTTTGAAATTTTCCCCCTATTTATTTATATTGCTCTTGTATAGTTGGAAAATCTCCCTTGCAGGGCGGGTAGTGGCTGTGCTCCTCCTCTAATTAGGGTGATCTGTCTACCACGCTGGTCGGTCGCAGGTCTGCCCACCCTGTGGGCGCGGGTGGTGGCTCTGCTCTGCCCCCACTCCAATTGTGGTGACGTGTGACGTGTCTACCACGCTGTCCCGCCTCTAGGCCTGTTCTGCCGGTGGGTCGCAGGTCTGCCTACCTTGCGGGCTCGGGTGGCAGTTCTGCTCAGCCCCCACTCCAAATGGGGCTACCTGACTGCTTCTCCAACGGGTCGCTGGGCCTTTTCCGGACACGTGCGGTGGCTCTGCTCCACCCCCACTCCAACCAGTGTGACGTGACTGCCTCGGTGCTACGTGTCCACCACGCTGGCAGGCTACCAGGCCTGTCCTGCCAGTGGGTGGCAGGTCTGCCTACCTTGCAAGCTCAGACGGCGGTTCTACACAGCCCCTACTCCAAATGGGGTGACTTGGCTACCGCGCCGTCAGGTCGCTGGTCCTGTTCCAGGCATAGGCGGCTACTCTCTTCGGCCCCAGCTGCAGTTGGGGTGTCGTGATACCACGCCGGCGGGTCACTTGGCCTGTTCTTGGCGCAGGTGGCAGCTCCCCTCTGCCCCTCTGGCCCCCACTGCACCCAGCAGTACCTGGTCCGAGAAGCAGTTACCGCGGGGTCCCCGTCCCTGGGCCAAAGCCACTCCGGGAGCCAGAACCCGGCCTCTCCGCATCCGGTCCACACTCCACTAGGAGCAGGCTCCAAGGAGCGATCTCCGCGGGCCAAAGCAGCTCCGAAGCCAGAGCCCGGCTGCTCCAAGCTCTCCGAGCTCGGTGCACGATCTGCTGGGAGCAGGCTCAAAGACGCAGACCCCACGTGTTCCCCAGCCCTGGGCCAAAACTGTTTCGGGGGTCAGAACCCAGCCGCTTCAAGCTCGAATCACGCTCCACTAGGAGCTGGCTTCAATACGCAGTCTCCGCGGGTTCCCCAGCCCTGGGCCAAAGCAGCTGCGGGAAGCAGAACCCGGCCGCTCAGAGCTCGCTGCACGCTTTGCTAGGAGCGAGCCCCAAGGAGTATTCTCCACAGGTTCTCTAGCCCTGAGCCTGAGTGATCTGTCTGCGAGACGCAGCCAAATGCCAGCCTGAAATCACCTGTTCCGTAGCTGAATGAGCTGAGATCAATAGAAAACAGGGATGATTACATCAGCTCTCCAAGATGGCGGCCGCTGTCCTCCTCCGTGGTCCGACCAGTGTCGAGAACTGAACTGGACCGCTTCTCTCCTCCTTCTCAAAGCCAGAACTCAGCACTAAGCACAGCCATTACGCTGCTGGCAGGAGCCCCCAGAATCTGCATCGCTGCACCCCCGCTCCGGCACCTCGCCGTTTCCCAGCGCGTGCCGCAGACTCCAGTCGCGGGGCTATCCGCCGATGAGGCAATGCGACCCTCAGTGCAGAGAAATCGCCCGCGTCTGAGCCCCCGCAGCCTAATCTCGCGCGATGGAAATCCCTCTACTAGATTCTGGAGCACCTCAATTTCGCTGGAATTTCCCAACAAGACAGCCTTCAGCTGTTTCACCTCGTCTTTCTCCCACACAGTGACGCGGTGCACGGGGGTGATGCACTCCCTTCGCCACCATCTGCAATCCCCAGGTCAATCTGTTTTTACCTCAATTGAATTGTCTGCTTGATTTGAACTTTGGATTTGAAAATGGCTCTGTATTAGTATAGTGCTCAGTAAATGCTACAAATATTCAAACTCACAATTAACCATTTCACTAAGCTAATTGGTATTTTTCCATCCTCTTTATATTCTAATACCTGTTCTTTTCAAAGGAAATATGCATTCCAATACAGAAATATAGAAATACAAAAAAGACAAAACTGAGTAGAGTTTATTAAAAAAAATGTTGCTTTTCACAGAACAGGTGTAGATATTGGGTAGTTCTTTAGGTCTGTAAATCCCCAAATCATCAGAATTTACAAGCAAATGTTCATGCAGTATTAGGTCAGGTTGCCACTCAAGTGCAATTCTACAGGTGGTGGCCTTAGAGACAAAGGGGATTAAGGATTTCATACCAAAGCCTTCTTTTTTTTTTCTTTTTTTTTATTGGTTGTTCAAAACATTACAAAGCTCATGACATATCATCTTCCATACATTTGATTCAAGTGGGTTTTGAACTCCCATTTTTTACCCCAAATACAAGTTGCAGAATCACATCGGTTACACATCCACATTTTTACATAATACCATAATAATGACTGTTGTATTTTGCTACCTTTCCTATCCCCTACAATCCCCCCTCCCCTTCCCTCTCATTTTCCCTCTCTACCCCATCTGCTGTTGTTTAATTCTCTCCCTTGTCTTTTTTTCCCCATACCAAAGCCTTCTGCTGCAAGGGGAACTACTGTAGCAGGCCGGCTGGCGCACTTTAAGACCCCTCCCAAATGGACTGTGTGTAAATAACCCACCTACTCTAGTAATTGGTTTCCATGTCTGCAATATGTCTTCTAAACACTGCCTAAAAAGATGCTCATCACAAGACTCTAAATGAATATTCAAGTGAGTAACTATGAGTTTGACTAAATTTATGTTGTACATTTGGCAGCATCCTTTACTAAACAGTAAATTATAAAAGGTGCAAATAAATGGATAAGATGATATTACATATTTGGGTTTACCCACTGAAGTTTGTCAAAATTTTGAATAATAAAGGCTTATTAGTTGAGAAAAGTTAAAGGAAATTTCTAAATTGTTTATTTTTCCTATTAAAATCAGCTTTGATGCCTAATTTATATGCAAAATTGTGCCTATCTTGAGTACAGTGTGATGAGTTTTGAAAAATGAATACTTTGGGCCAGGTACAGTGGCTCATGCCTGTAATCCCAGAGGCTCAGGAGGCTGAGGCAGGAGGATCACGAGTTCAAAGCTAGCAACAGCAAAAGTGAGGCGCTTAGTAACTCAGTGAGACCCTGTCTCTAAATAAAATATAAAATAGGGCTGGGGATGTGACTCAGTGATCAAGTGCCCCTGAGTTCAATCCTCGGTACTCCCCCTGCAAAAAAAGTAATACATCATGTGACCATCATCCCTCAAAATTCCAAATTGTTATTTTATGACCAATCTGCTTCCACTCCAGCCTTTGGAAACCACTGCTTTACTTTATTTTACCACTGAGTTGCTTAAATTTATACAAATAAGATCTTACAGTATGAAATAGCTTGTAATTTCAGTTCTCAGTGTGATTTTGAGATTCACCCATATTGTTGTGGTTATCAGTAGTTGGTTCATTTTAATTGTTGAGAAGTATTCAATTATTTCAGGATACCACTTTTTTGTTAGTCTATTCATGTTTTGATGTGCCTTAGTTTTTTTTTTAAATCAGGTTTTGGCGACTAAAAATATATCTGTTATAACAAGTCATTATTTGGACACATTCAGGAACATTTTTGAGCATTTATCTTAGAACACTTTTAGATTTACAGAAAGGTTACAATGATAGCAAACTGTTCTTGTGCACCCTTAACCCACTTTCTCCAGCTAACATCTTATATAACCATTTCACACTTGTTTAAACTAAGAAATTAACATTGTACAGAACAGCTAACTATGTTATTCAGATTTTACCAGTTTTTGATTGATGTCATTTTTAAGTTCCAGGATCCAATCTTGGATACCAATTGCCTTTAGTTGCCATGTCTTAGTCTCCTCTGACCTAGCACAGTGTCTCCGTCTTTCCTGGTTTTCATGACCTTAACAGTCTTGAAGCATGCTAGCTAGACATTTTTATAGAATACCTCTCATTTAGGGGGGCATTGTCTGTGCTGTCTCATGGTTAGATGGGGACTATACCAGAGAAGTGAAGTGCCTTTCTCCTAGCATCATATTGGGGAGCACATGATCAATACAAATTATTACTGGTGAAGCTATAATATGGATCACTTGGTGTCTGTCATATTTCTCTGCTGAACAGAAACTTGTTTCTCCATTCTGTTCTTCTGAGAGTCTTCAATGAGTTAAAGGGCTGGGTTCCTTTCTGGAGGCTTCAGTAGACAATCCATTTTCTTATCTTTTGCAGCATCTGGAGGCCCTCCGCACTCCCTGGCTCACGACCTCTTACATCTTCAAAAGCAGCAATGACTGCTTGAATATTTATTGCACTGCTTCAGTTTGACTCTTCCACTTCTCTTTTCTAATACAGACCTTTGTAATTGCATTGGGCCTATCCAGAAAAATCAATGATAATCTAACACATATCAAGACTAGCTGATTAACAATGTCAATTTATTTGCAACCTTAATTTCCCCTTGCCACTAGATATAATATATTCTTAAATTCCAGAAATTAGAATATGAACATCTACCAGAGGCCTTAATTTGCTTAGCTCAGGGATTCTATACTACATTATTTATTTTGGTGCTCAAATTATTCCACCTTTGCCTTTTCCTGGTTGGTTCCTGCATTCTTTAGATATATCTCTGGTTGTTTTTTTTTTTTTTTAGCAATTCATTATTTTCTGTCATAACAAGGTGCTCCAGGTTTATCTTTGTTTTTCCTATCCCATCCTTAGAATCAGTCATCTCCCAAAGGAGTCTTAGTTCCTTTGATTGGGGAATAATACTTAGAAACCAAGATCTAGGTGCTGGGTTGCTTATTACTACTGAGGTGCTACTACTTCTAAATCAGCCAACAGAGTTGGGAATTACATGTATAGTGTGTGCCATATATCTTAATCATTTATACATCTAGCAGATGTACATGTGTTCATGTTGATTTCCCCAACTCCTGCCCAGTACTATAGGGTTTGCTTAAGACTTATCCCCTTGCTTATTGTGACTCTTTTCTCTCACAGATAGAAATCTGTCTCCCATCATCTATAATTTATTTACTTATTTCCTTGGTCCTAGTATACGTGTAAAGTACTTTCAGAGTTGCTAACCTAGACCTTTCTGAGAAACAAATTTAGGAACTAGAGTAGTTTATTACATTTCTTTTGTCTTTAGCTATATAGTCTCCAGTAAATGTACCATTTCCAAAGTTACTGAAGTAAGATCTCTTTCCCTCAAACCCTTCTCTGAGGTTGTATGATGCATTTGTAATATAATTAGATTCATTTTTTTAGTTGTCTGCATTCTATCCCCTGCTTTCTTGGCTGATTTTAAAGAATTTTCATACATTTATGTTTACTCTTTTTTAAAGTGTAATTCTGTGAGTTGTGACAAATTCATAAAATTATATAGCCATCAACCAGTACGACAACAAAAAGTTCCATCACCATAAATATTTATTTGTTGTAATCTATTACTTCTTTCCTTTTACAACCCCTTACAACTGCTGATTTTTCCTTCCTTAGAGTTTTGTATTTACAATATCATATAAATGCAATAATATAATTTGTAGTTTTTAAGTGTTGGTCAAATATATTTAAGGTCCATTCATTTTGTTTTGTGAACCCATAACTCATACCTTTTTATATTTCTGAATAATATTTCATTTCACAGCTTACTTTAGTTTGTCTACCCATTGATATACTAAATTGTTTCCAGTTTGCCAGTTTGGAATAATTATGAGTACTAATTCTACAAACATTTGAATATCAGAGTCTCTCTCTCTCTTTCTCTCTCTCTCTCTCTCACTCTCTCTCGCTCTGTGTGCATGTGTGTGTGTGTGTGTGTGTGTGTGTGAATATGAAATCTCAGTGTGAATATGAGATCTCAGAACACTTGAGTGAATACTTAGAAGCTAGGAACAAGTTATGGGGTTGTATGTTAAATATTATGTCAACTAAAGTGTCTGTACTATTTTGCATTTTGACCAGCAGTGAATGAACATTCTTGGTGTTTCACATCCTTCTCAGCATTTGATATTGTCAGTTTTTAAAAATATACTCAACAACTTTAGTGAGTGTATAGTGAAATGTCATTTCAGTTTTGATATGCATTTTCCCGAGGACAATGAATGTTGAAAACTCGCCCCCACTTTTTTTTTCCTGGTATTGAGGTTGAATCCAGGAGTAGGTTACTTAAAGCCTTGCTAAATTGCTGAGGCTGGCTTCAAACCTATAATCCTCCTGCCTCAGGCTCCTGAGCCGCTGGGATTACAGGCATGTGCTACCATGCCTGGCTGAAAATCTTTTCATATGCTTATTTTCCATCCCCATAGCTCCTGTAATTAAGTCTCTGATTACATCTTTTGTCCACTTTTTTGTTGAATTGTTTATTGTTGAGTTAAAAATGCTCCTTATATATTCTAGGTACAAATACTTTATCACACATATAACATAAATATTTCTCCCAGTCTGTGGCTTGTATTTATATTTTTTAAACACTGTCTTTTGCAAAACAAAAGTTATGTATTTCCTTAAGTCCCAACTAATGAATGCTTTCATTTGTTGATCATGCTTTTGGAATATCTTAAAATTTATAATTGCACTTAAGGTCACACAGGTTTTTTTGGTTTGTTTGTTTCTATTTTCTTCTATAAGTTGTATAATTGAAGTTTTACATTTGGGTGTATGATCCATATTGACTTTATTTTTGTAAAAATGGTAAAGAATGTGTCTAAGATTTACTTATTGGTTTGTTTTTACATGTGATTATCCAATTGTTCCACCACCATTTGTTGAAAGGGACATTTTTCTCCATTGTATTGCCTTTAATCCTTTGTCGAAAAATCAGTTGACTTTATTTATGTAAGTCTATTTCTGTCCTTTGCATTTTGTTTCATTGATCTATCTTTTTATAATTATCACAATGTTTTGGGTAAAGTAGGTTTATGGTAAGTCTTGAAATGTGGCAGTGTAACTTCTCCAACTTTGTTCTTCAGTGTTATTTTTTGTGGGGGGAGGGGTTACCAGGGATTGAACTCAGGAGCACTCCACCACTAAACCACATCCCCAGCCCTATTTTGTATTTATTTAGAGATAGGGTCTTGCTGAGTTGCTTAGCACCTCACTTTTGCTGAGGCTGGCTTTGAACTCATGATCCTTCTGCCTGAGCCTCTCAAGCCACTGGGATTATAGGCATGCACCACCTTGTCCAGCTCTTCAGTGTTATTTTGATTGCTATATTTCTTTCACTAGATGTTTAACATTTAGAATCAACTTGTTGATATTTACAAATCCTCCCTGGAAATTTTACTGGGATTATATTAAATCTATAGATAAAGTTAAGAGGTGGCCCCAAGTTTCTGGCCTGAGGAACTGAAATCAGAGACAAGGAGTAGTTTGAAGGGTGGAGAGGGATTGGAATAACTTAATTATGTGAAAGTAAGGGCTCTCAAGTTATATCTAGGGAGAAAGATGCCCAGCAGAAAGTTGAGTAGATGGTGATGTTTAAGTCCATGGTATTCCCTTTTAAACTTATAATAAGGGCAGCTCCATTAATGAAATGTGTCTATTCTGAAGGCATACTTTGGTTATAAAAATGTAGTTTTATGAGACAGAATAATATAGAGACTTAAATTTGGGTAACAATAGATGATTTCTCTCCCAGATAGTCCACAATACTTTTCTCTCACTACTGTCAACTGAGGTTAATTCCTCCTTTACCCTGTGTCTAGCACTCATGCTTCTCTGGGAATGGTCCTCTCAATCCTAATATTGCCTAGCCAATCTTCCTTGTGTCCAGTCCTTGTAAGACCCAAAAGGAGGGCCCTTCCCTTATTGGAGCTCAAATCAGTCCATTCTTGGGCATCCTGCACCTCATATCAGTAACCCTGATTGAGGTAAGTCTTCCCTTCCCTTCCCAGTTTTCTAGAAAAAAAATTTATTCAAATTTGTTTCCAAAGATTGAATGTCTCTATATTCTCCTTAATGGAGCTAGGATGACTTTATAAAGATGCAAATCTGATCCTATCACTTTCCTGACTAAAAGCATTTTAATGGCTCCCCCATTCCCACTGGATAAAGTCCAAATTCCTCAACATTATATGTAAGACTCTTTGTGAAACTCTCCTTGCTTTACCCTCCAGCCTCTTCTGTCATTAATGACATGCTGTGATCTAGTAAAATGAATTTTCCCCTGACTTCACAAGATTGTAGAAAGTGTTATTCCTAAGAGTTCCCATATTCTCTGTGCTTGCCCTATTGGAGCACATTTCTGAATTGTGATTTTCTGTATTTATTTGTATCACCTTTTACACTATATGTTCTCTATTGGCAAGGACAGGGTCCTGTTCTCTGATATGTCTCTAGGAGCTATCACAGTGCTAGGAAGATAAATACCTTTTGAGTTTAAAAAGACATGATAAAAGGAAGGAAAGAAGGCAGGCAGGCAGGTAGGCATCACTGTACTTATTTTCACAAGACAATATAACCTAATACTTATAAATTTTTACTAGGATCCTAGTCTCTGGATTTTTCACAGAGGTCATACACATAGAGAAATTACATGTTCAAAAAGCATTTTTGTAGAGCAAGACAACATTTTCAGGGCTCTCATTATATTACACAACACACAAAAAAAGAGCAATTATGGCTTATCTGGCCACCCACATAATGAACCTGAGTTCTTCTTGTCAGAATGACCTTGTAGGACTATGTGGAGTGGTATTGCAACCATAACAGCAATTGAAAAAGACTGAAGGCCCAGAACTCATAAAGAATAGATGAGGCATACATTGGAATCAGGCATGTGTGTCACCCATCTTAAAAGGTGCGCAGAAATGAATTAAATAAGTAAAAATAAGATCTGGTAAGTTGCCTGTCAGACAACTGAGACTACTTGCAGCAAGAGTCATCTTAAAATCATTATGACAAAGCTGATTTGAACAGGTTGAGAAACAACATAAATAATGAGTCCTTCTATTTCCCTAAGAATAGTCTTGATTTAATTGAAAATTCATAGTTGTTTTAGGTTACAAGGTCCAAAGGTAAGCTCAGGTCACTCTAAGGCTGTATGATCAGATTGACAAGACACATTTGACACCTTGAAAATAATTGAACACGTAATTGCAAAATATATATCTTGCTTAGCGGATTGGAAAGAGTGCAGCTTCGAAGTCATTAAAATATTTTAAGTCCTGTCTCCACTGCTTACTACTATGTAATCTTTGTTGAAAAAACTATCCCTATATTTCTTATATGCAAAATGGGACAAAGTGGATCTACTTTAATGATCTCCTGAAATAATGCTTTGAAGAAAGTACTGAGCACATTTTCTTATCCAGAGCAGAAATGCCACAAAAGAATAACAGTTGTCTTGAAACTTGTCCCTTTCCAGTCTGTAGGAAACAGAAATGGTTTTCAACAGCAAAAGTCTTTCCCCAAACATATTTGCATTGGGCATATGAAAATAACATTAAATGGGAAAACTGAGTTTTATTTAATTTCAGCGTCTACTTTCTGTTAGAGGTATTTATCTATTTTCCCTTCTTTCTGTTTCCTAGTCTATCATGTATGATGAGTATGTGGACCATTCTGGGTGTTCCTAACTATCTAAAGCATGTGCATCATATAATGGTGACTAAAATAAATCCTTAGAAGTTCAGCGTTATTTGGAAAAAGTGCTATAGGTCACTGATTCCTCTTACTAATAACTTTTAAGCTTAATGGTTTGAGTTCTATAGAATGTAATATGTAAAACCAATTGAAGCTACTGTTAGTAATATTTTGGTATAAATCTGTTTTTGATTCTTTCTTGAGGACTACTTTTAATAGGAAAATAGCAGAGGTTCTTGGTGAAGGAAGGGGTCATCCTCTTGGATGAGCCCAGCAGTGCTTATGGCTAGGAGACTACCACAGTTGCTGAGGATCCAGGCTGGCTCCACCCCAGGTGCCAAACGCCACAGCTCTAGATGCTGCTGTCCATGGGTATACTTTCATTATGTTTCAATAAATCAAATGGAAAAACTAGTAAAAAAAATTTGAATCACAAACGAATTATGTTAGTATTTCATAGAAAAAAGCAATTTTCTGTTTCCCACCAAATTCTTTAATATTAGTATGGCTATTTTTTAGAATGATTGGCAACAGACTGGCATATTTTCACGTTTTGCATTTGTTTGACCCATTTTCCAGGTAAATACACATTTAAGTAATTGCTCTCTATATTTTATTATGAAATCTTGACAGCATTGCTCATGTTAGGTATTCAGATTTGAGTAGAAATCTCTAGCCTCTGGGTTTAGCCCTTCAATGATGTGTTCCATTTTGTAATAGTAATTTATTGTGCACTTATGTTGTTGAGATGTCAGAGATGGTATCCATATTTTCAAAATCTTATCAAAATCTTTTTATCTCTATTGTAGTTAATTGAAATAATGTCATACATCATTAATGCCTATTGGTTATTTTATTGTAAGGGATCATATTTTATATGTATTTGAATCTCTCAAAATTCAACCATATATACATTTTAGTAAGGCATCAGTGGTATGTTACATATATACTATATCAATCATTCTTACCATTTATATGTAGTGACAGCAAGATTATCAATCATGGAGAAAATGGAATGTCATTTATGTGAATTACCAATGCTATTGTTTTCAAATTGACTCTATATATGAGGAAATGATGAATATAATGAGTGCATGAACAATTTTTAAAAATTAGCATTTCAAATCAAGCTAGAAAAGTAACTGACCTTGGACATTTGTAGTTTCTCAATGCCTGATTTGCTATTGTATTTGCAGTCAGTCTTTTGCACATAAAACCTAGTAATATAAGTTTAATTCAGAGGAATTAATTATCAGTATTGCCTATATTAAAATCACAAAAGAATGAGAATTTTGTCATTTTCAAGCCTATCAATAGTTTTCTATTCTTCTCCTTTTCTCCTTCCCTAGCACCATATATCTATAATCACACCTACCTTCTCCCTATCTATGTGCCCACCCCTAAACTCAAGCTTCAAACACTCTGAGAATAGAGTCCCAGATGCCACTTGGGGTTATCTAGAGATTCTTCTGACCACAGGTGCCTTTGTAATTGTGTAGGACATGCTCTGTTATGTAGGAAATTTAATATTAGTGGGGGAGAAGGCAATCCACTCTTCTGATTTAAATGTTTCTGATTCATGTGAAGAAGACTAAATGACATTCCCCAGACACAGGTTATGAAAACCTACCATATGCTAGCATGAAGTCCCTTAGTCCTGGACAAACCTGTTCAGTTCGTTTCCCTGTATGCCATATATCATATTTTGTAGAAAAGAAAACAGCATTCAGGAAAGTAATCCAAATTTACTGCTTATTATTCATCATTAATCAATATTAATTAAATACCAGCAGTTCCATTTATTCATGCAGATAATTTCAGAGCTAAGATTCCAACACAAATTCCAACAACAAATTCATTTCAATATTTTCTATTTGCTTATCAAATGTGATCACTTGCTCTTTTGAAGCACTTTGTTAAATTATTTGTTCATTTATTATGGAACATGTCATATACTGTCATGTTTTCATTACTCACACACTTGTAGTTTTTTTCTTAAAGGAAAGTATTACTCATATTTATCTCTTTTACCCATATTTATCTCTCTCCCTATGTGGAGTGTAATAGAATATAATGTCTTTTTCTTACTGAAGCAAACGTTAACTAACCACACACATGCCTATTTCTCTACCTGCTTTTCTAACAGCACACTTACTCCTACAGCTACCAAGGAGAACTATCTAATCTCTCTCCAATTTGTTCCTCCTCTTTTCTGCCCATAATCACTCCCTTTCCCCACTGTTTCTCATCTGAGTTCTCACAGTTGTTTTCATGCCTCTCTTTCTTTCCTGTTTGACCTTCACTTGCAGAACCATCGTCAAAGGCCCTTTCTCAATCTGTCCTCTGATTACCATTTTGGAGGCACCACTACTTCTACCTCCATGCATCCACTTTTCACCCACACCTAAATGTTCTTTTCTTTGCATGTGCCATGTTTTACATATCTATACAAATTGTCTTTCATTATCTCTTTATCCAGAATTCCTTTTTTCCTTTTCCCATTTTTTTTTCTCCCATCCTGGAGGATGCTTTTTCTTATCATCCCTGGTCAAATGTCATTGTTTCATAGAAGCTGTCTTTGATCCCCAGGCTGACGTTATCTTAAATACCTTCTTCTTTTCAGATTTCTACAGTGTCTGAGTCTGCTCAGGCTGCCATAATGAAGCACTACCTACTACAAGGCTTAGACAACAGTTTTCTTAGACAACAATTTTCTCATGTTTTTTTCTGCAAGCTAGAAGTTCAGGATCAAGGTTCTATAAGAGTTTCTACCTATTGGATTAGAGCTGTGCCCTTATGACCTCATTTAATCTTCACTACCTTTTAAAGATCCTATCTTCAAATAAAATCACACTGATAAGGCTTCAACATAAGAATTATAGAAGACAAAAGTCAGTCCATTGCAAAAGACAATTTGAATATATTTTATTTAGATATTAATCATTTTGAATATTTTTGCTGATGATGACATTACAATATGAACACCAGGGCAGTGCATAATCATCTTTGGTCTCTCTGTTGCAGAGCTGACACACAGTACATAAGCAGTGTCAGAAGGTAACTATCAAAAGGCGAGGGAGTGAATGAACATCTAGTTCATATTGTGTGTTTATTCTTCCTTGGGGACACTGTTTTTTCATTTTCAATCCAAAGAACTACAGGAGCAATAAAAAAGTCAACATAATCATTAACGAAAAGTGGCACTGGAATGATACCAATTTTCAATTTTAATGGAGCAGATGATGCTCCAGAGATCAATGTGATCTAAAATTTTATGTCAGTTTTTAATTACTATCTTTCCTTAAAATAACCTGGTTGGAATTTCTTAGAAATAAATATCACCTAGAAAAATTATAATATCCTATTATTCTCTTCATTTTTTATCAATATGGATTAAATTATTTTGTCTGAGATTAAATTTACAAGAGATAGTAATTTTTGATGAAGTAATATAGGATCCTGGTTGGGAGACTTACTTAAGAAATATTTTTTAATGGAACCACTGAATGAAAGCCTTAAAGAACTTCCTTTATCCTAAGGTTGAATGCTTTTTAATTTTGTAAACATTCCCTGATTGTCAAATTGTCTCTTTTACTTCTTGAAGGATTTAATATTTATTCTGTGTAATGAAAGTTAGACAAAGAAATAAAATATCAAAAACAATTCCATCCTCATTTAAAACTATTCTTGTTACATGGGACTGTAGGGTGTTTAGTCACATAATCTTATAATGTACAAGGGCCACCAGCTGTCAGTATTTGGTTAGATCAGTGCCCCCACTCCATAGGATAACCCATTTCAAGCAAGATCATTGAGTATACAGGTGCCATGTAAGGGGATAGACTGGGAACACAAGACAAGAAAAGCATTTCCTTCTATGGTCTAGCATTCTCTGTGGGAGACAGATACATAAAGCAAATCATAGCTTTATGATTATGAACCTTCTCTTTGCATTCCTAAAAATAGTTTAAGAGAGGATAGAAGTAATCTTTGGCCAGAGGGGAGGGAAAGGTATCTTGTGTGGTGAAGGGCAAGGCAATGTGATTCAGGACTAGAAAAAGAAAGTGTAAACTGAGAATCTGGAGAAAGCAGATTCTCAAAAGAATAACATGTTCCTAGGACACTGCTAGATAAATTTGGGAGGGAAAATCATAAGGGAGTCTGCAAAGATAAGAAGCCATAGTGAAGTACAATTATATAAAATGAATTCAGGGAGACATGTGAACTACTGAAATGAGGACAAAATGTTTGGAGGAGAAATACAGTTTCTGAAAAGAATCAACTGTGTGATGAAATACAATTTTTATTCAGAATGTATAGGAATCCATGGTGTATCAATGAACATAGCCTTGAAAGCACTCCAGTGAGTTAGGAGGTCCCAAGGCTCATCTTTAGTAGTAAAGGTTTTAACAGATAAAATTTTCATAAACTAAAAAATAAAAATCAGAATCCCAGATAATAACAGAGACAGGAAATGATTACTTCCTTTGTATCTCAGATAAAGGAGCAAGGACTTTCACTCCTAACAGCAACAATCTAACCTTTGTGTTATTCAAGGGGCCCTCGATCCTTTGATCTGCACATCTTTTCAAGTTCAGACAAGAGGAGTTAAGATTGTTGGCAGTTCTTCCCTACATTGTCGGACTTTGCATTTCAGGTCCATCTCCAATAAGCTGGTTGCCATCTGTAGCCCTTGGAAATCAAATCATCTCACAATGAACTAGGTGGTGGTAGTAGAGTCACAGGTGTTTTCAGATTTTCAAACTGGACTTTGTCTTGAACTTTGTTTATCTGGGGTCCTATCAGACTTTGAAAAACACAATTTTGACAAAACTGTCTTCTCTTCCAAATCAGAAGATGTGATCAAGTTAATCAGTATAGATTTGAAGTAATAAGGCCAGTTCTCCTTACACAGGGAGCTCAGGTTGGACCTCCTAGGCAATCCTGTGTTCAGGAGGCTGTGGGAAGTCACACAGCTGCAGTCAGTGCTGAGTGCATCTCAAGTGATGCTCAGGAGACGGAGCAGGAGCAGGAGCAGGCTGGGGGCAGACAGGGTGGCAGCCAGCCAATCATCATTCACCAAAGGAACCCTCCAGGTCTGTTATTATCTGTGCTGTTTACTCTGCCTACTTAAAACAAGTAGGTCCACAGAGATTTCAGAGCCAAAAATCAGGGGTATATATATATATAAAAAAAAAGGAGATTTCTAGTTCTGTGCAATTTGCCCAGTAGCTAAGCAATTGAATACAATTTTGTTGAACTGATGTGTGTCATATATTATATTTAGACACTGGGGACAAAAGAATATGGCAAGAATCTCCACTCTCAAGTGAAGAGAGGGAAAAATCATGGTACCAAAACCCCACGGTGCAGCACACCTGTAATCCTAGCGGCTTGGGAGTCTGAGGCAGGAGGATCGTGAGTTCAAAACCAGCCTTAGCAAAAGGGAGGTGCTAAGCAACTCAGTGAGACCCTGTCTCTAAATAAAATACAAAATAGGGCTGGGATGTGGCTCAGTGGTCAAATGCCCGTGGTTCAATCCCCAGTACTGTCCGTTCCCCCCCCCCCCAAAAAAAAACATCATGGTACACAGAGACAAGGAACCAGGAACTGACTGCAGGGAGCTCAGTGTGACTAGAGCTCAGAGTGGGCATTGCAGGCCCAGCCTGGGTTTTCAGGCTTCTTAAATATCACTATATTTATAGGAAACTAGGAAGGCTTTGTTCTGGATGTGATTGGACTCAAACTGAGTGTTGAATCAGGGTTCTTGAATCAGATGAGTTAGACTGACAGAGAAAGACAAAAATACTTATTCTAAGCTAATCTCTTTAAAGAAATATGAAAGAGAGAGAGAGAGAGAGAGAGAGAGAGACACCAATTCTGAACTTCAGGTTAGTAAATGGGAAATTGGAGGCAAAATCTGAAGCCTGAAGAATGGACAATCAGAGCAGACATAGGTTAGGGAAAAAAGTGGAGGGTTTGTTAAGATTCCCATAATCAACACCTTTGTCTTATGGATCAGCAATTTTGGACCATACATGTGTGCTAAGATTGTTAATGATTTAGATTCTGAGTCGTTTTTGAGTTTGGGAGTTTTATTTTCTTCATGGGGAAAGTATTTTATGAAAATGCTTTTATTTTGTGCATGAAAGAGAATGCATCTAGCCGTCCATAATGATGCGCATGCCTATAATCCCAGAGACTCAGGAGGCTGAGGCAGGAGAATTGCAGGTTCAAGGCCAGCCTCAGCAACATAGTGAGACACTGTCTCAAAATAAAAATATTAAGAGAGCACAAGGGCTAATGATGTAGCTCCATAGCTCCATGATAGAGTGCCCTTGGGTTTAATCCCTAGTACCCTAAGAGGAAGAGAGGGAGAAAGACAGGGAGAGAGAGAAGGAATATAAATGTCTATTTCCTTGTGAGGAGGAATATTTTTAAAGGACCCACTGCGTGTGCGTGTGTATGTTTACCTTTAACTAGAAGTCGGGCAAATCTGCTTGTATAGATCACCTTTAACTTACTTTTATATGAGTGAATTAATTCTTTTTTAAAAAAGACATATTCAGTATTTAGTTATTTTTAGACACTGTTGTAAGTGCTGAAAAGAGAGGTGGTGCTTAGTGGGGTAAGAAACACATGTACCAAATATATTGGCAAATTTACTTTTGTATTTACATGTTAAACTGTGTTATAAAAATGACATAGGGAAGTGGGGTGGGGACTTGTGGGAGCTCTGAGTAAAACAATGTAGGCAGCCACATGAAGTTCCAGAGACGGTGTTCCAGGCACTGACACCAGCAAGTGTCACGGAGCAAGCTTGAGAAGTGTGAAGGCTTTAAAAGAGGCCCAAGGATCGTGGCAGAAGGGGAACAATGGGGAGATCAGAAAGGATCCTACAGACTGTGGGGTGACTTGTTTTATTCTTATCATAGTTGGATTTTAAGCAGAGTTTGATTTTTGCTTTGAGAAGGTCACTCCAGCTGCTATGTAAAAGCAAACTTGAGGAGGTAACATGGAAACTAGAAAGAAGCTGGTTATCCATCACCGTGGTTTAGTTGAGAATCCATCGTCTTAATGAGTGAAGTTTTGCAGTGGAGATGGTGAATCCTGACTCCATTCTTTATACAATGTCAGATGTTAGGAAACTGAATTCCTTTTCCTGGATCTCCTGATTCTTCTCTCATAACAAGGGATACAACACTGTGCTTTTCTCCTAGAGACTGCTGATGGTTGAATAAGCTAAAGTATCCCCAAGGCCCAGAGCAGCAGATTCCCGGCCATTCCTCCCCTGAGCTCACATTCCCATTAACCTCCTGAGGAGACTTGGATGGGAGAAATGCCTCCTGAAGTGGAGTGGCAGGCCTAATGACGCCAGGGAAGGCCCTGAACATTAGAGACCCCCTTCCCAAGACTTCCAAAAACCTCTTTCACCAGCTATTTACTGAATACAGTATCATGAAAGAATAGAATAAAAGGTTGTGATTCAAGAGTAAATCAGTGTAATCAGCAGTGGATTGTAAGTACCTGAGGCAAAGAAAGCTCAGTGCGCCCCGCCTTTTTTTTTTTTTTAATATTTTCTATACTGGGAGAGTTTGTGGATTGGGATTGTTGGCTGGGCTGTGGTCTTGAGGCCGAAAATCCACTCCGCGGGAGCTGCCATTTGCTTTCTGCTTGCTGTCTTGATGGCTCTGTCTACACTGTCCAGCAGCCACATCTAGAGGTTGGAACTGGGCTGCGTGCCGAGCCCTGTCCTCCGAAGGCTGGACCACGGCCTCAGGCGCCTCGGTCGCCTGTTCGCCGCTGCACCTTCGGGCAGAGCCTGCTCTGGGGTCGTTCTGCATCCCCCTGTGAGGGGACCCGTGCCCTGGAGGAGGGGGACGGAGAGCCGCTGCGGCAGCCGCTTGGGCCCCGGGAGCCGGGCACCGGGCCGAGGAGCGGCGGAGGCCACAGCGGCACCGCTAAGGTCGCGGACAAGCGCGGCGCCCGTGAGTGCGGCCCAGAGGTGGAGGCGACGGGGGCAGGGTTTCATTTCTAGAAAGCTGGACTGGAAACAGAAGCAGCAGTTTGTATAATCCCAAGATCTTGCTTATGCCAGGAAGCTGTAAGGGTAACATGAATATCATTGAGGAGATGTAACATGGCGGCAGGCACAGAGAGATCAAGTCTCTGACCTCTTCAACTGCACGGGCATAGGGAGCTGTAAATTATCTAAAGGCTGTTTGCTCAGGATCACTAGGCAATGCTGAGCTGACGTGGATCTGGGGTGTACAGTCTGGGCCCCTCAGAAAACAAACACTGAGCACAGATCGGCTACATTCAAGCTCTGGTTCGCCTGCTTCTCGTGACTCAGCACTAACGATCCCCCTGAAATAACTGGTCGGCCCTTCTGAACTTAGAGGTAAAAGCCAACCGAGCCTTCATAGGCAGTGGCCACAGGACTGAAACAGGGATTGGGAGAGATAGTCAGGACCCACCCATTGCATTGGTCACCCGGCATAGGGAACGAACGGTCACCATTTGCATGGGATACCACCTTGGCAGAGAACTGATGTCACGGGTGGATGAGATAACTGCATTAAAACCAGCGAGACAGGTGTGTAATCCCCTAGTCATCTCCCTCCACACAGCAGGGGAAACCTCAAGGGCCCCTCCCAGCTCTCCTGTGAGCGCGATAGCCAGACCGAGGGAATCAGGAGTGGTGTGGGCCACGCGGCGCAGAACTTCGGGCTACCACTCCCACCAGTGCTGACAGCTGAGGTCTCTTGCACCAGCTACTGGGGGCGTGGCTACCGGAGGGCAAGCAAATTCGCTGGGGGTTCTCAGCCCCAAGCTCTACAAACGTAGGGTCTGAGGGAGGCAAATAGGGAGAGTGAGCCCAGGCGTCCATGAAAACAGGGCTCCTAGGAACAGCAGACCTGGCATGTAGCCAGTATTGTGGTGAGCGTCACGGGTGAGCACGGCCTGGATTGAGGAACCACAAAAGAAGGCCCTAGGCACTCAGGATTGGAGACCCGCCCAGTCTGGGAGGAAGAGCTGCTGCACAGCAATCGGTTTCCACCTATTGAGAGGAGAAGCTTAACCCAGTGGGCACAGCTCCACCTACTGGAAGAGAAGTTAATCGAACTCTAGGACTACATTTATTATTATTATTATTATCATTTTTTTCTCTTTTTCTTTTTTTTCCTTTTTCTTTCATTTTCAATTTTTGTTGTGGTTGTTGTTCTTTAACTTTTGTTAATGTTTTTAATTTTTTGTTTTAAATTTTTTATTTTATTATTATTATTTTTTTAATTTTAATTTTCATTTTTTTATTATCATTATTATTTTTGTAAAATTTTTTCCCTTTTCTTTCTTTATTTTCTAATTTTGTTTGTTTGTTTGTTTTTGTTTCTTTTGTCTTTTCATTTCTTTTCAATCTTATTATTCCCCCTTCCTTGAATTCTACCTGCCTACTCTCATTCTCTTTAGTGACTTCTTCCCTGCCCTTCTAATATCTTTCCTCCCAAGCATCAAATACATTTATAAGAGTAAACAGTAACTCAGCACTCAAACAGAACAAGAAGTAACATGAGCAGCATAAAAAAGCAAGGAAGAAAAGGACTACAAACAATGAAGGACAGCCTAAATATTCAGGAGGACCTAGAGTCAGCAGAAAAATGGTCACATAAAGAACTCAAGGAATACTTTAGACAGATGGAATGGAACCTTAAAGAGGATAGGAGACAGCAAATCCAAACAGTGAAAGAACACATTGAAAATGAATTACATAAACAGATAAAAGAAGAAGTTAAACATCTTTATCAAGAGATAGAGATTATAAAAAAAATCAAACAATAATTATAGAAATGAAGGAAATGATAAACCAAATTAAAATCTCAATTGAGAGTATCACTAACAGAGTGGAGCAAGTAGAAGCCAGAACATCAGATAATGAAGAGAAAATATATCATCTTGAAAAGAGTCTAGCCAACTCAGAAAGGCTGGTTAAAAATCACGAGAAAAACATCCAAGAGATATGGGATAACATAAAAAAAACAAATCTACGAGTCATCAGGATAGAGGAAGGTACAGAGATTCAAACCAGGGGAATGAGTAACCTGCTGAATGAAATAATTATAGAAAACTTTCCAGAAATAAAAAAGGAAATGGATATACAAATTGTAGATGCATACAGGACACCGAGCACACAAAATCACAGTAGACCAACGCCAAGACACATTGTTATGAAGATATCCAATATACAGAACAAAGAGAAAATATTAAAAGCTACAAGAGAAAGGAGGCAGATCGCATTCAGGGGTAAACCAATAAGGTTAACAACAGATTTTTCATCACAGATCCTGAAAGTGAGAAGATCCTGGAACAATGTATTTCAAACACTGAAAGACAATGGATGCCAACCAAGAATTCTGTATCCAGCAAAATTAAGCTCCAGGTACGACAACAAAATAAAAATCGTTCATGATAAACAAAAGCTAAAAGAATTTGCAGCCAGAAAACCAGCATTGCAAAGCATCTTGAGCAAAACACTACATGAGGAAGAAATGAAAAACAATAACCAAAACCATCAGTGGGAAGTGCCTCTATAAAGTCATAGGGCAGGGGGAAAGCTAACCTTGGAGAAACAAACTAAAAGAAGATAAATAATCAAACATGGCTGGAAGTACAAACCATACATCAATAGTAACTCTAAACGTTAATGGCTTAAACTCTCCAATAAAGCGACATAGGCTGGTAACATGGATTAAAAAAACAAATCCAACAATATGCTGCCTCCAGGAGACACATCTGATTGGAAAAGACATACACGGGCTGAAGTTGAAAGGTTGGGAAAAAATATACCACGCACACGGTCCTCGTAAGCAAGCAGGGGTGGCCATCCTCATATCGAATAAAATCGACTTCAAGACTAAATTAATCAAAAGGGATAAGGAAGGACATTATATACTGTTAAAAGGAACCATTCACCAACAAGACATAACAATTATCAATATTTATGCACCAAATAATGGTGCTGTGACGTTCATAAAACAAATTCTCCTCAAGTTCAAGAATCAAATAGACCACAACACAATAATTATGGGTGACTTCAACACACCTCTCTCACCATTGGATAGATCTTCCAAAAAAAAGTTGAATAAAGAAACTATAGAACTCAATATCATAATCAACAACCTAGACTTAACTGACATATATAGAATATATCAACCAACATCAAGTGGCTATACATTTTTCTCAGCAGCACATGGATCCTTCTCAAAAATAGACCATATATTATGCCATAGGGCATCCCTCAGTAAATATACAGGGGTGTAGATAATACCATGCATTTTATCTGATCATAATGGAATGAAACTGGAAATCAATGATAAAAGAAGGAAGGAAAAATCCTACATCACATGGAAAATGAACAATATGTTACTGAATGATCAATGGGTTACAGATGACATAAAGGAGGAAATCAAAAAATTCTTAGAGATAAATGAAAATACAGACACAACATATCGGAATCTATGGGACACAATGAAAGCAGTTTTAAGAGGGAAATTCATCGCCTGGAGGTCATTCCTCAAAAAAAGGAAAAACCAACAAATAAATGAGCTCATACTCCATCTCAAAGCCCTAGAAAAGGAAGAGCAAAACAACAGCAAATGTAGCAGAAGGCAAGAAATAATTAAAATCAGAGCAGAAATCAATGAAATTTAAACAAAAGAAACTATTGAAAAAATTAACAAAACTAAAAGTTGGTTCTTTGAAAAAATAAATAAGATCGACAGACCCCTAGCCATGCTAACGAAGAGAAGAAGAGAGAGAACTCAAATTACTAGCATACGGGATGAAAAAGGCAATATCACAACAGACACTACAGAAATACAGAAGACAATTAGAAATTATTTTGAAAACCTATATTCCAATAAAATAGAAGATAGTGAAGACATTGATAATTTCCTTAAGTCATATGATTTGCCCAGACTGAGTCAGGAGGATACAAACAACTTAAACAGACCAATATCAATAGATGAACTAGAAGAAGCAATCAAAAGACTTCCAACCAAGAAAAGCCCAGGACCGGATGGGTATACAGCAGAGTTTTACAAAACCTTTAAAGAAGAATTAATACCAATACTTTTCAAGTTATTTCAGGAAATAGAAAAAGAGGGAGCTCTTCCAAATTCATTCTATGAGCCCAACATCACCCTGATTCCGAAACCAAAGACACCTCAAAGAAAGAAAACTACAGACCAATATCTCTGATGAACCTAGATGCAAAAATCCTCAATAAAATTCTGGCGAATCAGATACAAAGGCACATCAAAAAAATTGTGCACCATGATCAAGTAGGATCCATCCCTGGGATGCAAGGATGGTTCAATATACGGAAATCAATAAATGTTATTCACCACATCAATAGACTTAAAGATAAGAACCATATGATCATCTCAATAGACGCACAAAAAGCATTCGACAAAGTACAGCATCCCTTTATGTTCAAAACACTAGAAAAACTAGGGATAACAGGAACTTACCTCAACATTGTAAAAGCTATCTATGCTAAGCCTCAGGCTAGCATCATTCTCAATGGAGAGAAATTGAAGGCATTCCTCCTAAAATCTGGAACAAGACAGGGATGCCCTCTCTCACCACTTCTGTTCAACATAGTTCTCGAAACACTGGCCAGAGCAAGTAGACAGACGAAAGAAATTAAAAGCATAAAAATAGGAAAAGAAGAACTTAAATTATCACTATTTGCGGATGACATGATTTTATACCTAGAAGACCCAAAAGTGTCTACAAAAAAATTACTAGAACTAATAAATGAATTCAGCAAAGTGGCAGGATATAAAATCAACACGCATAAATCAAAGGCATTTCTGTATATCAGCGACAAAACTTCTGAAATGGAAATGAGGAAAACCACTCCATTCACAATATCCTCAAAAAAAAAAAAAAATACTTGGGAATCAACCTAACAAAAGAGGTGAAAGATTTATACAATGAAAACTGCAAAACCCTAAAGAGAGAAGTAGAAGAAGATCTTAGAAGATGGAAAAATATACCCTGTTCATGGATAGGCAGAACTAACATCATCAAAATGGCGATATTACCAAAAGTTCTCTATAGGTTTAATGCAATGCCAATCAAAATCCCAACGGCATTTCTTGTTGAAAGAGATAAAGTAATCATGAAATTCATATGGAAAAATAAAAGACCCAGAATAGCAAAAGCAATTCTAAGCAGAAAGAGTGAATCAGGCGGTATAGCGATACCAGATTTCAAACTATATTACAGAGCAATAGTGACAAAAACAGCATGGTACTGGTACCAAAACAGGCGGGTGGACCAATGGTACAGAATAGAGGACGGAGAGACTAATCCACAAAGCTACAACTATCTTATATTTGATAAAGGAGCTAAAAGCATGCAATGGAGGAAGGATAGCATCTTCAACAAATGGTGTTGGGAAAACTGGAAAGCCATATGCAACAAAATGAAACTGAATCCCCTCCTCTCGCCATGCACAAAAGTTAACTCAAAGTGGATCAAGGAGCTAGATATCAAATCAGAGACTCTGAGTCTGATAGAAGAAAAAGTTGGTTCCGATCTACATATTGTGGGGCCGGGCTCCAAATTCCTTAATAGGACACCCATAGCACAAGAGTTAATAACAAGAATCAACAAATGGGAATTACTTAAACTGAAAAGTTTTTTCTCAGCAAGAGAAACAATAAGAGAGGTAAATAGGGAGCCTACATCATGGTAACAAATTTTTACTCCTCACACTTCAGATAGAGCCCTAATATCCAGAGTATACAAAGAACTCAAAAAATTAAACAATAAGAAAGCAAATAACCCAATGAACAAATGGGCCAAAGAACTGAACAGACACTTTTCAGAGGAGGACAGGAAGAAAAGATCAACATCAAACAGATACATTAGGTGGGAGGGAAAGGGAGAGAAAAGTGAAATTCCATGGAAATGGAGGGAGACCCTCATTGTTATACAAAATTACATATAAGAGGTTGTGAAGGGAATGGGAAAATAAACAAGGAGAGAAATGTATTACAGTAGATGGGGTAGAGAGAGAAGAGGGGAGGGGAGGGGAGGGGAGATAGTAAAGGATAGGAAAGGTAGCAGAATACAACAGTTACTAATAGGGCATTATGTAAAAATGTGGATGTGTAACCGATGTGATTCTGTAATCTGTATATGGGGTAAAATTGGGAGTTCATAACCAACTTGAATCTAATGTATGAAATATGATATGTCAAGAGCTTTGTAATGTTTTGAACAACCAATAAAAAAAAAAATAAAAAAAAATAAGAAAAGAAGAAAAAAAGAGTAAATCAGAGATTCCAAGAGTAAAATGGGAGTTCATCCAAATGCCTAAAATAAAAGATGAAAAATAGCGTGGCCTAGAGTGATGTATTAGGCAGGCCTCCATCCAAAATTAACTATCACAAATGGTTTTAATAGTGTACCAGAAAGCAAACAAGTAATTAATCCAGATCACACTCAAAAAAGGACATGGTTAGACATTAGTATCACTTGGTAAATTTTGATTAAATCTCTACACATGTTTAGCACTGGGCTAAATGATTTTCAAATAATAATTGAAGTATGAGAGAATGGAGTTTACAGTTTTCCCCCATTTCCCTCTAGCCACCTATCAAGCTGTTCACTTGTTCTTAACTTAAATTACTCCTTCAAAGAATGCTAAATCCATAATGGTGTTTATAGATCATAAATACACTGATTGCCATTCATCAATCTTAGGCAACCACCTGGTCACTGATGTGGGTATTCACGTGATTCACTCTGCTACATCTCGTCTCAACTAGAGTGAGCACTGTAAAAATATCAAATGATGGACGATATCTGACATGATTTCTAGAGAGTCTTTTCAACATAAAGATATTTAAATTCATACTGAAGCTTTCAGACACTCACATTTCAGCATTTTATAGAAGATTGGCTTGGGAGGAATGTGATCTCCAGGGGATACTGTTATCTGGAATCAGAGAGTCAACTTGGAATTTAACCTAAAATAAATTCAGTCTCTCACTAGGGTAGTTACTCTCATAGATTCGTTTTCAATTAAGAACTTCTTTGAACATTCCTGTGATTTGGAAATTAATATCCTGGTTTTCTGGGAAGAACTTGATTTAGTGGTGAAGAGATCAATGGTCCATGCATTCTCACTCCAACAGTCCATGTTAGGGGCCCACTACAGCTGGGACTGCTTTTGTGTCCCCAGAGACTAGTTGAGATTTTTCTCTGTGTTCTATATCTCAGAAGATTCCAAACAAACATAAAAGGTCCACTAGAAAGGAGTTAATGTGTGGGAAGCCACCCATGAATTACTTGAGGGTGTTCTCTAGGTATGGCAGCTAGGGAGATCTTAGGCTTAACCTTTGAACTATCTGTGGCTCTCCCATGCAATCGATTGCCCAAGGCACATGACCTTTATCTCCACTCTATTAGGAGGATCCCTCATAGCAGCTCCAGAGATAACCCATTGGGACCTGGACAGCTCACCTTCAACCCTTTTTTGGTGAAGAACATTCTATGGAAGGCCTTTGATGTTCCCTGATATAAATAAAGCAGGTGCAGGCTCCATTTTGCCTTTTTAGTTTAGAAGCTCTCTGTCTGGTCAGCTTGCCTGTCCCATCCCCACTTTTTGAAAATATTTTCTGTGTCGTGTGTGTGTGTGTGTGTGTGTTGTGTTGTTGTTGTTCTATTTTCCTTAGCTTTTATTTCGCAGCCCACTCATTCCACAGAGGGGAACCCCATTTCCACCGCTCGCGCAGGACATGGGCAGAATTAATGAGCATACATACATATCTGGTTAGACATTAGACCTCATTTAAAAACCAACATGTAAATATCAGTGTAGATTTTTCTAATATTAAACCACCTCAAAACTTGATGGCTTACAACCATAAGTATTTACTATGCATCATGCTTCTGGAACCTCCCAGCTGAGACAGAGGGGACAGCTGGAATGGTTGGGGCCTTGCTTCTCTCTATGTAGTCTCAGACCAGCAGGCTAGCCCAGGATTGCTCACATATTAGTGGAAGCACTCTCAGCAAAAGGATAAGAAGTAGAAAAGTCTCTCTTGAGGCCTAGGCTTAGAAGCCATATAATATTGCTTATGATGCATTCTGTTGGTTAAAGAAATTTACAAGTCCACTTAGATTGGAGAGATGGGAAAATATCTCTACTTAATGACAGAAGAAACTATACAGAAGTTAGGACCATTTCACAATCTTTAAGAGCATCCATGATTTTATTTATTTATTTTATTTTTTTGCCCTTACCTTAGACACTCTAGATTGGAGAAAAAACAATCTCTTCATGCAGATAATTTACATATATAATCTGTTTATTATAAAGCTTTTCCCCCAACAGGTTATTTGATTATTTCTGCAAATATGGGAAGATAACTCCAGTGCAGCTGGTGTAAGTCTTGCTAGTATTCTGTTTTGTAATTTAGCAGACTCCAAGTCTGAAGCTTTTAAATCACAGCATGGAATCCATTGTTCCTGTGACATTCTCTAGATGATCGTCATCCTATTAGTGAGAACCCAGAAATGGAACTGTAACAAAAATGGAGGAGGGTGGAAGGAGAGAGAGAGAGAGAGAGAGAGAGAGAGAGAGAGAGAGAGAGAGAGAGAGAGAAATGAACAAACTACAAACTCTTGGCAAAATTATGTTTTTTCCCCTCAGTGAACCTCATCAAAGAAAAACTCTTGGCTGTGTTCTTTGTAAACTAGTTCAACTGACAGCAGGAGAAAAAAAAAAGTACAATAAAATAAGTACAGCATTTTAAGCTTTAGGTATTTCCCTAATACTGACAGGCCAATGGAACAGTTTTCATATTTGTTGAGATTCTTCTGCTTTATCATTCCTAGACTTGGACAGCATTTCTAAAATCTCAGCTTTGAAATTGTTGAGGATAAACACTAACCTCTTAGAAATGTTCTTGGTTCCTTTTAATTAAAGATCTCCTTTGGCAATTTAGAATATTTTCACAAAGCACTTCCACTCTATGTTAAAAATCTATTTTTCCCAACCTCAGCCTCCCCAAGGAAGCATAGAATGTATCTGGCATCCATCTGCATTATGCCTCCATAAATGCAAAATGATGACATAGGAATTAACATACATGATGTGGTTGAAGGGCATCATTTCCTACTGATATCCGTATATCTTTTTTTGTGTTGGTTGTGGCACCTCATAATTCTATTGCTAGAGTATCATATCAGTTGGAATAGACCAACTCTTTATCTAGATTAGTTCATTATACATTAAATAGTCTAGCCAGTCCGTAAATAATGGGGTATAGAAAAGTGATGTGGAGGGTGTACTGAATTTGAAATAAAAAATGGTAGAACAGGCTCCATGTTCAGTATAGCCACCAAATGGCTGGATGACCTTTTGTGAGTACTGACCTCTCTGAGTCATCTGCAGAATCAGGTCTGTGAGCAAAGAGAGTGTTAAGTTTCTACCATTGGTGTGATGAGAATGTAAATGAGAAGATGAACCAGGAGCAGGGTTCATCAGGTCTAGTTCTACCAGGAGGCTTGATGAGTGTCCTGGCAGTTAGAGGCCACACTTGAATACTACACCTTGAGGAGAGAGGCTATAATAATAAGAAAAGTAGTGAAGAAGGAAAAGCATTAAATAAAATGGAAAATTTTACATTGACCAGTTCACTAACCATTTATTGAGCACCTAGGTGTCTAAGTCAGACACTGTGCTGGGAAATGGGGTCACAGTGAGTCTATGAGATTCCCTGATCAAAAAGAACATAGAGAACCTTACAAAAGTAGATAATAGAAAAATATCATTGCTACATGTTAAGCCAGTTGTATGTTCTGGATAGAGACTGGAGGAAGAAAGAGAGAAAGGTTACTAGAGAAGATGACAACTGAACTATGTCTTGAAGATGGAGGGGGAGTTACGCAAGTAATGAAGGATGGAAGAACATCCTAGAACAGCATCCCATGAAAAGGAAATAGCAGAAGCTAAGTAAAGACTTAAAAGCACAATATACGTGAGAAGCAGCCTTGTCATAGTAACCTTGCAGTTTAGCAGATTAGCTTCTATGCAGAGGACAACCATGGTTTTGAATGTAGAAGGGAGAAACAATCTTATACTTTTCAAAATTCCCTCAATCCGGGAAGACATCACTACTTGCATTTCGGCCATTTTACTTCACAGTCCTCAAAGCTGGGAAATGGAGACATGTTATTTTGAATGTATAGATGAAAGCCTCCACATTCTTTTTATTTAATTTGTAGATGGGAAAGTTCATCTAGAGAATTAGGATATACTTTTAAGATCCTTGATTGGTCCCTGAGCTCCCAAGCAATGATTTGGCAGACAAGATTTAGCTGAGATAAGAATCAGGGCTCATTTCCTTGGTTTCAGCAGTCAATTTATCACTACAAAAATATCAGTTTAATTTACACTTAAATATTTAATAGCCCCTGTTATATTAAAAGCATTTAAATTTTCAGTTGAACTTTCATTTCACCCCTACTGCACAGAGAAATTAAAAACTCAGTTTCAAGACAACTGCATCATTCAGCATGTGCTCTCGAGGTGGCCTGGCAATCTGAAATTCAGAGTCTGTTAAATGTGCTAGGAGAGATCAGATTTCAATGTTCCAGGCTTTCCTGATTCCCACAGCTCTGCAGTGCAGGGATTAATTAGCCAGTCTATTTCTATTTCAGAATCCACTGTGTGTCTAACACAAGTGGGACCAAAGAATAACATCTGGCCCTAGTATAAAATATTTAACTCATTACAGGAGAGGCAAGCCTTGCCCACCAAAAGTAATTAGACAAGAAATTAGGGAAAAAAAAGTTTCAGTAAATTTCTATGTAACACTACTTAGTTCCTTAAAATGAATATCTTTTACTGGCCAAAGAGAGGCCCAGAAACAGAAACAGAAATATAAAATATGTCAGCTATACACTGTTTCCCACACTGAATCTTGAGCCAGGTGGAGTCTGTAGGTAATGGGGACTAATGGGATTTTTTCTGGGCTAAGAAGTGAGGTCAACCTTCAGACACTTGGGGAAAGGATGGGTGGCAAAAGACACTTTTGTCACTCCCTGACCTTGCCACTCCCTCCCAATTCCTGTTTAAATTGTTCACCTTCATTGCAACTTTAGACCACTCATTTAATTGTGATTCAATAAATACTTGTGTAATATGAACATGGCTGTGTGCCTAAAAGGACAAAATGCTAAACACAATATTTAGTGTCAAAGCTGTTACATTCTAGTTGGGATGGAAGACAAGTAAGTGGGTAAACCTAGCCCAAGTAAAAAACACTATAACAATCACAGAGTACCAGGTGAGATGATTCTCAGGGGGACATTTCCCAAAACACCCTCATGAGTTACAAGTATTAATCACCTTAGCAGGTGATGTATATGGTGCTTGATCTGAGAGGATTTAACTAGGCAGAGGAAGGTGTTCTAGGTTCAGGAGAGAGACAGGTGCTCTCTGAGAGTTTTGTTTAGTTCAGGTGCCTGGGATATAGGTATATGGGGACTGGCAAAGCTGAGGCTGGAAACCAAGCAGGCAGGGCTGTGTCATTATGGGGGCTCTAAAACCCCATCTAAAATGCATATTTTGGGGTAGAAATAAGCATGAATTTATTATCTGCTCACACTTGGCATCAAATCAGCAAATATAGTGTCTCTATTCAATGACTGGTAGACAGGATAGTAAAGCTTTCATTTACACTTAGGAAGGATCTGAGGTCAGTAAGGACTCTTTTTCTCTGGGGCCTTTGAAGACACTGAGCCCTGAGGTCTAAGATGGAATGAGATCCAAGGAAAGGAAGCAACAAGACTCTATTTACTTTACTATAAGAAACAACATATTTACCATGCAAGCATTTCAGACAATAGGCACTCTGTTTTCACTAATAGGAAAGCTTCTAATGGTAAACCACTTCTCTACTTATTAATTAGTTAATTTAACATAATTTTCTTTCAATTTCCATTCAAGGAAGCCTTAGGGAACTCATCCAGAATCAGTGGAAACCTGGAAATCAGTACAGCACCTGGTCTGCCTCCTTGGTCTGTCCTTTCCAGTTTCTCCCTCTGCAGCATTTAATCCAAATCTCATCTCCCCACTTTGGGCTGGCAGCTTGAGGGAACTCTGCCCCTCTTCCTGCCTCAGTCAAAACAATACAGGAACACAAAACTTAACAATGTGTGGACCTTCTATTCAGGAATTTCATTTCCCAGGAAAAGGAATAATATGCAAACAGAAGATTCTGGTTCAAAATGATTAGGGCTACAAAAATATGCAAGATGAATTGGAAAGCAGGGCGGAGAAAAATGGAAGTAGTGAGATCAGCCAGCAGGCTACAAAAACCAGTCAACAGGCAAGGGCAGAAAAGTGGTGAGGGTGGACAGAATATAGCATATTTTCTACTGAAAGAATAGTCTTGCTTTGGATTATGACTATAACTCAATGTTTATTAATACATGAATCACATTCACTTTTTAGTGACTTCTTTGGCCAAATACCATAATATTAAATCAACAAAACTATCACCAGATTTATCAGTGTTCCTTTAAATACTGTAAAGCCAGGAGCCCCATATTTATGGAAGACCTTTGTGATTTCCTAGGACTGGCTCTTCAAACACACACAAAAAAAGATCAGTGATTAATTGTACTTCCTAAATAATGAACATCTCACAGCTGCATAATTGTGATTTCTTTGCAGCCCTATTATCCTGTTGGGCAAGTGGTGGAGGAGGAATTTATAATGTGCAAGAGAGTCGAACCTCTGTTTTCTTACCTTCTACAACTCAAAATTATGAAAGGGTATTATTTGGTAGGAACTAATGCAACACAATACAATACACTGCATGCCAATCAAATTGCCACCATTTGTTACCTGCTCTCTGCTATATCACCTGAGTCACAGATTACCAGCACTAGATGGTGCAGTTATTTATTCTGTCATAGTTGGGGCGAAAATTCTTCTGCTGTTTAACAGTGCCACGGAAATACTGCTTGCGTAGGAAAAGAAATCTTTAAATTCCAGCATCCTGTAACTCATACACCTAGCTTCATTTCAGATGAGGCAAAAAACAATTGGTTCACCCTCAACACAGCCTTTAACAAGAAGACAATCTACTTGTTCTTAAGAATGCACTACTGTTTTCATTTTCATTATCATTTTTAGTTAAACCCCAGGCATCAAAATACTATACCTTTTCTTTTCTGTCATTCTTTGCATCCTGATTTTTCACACATTTCATAATAACAGACTAGGAAGTGTGCTGAAATACATACGACTGTTAGTGCTTTCTATGCTGCATCGTAGCAGTATCCCTGAGCTTGACATAAAGTGTCATAAATGACACAGGCACTATCAAGCAGCATTTAAATGTATTTGCATAAAGTGAAAGGTTCTTTTTAGCAAATTATGCCTTCCCAAGTAAGCTTTTCTCAGATCTGTCAGAATTACTAAGCTTTTGCATCCTATTGCCCGCTACCAAGGACAGCTTACAGCACCATTTTTAGCAAAATTAACTATTTTATTTTTCTACCATCTTGTGCTAGTGCTTTTATTGACAATCTTTCTGTTAATAAAATATGAAAAATTATAATTGTACCTTATATATTCTAAATGCTCAGTCACCGAAAATTACTTTTTATGGCATAATCTTGATGTCAAGTATTTTTAAAGGAACTTTTATATAATTACATAAAATCTCTTTATTGCTTATTGTTATTCAGTATATGTAAGTTGTTACCATTTTGGTGCTGGTTGCTTCCATTTAGAAAATAAATTAAACAAAAATGGTGAATAAAATTTAGCAATGGGAAAAATAAAAATGACTCTTACTAAGTAGAAAACTGCATGGGCGATAAAGAAAAGAATGTAGAAAATAGGGAAAACACTGATTCTTTTAAGATCTCAAATTTCCATGATTACTTGATTTTAATAAAATAAATTTTCTGAGTTTTCTCAATGTGGGGGGCAGTTGAACAGAAACTGCTAGCATCTTTATATATGCTAATATATCCTAAAGTAAAATTTAATGTCACTATTTTTTTCTTTTACATTTGACTAGATGTTGGTTTGTTTGATGGAAGGCTTTTGTGTGTAGTATTTGATCAATGGACATTTCTGAGAACTTTGGTATGTAGTAGAAGAGTCATGAATTGAAAATCAGAATACCATGCATGAAAATACCACCTCCTGAACATTTTCAGTTGATATCATTCTGGTGCTTTTCTTAAAGATAAATGACTTTTTATTGTATGTAGAAAAGCAATTTAAAAACTTATTATCTAAAAATAATTTACGTACTGTTTATCTAATCATGTTTTCACCCGCTATCTTAGACTGAGTTCCCTGGAAATAGACTTGAGATGGGGATGATCATGCAAGAGTTGAATTGAGATGTGCTTTAGAAGCAAAACTTATATGAGGATTGAGGGAAGCAAGAGTAGGTATATGGAGAAGTTGTCCCATGGAAAGATAGGATTGTGTCATATATGGACAATCACTATGATAGTTTAGAAGAGTCATAAGTCAGTTTATTTTGAATCAGCAGGAAAATTTGTGAAGATATAGCCTTTAACAGATCAGGGGCTGAGACTGAATAAGTGGAATTAGGGGAAGCATCGATCTTTCTAGATTTAGGAAGGATCTGAATGAAAACATAAGTATGGGGTGTTCACATTAGCTGGAACTTGGAATATTTAAGAAAGCAAATGTTAGACATGAAGAGGAATATCAGATCCTTGAGGGCCTTGAATGATGAGTTAAGGATTCAGAGATTTTTATAGGCAGTTGGAAACTGTTGAGGACTTTGAACTCAACAAGGAAATAGAATTCTCTTGGATTGACTGTAGTAGTTATGTTTGTTTTTCATTCCTCTCCCCCACCAAACACAGAGCTTTTAATTTCAAACCACTCAACTAGCATTTGTTGTTCACTTATTATGTGCTTGGTGTCTAAAAATCAATTTCTAGTATACTTTATGGAGCTACTTACAAAATAAAAGGAACACTTGCATTTCCAACTTAAATCCCTTTTGAACAATTTTATAAAGCAATTCTGCTGGCTGGCACTTAAAACTCAACATGTTCCAAACTATTCACATTTCTCTATCACTAGCAACACACCCCCACCCCAAACCTCCTATCCTACTGGTTTTCATCATAATTAATAGTATAATGAGGAATAATATTCCATTAAGAAAATCTATCAGTAAGCATTTCTGCAGCCTAGAGATTGTGACAGGTGTGTGTGTGTGTGTGTGTGTGTGTGTGTGTGTGTGTGTATGAAAAGTAGAGGTTAGCTTTTTTTGTTTTTCCTAAGAAAATGCTCAAAGAGTTCCTGGTTTTGCCAAATCTCAGATTGAGACCAAAAAAAAAAAGTAAAATTACTCTACACAAAAAATAAGAGTTCATTTCTTTTACATGGAAATGTCATTATGACTTTAATAATTTTTCCCAGGAGGCAGGGTATTTGGGAATTTGATATAGTAAGTACAATATAGGGTATTGATAAGGATCAGTGGAATGAATGATTGAATACCCCATTAAGGAAGTACAATTGGTCATCAGCATTCTACAGTTGAGGAAAGTGAGGCATGATGCGATTAAACAACTCCCCCAAGAGCATTCAGTTAGGGAGTGGCAGCTCCAATGTCTAAATAGTTGACTGACTACACAGCCCATGTTCTTAACCACTTCTCAATACTGCCTTTGACCATTTGACAGGAAGAGATTGAAAGCGCCACATCCCTGACCCAGATGTGAGAAGATATGAGAAGAGAGTATTGAATTGTCTTCAGACAGGGACGATGGGAGCTCAAAGCCTTCTATTTGGCTGTTAGAGAAAGAATGATCCTAGAAGAATGGGACATGGGGACATGGGATGCTGGGATCACTCAGGACAGAAATCTCTATTTTGATTTGGCGTTTTATTCCCCTCTCATGTTCCTCCCTCAAGCTTATCCATTCTTTACCATGTCTTTCAAATCCATCTTCTAGTTCCATGAGGACAACTACAAAGTTAATGCACGGCGATGACTTTCATTGCATTCTAAAATGGCCTACATACCTCCTCTAAATCCTAAACACTTGCCTCAGAAATCTCTGGCTCATTCCATTCATATGATCCCACTCTTATCTTCTTTCTCATTACTAGGACTTAGAAAAATTCTTTCAATGTTTCAATCATTGATATCTCTCTCTGTCTCTGTCTGTCTCTGTCTCTGTCTCTCTCTCTCTCTCTCTCTCTCTCTCTCTCTCTCTCTCTCTCTCTATATATATATATATATATATATATATATATATATAAAGGATATATATATATATATATCCTTTATAAAGAAGTAAGAATCTTTTCTTTTTAGGCAATTCCTCTACCTATGCCTTTGTTTCTCATGGGTCATTATCATCTATCTTCAATTTAAGGTAAACTAAAACCTTTGAGTTAGGTGTGTTACTGCTGAACCCCATATGTGTCATTCTTTATTTCTATATTTATTTTTTTTTTTGTTTACAAAGTTTGGTGCCTTTTATCCCCCTTTAAATTTTTTCATATTAGATTTTTTAGCTTGCTAAAATGTTTCAAAACCTTGATTATGTTATACAACAAATGCACTACCCCGCTGAGCTCTGAGTTATTTGATGAGCATTTCACTCACATATCTGTTAGTCAGCTTTCCACCACTAAAATACCTGACAAAAACAACTTAAAGGAGAAAATATTTATCTTAGTTCATGATTTCAGAGATTCAGTCCATGGTCGGCAGGCTCCATTGCTCTGGGATGGAGGTGAGGTGGAACATGGTGGCAGAAGAGCACGGCAGAGAAAAGCTGCTCAGCTCAAGTGGCTGCTCATGGCATCCAGGAAGCAGAGAGGGAGAGAGGAGCAAGGGACAAAATATAATCCCCAAGGGCACACTGCCAGTGACCTACCTCTTCCAGCCCACCCTACTTGTTTACAGCCAGAGGGATTTATGCCACACAGCCTCTATGAGTTCAGTTTTATTTTATTTTATTTAAATATTTATTTTTTAGTTTTTTAGGTGGATACAATATCTTTATTTTATTTTTATGTGGTGCTGAGGATCAAACCCAGTGCCTCACAGGTCCTAGATGAGCGCTGTACCACTTGAGCCACAACCCCAGCCCCAATTTTGTTTAATTATCATATAATTTTTATGTCTGCTACACAACCAACAAAAAATCATCACCTTTCTAGCTTGCTGAAGATACAAAGTCAAAGGACACTAATAAGAAAGGAGCTAATAGCTTCTCTTTCATCTGAATTCACAGAATCTTTCCTTTAAGGAAAATAGTTTGGCAAATAATCTAGAGCACGTTTCTCTGAGGTCAGTGTTGCTTCATTTGCAGCATTACCTATTCCTTGGACTATTTCTGTCAATATTATAATTTTGAATTTTGATTTTGCATGCAACAGAAACAAGACTGCAATTTGAATGACAAAACCTTCAGTTGCGAACAAGATTAGGTTACTTACTTTATTTAGCAGTGGGAGGATATTACTTTGTTACTTGAATACTAATATGAACATCTAGTTGTTCATCTGTTATTCAAATTATTAGGGGAAAAGACATACAAGAAAGGCTAGCATGTTAGGCATTGGGAGAGTATATTTTAGAGTTCTGAATATTTCCATATTAATATGCTCTGTTAATATCATTATTTTCAACTAATATTCAAGCTCCAGATTTATGAGGTATGTAGATATCAGAATTAAAGTGGTTAACTCTCTCTCTGTCTCTCTCTCTCTCTTGCTCATTAAATATAGTAGCTAAATAAAAGCATTCTTTTTCATCTTATATTGTAGTTTAAGCTAACAGTATTCCAAAAATTAGTAATTTGAATAGCTAAATCATACCTATACAGTGGAAAATATATACTGTGAATAAAGGTACCTACCATTATTGTCTACATGAGATATATATTGTTGATATGTCATTATCACACACAAACACACAATTTCAAATCACCATAACACCCCTGCAAGATCATTTTGTTTTATCTGTATAAATGAGACATTTGAGGGTTGTGGACTATAAATAATTTCCCCAAAATCATAAGTCAAAGATTTAAAATGTTTATCTGACTTCAAAACTTCACATTATATATGAAAACACAATACTTCTACTCATTTCTTTTATACTCGTTCCAAAGAGTGTTTATTGAAATGCCATTAAAGCCTCTCTTAAATTATATGTTCTGACTTTCATCAGTAGGAAGAAATGGAAGAAGAATGAAAATAGGAGGTGAGGGGCTGTGGCTGTGGCTCAGTGGTAGTGTTCATCTAGCAAGTGCGAGGCCCTGGGTTCCATCCTTAGCACCACATATAAATGAATAAATTAAAGCTATTGTGTCCAACTACAACTAAAAAATAAATATAAAAAAATAGGAGGTGAGATAGAGTGGCAAACTGATTTTTTATACCTGCCAACTATTCTGTATATAGTATAAAATATATTTTATTGTTTTGCTTGGCCCCAGATATAAGGGAACTTGCAAAGGGATCCATGACACATAAAAGAGAAGGTTTATTCTTGAGCAGGAGGCTTATAATTAGGGTTTCCTTAAAGGCAAATACTGACATAGGGATTAAGCAAGAGATTAAGCATTTGATTTACCTACAAAATTAAAAAATAAATCTCTATCTCATGTATTAGACTCGGGTAATAAAATGATCTCATTTTATAGTCCCTAAGCTCCTACAAAAGTATGAAATAGACTAAAAGTAAATGTTTTTGTCAGTTTCTGTCTCTGTGACCAAAAGACCTGATAAGAACAATATGGAGTAATGCCTACCGAGCCTTCATAGGTAGTGGCCACAGGTTTGAAACGGGGCTTGGGAGAGACAGTAAGGACCCACCCGTTGCATTGGTCACCCGGCAAAGGCAAACGAACTGTCGCCATTTGCAAGAGATACCACCATGGCAGAGAACTGACGTCATCAGACTGCGGTGGAGGAGATAACTTCATTGAAACCTGCGGCTACAGTGACTTCTTCCCTTCCCTTCTAATACCTTTCCTCCCAAGCATCAAATAAATTTATAGGAGTCAACAGTAACTCATCAGTCAAACAGAACAAGAAGTAACATGAGCAGCTTCAAAAAGCAAGGAAGAAAAGGAGTACAAATAATGCAGGACAGCCTAAATATTCAGGAGGACCTAGAGTCATCAGAAAAATGGTCATATAAAGAACTCAAGGAACACCTTAGACAGATGGAATGGAACCTTAAAGAGGATACAAGACAGCAAATTCAAGCAGCGAAAGAACACATTGAGAATGAATTACATAAACAGATAAAAGAAGAAGTTAAGCATCTTTATCAGGAGATAGAGATTATAAAAAATAATCAAACAATAATTCTAGAAATGAAGGAAACGATAAACCAAATTAAAAACTCAATTGAGAGTATCACTAACAGAGTGGAGCAAGTAGAAACCAGAACGTCAGATAATGAAGACAAAATATATCATCTTGAAAAGAGTCTAGCCAACTCAGAAAGGCTGGTAAAAAATCACGAGAAAAACATCCAAGAGTTATGGGATAACATAAAAAAACCAAACTTACGAGTCATTGGGATAGAAGAAGGTACAGAGATTCAAACCAAGGGAATGAGTAATTGCTGAATGAAATAATTACAGAAAACTTTCCAGAAATAAAAAAGGAAACGGATATACAAATTGAAGATGCATACAGGACACCGAGCACACAAAATCACAGTAGACCAAAGCCAAGACACATTGTTATGAAGATATCCAATATACAGAACAAAGAGAAAATATTAAAAGCTACAAGAGAAAGGAGACAGATTACATTCAGGGGTAAACCAATAAGGTTAACAACAGATTTTTCATCACAGACACTGAAAGCAATAAGGTCATGGAACAATGTATTTCAAACACTGAAAGACAATGGATGCCAACCAAGAATTCTGTATCCAGCAAAATTAAGCTTCAGGTATGACAACGAAATAAAAATCTTTCATGATAAACAAAAGTTAAAAGTATTTGCAGCCAGAAAACCAGCATTGCAAAGCATTTTGAGCAAAACACTACAAGAGGAAGAAATGAAAAACAATAACCCAAACCATCAGTGGGAAGTGCCTCGGTAAAGACAGAGGGCAAGGGGAAAGATAATCATGGAGAAACAAACTAAATTTTTTAAAAAGATAAATAATCAAACATGGCTGGAAGTACAAACCATATATCAATAGTAACTCTGAATGTTAATGGCTTAAACTCTCCAATAAAGCGACATAGGCTGGTATCATGGATTAAAAAAACAAATCCAACAATATGCTGCCTCCAGGAGACACATCTGATTGGAAAAGACATACACAGGCTGAAGGCGAAAGGATGGGAAAAAATATACCATGCGCAAGGTCCTCGTAAGCAAGCAGGCGTGGCCATCCTCATATCGAATAAAATCGACTTCAAGACTAAGTTAATCAAAAGGGATAAAGAAGGACATTATATACTGTTAAAAGGAACCATTCACCAACAAGACATAACAATTATCAATATTTATGCACCAAATAAGTGCTGCGACATTCATAAAACAATTTCTCCTCAAGTTCAAGAATCAAATAGAGCACAACACAATAATTACGGGTGACTTCAACACACCTCTCTCACCATTGGACAGATCCTCCAAACAAAAGTTGAATAAAGAAACTATTGACCTCAATATCACAATCAATAACCTAGACTTAACTGACATATATAGAATATATCAACCATCATCAAATGGATATACTTTTTTCTCAGCAGCACATGGATCCTTCTCAAAAATAGACCATATATTATGCCATAGGGCAACCCTCAGTAAATATAAAGGGGTGGAGATAATACCATGCATTTTATCTGATCATAATGGAATGAAACTGGAAATCAATGATAAAAGAAGGAAGGAAAAATCCTACATCACATGGAAAATGAACAATATGTTACTGAATGATCAATGGATTACAGAAGACATAAAGGAGGAAATCAAAAAATTCTTAGAGATAAATGAAAATAGAGACACAACATATCGGAATCTATGGGACACAATGAAAGCAGTTTTAAGAGGAAAATTCATCGCCTGGTGGTCATTCCTCAAAAAAAGAAAAAACCAACAAATAAATGAGCTCACACTTCATCTCAAACCCTAGAAAAGGAAGAACAAAACAACAGCAAATGTAGCAGAAGGCAAGAAATAATTAAAATCAGAGCAGAAATCAATGAAATTGAAACAAAAGAAACTATTGAAAAAATTAACAAAACTAAAAGTTGGTTCTTCGAAAAAACAAATAACATCGACAGACCTTTAGCCATGCTAACGAAGAGAAGAGAGAGAACTCAAATTACTAACATACGGGATGAAAAAGGCAATATCACAACAGATGCTACAGAAATACAGAAGACAATTAGAAATTATCTTGAAAACCTATATTCCAATAAAATAGAAGATAGTGAAGACATCGATAAATTTCTTAAGTCATATGATTTGCCCAGACTGAGTCAGGAGGATACACACAATTTGAACAGACCAATATCAATGGATGAAATTGAAGAAACCATCAATGAGTGCTGGCGAGGATGTGGGGAAAAGGGTACTCTTGTACACTGCTGGTGGGACTGCAAACGGGTGCGGCCAATTTGGAAAGCAGTATGGAGATTCCTGGGAAAGCTGGGAATGGAACCACCATTTGACCCAGCTATTGCCCTTCTCGGACTATTCCCTAAAGACCTTAAAAGAGCATGCTACAGGGATACTGCCACATCAATGTTCATAGCAGCACAATTCACAATAGCTAGACTGTGGAACCAACCCAGATGCCCTTCAATAGATGAATGGATAAAAAAAAATGTATCTATACACAATGGAGTACTATGCAGCAATAAAAAATGACAAAATAATAGAATTTGCAGAGAAATGGATGGCACTAGAGCAGATTATGCTTAGTGAAGCTAGCCAATCCCTAAAAAACAAATACCAAATGTCTTCTTTGATATAATGAGAGCAACTATGAACAGAGCAGGGAGGAAGAGCAGGAAGAAAAGTTTAACTTTAAACAGAGACATGAGATGGGAGGGAAAGGGAGAGAAAAGGAATATTGCATAATGAAGGGAGACCCTCATTGCTATACAAAATTACATATAAGAGGTTGTGAGGGGAATGGGAAAATAAACAAGGAGAGAAATGAATTACAGTAGATGGGGTAGAGAGAGAAGATGGGAGGGGAGGGGAGGGATAGTAGAGGATAGGAAAGGTAACAGAATACAATAATTACTAATAGGGCATTATGTAAAATTGTGGATGTGTAACTGACGTGATTCTGCAATCTGCATTTGGGGTAAAATTGGGGGTTCATAACCCACTTCAATCTAATATATGAAATATGATATGTCAAGAGCTTTGTAATGTTGTGAACAACCAATAAAAAAAAAGAGAACAATATGGAAAAGGAAAAGTTTATTTTGGCTTATGGATTCCGAGGTTTAGTCCATAAACAGCCATCTCCATAGATCTGGGCCCAAGATGAAGCAGAATATCACAGAAGAAAGGTGTGGCAGAGGACAACAGCTCAGGACAGGACAGGCAGGAAGCAGAGAAAGAGAGCTTTGATCATCAGAGACAAAACAGAAACCCCAAAATTGTGTCCCCAATGATCTACTTCCCCCTACTGCCTGCCTACTGTTACCACCTAGTTAATCCATCAGTGGATTAATCCACTGATTAGATTATAGCTCTCATATTCTAATCCTTACATATCTGAGCATCCTTTAGGCATAACATATTCAAACCATACAGTATATTTTTCAGTAGAAATGGAAAAAAAAGTCATTAGGAAAATAAGGAACATATTTGAATGGCTGAGAAAAAAATAGATTTTGGTTTTGAATTTTTGAACTGTGTTCCAAAAAGAAACAGAATTTCCATTGGAAGAAAGCATCATAATTTTAGTTCTTTCATAGATTAAGACCTATGCTTCCAAATCCAATGCACCATACACACAAGAAAATAAAGTACTATGGATATGAGCCAGATGAAAAAGCAAATAATAAGTGTAGATCTACAAACAATTTAGACCATAGAATGTTCAGATAAATAAAACATAATTCTCTGTACAATACTTGAAGAAGTAAAATAATTACAAGAACAAGTTACATAAAAAAGATGACACCTGGCAGACCTGAAAAATACAAAATAGAACTTTCATCATAAAAGTACAATTGAGAACATAAAAACTAAAAAATTGGGTTAGTTAGATCAGATACAGCTGAGAAGAAAATTAGAGAACTGAAAAATAAGAAATAGCACAAAATACAATGCAGAAAGATAAGATAAAAACTATAAAAGAAAAATTAAGATATGTGAATGATAGGCATGCTAACATGTTAAATTGTATTCCTGGAAATAGAGTATGAAGCTAATAGGAGAGAGACAATACTTGAGATACAGCATATATTAAAACAACCTCCACATTGTCATGGTTTAATACAACAAAAGCTGGCCATTATCCCCAGGGGATGTTCCCAGTCACCAGTTCTTTATGCAGTGAATCATTGAGTCAGCTCCTTTGATCTTGAAACTCTCTATGCCCCCCTGACCATAAGTCTCCTTGTTGCTTTGAAAATGGAATAAAGGGATGGAGACATACATAAGGACTTTTCACTGTCATTCAAAATTACCAGAAAACATAACGTGACTAGGAACAAATCTAAGAAAAGATTTATATGACCTTTATACATGAAACTTTTAAGCTTTGCTGAATGACTTTTAAAGAAGAGTTAAATAGATGAGCTGTCATTCTATCTTAACAGGAAAATTGGTTTCCTTACACTTTTTGATAGCTTTGTCAAGCTATATTTCCCAGAGAATTATTCATTTCATATATATTTAAGTTAATGTCCATTGAGTTATGCAAAGTAGCTTCTTGATTTTTTAAAAAATCCCTCCATTTTTTTGCACTTTTCAAATGTTTTGGGTTTTTTTTTTTTGCATGTTGAAAACACACAAAAGTAATAAAAATAAGGAAAGGAATTATCTTTTGGCATCATATTTTGATCATCATTCTGTGTATCTTATAATAGGGGACTCAATAAAGAAAACCAGGTATGTCAGGGAAACCAAATCCCTGCTTCCTTTGTAACCTTTATTTACCTGCACCTTCTCTTTGATCATTAAGCAAAATTAGTGGTATAGTTAGTAAAATTTTTAAATACATCTTTTTTCATCTTTCACTGAACTGTTAGTCCATAGATTCCCTACATTGGCAATTGAAAAGGAATAGTGAACCATTTAAATAAATTCAGAAAGTAATTCTTTGCTGATAAAAAAGGCATTTTCTTAAGAAGCAGGGAATCACAAGTTCAAGACCAATTTCTTATAAGAGAACATGGAAGAAACTCTATTGTGATCACAATCAGCAGATCTGATTTTCTATGTCAAGGAAAGGAAAATTAGGCTGGTCAAATACATTAAAATACAGAATGGCATATTTTCCAGAAGAAAATTCTGTCAGTGATCATGTACATTCAGTGCTTTGGAAACTGCAGCTCTCTAATGCAAACATAGATTTCACATTAAAGAAAATTTTGTAATCTGAATCTTTCCTCTAGAAGCATCAGCAAACTAATGAAATCAGAATAGAAAATTATCTTGATTCATAACAGGTAACTCTTATTGTGAAAATTTTGCAAATGCCCTATTTTAGAGCACTGTTACTGGACAGAAGTAAACATAGATAAAGGACAACATTGTTCTAAATTTCATGGGTATACATGAAAATATGCAGCTTGAGTGCATGGGTGCAGATAGACATTGGGAAGTAGGTCCCAATGCACACACCACATTCTTCTTTCATGTCCAAACAGTAGAAGCAAGTGAATTAGAGGTGTTGACACAGGTGTTGAAAGTGATTAAGAGTATGTATGCACACAAAAAAACAAGTAATAATAAGAGTAAAAATGGTTGTCAACAGTCTTGCCAGCTCTTAGTGTTACCAGTTCAGCCCTGGGTTCTTTTGCTCAAATTAGCATGGAAGTCACTAAAAGGCAAGAAATCAATAGCATCTGAATGAGACTGTATTGGAGATTATGCTTGCCCACAAAGGAAGTTTCCCATGGGATATGTCTCTGGATTATTCTCTAAGGACAAGTGGAATAAATTTATGTAAAGTAGAACAAACATTACCATTGTGCAGGTGCATAGTCAAATGTTGCACACAATTCCAGGATTTATGCACATGTCTTGTCAGTTTTTTGGTCAGCATTGGGGTTTGACATGGCATCTACTCATGCATGTTGGGGAATCAGGGCCTCCCCGCTCTATCTCAGTAATGCAAATAATATCATCTATTTAATGACATATTTCTGTAAGCCAGGTACTCTACTAAATGCTTTAAATGTATTATCCCACTTCATTTTATAAATCCATTGTGAACTAAATATTACCATCCTCATTAATACAAAATGAAAACTGAAGCTCCAGTGAAGCAGAGTGGTGGAGTAGCTTGCTCCAGGTGCATAGGTAGTCCTTGGCAGAGGATTCAAAAGCATCTGCCTGATTATGAAGCATGGACTCCCAACCACTTTGTAGCCCTGATTTTTAAAATATGCACATGACAAATAGAAAAATAATTAAAGAAACATTATAGGAAAATATAAAGTAAATGCATTTTTTTTCATAGATAGGCAGGTTTAATTCCAGACTGGAAAAGAAATAGATCTAAACTTCTAAAGCCAGCTCTATAAGAAACTCATGCCATTCCTTAAATATTCAAGTAAGTTGAGTAAAAATCCTTTTCCCCCCTTAAGGTGGTTTGAATTGGGTTTCTCTCTAAAGTGAAAAGTGCTGTCTCATTTCCATTTAAACCAGGTACTTTTATATTTCTTTTGAAGATGTCATGTTCTTTCCTATCTCTACTTTTTGTGTGCTCTCTCTGCATTACTAGTCTCCAATCTTCCTTCTGGCAAAGACAAGTAATGTAGAGTATCCACAGACAAACAATTCAGGTAATGCATCTGCTGAGCTAATAATTGGTATTCTATCTGTATGCTTGAGAACACAGGAAAAGTACCATAACATTAACTATTGTCCTAAATGTCATGCCACCAGGATATCAAGCATTAAAATATGCAGTACAAATTCAGTCTAGCAAATTTAGTTAGTTCTATACATGTCTGAGTCTGCTCTAGGTATGATTGTCAAATAAGTGTGGCTTAATTTTTTCTGGCTGCTGTAATAGTATTTCCTAAGCATTTATTCCAGAACTTGGAAGAGTTGGGCACTTCTGTGTGATATTCACCTAAGGAATCTGACTCTAATATACAAATGCAATCCTTGATCAACTAAAGCCTCAGCTGAATTAATATCTTCATCAATATAATTCAAGTAAATTTTAATATTTTAGTATCAAATCCAGTATAAGATTTGGTTGCTATATTGATACATATTTGTCAAATGATGCATGTATGTATATAGCAGTGGAATAAAAAAGTAAATACCTCCTACAGTTTTTCTATGATATTATAAGAGGTTTAATACTGGCTGTTATTATGAATATGAGAAATTCTTTTATAGACAAAAATTAAATCTGAAGAATTATGAAGTGTTCCATGAAAAGCCCTCAACATAACATATAAACAGAATGCCTATTGTGAATTGATTTTTAATCAGATACAAAATAGTAAGAGACTATTAAGTAGGAGAACTGTGAAAATATTGAGTATAGTGCTTGACATTGAAAGTTTTTCTTGGATGAAACTGCAGCAAGTTAAGAAGGGGATATATTTTAATATACTTTGAGAGAGACCATCTTGTTTTTTCCTGTAAATCAGATGGAAAAAACGTTTTGAAGACAAGTTTGCTTAATTTACTTAAAATCAGGACAGTGTTTCCTGTCCACGAAAGGGATGCTTTCCTCATGAAAAAGCCAAATAGGAAGAATCACTGGTGAAACTGGGGAATCAAATTTTCAATTGTGGTTACTCATCGAAAATGATTTATTTGGAGATTGTGACTAAAGTGCTTCCAAATTGCTTGAACAAGTGAAAGTAATTTCAGTAGAAGTGATTTTATGGGTCGTTTCTGAAGAATTTGTATGGAAACAATGAAGATAAGATGAAAGAATGAGTGAGGCAGAAGGCCATGGAGAATTCAGGCAAGATATGGAAACTATTCTGGGAAAATCCTCAGCTCTTAATCTCATCAGGTTTCAGTTCACAGAACAGAAGCTCCATTTCTTACAGAGTAGCTCAATGGGTTTCTTTTATACAAATGGAGGAAAACAAAGACACCAGAGACTGCCAATTCCAGGCCAGTAGAGGGATATTATTTGATATGCAACGTGAAGTAATTCCCTACATGGTGTTTAAATACCTAATTTTTAGTTTCCAAAATTTAAGAACCAAGAATTAACTTTTCTGGGAAAACAAACAGATTTTTCTTTGTATTAACTGTCCATATTTTTTCCTAGGACTTTGGCATTAGAGACAACTAAATAAATCAAGGAATGAAGCATATATTAAGAATAAGAAGCCTAGTCAAGCCTGTCTACAACCTAGCTTTCCACTGACATTTCCATTACCTGAAATGCATAAAGAGTTTTTGAGCTTTTTGAAGATTAGGTGGTACATAATAGGAATGCTATAGAAGGGAAATTGAAAAGTTGAGGGGAGTAAATGTGAAATGTAAGCTGTGGACTTGATCTATGAGCACATTTTAAAACAATAAATATCTCCTGATGGTTAGGAGGTTTATGTAGATTGCACCAGAAAGAAGGAAAGTAATCATTCAGAGCAGCCAAGGAGAAAGCAGATCATAAGTCAGAAGATGGAAATTTAAAATTAGAAATGTAAATTCCTCCCAAAACAGTAAAAGTAGAAAGAGACTTTTCAGTGACTCTGAGATTAGCCACATAAATATCCAACCAAAAAAAATTGCATGAAATATGCACTGGACTGAATGAACATACACACCACTGACTTACATCAAGACCATAGAAAACCCCCTTCAAAGTTTCTATAGACTTTGGAAAAATGCTTTCCCCCTACCTCTCTACCTCCACCAACCCTTCTGTCCTCATATAGAGTTGAGATAAATAAAATAAAATTTGGCTTAGGAAATTGGTTAAAGATAACATTTATTTTGCACAATTTATCTGGGTGAAAACATATATCTTAAAGGAATAAATTGGTAATATATCTAATAAATAAGATAATAAATAACAGTAAATATATATATTAGACAGAATCTCCCAAAAAGTGTCCTTTTGAACACACAGAGACTTAAAATAGTAGTCGGTCTCTACCTTTCTTTCATCAATTGTTGTATTGTCTGTTTTCCTAAGAACATTAAAGAAACTCACTTTCTAAAGAAAGAGTTTAGCAAATGGTTTGTAAAATGTGGAATTACTTTCTATGTTTCACAACATTTTTGTTTTCATAAGGTTTTTTTTTTCTTTCTTTCTTACAGGAAAGTAGAGTTATAGTCTTGTTATAACAGATCAGACTTGAAGAGAAAGCCATAGATCAATTATATTTAACAGTGTGGTTAAACAGGGGCATGAAGCTTGGTGATGTTTGTTACATTAGACTAATACAAAACCAGACTGAAAAAAATTATCAAGATCAGAAAACACCAATTAACTGTAGCTAAAATGTTTTCTCCCCTGGGCAGTGCATGATGCCATATTTCATTTATATTTCTATAATTTTTCACTCTAGAATCCTTATATTCACTTTTTTTAATTTTGAAAATTTATGAATCTGAAGTAAACTTGAAAAAATAGTATAATGTACACCTGTCTGCCCTCACCTAGCTCTATCACTAACATTTTGCCATATTACTTGTATTCTTTCTCTGAATTAGATTTTTATTTTTTATGTTGAAAATTAAGTTTGCCTGTGGGAGCTCATTCATACTAAGATCTGTGTGTGTGTGCGCGCACACACACACACACACACACACACACACACACATTTTAAACATTTTAAACTAAGAATTTGACATCATGGCACTTTATCCTTAAATATGTCAGCAACCATATCCTAAAAATGGCATTTTCTTTACAGAAAAAAAAAAAAGCCATTGTTACACCCAAGGGGGGGAAAACATTTTGATAATATTATCTAATAAAAAGTAAATATTTAAACTTTCTCAAGTATCCTCAAAGCTTTTGTTGTCTTTTTTTGTATAATTTTCATGCTTTTGAAAACATTTTTTAAGAGTCCAGACCAATTGTTCTGAAGAATGTTTCAGTTTGAGTTTGTCTAATTGTTTCTTCATGATTAGGTCCAGGTTGTTAGCAAAAATATTTATTATGTAATGCTATGTCCTTTCACTGCTAATGCAGTAAGGGCCTAAAGAACACAAAATGTCCAGTTGCCTCATTATTAGTGATGTAAAAATTTATCATTTGGTGAGGAGAGTGAGAACTTGATTTCTTCATTGTAGAAGTATGTTTTCCTTTTGTAAGCAGGGAGTCATCTATTGGATAACATTTTCAGGTGGTATTATAACCTACTTTTTATCATTTCAGTCAGTATTGTATGCATGCATTTGTGCTAATTTGGATTCATGAATTTTTTTAAATTCAAGAATAATTTTTATTGTTCTTTCAGATGTTCACAGTATCCCACATCTGGCCTGTGAACTTTATTCAGACAGGCTCCTTATTAATTTTGACACAACTCCATTGACTTTTGAGCATTCCCTTGATTTTTAATATAACAATTTGTTCCATGCATATTTTGTAGGCTCTCTGACCCAGATGGATCATTTTTTCAAGAGGCCTTAACTTCTCTTAATAGGAATAATTATATGAAAACCAAGATCCGGGCTCTACCTATACTTACAATTATATTATCAAAGTTTCTAGGCATTTCAGTGAGCAGAACTAGAATGTATGTATTTAAAAATTACAGATTCACTGTGGTTAACAGGAGTTTAGGACAGTAGAGGAACTAATTAGAAAATGGAAGCATGAGAGGATTTTGGGGGTGAGTGAACTGCTCTGCATTCTTGATTGTGGTGGTGATCACAGAACTCTATACATCTTTCAAAACACTAAGAGCTCTACACCAAACCTTTCTCCTATTATCCCAACCCAATCTCCTACATTCTATTTCAAGTTAATTTGCAAAAATGATCATATATTTTAATTTTCCCTTTCTTACACAAATGATAGCATACCATACTCTTTTGAACTATGCTTTTTTTCATTAACAATGGAAATTGGAAATCACTTTATAACTCCTAGAAATATTCTTCATTCTTCTTTACTACCACATTCATCTTACTGATGAATGTGCTACAAATATTGAACCAGTTTTCTGCTAATGGGCATGAGTCTGTTTCTCATACTTTGCTATGATGTCTAATATCACAGTGAGTACTCTTATGATAGGTTTCATGTTTGTGGAGGTTTAGCTTTACAGCAAATTCTTAGCTGTGAGAAGGCTGAGTGAAACTATGAAAGCATATGTAGTTCTGTTACACACTACCAAGTTCTTCTCCACAGCAAATGTACCATTGTATCCTTACACCACCTCTGGAAACTCTGAGAGTGCTGTTTTCTCACCATCTACACCTTCAACAGGGAATTATCAATTCAAGCCAATCTGATATGTAAATCAATAAGATTGTATCTTAGTATAGTATTAATTTGTTTCTCTTCTGAGTGAAGCTGAGTTTATTTCTACGTGTTTAATTTGTATTTTAATATATTTTAGTGTTCACACTTTAGGTCTTTTTTCTTTTTCTTTTTTTTTTTTTTTGTGGTACTGGGGATTGAACCCAGGGGTGCCTTACCTTTGAGCCACATCCCCAGAGTTTTTTACATTTAAATTTTTTTTCTTTTTCTTTTTTTTTTCTTGAATGGGAGTTGGGGAAGTACTGGGAATTGAACTCAGGGGCACTTAGCCTCTGAGACCCATCCCCAACCCTATTTTGTATCTTATTTAGAGACAGGGTCTCACCTAGTTGGTTAGGGCCTCTTTTTTGCTGATGCTGGCTTTAAACTCATGATCCTCCTGCCTCAGCCTTCCAAGCCAGTGGGATTACAGATGTGTGCCACTGTGCCCAGATAATTTTTTTTAAATTTTGAGACAAGGTGTCCCTAAACTGCCCAGGCTGGCCTTGAACTTGTGATCTTCCTGCCTCAGCCTCCTGAGTAATTGGGATTACCGGCATGCACCACCATGCCCAGCTTTATTTTCCAATAGAGATTGTAGCCCTTTTGATTTTAACATATTTTCAGGAATAAAGAGATTAGTCTTATTGGTAATATAACTTTCCAATATTCTCTCATTTTTCATTATATTTTGACTTCATAATGTTTCATATAATATTTCTACACTATACAATTTATAAATATTATCTTTCATATTTGTTCTAGATTTTGACATCAAGTTGGAAAGGCTTTCTGCACATCCACATCTGGGTAGAACAAGATTCTTATGTTTCTAGCACCTCTATTGGTTATATTTGTTGCATTTAGATTTCTGACTTATTTATACTTTATTCCTTTTTATGATCTGAATTATGAAAACAGTTTTGTTATTTTTAAATGACTATCCTCTTATTTCAATCTTATTGAAAAGTGACTTGAGACATCCCTTCATGATACAGTAAATTTCCAAATACATATGGGTCAATTTGGGAGGCTTATATGCTGCTCCAGTGGTCTATTTCTTCACGTACCATAAGTTCAGCACTCTTTTACCTAAACAAACGTTAAAGTATATTTTAATCTCTAGTAAGATTATATACTCCTATTGTTTTCCTAAATATCATAGTTGTCCTTGATATTCTTGTCTATTTATTTTTATTTATAAACTTAAGAAGCAGCTTGTCTAGCTCTGGAAAATAAGAAATAACTTGTTAACATTTTTTTTTATGGGCAATGCATTCAGTTTAACTTGGGAAGAATCAACACCTTCATGATGTTAAGTCACTCATCTAAATGCAAGAGCTATCTTTTCTTTTTTTCAAGATTCATTATAGTATTTAAGAAATGTTCTAAAGTTTTTCTCCTATTTCTACATTCTCAAAAAATTATTTCTTTGTATATTATTCCTTTGTTGCTATTTTATATGGTGTTTTCTTTATTCATTATGTTTTCTAAGTGGTTAATATTTATACATATTAAAGGTATTGAGTTTCATACCCACTTCTGGATGGAATTGGTTTCCGAGTATTGTTGAGATATAGTCATACTTCTTCCTAATTTATCTTTATGTCTAATATTGTTTTCTGTTGTCTCTTTTCATTGGCTGCACCCCCAATGAATATTTAAACTGGGTGAAGAGGCAAGGCACAGTGTTCATTTTGGTCTTGCTGCTCTGATCATTGTGAGAGTAAAATGGCTCCAGTGTTTCAATATGATTATGAATATTATAAAGTCTCTTTTCAGTCAAGAATAAATATTCAATTTTGTTCAAACTTTTAAACTATACATCGTATAATCTTTCCTTAAGTGAATTAAAATGGTGAATTTTAATTACTGATTTTTTGATGACTAACCATCTAACATTTATGAAACAAATATACTGTGGTCATGGTAAATTATTTTTCATGAGACATTGAATTATATTTGCTAATATTTTCTTTAGAAATTTTGTACTGAGATTCATAAGCAAAATATAAAATAAAAATATAAAGTGGAATATCCACATAAAGCAAAACATAAAGTGAAAACTTTTTTATTAGTGAGACACTATTTTATTTTTTTAATTTTTATTATTAGTTGTTCAAAACATTACATAGTTCTTGACATGTCATATTTCATACATTTGATTCAAGTGGGTTATGAACTCCCATTTTTACCCGGTATACAGATTGCAGAATCACATCGGTTACACATCCACATTTTTACATACTGCCATACTAGTGTCTGATGTGTTCTGTTGCCTTTCCTATCCTCTACTATCCCCCCTCCCCTCCCCTCCCCTCCCCTCCCCTCCCATCTTCTCTCTCTACCCCATCTACTGTAATTCATTTCTCTCTCTTGTTTTTTTTCCCTTTCCCCTCACTTCCTCTTATATGTAATTTTGTATAACAATGAGGGTCTCCTTCCATTTCCATGCAATTTCCCTTCTCTCTCCCTTTCTCTCCCACCTCTCGTCCCTGTTTAATGTTAATCTTCTTCTCATGCTCTTCATTTTTCTTTGCTCTTAGAAAATTTTATTAGCATTAGGATTATCCTTTCATTGAAGGTTTGACAGAAGACTGCTATGGAAATTTTGAGTTTGTATTTTTTGTTTTGAAGTATTTTTTGATAGTCTCTTCTCTTTCTTATATGAAAACTATTTTTCTTTAAAATTTCATTCATTTATCTGATTTCTTATGATGAATCTCAACATTTCCTATATTAACTCAATAAAGTATATAGATTAAGAATATGAACTATGGTACTAGACTTAGCTTAAGTGAAAAATCCCAGTTTTGACTATTACTTTATGGCCCTGAGGAACTGATTTTACTACTTAAACTTACATTTCTTCATCTGTGCATTACGTAACTCAACAAGTTGTTACAAGAAAAAAATTTGGTCAATACATGGGCACCTAGTGCATAAATGCTTAATAAGTATTATTTTTCTTATTCACTCATTTAATCATACATTCATCAAACCTGTCAAAACAACATTAAGGAATTAAAATGCAGTTATTTGATGATTATGCACAAATATGAACAACATAGATAATATCCTAAAGATACCATCCAGAGAGGAAGTCAGATACTATCATGGTCAGGAAAGGTATAAAGAGAGACCTGAGAGAAAGATAAACTTTGATAGAAACTGCAGGTGAAGCAAATATTCTGTTCAAAGACACAAAAGTGTAAAATGATATTTCAGGAAACCGTACAATCTGAGCATGAGTGCTAAAAAAGGAAGAAAGTAATAGATTTGGGAATAAATTTTTTTTTCATCTTATAGAATTTGAACTTCACATCCTTAGTGATAGTCAAAAATTAGGATGTTAAATGGTTGTGATCTGAATTGTATTCATGAGACATCATTTTGGAAGTGATATGGAGAACCACTGGGAAGAGGAAAGACTGGGAGCATGGTCATTAAAAGAGTAGTTGTCAAACTATATCTTATAAATTATTTTGTATCAAGATATAAATTGTCAAGCCCTATTCTCAAGGATATCTGATTTAACAGAACTATGTTGGGGTCGTTAATAATCATTCAGGGGATTTACTGCTAGTGGTTGCCATTTACACTTTGAAATAAGTGATTGTTATGATTTAGTTTGGCATCCCAAAAAGACTCATGTGTGAAACAATGCAAGAAAGTTTAGAGGTGAAATAATTGGGTTATGAGAGCCTTAACATAATCATCATGGAGGGAGACCCTCATTGTTATACAAAATTACATATAAGAGGTTGTGAGGGGAATGGGAAAATAAACAAGGAGAGAAATGAATTACAGTAGATGGGGTAGAGAGAGAAGAGGGGAGGGGAGGGGAGGGGGAATAGTAGAGGATAGGAAAGGTAGCAGAATACAACAGTTACTAATAGGGCATTATGTAAAAATGTGGATGTGTAACCCATGTGATTCTGCAATCTGTATTTGGGGTAAAAATGGGAGTTCATAACCCACTTGAATCTAATGTATGAAATATGATATGTCAAGAGCTTTGTAATGTTTTGAACAACCAATAAAAAAATAAAAAAAAAATAAAGAGGAAAAAAATAGATGAAAGAGGATACGCCTCCACTGGAAATAGGAGGGATTAGCTTTCAGAGAGATATGTAAAGTTCGTCTATAGTAAAAATGGCAGGGTATGTGAGTGCAGATGTTAACAGGTATGGTGGTACAATTCACTTGAATGGATTAACTGGGTGATAACTGTAGGCAGGCAGGGTACGGCTGGAGAATGTGGGTCACTGGGGGTTGCCTTTGAGGTTTATTGTATCCCTGGTGAGCCAAGCTCAGACTCTCTATGCTTCCTGGTTGTCATGATGAACTGCTTTCATCCACCACACTCTTCCACCATTATGTTCTGTCTCTCTTTGCGCCAAGAGCAACAGAGTTGGCTGTCTATGGACTAATCTCGGAAATTGTGAGCCCCAGATAAACTTTTCCTCCTGTCATATTGTTCTCTTTAGGTCTTACAATCACAGTGGTTAAAGAAGCTGACTAAAACAGTGATTGTATTTTTGGAAGGAAGAGTTAAAGCTCTGTATGGCAGATGCAGTAGAGATGCAGATTGGATATAATTGTGCATATCTGTGTATGTGTTATGGATTATCTGTTTGTGTCCTCCTAACATTTGCATGTTTAAGCCCAAACCCCAGTGGGATGATATAAGAATATGGAGCCTCTAGGAGGTAATAAGGTTATGAGGGTAGAGCTCCTATAATGGGAATAGTATCCTTAAAAGAAGCCAAAATATCTAGCTAAAATGCCACCTGTAATACAGGAAGAAGGTCCACACTAGAGCTCAACCATGCTGGGACCTTGGTTTTAGGTTTCCCAGAATACAGAACTATGAGAAATAAATGCTATTTCAGACAGTCCAAACTAAGACTATACCTCCCCCAATTCTCAGCACAGATTTGTAGTTTAAAAATTTCTACAAACCAACTTACAAAAAAACATTCTTTGACACTTTTAGTTACTTACATTTTTCTTCTACACCTTGTTAATTTAGGAAATTGTTAGTAATTCATCCTTAATTTTAATTTTGTTTCAGTCCCAGGACAAAATGTCAATAGCACAGGTTAGGGAGAATATCAAGGGAGACAGAAAAAAAGTCAAGTACAGAGTGAGAACAAATGCTATCATTAATAGACAAAGAGATTGTAAGAGTAAGAGTTGCAAAAGATGAGTCATCTTCTAGTGATGGTGAGTTTCAAGTTTAGGGTTCTTTTGAGCCATCCAGAAAACCTTGAGCAGACTGTAGGAAATAGGTCGGGAACTCAGAGAGAATCAGGCTGAGAATAAAATGCAGGCACCGTGAGCATATTATTGGTGCTAGCAGAAGCCAGGAGAGTAGACAGCACTCCTCTGGGAAAGGAGGAGAGTAGAAATTTAGGGAAAATATTTAGAGAAATATCAGAGACAGGAAGGGGCAAAGAATTTGCAAAACGAAAGCACATAAGTACAAAAAATATCAGCAATAGTGTTATTGTGAAAATGAAGCATGTTAGTCAGCTTTATGTCACTGTAACTAAACTATCTGACAAGAACAACTCCAAGCAGGAAAAGTTTATTTGGCATTCACAGCTTCAGAAGTCTCAGTCCATAGATGGCTGACTCCATTGCTCTGGGCCCAAGATGAAGCAAAATGTCATGGCTGCAGGGCGTGATGGAGAAGCTCTGCTCTTCCCATGGCAGCTGGGAAACAGGGAGGAAGGGGGCAGGGGGAGAGAGAGAGAGAGAGAGAGAGAGAGACAGACAGACAGACAGACAGAGAGAGGACACATCCCTGGTGACCTAACTTCCTCCAGTCTTGTCTCACCTGCCTATATTTACCACCCAGTTAGTCCATTCAAACTAGGATGGATCAATTAGGTTAAATCATTTCACCTACTGTGTCAACACTGGAGATTTGGGGGGACACCTCATATCCAGACCATAGCACCAAGGGAGCAAAGAAATACTAAGAACGAAGTAACAATGCAGGGCACCTGTTGCCTCAGAGAAGCCAGTAAGTGTGAGTCTAACAGGGAGAGTGACCACGTGGCTTTGCTGACTTTCAGAGACAGCAGTTTCAATGGAATGCTGAGAGCAATAGCCAGGTTCTCATAGCTGATGAGAGAAGGAAAGTAAGCAAGAGAAGGCAGCACATGTGAATAAATCATTGTTTCAAATTGCTGCAAAATAAGAAGGAAGCAGGGCGAAACCTCAAGAGAAATGTGGCATGTTTTCAAAGATAGAAAAGACTTGAAACTATGTTATAAGGCAAGAAATAGCTGGTATGAAAGAATAAGAGGGCAAGATGACAATCCTAGAAGTAACAGTGGACAGAAACCAGGGAAGGGACAGGACCACTTAGATTCTGAAACTAGCTTGAAGGAAAGGAAGCAGGTGTGTGAGCACAGATGTGTTTGGAGATTAGGATTCTGCAAGATAGAGCAAGTTTGTGCCAGACATTTCCCATTGTTTCTTTGCAGTAAAATGGACAGTCACCTTGCTGAGAGCAAAAGGATTAAAGCCTTTAAAGGCACTCAGTGAGGAAAAATGATAATGTATTTCTCTCACACCACCGTAGTGAGGGGAAAAAACAATTTTGTAAAATATAATTTAACTTGAATTGATAAAAACCTTATATGATGTGATTAAACTAGGCTGCTTCACATTTTCTGATTTTTTTTCTTTTTCTTATTGGCACTGCTGCTGGTCTTGTTTGCTTAAGCCTGTGCTTAGTTTGTCTTTTGAGTCATCCAGCAATGAAGGGTTGAGAAAAGCCACAAAGGTCTGGAAAAGCTGCATCAGGAATGAAAAAGCAGGAGAAAGAACATGTGAATTCAATGCAGAGGCCTTGATAAAAGATTTTAGCCGAAATCATTTTATGATACTAATTCTCTCATTGTTTTGACTTGCCTCCAATTGCTCTTGGCAGCCTGTATGTGTCCATCAGCATCGGAAAACATCATTGGGACAGCACAGCCTCGGGTCAGACCTCATGTGATGGGATCATTTTTTTGTGGTACAGTCTGAGTCCCTGTAGGGACCAGGCCTTGGCTAGATACTCAGAGGGGATGAAAATATGCTTGAGCTACATAACATTTAATCAAGTTTTGTGCTTATTTTCAGTCTTGTTTGAAAGACATTCCATGTTGTAACTCAGTATTCATAACAAGCCTTAGACACAGGCACTATTATGAGCCTAACTTTAATAAAAATGAAACAAATGAAACTCTTAATGTGTCCAAGGTCAGTATTATTAAATGGCAGTGTCAGGATCAAACCTAGCAATTCTCTCTTGTTTAAGTGAGAAATAAATGAGAAAACTTGAGCTAATGTAAAACAGTGAAGGATAAATTTGTTTTCAATAGGAAAACAAATGTATAGGAGATGGAGTGAGAGGGAAGTGGTGAGAATCTCAGCTTTGACATTGTCCTTAGAGCAAACCAGACAGGTCATTTTAATTTATATATTCAGAGATCCAGTCCTGTTAATCACGCCTTGTAAAGGTGTCAATAAAACTGTAATAAACGTTTGACAACTTAATTAATGCTCTATAACAACTTCCTAATATTCAATTGTCCCGAAGTGCTGATAACTTATTCTGGAATAGTGATTGCATGCTAGGGTAAGGTACACATGTAGGGAGAAAGTTTGCTCCTGAAGCAAGTTCCACTTAACGCCTGCAGAAAATTCCATTTGGTTGCCCACTTTGGTACCCCTTCTTTTGCTTAAGTTTATCAGGTTGCCAAATAGAGAAATTTTGGGGTAGGAGAAAATAAAACTAAAAATGGAAACTTCCCCAGATTTCTTATTATTAAAAAAGAAGGAAAGAACCAGGAGAACAGGAGTATGAATGTTTCTCCTTTTACCTCCTCAGTAAGGCCCAATTCCATTTTGATGAAATTCACTTTTAACAGGAAGGCTTTGCCTTGCTATTCTCTTTGTATGAAATCTCCTTTATCCCTTTTCCCACCTTAGTTCCAAATTAAAATCTCATTTTTTTCATGAAGATTCATTGATCATCTCCAGTGAGAAGAGATTTTCTACTCCTCTGAAACCCACTTGCATTCTATTTATACCATATGTATAATATTTGGCAAATTCTGTTGTATCATTTCTACAGGTTGTACAGCTGGCTTTCAAGTACACGGTAGTAGTTATGGTTTTTGCTTTGCCAATATGCTGTGACTGATGATCATGGCACCTTGACACTTTCCCCTCTTCTACATTCTTGTGCAAAACTTTGACCCCACCAGCAACTTCACAAGGAGGAGGAACACATGATTCAGGCTCATTGGCACCTTCCCTGGGATAGAATTATTAACTGTTCAAGGGAAAGTGTCTCTTTCTTTTGTGGCTTTTAACTTGAAATACATGAACATGGAACTATTGGCAGCATTTTGTCAGCCATTACATAAGGCTTATATGAGAATGGTGCCAAAGAGAACCAGAGCCACATGAGGAGGGAGACTGATAATGTATGAAATATGATATGTCAAGAGCTTTGTAATGTTGTGAACAACCAATAAAAAAAAAAGGAGGGAGACTGAGAGAGCTCATTACCACGCTATTGGAATAAGGCTGGCTTGAGTTCCCATTTATGTAATGTATACGTACATATATTATATGTATATATATGTAGCTTAAAATAATTTGAGTATTTTTTCAGCTTTATCAAGAGTCATGGTTAGTAAACAACAAACAGATTTCCAAATGTTTTAAGATCAAGGTTCAAGTGTCATCTCTTTTCCTCTTTTGCCCAGAATTTGATACAGGCAGTCAAAAGAGTGGTTGATTTAATGAATGAGTGTTGCCTTAGAATCTTGCCTTTTATTCTTCCAATTGCATGTACTGAGAAAATCTAAGTTATAGGTTCCTAATACAATTAATTGAACTTATATTTGTGAGTATTAAGCTTAGTATTGTTTTCCTAAGAATCTACCCTCTTTAATGGACTATTATCACTTCTGATATGTTTTCCAGAGTGGTATTTTATCTGTTGAACATGAAAGAGCATGCAGTCAGTTGGTTATGCTCAAGACCCAGTATAGAAAGGTAAATGGTGGATTCAAACATGTAGGTGGATGTAAGTTAGAGAAACTCTGATGCAAAATTGAACACGCTATACACACATTTTAAGGATTCACAAATATTTTATTTCTTTCGATTTTTCTTTCTGGTCTCTTTGATTCTCTAAGTCTTTATAGCAGTTTTTTTCTACATTTTGATTCTTTCTTTATTATAGTTTTACGAGATATATTTCAAAAATCATAAAATTCAACCATTTAAAAATATATAATTTGATGATTCTTTTAGCTGTAATCATTATTGCTATCTAATTTTAGAGCATCACCATGACTCTAGAAGAAACCCTGTATATATTAGCATTCATTTACCATTCCTTAACACCCCCAGACTCTGATCTTACTTCTGACTCTATGGATTTGCCTGTGGTAGACACTTCATACTCAGAATCATACAATATATGGTCTTTGTGACTGACTTTTTTCACTTACCACAAATGTTTTCAAGATTCATCTGTTTTGTAGCATGTATTAGTATTTCATTCTTTTTTATTACCTAATGAAATTCCATTGTATTAATATACCACTTTTTGTTTACCCATTCATTAGTCCTGGACATTTATGTTGTTTCCACACTTCATTAACTTTTATGAATAATGTTTCCATGAGCATACAAGTTTTTGTGTCACTATGTGTTTTAATTTCTCTTGAGTATAGACTTAAGAATGGATTTTTTAAAAAATAAAATTAATGGGTTAAGTGGTAATTTTCACTTTTTGAGGAACTGCCAAACTCTTTTTCAAAGTAGCTACACCACTGTCACTAGGACTGTGTGAAGGTTTTATCTTTTTAACTTTCTCCCCAATTATTGTTTTAATTGTCTTTTAAATTTTATTCTGATGAATATGAAGCAGTATTTCATTTTGATTCTGCTTTATTTACCTAATGACTGATGATGTTAAGTATCTGTTCATTTGCTTATACATTTATATATCATCTTTGAATAAATACCTATTCAAGTCTATTGCCCATTTATTACATGGGTATTTGCTTTTTATGGTTGATTCAAAAATTTCTTTATATTTCCCAGATACAGGTCCCTTGACAGATGTAAAATATTCAAATATCCTCTCCCTTTCTGTGTGTTATCTTTTCACTTTCTTGATTATGTCTTTTGAAATACAAATTTTTAATAAGTCAAAATTGAGGTTTTTTTTCCTTTTTCTCTTATGCATAGTTTACTTCCATGTTTTCTTCTGGGAGATTTTTAATTTTAGCTTTTACATTTCAGTATATAATCTACATTGGGTTGATTTTTGTAAGTATTATAATGTAGGGGTCAAATTTCTTTATAGTCCATGTAGATATCCATCTGTCCTAGAATTTTTTATTTAAAAAAAATTTGGTTTGAGGTTTTGTATTTATTATTAAATTTTCTTGGGCCTATTGTCAAAAATCAATTGACCTAAATAAATATATTTATTTTTGGACTCTAAATCATGCATTGATCTGTATGTCTATATTGATCCCAGCATCACACTTCCTTATTTACTATAGATTTATAGTAAGTTTGAAATTGAAAAGTATGAATTATATAAGTTGTTCTTCTCATTTTTTCAAGTTATTTTATTTCTATTTATTTATTTATTTTTCTGTAGTTGTACATGGAGAGCATGCCTTTATTTTTTTATTTATTTTTTTATTCAGTGCTAAGAATTGAACCCAATGTTTCTCTCATGCTAAACAAGTGCTATGCCACTGAGCTATACCCCCAGCCCTCGAGTTATTTTAGTTGGATTACTCACATTTCGATATGAACTCTAGGACCAGCTTGTAAATTTCTAAAAAATGAAGTCTGAGATTTTGAAAGAGATTTCCTTGAATCAGTAAATCAACTTGAAAAGTACAGTGTGTAAGCCTTCAATTTCTTTTGTTAAGTTTAATTGTGATTATTTCATTTATTTGAAGATATTGTAAATGGGATTGTTTTATTAATTTCATTTTCAGATTTTTTTTGCTAATGTATAGAAATACTGTTGATTTTTAAGACTTGATCTTGTGCCCCATCATACTACCTAACACGTTTATTAGTTGTATTAGCTTTTTTAGTGAATTTCTTATGATTTTCTATGCAGACATCATGTCATCCTCAAATAAAGTGATCTTTACTGTTTTATTTAATCTGGATACCCTTGTTTCTTTTCTTTTCTAATCATCCAGGCTAGAACCTCTAGTAAAACATTGAATAGAATTAGTGAGAGTCGATGGCTTTGTAATATTCCTGATCATAGTGCCACAATTCTCATTCTTTCTCTATTAATTATAATAGTGACTTTGGGTTTTTCATAGATGCTCTTTATCAAGTTAAGAAAATTCCCTTATATTTTTGCTTGCCAAGTATTTTTTAGAATGAAAATGTATTGGAGTATATGAAATGTTTTCCTTGCATCTATGTAGATGATCATGTGGGTTTTAATATATAGTAATATAGTGTATTACATGCTCTAGTGTTATTGTGCTAAGCCAACACTGTTTTAATTTGCTTGGTTATGATTTATAATCTTTTTGAGTGTTACTGGATTTGTTGTGCTAATGTTTTAAGGTTTTTGTTTGTTTGTTTGGAGCTTTTGTGTATGTATTCATAGGGGTCTTGATTTGTTGTTTCTTCTAGTAACTCTCTCTATTCTGGTATCAGTAAAACACTGGCCTCAGAAGGATTTGAGAAATGTTTCCCTTTCATCAATTTTTGGAAGAGCTTATGGAGAATTACTGCTAACTCTGTTAAGTGGTCAAGACCATAGTAAAGCCATATATACTGTTCAAGCCCTCAAGCCCTGTGACATAATCCAAAAGACTGCTATTAGCCCTTGGGAAAGAGACAGGCTTTCAGTTAGTGGACTGCTGTTGTTCTCTCCAGTGTGGCCACACTGAGAATAAATTCCAATCCTGCCTTCACCACCATTCACTTCTTCTTTGTAGACAGATTTCTGGAACTGGTTTATTTGAACTTCCAAAGTTGGATCTCTGGCCTAGGACTCTAGTTACATTTGTATCTTCCTCACATTTTAGTATCCATATTAGATATTCAACAAAAAATGATGTGTGACTGCATTATATATTTCCAATCGTCCTATGGAAGGAAAATTATGCCAGATTTTAAGTGGCAAAAAATTGAATTTAAATCTGGATTTCTCTGACTCCAACCAAGGTGAATCTTAGCTATAGCTTATAAACCGAGAGGAAGAATTTTTGTTATTTTTTATTTTTGTAAACGATGACACCATAGAATTTGTCAATATTCCCGAGCATTACACTTTATTTGTTCTATAACTTGAGTTTTAGAACAGAATTATTACACATTTGAATAAGGTTTTAGGGCCCCATTTAACTGAACAATCAGTTCTGAATAGTGGATTAATTTAGCTCTTTTCCCAAGGCAATGATTCTATATCATTATGACTGAGTTTGTGAGATATAGGATGCTCACATTGTGAGAATTAGTAACATTTTTGTTCCATACTTTCTTCTTGCTTTAAAAATAAGCTGCCCAGAGGAGGATGGCTTGAGTTGTGTACATTCACCCACTCCTGTTTGTCATGTCAATAGAACACTGGAGGTGGTGTGGAAGTGCCCCAGGCAGAATTCCTCACATCCTGTTTCTAAGGCAACCACATCCCATTCCCCAAGTTCTGTGGCTGAGATAGCAGCAGGCCAGCACCCACGGAAACACCACACACCCACCTGTGTCTTACTATCTTGGGAGAACAGAAGAGAAACTGCGCCTGAGTTGTCCTGGTAGGATTCTTTATGATTAAGATTATACTCAGACAACTGAGGCATCTTTGATGCTTTGTATTTCATACAAAATTCTATTTAAAAAATAATGTGTTTAGCCAAGTAGCTTCTAGAGGGCTCCTTGAATCCAAGAACATGTATTGTAACCCTAACTTTGCCACCAACTAAGTATGTAGTTTTGAATAAGATATTCAGTTATTCTTGCTGAGCTTTAGTTTTCCCTTTTGAGGGAAATGAAATTAATATCTATTACTTATTTGCATCCTTCTAAAGATAAAAGGAATTCACACATGTGAAATCAGTTTATAATTGATAGTTTTTCAATGCTAAGTTTAATTGTTTTAAACTCCTTGCTTCATTTTTGATATTGCCTTATGCCCATGTAAAGAGATTTATCAGTAATGAAGGAGAAGGGATGTTGAGCTGTTTAAGGTCAGGGGTTACACTTATCGGAAGCATGAAGTACTCCTTGATTAATGATCATTCATACGTGGATATGAGTTCTCTGAAATCAGTCATTGCCCCTTAAAAGGCCAGGCTCAGCAGGACTCACTAGTAAATATCACAGTAGTGAACATTGTGTATTCCTATTATCCTCAACGAACCTTGGGAAGAGTCTGTAGAGTCCCTAGTTTTGTCACCATAAATATAAACATTTAAGGTACATTTGCCTGTCATTTTTAAAGGAAGATTTGTTTGTGTGTTTAAAGGCCCATCATTTTGATGTACATTAATATTTTATTCAGTTAGATTAAGAAAGAACCATATTTTATGAATAATCTTTGACAAAACACACACACAGCTGTGTTTACCATCAGCACTACACATTGTGATTGAAGTAAAAATGAAATAAAGGCTTACATGCTTTGAAGCAAAAAGTTGTTCTGGTTTTCTCCTTTTCATTTTCTAAACCATCCAGCTTGTAAAGAGTGGGTCAGACAGGGATTTATTTTGAGACAATGTGAATCAATCACAGGGGCTGACAAAATATATTGAGAGATTTTTAGTATATCCTTGGAGATTATGTGCTTGTCATTTAAAAAAAATTTTCTTTTACATGTAGCTGGTCACAATATCTTTATTTATTCATTTATTTTTATGTGGTGCTGAGGATCAAACCCAGTGCCAAACCAGCACTCTACCACTGAGCCCCAGCCCCAGCCTGTGCTTATCATTTTAAAGCAAAGTCTCAATCCCTTTCTTAAGCTATTTTTTATTATTAAATGGCATTGGAATTTATAGAATTCAAAAAATCTAAAAAATTTTTAAATTGCAAAAGACATATAAAAATAATTGCTCACTCAGGTTATGGCTCAGTGGTAGAGTGCTGGCCTCACATGTGTGAGGTCCTGGGTTTGATCTTCAGCACCACATAAAAAATAAATAAATAAACAAGTAATTGCTATATTTTATATGACCCCCTTAAATCTATCACTGTATTGAAAGTAAATTATCCTTATACATAAGATAAGCACTTGCTGTATTCATTTTATAAATTCAGAGGAGGCAGAGATCATTGTAAGTTCATCCAGCATAATGTGTAGTGCAGCATCAGGTACAGATAAACAAGCATTCAATAACTTTTTTTATTGTTATGAATGGTGTTTGTATTATCTTTATTTTTTAAAACAGAACTTTCATTGCCTGAATTAAAATTAGGTGCTTTATAAATATTTGCTGAATAAAAAAGTAAGGTACAAATTAAAAAGCATTAGCTAGATAAAAATATTGGATTATTACACAAATAAATAGTAACACAGACATTTCTTCCTCAAGAGTTTGCAGTTGCCTATGTGCAGTGGCAGCAAAAGGTCATCTTAAATCCATAAAGAAATAAAGATTCTCATGAAGACTGCCTTCCCAGTATCTGTAGGTCTAGGAATGAAATTTCACTGAAGACTTACCTATAATGTTTTTAATGTTAATATTTTAGTGTGGGATTAAACTTTAAAATTAAAATATAGTTGCTCAGAATAAATGTATATAGATTGAAAAAAATATGTATATGTATTCCCTTTCAAAACCTTAACATCAGAGGCTATATTTGACTTAGCATTTTTTTGTACAACAAAAATTCATATTAGTTCTTGTCAGCCAACTAGCAGCTAGCCATCAATCTCAATTAATCAGGATGCTTCAAGTTATTTGGAATGCTTTTTATGTATTCAATGTTTCAGCAGCAGCGTCGGTCTTTCCCTTTACTGTTCTCAGAATGATTTAGTGTTATTATTTTTGGATAGACTTCCACATGTGTTCATCCCTTCTAACTAATTGTCCCTTGGTAAGGAAGAGAACCAGCACAAACCATTTCCTTCTGATACCATCAGCTAGCCAAATCCAGAATCCCAGATGCCTCTGAAATGAGTCTGCTACAAGCATCCACAGAGAACAAACTGCTGTGGCCTAAAGGATTTTCTATGAATAAAAATACAACATGGAATTTCCTTTCCCATGACATCATGTTTTCATCTACTCTGGTTAATTAATGTCATGAATAAGGGATGTTTCATACACTTGGATTTTATACACTCAGGCTTTTCCAGAAACCTGCCTTTGAAGCATTGGATAGATTGTATCACATCGATAAGCAAAGAGGACTGTACAAACACATTCTGGTCATGAATTTAACTTGAAATTTCATTTAATGTATACCTTACAGAAAGGACAATTTCTTCCTTATTGTCTGGAAATGATCATTCTGATTCTCCTAAGTCAGTTAAGAGTATGATCTGTTGAAAGTATCACATTGAGGCAAATATTAAATGAGAACAAGGAGATGTTTTATGAATGGAAAATGTAAGGCTGCCCAAGTATGTGAGTGTGAAATGGAGAAAAGTTTGGAGGCTAAAGTGAAGGCCAGTTATGTACTGGAAGTTGAAAAGAGACTTCCTCTACTTTATGATACCGCAAAAATCATTGAACAGTGAGTGGTGCTAACTGGTTTAGTAATAGCCAAGCTCAAAACAGGCTGTCCGGAATGCAGTACCTTTGGCTTATCAAGCATTTTAAGCTAAAGAAAATTGAGAAAACCTCAGAAGCAGAAAAGTCACTCTGACTTCCTCCCTCACTTCTCCCCTGAAGCAGGTCACAAGACTCTCATTAACACCCTTTTCTCTGAAGAGACAGGGTCACAGAATAGAAAGGGAACAAACAGGCTTTGCTAAGCTCCCAGCCCCCAGTTTATTACCATATTAAACTCTTTGGTCCTACAATCATATTTCCGCAGCATTGTTCATAAAACCATACAGATCTCCTTATAACATTTCTGTAAAATAAAATTGTCTGCTTTTCTTTTGCTAGAACTGTCTTAAGTTACAAGGGCTCAGCCATGAGCCTTACACGAGCAAATAAAGATTTATTTTTTCTCCCCTATGCTAGAATGTATAAAGAAAAACACTTTTTTTTTAATGGGAAGTGCCACTGTATCCTCAGTGCTGAGGACAGTGTTAGGCACATGGGAGATGCTAAATAAATGTGTGGTGAACGTGTGCTTAGCTGGAAGGCCTTATCCAGAGCTGTCCTCTGGGACTAGTGGCTCACTGGAAGGATGCAGAAAGTGAAAGGGGAACTAGCTAGCAAAACTGGTCTAGGATGGATATGCTGCTCATGAGGTGAATTCATCTTTTGCATTTTATTCTTGCAATCAGTCATATACTCTTATACTCTTAGATTCAAATTTCCTCACTACATATGATTTGCAAGTATTCATTCTAATCCAGCATATGAATCAGAGATGTGTATTTTGGAATAGACTGCTTAAAAAAGAAAAACACATGAACACTGTTCAACTCTTTTCTATAAATTACCAGAAATGAATCTCTAGATGAATGATGTCCAATATAATTTTCTAGATTGATAATGAAAATGGTCTATAATCTATCCTGCTCAAACAGTAGCCATTAACTACACTTGCCTACTGATCACTTGACTTATAGCTGATGCAACTAAGGAACTAAATTTTCAATTTTTACTTAATATTAATTAATTTTAACTTAACCACAGTAGCTACAGTATAATTACATAACACAGTATAAATTACTGTGTTAGCCAGTGCAGATTTAGATCTATGTTACCTAAAGTGGCGTGATTATTGCTGGGCTGGAGGACAGGAGGCCAAGGCAGCAGATTTCCTCTCTGCTAATTGGTGCCAGGGCCAAAGAGAGCTGGTACTGAGTGCCACTGATATTGCCACTGATATTGTCTTGGAATGGATACCTTCCAAATAAGAAAGTTGTGTTGTCTTTTACAAAATAAAAGTAAAATCAATCTTGTCTTTATCACATGATAACAAGTCCTTATATAGGATCCAAATAAGGCTATAATAAATCCAGATTTCCCAGAAATGAATTTAGCAAGAGAAAGCAATAAAGGTTTTTGATGTTGCTGATGAAAAGGGAATGTTTGGCATCCATTGTCAAAAATAGAACTTAGATTTGCAATCTTACCTCTCTGACCTTCAGATCTGATAAGGAAGATAAGAGGAGTTTATTGCCAAACCTCAAATCTGTCAAGTCAGGGTCAAATGAAGCATTGCATTCCTCTCTGATAAAGACCAAAGTATCTGTAGAGAAAAGGACCAGCTCCATTAGACCACACATGAAGATGTAGGTGGGAAGAATTTCAAGCAGCAATCTGAGAGGGAGAGAGAACAAGCAAGAGAAAAATTGATAAGAGTTTATGTTTGTGCAAAACAAATAAGAATACACAATTTAAATCACTGTGCTTTTATTTATTTATTTGTCTCTTAAATTTAGAACATGTCCCAGAAGATATGGATTTTAATAGACCATGCTGATCAGATTGAAAATATCCTCTGAAGAGAAATTTGTCAGTAATTACCAAAGAACTACTCAAACTTGCAGATTTTGACCTAGCAGTTCAACTTTTAGAAAAGTATTATAAGAAATAACCATAACTGTGCAATCAAACAACTAAAGGCAGTTCACTACCCTAGCTGGGTTAAAGTGGTATGCATTAGAAAGCTTTTGCAGAAATGAAATTATATTGCCAGGAATGGGCCCAGAAAGAATGTTCTCATAACAAAAAGCCATGTCAAGCCTTCCTCAGTTCTTTTGTGGAAGCCAAATCTCATGAAACAACAAACATATATTCCCAGGAGTGGTAAGACATGCCTTTCCTATCAGTGTCACTTTGGACAGAATGTACACAAGTCGTGGGAATATCCAGAAAGCTGTCTGCTGCAGAGATGCTGATAACTCTGCCAGACTTCAACTCATACCATTATTATTAGTGCATAATTTGGAGACTGGATATTTTCTTAAGTGAATTCTGTTAGCTGAAGGTGCTGCTTAAGAGTGGCTCCAGAGTCACACTAAGGTCATAAAACCCAGATCTCATAACTGTAAAGAAACACCAGTGCAGGGAGAATTGCGGAGGAGGCACACAAAAACAGACATAGAAACACAGGGAAAATGCAAACAGAAGGATTGCAGACAAAAGGAATGCCTACCCCTGTCTGCCATCGTCTTTAATAACCCGAAAGTTACATATTACCCACCACCAGTGACTACACTTTGACTAATATTCCTTTAACCCTGCATGCTAGCTAACTGAGATAAGGTCCAGGTTAATGCAAACACAGAGCCTCTCTCCTTCAAAAGATGTCACTGTGTAAACCAGGTAGTGCAACCACATAGTTATCTTAATAGTCTCAGCAGGGAATAGCTGAGCATTCCAATCATGGGAATCAGGGCACCAGTTACCCCCCAGGAGTTTGCTCACTGCGGGGAATGCTTTCCTGTTTAGTTCCATGGTCAGAATCCTACACATAACACCCTATACTTCTTCATAGCATATATCACATCAGTATTCATTTGTTCAATGTCTATTTTTCTCATAACATTAAGAGACTCCTGCTTCATCTGGGACTATATCTTTTTTGTTGACTGTTGTATCTCTTGGATCTGGGGACAGAGTTAACATACAAGATCTTATTCATTTATTTAATAAATGAATGAGAAGTGTTTGATGGAGCCTGGGTAAAGAAGAACCTCACTAAAATGGTATAAAGATCAGTGCTGGTAAGATATGAGGTTCATAGTAAAATACTATGGGTCTATTTGTTGATACTTTTCATTAACCTGAAAATATTTATTGAGAATCCACTATGTATTCCAAAGACTTTGCATATCTTATACTACTCAGTTCTGATATAAACTCAACAAGATAACAATTCTATTCTCATTTTGTGGCTAAAAATAAACTGCAGAATCTTTATGTTACTCAAGATCACAGGTACAGAGCACATTGTAGATTATTTACAGTGACTTACTCAAAAAAGAAATGCAAGAAAGAATCAAAATTTAATTAGTTTAACTTCAAGCATATGTTCTTTTCCAGAAAGGAAATTTAGATAACTTATGTCTGTAGAATGCATTTACCTGCACAATATTAAGGAAGGTTTTGCAGAAATGACATTATATTGCCAGGCATGGGTCCAAAAAGGGGCTAAACAGGCTTCTATAGAGATAGCAGACTGCTTTTAGAATGGTGCCTAGGTGTTATGTGTTATGAGGAAATGGGGTGCACAGAGACATGGAATGAAGTTCCCCAAGGGTGACCTTCCTGGGTATAAAACTTAGGACTGAATCTTCCTCTAAGAGCAAAAGACAATGAGAAATCCTGCTATGGGTTTCAACACTTTACTCATGGGAATGAAGACTGGCAGCCTGAGAGCTCAGTGGGTAGGACCAAAATCTTCCAAAGAGACAGCAAAGATGGAGAAGCAGCAGCAAAACATGGTTGAGGCCAAGCCCGCATCCAAGAATAGCATGGGAGAACAACGCCGACTGGATTTAGTGAATCTCGAAGAGGCAGAACTAAGGGACAAGTCCTTGACCTCTAGGTACTATTAGTTGAATTTGTCATTTTCTGAGTAGTGAAATGTGAATAATGTCCTTCTAAGGGGGACAGCCCTTCTTAAGAGAAAAGTTGGTCACTGACTTAAAATGCACAGAGGGACAACCTTGTGAAGACACCTGAAAAGACATCCATCTGCAAGCCAAAGAGAAGGCCTCTGACAAAATCCACCCTGCTGATCTCTTGACCTTGAACTTGAGACTTCCAGAACAGGGCAGCCCTAACAAGCTAGTGCAGGGTTCAAGGTCCTGAGGATAGTTAATGAAGATTTAGGGAACGTGGAGCAGGGGTAAAGGGAAAGATAGACCACTTCTGGTCCCCGATTTTGCCTACTTAATTCAATCATCAGATTTTGGTATACTTGCAACCCAAGCACAAACAGAATGCATGGTCATTCATAAGAGAAAATGTAACAGAAATTATAGTGCTGGCATTTATGCAATATTTATTGTATACCAGCCTTTTTTTTGCAAGTGCTATACAAATATTATTGCATTTAATCCTCAAAACAGCACTCTGAGGTAGGTAGCGTGATGATTTCCATCTTATGTGTATGGAAACAGACATAGAGGGTTAATTAAGTCAGAATGTCATTGCCTAAGGTCACCCAGCTAGTGGCAGAGCCAGGGCTATGACAAATAAATGGACTAAATAGAGCTCAAAGGTGTTTAGTAGTTATTCAGTCATGAAACAAGCACAGAAGTAGCAGGGCCAAGGCTTCCAGTCAGCTGCTTTGTCACCACATTCTCTTTTTTGTTCCTCAGAGACAGCAATAAATTAGTCAGAGAAATGGCATCATACATCCAGTATGTCTTCACTGCTCTTCAGAAAACAGAACCGCTTTCCATAAACAGGAAAGTTAACCTCACTGGGGGTCAGCAGAAGATGACCTTCTTCAATTTTATTTCTGTTCAAAACTTTTCATCCTCATTTCTGAAACCCTCAGGAAAAAAAATCTTCAGCTCATGCTTAGTATTTATTTTCCATGATTGATCTCACAACTGGAATTCTGCCATGATATAAAGCTGCAGTAATCCTTAACCACTGACTCACAAGCCCAGCTGGTGCTTAATTTATATTGCAATCAGCTGTGTGTAAACACTTTTTTATTTTTCAGACTAAGTAAACATATGAATCAGGGATCAATATAGATTGAAGACTGTTTGCAATTAACAAAGCGTGAGTGCTATGATAAGATGGAGAGGGAGAAGCAAAGCAGGGGCCCTTATCTAAAAATTCATCCAGGTGCTCTTATGTTGCAACATCTGAGTAAATGGTTACAGGATTGAGAAATTGTGTATAAAAAGATTTTTTTAGATGCATCTGCATTAAAATAACACATGCACACAGGGAGACATACAGAGAAAGAAATTTTTGAGAACAAATATTTGTCCCGATAAAGGAAAAGATATTGACGAAAGTTAATATATTTGCCAAACACATTACAAATGAACTTGTGTGTCCCCCCCCCCATTTATTTGTGCAACAGAGCAACTGCTGTGCATTCATGTGTTCTCTGAAAATCTTTGAGACTTGACTGACCTTTAATCATATACTTATTCATTTTTTCAGCCTTTTATTCATCCATCCAAAGATGTTTGTTGCTGGTCTATTGGTGCTCAGAATGGGAGGTAAGGCAGCAAATGTGGTACAGTGTTCTGGCTGCCTAAAGATCTTAGTGTCTGGGGAGGCAGTGAGTCATCTCACAATCATGCAAGTGCAATGTTGATGAATACCATGAAGGAGAAGCAAATGGTGCTTCAAGTGCAAAACAGCTGGGCCTAACCTACTCCAAAACTAGAGTTATTTCCCAGAGGAATATAAGAAGTGTCTGCAGAGGTGATATGAATTGTTGATAACTAGGGATATAAGTTGAAGAAGAGTGGTCACGCATTGTGCTAGAAATATTTTCCTTTCACTACATTTTAGTTTTGAGTTCATTACTGTATAGAACTTATTTTGTAGCTGCCAGAAAAAAATGGAGCATTCTAGTTCAATGGTCTTATGAACTGCTCATTCACTATGATTCATACTACCATTAAGTTCACATTAAATCAAGAGGAGAACTAATCTGAAATTTTCTCCCTCTGCTTTTTCTTCTGGAAATGCAATGCCACGTTTGGAATCTGTCAGAGCACTGTCAGGAAAAGGATGAAAAGTCAAATTAGACTTTTTCAGCCTCCTTTGCTCTCAGGTCTGTCTCTACTCACCAAGCTGTTGTCACGGGGACCAGGGATTGAGCACAGGACCTCAGACTAAGCAAGCACTCTACCACTAAACTACACGCTCAGCCCTTCTAAAAATCTTTTTACTTTGAAATAGTCTCACTAAGTTGCTCAGGCTGGCCTCAAACTTATGATCCTCTTATATCAGTCTCCCAAGTAGCTGGGATTAGGGGCGCGTACCATCACATCCTGGGACAAGAATAGAAACATTTTTAGTGTGCTGTGACATGCCTGAAATCAATTTTATTAGAATTCATTATTGACATGCAATTTAGCAGGAGAAGCTTGTAATCAGCCAGTGTCTTGATATTTTTCTCATTATTTAAAACATTTGTATCCTTTATCAATATAAACATCTGAAACCTATGAATTGAAAAAATAAGCAAGCAAAAGGGAATAGAATTTGAAGACATTTCCATTTGATAGTCATCTTATAATGTTAGAGGGGACTGAATACAGAAGATAGGATTTCTAGAGTTTTTTAATCTCTAAATGTTTGGTCATGAGTCCTATCTAAATAATACTATGTACCCTATAAAATGGATAGATAAACAATTTATCCTTCTGTTCTCTAGTAGCCATTTTGTACTTGCAGAAATGGACTCCAATCTTTCCTTAGTATCTCTTGCAAGTTCAAAATCTTGAATTCAATAGGAGGGTCTGAAGGGAGTTAAGTAAATAAAGTTATTGACTTCCTCAACAACTGATGAGTCTCTGATGTCACCTGACGTAGTGAGGAATAAAGATAGATGTTACTCTGACCTCATCACTGAAGATAGTTGAGAGAACATGAACATGAAAGAAAATAAGCCAAATTATAAATATCATGGGGAAAAGAACTTTGCATTCAGTCTTTAGCTAGTTAAACTGGTATAACTATGGTCTCAGGTCTGTCTCTACTCACCAAGCTGTTGTCACGGGGACCAGGGATTGAGCACAGGACCTCACACATGCTAGGCAAACACTCTACTGCTGAGCTACACCTCCAGCCCTTCTAAAAATATTTTTATTTTGAGACAGTCTCAGGCTTGCCTCAAACTTATGATCCTCTTATCTTAGTCTCTCTCAATTCTTCCTGAAAAGAATTGTTTACTATTAATCAAAGATCATACAAAAGTGCAAATCCATTCATTTAGTCATCTCATTCATGCTAAAGAAATAGTTCAAAAATAAATATGTGAAAAGATGTCAAAATGTAGGTTTGTTATAAATTTTGGCATGATAGGGCAGATGGGTTGGGAAGGGAAGGGGTATGGGGTTATAAATGATGGTAAAATGTGATGATCATTATTATCCAAAGTACATCGGTGTGAATATACTTTGTATACAACCAGAGATATAAAAAGTTGAGCTCTATATGTGTAATAAGAATTGTTATGCATTCCGCTGTCATATATAAATTTTAAAAAATTAAAAAAAATTTTTTGACATATTAAAAATTTTTTTTGACATTATAAATAAATTAGATATCTAAAACCAGAAATACATTTAGGCACTAAGATAGAAAGAATATTAGAAAGTCACTTAAATTTATCACCACAAACATTATGTGACTACATAAATAAATGCTTGCAATATTTAATAGAAAAAATTAAAAAATTATATGTACACGATAGTTGCAAATATGTATATGTATGTATATATATATACACATAGAAAGTAGAAGAGAAATAACACACATACAAAATATTTATTGGATATTGACTTTATTCCAGGACCTGTTCTAGTATTTGAGAGAAAGTAGTGTAAAAGACAGACATGGACACTGTTCCTTTGGCATTTAGTGGAAAGAAATAACAAACAAGTCCTATCCTCCCTCCCACCTAGTGTTCCTTGGGATCAATGGTCTGCTTGGTCAGCTTGTGGAGGCCCGTCCAGTGAGAGCTGCTGGTCAGAGTGTGAGTTCTTGAGTTTCTAGTTAGTTCTATGTCCAGTTCAAATCAGAACGAAATGCTAACTCTGTGTGGTAAACAGTCAACTTTATGCTGCATTGAAATCACCATTTTTTCCTTCTCCCTAGTGTCTCTCAGAATGCTTCCTTCTCATTTCCCCAGTGGGGAACTGGGGAATTTAGGGCCAAGGAATTCCTTATGGAGAACTTAAGGGTCAGGGTTAGTTCCAACTTCTCTTACTTGCAAATTATGCACAGTGCTTGGGATGAAATGAGGAGATGTGATATAGCTTGCCCTGCTGAGACTCCTAGCAGGAAGAGTAGAAATAAAAACACTTTTCTCATTTTTTTTTTTTTTTTGGTGTGTGTCAGGGGGGAGGAAGGCACTGAGAATTAAATTCAGGGGCATTCGACCACTGAGCCACATCCCCAGCCCTCAGGGTCTCACTGAGTTGCTTAGTGCCTAGCTTTTGTTGAGGCTGGCTTTGAACTCTCCATCCTCCAGCTTTAGCTTCCTGAGCCACTGGGATTACAGGCATGCCACCATGCCTGGCCTTCTCATTCATTTTTTAAAATGTTTTACTCATGCTTAAGCTTGGATCCTCCATACTCCACATACATAGCAAACTCAAGGGCCACTGGGTCATAAAATCATTCTAACTGCTAAAGTCCACCAGTCAGATGGCCTCAAATATGGCTTCTGTGCTCAGTCTGTATGTGACATGAGCCCAAGAGCCTTTAACTTTTGTTAAATTCACAAGTTTTGTCTCTGTCTTTATGACTGAAGTGGGCCCTAAAGTTCTACAGAGAGAGAGAGAGAGAGAGAGAGAGAGAGAGAGAGAGAGAGAGCGATGAAGCCTCCACTAGACTGGGGGTTTCCACAGGGCTGTGAGTGGAGGGATAGTGAATTTCTGGCATTGCTGAATGTAGGGTTGGTCTCTCGTTTGCCTTGGGACACATATTATGTTGTGAATTATCTAGATTTTGATGAGAAGAGACAAGATTCCTGGTAACCCTGAAGTATTAAAATATGGCTATGACTTAAAATCTTTGCTTTTGCCATGGGATCTCTGTAGCCAAACTTCTTTGTGTTTCAGTCACAGGGACAGACTGCTCTTAGAGTACACAGTATCTTGGTGAGGACAGAGTATGGGGCTAGGGATTGTGATGGAGAAGGGATAACGGGAGCTGGCTGAGTCAGTTTTTCATTGCTTTGACCAAAATACCTGACATAAACAACTTAAAGGAAGAAAAGTTTCAGAGATTTTGCTACAAGGTCAGCGGGCTCCATTGCTGGCCTGAGGTAAAACAGAATATCACAGTGGCAGAGGAAAGCTGCTCAGCCCATAGTAGCTGGGAAGTAGTGAGTGGTAAGGGGCTGGGAACAAGAAAAACCCTTCCAGGATATGCCCCCAGTGACAGTCTTCCTCTAACCATACCCCATTGCTTCCAATTTCTACCATGTCCTACTAGTCCATTTGGATATCAATGGATTAATCTACTGATAAGGTCAGAGCCCTCATGATCAAATTCCTTCCAAAAAGCTCCACCTCTGAATCTTGGTGCATTGGGGACCAAGCCTTCAATACATGAAATTTGGAGGGGACATTCCGGATCCAAACTATAACAGGAGCATAGTTCTCCTAGTGGTCTCAGAATCTTTGGGAAACACGTGAACTTCGGCAAGGAAGTATCTTTGGGTCTGTTTAGTGTAAAAATTACAAGTGGGTGAATTACTGATTCTTCACCTCCTCTTTCTAGAATGTAATATCTGAATGAAATTGTAATTAGCCACATGCACCAGATGCCTGAAAATAGTCAGGTGCTCCTCCTACACAAAGCCATTTCTCACTTTCTAATCCTACCTAATCTTTAACAGTAAAAATTCTAACAATAATCTCTATTTTGTTGAGTTTATGGCTATATTTTTTAAAAAAGAAACTAATTGTACTGTAGTTATTTAAAAAAATAAATAAACCAATATACAAAAGCCTAAATAGTAAGAGCGAGAACAAGGCCTGTTTTAGGATAAGAAATTAGGGAATTTGCCTTCCCACCATCCCAAATTTTCCAAATATAGAAAAAAATACTATGTTTAAAAAAATAGTAATGACAATGTATGTTTTAAGGACATTAAGGTAAGAAACTTATTTTCTGTGTGTACAGAATTTGGTTCTTAAAGCAGATTTGAAACTGAACCTGCTTGAGAGTTTTCTTTCTGGTTAATTTTATTCATTTCCTTGTTTTTCCTTCTACCTTCTCCTTTGCCCTCATCTCTGTCTGTCTCAGAGACCATGCTTTCCTCCACCTGCTTGGTATTCCAGCCCTGTTGTATCTTATCAGAATGCTAAAGCTGTGCTCACTGCAGCATTGGATTGTGACTTTTAAATAACCAGAGGAAATTTGCTGAGGATGTATGTTATGTTGCATTATCCAACATTTTCCATCATAGAAAATATTCTTTTGGCACCTATAGATATTTCTTACTTTTATTTTACTGTAAACATAATACATTCTATAAATCTATGAGTCATTTTCAATCACTTCACAGGCTGTGTATTTTAAAAGTTGTTTGGTAAGGACTCAATGTAATGCATATTTAGTCATCTGGTCCACCATCTGTCACAAATATGTTATTTGGTTACCATTGAAGCTTTGATCCAGACCAATTCATTGGGTTTTATAAGAATCAATCCTAGAACAGAACCTTAAAATATAGTCTGGTTATTTTTACAGTAAAATTCAGACACAACAATATGCTGCTTTTTCTATGCTCCAACTGCAATCATCAACTTGGGAAGTGGACACTATGAAAGACCACAGTCTGGTTTGTTTGTATCATAAACATTGAATTGAGTATTTGTTTACTTAGGTTATTTGATTTGCATATACCATCTCAGTCATATTAGACTCACAACTTTTTTTTTTAAATTTGGTTGTAGATAGATCTTTATTTTATTCATTTATTTTTACATGATGAATCCAGTGCTTCACACATGCTAGGCAAGCACTCTACCACTGAGCAACAACTGCAGCCCAACTCACAGCTTTTCATATCCTAAAAAGTCTCCCATATATGTATCTGCTTCTAAAACTTTGGGGCTTATGTCATTAGAACACTTTCCTCTCAATCATTATAATTTCCCAGTATCCCTTAATGAGAAGATTTTAGGGACATTCTTATATGGTTGTTATTGCTTATCTATCTGCCAAAAGTGTGACTTTTTATGGGAGCTAGGAACTGAAGGTGACCTTCAACAATTCCTCCATGCTTTGTATGGTCATGCTGATGCTTACATCTTGAGTTGGAGAACAATCAGTCAGGTGAATAGAGAGCCTACAGCTTAGGAGCAAATTTTTACCACTTGCACATCAGATAGAGCACTAATCTCTAGGGTATATAAAGAACTCAAAAAGCTAAACGCCAAAATAACAAATAACCCAATCAATAAATGTGCCAAGGAACTGAACAGTTATCAGAAGGTGATATACAATCAACAAATACATGAAAAAATGTTCAACATCTCTAGGAAATAGAGAAATGCAAGTCAAGACTACTCTAAGATTTCATCTCACTTCAGTCAGAATGGCAGCTATTAAGAATACAAACAACAATAAGTGTTGGTGAGGATGTGGGGGAAAAGGACACACATTGCTGGTGGAACTGCAAATTGGTGCAACAACTCTGGAAAGCAGTATGGAGATTCCTTAGAAAACTTGTAATGGAACCACCATTTGACCCAGCTGTCCCACTCCTCAGTTTATACCCAAAGGACTTAAAAACGGCATACTACAGAGACACAGCCACATCAATGTTTATTGTAGAACAATTCACAATAAATTGTGGAGCAAACCTTGATGTCCTTCAGTAGATGAATGATTAAAGAAAATGTGGTATATGTACACAGTGGTATATTACTCAGCAAGAAAGGAGAATACAATCGTGGATGGAGTTGGAGAATATAATTCTAAGTGAAGTTAGCCAATTCCAAAAACCCAAATGCTGAATGTTTTATCTGAGATAAGGAGGCTGACTCATAGTAGGGTTGGGAGGGGGAGCATGGGAAGATTAGACAAACTCTAGATAGGGCAAAGGGGAGGGAGGGGAAGGGAGGGGGCAATGGGGTAAAAAAGATGGTGGAATGAGATGGACATCATTACCCTAAGTACATGAAGACATAAATGGAGTGAATATACTTTGTATACAACCAGAAATATGAAATTTGTGCTCTATATGCATAACATGAATTGTAATGCATTCTGCTGCCATATATAACAAATTAGAATTAAATATTTTTTTTAAAAAAGAGTTGGATCTGCTTCTTCTTCTCCCTAAATCTGAACTAGCAAACAGAAAGCAGGATGGTATTCAGAGTCTTCTAAACTGTCATAAGAGGACCAGTAGCTATCCTTTGAAATGCTTTCTGACAGAAAGCTCTCTCTTAGATTACAGCCCCTGTGCTCTGAGTAATCCAATCCAATGAAAAGGCCCATTACTCCAGTTGATAGCCCCAGCTGAACTCCCAGAAGGAAGGCAGCATTACTGTCAGGCATGTTAACAAGCTCTCCTGGACATTCCAGCTAAATAAGCCCCCAGATCTCCAAGGCCCTTTGCCAAAATTGCATGGAGCAGAAAAAACCATTGAGCCAATCCCTGTCAACCCCCAAGAACCACAAGAGATTGAAATTGTTGTCCTTTTACACTGCTAAGCCGAATTCTGCATGCCATGATAAATGCAATGCTTTGTATGAACCCTCTGCCTACTAGGAGGCCAGAGTCTCTGGTTGGCAGGTGTCATCTGTGAAGAAAAAAAATGTGACCAAGCCTGAGAATAAAATTTGCCAGAAGACTTCCATATGGGGCTGCTTGATAATCAGAGTTTCCCGGAGAACTATGGCTCTGTCAAAGTTCTTCACTATGAGACAATAGAAAAGTAGATGGGGAATCTATGAATATCTGCATTCTTACGGTTACCAATTTTATTTGTATACTTGTTGATACCTTATTCTGATATGTGCTTGTAATTTCCCTTCATTTCCTTCTCCAATGCATTATATAAGCTATTTGGAATAATGGTGAAAAATACAGGTTTCCCAAAACTACAGCTGTGGTATCATACTTGGGTCTCTTATTGCCTGTTTATCTTTCTATAAGATGGGAGTAATGTTGCCCACTTTACAAGATTGTTGTAAGTATCAACTGAACTGGTTTAACTGCTTTCTCTTCTACAATACCCTAAATGCACTTTTAAATTTTGTTGGCTATTCAGGGTTGTGCTGTACTATTTTTCCCTTTCTTTTTTATCTTTGTCTTGATGTTACAGAGACTTGACATGTTTAAATGATGAAAATGTTGATTTAGGTTGAGAAACAAAGCGATATTTATCTCATTTTTTTTCCTGGAGGATTTTCTGACAGTCTATAAATGGATACTTTGCTTCATATGATAAATTATAGCACCACAACAAACTCAACACTCCCAGGGCAAATAGTTTCCTGAAGTGAATATGATTAAACTCAGTAGGAGGTTGACGGATCACTGGCTATCCTGGAAGTTTGGATAGAGAACCATGAGAATGGCCTTCCTGGCTAACCAAGGCTCAAGTGTTACAAATAGCTCAGGTAGGCTAAGTAATGAAACTAATCAGAAATCTCTTCAGGAAGCAGAAGTTTGAAATGAATCCATTTTATAATCAAATATAACCTTGCAATTGGAGTTTTTAGTATTCTCCTATTTTCTCATTTTCAGAAATGAAATCTACTTGAGTAAATAACTCAGATAATGGTGTCTTGTCAGGCACAAGCATCTGGTACCTTTAAAAATGAACTTGAAGGTGTTGGTATGCTTCTCTTGACTTAACATAAGATGCAGGAAATATGAGCTCTTTTTGTCCAAATTTGACTGTGAGAAGATTACATTTGTGACATTTCTCAGTTGGTTTAATTCTTTAAGCCCCAGAAAACTGACTCTTCTATAAGGAAAACTCTCTCCTGACTTCTGTATCATTAAAGATGGGTCAATGGTCCTGGTCTTAAAGGATCAATCTTAACATATGAACACTAAACACATATGGTATGGAGTGATTTTGTGTTTCTGAATGTAAAATAATTTTCAACAGCTGTTTTGAGGTATAATTGTTATACCAAAAAGCACATATTTAATGTATACAATTTGATGAGTTTGATCATATGTATACACCCATAAATTATCATTATTATAATCAAGATAATAAACATATTATCACCTGCAAAACTTACCTCCTGCCTCTCCATCCACTTTGTGAGTGTGTTTGTGTGTGTATGAGAGAGATAAGAACAATTAACTAAAGACCTATTCTTTTAATTTTTATAGCACACAATGCACTGTTAACTATAGGCACTATGCTGTACAAAGCATGTCTAGAATTTATTCATCTTCATAACTGAAACTTTGCATTTGTTGACCATCATCTCCCTACTTCTTTCTACTTTCAGCCCCTGGTAACTGCCATTCTATCTTCTGCTTCTGAGTTTAACTCTTTTAGAAATGTCAAATAAGGGGAATCATGCAGTTTTTGCCCCTCTTTCTTTATTTACTTATTTATTCTTATTATATTGGGCATACTGTCCTCTAGTTTCATCATACTATTATATATAGCCGGATTTCCTTCATTTTTAAGGCTGCATGTTATTCCATTGTGTGAGTGTCTGTGTGTGTGTTTGTGTGCACATCACATTTTCTTTGGTTATTTATCTGTCAATGATGTTGAAGTTATTTTCATGTCTTGGTTATTGAGAGTAAGTTGCAATAATCATGCAAATGCAGATAGCTCTTTGAGATCCTGACTTAAAAATTCTTTTGGATACATACTTAGAAGTGAGATTATTGGATCATATGGTGCTCCTATTTTTATTTAATTTTGTGAGGAACCTCCTTACTGTTTACCATGGGAGCTACTTGATTTTGCATTCCCACCAAGTGTGTACAAAGGTTCGTTTCCCACGTCTTTCCGTTTGATAATAGCCATTCTAACAAATGTGAAGATCTGTCACTGAGGCTTTTGATTTGCATTTCTACAATGATTTGTGATGTTGAACATCTTGCTAAATACTGTTGGCTATTTGTATGTCTTCTTTGGAAAAATGTCTACTTAGGTCCTTTGATGATTTTTTAATCAGGTTACCTTGTCTTTTTGCTATTGAGTTATAGGAATTCTGTATATATTTTGCAGACAAATCTCTTATCAGATACAAAGTGTTGTAAATGTTTTCACATATTCCAAAGATTGCTTTTGGTAGTGTGAACATTTTAATAGCATTATGTCTTCTAATCCATGAATATGGAGTCTCTTCATTTAGTTAATCTTTGATTTCTTTTATCTACATTTTATATAATTTTCAGGTATTTGACCTACTTGGTTTAATTTCTTCCCAAGTATTTTGTTTGATGCTCATTATAAACAGATTGTTTTCTTAATTTTGATTTATAAGAGTTAATTGTTAGTATAGAGAAATGCAATTGATTTTTGTATGTTGATTCTGAATTCCTGCAATATTACTAATTTTGTCCATTAGTTCTAACAGTTATTTGGCAGAGTCATTAAGGGATTTATATATATATATATATATATATATATATATATATATATATATATATATATATATAATTATGTATATATAATTTTATCTGCAAATAAATTTACTTCTTTTCTGACTTTTACACCTTTTAGTTCTTTTTCTTGTATAATTTCTCTGTTTAAGACTTCCACGTAAATGGAAGTGGCAAGTGGATATGGATGACTTTGTCTTGTTCCTGATCTTAGAGAGAAAGCTCTATTTTTATTGTGTATGATTACAGCTGTGGATTTATTGAGATGATCATATGATTTTTACTCTTCAATCTGTTAATATTCTGTATCAAATTAATTGATTTGCATGTTAAATTATTCTGGCATCCCAGGGTGAGATTTCATTTGATCACAGTGTTGATTCCATTAATGTTTTTTTTTAATAATTATTTTCTTTTTCTTTTATTCCTCTAAGTGAAAAGGTACCTGGAGATTTTTTTTTGAAATTGAATTCAAATTGTGAAACATGCAGGGAGCACCAAATTTTCTCAGACATGCTTGTATATTCTATAGATCAAAGGGATGTAATTATGAATAGCTGTGCACTGTATACATATATGGAGGAATGGATGAGGATTGAATAACTTAATCAAGGAACTACTCTAGAGGCACACAGGGGAATAAAATAGAAAATAAATCAGAGGAAGTAATCATGAGAATCACTATTCCTGTCCAAAGCTTTAAAGTTGCTTCCAGAATGGAAAGGCTAAAGGACTTTCTCTACCACTCCCTCAGGTATCTGATCCAACATTAGGGTGCACAATGAAAAGCTAAGTTGTTCTTTTATGTCAAAACTCTTTTTATTTGCTCTTCCACCTATCTGAATGTTTTTCCTCTCATAATTCTTACCTAGATTTCTTTTCATTTGTCAAGTTTCTGCCTAAATAAGAAACTTTATTAACACTTTATCTGGTGGACATTCTCACTATGTTCTGCCTCAAAGCAGCTATGGACATCAATAATTACTTTTGAACTCTTGTCTATCACCCACTAGAATACAACCTCTTCCAAAGCAAGAATTACTTCATTTATCTATTTTGCCCCCCATTCTAACATAAGGATGTTTCCACTTGTTGAATAGATGATGGAGTGAACATTATAACCTTACAAGTGCATACCTTTAGCATAGGTTTATGGAACTGAAACACCTACAAAATTATAGGTGAAAGAGTAGCTTCTGGTTACATAGAGACACTTTGGGGAATGAGATTTATGTCTTTGTTTTCTGCATGTGGCTTACCTATTTTGTAAGTTCTCTTTAACTGGCTTTAGATTCCACAATATCTTCCGCTGCCCCCTAGAACATGCTTGGAACGACTTATCTGCTCTGATTTGATATGTGTGCTCTATGAGCATTCTTTTTAGTATCAGTTAAGCCATATATAATTAAAAAGGGAGATGAACTGCTAAGCATGCAGAAGCATGTGTCCTCAAAACAAATAAACAAAAATAATGAGCAGGGAAAATTCAGTGTATTACAGCTAGAAAAAGCAATTTGAAACAGATTTTGTGAATTTTAGGCCTTACTCCATAACTTGAATTCTTCTAATTAAGTCACATGGCCTCATCGAACCTCAATTGTCTGAACTATTCCACAGAGATTATAGCAAATGCCCTAACTTTCTTATAGAGTTTCTGTGAAAAACATATTTTGGAAAGCACCTCCACCCACAAAAGGAATTGCTTTTAGAATGTGATTTATATATTAAATTCCATAACACATGAACAAAAGCCTGTGAAGTAAGGACAAAACACATTCTCATGTGGTTCTTGTCACCAAGAAACTCAACATTACATGTTTATTCAGAAAGTATATATTAAGTACTTCTATGTTCCAGGCTCGAAGATTGACACTGAAAGAATAAGATACAGTATCTGCTCTTGTAGCTTGCAATCTGGAGTGGGAGATGTTTTAGTCAGATTTCACATTGTTGTGACCAAAATACCCTACAAGAACAACTTAGAGGAGGAAAAGTTTATTTGGAGCTCACAGTTTTAGAAGTGTCAGTCCATAGATGAGAGTTTTGGACCCAAGATGAAGCAGCACATCATGGGGAATGAACGAGCTGGAAGAAAGCTACCTAGCTTATAGTAGGGTCAGAAAGCAGTGGATCCCACCTGCATATGATTACCACCTGTCAATCCATTCAAACAAGGATGGGTTGATTAGGTTACAGCTCTCATATTTCAATCATTTTACCTCTGAACACTCCTGCATTAACACAGAAGCTTTGGAGGAACACCTCATATCCAAACCATAACAGGAGAGGAGCTGGGTATAGCAACAAGTGCTATGTCAGAGCTAGAGCTCGAGAAAGTAACAAGTATTCCAGGAAGGGTCTGGAAAGATGTTTTCTGAAGGAAATACGTATAATCTCAGACCTGAAATGTAAATAGAGATAATGAGGTTAAAGGAGAGTAGAACAAAGAATGTTCCAGGACATGATAACATTCTTGAAATTCAGGAGAAAGAACATAGGGGTTTTGAAGGAAACAAAATGTTGTTATGAGTAAAGATGACTGTGTGAGATAGAGAGAGGAAAGTAGGATGTGAGTTTTGGAAGCTAGGTTGCAGCCAGGACTGTAGGAATTTAGACTTTATTGTGAGGTCAATACAGGGATCTTGAAGGATGTCAAAGCCTGGTGGTAATGGGAGGATTTTATTTCAAAGTGCTACTCTGACTACAGTACAGCAGATAATCAGGCAAGAATGTGAGCAGGAATATAGGTTAGGTGACTGACTACATAGCCTAAGAAAGAGATAGAAAGGACTCAAGGCCGTGAGGATGGAGAGAAATGTAGGTGCTTAGCTCAGGGGGAGGAACAGGAGATCACACAATGAGAGTCCTCTGTGTCCACCCTTTATACAGCTCTTCCTTTTAACTCTAAGAGTCAAATACTGATAGTGCCTGTGTCATCAGATTTCAAACCATCAGCAAATGTAAGAATGTTTCAAAGTGGTTAGACTTTTTTTTTGTAGTTTCTATATCTAGTCTTAAACATCTCATTGAGCTTATAAATAAAAAAACACATAAGAAATATTGTGTTGTGACTTCAGAGAAGCTTGTGCATATAAATGAAGCTTCTTTTAAAAAAAAATCAGAAGTGAAATGTGTGGGTTTCTATTTATCCATAAGATTTGAGGCTCTTTGCTTATGTAATTAAGGATCAACAATGAAAAAATTATAATTGCTGCTCAAATTATTAGAATACCATGTTAGGCCATTTTGTGTTGCTATAACAGAGTATCCAAGATTGGTAACACCACTTTGTGATGACAGAATACTGAGACTTTATGGGAAAATCTCCATAAATTTATTTGTCATGGTACTGGAGGCTGGGAAGGCTAAGATAAAATTATCAGCTTCAGGTGTCAGTTGATGGCCTTCTTACTGTGTTCTCCTGTGGCAGAAGAAAGAAGGTGAAAATGAGTGAACTGTCCTCTCATGGCCAAAGAGCAGAAAGCCAGATATTCCATCCAGTTGAGAGTGGAGACCTCCCGATCTAAACAGCTCCCATTGGATCCCATCTCTCAACACTGTTGCACGAGGTATTAAGTTTCCATCAAATGACTCTGAGGGGACACATTCAGACATAGTAAACACAGTGATATATTCAATGTTTAAAATGTCCTAAATTATCTATTGTTTTAACTGATGTCCTAAAAATTGATCAGGGTTTGCAGAGGCAAAAATCATTATTGTAAAGACAACTTTTTACCTAGTATTGTGGGTGTTGAAAGATTAAGAGGTGAGGAGAGAACTTTATAATAAAACCTATTCTACAAGAGGCTTATTTGAATAAGTTCTTGCTACTACCCATCTCTTTTCCTTAAAAAAATCATGTTTGAAATATATAAACTGCAAATAAATATCTGATTCTTTGCACTTCCTGATTTCTTAGATTCCTGGTATTTTTTAATCTTAAAGAAAATCAACATAGGGACTTAGAGTGGGAAGGCAATTGAATAATAATAAGAGTCATATGTATTGAGGGCTTAAAACTTGTCAGGCATTGATCAGTTAGTGGCAGGTTGGGATTTGAACCCATATCTAATGTTATGCTATGTAGTTTCCTTAAGGTTTCAAACTGGCATCCCACAGTCTTATGATCTTATGAGAAGGCCTAATCTTATATGTTGCTGGCCTAATGTGGGCAATGCATGATTTTCACATTTATTTTTTTGATTAATTGCTAATGCTTTTAAATCAAGATCCTTCATTTATGCTCTTGGATCTGTAGATTCTTTTGGAAAATTGTGAGATCTGGTCTTATTTTCTTATTAAAGCCATCAGTAGGATTCTGACTTCAAGGCAGGATTCAGCACAGCTTGGTACAGTGTCTGCGGCTCCCTGCTCACTCTGTCTGCTGCACTTCTATCACTGAAGCCACATATCAGTTGCCATCAATGAGGAATGCTTATCCCAGGGTTCTGCTCAAGATAGAGTTGAAAAATATGGTATTATTTGTTATGTATTTATGTTTCCCTACCATTAAAAACTAAAAGATAGCTCAAGAGGACTGCATATTTACAGAAAAATGGGAGAATATGTACTTTTCTGTGGCTTTGGAAAATTCTTACTCTTTACACGTACTTCCTGGTCCCTTAAGTTTTTGATACTTGTTCAACCTTCATATTTTGTTCGTTGAACTTCAGAATGGAAGCCCAGACAGGCCTCATATGGAGGCCTGAGTACTTTTCAAAGCTCCTAGTGATATTAAAGAAAAGCCCAGGTTGAAACTCACTGGGTTAATTAACCACAGAGTTGTTCAGTGCCAGAGCCTGGTCTCTTGCCTTAAGTGTGGAATAAATGCATGGGTGACTCACAGGGGAGTAGAGAAGCATGGTTGGCATAAAGCCCACTCCAGTAGCAGGACAAAACACTCCATTTAAGTGAACAGAAAGGCCTTTTGTATTTTCCTTTTATTTTACATTTTCCAAGCTTTGCTTGTTTCTGTTTACTCTCTTTTGGCAAATATTTTTTTTAATCGTTTCAATTTTGCATAGCTATTAGCCTATTTATAACAAGGCTGGTAGGGGATGGCAGGATGAGTCATCTTACCCTTCCAGTAGGAAAGTCACTATTCATACACTGGTGGTGATGGAAAGGTGAGCCATTTCCTACTTAACTAGAGGTTCAGAAAGTTAGTGGGTTATTTTCTTTTCTTGAAAATTAAATGAAATATGATACAATAAATTTCCCAAGGCCTGACTGTTGACAGTCTGCAGAAGCAGGAATGGAGAGAGCTTATATAAAAACTGAACTAGAGCAAACAAGCCCAGCTTTCCTATAGGCAGGAAATTCACAGCGCATAACAAAGCCTTGTGTTTCCCTTAAGAATTTCACATGTCAGTTTGGGAGATATATTGACAGCAAAGGGAATTAAGTGAGGAACCTGTCTTAGAAGTGGCTTAGCTTAGACTTCTCATCCATCGTTTCTCTGCAAAACAGATACCTTTGTGTGATTGACTGAGCAGAGTGAAGAGCTGAAAATTTGTGGTTTAAAAAATAAATAAGGAGGAATCACCAATTAATATCCATTTGTTTAAATTTTTAACACCAAGGATAAAATCCTTGTACTTGGTATCTAGTTATCAATTCAGTTCTGAGAAAAATTTCAAACTTTAATATCTCTCAATATTGATCCGTCATCCAATTTGGAGAAAACCCAGAACATGGCACCCTGTGTTAGCTTCAACTAGCAAATGCTTTCGTTGATTTCTGAGAATCCTTGGAATGTCTTAATGGTTTCATTTAAGTGGAAGTCTTAGTGTGCTGAAGGCAGTAAGGTTTGTAAACACAACTTGATAGAACCACTTTAAATGTCAATGAACTCATAGTATTAAATTCCTGTTGTAAGCTATCCCTCACAGCTCCTATTCTCCGTGTGTTTGGGTGCAAGGAGACGGTATTTAGCAAGTGGAATTATTGCATCTGGGTTTTCATGAGTTGTTCTGTAATTCTACTTTGCTTATATTTAGTTTCTGGAACTAACTGATCTGTATGTATGCAGTGGTTTCTCTAGATGACTGTCCATTTGCATTAATGCTATTGTACAATGATTAAAAGATCACCTTGGAATCAGATTTGATCTGGATCTCTGCTCATATATGCTGTATGGCCTTGGCAGCTTACTTGATTTCTAAATTTCAGATACCTTATAAGTTAAAATTAAATAATAAAAGTCCTTACTCTACAAAGTTATTGTGAAGATTAAATTAGATAATGTATGTTTAAAACAAGCAGACAAAACTGGACCCCAGTTAGTGCTTATTATTAATATCTTTCTCAGCACCCTTGAATCTGCACTTACCAAAGTACTGTTTATGCTTAAAAGTGTATCTCTCAGAGCTTTTCCATTCTGAAATCTCTAATATTTGTAGTTAGAATTTATGCCTCTCTCCTCAACTTTCCTTAGCATTTTGTTTAAACCTTTATTATTCTGAAGCTAAATTATAGTTTGGCTTGTACTAGAGAATTTGTTTCCCTAATACAGAGTGAACACCTTAAAAGCAGTTTCCATATCTCATTTGCTTTTATGTGCACAGGATATATTAGAATGACTGATCTTCAGAACACATTTGCTGTATTAACTGCTTCCAGGTGACTGCTTACTGTTCCTAAATTGAGCTAATCTTCCCACTGATTAGCACCACTGTGATAAAGATACCCATGAGTTGATGAGGTTATAAAAGAAAAGTAGGGGAAAAAACTAAAAGCAATGGCTAGAACATTCACGTATTTTAATAGTACTTTTTCCTGGTTGTAAAAAGCAAACAAAAAAATTGTAAAGTACTGGATAGTACCAAGACACAGAAAAAAAATTACCCATAATTCCTCCACTAGGGAACAATTTCAACATGTTTATCTTTACATGTATATTTTTCATGACATTGTATTTTTATTAGAAGCTCACACTATGCATATGTACACACCTAGAAAAAAATGTTATATTCTTCTCTTTTATTTAATATTAAATTATTCATCACTTCCATTGAAATTAAAATCTCTTTGCAAATATTATTTTCACTGACATATATTTCATCTCAAATGATCTATAATTTACTCAACCAATTACGGTAATACTAAATAATATATTTCTCCCTAGTTTTCATTATTAGAATCAATGTCAAAATGTATAATTTATACATAAATATTTATTCACATTTCAGGCAATTTATTAGGGACAAATTTTTACATGTGGAATAACTGTGTAAGGAGTATAATCATAGACAGTCAACAGAGTTCTAGACAATGTTCCAATTTAGACCTAAGTGTGGACACTTAAGAAGTATCCAGTAGAAATTTCCCTAATAGAAAAATGGATAAAAGACAGGAAATAAAAATTAAGCAAATGCCCAGTAAGCATATGGGAATATACAATCTTGTCATTATTGAAAGAAAATAAATATATTATTTGTCACTAAGATAAGAAGTGCTATTTTAAATTAATATATTTCAAAGGTTCTTTGAAAATCTGATTACATGGTTTTGATAAAGGAAATGAATATATAATTTTATGAAAAGTATAAGTTGGTGCCAATGTTTAACAATAGGTAACAAGATACTAAGATAGTTCATATGTTTTGACTCTTGAGGTTTATTCTAATAAATACGAATGTTTACTGCATATATAAAATTTGTTAAGTTTGTAAAAAAATTAGCGATATATTATACTCATCTTTCTATGTATTAAATTTCTATTTGTACCATCATTATATTCTTTCTCTTTATTTCTTTTATTAGTGCATTTTAGTCATACATAACAGTTGGGTTCATTAGACACATAGGCATGGAATTTAAGTTGCTTCTTTTCAGTCCTTGGTGCCTACTATATCCCTTCCCTCCTCCTTTTCCCTATTTCTCTTCCTATACTCTACTGGTCTTTTATTTATTTATCTATTTATAATTGTTACTTCCCACATATTCATAAAGGTGGATGTTTATCCATGGTATGTTTATCTATGCTAATAATATAATTTTGTCAAATTCATTCCACATTTTCTTCCTTTTCTTGTCTTTCCCTCCCCATCAATCTCATTCTACTCCACTAATCTGACCCCGCACCTTTGATCCATTGTTTTGTCCTAGCTTTTGCATAGGAAAGGAAATATTTGATCCTTGACTTTGTGAGTCTGACTTATTTCATTTAATATGATGCACTCCAAATTTCCATCCATTTACTAGCAAATGCCATAATTTCATTCTTCTTTATGGATGAATAAAACTCCATTGTGTATATATATCACATTTTCTTAATTCATTCATCTATTGATGGGCACCGGCACCGGGGCTGGTTCCATGACTTGGCTTATTGTGAGTAGTGTTGCTATAAACTTTGATGTCGCTGTATCACTGTACTATGCTGATTTTGGTTCTTTTGGATAAATACCAAGGAGTGGATAACTGGGGTCAGAGGATGGTGGTTCAATTCCCAGTTTTTCAAGGAATCTCTACACTGCTTTTCAGAGTGTTGGTACTAATTTGCAGTCTCACTAACTAATAGCACTTATTACTATTTGTATTAATGATAATAGCCATTCTAACTGGAGATGGAATCTCATATTTGATTTGTATTTCCCTGATTGCTAGGGTTGTTGAATATTTTTTCATATATTTGTTGGTCATTTGTATTTCTTCATCACAATATTATTGGTTTATTTGTGGGTTTTGGGGGGAGAGGTGTTAAGTGTTAAACTTTTTGAGTTCTTTATATATTTTTTATATTAATCCCCTATCAGAAGTGCAGGGGATTCACTTTCTTAGTTGTTTTCTTTGCTGTGCAGAAGCTTTTTAATTTGACATCAACTAACTTACTGATATTTGGTTTTATTTCTTGAGTTTTAAGAATCTTAAGAAAGTTGATGCTTGTGCCACCATTCTTATCATTTTGAATAGCCTGATACAATATTATGTAGATGCATTACAGTTTTTTTTAATCAAGCAGTTCGTTCACTTAGGCTATTTCTGACTTTTCTTTATTGTAAAAAAAAAATGATGCATAATTGATGCAACCACTCTGGAAATCAGTATGGAGATTCCTCAGAAAACTTGGAATAGAACTACCATTTGACCCAGCTATCCCAGTCCTCAGTTTATACCCAAAGGACTTAAAAACAGCATACTAGATTCATGCAGCCACATCAATGTTTATAGCAGCATAATTGACAATAGCTAAACTAAAGAACCAACCTAGATGCCTTTCAACAGATGAATGGATAAAGAAACTGTGGTATATATACAAAATAGAATATTACTCAGAATTAAAAGAGAATAAAATTATGGCAGGTAAATGGATGGAGTTGGAGAATATCATGCTAAGTGAAATAAGCCAATTCCCAAAAACCAAAGGCCAAATATTTGCAATGTTTTCTCTGATCAGTGTATGCTGGTCCATATAGGGGGACTTTGGATTGGACAAAGGGGAGGGTGCATGGGGATAGGAAATATGGTGGAATGAGAGGGACATTATTACCCTGTGTACATGTGTGATTTCATGAATGGTGTGAATGTACATTGTGTACAACCAGAGAAATGAAAAGTTGTGCTCCATTTGTGTACAATGACTCGAAATGCATTCTGTTCTCATGTACAACTAATTCAAACGAATTTTTAAAAAGTGATGCATACATTGTGTACTTTCTCCAAAATCCAAAATATATACCTTAAATATAATTTTTAAAACATAAACATGCCAGATAAAAGGCTATAAAACAACTGAAACATGGTGATTGACTTAACATATCAAAGAAAGTGATTCTTAAGCTAGGATGGAAAGAAGTTAAAAAAGAACCCAATTACAAAGTGTCAGAAAAACAAAGGACACAAGATGCCTATGCAAATAGGAATAAAAAGTAAGACTAAAAAAGAAAGATTTGTTGGAAATATTTAGACCCAAATCCCCTTCCTAGTCTTATGAAATTTAGGTAAGTATAAGTGGAATTCCCTGAACTAAGCAACACAAACCCTAGTGTCTATCCTCGCTTAACTACCAGAATTCTGGTAGCCAGGTCAATGCCATGCAGAAGATTTGAGGACTTTGATTTGGAGAATTGCATAAAAACCAAAAGAAAAGATTTTTAGACATAGACAATATTTTGCAAGGGAATGTCAATAAAATAATCCAAACAATTCCAGTAAATGCTTCTGTGATCTCTCCCCGATGAGCACATATGTACGCGTGCATGCACACACACACATGCACACACACACATGCACACACACACACATACACACACACACACGTGTCCTGTGACCATGGACTACTTAGGGGCAGAAAAGTTTATTTTGACTCACAATTTCAGAGGTTAATTTATGATGATCTGGTTACATTTCTTTAGATCCAAGGTGAGGCAGAGAAGAAGAAAGGCTGAAAGACTCAGAAGAGGAAAGCTGCTTAGTCCAAGGTAGAGTCAGGAAGCAGAGAGAGGGAGAAGGGAGAAGAGGGAAGTGGGAAGGGTCCACAAGGAATCCCTCCAATGATCCTTCCAGGGAATGCCTCCAGTGACCCATCTCCTTCTACTACACACACCTGCCTACAGTTACCACCCAGTCAGTCCATCAAAGTAGGATGGACTGATTAGGTTAAAGCTCTCACAATCTAATCATTTCACCTCTGAACATTCCTGCACTTACACAGAATCTTTTGGGGAGACATCTCATATCTGAACCATACCACACCACAATTCAAAAAATAATGTTTAATTTTAATGTGGATGTGCAACTACACATTATTGTTGAGGCATTTGATGCACATTGAAAGGTATTTGAGCAAAGAATCCAAGATTAAATAAATAGATAATAACAAGCAGAAAACAGGAAATTTAAGGAAATAGTGATAATTTAAGAAGAGTTTTAAAAAATATAATTAATTTTCCCACAGAGAAAACAAATAATATTTCATTTTTGAAATAAGAAGTATTACAATAAAAAGGAATAGTTGGGGGGGGAAGAGCTTTCAGAAAATAAAAATTTTATAATACAATAAAAAAATCTAGAAAGATGAAAGTATGGTTGAGAATCATCCCAAAGTGAACAAAAATATGGAAAATAGGGGTGAATATAAGAAAAATTGGAGAATTTGGTTTAGAAAATCCATTCTATTATCCTCAAACAGGTGTTCTAGAGAGCAAAAAGAAAATGAAGAGAAATACATTATTAAAGGAACAATTAAAAAATTATTAACTTAAGATATGCATTTCTAGATAGAACAGGTCAATTGAGTTCATGGGATAGTGGATGAAAATGACTCATAATTCACTATAAAAGCTTAGGAATCCAGATAGAAGAAGATGCAAATTCCCAAGAGTGTGTGAAGATGGTACTTGTGAAGTTACTATTTGTTGTGCTTGGGTAACATCAGTAAACAAAGTATAAGTTTGTTTACATGGTATGTCTTCCAATGTATTTAGATATCCTATATTTTTTTAAATCATCATTTTAGATTTCAGCTTACAAATCCTATTCATGTTTTGTTAGACTTAAACCTAGTATTTTATATTTTGAACAAATATTGTGTTTTTAATTCCACTGTCTGCATGCTTTTTGCAAGTACATAGAAACACCACTGATTTTTGTATGTTGAATTTGTGTCCCTGTTGAATTCATTTTTCAGTTATAGAATGGTGTTTTGTCTTGCAGAGTATTGTATAAATAACAGATCTGTTACACGTTAATGATGGTATTGTACTTGCTGATTTTCTTTCTGCTTGCTACGTAAATTCTTGAGAAATTAGTGGTGAAATGTCTAATTATTAACTAGGTATTGCTGATTTCACTATTCAGTCTTACATTTAATATTGTTTTGACTTCTTGTTTATTGCCTTATTTCCTCATTAGTTATGACCCTCTCTCTGTCTTTGGCAGTTTTCTTTGCTAAAGTCTCCTTTATCTTATGTTAATATAGCCACTCCTAATTTTCTTTAGTCAGAATTTGAATAATGTATCTTTTCCCATCCTTTTATATTTAATTTGATTACATTGTTATTTTGAAAGGATTTCTCTTTCTTGGTATACATCATATGGTTGGGTCATTTTTTAAATTTACTCTGTAAATCTCTTCTTAATTGGCATATTTAGGTCATTAATATTAGATGTCGTCATCTTAGTCAATTCAGGCTGCTATAACAGAATAGCATAAATAGGTTGGTTAAAAAAATTTATTTCTTATATTTCTCGACCTTGAGAAGTTCACGATCAAGGTGCCAGAAGATTTGGTATCTTGTGAAAGCTAATATCCTGGTTCTATGAAAGTGCTATTTTCTTGCTGTGTCCTTGTATAACAGAAGGAGCAAGGAAGCTCTCTAGAATCTTTTTTGAAATCCTGCTCTTATGACCAAGCCATCTCCCTAGGTCCCACCTCCTAATATCATTATGTTGGGGATTAGGTTTCCAACATATAAATTTTAGGGAGATAAAAAATTTCAGTCTATAGCAGTAACTATTGTTATATTGGTGCCTAAATTTTTTATTTTGGATTCGTTCTTTGTTTTTGCTGTGCTTTTTTTCTCCTATTTTATTTTTATTGCCATTATGTAGTTACTTGAACATTTTTTAAATTTAATTTTGACATATCTATAATGTTTTTCAGTGTATCTCTTTGTATATCTTTTTAGGGGCTACTCTAGTTCTTATAGTGTTTATACATAATTTATTATAGCTTAGAGTGAAAGTAAAATGTTGAGATATCATCTCTTTAAGTTTCTTTACTCTCCGCGATAATAACTGTTCTGAATGTATCTTCTGTATTCATTTAGAACCACATCAGAAAATGTTACATTTTTACTTCAACCATCAACTCAAAGGGGACGAAAAATATATTGCATTTGTGCATATCTTACTGTTTCTATTGGTTTGTATGCCTTCATAATATTTTCAAACTTTCTGTGTAGGGAACTTTCTTTAGCAGTTCTTTTAGTTTAGATCTGCTGACAACAAATTTCCTTAGTTGGGTTTTTGTTGTTGTTGTTGTTGTTGTTTGTTTGTTTGTTTTTAGAATATTGATTCCTTCCATTTCTGAAAGAGATTTTCACCGTATATAGAACTCTGGTTTTACCATTCTCTTCTTTCTGCACTTGAAAAATGTTGTGCCACATTTTGCTGGCTTCCTCCCATAGATTCTGATGAGAAATGCAATCATTTGAATATTTTTTTCTTCTACAACTAAAGTCTTATTTCTCTTTTGCTGCTTTCAAAGTAATGTTTGAGCTGAGTGTGGTAGTGCACACCTGTATTCCCAGCAACTCGGGAGGGATGACACATTTGAGGCCAACCTAGGCAACTTAGTGAGAGCCCATCTCAAAATTTCAAAATAAAACAAATAAAATAAATTTTTGGTTTGGCTGATTGTTTTAATTTCCAGCAATTTTGCTATAAATTGTCTTGCTATGCATTTCTTTTGAGATGACCTTGCTTGGAATTCACTCAATCTCTTATACCAGTAAGTTATGTCTCTTTCTAAACTTAAGATATTTCATCCATTTTTAAGTTATTTTTTTAGCTTTGCCCTATTTCTCATCCTCTTCTAGGACTTAAATGACATAAAACATTTTTTTAATAATTTTACAAATTTCTGAGGTTCTATTCAGTTTTTTTCCCAGTCTTTTTATTTTTCTATCAATGAGATTACACAATTTCCTTTTGGTGTATTTTTCACTTCACTTATTGGTTCTTTCCAGTGTCCTTTCCATTTTTTGGAACTTTGTTACTGACTTTTTTTAAAAAATTCACTTATTGCAATATTTTAGTTCTAAAATTTCATCTGGATTTTTCATTTGTTTCAAGTATGTTTGTAATGTCCCATTGAAGTATCTGTAATGACTGGTTTAAGATCTTTCCCAGACATTTCTTACATCTCTGTCATCTTGATGCTGACATCTATTGATTTTATTTTTACATTCACTTTGAGACCCTCCTGATTCTTGACATGATAAACAATTTTTTAAATTGCAACCTTAACATTTGAGTTATGTTATGGATCTTATTTATACCTCTGTTTAGCTGGGTTCCTCTGAAACTACTTCACTGGGGGAAGGCAGAGCCTCATTATTGCCACTGGGAGGTAGAAGTCCAGGTTTCCCATTGAGCATACCCCAATACCACAGGTGACCTGGGTGACTCCTAGGTGATGGGGAGATTTGAAGACACTTCACCAAAGAACATGCAGACATAGAAAAACAAGGCACTTGAAAAGAAGCTCTTAACTTATTAGACATTAGGGGAATGCAAATTAAAACCATAATGATATACTACTTAGAACTAAAATAACCTTAAAATGGCCTAAAATAAAATATGGCAAGGAGATGGAGAAATTTGAACTCTAATACTTTACTATGAAAATGCTAAATGGTACATCAACTTTGAAAATAATTGTAACCATTAAATATGTGCTTACCATATGACCTAGCAATCCTATCATGGGTATTTGTTTAGTAAAAACATGTTATATGAAAACTAATAAGCAAATGTTTCTAGCAGTTTTATTCATAATTGTCAAAAACTTAAAACAATCCAAATGTTTATTAACTAGCAAATACATAAGGAAACTATGAGACATCTATATAATGGAATATTTCTCAGCAATAAAACAATGAATTACTAATACATGCAACAATATGGATGAATCCCAAAAAGTTTATGCCAAGTCAAATTAGCCAGACTCAAGTCTACATATTGTATGATACCATTTATATAATATTCTGGAACAGACATATGTATAGGAAAAAAACATAGCTGGTTTCCCTCTCAGGGACATAATGGAATTTTTGATTAATGCAAATATTTATCTTGTCTGTGATGGTGATTTGTAGGTGACTATACATGACTGTTGAAGGTAATTGGGGCTGGAGATGAGACTAAGTAGGAGAGGGCTTGCTTAGAATGTGCAAGGCTCTGGATTTAATCCCTTACCCCCAAGAACAAAAACAAACAAAAACATTATATAATAGTACACTAGAAAAAGTTAATACATCAATTGAAAATATTTTAAATAGCTGCCTGGATCTCAGTATTATAAGAAAAATGAATTTTACTAGATCAGAAAAATGGTTAGAAATCATAGAGTTGAAGCATGGCGTTGTGATCTTCTGTGTTTGCTGCCTTACACATCATGCAATCACTACTCAATGAAGTAACTGAATGGGAAACAAATCTGAAAACTTTTTAAATTGTAGAAGCAGCATCTTGTGAGGAAAAGAACTGCAGTTAAACTGAGCAATGCAGATGTCTATTGTAAAAAAATAAAATAAAAATGTACACAGCGTGAGTCATTTCCAAAGTGAAACACTCCAGGATGGCAGCATCATTACAAATTGTAAATTTCTACTCACTGTTTGAATTGATTGGGACATTGGTATTGATTGATTCTTTTTTAAAACTGTATATGTCAGAAATAATTGATGAATCCAGAAGTACATTTATCAGTCATTTAATAAATAATATAACAATCTATCAATCGATAGCTTTTAAAACCTCAGGGTATTTTTAGCTCCACTGTGGCTTTCATGAGCTATTTATCATCACTGAGTTTTATTTCTTTTGTCATAGCACTTTAGCATTAAAGTATTAACATTGATAAAGTAGAATATTGTATTAGGGCCTCAGCTCAAAGAACCTTGAATAAATTTCGTACAGGCAAATACCCTTTTGTTATCCTGGAGACCAGCTGTGAAGTGCCAAATATATGACATTGGAATAGACAGCACTAGCTGTTGATAAGTTATTCAATAGTCATTCAGCAAATATTTACTGAGCTCCTTCTCTGTAAATTCTGCAATGTGGGCCTCTAAAGACTTCACTATAGGCATAAATGTCTGCTCAAGCTCTCTCTGATGAAGTTGTACACTGCCATATGTGACTGTCTGGGTGACTCATTGCAGATGCTTATGAAAATTATGTTTCATTTTTACCCTAGGAACAAAAGGAGAAAAATGTCAATTTCATCTCCTCCAACCTAAAAAGTATCTACTGTGTGTCTAGGACCTCCTGGAAATTGCTTAGGGCAAGTCTTATGTGGCAAGAAGAGAACAGGCTTTGGAATGAGATCAACTTGGAAGCATACTAGGTGCTACGTGACTATACTTTGCTTCTTTAATTCTGAAATTTCAGAGAGGAGAGAGAAAAAGAACCATATATTCCTCATGCTATTGTGTCATATATATGATATTTTTGAAATGTGTGAAAGTACAGGGTGTAAGCAATAAATTGTAATTCTGTTTCCTTCTCTCTACGCCTGAACTGTAAGTAGGTAGAGGTGGTTCCTATCTTATGATTTGGAACCTAGAATAAGATCACAGACACACATTAAAGAGCACAGATAAGCCATAGAATCTATCTATGTGTTGGTAGCCCAGAGGGGCATTTTCCAACCCACTAGAATGAATGATTTGTCATTATTTCTGAATATGCTAATTTTTTGCAGGACCTTTCCCAGCAGCAATACATTTTATTGGCTTAGATCTGGTCCAAGGTCTTTTGAAAAATGAATAGAATCAGTCTCTCTGTGGTTGATGATGTCTGATGTAAAACCTAGAAGTTGTTTTGGTGGTGTAACCCTTTAAAATTTCCATGAGATAGTTCAATTGGATTTCTGTCATTTTCAACCAGTCATAACTGCCCCCAAGTTATACACTGAAATTATTTAACAAAGACATGAAGTTTCCAAATTTTGCCTTTTGGAACAACATAATAGAAGCTGGCTTGAAAGGCATAAGCTGGCCTAGAGAGTATAGTGAATCTCTCAGGAAGTTCTTAAATTTAGGACTAGTTTTGTGTCTAGTGATGTTTATTGTGTACACTACACTGCTGTGCATTGTATATGGCATGAAACAAAATTGTAGAACAGGGAGTTATGTGGTTGAATAAAAAAAAAATTTTAAAGAAAAAAAATCAGAAGCTTTCTTGTCAGGGAAATCAGATACCCTAGCTTGTCTTCCTCAAAATTACATTTTAAGGAGCACTGGCCTGTTGAAAACGAGAACTGTCAAGACTTAATCAAAAGTTTTCCACAATTGATTCCCATTTAATCATTGCTTGATTTTTTTCTTACACTATAAGAAGTTGAGAAGCATTAAAGATATAAAATTGACAGGCTTTAATAGTTGATTACATGGAGAGGATGAGAACAAAGCAGGAGAGGAAATGATGCTCATGTCTCTGGCTTGGTTTGGAATTGATCAGAATTCATGGAGAGGGCCCATGCATGCGGCAGAGCTTAGCTTGAGTGCTCTCTCTCCAGTTGTTACCATGCTCTTTCTCGGAACATTTTCCCCTTCCCTGTTCCTGGAAGGTGGGTTTGTAGTGTGTTGTCCAGTCTTTCTGGACCATAGGTTATTGGAGCAGGGATGAAAAATTGACTCAAACAGAGCCAGCAATATTCATTCTCAAAGGAATTTGGACTTAGGCTTGGACTGTCCTTGTTGCAGAAACTGAGAACATACAAATTCCAAGGCAGGAGGTATCATTATTCACTATGCATGGGGAGAAACAAAGAACTCTGGTCCTTAGAATGAGAAAAGGCTGATATGCATAGCAAAGCAGAAAAAATTGGGCAGGAGTTGGGGGAGAGTAACTTCTTTAGACCACTGTTGAGCTGGCTATTCTAGCTAATCCTCATTTTTTTGTGAAATAATATCATACTCTTGGGAGTATAATATATATAGTATAATATAATAGTATAACTGATTCCTTGCAGGCTGGCTTCACAAAACGAGTTGGCCTCATACAGACCTCCATGGAAATCCTTTATGGCCTAATGCTTAGAGCAGTTAACCCCAGTCAAGAGCCAGGCTTGGAACCATCCCTAATCACATCAGGAGCAGGCCATGGCTTCCCAATCAACACTGTTATAAAAAATCCAGCTGCTGGATTGCTATGTTGTATGATTTCACCATCATACAAAACTTCGATCTATCTAGACTGTGGTCATAGTATAAATGAGGCCAGTGCTCAGCCCCACATAAATATTGAGCTGGCAGAAGATAAAACAGGGAAAAGATTGAAGGCCATTTCCTACAGCCTGTCATTTGAGCTGGCTTTATCTCTGCACTGACCTAGAATTCTATGAGCAACAAGGAACTGGCTCAGTGGCTATTGCTCCCTGCCCAAGAGCCCCACCCACTTCTCTCCCCCTCCTGGGAACTGTTGCATAAGGCTGGGTATGTTCTGGTTAATGAATTAGTTCTTGCTTTTATGGCAATCCTTGCTTAAGATACACTATAGTTTCTATTATCTATCAAAATAAAGAGAGTAAGACAAAAATGCAATGTCTATTCTAACATTTCATATTTAATGGAGGTTACCACCTTGGACAACTCTGAATAATGCCAAAAAATAAAAAGTCCCAAACCTCTATATTAATGAAATCAGGTGGAATGGGTACCCTAATTGTGCTTCCAAACAATGTTTTCTTGCATTATTTCTTGACTGAGAAACTGAAACAATGATTCAAGGAAGTAAAAAATTGTCAGGAGGGATTTGCATGCCCATCAAAACCATAGAAATGATCCAGAGTAAAGGTTCTGGGTCTAGTGATAAGGAGTCTAGTTGATGTCAAGATGAGCTATGGTCCAAAGGCCCTTCAATATTTCCACAGTTCTGTGGAATATTTCTCACTAGCCATGAAGCTTTAGTATAGTATCATACTAAAATATAAGCGCATTATTTCCTTATGCATTTACTTCACCTGTGAAGTCTTTCGAGGTTATATTTTACTCAAGTATATATTTTATCCTGTCCTCTAGGGCTACCTCTACTTTTTGACCTTTGGATAATTTCTCTGTGATTATTAGTGCTTGTCTTAGTCTGTTTGTGCTGCTATAACAGAATGCCTTGAAACCAAAATTTATTACTCACAGTTCTGAGGCTGAGAAATCCAAGATGAAAGTGCCAGCTGACTCGACTCTATGTCTGGTAGAGAGTTCATCCCTCATAGACAGAAACTTCTCTCTATCCTCACTGGGTGGAAGCTGACAAAGGCGCTCCTTTCAGTCTCTGCTGTAAGTGTGGAGTCCCCAAACTTATTCACTTCCCAAAGTCTCCTGTCTTAATACTATCACATTAGGCATTAAGTTCTAACTTACAAGTTTTGAGGGGTAACCAGCATTCAGACCATAGCAATGTTCTTATTACTTTCATGATAGACATTTTGGAAATTCATCTGCATGCCAAATTTGATTCTATCGCCTACCAACTTCATTGGTACTAGATCAACACTTCTCAGAAAACCAGCAGAATTTTCAAGTTGTTGAACCTGGAAGTAGAGGATAAGAATTGCCAGTGATAGTATTTCTTTTTAAATTTAAAATAATTTTACCATTTTCTTATTCCAAAATGATATATTCATAGTAAAAAAACTAAAAAATATAGATGATATTTAAAAAAATTATTTGAAATCAAATTACAAACAAATGAATAGTATTTTGAGGGGAAAAATATATGCTTTTGTTGTCTCATTAGTTTCTTTTTGAAATATACTATTTCTCTGGGTTCATTTTCTTTCTTGTTACAGTTCATTTTAAAGAAATCCGCCCATGATAATCTGTGGGCAATAAATGCTTTTAGTTTTGTTTCTCTAAAAAAAGTCTTTGTTTTTCTTTTACATTCACTATCAATAATAATTTCTTGGGCATAATATTACAACTTTTATCAGCATGTTGAAGATATTTCTAGATTATTTTCTGTCATTCATTGTTTTGCACAAGATATATGCTGATCATCTTAAAATCACTCCTCAATATTGTTCACTATAGCAGTTTTTGAATAATTTTCTTTTTTTAACTAAAAAATTATTATACATGATGAGTTTATTTTCTTCTGTTGACATCTTGGCATCTTCTTCCAAGGATCTAATCTTTCTTCATATTTGAAAATATGTACCTAATTAATTCTTTGAATATTGTCTTTTATCCTGAAATATTATTATATGTGACTTGGAAGTTTTCATTTCATTTCTCATACTTACTTTCCCATATTTTTAAAACAGAAAAAAATAAAAAGTTATGTATGCTTCTTTCTAGGGAATATTTCTGGGTGTTTATTTTACTTTTTTTGAAAATTCTATTTTTTAATTTATTTTTTATTAGTTCTAATCAGTTATGCAAGACAATGGAAAGCTTTTCAATTGATTATACACAAATGGAGTTCAACTTTTCATTTCTCTGGTTGTACACAATGTAGAGTCACACCACATGTACAGTCATACATGTACCCTAGAGTAATGATGTTCATCTATTCAATCATTTTTCCTACTACCGTGCCCCTCACATCATCTCCCTCCTCTTAGCCCAATCAAAGATTCTCCCCACCCCATTATGGATCAGCATCCACTTATCAGAGAGAACATTCGGTTTTTGGTTTTCTGGGATTGGCTTACTTTGCTTAGCATGATATTCTCCAACGCCATCCATTTATCTGCAAATGCCATAATTTTATTGTTTTTTAATGCTGAGTAATATTCCATTGTGTATATATACCGCGGTTTATTTATCCATTCATCTATTGAAGGGCATCTAGGTTGGCTCTACAGTGAATTGTGCTGCTGTAAACATTGAAGTGGTTGTGTCACTGTGGTATGTTGTTTTTAAGTTCTTTTGGTACAGACCAAAGAATGGGATCTGAGTAAAATTTTTCCATTCCAAGTTTTCTGAGGAATCTCCATACCGCTTTTCATATTGGCTGCACCAATTTGCAGTCCCAATGGATGAGTATGCCTTTCCCCCCACATTCTCAAGAACACTTATTGTTTGTATTTTTGATTACTGTCGTTCTGACTGGTGTGAGATGAAATCTTGAGTAGTTTTGATCAGCATTTCTCTAATTACTAGAGATGCTGAACATTTTTTCATATATTTGTTGATTGATTGTATATCTTCTTCTGAGAAATGTCTGTTCAGCTCCTTAGCCCATGTATTGATTGTGTTGTTTGTTTTTGTGGTGTTAAGTTTTTCAGGTTCTTTATCTATCCTGGAGATTAGTGCTCTGACATGCATGTGGCAAAAATTTGTTCCCAAAATGCATGCTCTCTCTTCACCTCATTGATTGTTTCTTTTGCTAAGAAGAAGCTTGTTAGTTTGAATCCATCCCATTTATTGATTCTTGATTTTATTTCTTACGCTTTAGAAATCTTGTTAAGGAAGTTGGGGCCTAATCCAATGTGATGAAGATTTGGGCCTACTTTTTCCTCTATTAGGCTATGGTCTAATTCCTAGGTCCTTGATCCACTTTGAGTTGAGTTTTGTGCATGGTGAGAGATAGGGGCCTTGGTTTCATTTTGCTGCATATGAATTTCCAGTTCTCTCAGCATCATTTGTTGAAGAGGCTACCTTTTCTCCAATGTATGCTTTTGGCGCCTTTGTCTAGCATGGGAAATAACTGTATTTATGTGGGTTTGTATCTGTGTCTTCTATTCTGTACCACTGATCTACATGTTTATTTTGGTGCCAACATCATGTTGTTTTTGTTAAAATAGCTTTATAGTACAGTTTGAGGTCTGGTATTGTGATGCCTCCTGCTTCACTCTTCTTGCTAAGGATTGTTTGTCTATTCTGGGCCTCTTATTTTTTCAAATGAATTTCATGATTGCTTTTTCCATTTCTATAAGGAATGATGTTGGGATTTTAATTGGAATCACATTGAATCTGTATAGAACTTTGGGTAGTATGGCTATTTTGACAATATTAATTCTGCTTGCCTATCCAAGAGCATGGGAGATCTTTCTATCTTCTAAGGTTTTCTTCAATTTCTTTCTTTAGTGTTCTGTAGTTTTCTTTGTAGAGGTCATTCACCTCTTTTGTTGATTCCTAAGTTTTTGTTGTTGTTGTTGTTTTTTGTTAGTTATTTGAGGCTATTGTGAATGAGGTAGTTTTCCTAATTTTTCTTTCAGAAGATTCATCACTGATGTATAGAAATCCATTAGATTACTGATTTTATATACTGCTACTTTGCTGTATATTTTCTAGAAGTTTTCTGGTGGAATTTTTGGGGTCCTCTAAGTATAAAATCATGTCATCAGCACATAATAATAATTTGAGTTCTTCTTTTCCTATTCATATCCCTTTAATTTCTTTTGTCTGTCTAATTACTCTGGCTAAAGTTTCAAGGACTATGTTGAATAGAAGTGGTGAAAGAGGGTATCCCTGTCTTGTTCCAGTTTTTAGAGGGAATGCTTGTCCTAGGCTTTTCTTGGTTGTAGGTTTTGATGGCATTTTTTATTTCCTTACTTGAAATTGATCTGTTTAAATTGTGTATGTCCTCTTGACTTACTTTGGGTTGATCATATGCCTCTAGAAAATTGTCAGTGTCTTCGAGGTTTTCTATTTTACTGGGGTACAAATTTTTAAAATAGTTTCTAATTGTCTCCTTTATTTCAATAGTGTCTGTCATGATATTTCCTTTTTCTTCATGAATTTTAGTAATTTGAGTGTTTTCTTTCCTTCTTTTCATTAGGGTGGCTAAGGGTTTGTCAATTTTATTTTTTCAGAGAACCAGCTTTTTGTCAATTTTTTGAATTGTTTCTTTTGTTTCAATTTCATTGATTGCAGCCCCAATTTTAATTATTTTCTGTCTTCTACTACTTTTGGTGTTGGTTTGTTCTTCTCTTTATAGAGCTTTGAGATATGTCATGTTGTTTATTTGTTGACTTTTTTTTTTAATGAATGAGCTTAATGCAATGAACTTTCCTCTTATCACTGCCTTCTAGTGTCTGAGAGATTTTGATGTTTTATCAGAGTTCTCATTTACCTCTAAGAATTTCTTTTTCCCCTCCCTGATGTCTTTTGTTATCCATGTGTCATTCGATAGCATATTATTTAGTCTCCAGGTGTTGGAGTATCTTCTATTTTTTATTTTATGATTGATTTCTAATTTCATTCCATTATGGTCAGATAGAATACAGAGTAGTGTCTCTATTTTTCTGTAATTGCAAAAACTTTCATTGTGGTATAACAAATGGTCTATTTTGGAGAAGCATCCATGTACTGCTAAGAAGAAAGTGTATTTTCTCATTGATGAATTTAACATATATATATCTGTTAAATCTAAATTATTGATTGTTTTATTGAGTTCTATATTTTCTTTATTTAATTTTGTTTGGAAGATCTACCCAGTGGTGAGAGAGGTGTATTAAAGTCACACGGTATTATTGTGTTGTGGCCTCTTTGATTCTTGTCACTGAGATGGGTTTATTTGATATACATAGATGCCCAATTGCTTGGGGCATAGATATTTATGATTGTTATGTCTTGTTGATGCATGATTCCATTAAGCAGTATGAAATGTCCTTCTCTATTCTCTTTACAGTAACTTTGGTTTGAAGTCCACTTTATCAGATATGAGAACGAAATCCCCTGCTTGTTTATACAGTCCATGTGAGTGATGTGTTTTTTTCCCACCCTTTCAACTTCACTCTGTGGATGTCTTTTCCTGTGAGAAGAGTCTCTTAACAGCAGCATATTGTTGGATTTTTTTAAAAAATCCAATCTGTAAGTCTATGTCTTTTAATGGATGTGTTTAGTCCATTCACATTCAGGGTTATTACTGAAACATAATTTGTATTCCTGGTTATTGTGGTTTATTTTTGGTGTTTAACTTGGCTTCTCCTTTGATTGACCTTTCCTTTAGTGTAGTTTCTCCCTCTGCAGATTTTCATTTCCTCCTCAAGGAATATTTTGCTGAGAATGCTCTGTAGTGCAGGCTTTCTCCCTGTAAATTCTTTAAACTTTTGTTTATTATGAAAAGTTTTTATTTTGTAATCAAATCTGAAGCTTAATTTTGCTTGATATGATTCTTGGTTGGAATAGATTGTCTTTCAGAGATTGGTGTATGTTGTTCCATGATGTCCTGTCTTTGAAGGTCTAGGTTGAAAAATCTGCTGAGATCCAAATTGGTCTCCCCCTATATATAATCTGATTCCTCACTCTTGTGGCTTTTAAGGTTCTACCCTTATTCTGTATGCCAGGCATTTTATTATAATGTACCTGGGTGTAGATCTGTTGTAATTTTGTACATTTGGTGTCCTGTAAGCCTCTTGTATTTGATTTTCCAATTCATTCTTTGTGTTTGGGAAATTTTCTGATATTATTTTTCATTGAAAAAATTGTGCATTCCTGTGGTTTGAATCTCTGTGCCTTCTTCTAACCTGATAAATCTTATTTTGGTTTTTTGATACTATCCCATAATTCTTGGAGGTTCTGTTCATGCTTTCTTACCATCTTCACTGTGTGGTCAACTTTATTTTCAAGATTGTATACTTTGTCTTCATTATCTGAGGTTCTGTCTTCCATGTGATCTAGTCTGTTGGTGATGCTTTCTATTGAGATTTTTGTTTCTTTTGTTGTTTTTGGTTTATTGTTTTCTTCATTTTAAGGATTTCAGATTTTTTTCCCCAGAGTCTCTCTTTTTTTTGTTTGTTTTATTTTTTTTATTGATTGTTCAAAACATTACAGAGCTCATGATATATCATCTTTCATACATTTGACTCAATTGGGTTTTGAACTCCCATTTTTACCCCAAATACAAATTGCAGAATCACATCGGTTACACACTCACATTTTTACATAATGGCATATTAGTGACTGGTACCTATATCTTTTTCTACCTGTATTTGCTCCCTTATCTCTTTGTTGGTGTGATCAAATGTTGCCTGTACTTGCTCTATTATGTCTTTCTTTAATTCACAGATCATTTTAATTATGTACATTTTGAACTCCTTCTCTGACATTTCATCAACTGCACTGTTCATGGATTCTATTATTGCAGAATCTTGATTTGTTTGGGGCACTTTCTTCCCTTGTTTTTTCATATTGTCTATGCGTCTTCCTTTCTTGCAAGATCTGAGGTACTGCAGTTTCTACCTTTAATCTTGTAGTGTCCCTGAAGTTTACCTGTGCTTCACCTTGGTGTTGGATTTCCAGTCCCTGCCCAGTGTCCCAAGACGGATGCTACTGCAACTAAAAGTGGTAGCAGCAATAGCGAAGGTAACTCAAGATACCAGTGGGAGTGTCCCAGGATGGATGCAAACACTTTCAGAGAAGGGGCTGAAAGGACAGGTCTACAATGGTTTTGGGCTTCCTGTTTGGACATGCAGTGCTTTGGTGGGAAGCTTCCTCCAGTCTTTGTTGTCCCAAAGTGGAGGCTACAACACAGGGAGAGCTATGGTGATCGCTGCAGTGTCCCAAGATGGAGGCCGGTTGGGGGAGCAAAGCATTGGTAAATGGGGAGCCATAGCATGGGGGCAGTCCAGGGCCTGGGCTCTTCCACAGGTCAGCAGAGGTTGTCCTGGGCCTGACCTGGGACTGGGCTACTGCATGGATCAGTGAGTGGTCTTAAGCCTGACCTAACGCCTGGACTCCCATGGGGGTTGGCAGGTCATCGGGGACACAAAGATTTCATTTTTATTACACATATTTAAGATATAACAATGTGCTATTTTGATATACATATAAAAATGTTTACTGTAGTCAAGAAAATTAACGTATCCAACAACATCTGTAGTACTTATTATGTGTGTGTTTGTGTAGTCAGAGTACCTAAAATCTACTCTCTTAGCACATTTTTAGTATATAATACAGTATTATTAACTAAAATCCTTATGTTGTACATTTGATGTCTAGACTGATTCATTCTACATGACTGTGAGTTTGTACCTTTGGTTTACTTCTCCCCATTTTCTTCCCCTCCTTAAACCAGATAATAACCATTCCATTCTGTTGCCATGCATTCAATTTTGTTTTACATTCTTCATATACCCAAGATCATGCAGTACCATTTTTTCTGTTTGGCTTATCTCTCATAGCATAATATTTTACAGGTTCTTTCATACTGCAGCAAATGAAATACATATTTTTTTAAGGTTGAGTGATATTCATGTCATTCTTTATCCACTCATCCATCAATGGGTACTTAGATTTTTTCCAAAGTCTTTTCTATTGTGAATAATGCTGCAACAAATATAGAAATATACATATCTCTACAAGATGCTTACTTCAGTTTTTAGGGTATATACCCAGCAGAGGAAATTTTGTATCATATGGTAGTTCTATAGCTGAATTTCCGTAGTGTTTTCTATAATGATTTTACCAATTTGCATTTCCACAAACAGTATACAAGAATTCTCTCTTCTCAGCAGCCTTGACAAGACTTATTATCTTTTGAGTGGTTGATAAAATTCATTCTTATATAAAGTAATATCTTACTGTGGTTTTGATTTGCATTTTCCTGATAATTAGTGATTTGAGCACCTTTTTATGCCCTGTTGACCATTAACCAAATATTTAGAAAAATATCTAACCAAGACCTTTTTTTAATTGAATTACTTGGTTCTTTTGCTATTGTGTTATGTGAGCTCTTTATATGTTTTGGATATTAACCCCTTCTCAGGCATATATATTGCAATTTTTTTTTCTAATCAGTAAGCTGCCTTATCATTCTGTTGATTGTTTTCTTCACTGTTCAGAAGCTTTAGAGTTTGATGGAATCCCCCTCCCCATTTTTTTTTCCTTTTGCTGCCTGCACTTTTTGTGTGATACCCAAAAAATCATTGCCAAGGCTAGTATCAAAGAGTTTTTCCCTTATGTTTATTTTTCCTTAGAAGTTATGGGTTTTAAGCCCTAAATTTAGGTCTTTATTCATTGAGTTCACTTTTGTGTATAGAGTAAGATTAAAGTCTAATTTCTTTTTCAATGTGGATATCAAGTTTTTCTAGTACCATTTACTGAAAAGAATATTCTTTCTCCATTGTGTCTAAATAATTCACTGAATGTGTGGATTTATTTCTGGGCTTTCTATTCTGTTGTATTTGTCTAAGAGTCTGTTTTTATGTTAATACTGTATTTATCTCAATAAATATTATTTTGATTACTATGTATTTCTGTATAATTTGAAATCAGGAAGTGTGACCTCAAGTTTGTTTTTCTTCTCAATATTGTTTTGGCTATCTATGGTCTTCTGAGGTTCTATATTAATTTTGCATTTTTTTTCTATTTCTGAGCTATATGCCATTGGAATTTTGATAGGGATTGTACATGGCTTTGAATAGTGTGAATATTTTAGCAATATTAATTACTCTAATTTATAAACATGGGATATCTTTCCTTAGATATGTCCATTTAAGAATTCTCTCTTGAGTTGTAGCAACACTGTTATTTTTGAAAATTTCAACTTTAATATTTGGCATTTACATTTATATTTCATTGTTCTTTAAATTCGCCATGTTTTGGCCTCATTTATTCTATTCTTTTATCTTTTTGAACATTTTGAAATACTTTTCTCAAAATCTTTTTCCAACTGCTCTGTTATCTATAATTTCTTAGGCTTTACTCTTAAAGCTGTTTATATCTAACAGCAATAGATTTCATTACTCTTTGTAATTTTGTCTGTGGACTCATCTTTATTGAAAACAATCTATTTCAGGGTATTTTATGAGCCATGGATTACAAAAGTATCCCTGTGGGATGGTTTCATGTGAGATTGTGCCAGGACTCTTCAGGATTCATTGTTTTTAGATCATTTTTGTATTAATTTCTTTGCTATAGGTTCTAGAAGTTCCAACATTTTAAACAAGATTTATAGTTCAAAATCACATTCTGAGTAAACCAGAAACCCAGCCAGGCAGCTCACCTTTGTGCCATATGCTCTGTCTGGAAAGCTGAGGTTTCCAATCTCCTATTCATGGATGAGACACATCTTCATTGGCTCCTATGTTAGTAGACACAGATTCCTTTCTGAATGGAAGACCTACAGATGATGCTCACCTACTCCATGTGATCATTAGAACCACAAACCCAGAGTCTACATACCTGGTTTGGTAAATCCAAGGCCCATGAATTTTCTTATGCTTATGAGTTACCTCTTATATTCCAGCATATAGCTTTTATCTTGGTTATGTATTTTGTAAAATAACACTTATTTTATCCACCATTCTATAGACATGAAGAAAAACAGAGTAGTTTTCTTGTCATAGTGAACGACTCCATTGTAAGCTCTGTTGATTTCCCACCAAACACCTTTAATTCTCTAAAGAGAAATGCAAATTAAACTTTTAGTCAAATGTTAATGAATAAGACTTCTGTTACCAGATGTTACCTGGTCAATACAAGTTGAGACAACTAAGAGAGGAGTATATTTATGAAACATTTAGTCGTGTTTTTTTTCCCCAAAAAATCCACATAGATAGGAGGACATGACTTTGATTATAGCCAGATAAGAGAGATGGTCAGTCACCAACTGATGCTAGATAAATTTGCCAATGATCCAAGTAATCAATTGATATTAGCATCTAAGTTCATAGGAATTCACCTTTAATATCAGCTGTAAATATAATTTAATTAAGTTGTCAGTTTGGTGGTGTATTTTTATTTTATGTTCAATGTTAATGAATGGTAAAAAAAATTTGGATAAATGCTGAATAAATTGTTGCTGACATGAAATGGGCATGTCCTATGAATAATAGGTTTAAAATAATGCTGCCAGTAATGATTAAGGTAATGCTATTTTTTTTCAGTGAGACATTTTTAACAAGTTCAATATTGGTCCATTTCTATGGAAATATTTTTTGTAGAAAACAAAGAGTTACCATTAAATATCTCTTAGACCTTATAAATAATAACTATGCACACTCACAGTGTTTTTCTGAGAAGGTTGCCAAAATACTTCACAATCAAATACACTATTATTAGCCTTGTTTTGCATAGGAGAATTTAAGGTTTGGAAGATTAAATATAATATTCAAGTTTACATAACATATCAGTAGCCAGGAGAGAAAATCAGCCCCTCTTAGGCTTCGTCCTGTGCTCTGGCCTGAATGTAGCATATCATCAGCATAAATCTATTCAGAGCATTCAGGGCATTCATTAACTAGGTCATGTAGATGTGCCTGGAATGTACAGTGATGTTACTGAGCACTGTGGAGTCACAAACAGCAACACTGAGTTAAATAGACCATGAAATTTCAAATCACCACACTGATAGATACATGTTGCAAAAGAGGAAAGGAGATAAAATAGAGAAGGACATTGCCTCATTCTACTAAATCCCAAAGTTTATAAACTCCTCATTTTGATTGATTATGTTTAATCTCAGTTTGAAAATAATGAATAGAGAACAAATATTGAAATCATTGCATAGAGAAAAGATATCAATAAGCACATGTTTTTTACTATGTTTGAACAATGAGGGAAAGGTTTTGGTAAAATGGTGCCTTTGTTTGCAAATAGGCATGGTCATTCTATTTTCAGATTATTGGCAACTGATCTTTCGTTAAGTTACCAGAAGGCCTGGAAGAGCATGAAGTTGATATTTGAAACTTTATATTAGTTTCTTGGCTTTTTTTCATATTAGTTTATATGTATGTAGCAAGCCACTAAACTAGAAATATTATATATCTTCATTTGGTTTGGTGTACAGTACTGTAAAGAAAATGTCAAAGGTGGATTTAAGACTTGTGTACTTATTTACATGTATAACATACTTTAGTATAAAAAGTGTCTACAAAAGTTTCCTTTGTTTATTTTTAAAGGATAAAATTTTATCATGTAAATTTTATATAGTATGATACCATGTTAATTTTTTTAAAAAAATCTAAATAATTAATATTCATACTATGATACTTTATTATACATGCATGGAAAAAACTGTAGAAAAGTAAACACGAAGCTGAGGATTTATGCCTTCTCTGGGAGAGTGGGGGAAAAAATTAAGAAATTGAACATAAATATTCCTTCACATACTGAGCTGTGTCTGAGTACACACCTATGCAGAAATAGGTGTGTACACATCTATAGAATAAATGCACATGCATGTATATGTATAAAACATGGGTGTATACATTTATTCAATTGCATGTGTACTATTTTTATAAATTGTATTAAATATTCTGGCATCAATATTGCTTCAATATTAGAGGTATGTATTTGAGATATTTTCACACTACATACATATATTTACTTCTTTTTTGAAACTACTATAGTATCTATAACAAAGACATACCACATTTTATTTAACAAATCCTTCATTGATGGAAAAAAAAGTAAAAGAAAGAAAAGAAACAATTGTAATTCCACTGCTGCTATGAACTATTTAAAGTACACTCTTATATGCATGCTTCTTTAGGGTAAGTTCCAAAAAATATGTAGTTGTCTATGGGATGTGAATATATTTCCCACAGTGGTACCAAATTACATGCCTACTAAAATATGAAAGTTTCTTTTTTGTCATATCCCATCAATGTTGATTTATGACTTTGAACATTTTATCTGAAAGTTGAAAAAAGCTTATTTTTATTTCAATTTGTTTTTCCTGCCTTCTAGAAAATTATAGTATGTTTATACATGATAAACATTGAGGTACTGTCCACATTTAAAAATGATCTCTTCACAACTTTTTCCTCTTTTTATTAGATTATTTATATTTATCTTGTTGGTTTGTCTAATATATTATTTTAAAAATAAATTTCTGGGCTGGGGTTGTGGCTCAATGGTAGAGCACTTACCTAGCAGGCATGAGACACTGGGTTCAATCCCCAGCACCACATAAAAGAAAATAAACAACAACAAAAAAACCTAAAAATCAATTTCTGCTATCTAACACTTGTCTCTTAACCCTATTAATGTACTTTTAGCCCACAATATAATGTGTTAAACAAAGTCTATGGAACACCAATATTTTGGACTGATCTCCTGCACTAGGCTTCAATAGACCAAAATGGAATTGAGTCACTCATGCTAAAATTCCACATGACCAAACCAAACCCAAGTTGTTTACCTGACATTTGAAGAAGTCCAGAGAGAGATATGTAAAATCCAAGCCCTTGAACCGACCAGTTTTAGCAAGCATTATAAGGCCCCTCTGCCTTAACATTTACAAGGAAAGTAACCTTAAATAACTTGATGTTAACAGATATTTTTTAATATTAGGTTATTTCCTTGTTCCTACTCAAACTACCTTATAAAAATTAATTGTCCTGCAATTCCCAGCTCAGTAACTGTCTTATGATCACATGAGATGCTACAAGATGTAAGAATTGCAAATAAAAGCTGAATAGATCATTTAACTAAATTTACTTTAGTGCTTTATCCTTTGGGAAATATAATCAAATAACAAATTGTTCTTTGCAAAAAATTGTATTATACATGTTACTTAACAAGGTCTTTCCACCAAAAGTTCATAAAATGAATATAAGTTTTTTCTAATAGACTAATATCTTTTAAATATTTATATTACAACTGGTGTTTAGCCACATTTCATGAATGATGTTAGATAAACAGCTAATTTTTTTATCTGTTTATTTTTTCTTGACTTAATTGAACAGAATTACAGTCATAGTCCTTGGTTAATCACACCTTTAAACATGGATCTAAATATTTTATTTGTACACTAATTGGTTTTCATAAATGTATAAGCATTTCTGAACCAATCACCTCAACAAAAAAATAAGATATTAAATTTAAAAACCCATATTTACTATGTCTTCACCAGCTCAATTCTTGCCACAAGGCAAACCTGATTCCAAAACTTGAATTCATTATTTTTTCCTAGTATTTTTAAAAAATTAATTTTAACTTTATATAACATAAAATCACATCTTTTAAATGAGTTTTGATACAACATGCACTCACATAACCTTCTCAGAAATCTCTATCATGGCTCTTTGTACTAATGCCCGTATTCTCTGCCATAGACAACCATTGATCTGACTTCTATTATAAAAGATTAGACATTGTCATGGTTTGGATATGTGGTGTCCCTCAAAAGTTCATATGTGAGAATACAAAAATGTTCAGAGGTGAAATTTTTAGATTATGAAAGTTGTAACCAACTTGAATGGATTAACTGGGTGGTAACTACAGAAAGATAGCTTGTCACTCAAGGAGATGAGTCAATGTGGGGGTGCCTCTTATAAGTTGTTATTGTCAGGTCTTTAGGTTACAGCAACAAAACTGACTAAAGCAGATATGCATTTCCAAATATGTCATGTAACTGGCTTCTTTCTTTCAGTATAAGGGGTTCATGTATATTACATGTAACAGAAGTTTGCTATTTTTCACTGTTGTAGAGTCTTCTATTATTTGAACATACCCCAATTTGTTTATCTATTCATCTGTTATTTAACTCTTTTTCCCCTATTGGGGTTATTATGAATAAAACTGCACTGAGCATTTATTTACCAATATTTTTATGGAAGAATGTTTTCATTTCTCTTGAGGAAAACTGTTCAATTCATGACAGCCAGGAAACAGAGACAGCTTGAATGCAAACAGCTAGGCATAGCTTGTAATCCCCAAGAGCATGCCCCAGTGACCTACTTCCTTTAGTCATGCCCTACCTGCCTACAGTCACCACACATCAATCCATTCAAATTATTAATCCAACAAATTAATTAGTTTACAGCTCTCTTTTCACCTCTGAACATTCCCACATTATCTCACACATGAGCGTTTGGGGGACCCATCCTATTCAAACCATGATACCTTCTCTTTTGTGTATTTCTTTAATTTCTGTTCTATTATCTTTTAAGGATAATTTCCTTCCATTTAGGGCATATCCTAATCTAGGATGATCTCATTCAATATAGTCACCTTGAGTACCACTGTAAAAAACCTTCTTCCAAATAAAGACACATGCTAAAGTTCAAGGTGAACATATTTTTGCATGCCACAATTCAATCCACTACATTTAGTACATCTTTTCTTCTTATTTGTAATCAATTCTATCTTTATACTTACAGTCAATCTCTTGTAAATATGATCATGAAGACTAGTTTTGGTTGTTATCTTGACCGGATGGAGGTATGTCTAGAAAATGGTAAAACACATTTCTGGATGAGTTCATGAAGGTATTTTCAGTGGACACTAACAAGTGGGTCAGCAACCTGAACAGGAAAAACAAACTCTAAATGTGGATGGCACCGTTCAAAATCCTGGGGCCTAACTGGAACAACAACAACAACAAAAACAAAAACAAAACAAAACAAAAAAAAAACAGCTAAAGCTCACTGGCACTCAACAATTCTTGAGAAGGTATGGTTTTCTGCTGCTGTCCCCCATGGACATGAGACTCCAGATTGTGTGCAAGAACTTGCACCAGTGACTCTCCAAGGGGCCTTTGAGTTTTGCCCTCCAACTTTGGCTGCATCACTGGCCTTTCTGTCATTCTGAGGCCTGGCTCAGTGGACAGAGCAGCCACTGGTTTTCCTGGCTCTCTAGCTTGCAGACAGCATTGGTGAGATCATTCAGCCCCTGATCATATGGGTCTTTCTAGTAAATCCCCTCTTGTCCTTATATGTACATGCTATTGCTTTAGTTTCTCTGGAGAACCTTGACTAATACAATGATATAATTGGGTCTTAATTTTATTACCTAATTAAGCAATGTTATGGTTTGGATGTGGTGTCCCCTGAAATCTCACATGTGAACAATACAAGAGGGTTTGGAAGAGAAATGATTGGGTTATAGCCTTGGCTTAATCAGTAAATTAATCCCTAATGGGATTAACTGAGTGGTATTAACTGGAGGCAGGTGCGGTGTGGCTGAGAAAGTGGTTAATTAGGGCGTGGCTATGGGGTATATATTTTGTGTCTGGGGAGTGGAGTCTCTCTCTGCTTCTTGATCACCATGGTGTGAGCTACTTCCCTCTGTCACACACTCAGTCAGCCATGATGTTCAGCCTCATCTTGAGCCCCCAGAAATGGAGCCAGTCTTCTATGGACTAAAACTTCTGAAATCTTGAGCCCTCAAATAAAGTTTCCTCCTCTACAATTGTTCTGGTAAGATCCGTTAGTCTTAGAAAAAGCTGACTAAAACAGGCAATGTCTATATTTTAATAGTGGTTTTCAATCATTTATGTTTATTTGATTATTGATATGGCTAGATGTAAATCTATCATACTGCCTATTTTCTATTTTTCCCATCTGTTCTGTCTTCTTTCCTAGTTGTCTACCTCCTTTTAGATCTTAATTATTATATTTATAGTTTCTGGGTTTGTTTTACTTTTTAAATTTTTATTTTAACTTTTTAGTTGTTGATAGACCTTTATTTATTTATTTATTTATTTTACTTATATGTGGTGCTGAGACTTAAACCCAGTGCCTCACACATGCTAGGCAAGGGTGCTACCACTGAGCCCCAACCCCAGCCCCTCTGGTTTTGTTTTACGATCTTATTTTTAGTTTTTTTCCTGCAAAAATTCTAACTGGATTAATTTTACAGTAAGATTCTGATTGTTATATAAACAAAAACAGCTAAGTAATGCACAGAGCACTAACTTGTATATAGCATGTACCATGAGCAAGGAACTGTTTAAATTAATTGACTCAGATCAAATTGTTTAATACAATACCCAAGAATTCTTTCAAGCAGATTCTATTTAATGTCTATTTTACAGAAGAGAAAAGTTGGTTCAAGGCCGCAACTTTTCTTATGTTACAAGTATAAAGCAGATTCGAGATACAATGAAACAGTCTAGCACCAGAGTTAATGTTCTTAACTAAAATCCAATTAAAGCTTCCTGGTTGCTGGCTTTTGTTCTTGATGTTTATTTTTATTGAGTGAAAGAAATCTGTTGCCATTATTGTTGTTTTGTCTTTTCCTTTCCTTTCTTTTTCTTCTTTATTTCCTCCTTTTTTCTTTCTTTCTTCATTTCTTTCTCCTAATTTTCCTTCATACATTTTAGTCAGATGGTTGCCTATATCTAGGTACTACACTCAGTTCAAAATCACATATTACATTGGTATTTGGGAATATTTTTCTTTTCCAGTATCACAAATACAAATTCTTATTCAGCAGTGGTTTGATGCAAGTCCTGGTTTTACAACTCTCTCTGTTTCTTTCTTTTAATTTATACAGAAGCCAGACAGAGACGAGAGCCCCAGTTTTAAAAAATAATTAAAAAAAAAAAAGTTTCCCAACTACAGTCAGAAGTCATGCTCCTGTGGGGTTGGATGTTTATTTGCTACCTTTAAGACTCTTTGGGTCATGGTCCCCTGGATCCCTGCAGGAACTGAATTCTTAACAAAGTCTGCTTGATTCTGGTCCAAAGCCAGGCATCTCTTCAATTTTGTCACTTTTGCATTCTCTCTTTTCTAAGGCAATTACCCATTTTGGCAGATATGGACCACCAGTTGTCTTAAATTGAATAAGCAACATTATCAAGCCCACCTTGTTAGTGATAGAGCAGGCATTGAACTCACAGTGAAACAACTCAAGAGTCTTCATCATTCCCCACTACCCATTCTTCTTACACATAGTTGTCCTGTGGCTCAAGTCTCTGGAATGCCACAAGTTAATCCAATCCTTCAAATTCAAATGTATCTCATGTACAAGACACTGGAAAGATTTCTCACCTCATTGCTTCCCTCTGCTTCACTGCTCACAGGGAAGGCAGTGGAAGCTCCTTTTAATGAGAAAGAGGGTAACATGATGAGATTGAAATCAGGGTCAAAAACTGAGCAGCATCAGCTGCATATATGTTTAGTGAAGGCAATGTGAGTTTATTAAGCATTTGCCTCTAGAACAGGTTAGAAAAGATTCAGTATATTGTGTGATAATCTTAGCAGCAGTATATGCAGCTGGGTGGGTCTCCACAGCAGCCTGAAGGAACATGTCAGAAATAGAAAGGAGTATGTGGAGCACTTAGGTGGACTGGTTATCTTTCAAGGGGTTTTGCATTTACTAATGTGCTGAATTATCTAAAAAACACTGAGAGTTAAGTATTTTAATGGAAAGTTGTTCTGACTGAACAGAACTGAGTCTGAGTGATTAAGTACAGTTCTCACTCTTGTATAGCAAATAATGGAAAGCCCAGTTTTCCCTGATAACTTACCAGGGACTTTCTCCCATTTGTTAGCTTGATCAATTTCATCTAAATTCTTATGATGATAAAAGACCTCTACTTTATGAAAAAATATTTAAGCCTAAGTACTGCCTTCATCTGAAAAAAGGGCTATACTTTCTAGTAATATTTGTCTTAATGGAATAGACATTAGCAGAGGCTGATATGTGACTAATGAGGCTTCTTATTGACTTTTGTAGAGTTATCCTTCTGTGACAACAGACCCTGCAACCTGCATCATAAAGGTGGAACATGACCTAGGCTAGGTAAGTTATAAGGTCTTATCCTCCTAGACCATATTGATTGGTTCAATGGGTAGGTGTATACTTGACTCACAGGGACCCAAGTTGAGCTCTCTTTAGATATAACATGGTACATGATTGATAATAATATGATATATGATGATGTCAAGGAGACCTATATCTTATAAAAATATTTTTATTATTTTTAAGTATAAATGGTGGGACTTTTTTCACATTTGTATTGGTGTATTATAGTTGTATATAATGATATTTGTTGTTACTTCTTTGTACATGCACACAATATAACAATATGATTTTGTCAATATCACTCCCCAAAACTTCTCCTTCCCTGTCTCCCATTCCTTGGTTTCTTTCCTCTACTGATCTCCCTTTGATTTTCATGAGATTTGCCTCCAGCTTTCTTTTCCATTTTTCTCTCTAGCTTCCACATATGAGAGAAAATATACAAACCATGACCTTCTGAGTTGGACTTATTTCACTTAACATAATGGTCTCTAGTTCCATCCATTTTCCTACAAATGACATATTTCATTTTTCTTTATGGCTGAATAAAACTCCATTTTTTTGTGTGTATAGATATAGGTAGATAGATGATAGACAGATGGATGTATATACACACAAACACACAGTCGCTTGCGTGCGCGCGCGCGCGCACGCGCGCGCACACACACACACACACACACACACACACACACCACATTTTCTTTATCCATTCATTCACGGAAGCACACCTAGGCTGGTTCCATAGTTTGACTGTTGTGAATTGTGCTGCTATAGTCTTGGGTATGCATGTATCACTATAGTATAGTGAACTTCAATTCTTTAGGATAAATACTGAGGAGTGGTACAGCTAGATTATATGGTGGTTCCGTTCCTAGTTTTCTGAGGAACCTCCATACTAATTTCCACAGTGGTTTTAATAACTTATAATCTCACCAACAGTATAAAGGTGTCCGTTTTCTCTACATCCTCCCCAGAATTTATTATTTGTATTTTTGATGGCTTACATTCTGACTGGTGTGAGATGAAATCTCAGTGTAGTTTTTATTTTTATTTTCCTAATTGCTAATGACTTTGAACATTTTTTTCATATATTTGTTGGTCATTTGTATTTCTTCTTTTGAGAAGTGTTGGTTTAATTCATTGCCCACTTATTAACTGGGTTACTTGATTTTTTGGTGTAAACTTTTTTGAATTAATTGTTTTTTTTGCTGTGCAGAAACTTTTTAATTTGATGCCATCCCATTTATTAATTCTTGGCATTATTTCCTCAGCTTTAGGGGTCTCAGAAGACCTATATCTTGAAATCAGAGTGACTTGAAGTCATCCTATCAGGTCATGGAGAAAAAGCACTTAGAGTTGAATTGAAAAAAAAAAACAGCAAATTAAGAGAAGCGTAAGTTAGTGATGGACTGTGCAGTCCCTGCATCAGGGAATCTCCAAGAACAAACCCCTTCCTGCCTATCCATGCCAGGCTGATGGGAGTCAGTGAGGTTTGATAAAGCCATTTTGAATAGGATTAATTTTTTTTTGTAGCCTGAAAGAATCTTTACTGATCCTGCTAATCCCTGAAAAGAACAATGAGATATCATATAAATGAAATAGCATGCAAATGAGATATCATGGTTCTTATGCCCACAGAGTATTTGATTCTGTACCTCAACAGAATAGCAATGATAGAAAACATTTAATGAGGTAAATGTGACATAACTGGGGTTCCAGAACATCTATGATCATCATGTCTCCTATAGATTAACCAGAAAGTAGAAATTCAACATTTACCCTAAATTATACAAAGAAGGAAGTTTTTTGGAGTGTTTGTGCGTATGTGTGTATAACAATGCCAAGGACTTTACAGGAGTAAGAACAGATTTTTCCAGTATTTCCCAGTGCCCTCTCCAGTGTTTCATGTTTAGGGAGTTGACACTTTGAGCAAGAGTGTCTTTGGCTAACCAGCAAGCTAGAGGCTGATGTTCACTCTTCCTTTTTCTCTTTTAAAGAGGAATGCCCCTGATTTCTTCTGGGAAATCATAAGGGATAATCCTGAGGGTTGTACAATCCTGTCCACTGGGTCTTCAAAAAACTAAAAGGTACTTGTGGGAGGAAGGGGCCAGTGGCTATTCTGAGGATGGAACAGCATTTTGGAGGTCACCCAAGGGCTACTTTAAATGGAGTAAAGGAGAAATCCAGAAAATAAGAAATCTCCAGCTGTGACCTGTCCTAATAAAAGGGGTTCAAATCTCAAAAAAAGAGTTGGCCTCTTCTCTCTGAAATGTGCCTGTTTCCCATCTCATACCTTTTAAATCCTCTCTCTGAGATACAAAGATTTTTATTTTATTACTCATTCAGTCCTGAAATCTTGAAATAATTTACCTATCCTCCATTTCCTCCTTGCTAGATCACAGTTATGCCAGGGAAGAACCTTCCTTGGCAGGGCCCTCTGGGGCTGTCCCTCTTCCGCTCATGTTCTCATGAGTCTTCCTGCTCAACACAGCTCTCAGCATGGCCACCAGAGACCACGTAAAAACTGTGCAGCACAATAGACCTTGCTCTCCATGTGTTACTTGATGTGATAGAGACTTTCCTCCTGGAACTCTCTCCTTTGGCACTTGTAACTCTTCTGTGGTATTTGATTTCAGCAGTCATTTGTCAGCTTTACTTCCTGGATTCTTTGTTCTCTTCTAAGCATAAGGTTCTTTTAAATAAAATTATTTTAGCCCTTTTTTCACACAGCTTTCTCGCCCAGCTGTCCTAATCTGTCTAGCTATATATCAGCGATTCTAACTTTCATTATGGACTCCAGACCCATATATCTAATGGCCTATTAAATATTTCTAATTTAAATTTTTTTCAGTAGAATATCAAAATTAATTTGTTAAAATCTAAAATCATCATTTCTGGCACTTCCTTCCTTTATATTTCCTATTTAATTTCCTATTTAAATGAAGTATAGTATACAATAGTCCAAGATTTTTTATTTTCTTGTTTGCTTTCTAAGATCCTTGAATTGATTTCCTCTTACAAACTCCTCTTATCTTAACCCACCTGCTCATCTTCAGTTACTGCTGCATCTTAGCAGTTTTCCAGTCTCTAGTCTGTCTTCTTGACAGCTTCCCTGCCAATCTCTCTACATCATCTGCTTCCCGAGAGGCACCTTTTACTTCAACAGTTGAAGTCTTCACACTTTTCCAGGACTTTCTTTCCTGGAAAAGGAGCAGGGCACAGATTTTGCTTTTCATTCTATAGCAGTTTGTTTAAAAATGAAGATCTTGATTTTATGGAAGGTGTTTCTATATTTCAAAGTATTTTCCAAAATGTAATGTATTGACTTTATAAATTCTCTGTCAATATCTAGAAAGCTCTGGAAAGATAATATCACAAACAAATGCCACACTGTTCCAATTCTATAGTAATATAATAACATACAGGTATAAATGCAGTGGCAATAGCATTTGTATTTTGCATTTTGTTGCATAGATTTGCAAAATGTATTATCATAATTACCATTTAAAAGATGAGGTGAAATAACTGGAGAAACAAGGCCTGCCCATGGATAAGTATTAGATGAATGTGTATTGGGGTCATGAAGGAGTTTCCTGACATGGGAAAGGGAAACATCTGAAAATGAGGTAGAAGTCCTCACTGATTTGGAATTTTTGAACCTAATATTTACTATTAACATTTGAGGGTATCCTAAATTGGTTGCTAGCAATCAAAAATAAATATAAATACAAAGTTAATTCATTATGTCCAAGAAACAATTATAGTCCACAAAACTTAAAATGTTAAGAGAGAATTTCTTGAATTTTATAAAAAAATGAGAATAACAAAAATATCAATAACAATGACATTTGTTGGAATAATATGGAGTATTTATTATATCCTGAGTATTTACGTTCAGTTAACCTTCACAACTTTCTTTTTTTTTTTTTTTGCATTTTTTTTATTGGATGTTCACAACATTACAAAGCTCTTGACAAATCATATTTCATACATTAGAATCAAGTGGGTTATGAACTCCCATTTTTACCCCAAATACAGATTGCAGAATCACATCGGTTACACATCACATTTTTACATACTGCCATATTAGTGACTGTTATATTCTGCTACCTTTCCTATCCTCTACTATCCCCCCTCCCCTCCCCTCCCATCTTCTCTCTCTACCCCATCTACTGTAATTCATTTCCCTCCATGTTTGTTATCCCATTCCCCTCATAACCTCTTATATATAATTTTGTATAACAATGAGGGTCTCCCTCCATTTCCATGTGATTTCCTTTTTTTTCTCCCTTTCCCTGCCGCCTCATGTCTCTGTTTAATGTTAAACTTTTCTTCCTGCTCTTCCTCCCTGTTCTGTTCTTAGTTGCTCTCATTATATCAAAGAAGACATTTGGTATTTGTTTTTTAGGGATTGGCTAGCTTCACTAAGCATAATCTGCTCTAGTGCCATCCATTTCCCTGCAAATTCCAAGATTTTGTCATTTTTTAGTGCTGCATAATACTCCATGGTGTATAAATGCCACATTTTTTTTTATCCATTCATCTATTGAAGGGCATCTGGGTTGATTCCACAGTCTAGCTATTGTGAATTGTGCTGCTATGAACATCGATGTGGCAGTATCCCTGTAGTGTGCTATTTTAAGGTTTTCAGGAAATAGTCCGAGAAGGGCAATAGCTGGGTCAAATGGTGGTTCCATTCCCAGCTTTCCCAGGAATCTCCATACTGCTTTCCAAATTGGCCGCACCCGTTTGCAGTCCCACCAGCAGTGTACAAGAGTACCCTTTTCCCCACATCCTCGCCAGCACTCGTTGTTGTTTGACTTCGTCATGGCTGCCAATCTTACTGGGGTGAGGTGGTATCTTAGGGTGGTTTTGATTTGCATTTCCTTGACTGCTAGAGATGGTGAGCATTTTTTCATGTACTTGTTGATTGATTGTATGTCCTCCTCTGTGAAGTGTTTGTTCATGTCCTTGGCCCATTTGTTGATTGGGTTGTTTGTTTTCTTATTGTCTAATTTTTTGAGTTCTTTGTATACTCTGGATATTAGGGCTCTATCTGAAGTGTGAGGAGTAAAAATTTATTCCCATGATGTGGGCTCCCTATTTACCTCTCTTATTGTTTCTCTTGCTGAGAAAAAAACTTTTCAGTTTAAGAAAGTCCCATTTGTTGATTCTTGTTATTAACTCTTGTGCTATGGGTGTCCTGTTAAGGAATTTTGAGCCCATCCCCACAATCTGTAGATCGGAGCCAACTTTTTCTTCTATCAGACGCAGAGTCTCTGATTTGATATCTAGCTCCTTTATTCACTTTGAGTTGACTTTTGTGCATGGTGAGAGTAGGGGATTCAGTTTCATTTTGTTGCATATGGATTTCCAGTTTTACCAACACCATTTGTTGAAGATGCTATCCTTTCTCCATTGCACGTGTTTAGCTCCTTTATCAAATATAAGATAGTTGTAGCTTTGTGGATTAGTCTCTGTGTCCTCTATTCTGTACCATTGGTCCACCCGCCTGTTCTGGTACCAGTACCATGCTGTTTTCATTACTATTGCTCTGTAATATAGTTTGAAATCTGGTATCGCTATACCACCTGATTCACACTTCCTGCTTAGAATTGTTTTTGCTATTATGGGTCTTTTATTTTTCCATATGAATTTCATGATTGCTTTATCTATTTCTACAAGAAATGCCATTGGGATTTTGATTGGCATTGCATTGAACCTATAGAGAACTTTTGGTAATATCGCCATTTTGATGATGTTAGTTCTGCCTATCCATGAACAAGGTATATTTTTCCATCTTCTAAGATCCTCTTCTATTTCTTTCTTTAGGGTTCTGTAGTTTTCATTGTATAGGTCTTTCACCTCTTTTGTTAGGTTGATTCCCAAGTATTTTATTTTTTTTGAGGATATTGTGAATGGAGTGTTTTTCCTCATTTCCATTTCAGAAGTTTTGTCGCTGATATACAGAAATGCCTTTGATCTATGCGTGTTGATTTTATATCCTGCCACTTTGCTGAATTCATTTATTAGTTCTAGTAGTTTCTTTGTAGACCCTTTTGGGTCTTCTAGGTATAGAATCATGTCATCTGCAAATAGTGATAATTTAAGTTCTTCTTTTCCAATTTTTATGCCTTTAATTTCTTTCGTCTGTCTAATTGCTCTGGCCAGTGTTTTGAGAACTATATTGAATAGAAGTGGTGATAGGGGGCATCCCTGTCTTGTTCCAGATTTTAGAGGAAATGCCTTCAATTTTTCTCCATTCAGAATGATGCTAGCCTGAGGCTTAGCATAGATAGCTTTTACAATGTCAAGGTAAGTTCCTGTTATCCCTAGTTTTTCTAATGTTTTGAACATAAAGGGATGCTGTACTTTGTCAAATGCTTTTTCGGCATCTATCGAGATGATCATATGGTTCTTATCTTTAAGTCTATTAATGTGGTGAATAACATTTATTGATTTCCGTATATTAAACCATCCTTGCATCCCAGGGATGAATCCTACTTGATCATGGTGCACAATTTTTTTGATGTGTTTTTGTATCCGATTCACCAGAATTTTATTGAGGATTTTTACATCTAGGTTCATTAGAGATATTGGTCTGTAGTTTTCTTTCTTTGAGGTGTCTCTGTCTGGTTTCGGAATCAGGGTGATGTTGGCCTCATAGAATGAATTTGGAAGAGCTCCCTCTTTTTCTATTTCCTGAAATAATTTGAAAAGTATTGGTATTAATTCTTCTTTAAAGGTTTTGTAGAACTCCGCTGTATACCCATCCGGTCCTGGGCTTTTCTTGGTTGGAAGTCTTTTGATTGCTTCTTCTATTTCATCTATTGATATTGGTCTGTTTAAGTTGTGAGTTTCCTCCTGACTCAGTCTGGGCAAATCATATGACTTAAGGAATTTATCGATGTCTTCACTATCTTCTATTTTATTGGAATATAGGTTTTCAAAATAATTTCTAATTGTTTTCTGTATTTCTGAAGCGTCTGTTGTAATATTGCCTTTTTCATCCCGTATGTTAGTAATTTGAGTTCTCTCTCTTCTTCTCTTCGTTAGTATGGCTAGGGGTCTGTCGATCTTATTTATTTTTTCAAAGAACCAACTTTTTGTTTTGTTAATTTTTTCAATAGTTTCTTTTGTTTCAATTTCATTGATTTCTGCTCTGATTTTAATTAATTCTTGCCTTCTGCTACATTTGCTGTTGTTTTGCTCTTCCTTTTCTAGGGCTTTGAGATGAAGTGTGAGCTCATTTATTTGTTGGTTTTTCCTTTTTTTGAGGAATGACCTCCAGGCGATGAATTTCCCTCTCAAAACTGCTTTCATTGTGTCCCATAGATTCCGATATGTTGTGTCTGTATTTTCATTTATCTCTAAGAATTTTTTGATTTCCTCCTTTATGTCTTCTGTAACCCATTGATCATTCAGTAACGTATTGTTCATTGTCCATGTGATGTAGGATTTTTCCTTCCTTCTTTTATCATTGATTTCCAGTTTCATTCCATTATGATCTGATAAAGTGCATGGTATTATCTCAACCCCTTAATATTTACTGAGGGTTGCCCTATGGCATAATATATGATCTATTTTTGAGAAGGTTCCATGAGCTGCTGAGAAAAAAGTATATCCACTTGATGATGATTGGTATATTCTATATATGTCAGTTAAGTCTAGGTTATTGATTGTGATATTGAGGTCAATAGTTTCTTTATTCAACTTTTGTTTGGAGAATCTGTCCAATGGTGAGAGAGGTGTGTTGAAGTCACCCATGATTATTGTGTTGTGGTCTATTCGATTCTTGAACTTGAGGAGAGTTTGTTTTATTAACGTCGCAGCGCCATTATTTGGTGCATAAATATTGATAATTTTTATGTCTTGTTGGTCAATGGTTCCTTTTAACAGTATATAATGTCCTTCCTTATCCCTTTTGATTAACTTAGTCTTGAAGTCGATTTTATTCGATATGAGAATGGCCACCCCTGCTTGCTTACGAGGAGCGTGAGCGTGGCATATTTTTTCCCAACCTTTTACCTTGAGCCTTTGTATGTCTTTTCCAATCCGATGTGTCTCCTGTAGGCAGCATATTGTTGGATTTGTTTTTTTAATCCATGTTACCAGCCTATGTCGCTTTATTAGAGAGTTTAAGCCATTAACCTTTTTGAGTTACTATTGATATATGGTTTGTACTTCCTGCCATGTTTGATTATTTATCTCTTTTTTTTCCCCTAATTTAGATTGTTTCTCCATGATTAGCTTTGCCCCCGTCCTCTGTCTTTACCGAGGCACTTCCCGCTGATGGTTTTGGTTATCGTTTTCCATTTCTTCCTCGTGTAGAGTTTTGCTCAAGACGCCTTGCAATGCTGGTTTTCTGGCTACAAATTCTTTTAGCTTTTGTTTGTCATGAAAGATTTTTATTTCGTTGTCGTATCTGAAGCTTAATTTTGCTGCATACAGAATTCTTGGTTGGCATCCATTGTCTTTCAGTGTTTGAAATACGTTGTTCCAGGATCTTCTCGCTTTCAGCGTCTGTGATGAAAAATCCGTTGTCAACCTTATTGGTTTACCCCTAAATGTAATCTGCCTCTTTTCTCTTGTAGCTTTTAATATTATCTCTTTGTTCTGTATATTGGATAGCTTCATAACAATGTGTCTTGGCGTTGGTCTACTGTGATTTTGTGTGCTCGGTGTCCTGTATGCATCTACAATTTGTATATCTGTTTCCTTTTTTATTTCTGGGAAGTTTTCTGTAATTATTTCCTTCAGCACGTTACTCATTCCCTTGGCATGAATCTCTGTGCCTTCCTCTATCCCGATGACTCGTAAGTTTGATTTTTTTAAATTATCCCAAATCTCTTGGATGTTTTTCTCGTGATTTTTTACCAGTCTATCTGAGTTGGCTAGACTCTTTTCAAGATGATATATTTTGTCTTCATTATCTGACGTTCTGGCTTCTACTTGCTCCACTCTGTTAGTGATACTCTCGATTGAGTTTTTAATTTGGTTTATCGTTTCCTTCATTTCTAGAATTATTGTTTGATTTTTTTTTATAATCTCTATCTCCTGATAAAGAAGCTTAACTTCTTCTTTTATCTGTTTATGTAATTCCTTTTCAATGTGCTCTTTAAGGTTCCTTTCCATCTGTCTAAGGTGTTCCTTGAGTTCTTTATATGGCCATTTTTCTGATGACTCTAGGTCCTCCTGAATATTTAGGCTGTCTTTCATTGTTTGTACTCCTTTTCTTCCTTGCTTTTTTATGTTCATGATACTTCTTGTTGTGTTTGACTGCTGAGTTACTGTTTACTCTTATAAATTTATTTGATGCTTGGGAGGAGAGGTATTAGAAGGGAAGGGAAGAAGTGACTAAATAGAGTGAGTGTAGGCAGGTGGAATTCCAGAGGGGGAATAAGAAAATTGAAAAGAAATGAAAAGACAAAAGAAAAGAAAGTGAAAAGAAAGAAAGAAAAAACGAAAAAATAAAAATTTTAAAACAAACAAAAAAATTATAATGATAATAGAAAAATGGAAATTGGAGTATAAAAATAATAATAATAATAGAATAAAAAGAATTAAAAAAATTGAAACCATTAATAAGAAAGTTAAAGAACAACAACAACATCAACTACAAAAAGTGAGAATAAAAAAAAATACTAATAATAATCGTCAAAAAAAAATAGTAATAATAATAAATGCAGTCATAGAGCTCGATTAACTTCTCTTCCAGTAGGTGGAGCTATGCCCACTGGGCCAGGCTTCTCCTCGTGATAGGTGGGAACCAATCACTGTGCCTCAGCTCTTCTTCCCAGACTGTGCGAGTCTCCAGTCCTGAGTGTCTAGGTCCTTCTCTTGTGGTTCCTCAATCCAGGCCCCACTCACCTGTGATGCTTACCACATTACTGGCTACACGCCAGGTCTGCTGCTCCTGGGAGCCCTGTTTTCACGGATGCCTGGGCACACCCTTTCCATTTGCCTCCCTCAGACCCTAAGTTTGTAGGGCTTGGGGCTGAGGACCCCCAGCAAATTTGTTTGCCCTTAGGTAGCAACTCCCCTGGTAGCTGGTGCCAGGGACCTCTGTTGTCAGCCCTGGTGGGAGCGATAGCCGTGGTTCTGCTCCGCTGGTCCCACGTCACTCCTGATTCCCTGGGTCTGGCTATGGTGCTCTGTGAGATCAGGTGGGCCGACTAGTTATTTCAGCAGGATCGTTAGTGCTGAGTCATGAGAAGCAGGCGATCCGGGGCTTAAATGCAGCAAATTCGTGCTCAGTGTGTGTTTTCTGAGGGGCCCAAAGTGTACGCCCTAGCTCCACGTCAGCTCAGCATTGCCTAGTAATCCTGAGCAAATAGGCTTTAGATAATTTACAGCTCCCTATGCCCTCGCAGTTGAAGAGGTCAGAGACTTGATCCCTCCGCGTCTGCCGTCATGTTAGACCTCCTCAATGATATTCATGTTACCCTTACAGTTTCCTGGCATAATTAAGATCTTGGGGTTATACAAACTGCTGCTTCTGTTTCCAGTCCAGTTTTCTAGAACTGAAATCCTGCTGCCTTCGCCTCCACCTCTGGTCCGCGCTCTTTGGCGCCGCGCTTGTCTGCGACCTTAGCAGCGCCGCCGCAGAGGGCCCAAGCGGCTGCCGCCGCGGGGGGCCCAAGCGGCTGGCGCCGCAGGGGGCCCAAGCGGCTGCCGCTGCACCTGACCCCTCGCAGAGGGATGCCGAATGACCCCAGAGCAGGCTATGCCCCAAGGTGCAGCAGGGAACAGGCGACCGAGGCACTTGAGGCCGTGGACCTGCCTTCGGAGGACAGGGTTCGGCACGCAGCCCAGTTCCAGTCTCTAGCTGCGGTAGCTGGACCGTGTAGACAGGGCCATCAAGACAGCATGCAGAAAGCAAATGGCGGCTCCCGCAGAGTGGATTTTCGGCCCCGAAACTACAGCCCCGCCAACAATTCCAATCCACTAACTCTCCCTGTATAGACAATATTCAAAAAAAAAAAAAGGGCGGGGTGTACTGAGCTTTCTTTGCCTCAGGTGCTTACAATCCACTGCTGATTGCCCATTCAGCTTCTCTGCCGGGAGCGAAGTGAAAGAGGAAGCAGATGGGTGCGCAAAGCGCCCGCGGTTTTGAGCAGGAAAGCGTCCGGGAGCCAAGCTCTCTTTTTCAATCTCTTTGTTTTTTCTGCTGCTTGGCCGGGTGGTCCACTACAGATTAATGGTGAAAGGAGCTCTAACAAGCTGCGCGAAGTCTCTATTAAAGCCGCTGTTCTGAGCACCAGGCTCAGCACTTCAGCTACCCCCTTACGCAGCGGCCATCTTTCTTCCAACCTTCACAACTTTCAAAAAAATTAGAAAATTGATCTTGAGATAAGTAAAAGTATATCCCATAACAATGGCAAACCCAGATGTTCCTTGGGCTGGGGATGTGGCTCAAGCGGTAGCGCGCTCGCCTGGCATGCGTGCAGCCCTGGTTCGATCCTCAGCACCACATACAAAGATGTTGTGTCCGCCGAAAACTAAAAAATAAATATTAAAATTCTTTCTTTCTCTCTCTCTCTCTCTCTCTCTCTCAAAGAAAAAAAAAATAAAAACAAACAAACAAACAAAAACCCTGGCTTCTCAAAGTACTAGTTACTAAAGTGCTTAATTATTATCACCTCCAGCTGAATGCAGGAAAACCTCTGTGGGTAAGTACAAATGAATGTGAGAGACAGACACAGGAAAAGAGGTGCCAGTAGTGAGGGTCAGATTGTATCTGCTGAATTGGTGCAGTACCATTTCTCATCCAGCTACTTTGAGATAAGGACCATGTTATGCCCTAGTGAAATCTTACATCCATTTGCTGTACTTTACTTGTCTGATGTTGAGAAGAAATTTTTACTGTGATGCAAATTGTGTATTCAAAAGATAGTGCACCTCACTAAGTAAACAAAAACTTTCTAATAATAACAACCTTTATTTATAGCCAAAGTATCCACCAGAGAAATAGAATGTCTGATGATGATGAGTCTCTGCTTACGTTTTTAGGAAGGGAGTGTTGATTTTCAACATCACAACATTGTGTTCAATTTCTCTTTGCAGATTTACTCTGTATAAGATCTGAATTCACCTGTGAAATTCTTTTTCTTTCTATCATAGATGTGTATATGTGTGTATACATGTGTGTCACTTAAAAATAAATTCTGTAATAGAAGTGAAATGGAAAAAAAAATTGTCCTTCACTTCCTATTCAGAATTGAGGATAAACATTATTCTTGGAAATGCCACTATAGAATTGAATTCACTGTCCTGTGTGAATTACACCTTTTAAGCTATTAAATTATGTGACATTTTTATTTAGCAGCAATCCAGAAGTGACCACAAAATAAATGAGCTCCCTGATTTTGGCAGCATTTTATCTTTCCAATATAAAGTTTCAGGTTTATTATTAACCAAAGAATCAGAAGATAAATTCACAGAACTTTGTTTGTAGATTTTTCAAGTCTTTTTATCCATGTAATTCTTTCTTGAAAACTCTTTCTTCAGTTCTTCGTGAGAAAGTTAACATTTTAAAGCTATTAAAATCTGTGCTCCCCTGACCAAAGCAGGGATGGGAAACATGGCAGGGTATGTATCTCTTCCCCTTTAGAACATTCCAGCCCTTGTGAATGCCTCTGAAAGAACTCAGCAGAAACTTAGGTGTCAAGGGGACACATAGAACATAACACCAGTCATAAGAAACTAAGACACAAGGGAACTAATTATAGGCCACATAGAGGGTTTCTCCACAGATTTGCAATGCTCTTCGTAGCTTCCTTGATGTGCAGTCCACTGAATTTTTGCGCATATATATCTGAGATATGATATTTACACTTAACCCTTTACATTTATGTCTAAATTTGCTGTTTGTTTTTTCTTCTTATACTGAGCAGTAGCCACTAGATCTATCCTATGATACATGCTTACTATAATTCTTCTTTGCCGGGTATGGTAGCACACACCTATAATTACAACAGCTTGGGAGGCTGAAGCAGGAGGATGGCAAACCCAGCCTCAGCAACTTAGCAAGGCCCTAAACCAATTTAGTAAGACCTTGTCTCTAAATAAAATACAAAAAGGGACTGGGGGTGTGGCTCAGTGGTTAAGTTCCTCCCCGAGTTCAGTTGTCGGTAAACCCTATAACTCTTCTTCCATAGTCCTTGTGTTTAGTATGATTTTTTAAAAATCCCTTTAACAATCAAATTTCATTAGTTATTTCAATTTTGCCTCAAATGAAATTAATTTTTTAAACCACTCTCCATTCTTACTGTTCTTTCTCAAAATGTTTCTGTTGTCAATGCACTTTCTGAACTAGACTTCGTAGAATAGACTTTAAAGTTCCAGATATAGACTAACAAGGGTCAAATACACTTGGACTTGACCTTTCTTGGTGTGGATGCTATAACAAAATTATATCCAAGGTTGGATTATTCTCTTAGGAAAATGTGACTTAGGGGTAAGAAAAGGCTGAGGAAATGTTTGAAATTACTGTTAATATGAATTTCCCCATTCTATGGTTACTTTTTTTATACTTTTGCATCTTAAATTTTGTTATAATTTTAATTTACCCATTTTATTCCATTCAGGAGACTTTATACAATTTCTATTACCTTGCCATCTACACAGTGATAATATATCTTCTCCGTCACCATGTAGTTTACTTAATTAAAATGATAATGACAATTTTGGCTTCCCAACAAGATAAAGTAAAAGGGAACAGACTTACACTCTGGTATAAACCTACTAAACAACAGACAAGATATGCAACAGGGGTACTCAAGACATTGGACATCAGGAAACAGATGATAAAAACAAAAGCTTTACGATTACTTCTTGGTGAAAGTTTACAGGCCCCAGAGCAGGGAGGGGAGCAGAGAGAAGGGCCAGCAGTCTCCATGGTTAGAGGATCTGTGAGTCCAGGAAAGCCAAGACCACCAATATTCACAGTGCAGTTTCCCAAAAAGGAAACTGCTGCACAAACAGAGAAAACAGAGAAGTATGGAAATCTCTGGTGAGATCTCCTTGATTATTTAATTGAATACTGCTAGATTATATATATATATATATATATATATATATATATATGGCACTCAAAATCAGGAAAAAAAGAAACACTTAAAAATTTTACACAGAAGATCTGAGATTCATGTAGGGCCAAATTCATAGTGTACCAGTTAAAAGTCAAAGAAGGATGTAGCTTTAGTATTTAGTAAGTAGAAAAAAATTATACCTTGAGAAAACACAGGTCTGTTCCCATCCAACAAATATTAAAAGCAAGACCTAAAAGGATCAAGTTGTTTCCAAGTAATTTGCCACGTCCCAGATAAAAGCTCAAGACTATTTACAGAAATATGAAACTATCTAGTATGCAAATTCATAATGTCGGTCATCCAATCCAAAAATAATATGCTGGGAAAGAAGCAGGAAAATACAACCTAAACAAGAAAAATTGATCTGTTAAAACTGACTCAGAATGATTTAGATGATAAAATTACTTAGCAAAAACATTAAAAGTTTTAAGGACTTCATTCCATATGTTCAAGAAGCCAGATGAATAAATGAACTTGATAAACAGAGGCATGGGAGATATAAACATGACCCAACTCAACAATCTAGAAACAAAAATTAAGATGTCTGAGATGAAAAATACATTGAATAGTATTAATAGCATATTATAAAGCAGAATATCACATGGCAATAAAAATAAATCAAATGTAAACACAGAGAGAGAAAATATTTAAGGGGGGAATGTCAGAAATATTAGTGCCTGACATCATACTACTTTATTTCAAAATATACTACAAAGCTATAGTAGTCAACAAAGCATTGTTATGAAAATAGACACAGACCAATAAAGGATGGAGAACTCCAGGTAAACCCATGAATTTATGGTTAATTGATTTTCAACAAAGATGCTGAGAACATGCAATGAGGAAAGACAAGTCTCCTCAGTAAGTGGCATTAGGATAACTGAATAACCAAATGTAGAAGAATGAAATTAAATCCTTATCTCATTCAATTAAAAAAAATCAACTCAAAATGAATTAAATGTGAAGCTAAGACCTTCAGCTATAAAATTATCATAAGAAACTACTACTTAAAAAAAAAACAGGAGAATAGTTCTATGACAGTAGTCTGAGCAATGACTTTTTAGAATACAACCCCAATGGCAAAGGAAATAAAGCAAAACATACAGAAATAGGATCATATCAAAAGTTTCTTCATATTCAAGGAGACAATCAAACAAATGAGAAGACCATATACAGAATGAAAAAAATATTGACAAACTGTACATCTGATAAAGGCTTACCACCTAAGGTGCAGGGAATGCAAACAACTCAATAGTAAGAAAATGTAACTGGATTAAAATTTACATCAAATGAGGCACATTTTAAACTTTTTGCTCTAGACAACTAAAAAAATAAATTTATTATTTAAGATATTGAATTTGTGGTAATTTATTAGAGCTACAGTTGAAAACTAATACAATAGAGTTTTCAGGGCACAGAATATCAGAATCAAATAGGATAATTTCATAAAGAAAACAAGGCAAATTAATCAATAGAACATACAGACCTAAAAATAATATGTATCTTAAAACAGACCTTCAAAATACCTGAAACAGAATAACAACTAAAAAACATACAAAATGAGAAAGAACAAAATAAAATAAAATAAAAACAAATACAATGTGGTGTAGAACACATGAATATCATAGCAAACAACTTAATCTAATTAATACAGAACTCTCCACCCAATAACAGCAGAATACATTATTTTTCAGGGTGTGCAGACAGAAAATACTTATATAACTTATCCTTGACCCAAAAGAAATTATCAATCAATGTTAAATTTTTCAAGTCATACAAAGTATGGTATTTGACCACAATAAAATTAAATTCAAAATATTATAGAATTAGATTTGAAAAATAAACAAATATTTGGAAAGTAAATTATTCAGTTCTAAATAACCTGGTCAAAGAGAAATCAAAGGAAAAATTTTACATCACTTTGAAATGAATGAAACCATAACAGCAATATTTCTGCCATCTTGCCAAAGCAGAACTTGGAAATTTATAGTGCTATACACTTATTTTAGAAAAAAAAAACTCAAGTTAATGATGTCATATTCTGATTCAAGGAAATAGAAAAAGAAGAGCACATTTTAAAAGCCAAAGAAAACAGAAGAAATGAGTAATAGAGATCAGAGTGGAAATCAATGAAAATTAAAATGATAGAAAATCAATAAAACCAAGTTTGCTCTTTGAGAAATATCACTACAAATTAACAAATGTCTAGCATCCTTGATCAGATAAAATACATGATATTTTCATTTTCCTGATAATAGAGGTGACATTATTACAGATTCTATAGATCTTTAAAAACATAAATCAGGGGATATTATTAGTAAGTTTTATCAATAAATTAAAAGACTTGGAGAAAATAAGGACATTCTATGATTCCACCATCCAGATATAATTGCTATTTACCTTTTGGACTATTCCAGTATCTAATGAAATTTTTTTTATATATATGACAGCAGAATGCATTGCAATTCTTATTACACCTATGCAGCACAATTTTTCATATCTCCGGTTGTATACAAAGTATATTCACACCAATTTGTGTCTTCATACCTATATTTTGGATAATTTTCATATATATCATAATGAATATCCATTACTTTTATATTTTGTAATTAGTTCATACACATCCAAAATTTAAATACTCTATTTGCCTATAACATTGAATCTATTATTATTCAGAGTGCTGATATTGTAATAATAAAAACATCTGCTAGCATCTCTTAAGAAAAACAGTCTCTTTTAAAATTATATTCTTAACTTTTGTATCTCAACTTCATAGTAACAAATAAGAATGTTTAGTTGTAACATTTTGTGGTTGATAATAAAATCCCATGAAACAGTAAAAAAAAATAAAAACTTGGAGAATATAGACACATTCCTTGAAAAATAGAAAGCATCAAAGCTCAGTCAAGAAGAAATAGATTACCTTAAATGTATTAACTGAATTGAATTTATAGTTAAATACATTTCCACAAAGACAATGCCAGGACCAGATGACCTCAATGGTAAATTCTACCAAGTAATTTAAGTAAGAACTAATAACAATTCTACAAATTCTCCCAGAAATTTGGAGAAGTATGACTTTATTCCAATTAATTCAATGGAACCAGCATTATTCTGATTCCCAAACTGGTCAAAAACATTGAAATATATATTATAATGTATGTGTGAATATGTGTGTGTGTGTGTATGTATGTGTATACATAAACATGTACACGAATATTTATCATGAATATACATACAAAATTTCTTTTTTTTTAATTTTTTTATTGGTTGTTCAAAACATTACATAGTTCTTGATATATCATATTTCACACTTTGATTCAAGTGGGTTATGAACTCCCATTTTTACCCCATATACAGATTGCAGAGTCACATCAGTTACACTTCCACTGATTTACATATTGACATACTCATGTCTGTTGTATTCTGCTGCCTTTCCTATCCTCTACTATCCCCCCTCCCCTCCCTCCCCTCCCCTCTTCTCTCTCTACCACCTCTACTGTAATTCATTTCTCCCCCTTGTATTATTTTTCCCTTTCCCCTCACTTCCTCTTGTATGTAATTTTGTATAACCCTGAGGGTCTCCTTCCATTTCCAAGCAATTTCCCTTCTCTCTCCCTGTCCCTCCCACCTCTCATCCCTCTTTAATGCTAGTCATCTTCTCATGCTCTTCTTCCCTACTCTGTTCTTAGTTACTCTCCTTATATCAAAGAAGACATTTGGCATTTGTTTTTTAGGGATTGGCTAGCTTCACTTAGCATAATCTGCTCTAATGCCATCCATTTCCCTCCAAATTCTATAATTTTGTCATTTTTTAATGCAGAGTAATACTCCATTGTGTATAAATGCCACATTTTTTTTTATCCATTCGTCTATTGAAGGGCATCTAGGTTGCTTCCACATCTTGCTATTGTGAATTGTACTGCTATGAACATCGATGTAGCAGTGTCCCTGTAGCATGCTGTTTTAAGGTCTTTAGGGAATAGACCCAGAAGGGGAATAGCTAGATCAAATGGTGGTTCCATTCCCAGCTTTCCAAGAAATCTCCATACTGCTTTCCAAATTGGCTGCACCAATTTGCAGTCCCACCAACAATGTAGAAGTGTACCCTTTTCCCCACATCCTCGCCAGCACTTGTTGTTGTTTGACTTCATAATGGCTACCAATCTTACTGGAGTGAGATGATATCTTAGGGTGGTTTTGATTTGCATTTCTCTGACTGCTAGAGATGGTGATCATTTTTTCATGTACTTGTTGATTGATTGTATGTCCTCCTCTGAGAAGTGTCTGTTCAGGTCCTTGGCCCATTTGTTGATTGGGTTATTTGTTATCTTATTGTCTAATTTTTTGAGTACTTTATATACTCTGGATATTAGGGCTCTATCTGAAGTGTGAGGAGTAAAGATTTGTTCCCATGATGTAGGCTCCCTATTTACCTCTCTTATTGTTTCTTTTGCTGAGAAAAAACTTTTTAGTTTGAGCAAGTCCCATTTGTTGATTCTAGATATTAACTCTTGTGCTATGGGTGTCCTATTAAGGAATTTGGAGCCCGACCCCACAATATGTAGATCAGAGCCAACTTTTTCTTCTATCAGACGCAGAGTCTCTGATTTGATATCAAGCTCCTTGATCCATTTTGAGTTAACTTTTGTGCATGGCGAGAGAAAGGGATTCAGTTTCATTTTGTTGCATATGGCTTTCCAGTTTTCCCAGCACCATTTGTTGAAGATGCTATCCTTCCTCCATTGCATGCTTTTAGCCCCTTTATCAAATATAAGAAAGTTGTAGTTTTGTGGGTTGGTTTCTGTGTCCTCTATTCTGTACCATTGGTCCACCCGCCTGTTTTGGTACCAATACCATGCTGTTTTTGTTACTATTGCTCTGTAGTATAGTTTGAAGTCTGGTATCGCTATACCACCTGATTCACACTTCCTGCTTAGCATTGTTTTTGCTATTCTGGGTCTTTTATTTTTCCATATGAATTTCATGATTGCTTTCTCTATTTCTACAAGAAATGCCATTGGGATTTTGATTGGCATTGCATTAAACCTATAGAGAACTTTTGGTAATATCGCCATTTTGATAATGTTAGTTCTGCCTATCCATGAACAGGGTATATTTTTCCATCTTCTAAGATCTTCTTCAATTTCTCTCTTTAGGGTTGTGTAGTTTTCATTGTATAAGACTTTTACCTCTTTTGTTAGGTTGATTCCCAAGTATTTTATTGTTTTTGAGGATATTGTGAATGGAGTGGTTGTCCTCATTTCCATTTCAGAGGATTTGTCGCTGATATACAGGAATGCCTTTGATTTATGCGTGTTGATTTTATATCCTGCCACTTTGCTGAATTCATTTATTAGCTCTAATAGTTTCTTTGTAGACCCTTTTGGGTCTGCTAGGTATAGAATCATGTCATCTGCAAATAGTGATAATTTAAGGTCTTCTTTTCCTATTTTTATACCTTTAATTTCTTTCGTCTGTCTAATTGCTCTGGCCAGTGTTTCGAGAACTATGTTGAACAGAAGTGGTGAGAGAGGGCATCCCTGTCTTGTTCCAGATTTTAGAGGAATGCCTTTAATTTTTCTCCATTCAGAATGATGCTAGCCAGGGGCTTAGCGTAGATTGCTTTTACAATGTTGAGGTATGTTCCTGTTATCCCTATTTTTTTGAGAGTTTTGAACAAAAAGGGATGCTGTACTTTGTCGAATGCTTTTTCCACATCTATCGAGATGATCATATGGTTCTTATTTTTAATTCTATTGATGTGGTGGATAACATTTATTGATTTCCGTATATTGAACCAGCCTTGCATCCCAGGGATGAATCCTACTTGATCATGGTGTACAATTTTTTTGATATGATTTTGTATCCGATTCGCCATAATTTTATTGAGGATTTTTGCATCTAGGTTCATTAGAGATATAGGTCTGTAGTTTTCTTTCTTTGAAGTATCTTTGTCTGGTTTAGGAATCAGTGTGATGTTGGCCTCGTAGAATGAATTTGGAAGTTCTCCCTCTTTTTCTATTTCCTGAAATAGCTTGAAAAGTATTGGTATTAGTTCCTCTTTAAAGGTTTTGTAAAACTCTGCTGTATACCCATCCAGTCCTGGGCTTTTCTTAGTTGGTAATCTTTTGATGGTTTCTTCTATTTCCTCAATTGATATTGGTCTGTTTAGGTTGTCTATATCCTCCTGTCTCAATCTGGGCAGATTATATGACTTAAGAAATTTATTGATGCCTTCACTATCTTCTATTTTATTGGAGTATAAGGATTCAAAATAATTTCTGATTATCTTCTGTATTTCTGAAGTGTTTGTTGTGATACTGCCTTTTTCATCCTGTATGCTAGTAATTTGAGTTCTCTCTCTTCTTCTCTTCGTTAGCATGGCTAAGGGTCTGTCGATCTTATTTATTTTTTCAAAGAACCAACTTTTAGTTTTATCAATTTTTTCAATTGTTTCTTTTGTTTCGATTTCATTAGTTTCAGCTCTGATTTTAATTATTTCTTGCCTTCTACTTCTTTTGCTGTTATTTTGCTCTTCTTTTTCTAGGATTTTGAGATGAAGTATGAGATCATTTATTTGTTGGTTTTTTTCTTTTTTTAAGGAATGAACTCCATGCAATGAATTTTCCTCTTAGAACTGCTTTCAATGTGTCCCATAGATTCCGATATGTTGTGTCTGTGTTTTCATTTATCTCTAAGAATTTTTAATTAACTCCTTAATGTCTTCTATAACCCATTGATCATTCAGTAACCTGTTGTTCATTCTCCAAGTGATGCATGATTTTTCCTTCCTTCTTTTATCGTTGATTTTCAGTTTCATGCCATTATGGTCAGATAAGATGCATGGTATTATCTCTACTCCTTTATATTGTCTAAGAGTTGCCCTGTTACATAATATATGATCTATTTTTGAGAAGGATCCATGTGCTGCTGAGAAAAAAGTGTAACTGCTTGATGTTGGTTGGTATATTCTACATATGTCAATTAAGTCTAGGTTGTTAATTGTGTTATTGAGTTCTATAGTTTCCTTATTCAACTTTTGTTTGGAAGATCTGTCCAGTGGTGAGAGAGGTGTGTTGAAGTCTCCCATGATTATTGTCTGGTGGTCTATTAGACTCTTGAACTTGAGAAGAGTTTGTTTGATGAACATAGCTGCACCATTCTTTGGGGCATATATATTTATGATTGTTATGTCTTGTTGGTGTATGGTTCCCTTGAGCAGTATGTAGTGTCCCTCTTTATCCCTTTTGATTAACTTTGGCTTGAAATCTATTTTATTTGATATGAGTATGGACACTCCTGCTTGTTTCCGAAGTCCGTATGAGTGATATGATTTTTCCCAACCTTTCACCTTCAGTCTATGTATATCTTTTCGTATCAAATGCATCTCCTGTAGGCAGCATATTGTTGGGTCTTGTTTTGTGATCCATTCTACTAGCCTGTGTCTCTTAATTGGTGAGTTTAAGCCATTAACATTTAGGGTTATTATTGAGATATGGGTTATCCTTCCAGCCATATTTGTTTGTTTATGTTACTGAATATGGTTTTTTTTCCTCTTTGATTATTTTCCCCCCTTTACTGTCCTACCTCCCACTGTTGGTTTTCATTGTTATTTTCCATTTCCTCTTCCTGTAATGTTTTGCTGAGGATTTTTTGGAGAGATGGTTTTCTAGCTGCAAATTCTTTTAACTTTTGTTTATCGTGGAAGGTTTTAATTTCATCTTCCATCTTGAAACTCAATTTTGCTGGATACACAATTCTTGGTTGGAACCCATTTTCTTTCAGTGTTTGAAATATGTTATTCCAGGATCTTCTAGCTTTCAGAGTCTGTGTTGAGAGATCAGCTGTTATCCTGAATTGTTTACCCCTAAATGTAATCTGTTTCCTTTCTCTTGTAGCTTTTAAAATTCTCTCCTTATTCTGTATGTTGGGCATCTTCATTATAATGTGTCTAGGTGTGGATCTCTTATGATTATGCACATTCGGTGTCCTGTAGGCTTCTAGGATTTGGGATTCTGTCTCATTCTTCAAGTCTGGGAAGTTTTCTCATATTATTTCATTGAATAGATTGTTTATTCCTTTGGTATGGACCTCCATGCCTTCCTGTATCCCAATGACTCTTAAGTTTGGTCTCTTTATGTTGTCCCATATCTCTTGGATGTTCTGCTCATGGTTTCTTAACTGTCTTGCTGAGCTGTCTATGTTCTTTTCAAGTTGAAATACTTTGTCTTCATTGTCTGATGTTCTATCTTCTAAGTGTTCTACTCTGCTGGTAGTATTCTCAATTGAGTTTTTAAGTTGGTTTATTGCTTCCTGCCTTTCTAGGATTTCTGTTTGTTTGTTTTTTATAACTTCTATCTCCCTGTATAGTTGATCTTTTACTTCCTGGATTTGTTTATGTATTTCATTGTTGAAGAGATCTTTCATTGTCTGATTTTGCTGTCTAACGTCTTCCTTGAGACTCCAGATCATCTGAAGCATGTATCTCCTGAATTCTTTATCTGACATTCCATCTGCTGCAGATATTACCTCTTCTAACGTTGAGTTGACCTGCATTGCTTGTGGTCCTTTCTTTCCCTGTCTCTTCATACTGTTCGCGTTTCTTTCTGCTTACTGAGACTGTTGTGTTGTTGAATTTTCCCCCTATATATTTGTATTACTCTTGTATAGTTGCAAACTCTCCCGCGCAGGCGCGGGCAGGGGCTCTGGTCCTCCTCCAATTGGGGCACTGTGCTTACCACAACGTCAGGCTGCTGGGCCTGTTCTGCTGGTTGGTAGCAGGTGCGCCTACCTTGCAGGCGCGTGGGGCGGCTCTGCCACTCCCAGGTTGCTGGGCCTGACCTGCTGGTGGGTTGCAGGTCCGCCTACCTTACAGGCGCGGGCGGAGGGCGCACACCTATTTGTATTTAGACAGTTACGCGGAATGGAGGACGTAATGCTTGGGATGAAAGTTGGGGGGAAGGGGAAGGTAGGTGCTCTTGAAAAGAAAAAAGGAGAGGGAGATAGATAGCATAGAGGAGAATGGAAAGAGCAGTAAAACTTGGAAGGGGAGAGCGAGAGGGAAAAGGGAGAGAAAAAAATTAAAATGGAATAGGAAATAAAATTAGGTCTTAGAGATCCATTTTCTTCTCTTCCCATAGGCAAAGCTGTGCCCTCCGGGCTGAGTTTTGCCCTCAATGTGTCAACAGCAATCCCTGTAAGGCGGTTCCTGGGAGTCTCTCAATCCTGTTGGTCCAGAGCCGTTTCACTTCTATGGCCCCTCCTCCCCTTCCTCCTGCCAGCCAGCCAGGTCCTGCTCACCGGAGGCAGTTCCCCAAGGATTTGGTTACACTTTCAGCCCCACTTAGTGCTCTATTTCCCTAACTACTGAGCACTCTCGCTGTCATTCATCTAAGCCCCAGTGCTGTGGAGCTGTGGTCTGGGAGTCAATTGTTTAATTTTTCCAGACCCCTTTGGTGGGCACACCTTCGGAATCTGGCAGCTAAGACCATTGGTGTCGCTGCTGGTGGCAATAGGAGTTGGGGGTCGAGGATCCCCTCTACTTCTCTCAGCCCCTACAGTCACAACCACACTGCTGGCAGAGGAGGAGTTGGGGGTCTGGAGTGTCCTCTGTTTCCCTCCGCCCCTACCGTCACACCCTCTCAGTTTGCAGTTGGGGGATTTGGGGGTGGGGAGTCTTCTCTGCTTCCCTCTGCCCCTACAGTCACGCCCTCATCACTGGCAGTAGGGGGAGTTGGGGGTCGTGAGTCCTTTGGCCCTTATGGTCACGCCCACGGAGAGATTTTGAAGTTTCCCGGTTGTTTGTATCTGGTGTGGGTGGGAGTCACACACCTGCTAAAGTAGATTCCGCTGGGAAGGAATCTCTTTGGCCGAACTTTGGTGACTTCCCCTCTCTGCTATGGCGGTCCCCTGGCTCCTTGCCGGAGTGTCCGAAGAGAGGGGTGGAACTGGCTTGTCTCTGGTCTGACACAATCTCTGGTTTTAGTTCCCAGTTCGCTATTTCGTAAAGGGTTGGTTAGATTCCCTTCACGCTGTCTTGGGGGGGGGGGAGCCGTTCGCCGGGTGGGCGGGGCTGTTAGTAGAGCTGGGAGGACACGGGCTGTCTGCTGGGCCAGGCGGGGACACTTCTCACTGCGCCGGGCTGCCTGTAGAGCCGGGCAGCTGTGGCCGAATGGCTAAGATCTGGGCGGGTGGAGTGGCCGTTCGCTGAGCGAGAGCGGGGCCTCCCGGGACGGCGAGGTGGCGGGTGCCGTCTGCGGGTTCGGGCGGGCCGCACCGCTCGGGGCCGCCGGCCGCTTTCTGAAGCGGCTGGTGGCTGTGGGACTGGACCTCTGCGCCCGCATGGCCGGCCAAGATCCACTTGTCTGGGACAAACTGACACTTCTAATAAATCTACCAATTCCGGGCAGGTCCCCTCTTCATGGAATTTTGCTAGAAGTTCCTCAGTAGGTAGACTGCCGCTGTTCCAATGGGTCTTTCTGATCCCGTTAATGTGGAGACATTGGAATCCCTGCTTCCTCGCCGGCGGCCATGTTGGATCCCCCCATACAAAATTTCTTAGCACAGTTTTAGCCCATCATATCCAAATGTATAAAAAAAATTTATCACAACCAAGTGTGATTTTATTCCCCAACTAAATGCTGATTTAACATTTGAAAGTCAATTTAATTAATTTTATTGTCAGAGTAAAGAAGAAAAGTGTGTAGTTCTAACAATAGATTCAAAGAAAATATTGGATAGCATTTGATATTTGTCATCTATTTATGATAAAATCTTTAATAAGAATAGAATAGAATTTTTATGAGAGACCTAAGCTATAATCACATTTAATACTATAAGACTAAATGCTTTCCCCATGTAATCAGGAAATATTCCAAATGTAATTAATTCTATTAATAGTTAAAATCAGCATTGTATTGAAAGCTTTAACAAGTGTTCCTCCAAAAGACACTTCCAAGAAAATGAAAATACAAGTCACCAATTAAAACAAATGCTTGCAAATTATATCTGATAAAGGAATTATAGCAAAAATGTATGAATATTCTTCAACTTCAATAATAGAAAATAATTAACTCTATGTTACAGCAGGCAAAATTTTAGTAGATACTTCATCATTGAAGATAAACTGATGGCAAATTAGCAGATAAAAAGATATATATTCAACATCTTTAGTCAATAGGAAAATACAAATTAAAATAACAGATATCACTACATTCTGATTATAATCACTAAAATTGCAAAGTCTGACCATACAAAGTACTAGTGGGGAAGTAAAATGGTACCACAACTTTGGAAAATAGTTGAACAGTTTCTTAAAATATTAAACTTACACCTAAATATGAGCTAGCTATTTTATTCCTAGGTATGTACTCAAGAGTAATATGTGTACATAAATTATTGTAGAAACTTTATTTGTAGTAGTCTAAAACTGGTAACAACTCATAAAATATTTATGCAAGAAAAATGAATGAACTATTTGATGCACAAAACCATAGGTATGAATCTCAAAATAATTATGATGAGTAATAAATGTGAGACACAAATAGAACTTACCATAACCCCATATAAAATAAATAAATATATATTATGATCAATATATAACATACTATATAATGGCACATGCGATTGAATATATAATGACATAAAAGTATAAAATAATCTCTGGTGATAAGAAACAGATTAGTGGTAACCTGGGAATGGGGAAGTTGGGAAGGGTTGGGAGGAGGATAAAGTGGCATGAAGAAACTTTTAGGGATGGTGTCTATGTCATTATTTTGATGGAGACAATGTTTTCACTGATATATATGTCAAAATTACCAAATGTTAGATTGCTTACTTGCAATTTGTTATATTTCAATTATACATCAATAAAACTGTTTTAAAACACGATAATGATATTCATTAGGATGTTATTTCACACCAGTAGCATCATTTTTTTTTTTTTACCAATGAATGAATGAACACATATTTTTCAACCCATTTCTTAGGGTACACCATTTGCATCTGTCTATTTCTACAACAATGCAACAGACTCATGTGAAAATTTCTGGGGAATACGTTTCCAGAGTGTGACCTTGATTAATGTTGTCTCTGTCAGAATACAAATAGGAAAAGAAATGAGGATATTTACAACTTTATTTAGAGAGAGACTAAGTGCCAGAATGTGGCTGGGATTAAAGAAAAAAAAAAGAGGAAGAAATAATGTAAGTTCCCTGCAATAAACAGCAGTGAAATTTTTTCATCTCTGAACCCAAAGTCATGGGACATGGGGGAGCTTATCAGAACATTTAGACATATTTGAAAACTTCTGGGAGGAATCAGGATCTTTGGTATTGATGGCACATTCTGCAGGGTAGAAGACAATGGATTAGATTTCTCCTCTCTTTCTCTGATCTTCCATTTTGACTCCAAGTAGTTCAACCTAGCTAGTAACCAACTCAGTGGGAGCCTTCTTAATACAGTCTATAGAGGTCAAACTTCATAGGGCAGAGCATAAGGGAAAGGTGAGATTCACAGAGAATCTAAAAAGACATGCAGAGTATGCGGGGAATGCAAAGCACAAGGTGAAATTAATAATTTTGTTTTAGAATGTTCCAGAACTTGATATTGCTACCAGTAGTGAGAGTTTTTACTTGCCTTTTTCTTCATTAAAGACTTCATGAAACAAGTTGTTGAACTGCAGATATTATTTTCCTTGATGAAAAGTTAATCTGCAATTCAGATATTCCTAGTTACCTTGATTAAAGTTTTAAAAAGGTTAGTTTGGGTGAATTACATTTACTGAATTTATCTTGAGTCACTACTTTTAGTAATGATTAGACATGGATCAATATCAAATTTACTGGCAAAGGATATAACCCATCTTCACTCTCTGACTCCTATCTCACTTTGGGGATACTTCAAAAATAGTTCAATAATTATAGTTGCGATGGTATTCAGTGCACCGATGAAGGGTGATGTGAAGAAAGGAGGTAGAACATAAGGGACAAGGTAAGCAAGATTCCTCAACATCCATGAGATTGGTTGCTTAATTGCTCAATTGGTTGTAGGGTTGGGGATTGGAAAATATCTAGATTCCTTTCTAATTTCAGGTTTCATGCTTTATTTAAAAAAATGAATGTTCATCTATTCTGATTACTACATTTAGTTATCATTACTTCCATGCATGGCTAAGTGAATGTTTAAAATTCCTGAAAACAAGAAGGCCACATGGTCGTGCTGGGTGAAATCAGTCACAGGGATATGTTTCCTGAAGCTTCACCATTTTTGCTGGTGTCCAATCCCTTGTATCATTTATTCTCTCTTATTTGTTAAATCTTCCTTGTCAATCATTGCCTCAATCCACATCTCAATTTCCATTGCTAGCACCATGGAAATTCTTTTCAGTTCCTTCATCCTCATGCATGGACATTATCCCTGAGAGTATTTATTTGCATGCACAGCACATGCTCAAATGCATATGTATAAGCACATCTGTTATACCTGTCCCCTTTTGATTGCCTGGTGCTTAAAAAGCAAGTCTTCTCAACCTCCTCATAGTCTTATCATAAGGTCCATATGGACAGAGCAATCTGGAAATCCAGTTTTTCTTAATAGACCCTTTTGAACACAATGTTCACTCAAAGGGCATTTGCTGCTTCTTAACTGATAACGAAAGCATGAAAATAGAAGCTAGGCTCAACCCACACCTCAACCATTGCTTTTAATTTGCCAACACATGCAGCCTCTGCAAGAGTAGTTAACAAGTGATGGGATTGAATTAGGTGTCCTCTCCTTGATGGAAATTTTAATGAGGTGGGTAATGAACTGAAGGTAGACAGAACCAGGCAAAGGAGAAACTAGATGCCTGAATAGTTTAGAAAGCATATAATTCCCTAAATGGTAATACCTGAACTAAATCAATGAGTACTATAATACTTCTAGGTAAAGAATATTTTAGTGGGGTCTTTGTTATACTTCTTAAAAGAACAAACCCAGAGAAATAAGCTAGAATTTTAGAAAAATAAACTGTATTTAGTTATTCTCTGTCAATAACTAATTTTTCTTGAATGTTCAGATGTGATATTTTCTAAATGTTAGCATCTCACTGCCTAACAGAGAAAGCAGGAACCTGACAATTTTAAGGGCATCCTTTTTACTACATTTAGGTCCACCCGCCATTCATCTGGACGATTAACAAAAATAGCAACCATGTCAAATTGGTAAATATATTCCTGAGGTTGTACTGCAGTAATTAAATTGTAAGAGTGCCCAAAAGATACAGGGAAGAAAGTATCATCCTATTTCTGGGATTTTGTTATTAATAGCCTTTATTTGCATGATACTCTTTTCAAACTATTCCTTTATGTTTTTGCTAGAAGATTCTAATTTTTTTTTTCTAGGAATCATGGAATTTTTATAGCACACATAAGATCTCTAAGGGTATTTAAACTCAATTTGTCTTGAGAACAAAGGGGGGAATTCAAACGTAATTTCAACTTAACTTCATTTAGCATATAGGCAATGTGGCTTGGTAGAAAGATCATGGACTTTTGAAATAAAACTGGCCTTGATTTAAACCTAGTTATGCTGCTTACAAATTATATATCCTGGTGCAAGTAACTAATCATCTCTCTAATACTTGGTATCCACATCTGCAAATGGGGTCTACTTCCCCTTTACTTCAATATATATTTTCAAAGATTAAATTAGTTTCAAAGAAAAAATTTGCAAGGGTAGCAAACCTTGGCTATCTTTTTGAAAATCCATAAACTAGAGAGTAGAAATAATAGGAATAAAAATGATTCAGAAATGATATTTCAATGCCTAATTAGAAAGACAATATGATAATATTTTTCTAATTAAAAAAAAAGAAACCTCAAAGCAGCTTGGTAGACAGTGATGGAAGGCATCAATCATCTATATATTTACAAAAATGAAAAATAAAAAAACCCAAACTAACAAACAAACTATTTCTTCAGAAGTAGAGTTTCGGTTTTGTTTGTTTGTTTGTTTGTTTTGCCTTCAGAAAGTTTAGCTTTCTGAAGTTTATGGAAAAATGCAGGAACATGCTTTTCTGGTCTCCCTTCTGATAAACAGGAAAGATCTGGTTATTAAAGTAGAGACGAGGGCAGTACTGGTGGCAAAGTGGTTTTATCATTCTTTAGTTCTTTAACAGAAAACAAAAAAAGCAAAGAAAATAGAAGAAAAGTAAACTGGTTCACTGTTTAAAAACTTCATTCTAAAAGAATTCTTTCAGGAGAAAATTTCAAATATAGATTCCCTGATTCCCCTTTCTAAGCACCAATGCGCATGGATGGCCCAAAAACCCATACCTGAAAGCTTTTCCAGCTTACTCTTGTGTTAGGTAGTATTTAGCACAGATATCCCACACAACAGAAGCAACAAACATTGTAAAATCTGTAGAAATTCATGAACCAGTCAGGCAACCATGCATATAGAGGAATGAGATTCTCAGGTTGAATCCTAATGGGAAGAAAAATGGCAGATCAATAACTAAATTTGAGAGGAACTCACATTTTAGAAAATCTTGTGTACAAGGTGCAAGGAAGGATATTTTAACAAGGGCATAGTGACAAAACTTTTGAGGATAACTAAGGTCCTTATGAACCAAAAGGAAAATGAAGTAAAGATGAAGATCATGATAAGTGAAGAATATTCTTGGCTCCTGTTTTTTCCGGTCTCTGTTCCCCATAATGGACACATGATTTTCTTAGTTAAACAAGAGAAAACAGGTTATTAGTCAAATACTGCTGTGTAATACGTGTAATTGTAACAACCTCAAAATCTCAATGGAATACAGCAAAAAAGTACATATTTCTCTTTACATTTTAGCAGTTCATTCATACTCTTCTGGGACCAATAACCTAGCCAGGAATTGTTCTCATGAGAGCAGCAGACACACAAGAGAGAATTCCCAGTTGTGAAAGTCAGTGTCAATGTTCTGTTTGTTTAAGGTTGCTTGCATTCCACTGGCCAAAGCAAGCCTCATGGTTGAACCTAAAAGTAAAGCACCTTTTCTGGGAGGAGCAAAGTTTTTGTCACTGCAAAGTTAAATGACAAAGGAAAGAGATGTAGAAAGATGAAGAATTAGGAAAAATAATTAGTTCATCTTAAACATTTACATCTGATTTTGTTGTGACACAAAGTTTAATGCCAAAAATGTAAAGATTTAGTCTCTAAGGAAGCTGATCAAAAATATGAAAAAAACTATGTTCTGATCCTCAGCTCAGGGTTCTTTTCAAAGGAAATATACTGCTTCAAATATCTAAGTCATAATTACTGGTGCTAATAAATGTATTAAAGGATTTTTTAAAAATACTCTTAAATGTATTCAACTTTTTTGTTTGCTATTTACTAAACTCTTGTTATATGTAGGTGCAGGGGTGAACCTATAGATTTACTAGCAACAAGATCTGGTTCTGGTTTTCAGAGCATTTAGACTAGTAGCATTAAATTAAATTTGAAAGTCATATGTAGATTTCCAAATACCTTATTAACATTTAAAAAAATTTCCATGAAAAAGAAGAATTAAGGGTTGGGGATATAGCATAGTGTTAGAGCTCTTGCCTAGCATGTGAATGGTCTTATGTTTGATCCCCAATGCTACAAAAAATAAATTTAAAAAAAAACCTTAAAGAATTTAAAAAGAATTAATAATGAAACAATAAATATTTAAGAAGGTACAGATTTAAGTATCAGTAGTAATGAGGGTTTTACGATATAGTGGGAGGGAAGACATTGAATTAAATCAGAGAATGTGAATTCAGTCTGAATTATTCTCTTGTTAGCTATCCCAACATTAAGAAAGTGATGTGACTCCTCTAAGCTTCCGATTTCTCATTAGTAAGATTATGATGACAATATGCATTCTTCCTACCTCAGGTCAAGCCCAAGAAAACAGTAAAGTGCTTTAAAATTGAGGCACCATTAAAAAGTGATTAAGCAAATATCAGAAAACAGATGAAATAATAGCTGCACTTGCTGGCACAAATTTAATCTGGCACTCTGCAACTCTATGTTACTTTTCCAAGCTCCAGAGCAGAGAATTAGAAGAACTACTTCAAAGGACATTCTAACTGCTATGCCTCTATTTCTGTAAACAATTACCAAAAATATTCCTATTTTTTTCTGGACCACTAGAGCTTGAATTTGCTGCCATATTGCACAGGCTGATTGAATATCAAACACCAACATATGTTCCCCTTTAAGCCTCCCATATGGGGAAAAACAGCTGACTTCACTGCTATTTTTGATAATCTGTTACACTGGTGAAACTAGTGAAACTAGATACTGTCCGCTTTCTTGAAGGCTGACTGGAGTTACTTTAAAAAAGGATCAATTATCACTTGTCGGTGAGATTTAATTAGGAGTTAGCATTGTATTCAGGAACAGAACCTCACCTTCACAGATTCCTGCTTGCCATAGTCAAAGGGCTTTTCTAAGATCATTTTGCAGTGAAACACAATTCCGCCATTACCTCTGATACCATTCTAGACAGCTTTCCTGTCTATGAGCATGGCTTTATTGTTATAGCCTCTTAATTCTAGTTTTTTTTGTGTGTGTGTAATATAGATTTATATGATGTTTTGTCTCACAATGAGACCAAAGCCCTGGGTTTAGGGGAAGAAGACCACCGAGGGATAGTACCATTCTCATTCCATCCTATCAAGGACACATAACTATCAACGAGACTTATCACTGTTGATGTTAACCTTGGTCACCTTGCTGAAACAATGTTTGTTAGTTTTCTCCACTCCCAAGTTATGTTCCTCCCTTTTTCATACTGTACTGTTTGGGAGGAAGTGGCTATGCAGGGCCCACACTTAAGAAGTGAGGGATTTTATCTCCTTTAGGGTAGAATGGCTACATGGCTATTTGGAATTCATCTATTCCAGAGATGGGCCTCTTCTCCCCATTTATCATTTATTCAGTCATTTATGTATACAAGAATGATCAAGTTGATATTTATCACTTGGGTGTAATTAAAAGCTACAATATCTATTGTCTTGCTCAAATTGTACTAGCTTGTTCATTGTAAGATCTTTCAGTTGGTTTCGGTGTCCCCTTGTCTCATCATTGTGAATATTTTCAATTTTAGCATCTCTTTACTTTGTGGCAATCAAGGTGCTTCAGGCTCATCTTATGTATTTCCTAGCCTACTCCTAGAAATCAGCCATTTTTTTCCACATTGCACTGGTTCCTTTTATTGGAGAGTGATATTAGACACTAAGTTCTTGGCATTCTCCTGGAAACTTTGATCCATTCTTCCACCACTTTCTCACTCTGAATCAGCCTTATTTTTCCTTTCCTGTATTCATTTTCACTCTTTAAAATGTCTATTGCCCACCTTTTCCTTCCTTCCCAGAAGGTGTTCATCCAAACTGACCCATTCCTCTCACTTTTACTTTTTTTTTTTTTTCAAGACATAAGGCTTTATTGAGAAATGTTTACAGGGAAGTTCCAGTAGGGCTGAACAGATAGCACTCCAATCCCCACTGTACTTCTTTTTTTTTTTAATTGGTTGTTCACAACATTACAAAGCTCTTGACATATCATATTTCATACATTAGATTGAAGTGGGTAATGAACCCCCAATTTTACCCCAAATGCAGATTGCAGAATCACGTCGGTTACACATCCACAATTTTACATAATGCCCTATTCGTAATTGTTGTATTCTGCTACCTTTCCTATCCCCTACTATCCTCCCTCCCCTCCCCTCCCATCTTCTCTCTCTACCCCATCTACTGTAATTCATTTCTCTCCTTGTTTACTTTCCCATTCCCCTCACAACCTCTTATATGTAATTTTGTATAGCAATGAGGGTCTCCCTTCATTACCATGCAATATTCCTTTTCTCTCCCTTTCCCTCCCATCTCAAGTCTCTGTTAAAAGTTAATCTTTTCTTCCTGCTCTTCCTCCCTGCTCTGTTCATAGTTGCTCTCATTATATCAAAGAAGACATTTGGTATTTGTTTTTTAGGGATTGGCTAGCTTCACTAAGCATAATCTGCTCTAGTGACATCCATTTCTCTGCAAATTCTATGATTTTGTCATTTTTTATTGCTGCATAGTACTCCATTGTGTATAGATGCCACATTTTTTTTATCCATTCATCTATTGAAGGGCATCTGGGTTGGTTCTACAGTCTAGCTATTGTGAATTGTGCTCCTATGAACATCGATGTGGCAGTACCATGTAGCATGCTCTTTTAAGGTCTTTAGGGAATAGTCCCAGAAGGGCAATAGCAGGGTCAAATGGTGGTTCCATTCCCAGCTTTCCCAGGAATCTCCAAACTGCTTTCCAAATTGGCCACACCAATTTGAAGTCCGACCAGCAATGTACAAGTGTACCCTTTTCTCCACATCCTCACCAGCACTTGTTGTTTGACTTCATAGTGGCTGCCAATCTTACTGGAGTGAGATGGTATCTTAGGGTGGTTTTGATTTGGATTTCTCTGACTGCTAGAGATGGTGAGCATTTTTTCATGTACTTGTTGATTGATTGTATGTCCTCCTCTGAGAAGTGTCTGTTCAGGTCCTTGGCCCATTTGTTGATTGGGTTATTTGTTATCCTATTGCCTAATTTTTTGAGTTCTTTGTATACTCTGGATATTAGGGCTCTATCTGAAGTGTGAGGAGTAAAAATTTGTTCCCAGGATATAGGCTCCCTATTTACCTCTCTTATTGTTTCTCTTGCTGAGAAAAAACTTTTAAGTTTAATTAAGTCCCATTTGTTGATTCTTGTTATTAAATCTTGTGCTATGGGTGTCCTATTAAGGAATTTGGAGCCCGACCCCACAATATGTAGATCGGAGCCAACTTTTTCTTCTATCAGATGCAGAGTCTCTGATTTGATATCAAGCTCCTTGATCCATTTTGAGTTAACTTTTGTGCATGGCGAGAGAAAGGGATTCAGTTTCATTTTGTTGCATATGGATTTCCAGTTTTCCAAACACCATTTGTTGAAGATGCTATCCTTCCTCCATTGCATGCTTTTAGCCCCTTTATCAAATATAAGATAGTTGTAACTTTGTGGATTAGTCTCTGTGTCCTCTATTCTATACCATTGGTCCACCTGCCTGTTTTGGTACCAGTACCATGCTGTTTTTGTCACTATTGCTCTGTAATATAGTTTGAAATCTGGTATCGCTATACCGCCTGATTCACACTTCCCGTTTAGAATTGCTTCTGCTATTCTGGGTCTTTTATTTTTCCATATGAACTTCATGATTGCTTTATCTATTTCTACAAGAAATGCCGTTGGGATTTTGATTGGCATTGCATTAAACCTATAGAGAACTTTTGGTAATATCGCCATTTTGATGATGTTAGTTCTGCCTATCCATGAACAGGGTATATTTTTCCATCTTCTAAGATCTTCTTCTACTTCTTTCTTTAGGGTTCTGTAGTTTTCATTGTGTAAATCTTTCACCTCTTTTGTTAGGTTGATTCCCAAGTATTTTATTTTTTTTGAGGATATTGTGAATGGAGTGTTTTTCCTCATTTCTGTTTCAGAAGTTTTGTCGCTGATATACAGAAATGCCTTTGATTTATGCGTGTTGATTTTATATCCTGCCACTTTGATGAACTCATTTATTAGTTCTAGTAGATTCTTTGTAGACCCTTTTGGGTCTTCTAGGTATAGAATCATGTCATCTGCAAATAGTGATAATTTAAGTTCTTCTTTTCCTATTTTTATGCCTTTAATTTCTTTTGTCTGTCTATTTGCTCTGGCCAGTGTTTCGAGAACTATATTGAATAGAAGTGGTGATAGAGGGCATCCCTGTCTTGTTCCAGATTTTAGAGGGAATGCCTTCAACTTTCGTCCATTCAGAATGATGCTAGCCTGAGGCTTAGCATAGATAGCTTTTACAATGTCAAGGTAAAGTTCCTGTTATCCCTAGTTTTTCTAATGTTTGAACATAAAGGGATGGTGTACTTTGTCGAATGCTTTCTCTGCATCTATCGAGATGATCATATGGTTCTTATCTTTAAGTCTATTGATGTGGTGAATAACATTTATTGATTTCCGTATATTGAACCATCCTTGCATCCCAGGGATGAATCCTACTTGATCATGGTGCACAATTTTTTTGATGTGTTTTTGTATTCGATTCGCCAGAAATTTATTGAGGATTTTTGCATCTAGGTTCATTAGAGATATTGGTCTGTAGTTTTCTTTCTTTGAGGTATCTTTGCCTGGTTTCGGAATCAGGGTGATGTTGGCCTCATAGATTGAATTTGGAAGAGCTCCCTCTTTTTCTATTTCCTGAAATAACTTGAAAAGTATTGGTATTAATTCTTCTTTAAAGGTTTTGTAAAACTCCGCTGTATACCCATCCGGTCCTGGGCTTTTCTTGGTTGGTAGTCTTTTGATGTCTTCTTCAATTTCATCCATTGATATTGGTCTGTTCAAATTGTGTGTATCCTCCTGACTCAGTCTGGGAAAATCATATGACTTAAGAAATTTATCGATGTCTTCACTATCTTCTATTTTATTGGAATATAGGTTTTCAAGATAATTTCTAATTGTCTTCTGTATTTCTGTAGCATCTGTTGTGATATTGCCTTTTTCATCCTGTATGTTAGTAATTTGAGCTCTCTCTTTTCTTCTCTTCATTAGCATGGCTAAAGGTCTGTCGATCTTATTTATTTTTTCGAAGAACCAACTTTTAGTTTTGTTAATTTTTTCAATAGTTTCTTTTGTTTCAATTTCATTGATTTCCGCTCTGATTTTAATTATTTATTGCCTTCTGCTACATTTGCTGTTGTTTTGCTCTTCCTTTTCTAGGGCTTTGAGATGAAGTGTGAGCTCATTTATTTGTTGGTTTTTTCTTTTTTTGAGGAATGACCACCAGGCGATGAATTTTCCTCTTAAAACTGCTTTCATTGTGTCCCATAGATTCCGATATGTTGTGTCTGTATTTTCATTTATCTCTAAGAATTTTTTGATTTCCTTCTTTATGTCTTCTGTAACCCATTGATCATTCAGTAACATATTGTTCATTTTCCATGTGATGTAGGATTTTTCCTTCCTTCTTTTATCATTGATTTCCAGTTTCATTCCATTATGATCAGATAAAATGCATGGTATTATCTCCACCCCTTTATATTTACTGAGGGTTGCCCTATGGCATAATATATGGTCTATTTTTGAGAAAGATCCATGTGCTGCTGAGAAAAACGTATATCCATTTGATGATGGTTGATATATTCTATATATGTCAGTTAAGTCTAGGTTATTGATTGTGGTATTGAGTTCTATAGTTTCTTTATTCAACTTTTGTTTGGAGGATCTGTCCAATGGTGAGAGAGGTGTGTTGAAGTCACCCATAATTATTGTGTTGTGGTCTATTTGATTCTTGAACTTGAGGAGAATTTGTTTTATGAACGTCGCAGCACCATTATTTGGTGCATAAAAATTGATAATTGTTATGTCTTGTTGGTGAATGGTTCCTTTTAACAGTATATAATGTCCTTCTTTATCCCTTTTGATTAACTTAGTCTTGAAGTCGATTTTATTCGATATGAGGATGGCCACCCCTGCCTGCTTACGAGGACCGTGTGCATGGTATATTTTTTCCCATCCTTTCACCTTCAGCCTGTGTATGTCTTTTCCAATCAGATGTGTCTTCTGGAGGCAGCACATTGTTGGATTTGTTTTTTTAATCCATGATACCAGCCTATGTCGCTTTATTGGAGAGTTTAAGCCATTAACATTCAGAGTTACTATTGATATATGGTTTGTACTTCCATCCATGTTTGATTATTTATCCATTTTTAAAAAAAATTTAGTTTGTTTCTCCATGATTATCTTTCCCCTCGCCCTCTGTCTTTACCGAGGCACTTCCCACTGATGGTTTTGGTTATTGTTTTTCATTTCTTCCTCGTGTAGTGTTTTGCTCAAAATGCTTTGCAATGCTGGTTTTCTGGCTGCAAATTCTTTTAACTTTTGTTTATCATGAAAGATTTTTATTTCGTTGTCATACCTGAAGCTTAATTTTGCTGGATACAGAATTCTTGGTTGGCATCCATTGTCTTTCAGTGTTTGAAATACATTGTTCCATGACCTTCTTGCTTTCAGTGTATGTGATGAAAAATCTGTTGTTAACCTTATTGGTTTACCCCTGAATATAATCTGTCTCCTTTCTCTTGTAGCTTTTAATATTTTCTCTTTGTTCTGTATATTGGACATCTTCATAACAATGTGTCTTGGCGTTGGTCTACTGTGATTTTGTGTGCTTGGTGTCCTGTATGCATCTTCAATTTGTATATCCGTTTCCTTTTTTATTTCTGGAAAGTTTTCTGTAATTATTTCATTCAGCAGGTTACTCATTCCCTTGGTTTGAATCTCTGTACCTTCTTCTATCCCGATGACTCGTAAGTTTGGTTTTTTTATGTTATCCCATAACTCTTGGATGTTTTTCTCGTGATTTTTTACCAGCCTTTCTGAGTTGGCTAGACTCTTTTCAAGATGATATATTTTGTCTTCATTATCTGACGTTCTGGCTTCTACTTGCTCCACTCTGTTAGTGATACTCTCAATTGAGTTTTTAATTTGGTTTATCGTTTCCTTCATTTCTAGAATTATTGTTTGATTATTTTTTATAATCTCTATCTCCTGATAAAGATGCTTAACTTTTTCTTTTATCTGTTTATGTAATTCATTCTCAATGTGTTCTTTCGCTGCTTGAATTTGCTGTCTTGTATCCTCTTTAAGGTTCCATTCCATCTGTCTAAGGTGTTCCTTGAGTTCTTTATATGACCATTTTTCTGATGACTCTAGGTCCTCCTGAATATTTAGGCTGTCCTGCATTATTTGTACTCCTTTTCTTTCTTGCTTTTTGAAGCTGCTCATGTTACTTCTTGTTCTGTTTGACTGCTGAGTTACTGTTCACTCCTATAAATTTATTTGATGCTTGGGAGGAAAGGTATTAGAAGGGAAGGGAAGAAGTCACTAAAGAGAATGAGAGTAAGCAGGTAGAATTCAAGGAAGGGGGGACAAGATAATTGAAAAGAAATGAAAAGACAAAAGAAGAAAAAAATAGGATATAAAAAAAGAAAAAAAATTTAAAAAAAATAATAAAAAAATTAAAATTAAAATTAGAAGAAAAAAATTTTTTTTAAAATTTTGTAAAAAAAAATTTAAAAAAACAACAAGAAAGAAAAATGAAAATGAAAGAAAAACCCAAATCAAAAAAAAGAGAAAAGAAAAAAGAAAAAAAAACAACCAAACAAAAAAAAACTAATAAATGCAGTCTTAGAGTTTGATTAACTTCTCTTCCAGTAGGTGGCGTTGTGCCCACCAGGCCAAGTTTCTCCTGTCAATACGTGGGAACCAATCACTGTGCAGCAGCTCCTCCCAGACTGGGTGAGTCTCCAATCCTGAGTGCCTAGGGCCTCCTCTTGTGTCTAGTCACTTCCCACTTTTCCTCTAGCCAGGCCCTTCTCACGGGTGCCGCTCACCACAATACTGACTACACGCCAGGTCTGCTGCTCCTGGGAGCCCTGTTTTCATGAATGACTGGGCACACTCTTCCAGTTTGCCATTCCCTCAGACCCTAAGTTTGTAGAGCTTGGGGCTGAGAATCCTCAGCGAATTTTACTTGCCCTCTGGTAGCCACGCCCCCGGTAGCTGGTGCAAGAGACCTCAGCTGTCAGCACTGGTGGGAACGGTAGTTCCGCGCCGTGGGTCCCGCGCCACCTCTGATTCCCTCCGTCTGGCTATCGCGCTCACGGGAGAGCTGGGAGGGGCCCTTACGGGAGAACTGGGAGGGGCCCTTAAGGTTTTTCCGATGTGTGGAGAGGGAAGGCTAGGGAATTACACACCTGTAGCTGCAGGTTTCAATGAAGTTATCTCCTCCGCCGTAGTCTGATGACGTCAGTTCTCTGCCATGGTGGTATCTCTTGCAAATGGCGACAGTTCATTTCCCTTTGCCGGGTGACCAATGCAACGGGTGGGTCCTTACTGTCTCTCCCAAGCCCCGTTTCAAACCTGTGGCCACTACCTGTGAAGGCTCGGTAGGCATTTACCTCCGTAGGATCAGAAGGGCTGACCAGTTGTTTCAGCCGGATGGATTAGTGCTGAGTCACAGCTGTTTGTCTGCGGGAAGCAGGCGAACGGGAGCTTGAATTCAGCTGATCCGGGCTCAGTGTGTGTTCTGAGAGGCCCAGACTGTTCGCCCCAGATCCACATCAGCTCAGCATTGCCTAGTGATCCTGAGCAAACAGATTTAGGTTGTTTATGACTCCCTATGCCTGCACAGCTGAAGAGGTCAGAGACTTGATCTCTCCGTGCCCACCGCCATGTTGGAATCCCTTTAACTTTTACTTGAGGATCGTGCCCCATATTCATATCTAATTGCCACATTTTCACCAACCAATGTACTAACCTGTCTATATTAGACTACTTCTCCTCCATCTAATATGGAAGTGGAAAAATCTGGGAACTCAGAGAATGAGGGAAAGGTGGATTATCCATTATTTTGTGCTCAGAATTTTCATATTATCTCTTTGTTCGCAATATTGTCCTCATCCTTGTCTTCAACTCTTTCTGTGTCTGGTGTCGCTCAGTCAATCATTCCTCTGGCTCAATTTCTTAAGGAGGGAAACTGCTATCTGATGCTGGGGTAGAGGCAAAGCATCCCTGGCAGGAGTAGAAGAGATGGAATTCCACTGTGTCAGCCTCCTGCTAACTCCACTCTTTTTTTATCTTTTCCATGAAACTGGACTATACCTTCATTTTTTTTAAAAAAATTAAGATGTATCTATTTTCCCCACCATCTTTATTTTAATTGGTTCTTTTTAGTTAGATATACAATAGATTTTATTTTGACATGATTATGAAAGCATAAAACATAATTTGTTCTAATTCAGGTCTCAGTGTTTCCCCTTCTCTCCCTCCCACCTGTTTCCCCAACTCCACTCTGGAGAAAGGTACTATTTCCTGAAACTTTCTAGGTCCTGTGGTTTGAAGAAATCCCTTTCAGGGGCTCCATTTACTCACTTGGACCTATTTTTCCTACCCTTCACCCCATGTGCACATAGGCTTTATTTTCTTTGCCCAAAAAAATGTTTATAAAAATACTTTTCTTAATCCAATATTTTAACTACTGCTTTCTCCTCTTGTTGAGCTGAGGGTTTATCATTTTTATGTTCATTTTCTATCATTGTAATAAGATTTTGGGAAAGAAATGAAGATACATACTCAATCTGCCTTGCATTATTAAGAGTATCAGTGAGATTTCAAAAATCCTGCCTTCTCAGATCAACCCTTTTATTTAATTACTTTTTGTTTCCCAAACTTCTGTTTTCTGTTACCATTGTTAGACTTGTACTACAAAAATAAGGCAAGAAAGAATTTTGGTTTTTGGAGTGTCAAAGGATAAAAATTACAACAAATTTAGTTCAAAGATCTTTTTGACTTTTATATGCAATTCTATGATTGGACTAATCTTAGCTTCTTATCTGTTGTACACAATAGTGAATACTTTATAGGTAAAAATGAGGGCTTTCTCATTGTGCTGATGGTAGTTTACTGGAATTGCTTCTTTTCTTTTTCTTTTTGGTTTTTGACTGACCCATTTCAAAATTCAGTTGATGACAAGGCATTTCCATTCTGCTTTGGTCTGATCTTCTGGGTACCAGTGTAGGAGGATAGTCCAAAACAGTAGCCTCCTATAAACTTTAGCAGGAGCCAGAGACTGATTTGGATCCTAGCCATTCTGTTATATAACATTGAAATTAGGAGGTTAGTCTCCAAATAAATTGAGGGGGTGACTTGTTTCATCTCTTACTGTACTCCTACTTAAGTTTTGTTTGTTTTGCACCTTTAAATGTGTATTTAATAGCATATCCTTAACATATCATTCTTTCTACTAAATAAAACCATTTATGTGAAATACTCTAACTTCTATTATTCAGAGCAAACCTATGAGATACATATTATTTTTGCTTTGTTTTGTTTTACAGATAAAAAAAGTCTAAGCTTGAGTGGTTTAAGAGAAGTTAACAGATTTAAAAATGTTAATTTTTGAAAAAGAAATGCTCTCAGGAAGTATTTTTGGTATATAAAATTATATTACATTTCTTCTCTCTCTCTCTCTCTCTCTCTCTCTCTCTCTCTCTCTCTCTCTCTCTCCACACACACACCCATACTGGGCTATCTGCCTTTCCCCAAACATATCACAAGTGTGGACATGTCTGTGCTTCAGCGAATGACATTTTTCTGCCAGTATTGGGCTTCTGCTCTCCTTGATATGTCTAATGAAGGCAGAGGTCTGGAACCTCTGCCTCACAAATGAATTCTTTAGAGACAGGGATAGGACCTACCCATAGGTCCTGGTATAGTGCCCAATATATTATAGATGCCTATTGAATATTTATAAAATGAATTATGCAATATAATAATAGCAATAATAACAATGACATCATTTATATACAAATTTATTCATCTTAGTCACATTATACAGGAGGATCAAATCCCAGGGCTGCCTAAATCCATAGTTTATGTTCTTTTAAAAGATGCCACCTTTTACTATACCCAAATTCCCTTAATTTGTAGAAAAAGTTAAGTGTAGTGAAGTAATTAATTATATACATTTTTCTTAATGTTTATTCAAACCAGTTCCTTTATGTTTAACATTGTAAAATAAATGTCCAAAATTCAAGAAATTGGTTTGGATAAGAATTAGGTCCTATTTCATATGGAGTATAAAAACATTCAAACTCCAATCTATTGAATAAATAAATAATACCCTTTCAAATCACATTTTGAAACTGTTTTTTTTTTTTTTTCAATAATTCTGTCACCAGGTAAAGCAATTTTGGAAGTCCTATCTTTTAAGATTTCCACTAGAGTCCTCATGTTGCTAGTCTGTGTCCTAAAGCCCAACCATACATGTTTAAATTATATTACTGGGTCTACTGACATTTTGATTTTAAATGTCATTGTGGGAAAAAATAATGATGCTTTCAAGAGACAATTTTTGGCATAAACTTTAATCTGCCAGCAACTGCTCAAAAGTGTTGGTTGCTGCAGAAACCATTAAACACAGATTTCAAGTCCTGCAAAAAGTCAGAGAAGGGGAAGAAAACCACCCTTTATGAAGATACTCATGAGTTGCCAGATTTGTAAGAAAAAAATCTTTATTTTATAATCAGATAAACTAAGATAATTTCCAGACAGAAATTTAATCCTGGGCAGACATTAAACTTGTACAATTTTTTTAATTAAAATGTATTTTTTATTATTTTAAAATAATCAGAACATATTTTCAAAATAACAATGATGTATTGTTTTTTAAAAATTTTTTTATTAGTTGCTCAAAACATTACAATGATCTTCACATATCATACATTTGATTCAAATGGGGTATGTAATCTTAATTTTCCACGTGTACAGATTGCAGGATCACATTGGTTGTACAGCCATGTTTATACATAGGGCCATACTAGTGTCTATTGTATTGTGCTGCCCTTCCTATCCCCCCCTCCCCTCCTCTCCCCTCTTTCTACTCAATCTACTGTGACACATTTCTCTCTCTTTTTTCTTCCCCCTCACACCATCTTATATGTAATTTTGCATAACCATGAGGGTCTCCTAACATCTTCCGTGCAATTCCCCTTCTCTCTCCCATTCCCATGCACCTCTCATCCCTATTTAATGGTAATCTTCTTCTCATGCTCTTCCTCCCTGCTCTGTTTTGAGTCACACCCCCCCCCCCCGTTATATCAAAGAAGACATTCTGCATTTGTTTTTTAGGAATTGGCTAGCTTCACTTAGCATAATCTGCTCTAAAGCCATCCATTTCCCTGCAAATGCCATGATTTTGTTATTTTTTAGTGCCAAGTAATATTCCATTGTGTATAAATGCCACATTTTTTTATCCATTCATCTATTGGAAGGCATCTGGGTTGGTTCCACAGTCTAGCTATTGTGAATTGTGCTGCTATGAACATTGATGTAGCTGTGTCCCTGTTGTATGTTATTTTTAGGTCTTTTGGGTATAGTCAGAGAAGGGGAATAGCTGGGTCAAATGGTGGTTCCATTCCCAACTTTCTAAGGAATTTCCATACTGCTTTCCAAATTGGCTGAACCAATTTGCAGTCCCACCAGCAATGTACAAGTGTACCCTTTTCCCCACATCCTCGCCAGCACTTGTTATTGTTTGACTTCATAATGGCTGCCATTCTTACTGGAGTGAGATGGTATCTTAGGGTGGTTTTGATTTGCATTTCTCTGATTGTTAGAGATGGTGAAGAAAAGAGAAGGTGGAGCTACATCTCAGTTCTCTGCCCCATCCCCCTTAAAAAAAATGGCAAGGAAATCATGGAGTTTCTTTCTTTTTAAAATTTATTTTTTATTCTCACTGGCTATAGAGTTGAGAAAAACTTCTAGAAAAACTATTAGGAAAGAAAGACCTAAACTTTAGTAACAACCCATTCATTGTTTACCAGAGAAAGGAAAACAAGCATTTTTATTTAAAACATGTATTTAGTAGAAAAAATACTAAATTGCATGGGTTAATTCTTTGTGTAACAAAATGCTTCTTAATAATTTTAAGTTTACTTGCTTTAATGAAGATTTCTCTTTCTGAATGTTTTTTAAAACAGTGTATCAAAGAGTAAATGCCTCTCATTCATATTAAGATAACCATTAAATGATTCTTTTTTCAGACTGAATAAGAACATATGATCTTAGAAGTATAAGAAATATTGAAGTCTGGATTTTTTAGTATAACATGAAACTATTACTTAAAAAGATCTGCTATGTAAGTAACTTCATATTATGCCTAAATGCCCAGCCCATTTTATTTGGTGGTTTCTATTCATTATTCACACCCAGCTCACACAGTGCCAGCCCTGCAAAGCCCTTTTAAGCATTCCTGAACAGAATACTACCATGATACTCTATAAGACTGATGCTATCTGAATTATGCTATAATTATTTATAAGTCTGTCTCATACATGTATATGACTGTCTAGAGGATAGGAATCTTGTATTATGAAGCCTTCTGTTCTGAATGCCAAGTATATTGCCTTGTGAAACTTACTAACTTGTCATTCAAATATTTTTGGAGTGGATACAGGAGATATCTGAATGGATGGATGAGAGAAAAATTTGAATGAGTAAAATTCTGTCTGACTTGGCTTCAGTAGTTGCTTAAAATATATGGATTCCTGGAATCAATCATATTTTACAATTAATTCTAACTTTATTTTCAGGATTATTTGTGTTGGTTATTTTGCCCATGTTGCTGACAAAATGTTAAGAAGAACAGAAAAAAGTGAATATAAAACTGCTTGAATCCAAGACTGATAAGACACTAGCCCTATGATTCTTTTCATCAATTCTTCAAATTCTCCCAAGCCAGATGCTGAGGCCATTGAAATAACACACTTAAGTGGAGGGAGACTATGCCTCTGAACCCAGGAGGCCAGGGTTTAGTCTAATACTCAAATGACAAACAAGAATATGTTTTAACCCTTAACAAACAGAAGCCATTCTTTATTACTTAGCAGATTTTTCCCACCAGAGCATAAAGGGATTGATATCTGCCAAGCAATAGATCCCTGGAATTGAAGATTTACTGGGAAAAGAACTATTTTCTTGATTTTCTAAATGTTAAAAACAATAATTTCTGAAAGCTTTTATCTGAGGTTTTAGAGAAGTGTAGTGATACAGTCCTGTTGCAGTAATGTCTGTGAAGACAATGAACAATAGTTATTTATGTTTCAAAGTAGACTGAGACCTCTGACATCCATGAGAACTCAGACCCTCTTTGTAAATATTTTTAGGAATGATAAAAGGAAAGTTAATATATACATTTCCTCATCTTATTAAAGAGAGGACTACAAATCACCCAATTAAGTCATTGAGCCTGCAAAACCTCAAAGCCATAAGTTCAGAGGGAAATTATTAATTAGTGTATAGTCAAAACATTGGTGCATGCTATTTATGGTCATTTGAATTAAGCAGAAATTTTTGATTTTTGGCTTGCTGATAGCACAGTCTATTCATCTACAAATACTATTACAAGTCTGATTTTCCTTCTCAACTACAACCTTGTTGACTATACAAACCATATGTTCTGTTTGTGACTCTGTTGCCACTATCCAGCTTTCTAGAGTCATTGTAAGTGCTGACAAAACCCAAAGGTCATTAAGGGATATTTTCTCCTAAAAGTTTTAGGAAAGTAGGGGTGAGATTGTTTGAAGTTCTCTTCTCAGATATCCACTTAATCAGTGCTCCTGAAAAGTACAGTTTTGTACCAGGTAAGGATATTTAGTCAACAGCAAGACAGCTTCTAGGTCAATGGTCCGAATGGATCACTGAGTTCATCATAGCCGTCTTGGTCTAGGTAAGAATGTCATTTCCACAAAATTATGAATTAACAATGTGTGACTCGTGACATATGCCCACCACAAAGTGACACATACCTGACTGTACTTGATTTCAGACTGAACTCAGTGGATATTTAACAGCATTAGAGCATGGCTGGGCATTAATGTAATGTTCTAAGAATAGGCAACTGAAAAGAAATATACATTTCCCTTATGAATTGTATTTCAGGGTATCCAGAATTCCTATGAATGTTAAAAAAGGAGTATTATGTAGAATCATTCCAGTTGATAAATGCAGAAAGGACAATAGAAGTAAATATGCCCCAGGCAACCACTAATGAAAGAACTAAGAAGATCATCACTGATAGATTATAAAGTCATTAAAGATGATAAAGTCATTAAAGGTGAGATTTACAGTTAATTTAATGTGTACAGTAAGAAATTTTGTGAGGGAAAGTGTGAACTACTCGTAATTTTGCCATCACCATAGACCCAGACTGATGCAACTCCAGGCAAAGGCACGGGTCCAGAAACTTAGAGAACATTTCTCTGTGGGCCAGGTAGCACACTGAACGAAGTCCTGGAGTTAAGTGGAAATGTTGAATGGTGTGTCACCCTCTTTCATGGTAGTGATTTCTAAATTGACATCAGCAGCCTGATGATAGGTATTGAACTAGATTCTGTTTAATACCTACTATATGGAGGTAGTTTAAAATTATTTTATAGAGATAAGCCAAGCTTGATCATATGAAAAGTCAAATAATTATTCACAGCTAAGCTAGGTTTAGAAGTAACAAAATAAGACAAACTTTGAAAATGAATGTGATTTTCAAGGAAGAGGCAGGAACAGTAAATTCTACAAGAGTTAGAAGTAGGTAAATTCTGTTTAATCCCAGTGGTCCAGGAAGGCATTATAGGAAATGCAGAATTCAAGCTTGACTATTTTTAAAAAGTAGGATTTATAAAGAGAGAAAGGAGAGAGAATTCTAGACAGTGGGGAGAGTATGACCAAAAGTACTGAACAGTGAGTGACAGCTGACATGTCACAAACTGGCTCTACTGAGTAAAGACTTAATGGGAAATAAAAATTGAAAGACAGGTTAGTGATTCCTTCTGGGGTCCCTTGCATAGTGTCTCCCGAGCCTTCAGACCCTTTCCTGTCCTGGGGACATATTTAATCATGGGGCTCAGTAGCTTACCAACTAAGTAATGTGTCAACTCCATTAAAAACATTAGGGGACTTTGTTTCCTATAGGCTTCCTGTTCTCCCTTCCTTTAACCTGGTCCTTGGCTAGATCTTGTCTAAGTGCTTGCTTCTTGGTGTTTCAGAAACAAACACATCTTTCATGAGCTTGAAAGCATGCCTATTCCTCAGCCATAAAGAAGAATGAAATTATGCCATTTGCAGGAAAATGGGTGGAACTTGAGAGCATAATGTTAAGTAAAGGGTTATATGTTTTCTCTCATATGTGGAAACTAGAGACAAAAATGGATAGAGTCTTTGAAAACCCGCCCCATTTTGAAAATGGGGAATCTCAGGAAAATCAAAGGGAGATCAGTAGAGGAAAAGGAGAAGGGGGAGGGAGGAGAGAAGGGAAAGGGAAAACACTGGCAAATAATATTCGCCAAATTACTTTGTTGGATTGTGTGTATGTATGAATATGCAACAACAAACTTTACCATTGTGTGCAACTATAATGTACCAATGAAAAATATGTTAAGCCAGGTGCAGTGGTGTATGCCTGCAACTCAGTGAGACCCTGTCTCCAACTAAGAAATACAAAATACAAAAATACTCTGCTTTTCTCTATGAATCTGGCAATGTAGCTCAATGGTTGAGTGTCTCTGAGTTTAATCCCCAGTCCCCAAAAGTGTTTAAAATAAACAAATTAAGGACAAGCCCATTCCTAATATATTTAAGATGGGATGATTGAAGATTACAGATTCATGTATAGTTATTTTACTTACACAATTTCAGACCTTTAATTTTAGAGAGAATTTCCGATTCCAAAACTAAGATGTGGACTCATTTTATCAACTTATCTTTTTTATCCATATCTAATATTCTTCATTATTTATTTATTTTATTCTGTCCATTGAAATCAAGTTTTCTTGTTTGTTGTGTGTAATTGGTTCAAGAGGTAACTTCATCAACCACTTTTTTCCTGAGATGGGCTGACTTCAGAATTTGGGCTCTGATTGTTTCAGCTAAAGGTTTTTAGCAATCTGCCTTTATGCAAAACTGTATTTTTCATACAAAACTTTTCCATTAAATACTGTTATCACCTAGCAAGCAGAGTGATATTCATCACCTGTGACTACTGTACTGTTAACCTTGATACCACCTGGATGTAAGCAAATGAACATAGGTTACATTAAAACCTAATGGGGTCTTTGGTTGCTTATTTGACAGCTCATTTGTTTGCAAGGAACAAATATTTTCTCACATTAGGTCAAGTAAAGGATACTTTATGCTAAAAATACCAATGATCTGGAAGCTAAACATTAACAGGGCTAATGTTTAACTAATTAACTAAGGCAGCTCTGGGGACAGACCATTCAGTTTTCCTTCTCTTTCATAATCTCTGCTTTTCTCTATGAATCTGCTCTAGTACCTCCTTAACAAACAGGGTTTTTACACATTTAAAAATACTGAGGTGGGCTCAGTGGTGAATCCCAGGGGCTCAGAGGCTGAGGCAGGAGGATTGCAGTTTCAAAGCCAGCCTCAGCAATTTAGCAAGGCCCTAAGCAACTTAGTGAGACAGTGTCTCTAAATATATATTAATGAAGCCAGAATTAGACAGGCAGTCAGTAGGGATAGGTAAATCAAGTCAGGTGGGATCTAGGAGGCCTATTATGAGTGAGCCCCGGAAGTTGGAGACTATCCCCTGAGGGATTGAAATGTTAATTCCTTCAAAGCCCTTCCTCCACCCTTATCAAGAACCTCACCTGCTCCAAACTGTTGCTAAGGTAACCTGTCCCAGGAATTGGCCCTCCCTATAGGGAGCTATAAGGTTGTTCATTAATGTGTCCTGTGCTGCTCCTTCCTTGCCTTCCCCTTTCAGCCCACCTTTCCCACCTTTTGGCCAGCCCACTGAGCATTCCTGGGCCTAGTCAAAAGCAGGAAGGAGAAAGATCAGGGGAAGAGGGCAGGAGAACCAGGGAAGCCTAAGACATATAAAAAGGGCTGAACACCTCGTCTCTTAGGATATCAGGATACCAACATTGGCCCCCTTCTCCCTACCAGGAGAACTCTATGTTACCCCTTTTTAAATAAACCCTGCTTCATATGCTTGCCTCGGCGTTGTTCTCTAATGTTCAACCTTCAGCATGTGAAGAAGAGGACTCGTCACCCATAACTAGTGGTCACATTGAGAGAAAGAGAGTCCACGTGAGCACACATGAGGGGGGCGTGCTGGGGATGTGGTTTAATGGTTAAGCACCCCTGGGGTCAGTTCAATCCCCAATGCCAAAAAAAGTAAAAAAATTCCAATACTTCAAAATTTCAATTTTTCATTTAGGACCATTCTAGCCTGTATGCAAAGTTCTCTTCTTCTCATTCTTGTAAATAATCTCAATTCAAGAACTTTTTTTTTTTTTTCCCACTCAGGGGCACTTGACCACTGAGCCACACCCCAGCCCTATTTTGTATTTTATTTTAGATAAAGGGTCTTACTGAGTTGTTTAGGGCCTTGCTTTTGCTGAAGCTGGCTTTGAACTTGAGATCCTCCTGCTTCAACCTCTTAAGCCACTGGGACTATGGGTGTGCACCACCATGCGGGGCCTCAATTCAAGAATTTCTGAGCAGGAAATTGATTGCCTCAGTACCTCTCACACCAAGCTGGGGATTTTAATTTATGGATTATACAATAATTTGTTAATTTGCCACCTGACAGTTTGTACTTAGATAAAGTGTTTAACCTTTATCTGATAGTCTGTGATTGAGGTGCCCGGATATTTTGCTACAAAATTTGATCCCTGTCAACTCACCTGTTTCCTAGATAGAACTATTTTTTTTTAAAAGGGAAGTAAAAAAGAAAAACCACAAACCAGTCAAATATATGTGCCTCAATCCCTTAAAAGTCAACCCACGAGAAGAGTGAAAGTCAAAGGGTTGATATTGTATCCATTATGGGAAGAGGTTCTTACTTCAGGGACAAATAGGAATAACTAAAGCAGGAGATCCTTGTGTTGTATGATTTTAGGGGTGCTGCTGTGGCTCTGAATCCCAAAGTCATGGTTTTTCTATTCAAGCACTAGATGAAGTCCATGGATCCACTGAGGTAATTTTTTTTTCTGAATAAATCGTCTCCAGCACTCCTGCTACATGGTCATCCTGTTTAAACCCAAATGCTTCCAGAGAGGCTGAGCTTATTTCATGGGGCACCTGGTTCAAGCAACACCAGCCCTGTAAGAAATTTCACTTAAGTTATATTCAGTATTTGTTTTATTGTGAAGGGCAATAGTTCTTGGGTATTCTGAACTATGTGGGAATTAGGATATGAATAACAGATTCTGAGAGCAAAAGCACAAGGTGAAATGTATTGATGGAATATGTCTGTATTTCACAAATTCTAGAGCAGAGCCAAGCTTAGGGAAGACAATTATCAAAGCTTCCCAGGGAATAGAATGAGTGGTAGTTTCCCTGTTACCAAAAAAAAATCCAATCTCTTTTTTTCCTGAATTGTGAATTTAGAAAGTAAAATCTATTGACCAAAAAGGGGTCAGCTCCTTACTTTCAATACTCGATGGTCAGTAGAGGATTACTTAGCCAAAATGTGGCTCCTTGGAGTCTTCTTATGGATAGTCGGGGCAGTTCTAAGAGAAGTAAGTGACCACCACAGTCAGGAATTAAAGCCCAAACCTTTTCCTAGAAAGTTCAAATGTGTCAGTGATCTGGTCTCACCCTCTACTTACATCCTCATAGTTTTCTACTTACTTTCCCTGTCTAGGTAGCAAGCTTTCTTGCTTCTGCTCATAGTTTCCTCTGCATGGAAAGTACATCCATAATTGTCCCATCCATACCTTATTTTTAAATTTTAATTCCTGTCAATTAGTTAACTTCCCAGAGGCAACCACTTTTGATTCTTTTCACTGCTTCTTTTGATACTTACATTCATATTGTCAAATAAGATATTCATATTCAATATTGCTTTTTTTTTCTGATTTTATTCCTAACTGTTGACTTTCTACTCAAGAGAACATCCTCCTCTGGCCACATGCACTTTTCCATTTTCTCCACACTTCCAAGATAGTTTTTATGTTTTTCAGTGTTGGTTAGATGACTGCTTGCTGGTACATTGCTACAAGTATAAATGTTGTTCATAGGTAACTACATGGTACACATTTACTTTTTTTGGACATTCTTTTATTTCCCCTGGGTTAACAATTGCTTTATTTTCTGTGTACCACTGCATCCCAAAACGAACTTGCACTAACTTATCCATACCTCCACTGTAGGTATAAATCTCCTTGATGTGTTTAAACATCCTGAGTAATGTATTCATTTCATCTGTTTCTCTGAAGCAGCCCTTCTGGAGCCTTGCTTCCTCCTAGTGTCATGTGGCTACGGTGTTTCCTACAACTGTGGAAACCTAGTTCCTTAGACGCCTCTTCACCATCTTCTTGGGGATTTCCTTCCTTCTCTCCTATATTCCATCCAACTATCTGTTTCTTTTGGTTATTCATGTAGCTACCTGACAAAACTGGGTGGTAAAGTGTGGAGAGTTTTTGTGACTGAAACTGTCTTCACCAGAATTATTTAAGCTACATAGACAATCTTTTGTTATAAATAACTTTTCCTCCAAAGTTTAAAAGCAATGTTCCACATTATTTTAGCTTTTTCAATTCTAAACATGTGGACATTCTCTCTCTCATTTCTCCCTCCCTTTCTCACTCTCATCTTTATTTCTGTTTCAGATTTTAGGATCTTCTCTTCATCCAGTGTTTCCAAATTTCATGAGGATGTCTGTTGTTCTGGGTGTGCCTTTCCTCATCCATTTTGCCAGACACTTAATGGGCACTTTCCATTTGGAAATTTTTGTCCTTCACTTCTACCAATATCCTTATTTTTTTTCTTTTGGTGATTTACTTCCTTTAGATATCTCTATTATATCTGACTGAAACCCCTACTTTTGGTTTTAGAATGTGTAGGATTGATCTCATAGTTTTCTGTTATATTTTATTTCCTATTTTTGTTGTTCTACTTTCTTGGGAATTTTTTTCATGGTATTTCCTTAAAGGGAGGGATTTGTAATGAATATATGTCAGTGTGTGTGTGTGTGTGTGTGTGTGTGGTTCTAAGTTATTTAATGTAAAGATTATAAATATAAATAAGTAAAAATATTTGCAAACAGAATTCCTCTATAATTTTCTAAGTCTTCAATTAAACATTCATAATTCAATTCCACCTTCAGTAAGGTTGGTTAATGGGTGTTCCTTCATATTGTATAGTGTAAAGTAGGCAAATATTTAAGGATTTTATTTTAAAATCAAAACCAAGAGACTAACTTTCTTAAAGAATGCTAAAGCTGTCTAAGTTCCTGGTGGTATTTCATATTAATTAACATGATTTATCTACTTAGTAATTAATTAAGAAACTTTAAATGACCCTTCACATTATTTTCTCCTGATACCCATCCTATAAAGCATCAATTATTAGAGTAATAGATAGTAAAACTGGTCTTTGATGTGCTTTTCTTTTCTCTCTCCTCTCCAGCTCCAAATACACAGAGGATCACACAGCAGTTGTACTTGCTACTGTTCCCCATGTTGTTGAAACCCTCCTCTCAACAAGGAAGTGAAGGTCAGTGAACTTCTTTAGTCAATGTGTTTGTGATTTGCCAGATTCCCTCTTTTCTCCATGCCTCAACCCAATAGGTAGCAATTAATAATAGCACTTGCAGTCACCTACCCTTCTGCATTACATTGGAGGAGGAGGAACATTTAGGGACCCCTCAGATTACATTATATAGTCAGGACTGTTCCATTCATGTTCTGTATGTAAAGCTGAAATACAGGAGGCAGACAGTAATCTCCAAGTCTTCCCTGTAATTCATCTCTGGAAATTTGGATCCCTTTATTTCCACTGTCATTACTGACTTTATATCCTAATGATTCCTCTCTGAATGACTGCAGTAAATTCCTCAATGTTTTTCTACCTCTAGACCCTTTGATTCATGATGTATCCTTCATTAATGTTGTTACAAAATATACCACCAATTTGTCCACACTCACTATAGAGGCTCCTGTTACTTTTTGAGGAAAATGCAAAACTCTAAACCATATCCTTGAGGCCACATGAATGATCTCACATCTGTTTGTGCTAACTTGTTCCTGCCAGGACTGGTGACATAATTTGTGGGGATCTGTTAGTAAACTTTTTCATTGTTGTGACCAAAAGATCTGACAAGAACAATATAGCAGAGGGAAAGTTTATTTGGGGCTCATGGTTTCTGTGTTCACAGTTGACAGACAGCGGACTCCTTGTTCTGGGCCCCAAACGAGGCAAAACATCATGGTGGAAGAGTATGGCAAAGAAAAAACACTCAGAACATGGCAATAAGGTAGCTGAGTCAGAGCTCTGCTGACCAGGAACAACATATAAATCCCAAAGGCATGCCCCATCTCTTCCAGCAACATCCTACCTGCCTACAGTTACTTAAATCTACTAATTTAAGCTCTGAACATCCTTGCATTGTTCCACACATGAGCTTTGCGTAACAAGCTTGATTCAAAATTTAAAAAAATACAAGTACCTGTTCATATACTGAAAATGTCAAGGTGATGACAGCATAGAACTAAGACAAGTGTCTTAGTCCTTCTAGGTTCAGCACTTACATGAGTGCATAGATCACACGATTGTGAAGGCAGCCTTGCCCCAGACATTAAAAACTAAAACTAATAATAACAGTATGCCACCAGTCAAGACCTTTCTCCCCCTATTACTTAGAAAACCTCAAGTATTCCATGCTGTTTTCCCTTCTGTGACTTCCCTTGCTCAGACTGTTTCCTTTGTCTGGAGAAATCATACTGTTCTTGCAAACTCAGTTTAGATCTATTAAACTCTAGCCGTGCTACTCCTGACCTCTCCTCTCCTCTTACTTCTAACTTTGATTAAATGTCCCTCTTCTATGCTACTATGATCCCTCGTGTGTGCTTTTGTGATAGATTCTATCATTAAGTTGTTTATATAGTTTTCTGTCTCTCAGTCTGTGAGCTCTTTGATTTTCCCCTTGACATCCCAGAGCTGGCACGCAGTCTGTGCGTAATAAAAGTTTGTTGAACATAAAATTAAAAACAAACTTATTTTAGGAATAAAATTCGGAATTTTAATTCTGTGATTCATTTCATAACAGGACATATAATTCTTCTCTTTGCACAAACTTAAAAGTGCATATTTTGATAGCATCTATCAGCTACAGTGTTAAAACTCAGACTTCACTCTATGTTATGAAGATTAGAGGGAATAATTTGACCTTTAAAGTTAGATATGAGTCTATACTACAGCTATTAAATATCCAATTTTAACTCAACTCTTTGATGCATCATATTTTAGCCTAGTGAATAATTAACTTTTCATAAACTCTGCATATTTTAGAGACACTCTGGAGATTTTTTTAACAAGTATGTTTCTTAGCTCCTTGACTGACATTTACTGTCTAAAATTTATCTCAGAGACAGAGAAATAGATCTATCAGTATTTCTTCCTCTCCCAGGTTCTGCTCCCCATTTCTTTGAATGATTAAAATAACGTGTTAATTAATATCTGCAATAGAATTTCACAGCAGAATATGATCTCTTGGCCTAACATGCTAAGTTCCCCAACTTACTTATTGATAATGTCTTATTACAAATAATCTATAAGATAAAATAATTACTAAAAGCATATACAGCTGAAGTGTTCTCTCCAATGACATTTTTATATATTTTAAAACATACTATATTTAAATTTTTCATTTATCTTCATGTCCCCATGATATTAAGAAGTTTGCATGTTTTAAAAATACTCTAAGAACTTTAAAAGTATATTCGTTAGATCTTTGCTAATGTTTTGAGTGCTATTTGATAAGATTGATAATAATCTTATTAATATAATGTAAAAAAAAATCCCTAGTGTTTCCATGTGGAAATAGCATTATTCACTCAGTGAATCTTTTTGTAGAAATTATCAATGGTTTCTAACTTTTTTCCCAAAATAAATAGGATTTTAACAAACTTCTATCTATATAAACATATAAATGTGTTAGTATGGATATTTTTATTTTCCTAAGATACATATATCCAAGTAAAACAGCATTATCAGATTGCTTACCACAGAGATTGCACCAACCTATATTTCATAAATCCATACATTTATAACATTGCGTATATTATTTATCTTTCATTCTTTAAAAAAAACAATTGCTGGATTTTATATCACTCTAGTTAGAATGGCAATCGACTAATAGTAACTACTTGTGGAGATGGGGGGGGGAACATAATGTTTATATATTGTTGGTGGGATGGCAAATTAGTGCAACTACTTTAGAAAGCACTATGAAACTTTCACAAAAATTAGGAATATATTCACCATATAACCCAGCTATACCCTACCTTGGTGATTTATCTAAAAGAACTAAAATAAGCATACTATAGGGATACAAGAATACCAAGCTTTATAGCAGCACAACTCAAAACAATCAAGTTATGGAACCAGCCTAGTTGCCCATCAACTAAAAAATGGATAAAGGAAATGTGGTATATAAACACAATGGAGATTTACTTAGCCATAAAAAGGAATAAAATTATGTTATTTGCTGGTAAATGGATTGAATCAGAGAACACCATGCCAAATGAAATAAGTCAGATTTAAGAAATTAAGGGTCAAAAGCTTTCTCTCATATGCAGAAACTAGAGATGCAGGGGGAGGGAAAGGAATGAAAAAAGGGGGTCTTACAAGACTAGAAGAAAAAACATTAGAGTAGAAGAAGGAGATCCAGAGGTAAGGAACAGGGGGCAGGGAGAGTATGGGGAAGTATTGGGAAATAAAATCTTCCAAATTATGCTATATCTGTAAGACTGGAAGACACCGCACCATACGACACAGATCACCAAAGAGGTTTCCGCTTTATTACAAAAGGCTGTGAGTTTATATAGGTCTAAAGAGAGGTAGCAGGGGCTGAGGTAGATAACAGGTCGCCCGTTTATTGGCAAGCTCTTCCATATGTCAGTTCCGGAGCCCAAGAAGTTAATTCTAATTGGGGCTAAGGCTTCCCACCAGCAGGGTTTGAACATTGGCACCTGCGGGAACGTTTCCCACCAGTGAAAGAAACAAAGAGGGGAAAGAGGGTCGTTAGACGCCATGTTGGGTTTTTTTTTCTGGGGTGCTGCCGCCGTTATATGTTTTCCCAACAATATCCATATATGAGTATACTACAATGAATTCTACACATAAGTATGTATAATTACAATGCACTAATTAAAATAACAATTATGATAATAAAAGGGAAGAGGAGGGGCTGGGGATGTGGCTCAAGTGGTAGCTCGCCTGACATGCGTGCAGCCCGGGTTTGATCCTCAGCACCACATACAAAGATGTTGTGTCTGCCAAAAACTAAAAAAAATAAATAAATATTAAAAAAAATTATTTCTCTCTCTCTCTCTCTCTCTCTCTCTCTCTCTCTCTCTCTCTCTCTCTCTCTCTCTTACTCTCTCTTAAAAAAAGAAGGGAAGAGGAGAGGGGAAGGTACTGGGAAATGATTGATCAAATTATGCTACGTACATGTAGGAATATGGCATAATGAATTCCATTATTATGTATATTATAATGCACCAATAAAAATAAGTAAATAAGTGAATAACATTTGCTAATCCAATGAAACATATCTTTGTTTAAGGATATTTCTTTGGTTATTAATGATATTCACTATTTTACTTAATTTTTATTATTTTATGTTCATTTGTTTGAATAGAAAGTGAGAGCACATAAAACTTCACATTAATATCACTGTACCAATACATTTCCTGAAGGATTTTCTTCACTCCCATGGATTAATGGAATTCTACAGAGCCCTTAACTTGTGATACATCCAGACACTTGTGTTTCTCTCTATATTTGCCTCCTCACGTCAGGCCCGTTAGCTGCTCTTTGTCCTCTTTCCATGTCTGACATGTTGATATTCTTGAGCTCTCCTCTTCTGCCTCTGCAATCCTCATTTGATTTCACCAACTCTAAAATCTGGAGAAGTCTTTTACATCTTTATGGATAAATTGTCTACCTTTTCTCCCTAGCTTCATAGATTGCCAACTGTTTACCGGATGTCTACATTTGGCTCTCCCAGTAATCTCAAAATCAAGCAGGATAAAATAGACACTGGTATTGCTGTATGTATAAACGTGGCTGTATAACCAATGTGATTCTGCAACCTGTACACTCAGAAAAATGAGAAATTATACCCCATTTGATTCAAATGTATGATATGTCAAGATCATTGTAATGCCATGTATAACAAATAAAAATAAATAATTTTTAAAAAGAAATCTATAGTCTTACAGATCATTTCTGCCATCAGATTTGAACCCCTGAAAGCTTATTTCTCTTCCAATGTTTCAATCCTAAAATAACAACATAACCATCCATCCCATAGCTCAAAGCTAGAAATCACTGCCCTTTAGGCTATTATTGTACTTCATTAATTATAATGCTGAAATATCTCTCAAAGTGTGTTGCTATCTATGGGTATCATCTTCATCTAAAACCTTCTTGCCTGGGCTATTTAAACAATTTTCCTAGCTGCAGCCCTCCATTTGTCAATTTGAACATGACAATGGTAAGTACATTCTTCACTGCATATTTTGTCATCACACTCTCATTCTTAAGATGCTCAGACTTTAGCTTTCAGCCAAGATGGAACACAGAACAGATTTATCTCCCACTTGAAAAAACTAAAAATGTTGACAGAACGAATGAAACTACAGCTTTCCTTCTCAACATGGATACCAGCAATAAAAGACAGTGGCATCTGAGCAGCAGAAAATTCATGGCATGGAGAATTTCCAGGAACTTGGTAAGGTACAAGAAATGAGATAGCTTCTCACAATTCCTAAAGTCTGCAGAGGTCTTTCCTGAGTATTCAGCAAATAGCTGATAAACAGATGTGTGTGAAGAAACTGCCCAGAGCTAAGGAGTAAAGTTAGCATTAGAGAGAACCATGCTGGGAATACTTTATTTTCTCCTCAGCAGAGTGGAGGGTCTTCATAATCTAGGGCATTTAGTACATAGAACATTCAGAAGGGATTGACTTGGTGAGCAATTGGGCCTCAACTAAATGTTACACTAACTACAGTTAACCAATCCTCAAAAAAAAAAAAAAAATGCATGGAAATACTTTTTAGGAAATGAAAGTATAAAAAAAAAAAAAAGACTTCTTCAGACATAAAATAAATTGAAGGAATTTATCACCAGCACACAAGAGAAGAATAACAAGGAAATCTGAAGAAACCTGTGGGATTGATTAATATGTTCACTATCTTGAATATGGTGATAGTTTCATAGGTGTGTGTGTGTGTGTGTGTGTGTGTGTGTGTGTATGTGATATATATGCCAAATTTACCAGATCATGTGAACCTTAAATATTTGCAATTTATTATGTGTAAAGGATACTTTTTAAAAAATGTTATCATTATTTTAAAAAAGAAAATTATTCAGAAGCTTGGCATGAAGGCTAAAATCCTTACCAGGAATCAGAGATCCCTCCAAGACCTAGCCGTGAACACCCTCTCCAGATTTGTCTTGCGAAATCCTGCACTTTCCATTTGTACAGATACATGTGTACTTTTCACATGTGCACAGGCTAATTTATCTAAATCTGGTTAAATCTGATTCTCATCATGTTCCAGTTTAAACACCACTTCCTCGGAAAAGCCTCCCTGAGTCCCTAGAAGGCAAAATCCCCATGCTGTATGCCCCATGATAGATGCCCCATGCTACCCCACAGTTCTTCTTTTGTATCATCCAGACACTGCATTTTCTTTTCAGATTGATTTGTAAATTACCTGAGAACAAAAACTATCTTTCCCTATTTATGTATGTAATCCAAGGACTCGATTCAGGCTTTCCAAAAATAAGGTTGAATTATCTCATAAGTGAATTGAGGAGGAGGAGGAGGAAAGGAAACATTTTTAAGCAGGAGAACTTTCCCAGGACACACAGAATGATTCCAGGGAGAAGCTCTCTTTATCGGTTCACAAATTTAAACCTGCTCTTTTTTAGGCAAACTGTTTGTATGTACACTCTCTGTGCCCTCTCTTCGGGAATTTCAACTGTCTGATAAGGAGACCAGGAAATTCTTTCAAGTGATTTTCTCAGGTCAGCTTGAAAAACTAGGAAAAGAATAACAAGTTAAGGAATTAATGTGAACTTGCTCTTTTGATATTGTCAGTTCCATACTCTGGACTCTACAAGCTGGATTTATTTACCATCTGAAAGATGGAATAAACTCAATAAGCTTTTAGGAGGAAAAACTGTGACTATGTAGCAATGCGGAAAAAAGATTTTCAGATGTTCCCATCAACAGAAAAATTAGAGGATCTCAGAGAGAAGCTGGTTTTATCCCAAATAGACATAAAAAATTAATATAGGATGCTGATTTTAAGTCCTTGGGTATAGACTGAGAAGTGAGATACCTGGGTCAAATGGTGGTTCCATTCCACATTTTTAACCTGACTTGGTTTCTCCTTTGATTAGCCTTTTCTTTAGTGTAGTTTCTCCCTTTGCTGATTTTCATTGTTGTTTTTCATTTCCTCCTCCTGGAATATTTTGCTGAGAATGCTCTGTAGTACAGGCTTGCTCACTATAAATTCTTTTTAACTTTTGTTTATCATGAAAGGTTCTTATTTTGTCACCAAATCTGAAGCTAAATTTTGCTGGATATAAGATTCTGGGTTGACATCCATTTTCTTTCAGAGCTTGGTATATGTTGTTCCATTATCTCCTGGCTTTGAGGGTCTGGGTTGAAAAATTTGCTGAGATACGAATTGTTCTCCCCCCATATGTAATCTGATTCCTCTCTCTTGTGGCCTTTAAGGTTCTACCCTTATTCTGTATGCTAGGCATTTTCATTATAATGTACCTGGGTGTAGATCTGTTGTAATTTTGTACATTTGGTGTCCTGTAAGCCTCTTGTTTTTGATTTTCCAATTCATTCTTCATGTTTGGGAAAAATTCTGATATTAATTCTTTGAAAAAATTGTGTATTCCTTTGGTTTGAATTTCTGTGCTTTCCTTTATCCCGATATATCTTAGATTTGGTCTTTTGATGCTATCCCTTAATTCTTGGATGTTCTGTTCATGGTTTCTTATCATCTTCACTATGTGGTCAGCTTTATTTTCAAGATTGTATACTTTGTCTTCATTATCTGATGTTCTTCCAAGTGATCTAGTCTGTTGGTGATACTTTCTATTGAGTTTTTAAATTTGGTTTATTGTTTCTTTCATTTCTATGATTTCTGATTTTTTTTTCAGAATCTCTATTGCTTTTTTGAAGTAATCTTTTGCTACCTGTATTTGCTCCCTTATCTCTTTGTTGGTGTGATCAATGGTTGCCTGTATTTGCTATCTTATCTCTTCTTGCAATGATCAATTTTTGCCTATATTTGCTCATTTAGATCATTCTTTAATTCGTAGATTATTTTAATTATGTACATTCTGAACTCCTTCTCTGACATTTCATCAACTGTGCTGTCCATGGATTCTATTATTGTAGTATCTTGGTTTGTTGGGGGCACTTTCTTCCCCTGTATTTTCATATTTTCTACGTGTCTCCCTTTCTTGCAGTGCAGACCTGAGGTATTACAGTTTCTACCCTATAATCTTGTAGTGTCCCTGCAGATTACCCGTACCTCACCTTGGTGTTGGACTTCTAGTCCCTGGCTGGTGTCCCACAATAAATGCTACTGCAACTAAAGGTGGTGGTGGCAATAGTGGAGGTAACTCAAATACAGAGGGGTGTCCCAAGATGGTTGCAATCACTTTCAGAGATGGGGCTGAAAGGGTGAGTTGCCTTTCGAAGATGCAGCTGCTTCCAGGACCTCTCTGTTGTCTCAAGGTGGAGGCTACTGCACTGCATGGGGAGGGCTATGACGATGACTGCAGTGTCCCAAGATGGAAGTGGGCTAGGCCTGGGCTCTGGCGTGGGCCTCCAGCTTGGGTCTGCCAGTTGGCGGGGCTATCCTGGGCCTGGGCCTGGGCTCCTGTGTGGGTCTGCTGGGTGGCAGGGGTTCTAGACCTCACCTTGGCCTAGGCTCCTGGTCAGCAGGTTGGTCCTGGGCAAGGACTTGGACTGCAGGGTGGTTCCTGGTTAGCAAGGCAGTCCTGGGCCTAACCTTGGTCTTGGTTCCTACTGAGGTGGGTGGGGGCAGTTCTAAGTGCAGTCTGGACCTGGGCCCCAGCGTGATTCTTGCTCTATTTTAATTCAAGAATGGACATATGAATCTGTATTTGCATGAAAAGATATGTAATGTGCCATTTATTATGTTAATTTTTAAAATTCTTGTTGATATACAATTGATATACAGTATCCTGTATGTATTAAAAGTGTACAATTTGACAAGCTTTGACATTTGAACACAACCATAAAAATCTCACCAAAATCAAGAAAATGAGCAAATGTATTTGATGCTGTTTTAGTCAACTTTTTTGCTGCTGTGACCAAAAGACTTTGAGAAGAGCAATTAGAAGACAAAATGTTTATTTGGGGGCTCATGGTTTGCAAATATTTCCATCACTCTGTTTCCCATTTTTCTCTTCTTAACAGTGTATTTTGAAGAACAGAGTTTGTTTCCTTTTAAAAATCATTTTGGAGACATAGCAATGAAATTGTTGCCTAACCAAGGTCACAAATGTTTTCTCCTGTATCATCTTATAGAATAAATTTTTTGGAGGGGTTTATATTTAGGATTCTAATCCATTTTTAATTAGTAATACATGGTATAGGTACTGATCAAAGCCACTTTTTCTCATAAGAATATATATTGAATTGCCTTGCAATTACATTAAAAATCAGCTGATCTTATGTAGATATGTAGTTCTGCTTCTTTGTTCCTTATTCTGTTCCACTGATCTACTTGTTTTGATGCCAGCACCTTACTTTGGTGATTACTATTTGCTTTATAATTCATCTTGGGCTGAAATAATATAACTTCTCCAAATTCTTTCTTTTTAAAAAATTATTCTGGCTATTCTGTCTTTTCTAAGTTCTATGAATTTTAGAATCAGGTCGGAAAGTATTTCTTCTCCATCACTTTACTGATAGAGTTTATGTAAAACTGGCATTAGTTCTTTCTTAAGTGCTTGGTAAAAGTGAAGCCTGAAGTTTTCATTGAGGCAGAGCTTGGGGAGGATTTAAAGCACAAATTATTTGGTAATAAGATGTTTAAATCATCTATTGTTTCTTAAGTGAGCTCTGTTGCTTTAGTTCTTTCAAGCAATTTGTCATTTTCAACTAATTTATCAAATAGTTCTTTACATTTATCCATGTTATCCTTATGCTTTTTATTCTTTTGTGTAGAAACAGGTTTCATTTAGCATTATTTTTTCCTACTTCAAGGCTCCCTTCAACATTTTGTAAAATGCAGTCGTGCTGGCTGTGAACTTATTTAGACATTTTGTGTCTGAAAAATTTGCTGTTTCAGCTATCTTGTTGAAAGACATTTTAATGAAATTGAAAATTTTAAGTTGACATTGGAAAATTGTTTTACCTCGAAAATGTATGTCATTGCCTTTTAGCTTGCACTGTTTCAATGAGAAGTCTGTTGTAATTCTTATCTTTTCAAAATCTGTTTGTAGCATTGTCTTGTTTTTTTCTAGTGTCTTTTAATATCTTCTCTTCATCACTAGTTTTGAGAAATTTTGTTACGATGTGCCTTGATTTCATTTCTTGAGGTGGGGTTTGTTTTACTTCATGGACTTGTGGATTTAAATTCTTATTCAAATTTGGAAATTTTTCCACTTTGTTTAAATATTTCAAGTGGTTTTGAAAGTCCCTTTGATAACTCTAATTTCATTTAACTGGTGTAATAATATTTCTATTTTTTTTTAATTTTTTATTGGTTGTTCACAACATTACAAAGCTCTTGACATATCATATTTCATATATTAGATTGAAGTGGGTTATGAACCCCCAATTTTACCCCCAATGCAGATTGCAGAATCACATCGGTTACACATCCACAATTTTACAAAATGCCCTATTAGTAATTGTTGTATTCTGCTACCTTTCCTATCCCCTACTATCCCCCCTCCCCTCCCCTCCCAACTTCTCTCTCTACCCCATCTACTGTAGTTCATTTCTCTCCTTGTTTATTTTCCCATTCCCCTCACAACCTCTTATATGTAATTTTGTATAGCAATGAGGGTCTCCCTCCATTTCCATGCAATTTCCCTTTTCTCTCCCTTCCCCTCCCACCTCATGTCTCTGTTTAAAGTTATTCTTTTCTTCCTGCTCTTCCTCCCTACTCTGTTCATAGTTGCTCTCATTATATCAAAGAAGACATTTGGTATTTGTTTTTTAGGGGTTTCTAACTGAAATTCCTTGTCCTTTGACTAATATTTCCCCAACTCCTCCCTTTAATAGGCTGCTTGAAGTTGTCAGACAACTTGCTAAATCTTTTTGTTCTTATGTATTTTTTCTCTTTGTTTTTAATTTGGGACACTTTCTATTCTCATGTCTTCAAGTACACTAATTATTTCTTCTCCAATGGTCCATCTACCATTAATTTCCACCAATGTATTTTTCATCTGAGATACTATATTTTTGTTACTAAAATTTTGATTTGCACCATTAAAATGTATTTCCTGTCTCTATTTAATTGCTCAATCTTTCTCTTGATTCTTAAAATGAATAAATGCTACCATCATTTAATTTTAACTATACCAATGAACTGGCTAAATAATCTTCAATCATAATTAAAAAGTACTTTTGAAATTTAAACAAATATTAAGATAACTAAATATTAAGGTTTAAAATGCCTGTCTGTGTGTGTGTGTGTGTGCGCGCGCGCGTGCGTGTTCGTGTCAGGAATTAAGCCTAGAGGCACTTAAAGACTGAGGCCCAGCCCTTTTAACTTTTCTTTATATTTTTATTTTATCTATTTATGTAATGCTGAGGATTGAGCCCAGTGCCCCATTAATACAAGGCAAGTGATCTACCATGGAGTCACAACCCCAGTCCCTTCCTTTTGATTTGAGACAGAGTCTGGCTAAATTGCTCTGGGCTTGCTAAATTGCTACAGCTGGCTTTGAACTTGCAATACTCCTTCATCAATTTCTGAAGCCACTAGGATTACAGGTGTGTTCCACAACTCCCAGCTGTAAAATGACTTTTTTAATGATAATGAAATATATTAGTTATCCATGTTCATATAAAATATAGGGTTTCCATATTTTATTGGTACATATGGTTGTACATAATGGTGGGATTCATTGTTACATATTCATACATGAACACAATGTATTGATATAATTGGCCATTAGAATTCCCCAGTATTTCCCTTTCCCTTCATTTCCCATTCTCCCTACCCCTGACTCTACACCCCTTTCTCTACTCTATTGATCTCCCTTCAGTTTCACTGAGATACCCTGACACCACATTTCTTTTCCTTTTTCTTCTTTAGCTTACACATATGAGAGAAAATATATGATTCTTGGCATCGAGTTTGGTTTATTTTGCTTAACATAATGTTCTCAAGTTCCAACTATTTCCCAAATGAAATAATTTCATTCTTCTTTATGGCTGAATAAAATTCTATTGTGTATATATGCCATATTCTCTTTCTCCATTCATCCATTGATAGACACCTAATCTGGTTCCATAATTTGGCTATTGTGAATTATTCTGCTATAAACATTAGTATGCATGTATCACAATAGTATGCTGACTGTATCTCTTTAGTATAAATACTGAGGAGTGAAATAGCTGTGTTATATGATGATTCAATTTCTAGTCTTTGGAGGAAACTCTATACTAATTTCCATAGTAATAGTACCAATTTACAGTCCCATCAACAGTGTCAAAATGCTCCATTCTCCCCACATCCTCCCCAGCATTTATTATTGTTTGTATTATAATGGCTGCCATTTGATTGGTGTAGAGATGAAATCTCAGTGTAATTTTGATTTACCTAAATTGACTGCCCTAATTGTAAAGATGTTGAATATTTTTATATATTTGCTGACCATTTGTATTTCTTTTATAAAGGAGTGTCTGTTTCATCTACCTCTGTTTCTCTCCTGACTCATGCAGCCAACTTCCTTGCTCTCTTCAACATCTCTACCCTAATCTGGCTTTCAACCTTGATATCTACCAAAACTGCTATTTTCAAGAATTTTTAAGAACAATTTCCATTGAGCTAAAACTATGTCCTCAATCCACATCTTCCATGCACTGTCTTCAAGAAAAGTCAACCAAAAATGAACAAAAAAGCCTTCTTATCTTCCAAGAGACCTTGTAACAGGCTTCTTATCATTTGGATGGTCTTTTCCAGTCTGTATTATCAGTGACTTTTTATACCCCAGACTAATGTCAGAGCCTTGTCTATGAATTACACTGTTTCTATACTCTTTATCAATGATCTTATTTGTTATCATATTAAAACTTTTTGCTGTGCCTTTAAATTTCTATAAGCTTAGCACATTTGCCTGAGCTCTTCTATGATCTCTTTTTTAGTACTTTTAGTATATTTCATAATATTAAACACAGAGATATACACATATATAAACTAAAGCCTTAAAATTTTTAATCTCTTCCTTCAATTAGTTATATAGAATTGTGTGTTTGTATTTTATATTTTATATAAAAAGTCTGCTGCCAGACTGGTTATTCTTCCAGGTAGATGTTTGTGCCTGGCTACCAATTATTTTCTATTTCCTTTAAAGTATTTGGGTAATGATTTGAATCAGTTAAAACTGCTTCTAAAATCTATTGTCTCTACAGCTTTAGAAATCAATAATTTTTTATATTATAAGGTTATGGTAAAGCATATTTCTTTCCCTTTTTTTCTACTTCTTTCCATTTCTACTTTGCTTTATTTAAAACTTTAGAAGAAAAACATCTTGATTATTAACTTACATTTTCAAAATCCTCTCTTCCTTTATGATTTCCTCCTGCATTTAACTTTGCCAAACTATTAGGAAAGTGACAGCATAAATCTCTTATGAAATAAGCCTTCTACAAATGATGACATAAACAATGGATTTTTAAAGTAGAATTTATAGGTCTGATGGTTGACAGCAAATATAAAATGTTGGCAAGCCTAAGTTAGTAATTTTTTTCTTGGTTTTGCTAGAAATAATGACTCCTTTTCAGGCCACTTTATATTATTGATAAAAATATTAACCCTAGCCAAACCTAAATAAAATGTATATTAAGAACTAGTATTAACATTCTAGAGGGGAAAACAAAAATAAACAGGCCAAATAAATGAATTTAAAGAATGCTACACTGTGATGTGTGAGCTTTGTGTAGCTAAGAAAATAATTAAAGCAGAGAAAGAGAGCAGGAATTATTCTGAGGAGGGGGACAATTTAAATGAGTATAATCAAGCATAGCCTCACGTGATATAAATAGAAAGAAGGTGAAGGAGTAAACCTCTGTGAAATCAATGAACAATCAGAGAAAAGAGATTTCTAAAGAAGCTTGCTTGGCACACTTGAAGGACATCAGAGAGTATGTACATTTGGTGGTGAGTTACTTAGAGAATAGATGAACGGATAAAAAAAAGTGTGGCATATATACACAGTGGAATATTACTCAGCAATAAAAAAGAATAAAATTATGGATTTGCAGTTAAATGGATGAAGTTAGAGAAGATAATGCTAAGTGAAGTTAGCCAATCCAAAAAACCAAATGCTGAATGTTTTCTCTGATATAAGGAGGATGATTCATAGTGGGGTAGGGAAGAGGAGCATGGGAGGAATAGACAAACTCTAGATAGGGTAGAGGGAATGGGTGGGGAAGGGAGGAGTCAAGGGACTTGAAATTATGGTGGAATGTGATGGACATTATTATCCAAAGTACATGTGTGAAGACATGAAATGGTGTGAACATACTTTATATACAAACAGAGATATGAAAAATTGTGCTCTATATGTATAATAAGAATTGTAGTGCATTCCACTGTCATATATAAATTAAAAATTAATAAAAACAAATTACTACTGGGAAAAAAAAGAGAGAGAATAGCAGGAGATGAAAATAGCCTGGTTCAGGAAAGGACCATATGTGTAAGCCTTTTAGGCTTTTCTGCTTAGCCAATTTGAAATCTAGTGGAGTGTTTTAAGCAGATTTAGGTCTGAACAGGATCCCTGCAAGTTACATTGCGAAACTATAATAGTGGTCAAGGATAAAACAAAGAACACCACATAGGGTGCTATTGCAATATTTCAGTGAGATGATGATGTGATGGTTTGGTTTTGGTGTTAATGATGGAGATATTGTAATGATTTTTAAAGTAGAATTTGAATAATTCTGAATAGGCTGATGCATTTAATATAGAGCATAAGAGAGAGAGAGAACTCAAGGATAACTATGACGATGACTCTTAATTGACTAGAAGAAGGGAGCTATCGTTTGCTGAGATGGAAAAAGAAATCAACTTTTTATCCTGTTAATTTTGAAACATCTAATGGTTGATGTTGAGTAGATAGATGGAACATGAGTCTGGAGTTGAGTGATACAGATTGCATACGTGTAAGGGTTCTGTGTTTGGGATTGGGGTCACTAATGATTTCATAGCTGTGGCATGCTTGGTGGCTGGGAAAGTTTCTGTACAAAGGCACAGAATGCCTAGCTGCTTTAGCAATGCCCTACATGAGGAGACTGTGCTAAAGTCTGATCAGCCTGGACCTTGATCTCAGGCACATGGCTCCTGGGAATAAAGAAACTCTCTTATTAGACAACCACAATGTTTCACCAAACTCTGCTGCGTCTGAACCTGTCCACATAAAAGTAACTTTATTTACTTATATATTTTTTAAAGAAGTATTTTTTTTAGAGAGAGAATTTTAATATTTATTTATTTACTTTTTAGTTTTTGGCAGACACAACATCTTTGTTGGTATGTGGTGCTGAGGATCCAACCTGGGCCACACGCACGCCAGGCGAGCGCGCTACCGCTTGAGCCACATCCCCAGCCCAAAAGTAACTTTAAACAATGGACTTCCTTGAGAGCTACACAAAGTTCCTAACATTGGACATTGCAACTGCAGTATGTAACTGAGGAATAAGCTGCGTAATGTGGCTAGCACTGTAACCTGCCTAGTGACACAATGAACAATAATGTACTACTTGGTGCCAGTGACCTAATGTAACCTATTGATATAAATAAAGCTGGCAGCTTAGCCATTCTGCCATCCTGCCTCTGCACCGTGCTTCTGTCTCCCTTTGATATCTTTACACATATGTAAATGTAAGAATAATCAGCAAATTTAGATTGTATCTCAAGCCATGATTCTCAATTATGTCACCAAGGATGGGGGCATGAATTGAGAAGAGATCAAAACACTAGGCCTTGGTGAATGCTGACATTAACAAGTTGGTGAAGTTAAAAAAAAAACCAATTAAAGAGATAAAGGAGTAGCCAAAGAGGTAGGAGGAAAACCAACAGGGAGTTCTAGCAGACAAATGAAATATTTCAGGAAGAGGAAGCAAGGAATAATCAATGATATCAAAAGCCACAGCAAGGTCAAGTACAATGAGTTATGGAGATTCAGCACTCCAGACGTCACTTGTGACCTTGGTAGAAGTTTTAGTTGAAGTGTTGAAATAGATCAGAATGGATTCAGGGTGGAACAAGAGCAGGAAAACTGGAAACAGCATGTAGAGACAAATTTTTTCAAGTATTTTTTGATATAGAGAGAAGTGAAGAAAAGGATCCATGGTGAAAAGGGAAAATGAGGTCCAAAGAGGACTCTTAAAAGCAAAGCGGACTGATTATTTTTCTGAAAGTAATAAGAGCATACTTCTTTGTTGATAAGAAAAATCCAATAGTGATGGACAAAACTAAGGACCTGAAAAAAATGAATGTCTGTGGCAAAATCCTTGAGTAGAAAAAGGGGACATGATCTCGTGCTAGAAGTATAGGGTATAGCATAAGTAGGATGGGCTGATATTGTGTCCATTGAAAGAAGAGGGGAGACAGATTCCTTGAGCAAAGATATAAGCAGGGATGAAAATGCGATGGTGGAAATGTGTGGAAACTTTCTCCTGACTGTTGTTACTATTTTCACAGTGTTGGAATAAAGGCCAATGAAATATTGATAGGATAATATGAATTTTAGATTCTCTATTGTGTCTCAGAATTATTGCAATCAAAGAACTGCAAGGAATGAATTACATTAAAAGTGGTTGTTAAAAAGTATGATCCTTGAAATTGAGCCCATAAAGAGATTTCAGTTATCAGTAATTGTATGGTAATAGGATGTGCTCATGGAAGGGAGTATCTGCATTGGAGAGAAGGATAATGTTAGCAGAAGAGAAGTGATGAAGAAACTGAAATTAATGTAGATGATGTCAGTAGATATCAGTAGGACATACTTAAGTGGCCTCTAATCCAGTGCCATGATTTGAATACTTGTGGCCCTTCCCCCAAGTTTATGTTAGAATCTAAGACTAAATGTGATAGTATGAAGGTGGTATCTTCAGAGAGGGATTGAATCATGAAGGTGGAGCCCTACAAAATGGGGCTCAGGAAAACTAGCCATACTCTTTTTCTCTTTCATCCTTTCTGCCATGTGAGGATCCAGTGTTTGTCCCTTTTGCCTTTTTCACCCCTTTTGGCCAGTGAAGGTGAAACAAGAAGGTTCTTGGCCTTTAAGGAGACTCATAATCACTTAATCCCAGATGCCTGATTTTGGACTCCTTGACCTCCAGAACTGTAAGAAATAATTTTTTCCTGAATTTTATTATAGAAGAAGTTGTGGACTAAGAGGTGTGGCCTCTGCACACCCATCAGCTGGAGTTTAAAGGGACTCCTAGAGTTCTGTATGCTTCTGGCAATAACCTTGTATGTATTTGCTAGACAACCATTAAGACTTACCATGCCTTGATTCCTATTCCTATGTGTCACCACCATGAAAAGCCCAGGATTTCCCAAGCAGCCACCACCCTTCAGACTGGAATTTGCATATGACTTCGTACATTGCCTTTTCTGACCCTGTTCCACATTTATCCATTTTCTGAATCCCTTTGCCTGTACTTCCTCAATCGCAGGATGGGTTATCAGCAAAATCTCCCACATACTCAATTCTTTACTTAACTTTCTGTAACTTGAGCCTGTCTCTGCGCTGAGGATTGCTTCAACACTGGTTCTCTCTAAGCAGTGGAGACTTTCTCTCTCATGTCTCTCTTACAGAGATCTGGAGGTGTGGTGTGTATTCCTCATTTCCTCCTTCACATCAGTCTCTGCTTTTCTTTACAATATCCCAGCTTTGAATCTCATATTATTAAACACTACCATCTACAAATTTCCTTATTTTAGTGGTCTATCATCCCTAAATAATTCTCTTATTCTTTGAGGATTTTGGCTACCAATCACATTCTCAAACATTCCTCTTATAAAAAATCCTTAATAATTTAAATACCTTTCAGTGATACAGCAGTATTGTAATTACTACTGGTCTAAAGTGGTGGAGGTGTTATCTCCCTCCAAAGTCAGAAAAAAAAGGACTGTCATCTCACAACTTTTTCTACACAAAAATATGACTTGAGAGACTGAGGAAAAAATATCAAAATATCAAAAAATATGAGTTTGAGAAAAATATGAGTTTGTAGACTAAGGAAAAGAAGTATCGATAATATCTATCATTTAATTGGCAATAACCAAGAGTCAATTAAAGATTTATGGCAGTAGGAGTAATTTTGATCCCAAAATACATTTGGCAATGCCTGAAGACATAACTGGTTGTTGTACCCAAGAATAGGAAATAGAGTATACTACTGGCATCTAGTGAAAAGATGGCAGGGATATTACTAAACTTTTGCAATGCATAGGACAGTCCACCACATGAAGAATCAGTTAGTCCAAAATGTCTCTTGTGCTAGTTTATGGTGATAAAACTGGTTTTAATGGTGGTGACTTCTCTCTAAGATATTCAGTTAGGAAAATACAGCTGATTTATACCTCTTTGGAAAGCTAGCATATTTTATATAGAATGAGAATACAGCAAAATCATTAAAAAATCTTAAACCTCTGGAAGATATAAAAGAATTTTTTAATATAAAAGGATGAAGTTCATACTTTTAGAACCTCCAGGAATTTTAAACTCTTTCCTCATGAGTACAGAAAGTTTAACTAGGTATTTTATCTTAAGGGGAAATGTGGCTTAGTTCATGATTTCAAGTTTCTATATTTTTCTTCATAGCTTCAGGATCTTTTAACTGAGAGGTCTTTTCTCCTAGGCTTCCATTAGGAAGAAAAATATTTTCAAATTGAATGTGATGTCATAGAAACTATTCTCCTGTTTGTAAATTGAGACTCTCTCCTGGTCTTTTGAGTTGCTTTATAAGTGTGGGTGGAAGAGGATTGTTAGTCTTAACTGTGACCAACAATATCACTCTACAGAGTGACTGGCTTAATTCTATGGTCACTTATTCACTTATTTCCATTCATTAACCTTCTGCAATGCACAGAAAAACCCAATAAGCATCCGTTCAGTATCCATTCATCAATTTATTTAAAAAGATTTTTAAAATTCCCAATATATGTTTAGCAGTGTATTAGCTTTGGGGATAAGAGAATAAATAAGGAAAAAAATCCCTGACTCCAAATTGCTTTCACTGTGCTGGAGGAGAGAACCATAGAAAGTATAATTTAATAAATCATTATTCTGAAATTAATTTAAGAAATAAATAATAAAAACTGTTATAATAGCTCACAGACTGCAGTGACTCACAACTCTGTGTAGTGTTAGAAAGTAATTGCAGAAGATCTGCAGTATCGAATGATATTTGAATTCAAACTTATGCATACAAAGAAATAGAAATTTATCATTTTGTGCAAGGCCATGGGCCATTCCTATGCATGGTACCTTATGACTTTTTCTGTTTAATGCTCGTGGTAGCCCTGCATGGTACATTTAGTATCCAAAATTTCAAATGAGAAAATAGAAGGTCAGATAAATTGGTCAACTTACCATGAAAATAAGTAGTATAATATATCTGGGTCTACATTTCACTTCCCAAACCTGTGTTCTTTCCAAAAAACCATATGGAGGTGATGAGTTTGAATACTCACATTTTATAAGGTCTACCAGATTTTTCTTTCTCAGTTAGCCCATCTCACCGGTAGCTCCTGGAATATCTGATTCTCATCCTACTATCGTCTATAGCTGATCTGACCCATGAGCACCTAGCAACAGGCAGGGCCGACTCAGTGAGATTCTTCCTCAAGAATATGGACAAAAAGACTATTCAAAAAGATGGGGGTACATGTAGTGATGGTTTGCTGTTCTAAGTCACTCCGTGCTAGGACTAAAGTCAACTAGAAGAAAGGAAGTGAGTCAGTATCCTATAGGATCAGAAAGCATGAGTGAGCAAAGGAGGCTGTCAGAAGAACACGAAGCAGAAAAGCTGCTGGAGAATGAGACACTGAGACAGCAACAGCTTCCCATTGAGTCTGGCTGCATTCAGATCTTACAAGATCTTCTCACCACTACCACACATACGAACTTTTAACTGCAGCTGAATTTTGACTAGAAAGCTTTTTAATAAAAAGAGGTTTAAATGGAATGACCCTTGTAAAGCTCAGAGCCATGGGACAGTTAGAGACAGGTAGTTTGTAATCACAGGAGGAGAGTGAGCAACAACTATATAATAATGAACCCCAGGAGGGAGGAAGGGAGGAATGAAAATGTAAAATTCCTTGTCTGTGAGGCTCAGCTTTTATTCCACACGTTTTGGGGGGCTTCGAATGCTTTAAACATATCTGGGTCTAGATTATTGGCTTATTTATCCCTGAATCAACACACTTGGCCAAGAAACCTCTGCAAAGTTGGTGATTAATAAATATTTGTTATATCAATGAAAAAAATAAATAAGAAAAGTAAAAAAATAATCTTAAAACTCAGTTCTACATCACAGTTATAAGTAAAAACATGACTGATAGGAAAGTTGGTCATAAAGGTTTTTGCAAACTGGTTAGCATCAAAGGTGAATTGAGAGTAAGCCAACAGTGAAGCACACAGGCAAACCCACCAGCTGTGAGATGGGAGCATGAGGCAGCCTGGTGTGTGCAGGAAGAGATGAGAGCATGACCTGATTTTAAAGAACAAAGTTGTGTTGACAGAAGATGAGATATAAGAGATCAATATGGGTCTGTTTGAGGAAGACCTGTATCACCTGCTAGCAATCTTAACATTAATGCTCTATAGTGTATAAGCAACCACTGAAGGATTTTCCATAGAGGAATTAATTTTTTCACTTATCAGAATATATATATATATATAATTTTATATTATAATCAGAATATATATTATATGTTCTCTATATTATATATAATCTATTATCTATATCTATATCTCTCTATATAGCTATATATAGAGAAATATATAGAGCTATATATAGAGATATAGATAATAGATAGATAGATAAAGCTACATCTTAGATATTATTCTTGGTGCGGTGAATGAATTTGAGGACATAATGGTAAAAGTTCCCTAGTGGAATAAACATCTTATTGGGAAGAGACTCGCAGGAAATAAAACAAATAAGTAAATGTACAATTTTTTTATTGGTTGCTCAAAACATTACAATGCTCTTGACATATCATATTTCATACATTTGATTCAAGTGGGTTATGAATTCTTATTTTTACCACGGGTATAGATTGCAAGATCACATTGGTTATACATCCACGTTTATACATACTTCCATACTAGTGTTTGTTGTATTCTTCTGCCTTTCCTATCCCTTTCCTATCACTCCTCCCCTCCCCTCCCCTCCCATCTTTTCTCTCTACCTCATCTACTGTAATTCATAGAGATAATATGTGCTATGGAAAAGGGATTTAAGCTAGGTAGGAGGAAGTAAGCATATTGATGCAGGGAGTGATACAATTTTAACAGGGTGATTGCTGTTGAACTCACAAAGAAGATGATGTTTGAGCAAGGATTTGGAGGAGATGAGGAAGTGAACCTGCTAGAAATCTATTGTAAAAACATTCTAGAAAGGAATTCTCTCCAGCCACAAAAGATGGCCTGAGACAAGACAATGTCTAGCAAATCAGGGAAAGACAGAGGAACTGTAAAGACAAAATAGAATGCATAAAATGAGGAAGAGAAAAAAATGAGGTCAAAGAAGGAATGTGAGTTCAGTTTTGTTGGGTTTTATAGCCAGAAGACATACACTGGAAGGATAAACTAGTTGGACTGATGTTGGTTCTAAATAATAGCAATTAGAATAAGCAAATAGACCAGGTCATATACAAAATATAAAGAAATAAATAGCAGATTTTTAGATACTGCAGAAGAAAAGACTAATGAATGTGAAGATGCACCAATAGATTATCCAAAATAAAGCCAGTAAGAAAAAAGAAAAAGCAGAAAAAATTGACAGAGCAGTCTTGACCTGGGTTGTTTAATGTACATTTAAATTGAATCCAAGAAATATGGAAGCATAGAAAAAAATAAGAAAATAGTGTCTAAAAAATTTTAATCTCACCAGGCATGGTGGCTCATGCCTGTAATCCCAGCAATTCAGAACACTGAGTCAGAAGGATTACAAGTTTGTGGTGGCCAGACTAAGCATCTTAGTGAGACCCTGTTTCAAAATAAAATAAGAAAGAGTGGGGATATGGTCCCATGGTATAATTCTCCTGGATTGAATCACCAGTACCACCAAAAATAATTTTTTCAATGAAAAGTATAAATCCAAGACCCAAAAATCTCATAAAACTCCCAATAAGATAGAGAAAAATAGAACAAGCATCATCATAATCAAATTGCTGAACACTAGAGGAAAATAGAAAATATGAATGAAGCCAAAGAACACATATGGAACAAAGTTAAGAGTTATTGCAGACTTGATGTCAGAAAGCATGCAAGCCAGAAAACAAAGGAGTTACCATAAAAATATCAAGAGAGATAGAGAGAGAGAGAGAGAAAGTCTACCTAGAATTCTCTACTATGCAAGAAAAAAAAATACTAAATCACTGTTGAATGTGAAATGAAGGCTCTTTAAACAAGAACTGAGATAATTCATCTTTATTATTACTGGCACTATAAGAAAGATTAAAGGAAAAATTTCCAGAAGAAAAATTTTACAATAGAAATTTGGATCCACACAAAGGAATTAAGATTGCTGGTTATGGTAAATATGTGGGCAAAGGTAAACACATTTTTTCAAAACATATTAACTTTTTATCTAACACCTCCACAGCTATCACTCAGCTAATCCCCTAGACAAAGTCATCATCTCTCAATTTTTCATCTAGATTTCTACATTAGCATCCTACCTGGTCTTCCTGATTCTCTCTTTTCTCCAACACAATCTATTCCCAATGCAGCCAGACTACTTCAAAAGCATATACATTGAGGATTATATCCCCTCTTTGCTCAGAATCTCCAATGACTTTTTGGCTTATTTGTAGTAAAAGACAAAGACTTCATGATGCCTATAGACCTATAATGTTGACTCTTCCAATTTTACCCTCCTTCCTCTGACACTTCATCTTAGAATACCTTCCCCTTCATTCACTCTATCTAGCAACATTGGACAGTCCTTTTTTTTTATTGGTTGTTCACAACATTACAAAGCTCTTGACATATCATATTTCATACATTAGATTGATGTGGGTTATGAACTCCCAATTTTTACCCCAAATGCAGATTGCAGAATCACATCGGTTACACATCCACAATTTTACATAATGCCCTAATAGCAATTGTTGTATTCTGCTACCTTTCCTATCCCCTACTATCCCCCCTCCCCTCCCCTCCCAACTTCTCTCTCTACCCCATCTACTGTAATTCATTTCTCTCTTTGTTTATTTTCCCATTCCCCTCACAACCTCTTATATGTAATTTTGTTTAGCAATGAGGGTCTCCCTTCATTTCCATGCAATTTCCCTTTTCTCTCCCTTTCCCTCCCATCTCAAGTCTCTGTTTAATGTTAATCTTTTCTTCTTACTCTTCCTCCCTGCTCTGTTCATAGTTGCTCTCATTATATCAAAGAAGACATTTGGTATTTGTTTTTTAGGGTTTGGCCAGCTTCACTAAGCATAATCTGCTCTAGTGCCATCCATTTCCCTGCAAATTCTATGATTTTGTCATTTTTTATTGCTGCATAGTACTCCATTGTGTATAGATGCCACATTTTTTTATCCATTCATCTATTGAAGGGCATCTGGGTTGGTTCCACAGTCTAGCTATTGTGAATTGTGCTGCTATGAACATCGATGTGGCAGTATTCCGGTAGCATGCTCTTTTAAGGTCTTCAGGGAATAGTCCAAGAAGGGCAATAGCAGGGTCAAATGGTGGTTCCATTCCCAGCTTTCCCAGGAATCTCCAAACTGCTTTCCAAATTGGCCGCACCAATTTGCAGTCCCACCAGCAATGTACAAGTGTACCCTTTTCTCCACATCCTCGCCAGCACTTGTTGTTGTTTGACTTCATAGTGGCTGCCAATCTTACTGGAGTGAGATGGTATCTTAGGGTGGTTTTGATTTGCATTTCTCTGACTGCTAGAGATGGAGAGCATTTTTTCATGTACTTGTTGATTGATTGTATATCCTCCTCTGAGAAGTGTCTGTTCAGGTCCTTGGGCCATTTGTTGATTGGGTTATTTGTTATCTTATTGTCTAATTTTTTGAGTTCTTTGTATACTCTGGATATTAGGGCTCTATCTGAAGTGTGAGGCGTAAAAATTTGTTCCCAGGATGTAGGCTCCCTATTTACCTCTCTTATTGTTTCTTTTGCTGAGAAAAAACTTTTAAGTTTAATTAAGTCCCATTTGTTGATTCTAGTTGTTAACTCTTGTGCTATGGGTGTCCTATTAAGGAATTTGGAGCCCGACCCCACAATCTGTAGATCGGAGCCAACTTTATCTTCTATCAGATGCAGAGTTTCTGATTTGATATCAAGCTCCTTGATCCATTTTGAGTTAACTTTTCTGCATGGCGAGAGAAAGGGATTCAGTTTCATTTTGTTGCATATGGATTTCCAGTTTTCCCAACACCATTTGTTGAAGATGCTATCCTTCCTCCATTGCATGCTTATAGCCCCTTTATCAAATATAAGATAGTTGTAACTTTGTGGATTAGTCTCTGTATCCTCTATTTTATACCATTGGTCCACCTGCCTGTTTTGGTACCAGTACCATGCTGTTTTTGTCACTATTGCTCTGTAATATAGTTTGAAATCTGGTATCGCTATACCGCCTGATTCACACTTTCTGCTTAGAATTGCTTTTGCTATTCTGGGTTTTTTATTTTTCCATATGAATTTCATGATTGCTTTATCTATTTCTACAAGAAATGCCTTTGGGATTTTGATTGGCATTGCATTAAATCTATAGAGAACTTTTGGTAATATCGCCATTTTGATGATGTTAGTTCTGCCTATCCATGAACAGGGTATATTTTTCCATCTTCTAAGATCTTCTTCTACTTCTCTCTTTAGGTTTCTGTAGTTTTCATTGTATAAATCTTTCACCTCTTTTGTTAGGTTGATTCCCAAGTATTTTTTTTTTTTTGAGGATATTGTGAATGGAGTGTTTTCCCTCATTTCCATTTCAGAAGTTTTGTCGCTGATATACAGAAATGCCTTTGATTTATGCGTGTTGATTTTATATCCTGCCACTTTGCTGAATTCATTTATTAGTTCTAGTAGTTTCTTTGTAGACCCTTTTGGGTCTTCTAGGTATAGAATCATGTCATCTGCAAACAGTGATAATTTAAGTTCTTCTTTTCCAATTTTTATGCCTTTAATTTCTTTCGTCTGTCTAATTGCTCTGGCCAGTGTTTCGAGAACTATATTGAATAGAAGTGGAGATAGAGGGCATCCCTGTATTGTTCCGGATTTTAGAGGAAATGCCTTCAACTTTTGTCCATTCAGAATGATGCTAGCCTGAGGCTTAGCATAGATAGCTTTTACAATGTCAAGGTAAGTTCCTGTTATCCCTAGTTTTTCTAATGTTTTGAACATAAAGGCATGCTGTACTTTGTCGAATGCTTTTTCTGCATCTATCGAGATGATCATATGGTTCTTGTCTTTAAGTCTATTGATGTGGTGAATAACATTTATTGAATTCCGTATGTTGAACCATCCTTGCATCCCAGGGATGAATCCTACTTGATCATGGTGCACTATTTTTTTGATGTGTTTTTGTATTCGATTCGCCAGAATTTTATTGAGGATTTTTGCATCTAGGTTCATTAGAGATATTGGTCTGTAGTTTTCTTTCTTTGAGGTGTCTTTGTCTGGTTTCGGGATCAGGGTGATGTTGGCCTCATAGAATGAATTTGGAAGAGCTCCCTCTTTTTCTATTTCCTGAAATAACTTGAAAAGTATTGGTATTAATTCTTCTTTAAAGGTTTTGTAAAACTCCGCTGTATACCCATCCAGTCCTGGGCTTTTCTTGGTTGGTAGTCTTTTGATGGCTTCTTCAATTTCATCCATTGATATTGGTCTGTTCAGATTGTGTGTATCCTCCTGACTCAGTCTGGGCAAATCATATGACTTAAGAAATTTATCGATGTCTTCACTATCCTCTATTTTATTGGAATATAGGTTTTCAAAATAATTTCTAATTGTCTTCTGTATTTCTGTAGCATCTGTTGTGATATTGCCTTTTTCATCCCGTATGTTAGTAATTTGAGTTCTCTCTCTTCTTCTCTTCGTTAGCATGGCTAAAGGTCTGTCGATCTTATTTATTTTTTCGAAGAACCAACTTTTAGTTTTGTTAACTTTTTCAATAGTTTCTTTTGTTTCAATTTCATTAATTTCCGCTCTGATTTTAATTATTTCTTGCCTTCTGCTACATTTGCTGTTGTTTTGCTCTTCCTTTTCTAGGGCTTTGAGTTGGAGTGTGAGCTCATTTATTTGTTGGTTTCTTCTTTTTTTGAGGAATGACCACCAGGCGGTGAACTTTCCTCTTAAAACTGCTTTCATTGTGTCCCATAGATTCCGATATGTTGTGTCTGTATTTTCGTTTATCTCTAAGAATTTTTTGATTTCCTCCTTTATGTCTTCTGTAACCCATTGATCATTCAGTAGCATATTGTTCATTTTCCATGTGATGTAGGATTTTTCCTTCCTTCTTTTATCATTGATTTCCAGTTTCATTCCATTATGTTCAGATAAAATGCATGGTATTATCTCCACCCCTTTATATTTACTGAGGGTTGCCCTATGGCATAATATATGGTCTATTTTTGAGAAGGATCCATGTGCTGCTGAGAAAAAAGTATATCCATTTGATGATGGTTGATATATTCTATATAGGTCAGTTAAGTCTAGGTTATTGATTGTGGTATTGAGTTCTATAGTTTCTTTATTTAACTTTTGTTTGGAGGATCTGTCCAATGGTGAGAGAGGTGTGTTGAAGTCTCCCATAATTATTGTGTTGTGGTCTATTTGATTCTTGAATTTGAGGAGAATTTGTTTTATGAATGTCGCAGCACCATTATTTGGTGCGTAAATATTGATAATTGTTATGTCTTGTTGGTGAATGGTTCCTTTTAACAGTATATAATGACCTTCTTTATCCCTTTTGATTAACTTAGTCTTGAAGTCGATTTTATTCGATATGAGTATGGCCACCCCTGCTTACTTGCGAGGACCGTGTGCGTGGTATATTTTTTCCCATCCTTTCACCTTCAGCCTGTGTATGTCTTTTCCAATCAGATGTGTCTCCTGGAGGCAGCATATTGTTGGATTTGTTTTTTTAATCCATGATACCAGCCTATGTCGCTTTATTGGAGAGTTTAAGCCATTAACATTCAGAGTTACTATTGATATGTGGTTTGAACTTCCATCCATGTTTGATTGTTTATCCTTTTTTAAAAAAAATTTTTGTTTGTTTCTCCATGATTGTCTTTCCCCTCGCCCTCTGTCTTTACTGAGGCACTTCCCACTGATGGTTTTGGTTATTGTTTTTCATTTCTTCCTCGTGTAGTGTTTTGCTCAAAATGCTTTGCAATGCTGGTTTTCTGGCTGCAAAATCTTTTAACTTTTGTTTATCATGAAAGATTTTTATTTCGTTGTCATACCTGAAGCTTAATTTTGCTGGATACAGAATTCTTGGTTGGCATCCATTGTCTTTCAGTGTTTGAAATACATTGTTCCATGACCTTCTTGCTTTCAGTGTCTGTGATGAAAAATCCGTGGTTAACCGTATTGGTTTACCCCTAAATGTAATCTGTCTCCTTTCTCTTGTAGCTTTTAATATTTTCTCTTTGTTCTGTACATTGGATATCTTCATAACAATGTGTCTTGGCGTTGGTCTACTGTGATTTTGTGTGCTCGGTGTCCTGTATGCATCTTCAATTTGTATATCTGTTTCCTTTTTTATTTCTGGAAAGTTTTCTGTAATTATTTCATTCAGCAGGCTTCTCATTCCCTTGGTTTGAATCTCTGTACCTTCTTCTATCCCGATGACTCGTAAGTTTGGTTTTTTTATGTTATCCCATAACTCTTGGATGTTTTTCTCCTGATTTTTTACCAGCCTTTCTGAGTTGGCTAGACTCTTTTCAAGGTGGTATATTTTGTCTTCATTATCTGACGTTCTGGTTTCTACTTGCTCCACTCTGTTAGTGATACTCTCAATTGAGTTTTTAATTTGGTTTATCGTTTCCTTCATTTCTAGAATTATTGTTTGATTATTTTTTATAATCTCTATCTCCTGATAAAGATGCTTAACTTCTTCTTTTATCTGTTTATGAAATGCATTCTCAATGTGTTCTTTCGCTGCTTGAATTTGCTGTCTTGTATCCTCTTTAAGGTTCCATTCCATCTGTCTTAGGTGTTCCTTGAGTTCTTTATATGACCATTTTTCTGATGACTCTAGGTCCTCCTGAATATTTAGGCTGTCCTGCATTAGGGCTCTATCTGAAGTGTGAGGAGTAAAAATTTGTTCCCAGGATGTAGGCTCCCTATTTACCTCTCTTATTGTTTCTCTTGCTGAAAAAAAACTTTTTAGTTTGAGTAAGTCCCATTTGTTGATTCTTGTTATTAACTCTTGTGCTATGGGTGTCCTATTAAGGAATTTGGAGCCCGACCCCACAATATGTAGATCTGAGCCAACTTTTTCTTCTATCAGACACAGAGTCTCTGATTTGATATCAAGCTCCTTGATCCATTTTGAGTTAACTTTTGTGCATGGCGAGAGAAAGGGATTCAGTTTCATTTTGTTGCATATGGATTTCCAGTTTTCCCAACACCATTTGTTGAAGATGCTATCCTTCCTCCATTGCATGCTTTTAGCCCCTTTATCAAATATAAGATAGTTGTAACTTTGTGGATTAGTCTCTGTGTCCTCTATTCTATACCATTGGTCCACCTGCCTGTTTTGGTACCAGTACCATGCTGTTTTTGTCACTATTGCTCTGTAATATAGTTTGAAATCTGGTATCGCTATACCGCCTGATTCACACTTTCTGCTTAGAATTGCTTTTGCTATTCTGGGTTTTTTATTTTTCCATATGAATTTCATGATTGCTTTATCTATTTCTACAAGAAATGCCTTTGGGATTTTGATTGGCATTGCATTAAACCTGTAGAGAACTTTTGGTAATATCGCCATTTTGATGATGTTAGTTCTGCCTATCCATGAACAGGGTATATTTTTCCATCTTCTAAGATCTTCTTCTACTTCTCTCTTTAGGTTTCTGTAGTTTTCATTGTATAAATCTTTCACCTCTTTTGTTAGGTTGATTCCCAAGTATTTTTTTTTTTTTTGAGGATATTGTGAATGGAGTGTTTTTCCTCATTTACGTTTCAGAAGTTTTGTCGCTGATATACAGAAATGCCTTTGATTTATGCGTGTTGATTTTATATCCTGCCACTTTGCTGAATTCATTTATTAGTTCTAGTAGTTTCTTTGTAGACCCTTTTGGGTCTTCTAGGTATAGAATCATGTCATCTGCAAATAGTGACAATTTAAGTTCTTCTTTTCCTATTTTTATGCCTTTAATTTCTTTTGTCTGTCTAATTGCTCTGGCCAGTGTTTCGAGAACTATATTGAATAGAAGTGGTGATAGAGGGCATCCCTGTCTTGTTCCAGGGACTGTCTTTATACTCTCAAAGAAGGGTGTTAGTAAGACATTCATTTTCTTTGATAAATTTAGGAATATTTTGATTTTTTAATTTCTTTTAGTTTTGTAAGATACGTTTCAAGAAATTTATCTGTTTAATCTTAATACGGTTATTAATTGTTATTCCTAATATTCCCTTATCATTTGGAAGAAAAATAATGTAATTATGGTTAGTAGAAACAATATTCTATCTCTTTCAATATCAATTAGAATAAGTTTGTAATTGTTTTCTGCAGGTCGTTTATGACTTTTTCTGGTTGGTTTTTCAGCAATAGAGAAAAGTATACTAAAGTCTTCCATGAGGTTTTGGATTGATTTGTTTATTCTTTGTTTTAGGTCTGTCAAACTTTTTATTGTGTGTTTTGAAGTTACTAAGGGCAAACAAATGCAATAATACTGCTATCATTTTTGCATTACTACTATCGGTTATCTGTAGTTTTGGAGTTTGCCAATTTTATAAGAATTTTCAAAGACCTAATTTTTTACTTTATCCAAGTGTTTTATGTTAGGTTTCATATTTCATTAGTTTTTATTCACTTTTATATCTTTCTACTTTCTTTGGGTTTAATCTTTTCTCTTATTACTGGATTTAAATTCTTGGTTTTCAGTCTTTATCATCTACTATGTATTAATGCTACAAAATCTCCATTAAGCAGTGTTATAAAATATCATCTATTCAGTTCTTTACTTTTAAATATTTTTGAATTTGGGTCTATTTAAAAATGTTCTTAACACTGAACTGTTACAAAGTCATTGTGAGCCTCCAGGCTTTCCTACTTAACATTTTCTTATTGAAGTTTGCTTTATTCCCCTGTAGTCATAGAATGTACTCTGTTGGTGATCTTCCACAATTCATTCAAACTTTTCTATTTGTATTGTTTTGTTAGTTTTATGCTATGTTCCAAGTAGACATGAAAATAACATGATTATGGTTAGTAGAAACAGTATTCCATTTCCTTAAATATCAATTAGATTGAGTTTATAATTGTTTCCTATAGGTCTTCTGTGTCCTTACTGATTATTTTTCTTCTTGGTTTATCAACAATAGGGAGAAGTATGCTCAAAGTCTTCCACTATATTTTGGATGTATTTATTATTTGTTTTAGTTCTGTCAAAATTTGTATTGATCTTTTGAGGCTATTAAGGGCAAACAAATCCAATCTTGTGTATCCCATTATATGGAGTCTGTTAATATTATGGAATGACTGTCTATCCTTAATAACACTTAAGGTACACTTCAATATTAATATAGATACCTCAGGTTTTCTATAATTAATGTTTGTGTAGTATATCTTTCCTCTTTTCAACGTTTTTTGTCTCTTGTGAAGAGCATAGGAGAATTTTTGGTTCATTTCATTTTGCTTTGTATCTAATCTGATAGTCTTAGCTTTTTAATTGAAGTGTTTATTTCATTTATATTGAAGCAATTACAGAACTAGGTGGGTTTTATTTTTCCTTTCATATTTTTATTAATCAAGTATGTATTTTCTTATCATTTCATTTTTTCTTCTAAGAACATATCCATTATATTCAATAGGTAGTTATTTTATATATTAAAATATGTATCCATCTTACAATTTAATACAAATTGTAACTTTTAACACTTCTTCCATTCTTTTAGAACTTTAGATTCTTTTGAACCCTATTTATCTCCTTCCACTAATTGTACTACTTTATTTGCATTTTAGTTCTCTATATATTCATTTTGGTTTACCCATATATTTACCTTTCCTGATTCATTTTTTCTTTTGACAATTTCCTACCACCATTGGAATAATTTTCCTCACAAACTGAAAACTTAAGCCTTAACAACACTGTCTAGTATTTCTTGTTGGACAGATTGTCAGCTATTTTTTTATCAAATTTTGCTTACATGAAATTGTCTTTCTTCCACCATTTATTTTTACGGGGCATTGAAAACTCTATATGGTAATGTGTTGGATTTTTTTTTCCTTTTAGTATCATATAACATTCTCTTATATTGCCATCTAACAATGTTCTTTTAGTTAATTCAGTTTTGTAAACTCCATGATTGCTTCAGTGAAGATACTCTATCTTATTTCTTTGGCTAGATACTCTATCTTATTTCTTTGGCTACCCTTTTAAAAAATTTATTTATTTATTTATTTATTTTTTTAGTTGTAGTTGTAGTTTGACACAATACATTTTTTTTGTGTGTGTGTGGTGCTGAAGATCGAATCCAGGGCCTCACACATGCTAGGCAAGCACTCTACTACTGAGTCACACCCCTAGCCCTTACCTTTTTTTTTTAATATGTTTTTGCCTTTAGTTTTTAACAATTTTACCATTAGGTGACTAGTTTAATTTTATTTATGTTAATTCTGCTTCACAATTTATATTAATTCTCCTTCATCCTTCACACTGAAGGAAGAAATTGACTGATACACAAGAAGATGTAAAGACCTACCATGTTCATGGATAGGCAGAATGAATATTGTCAAAATGACCATGCTACCAAAAGTGATCAACAGACTCAATGCAATCCCCACCAAAATACTAATGACACTGTTCACAAAACTAGGAAAAAAAACACACCTAAAATTTATTTGGAAGAATAAAAACCCATAATAGTCAAAACAATTATAGGCCAAAAATGCAATGCTGGAGGCATCACAATACCTGACTTCAAGTTATATTACAGAGCTATAGCAACAAAACTTGCATAGTACTGGCATAAAAACAGACACATAGACCAATGTATAGAATAGAAGACAAAAAGACAAACATATCTACAGACCTCTGATTTTTGACAAAGATGCCAGGAACATATTTTGAAAAAAATTTTAAAAAATTTTTTTAACAAGTAATTCTGGGAAAACTGGTTATCCACAATAACCAACTCAAAAAGGAGGAAAGACCCAGAAATTAGGCCAGAAGATGTGCAACTCCTAGAAGAAAATGTAGGGTTAACACTCCAACATATAGGTGCAGGCAACAACTTTCTCCATAGAACCCCTAAAGCTCCAGAAATAATGCCAAGAGTTAATAAATGTGATGGTATCAAATTAAAAAGCTTCTGCACAACAAAGAAAAGTATTAAGAATGTGAAGAGAAAACACACACACACACACAAACACACACACACACACAAACACACACACACACAGTGGAGTTTTATTCAGCCATAAAAAAAATGAAATTATGTCATTTTTCAGAAAAATGCATGGAATGTAAGAACATTATTTTAGGTGAAGTAATCCAAACTCAGAAGGTTGAGGGTTATACGTTTTCTCTCATATGGAAGCTAGATAGGAAAAAGGAAAATAAATGTGGGGGATATCTCATAAAAATCAAAAAGAGATTAGTAGAGTAAAGGAAAGTGACCAGCGTGAAGGGAGGAGGAGAGAAAGGGGCAAAATGCTGAGGAGTGATATTGACCAAATTATATTCTTATATTATTGTGTGCACGTACAAACCTATAACAATGAATCCTACCATTATGTACAATCATAGTTCGTCAACTAAAAATATGGGGGAAAAATCTCTTCATTTTCTAAGATGATATGTTTAACAATCTTGCACAATTTTAAGCATTCTCTTTTCAAATACATGTCTTGTCCATTCTGTCATTCTTTGCGTATTTGAATGTCAATTATACCAATATTAGACCTTCTGAAAACGTTCCCTTTACATTACATTTTATTCATTCTCATTCTCTCTCTCTCTCCCCTCCCTCTCCTCAGTGTTTAGTTTGTTTCACTTTTGTTTATCTGTGTCTTTTCTTATCTACTCTATCCATAGACCTCTTCATTTCAGACACTGTACTTTTGAGCTCTAAAGTATATATTCAATATATTCAAAATTACTCCAAATTTATCTTTTGTTTTATCTATCTTTATATCTTTTTCCCTAATACAGTAATTATGCTTACTTAAAAAATGTCTAAGACTTTCAATATTTGGATCATCTGTGAGTCTCTTTCTATTGAATGCATTTTTACATCCTTATTGATGATATTTTCATACCATTTTGTAAAGAGAGTAATTTTTTATTGTATTTAGAGAACCAGACATTGTGTTTGCAAAAACCACACAATGTTATTTTTCAGGAAGAGCAATCTATTTCCTCTGTTAGATAAGATGAATGAGTGATCTCAACACATTTAGAAGTTCTCTTTTTCTAGAGCTGAATTTCAGTCTACTAAGATATCCTCCACCTCTGTTTACCCCTATATCTAAGATGTGACACTACTGGACTTCTGACTTAGGTCCTGGTGCCTTTTCTCATTTCTGAAAGACTATAGGAGCTTTGTCCTGCAAGGATCCTCAGCCCAGCTTTCTAGGCACGCTGTTTCAAAACTGGTAAAAGTCCTTAATAGGCAGGAAAGTTGTATATTTGAGATAGCACTGCAGGGTTTTGCAGGATGTTTTTTTTTTCCCTAAGCACCACAAGTCTGTAGGAAATGTTAAATCTTTGGTATAGGTTCCCAGGCTTTTGTGCAATTTTCCCTGGGGTAAACCCACTTTTATTTGAGTTCTCTTTAAGTTTTTAGCCTCTCAAAATTGCTATTTGTTTTTTTCTCATTTATCTTTCCTCTACCTGGACAAAGCTAGATTCTTAGCCAGTGCCAGAATTTTCAAATTCTCATAGGAAAAAAGTAAAACACATAGCAATGTTGGTTCCCTTTAGATGAGTGGTTTTGTTTTTCCTTCATAGAAATTTAGTTCACTCTGTTGTTATTTATTCAACAGGAATCTGATATCTTTAAAATATACTATTTAAAATTAATTATCCAAATTTTTAAATTTGTTGCAACAAGAACATGGTCTTGCTGTACACAACCACATGATATTCAGAAGTGGATATGTCTGCAACTTTTGCATTTTTGCATTTTCTCTTCTAAACTGGAGAATTGGTGCTAAGACCTGCAGGAAACATGTTTTCCCTGGAAACATCTAAGGCATAACACATCCTAGAACACAGAGAAGGAATTTCCTATACCTTAAAAAAGTCTCATTTATTTTATTTGTATTACATGGAATTTCACTATTTGTGAATTCGTTTCATAACATGAGCTGTTGTTCTCATTAAACTGAAAGGGGCAACATTTTAATGTATATTATGCCCACATGCCATAGTATATTTTAATTTTATCAGGTTTATTTTGTGATCATATAGCAAAAAGGAAAATTGAAAATAATTTGAGAACACATAGAAAGCTGTATGGGTTAGATATGAGGTGTCCCCAAAAGTTCATATGTGAGACAATTCAAGAAAGTTTAGAGTGAAATGATTGAGTTATAAGAGCCTTAACTTATTCAGTGCATTGTTCCACTTGAATGGATTAACTGGTTGGTGATTGTAGGCAGGTAGGGTATGATTGGAGGAAGTAAGTCTTTGAGAGCATGCCTTTGGCCCTGGTGAATGGAGCAATCTCTAATTTCAGTCATGTCCTGAGCTGCTTTCCTCTACCACATCCCTTCGCCATGGTGTTCTGCCTCATCTTTGGACCAGAGCCATGGAGTTGGCCATCTATGGAATGAGATCTCTGAAACTGTGAACACTAAATAAACTTTTCCTTCTCTGAAATTGTTCTTGTTGGGTCTTTTGGTCACAGCAGTGAAAAAGCTGGCTTACAAAAGGACTACACAGGAAGAAGGAAAAAATAAGATGAGGAAATATACCACCAATGACCAGATTACCCAAGTGTTACAGAAATCACCTTGCACTAGATCTTTCCCTTCTTCATCATCAATAGGTAGGGTAAGCACCAGTGTTCAGGTATTATAGTTAGGGTTAAAGTTAGTAGACACTAACTTTAACTATAGTTAAAGTGATCATTCTTCTAAGTGTTTCAATTACTGGATAATCTTAAAACTTATTACTTATCAATTGATTTACATTATGAAATGGCTAAAAAGAGCTAATTAACATATGCACAATACCACACACTTACTATTATGCTATAAATTTCATATACAAGGAAACTATAGTAGAGTGCTTACCTTTTCAATGATCACTTGACTAGAAAAAAATATTATCTAGGTATTTTAGAGGAATGTAACAGATGGACTAGATGCATCTGGGGATGCATTAAAGCCTAATTCTAAGTCTTGTTCTACTCCTCCTGAGTGAGGTAGCTAGAAATTTATGATGTGCTCTTTAATTTCAAATGTATGCTGGTGATAACAACAGCCACTTTGTTTACATGGTTTCTGTATGAGTAGATTGATGATTTGTACCCAATTTAACTGATTCCTCAAATATTTCTTGTAGATTTATAATCTGTAGAGGAAATTTATCAAATACAGTTAAGAAAGAAATTTGGAAAATTGCATCTTGAAGTCTATTGGGCCTCCATGCTTGCTTGTGTTCTTTCCCCAAGGTATCTTACTCTTTACCTTCATTAAAACCCAATCTGAGTACCATTGGTGGAGTCTCATGAATCCTTTCAACCATTGAACTACTTATAATTGTTTTGTAGTAGGATTCAAACCCAAAGAGTGCTAGAAAATAAAACTAGAGAAAGAAGTGGGAACCTCATGGGAAAATTTGCTGCATGTCAAATTAAGGAATTTTGGGGTTTTCTTGCCACGGCTCAATATATTTTAAGTGTAAGAGTAAAGTGGACAGTTTTGAGATTTAAAGACTCCATCCCTGCAATTCATGTGGTCATGTGTAGACACATCATGTCTTGCATAATTCCAGGGGATGCTGTGTGTGTTTGCTGGTGTCCTCTGACATGCTTAACAAGCAGTGCTGTTTGAGAAAACATGAGGAGCAGGTTGCGGAGATGTCCTTGGAGACCGGAGATTATTGTTAAGTAAAAACAAATCTAGATTTTAATAAAGAGAAACTATTTGGAAAGACTATTGTAAAAAAGAAAACATTGTGACTACAAGATCTTCAACTACAACATAGGACAGACAGAAAAGGTCTTTCTTTATCAGGGTAAACAGGCCTGAAAATTTAAGGTAAGGATGTCCTGGACAGACAGTGAGATCAGTAGAGGATGCTCAACAGGGGTTTTAAGGAGGGCCTGTTAGCTATTGCATCAGGCTAGGCTCAAGTTTCAGGTCCTATAGAAAGGAGAGAATTGTAACTAAGTTGGTTAAGTCAAATTAAAAAGCATTTTGTTTAACTGGTTGGGACAAATAATTCAGCTTATCATTTATTCGGCAAAACACAGATATTTGGAGGGTCTTTGTCTGGCCTTGTCCTAAGGTAGGCAAGGGACTCTTCTCTATGTCTTGTGAAGAAGCACTCTCTCTCAGTAAATTGTTTCTGGGAACACAAAGCATGGGGGAGATTTCTTTCATCCCTGCTGTTTTCCAGGATTACAGGGCTCAGGCATAATTCAAAATTGTCATTAATCAGGAGACTGTTGTAAATGTTCATGTAAAAGATGATTAGAAATTTAAATAATAAAGGGTGTCCAGAGCCCTTGGAGCATTTATTCTACATCCTATCTGGAGGAAGGAAACAGAATTAATGTTGCATTTGCATGAAAAAAAAATACAGTGAACCATTCATAACTGCAGGTTTTGCTTCTGCAGATTCAATGAACTGTAGATTGAGAATAGTCAAAAATATTAACATATACAGATTTGTTGTTATTCCTTAAAAATATAGCTTAACAACTATTTACATAACATTTTATTTAGTTAAATATTATAAGTAATCTCAAAATGATTTTAAATATTCAGGAGTAGGTTCTTAGATTAGACACCAATACCACACACCATTTCATAGGAACATCTGTGAATTTTGGTATCTGTGGGGGCTGATATGTTTTGGATATCATGTGTCTCCCCAAGAGTCCCTGTGTTAATGCAGGCATGTTCAGAGGTGGAATGATTAGATTATGAGAGCTGTAACTTAAGGAATCCACCCAATTTGAATGCACTGAATGGGTGGAAAGTGTAGGTAGGTGGAGCATAACTGGAGGTGGTGAGTCACTGGGGGTGCTCCCTGGAAGGGTTCTGAGTGGAGCAGCTTGCTCCGCCACACACTTCCCTCATGATATTCTGCCTTACCTTGCACACAGAACAATGGAGTCAGTTGACCATGGACTAAATCTCTGAAACTATGAGCTCAAAATACTCTTTTATTCTTCTAAGTCATTCATATTAGGTAATTGGTCAGAGCCATGAAAAAATGACCAATACAGGGGTCCTGAAACCAACTCCCCCTGGATACCAAAGGATAACGGCAAATGTCCCCACAGTTGACCACCTTTCTGTAGTTTAATACTATTTTACCCAGAGTTCTTCTAATACTCTTTAGTCCCCTCCATCTTATTAGCTTGTTATAAGTAGTAAAAATTGCGTGTAAAGAATTAATACAGAGACTGGCACACAGTAAGCAAGCTCTCAATAATTTTTAGTTGTATTTGATTTTATTTTCCCTTCCTATTCTTGTTCTTGCTGCTGTTGAACACAAAATACATTGTCACTCAGTGTAGAAACCCCATCTAGGATTTTTATTTAATTAACAGTGATTGTGAACAAACTATAACTAGACATATTTGAATATTAATTACTGGTCAGTTTCTCTAGAAAATAATTTCATAACTACCATATATAAATCAGTATTCCAAATGCCAAGGATAAAAGAAACGTTTCTGCTAGTGCTTTCTGTGATAACTCCCAAGTGTGAAATATTCCCACTTCTTATTTTTTAAGTTGTGTGCTACAACCCAGGTCATTTACAGGTTGTTCTATCTACCCATTCTGGTTACATTTTATTGTCTGAAAGCTGTTGGGAGGTAACTAGAAAACTTTTTCAACACTCTCTATTGCACTATTACTTCTACTGATCACCTCTAATTATGCCTACAACTGAGACAATTAGTAAATAATTACAGATTCCCTTTTTTGTAATTTCCATTGTTGCTTTTTAAATTCTGAGAAGCTTCACTAATTTTGACAGCTGTAGTAATGTGTCTCTTTCCCTTTCCCCCTCCAAAAAAATAGTGCTCTCAAATCCTGCTTAATAGTTATTGCATATTCTTGAATTAGATTGCAATAAACAATATTAATTTTCTAGAAGAAAACCCAAGCTTTCTTACTGAAACCACTAAGACCATGGTGGAAACAAAGAAAATTCCCTGAGATATTCAATAAATATTTATCTACATACATAATAACTGAATGCATTAGTTTAACCTGGATATACTTAACTATCTATCCATACATAAAACTGTTGAGCTTTTTCTTGAGAGGAGATTTTTTTAAAAAGCATGAAAATGCTTATTTGTCCAACTGTTCTGCTTCAGTTATTGTTGTATGTTCTTTGAGTCCTATATACTCTTACATATAAATTTTAAATAATGACTCACCCAGCAGTCATAACACAATTGCATCCCACCAATTCAGATCTATAGGATAGCATATATTTGATTTATATTCTTGCTTTCAAAGTGTGATTCCTGGAAAGAGTAGCCAAATTACTAAGGAGCTTATTAGAAGTTTAGAATTGAGGACCTAACCTAGACCTCCTAAATCAGAAGGTGCACTTTAGCAAGATCCCCATGTGATGCAAATGCACATAAAGTTGTAGAAGCTTTGTTCTAGCCCAGGATGCATATTTTGATCCCTGTTTTTAAAATGCAGCTGCCAAGTTCCCAGTCCAGATGTACTGAATGCAAATCTCTAAACTGAAGCTCAGGGATTGCTTTAAGTTTTCACAAGTGATTTTCCATAAAAACGTCAGGATTGAAATTTACTGATCAAAAAGAATTCTTTAATGAGCTGACCCTAATATGCTTAAATACTTATGCATATTTTAGAAAAGAAGATTTTTAAAAAATAAACAGAATAGATTCTATCTTTTCCTGTAGGCAAAGTTTTAAAAATGGAAACAATCTCTGTAGGATGAAAGGTTCTGTAAAATCAATATTTGTATAAGTGGTTGCACATTAAGAATCTCTTTGGAAAGAAGGTAATTATGTAGTGAGCCATTCAATGTGCTCAAATGTTAAAACACTGTATACAGAAGAAAGGATGGAGCTGGCTAAGAAAAAGTATAGCAAGGTGATATCAAATTATACTAATATGATACAAAAACTAAAATCTAGAATTTACACATTTATTTATTTTTAAGTATTTATTCTGACAAATTTTGTTTTGTTGAATATACCCTCAGTTTCAGACCATTATGCAAAGCACTAAAATAAGCCAAGCTGTAAAAAATGTGAATGCAATATGCACACATGTTCTTAGGTCTATGTTCAGGTCAGTGAGATAGGATAGAACCACTGCCTGGTAAAACTATGGTTTTCAAAAAAAAACTATGCAGAGAAAGAATATTGATCCTTATTTCTATCCTCTCTGCCATTAAGAATAATATGCTAAAAGGAAAAGATAGATCAAACATTGTGTAAAAGGAATTCAAACTCCAAAAGGAAATGAGTTATTAAGAGAACACATAGCCAGGCATGATGACACACACCTATAATCTCATGGGCTCTGGAGGTTGAGGCAGGAGAATCCCAAGTTCAAAGCTAGGCTCAGCAACTTAGCAAGGCCCTAAGCAACTTGGCAAGACCCTGTCTCAAAATAAAAAAATAAAATTGGCTGGGGATGTAGCTCAGTGGTTAAGTGCCCTAGGTTCAATCCCTGGTACCAAAAAAAAAAAAAAAAGTGAGAGAGAGAGAGAGAGAGAGAGAGAGAGAGAGAGAGAGAGAGAGAGAACATAGTTCTTATAAATTAAGTCGTGCCTGCAAAATTATCTACCAATGCATGGAAAATCTTACAAGTGTGTTACCTTTCCTTGACAAGTGGCACCTATCCTGTGGCTTTGAATCCCACTACTTAGCCTTTTTTATTGTGCAATAGAATATTCCCTAAATATTCTTTAATTCCTTAATTTCCTTAATAAGCCTTTTTGTTACAAAAGTATAAAATGTCTTATAAACTGGTTGCACTGAAAATACTATTAATTTAAGATAGAAGAATACCACTTGATGTCTTAAATATGCTATTATTTATTATTCTATTTATTATTCTTGGGTCTCATTTGACAGTATACTAAAGCCAGTTTCTATAAGTTTAGGAGAATCAATTTGGAATAGTTCTACCCGGCCCTGAATTCAGTAATGTCCCACAGAATAGACCAAAATTGGTCATGGTGGGACTATAAAAAAATCAATGTATGTTATAAATCAAAGTCTTTTTTAAAAAAATCTGGTTCATATTACACCATTGGACATTCCCAGTGAATGTACATAAAAAATTCACTGCAGAAACAAATACAAATTCAAATGAACCTAAAAATTGTTTAATTTTTAGAAAGTTTGTTGTTGTTGTTGTTGTTGTTGTTGTTGGTTTTTTTTTTTTTTTTTTTTTTTTTTTTTTTTTTTTGCAGTACCAGCCCTAACACTTTTTTGGTTGCTATCATTCTAAAAGAAATTTTGTTTAGCCTTCCTAGATATTTCAATAGTCCCCTTATTTCCAACTCCATGGATCAAATCTCTGTTTCTGAGCATTATGTAAGTTTATTCATTCATTATATATCCTTTTATGTCTTATATTTTTGTTTAAAAGCTATGGTTATAAGATTTATCCATATTGTTGATATGAATTTTTTTTCATTTTCACTGCTTTATAATAAACCCTATACTATGATACAATTTATTTTTTCCATCAATTGTTGATACACATTTGAATTGCATCCTGTTTGGGGCTTAACAACTGCACGTTTTATATGAATTTCCATGAAATGATCTAGGACTAAAAATCTGAGTTGAAGACTATTTGTGTGTTCACCTTTAGAAAATACTATTAAAGTTTTCCAGAGTGGCTATAACAATTTATATTCACATCAATAATTCTATGTATTCAGTTACTCCATATTCTCAGAAGTGCTTGACATTGCCAGTCTTTTCCATGTTAGTCATATAGTGTGTATTGGACTGTAATAACGTGTCAATTTGGTTTTCTTCCATGAGCAAGGAGGTTAAGCACTTTTAATGCTCATTGGCCACTGGGAAGTACTCTTTTTTGAATCTCCTCTTCAAGTTACTGTTTTTGTTTTGACAATTTTCAAATCAGTTTGGTTGTCTTTTTTTTCTACTGATTAAGAGAAGTTCTTTATATATTTTGGAAGAGTCTTTAGCATTTCCAAAAGTACTGAGGATGTGTATTAACTTTTAGAATTGCTTTTTCACTTTCTTAATGGACTCTTCCTAGTAACAGAATTATTTCAATTTTAATATAGTCAAAGTGCTTTTTGAGTTTTTTATTTATCATTAAATTTAGTTTGATAATATTTTCTTTAGAATATTTAAATCTATTTGCATTAGAAAAATTAACTGTCATTATGTGTTTTAAAATGTACTTGTTAGATTTTGATACAATATTATACATATCTCAGATAATGTCTCGGTTAATATATCATTCTAATTTCTTCTCTAGAACTTTTGTTTTTTAGAGAGAGAGAGGGAGGGAGAGAAGAGAGAGAGAGAGAATTTTTTTAATATTTATTTTTCAGTTTTCAGTGGACACAACATCTTTATTTTATTTTTATGTGGTGCTGAGGATCAAACCCAGTGCCTCACACATGCTAGGTAAGTTCTCTACCACTGATCCATAACTGCAGCCCCCTTCTCTAGAACACTTTTTTATTAGGTCAATCATTAGGTTGCCATCATTAGGTTGAATTGTAGGAAATCAAAAAACATTTGGTAGAAAGTACATAGCATAGAGGTAACATTCATCATTTGGGGGGTGGGGTGGATAATGTATACAATTTATTTCATTAATTTGACTAATTTAACTAATTAGAGGAATATGTTCTGTATATTGTATTTTTATATGATTTTGTCTATTCCATCCAAATTTATAGCCATCAAGATTTTCACTTTTTATTGGTGATATTATTTATAATTTTTGTATTTCTTATCTTTATTATTTTCTTCCTTCTATTTTCTTTGGGTTACTTTTCTATTCTTTTCCTAACTTCTTTGATATGAATATTTAGATCATTAATTGTCCTTTTTGATGTCTACATCTAAGTCTACAGTTTTCTCTGTAGGCATGGAGGAAGCTGTATTACATAAGTTTTAAAGTGAGTATTTTCATTATTTATTTCTAAATATTTTCTAAATTTAAGTAGAATAAATAGAGATGTATTACTTAATTTTCAAACATAAGATATTTTCTAATTATTTTTTAATTATTTCTAGTGTGATTCCACTTTCTTGTGGTAAGAAAACATATTAAGTAAATTGAATCCTGATTCTATTGAGATTTGCTTGATGGCCTATTGTATTGTTGAATTCAATACATGTCCCATGTGCCCTTAATGGGTGTTCTTGAGTTTTATATGTGGTATTGTATATAGTCAATTAGGTTAAATTTGTTACATATGGCATTCAAGGGTCCTATAGTCTTAGTGATTTTTTTTCTTTATGTTACTGAGAGAAATGTATAAAATGTTTATAAATGTGGAGTTGTACATTTCTCCTTGTATCACTAATTTGTTATAAATGTCTTGGGAAAAAATGGCAGATGAGAAGTTGCATGTGAAAATCAATAGCTTATAAAGCATATTTTTAAGTCTGATATTAAAGAAGCATACTTACTTCTTAATTTGTACCTTGATTGGTACAGTGTGATATATAGAAATGCTGTTTCCTGTTCCTGCTCACTGGGGGCTCACCATTATATTTTTAGAGACTAGTCCATTCCAAACGTCTTCAACCTGCAGGAGTCTAGATCCAAGGCCACTGCTGGAGGATGGCATTGGTGAAGGGCAGACATGAGTTCATGATTTGTTATTCATCCTATGTACAAAATAGCCATGATTCCATTACTGACCCACTAGGTACACATCGTGTTAACTGCAGATGAAGTACGCATGAAGATGAACAACTTACTAGGGCTGCTATAGCTACACTAAAATCACGAATTGTGAACAAACCCTTCCTGAACATAAGGAAAATCTAAGCATCAATCCACAACCAAACGAGCTCTTCAAAGATAGGCACTGTGCCTTGCAAATGATATGTTAGCCTTGGCACTGAGTCTTTTACTTGGCATTTGGTGACAGCCAATGGTTTATTGAAAGAAATTTTGATCCTGCTTGAACAGAGAGGGAAGAACAGTGAGTCACATTTCAGTGAGCCTGGAAACCCATGAGAATATGAGCATGTTGCCCAGGCTTCAGCAGTCTTAAGAAGGATGACATTTTTCCCCTAGCAGCCTATGAAAACCATAAGACAGAAAATCTTCCTACACAAGGATCACCTCTCCCGTGACTACTATCCTCCTACGTCATAGATCATTGGAGGCAAAGGTAACATTCATCAACCCTGGAAATTGGATCACACCACCCAAGATAAATCTGGGTACACGGATGTTTCATCTTTCCTTGTCCTCTACTTCTCCTGAAGTGCAAACCTAAAATGGCTCCCTTAAGTAAAATTGCCTAAAATTGCCCTCCATAAGTAGTATCTGTACTCAAGAATGACTAAGGATATTTCAAAGGAACAATGATATATTTAACTAGGAGCCACATGGGTTACTCTCCATTGCAGTATATTTTCAGAGATAATTTTTTAAAGGTATTATGCCCTTTTAAAAACTCCTGATCAAATTTGTCAAATATGGCATTCAAATATCAGATTCTCATCTCCCCAGAGTTCTTTGCCCTTTCATTAAAAATCTATTGGTCGTAGATATGTTTGTGGGCTATAATTATTTTTAAAATTACAGGTTTTATTCAAATTTGTAATCTTAAAAAATCTGCACTTTCCTCTAGCTTCAGATTTCTGCATTTTACAGATGCTTCTTAATAATGATAACTACTAATAGTAAAAGCTACCATGTGATTACCTATTATCTACCCAGCACCATCATGAAATTTTTTTTACATATATCAACTAATATAATCTGCATGGCTACTCTGTGAAATTTCTTCTATTAACTTCCTTTAATAGGAAAGGGAACTGAAGTTCTATAGCTTTTGAGAATTTGCCTAAGTTCCAAAGAAATAAAAAAAAAAAACAGAACTAGAATTTGATTTAGGTGTTCAATTTCTCTCTGTTGAAATTCTACTCTATGCTACCTATATCACATATAGTAAGTGCTCAGCAAATATTAACTGAATCGATGAATAAAAACATACCATACTTTAAAAAAAATCAGTTTCTAAAAAGAGAACAGAGTCTGAACAAAAATGAGTTTAGGAATCATATCTCAGTGCCCTTGTACACTGTGCTTGTGACACAAAACTTGTGAGGTGGGAACTTCCCTTAGCTGTTAAATATTTAGAATCTTCATAACACAAGTGCCACAGAGAATTTTATTGTAGGCCTGAAAGAGCCCAGGGGATAAAGACCTAATGTGGAAGCCAACACATTAACATCTGTAAATTTAGCCATGATCTCTCAACAGAAAGAATGCTTTGCCAGGACAAAGAGAAAAGTAATTTGCCACAAATAGAAATCTACCAGTGTGACATACTGGGCCAGAGAGATGTTCTAAGAGCCAGCTAGGAAACCCAGAACACTTTTATAGAACAAAATAGATTTTGGTATTTTCCCTGCCATTCCAAGGTTTTCCTATAAAAATTTTTTTAACTTAAAATTTCCAGTCAGAAACAATTTAAAAAGTGGAAAAGGCTACATCTTTTTTCTCAAGAATATTGTTCTTCAGAGAAACACCACTTTCTTTGATTTATAATGCTCTCATCTGTGTTTGGCCACTAGCTGTGGCTAAATCTAGAAGCTCTGCTTCTGAATGTGCTGAATCCCACCCAGAAGATGTTCTTGAATCTGAGCCTGTGTGTTCATGGCTTTGGACAAACCTAGAGTCTAGTACTGCCAAATTATAGGTAGGCAGGATCTGGTTTACTGAGACAAGAAAATCACTTACACTCAGAACTTTGCTGGGTTGACAGCCACTGGTTGCAATATTAATATTTAGGTCTCTCTTGCTTCTCTGCTGTGAGTCATGCTCAATTTAAAACCACTAGAACCCTGAAATCCATTGATTTCTAGGTTTTCTAAGGTGAACCAGCATCCTTTTAATCTTTCACTCAAATACATTGCATTAGCAAGTTCTTTCACATCTTCTTTTCACATACACTTTAAAGGGACACACTTCTCATCTCAGCTGTTTCAATTTTTCCCAACTACGATCTTGTCTCTTTTGTCTACTTTAATATTCCCAAAGTGACCACCTGGTGTTCATTCCTGCCTCCCTCAAGTCATCTTCAACATATTTGCAAGAGTCATCTCTTATTACATAAATGTGATCATATGGAACCAAGAACCCTTTAATGACTTCTTTCATTTGCTTCCAAACTCATTACTATGACCCACATCTTCTCCTTTGTTGGAGTCTGTTTCATGAGAATAGAGACTATATCTGTCTTGTTCATCCTGAATTCTAAAACCTGAATTAATGAATGGGGTCAACCAAACTGGAATCCAGTCTTCTATAACAGCTGACCCATCACAAAATTAGTGAACTGGAATTCTGAACGCAACCTGGGAAACTCCTTTCCACATAAAACCCTGAGTGATATTATCCCTGCCCCACTTTTCTGGAATGAGAGGCAATGGGAGAGTTACTGAATGTAGTATCCACAGGGCATTTCAGGCCAGAGATAGGAACACAGACTGAAAGTGAACCAGCAAGCCATGCAGAAATAGACAATGGATAGAAAGGTAAGGAGACAATTAAAATGAAGAACAGAAGGGAGTTTGGAAAGAATCTTTCAAAATCAGATGCTGCAGAATAAGACCTTGAGAAATTCCTGATTCTACTGGTAAAAGATCACAGATTCTCAACTAACCCTCATGGTCTGACCTTTCTGGGAGTGTCAGGGGCAGAGAGCACATAGATGTTAAGCCCTTATCAGCTCTTAAAATGAACACAATTCACTTTAAGATGTGCTTACTTGTTTCCTCACTCACTCACTTATTCATTCATTCACTTATAATGCATTTGTTGAGAATATGAGAATATTCACTGGAAATATTAAATTACACTGAAATGTAGCTTATTTCAAAGCTCCCGGCTGCCCATTGATAGCAAGTCAGATTAGTTTTCCACTTCACCACTCAAGCCCATGTCTTTCTGTCTCTAGAGATTTCCAAATTTCACCTGGGTGTTTGCTATTTATTAGAGCTCCCTTAGCAAACACATCAGTCTCAATCTTGAAGAGTGACTATAAACCTTAAGGATGGGCACACTTCACCATATCTGGTATGTCTCCCATGGAATTATGCCCAGATGTGGGCACTTAGTACTTGATAAGTATTTGATAAATATTTCAAAACTATGATTGGTTAGAAGGGTCATCATTATCCCCAGATTAGAACCACAAGTGAGTTATTCATCTTATTCTCTCATTCATTTAGACACATAGAAAGATATCTCTCAGCAGCTTCAGACATTTATGGCATCTGTCTGTCACCAGAACCCATCAGTGTCCTTTCTCAGCTGGCTCCTAAAATAACCTTCTAGCCCACTGTGTTCCACTGCTGGATTTCTTTTCTTTTTTCTTTTATTTCTTTTTTTTTTCTCGTACCAGGCATTGAACCCAGGGACATTTATCCACTGATCCACATCCCCAGCCTGTCCATTTTTTTGTTTTGGTTTGGTGTTGGGGGAGGCAAGGTGGTTTGTTGGTTTTTGTTTGTTTGTTTTGGGTTTTGAGAGAGGGTCTTGCTAAGTACACACCTACCCCACAGCACCCAGCATGGATTTTTATTTATACCATTTGGGTTGCCAGCTGTCTTGAATCCTTTAATGTAACAAATCTAGAAAATTCTCAAAAATCAAAAGTAAATCAATTTTAAATATATACCCACAAATGCTTATTCATGTAGGCAATATCAATGAACTAAATAACATAGTCAAGTTTATTTACTCCCTTCATTTTTAAAGAAACACATTAAAATTGGAAATTTTGACAGAGAAAGGAAGATCCTCATAATGCCAGCTTCCCAGTAAACTTTGCAGTGTATAAATCTATTTTTTTAACCTATTCATTTTGGAGCCTGCCTTATTCTTTTCCTACTTTAAATCAAAATTCATCATAAAACACTCATCAGTTACCTGCAGAAAATTATACCAGGAATATTTTGAGTTGTTGTATATCCTTAAAATAAGTCCTTTTAATATTTCTCGGGCATTCTATGAGCCAACTGTGTCATTCAACCATTACTAATACTGTAGCCACCAATCCATGTGTGGAGATAGCAATGCAGACATCAGTTCATTTTATTTTGGTTTGTGTAACCGGCTGTTGTCAGATCACACATACCTGAAGCACATGGCTCCCCAGGGGGTGGTCAGAAAAGGCACATCAATCTCAGGAAGCAAAAGGAGGGAGGACAGACAAGGCAGGATGAAAGGAACTCTCCAGTGGAGTCCTCTTCAGGTTCAATTGCTTTTGCAGCTTTTCTCTACCTCTTTGTACAGATTTGGAAATGTGACATTTTAAAGTTAGTTTTTATAGAAACAAATGTCAGGAGAGGTGAGTCATCCTAATATCTCTAAAAATAAACCCAGGTTGTCAAAGAAATCAAAACTTTGCCCTCGAGCTTAGCCGGTGAGAGAGCAAGAGTCTTTCCACCCGTGTGCAGCTGTGCAAGGTAATCCCAGAAGCTGGGGGCAGCATGAGGCTGGAGAAGCTAAAAATACGAAGGAAAAGGAATTTGGGATTAGGGCTTTACTTAACAGAAAAAAAATGACCCTCAGGAAATGCACTATAGTGAAGAGAGAAATTGTTTCCCTATTTCAGATGAGGACCACAATAGGCCTCCTAAGGGTATACTCTCCATTGGTCAGACGTGGAATGTCGATTTAGCAGCCTAGAGTATTAACATGTGATAATGAGCATCTATAGGGATCTGAGTTTAGAGGGGAAAAAAATAAATCTCCAAAATGCTCAGTAGGATATTCAGGATCCTGGGCTATGCCCCATGTGTACCCTAATGTAAATATGCCAAGGTCAAAGGGAAATACAAATTGAGTTCCAACTTTATTAGAGTCTGGAAAGCCATTTATGTTAGGTTTCCAGTCACATTCCTTTCCTGTAGCCCTCTCTCCAATTTCAACAGTGATTGCTGTGACTACTCTCCCTTTGTTTTCCTGTCCACTCCTTCCCACTGAGTAGCAGCAGGGTATGCAGAAGGACAGAAAAGTCCACAAGTGAAAGGAGACCTCTTTGTGCCACTCTGGTGTTCCAGCCATGCGATACATTCATTTCTAGGAGGCAACCAGTGTCTTCATGGATAGACTTCCAAAGATATTCTAAAATTATATGAAAGCATAAATGAATTTAAATACTTATGCATATATATCATTTTATTATGAAAACTTTCAGATACAGTTATGCGCCACATAACAACATGTTGGTGACATTTTAGTCAATGATGGTTACATACAAGACCATGGCCCATTAGATTTATTGGCTAACTGCCTTAGCTTATATATGTATACTCTATGATGTTTGCAAAAAGGATGAAATTGTCTAACAATTCATTTCTCAACATGTGTTCTTGTCATGAAACACATGAATACATATATGTCACACATTTCAATGTTGAATAAGTTTTACAGCAAACACCCATATGTGCACTAGTTAGATTCTACCATTAGCATTTTATTGCACTTGCTTTATCATTTATTTACCTATATTTTTATGTACATCCCCTGGTAGAGACTGAATGTTGGATGTCCCCTGAAATCCCATGTATTAAAGTATTGATCACCAGGGTGGGGCTAAGAGGAGGTAGTGGAAGCTTTCAGAAGTAGGGTTTAATCCTTAGGTCATACAGGGAAAGGCCTTGAAGGGTACTGTGGAATCCTGGCCCCTTCCTTGCTCTATTTTTCTTCCCGGTGTTGAAGTAAGCAATTCTGTTCCAACACTTGTTCCTGCAATGATCAGCTGCCTCACCTACAGGCCCAAAAGCAACGGGGCTAGCCAATCATGGACTGGAACCTCCAAAACTGTGAGTCAAAATAATCTTTTTTTCTTTATAAATCGATCAGTAGGTTGTTGTTGTTATTGTTGTTGTGGTTTGTTTGTTTTTTGTATTTATGGAAAGCTGAGTAACATATCCCCTTATCCAGCAATCTTATTTTCATGAATTCAAATTATACTTATTGTTATACAACCTCCTAGGTATTTTACTATGTATATCATTAACTACAGCTCTATATTTGTTTAGATTTTCTTTTTCTATAAACTTGAAATGCAAAAGTTTTAACTTTCTTCCAATCCATGACTTTTCTGTAGCTCATTTATTTATTTAGGTCTTTAATTTCTATCAGCAATGCTTTGTATCTTTTCACATATTTTACAATTTTTATGCATATCACATTTTCTGATGTTATTCATACAGCACCTTACTCAATGGAGAACAATTGAATGCTTTTCTTCTAAGTTTAGGAACCAAACAATTCTACAGAGTATCAGAAGTTCTATCCACAGGAGAGGGAAAGGTGTCAAAATAAAAAATGAAGTTGTAAAATCACCTCTATTTGCAGATGACATAAACTTACATATAGGAAACTCTAAAGATTCTACCAAAATAAGAAAAAGAAAAAGAAAAAACAGGTTAGAAAAACTGTTGGAACTAAGAAATTTAAAAAAAAATAGTTGCAGGATGCAAAATCAACAATCAAAAATTAACTGTGTTTTTATACACTAACAATGAACAATCCAAAAAGGAACAAAAATAATTTCATTTAAAATCGGCACAAAGGAGAAAATACTGAAGGTGACAAACTTGTACAAAGAAAATTGCAAAATATCATTGAAATGTATTAAAGAAAACATAAATAAATGGAAAGACATTTGCATTCAGAGTTGGGAGAGTTCATATTGTTAAACTGTCAATACTAACCCAAAAGATCTACAAATACCATATACTCTCTATTAAAATCCTAATGGTTTTTTAAAAGCAAAACTATAAAATTAATTCTTAGACTCATAGACTCCCAAGGGACCTTGAACGGTCACATGATCTTGAGAAGGAAAAAACAGAGTTGGAATCTCACTTGCTGACTTCAAAACTTACTGCCAGCTGGGTACAGTATCACAGACCTGTCATCCCAGTGGCTCAGGAGACTGAGGCAGGAGGATCAGGAGTTCAAAGACAGCTTTAGCAATGGTGAGGTTCTAAGCAACTCAGTGAGATCCTCTCTCTAAATAAAATACAAAATAGGGCTGGGAATGTGCTTAGTAGTCAAGTGTCCTTGAGTTCAATCCCTAATACCAAAAAACAGTCTTTCCAGTAGTGATCAATGCAGGGGTACTAAAGGAAAGATAAGCATGAAGACAAATAGGACAGAATAGAGAGTTCACAAAGAAACACTGGCATATATGATCAAACAGTTTTCCACAGAGTTACAGAACATGCAAAGTAAGAAAAATAGTCTGTTTTGAAAAATGGTTTTAGGTAAACTGTATCTTAAAAACCACAAAGAAGAATAAAATGAGACCTTTATTTTATAATCATATACAAAAATTAACTCAGCATGGATTGAATACCTAAATATAAGAGTAAAAACTATAAAACTTTTAGAAGAAAACATAGTTTAAAAAAAAGCTGTATGACCCTGGATTTGTCACTGATTTCATGGGTATGACACCAACAGCAGAGGCAACAAAAGAAAATATAAATAAATAGTAATACATCAAAAACAAAAAAGTACATACTTTAAGGAAAAAAATCAACAGAGTGAAAGGCAACCCAAAGAAGGGGAGAAACTATTTTCAAGTCCTGTATCTGACAAAGAATGAATATCTATAATACATTTTTAAAAGTCCTACACTTCAACATCAGAGAAACAATTTTTTTGAAAAAATGGAATTGAGAAGACTTTTTTTTTCCATTTATCAAGTGGCCAATAAACAAATGAAAAGATGTTCAATGTCAGTAATCATTAGGGAAATACATAGCAACACTTTAATGAGACATCACTTTAAATCCGCTTACATGGCTACTAACAAAAACAAATGAACAAAAGAAAGTGGCAAGTGTTGGCAAAAATATGGAGAAATAGCACATTAGTGGTAGGATTATAAAATGGGGCAGATACTATGGAAAACAGTACAGAAATTCCTCAACAAATTAGAAATAGAATTACCATATGATCAAGAAATTGTACCTCTGGGTATATACCCAAAAGAATTGAAATCAGGAACTCAAATAGATATTTTACACTTATTTTTTAACATCTATACACAGTAGACAAAAGGTGGAAGCTACACAACCATCCATCAGTGAATGAAAGCATAAACAAAATACTATCTATCTATATCTATCTATATCTATATCTACCTATATATATATATGTGTGTGTGTGTGTGTGTATATATATATATATAATGTAGTATTATTCAGACTTTGAAAGGAAGGGAATTCTGATACATGCTACACTATATATGAATCTTAAAGGCATGATGGCCAACTAAATAAGCCAGATACAAAAGGACAAACATTGTATGATTCTGTTTTTGTGAGGTACTTAGAAGAGTTAAAATCATAAAGATAGAATGGTGGTTAGTAGAAGTGGTCTTATTCACATATAGGTTCTCTATTACAATGCCTAACAAACAGTTGGTGAGCAATAACTATATGTTGAAATGTTTGTTCATTCAACTCTACTCTTACTCATGTTGGACTACCAGGAAGGAGTAAAGTATCCAGGTTGGACTAAATTGCACATTAAAGTGTTTATGGGTAGTAGAAGAAGTCAATGATTGGTGAGAGCTATGAAACTGCCTGAGGTTGAGTTAATTTTGGAAGAGCAATTAATTGCTCTTCAGTGAAAACTTTCACTTAGAACTGGAGCACTTCCTCTTCTTCCTGAGCTGACCCTTGGAAAAGGCTCTAGGTTACCCATGCCAATCTAGCACTAATAGCCAACCCAGTGACTTCATTGCACTTTTATAGTTGCAAAGTAAAAGATTCTGGGCCCATGCTAGAGATTTTAGTCAGGGATCAGAGAAGAGAATAAAATTCTGTATTCCAATATCCACTATCAGATCACCTCAGAGTCATATTTAAAAAACAAAACAAAACAAAACAAAAACTATCCTGGTAGTTAAAAACCTTAGACCAGTTAAATTTAACAGAGTTTATCTGAGCAAAGAATATTCATGAATGAAGAAGCATTCTAAACAGAAAAGCGTTCAGAGAACTCTTCAGAACGGGCAATGAGCTTTTATATAGGCTGGAAACTGGAAGTAAAGTACAAAAATAGCTTGATTGGTTCCAGCTAGGCCTTTCCCTCATGGAGGTCATTTTATCAATTGGCTGCCTATCATTGGCTGCAGTTCAGCTACTGATGATTGGCTTAGTCATAGGAACCCAAAGTACAAAAACATCCTCAGGCCAATGGTTTCCTGCTTATTTAATTTAAAATCCTGAGTGTCCTATCCTGTAGACAAATACTGATTAATTTGTGGTCTGTAAAAAATAAGCCTCTTTAAAAATGATTAAATATCTTATTCACCATCTGCCACACTGTCAAATTGCTGTGAATTGGTGAAGAACTTATAGAACGTTGTTGAGACAAACATGCTGAAAACAAAACTTTCTATCTTAGCTTCAGACACGACATGGATCATGGTGTGGTCAGAAACATAATTATTTTGACTTTAAGATACATTAAATAACAGGTCAAATACCAAGTAACTATTTTTTTCTGAAAATCTGATCTAGTTGGTTTTATTTTTAATTTTCTTTAATTACTTAAAAATAGGAATAAATATCAGATGATTGATGGCCATGTGTCTCCCAGAAAGAGATTTAATTTAGAATTTTTCTACTAAGGTACCCAAAGAACTTTATAATATGATCAAAATGTCCTATCAAATGCCATTTTGCAAGGAATAGGGACATCTTTCAGTGGAAAATAGATGAGTGAGAGGCAAAAGATCTCTATTAGATTATAATTCAAATTAGAAGTAGACACTTTAAAGGAGAAAAAAAGGTTATCATATTCTCAAATGGAACATGCTTTATGTGACTTAAGAGTGCTGAACAGGCTTCTTCTGTTGCAAATTCTCCTTTATTTCAGTTTTTATTGTACCTAAATTCTGCCAATTAGAGATTCATTTTAGATAACAATTTAGAATGAAATAAGAAATAACTCTGGGAGTCTGAGGCTATTCATTGTTCGAACATTTGTATGACTTAGTTAAAGCATATTTATCTCTCTTTTTATTTTCCTAAAGGAGCTGAACTGCGTTGAAGAAATGATAGTGGGTGATGGGAGAGGCGTGAAGAGGAGAAAGATAATTGGAAAAGATCAGTGCATTTATCTGGTTCCCCCCACTATAAGAAAATGATCTGAATCCTGTCTCCATATTTGCACTGCCAAGAGAGCTATTTAAAAATGAAACAAAACAAACCCAAACATACAAAGATCAATGCTGATCCCTTCTTCCCCCAGGGAACAATTATATCAGAATGTTTAACAACTGAGTCTGAGAAATACTCTTTCCTCCTGACAGCCAGGTCATACCCCATGCCAACTGCATTAGAGTATCTGGAGCAAGGGAACTAAGCATTAGTATTTTTATAAAGATTCCCAGATAATTCCAGGACAGCCAAGTTTAGGAACCATTGCTATTGGGATTTCATCAGAATAACCTACAGTATTTATTAAAACAAAATTATTAGGCTCCACCTCCAGAGTACCTAATTTGGCTGGTCTGGGATATGTAGGGCCCAATAATTTGCATTTTTACAAGTTTTGAAGCTGATAATTCCAAGTGTGAGAATTAGTGCATAGGATCACTTTGGAAAATTGTTAGTCTTTAAGTGCCAAAAGTAAAGTTATGCATACACTGTGCAGCAATGTCTTTCCTCATATGTTCCTTACAGAAATTCATATTTTTATGCACTGTGAGAAGCTGTTTCTTAACAGTATTATTTTTATGGCATTATAATTATACATAATAGCAAGATTCATTATGCCACACACATTCGTACATACACATAAATTTATAGATCTCAGTTCTAGTACCTTCCCTTGACCTCCCTCTCTCCCTTCCCTGAGCCACTTGTTCTACTACTCTCCTGGTGTCCCTTCTGTCATCATCATCATCATCATCATCATCATCATCATAATTAGTTTAGCAGAATTATTTTTAATGACTGCAAACTAGAAACAATCTAAATACCCACCAATTACAGGGTGAAAAAAATTACAGCATGTTCAGACAGAAATAGCATACAGTAATAATAATAGATAAATATATTAACATAAAACACAATGATTCCTTAAAACACAATATTGAACAGAGAAGTCCAGACACATACACAAAACACACATGAATTCATTTATATAAGTTTCAAATAAAATAGGTAATATTCAACTATACTGTTTAGGAACTCATACTGAAAAGTTAAAATTGCAAAGAAAATCAAGCTATTGCCTTAGTATGGGTAGCAGTTTACTTTCAGGGGTGAGAACACATTTGTACTGAGAAAAGCCTCAGGTAATTATAGCATCCCATGTCTTTACCTGGGTGATTGTTATATAGGTCTTTTCTTTACAATAATTTAAACATACTTTTGGTTTAGGTGCTTTTCTACATATTTACAATAGTTTATACTGAAAATCAAATGTAAAACATAATTAGGAAGTCTATCTAGTAGAGAAAATTATATAGAATCAAAACTAACTTCAAATGTGAAGCAGAATGAATCTCAGTTACCTGTAGTAAGGAAAATTTTATGTTTGAATTCAGTTCAAGTATATAAATAGAGAACATTACAATTGTTTTGTTTGGAAAATTGAAAGAAAACTATCTTGAAGGATTTTTGTCTTTGGGGAAAAATTTAACAGCTAAGGCCTTACTATGAGGTGTTCTAGTTTATATCTGTTGTCCATGTATAATTATTAATAGTATCCTCTCATTCTCAAGGTGTCCACATTTGGACAATAAATGATGAGTATATATTTATTTTGACCTCCTTTTAAAAGGTATCTGAAACATTAGAAAAATATCTTTTCCATAATGAATTTTAGTCTATAAAATAAGAATTTCCAACTGGGTAAATGCAAAATGGCTTGTTCCATACATATAAGGTCTTGGAAAAATGTTATGCACTTCCAAAGTCATAACATTTCTTTTGTATTACAAACTTTTTCTTTCTCTTTACTTATAGAAGGTTTTGACTAAATGTTTCGACTGAAATTAATCACTTTGTCTAATTACAACTATCCTGCCAAAAAACAAGCTGATTTCTTAATAGAAACAGTGAAAAAAAGGCTATTCACTTGTGCCAAGACCCCAACATTAATGACTAACTCTGCAATATCTGCAGTACCACCTGCTTTTAAATCTAAATGGCATTTTCAGAAGTTGCTGTGTTAATCAGTGAAAATTGAACTCATCCGAGAGAAGAGCAAAAAGACTAAAAAGGAATTAGGGAAGGAAATAAAAAGGAATAAAGTCCAGGCATAAAAAGCAATAAAAACCTGGGCTAAGTTTTTTCTTACTCAAACTTTATAAGTCAAATCTCCAAGTACAACCCTGAGAACATCAAAGTGTTCCCACATAGTCACATCCTCCTCTTCTCCAGCCCACTCTTGGAAAGGAAAAAGCTAAAACCTTCAGATCAGATTGAAATAACTCAGCAAAATTTATTAATACTCGCCTAATTCTTAGGCCCTCAGGATAAACTCCCATTGACGTCAGCAGGAGATTTCTTTTGCAGACAGTTATAAATTCATCTCAATATGTTTCAATTGGGTTATTTAGAGCCCTGCCGTTTTAGGATGGAACTTTAAAGGCCTTACCTACCACTGCTAAGAAATTGGCCTAGAGAGGCTGAACTTCAGATGTAATGGCTCCCTCCTGGCTGTGAAGGATGCTGTTTGAATTTTGTATCTGCAATGGGGACACAGGATCAAGGGTTTGCCTGATTCAGGAAGCTGCTCTTCTGTGGCTATTGTCAATATAAGATTTCGAGCACTGGCCAATAGAAATGGTGCTTCCAACTAAGGAGCTAACTGTCCATTCATATTCATTCCAGCTGTGTTTGCACACACAGACTAACTTGAGGACGGGAGCTCATTAACTTCAGACATAGAATTTTTTACAAAATAACATATCAGCATAGGATCAAGAGGCAAGGAACTAAAGTCCATTTAAGCTATCTTATGTTAAGGGAATTTAGTTTAGGATAACACAGGCAATTTCTCAGGTATTTAAGGATAAGAAGTGAAATACAGCCAAGTCGCATGGGGACTAACACTAGAACAGAAAAATCTACTTACAAGATCATTCTCTCTGTATGTCTAAAGCATGCCACATTCTCTGCTTTTATTTTCTCTTGTTTGGCTTCACGTCATTCCACATTCTGCTACTTGCCCTAATATTTTAATTTTCAATTCAGTTTTCCACTATCAACTATTAGTCCTTTGTCTCCCAGTGCAACTTCTCAAGAGAAAGAATATAATTAGTTCAACCTGATTCTTCTTGTACTATTTCATTTCATGTTGGCATCAATGCTAGCTCCAGACTGCAGTGCAGAGCTGCTACCTTCAAGCACGTGTGTGGAGTGGTTCCTTATAGAAAAGTTAAAGTACACAGTTGTGTCTTCACAAAATGTCTACGGTTAAGAGTTTATACAAATTGCCAGGTGTGGTGGCACATGTCTATAATCTCAGCTTCTTGGGAGATTGAGGTAGGAGGAGGGCAAATTAGAAGCCAGCCTAGACAATTTAGCAAGGCCCTGTCTTAAAATAGAAAAATTTAAATGACTGGGGATGGATCTTAGAGGTTGAGCACATAGCCCTCCAAGACAGACAAAGTTTATATGAATTATTTAAAATTACTGTTTCCAGGATGGACCTGTGTACAGATGCCCAAAGCGCTAGCCCTTCCCTTTTTGTCTTCTGGGTCATATAAAATTTAGGAAATAGATAATTGACAAGTAACAATAACAATCATCATTTTGAATTACAATGAGAGTTTTCAGTCTCCTACAATGGAAATGTAATCTTTTAAGTGAATGATATTTCTAAAATCCAATCCTTTCTCGTTGAAAGAGACCTGAGGTCGAAAACTGCTTCATTCCAGTAATGAAGTTTGATATATTTTCAACATGCTTTTGTTTAACAGCCCCCAAATCTAAAGTGGAGAGTTGCTTATACTATTACATTAATAGCAAGAATGTATTTGGACTTTGCCAGGAAATGCCAATATTTCCTAAATGTGATACATTTAGATTCTACTGAGCATCCAAGAATACATTTTAAGAGCAATTGGAGTAAAGAGAATCTCAAACAATTTTTGGTTGCACCAGTTTTCTAAAGTTTTGCTTCTTTTAGCTAATTTTTCCCTCCAAATTTATACTATTTAGTATATCTTCTCTTAGAAGTAAAACAAATATTATTTGTTTTAATCCCTTAAAAGTGAGTTTTTGCAAAAATTATATATTCAACTCTGCTTACTGCTGAAGGATTAAAAAGTGCACATCTGACCTATTTCCAGGAAGAAAAAAAACTATTTATAATTTGTTTTCTTGACAATTTTAATAGGCAAAATATGAATAGGTGGTTTGTAAAAATGGATTTCTTTAATATATAGAATTTAATGTATATAATTCTTCTTTAAAATTTTTAGACATTTTAAGATTTAATTATTACCTATTAGTAATAGCCATAAAGTTTAGTTTAGTCATTTTTTAAAATATTTTAAACAATTTTATTTGGCCTGAAAAGCTTGTGATTGTAGAGGAGGAGGGAAACTACAAGTTTTTTTTTTCAATACTATATCCTGCAAGGAGATGTTACCTCTGGCTAATCTCTGTTAACTCAATTTTTGGTATGGAAGTAGTTAGCCTTCTATGGTGACTGTGTCCATGGTGTATCTCCTGGTTATGTGGTACCACCATACCTGTCGCCTGTTGAATATCTGTGGCAGGTAACACTAAAAGGAATGTCACCTACTAAATGTGGAAATATTTTTAAGTGAGAAGCAAGTTGCTTATTCACTAACTTGTTTTTTCAATTAAGCAAGTATTTCTTTAACAAGTGTCTTTTGAATATCTACCATGTACCAAATACTCAGCTATGGCTAGGGTAAAGAAGTAAACAAAAAAATATATGGTCCCTACTTAAGCTCAATGGGAAGATAGTTACATAGGTAATTTTCCTGTGAAGGTTATACTGCACTGTGAGAGATTACAGGAAGTAGTCGTAATTGAGAATGGGGTAAAGGAATGTATTTATGTGGATATAACATTTAGTCAAAGAAATTAATTTTACTTAGAAGCAAAGAAGGAGAAAGTGCAAAAGGCAGGCAGGTAGGCTAACTGTGAAATGGGAAGAAGAATTTTATATTTAAGGGACCAAAAGGTCATAGTGCTTCACAGGCAGAAAGTTCTAAGAAAAGTGTCTCAAAATAAGAACTGTGGGAGATCCAACATGGCCGCCGGCGAGGAAGCAGCTATTCCAATGTCTCCACATTAATGGAATCAGAAAGACCCATTGGAACAGCTGCAGTCTACCTACTGAGGAACTTCTAGCAAAATTCCGTGAAGAGGGGACCTGCAGGGAATTGGTAGGTTTATTAGAAGTGTCAGTTTGACCCAGACAAGTGGATCTTGGCCGGCCACGCGGGCGCAGAGGTCCAGTCCCACAGCCACCAGCCGCTTCTGCAAGCGGCCGGCAGCCCAGAGCGGCGCGGCCCGCCCGAACCCGCAGACAACACCCGCCATCCCGCCGTCCCTGGGAGGCCCTGCTCTCGCTCTGCGAACGGCCACCCCGCCCGCCCGGATCTTAGCCACACGGCCGCAGCTGCCCGGCTCTACAGGTAGCCCCTGGCGGCCCGGCGCAGCGAGAAGTGTTCCCGCCTGGCCCAGCAGACAGCCCATGCCCTCCCAGCTCTACTAACAGCCCCGCCCACCCGGCGAATGGCTCCCCCCCTGAGACAGCATGAAGGGAATCTAACCAACCCTTTACGAAATAGCGAACTGGGAACTAAAACCAGAGATTGTGTCAGACCAGAGACAAGCCAGTTCCACCCCTCCCTTCGGACACTCCGGCAAGGAGCCAGGGGCCCGCCATAGCAGAGAGGGGAAGTCACCAAAGTTCGGCCAAAGAGATTCCTTCCCAGCGGAATCTACTTTAGCAGGTGTGTGACTCCCACCCACACCAGATACAAACAACCAGGAAACTTCAAAATCTCTCCGTGGGCGTGACCGTAAGGGCCAAAGGACTCTCGACCCCCAACTCCCCCTACTGCCAGTGACGAGGGTGTGACTATAGGGGCAGAGGGAAGCAGAGAAGACTCCCCTCCCCCAACTCCCCCATCCGGGAACTGAGAGGGTGTGATGGTAGGGGCGGAGGGAAACAGAGGACACTCCAGACCCCCAACTCCTCCTCCGCCAGCAGTGTGGTTGTGACTGTAGGGGCTGAGGGAAGTAGAGGGGATCCTCGACCCCCAACTCCTATTACCACCAGCAGCGACACCAATGGTCTTAGCTGCCAGATTCCGAAGGTGTGCCCACTAAAGGGGTCCGGAAAAATTAAACAATTGACTCCCAGACCACAGATCCACAGCACTGGGGCTTAGATGAATGACAGAGAGAGTGCTCAGTAGTTAGGGAAATAGAGCACTCAGTGGGGCTGAAAGTGTAACCAAATCCTTGGGGAACTGTCTCCGGTGAGCAGGACCTGGCTGGCTGGCAGGAGGAAGGGGAGGAGGGGCCGTAGAAGTGAAACGGCTCTGGACCAACAGGATTGAGAGACTCCCAGGAACTGCATTACAGGGATTGCTATTGACACATTGAGGGAAAAACTCAGCCTGGAGGGCACAGCTTTGCCTACGGGAAGAGAAGAAAATGGATCTCTAAGACTTAATTTTATTTCCTATTTCATTTTATTTTTTTCTCTCCCTTTTCCCTCTCTCTCTCCCCTTCCAAGTTTTACTGCTCTTTCCATTCTCCTCTATGCTATCTATCTCCCTCTCCTTCTTTCTTTTCAAGAGCACCTACCTTCCCCTTCCCCCCAACTTCCATCCCAAGCATTACATCCTCCATGCCACGTAACTGTCTAAATGCAAATAGGTGTGCACCCTCCCCCCGCACCTGCAAGGTAGGCGGACCTGCAACCCACCAGCAGATCAGGCCCAGCAACCTGGGAGTGGCAGAGCCGCCCCACGAGCCTGCAAGGTAGACGGACCTGCGACCCACAAGCAGACCAGGCCCAGCGGCCTGTGGAGGGGCAGAGCTGCCCCCTCCCCCCGCACCAGCAAGGTAGGCGGAACTGTGACCACCAACAGAACAGACTCAGTGGCCTGCGGAGGGGCAGAGCTGCCAACCACGCCTGTAAAGTACACGGACCTGCGACCCACCAGCAGAATAGGCCCAGCAGATCAGGCCCAGTGGCCTGCTGAGGGGCAGAGCCGCGCCCTCCACCCGCACCTGCAAGGTAGGCGGACCTACGACCCACCAACAGAACAGTCCCACTGGCCTGCAGAAGGGCAGAGCTGCCTCCCGCGCCTGCAAGGTAGGCGGACCTGTGACCCACCAGCAGAACAGGCCCAGCGGCGTGCGGAGGGGCACAGCTGACCCCCCCGTGCCTGCAAGGTAGGCGGAACTGTGACCACTGACAGAACAGGCCCAGCGACCCGCAGAGGGGCAGAGCCACCGCCCGCGCCTGCAAGGTAGGTGGACCTGCGACCCACCGGCAGAACAGGACCAGTGGCCTTCAGAGGGGCAGAGCCGCTGCCCGCGACTGCAAAGGAGGTGGAACTGCGACCACAGACAGGACAGGCCTAGGGGCCCGCAGAGGGGCAGAGCCACCCCCCCGCGCCTGCAAGGTAAGCGCACCTGCTACCAACCAGCAGAACAGGCCCAGCGGCCTGCCGATGTGGTAGGCACATTGCCCCAATTGGAGGAGGAGCAGAGCCCCTGCCAGCGCCTGCGCGGGAGACTTTGCAACTATACAAGAGTAATACAAATGTATAGGGGGAAAATTCAATAACACAACCGTCTCAGTAAGCAGAAAGAAACGCGAACAGTATGAAGAGACAAAGAAAGAAAGGACCACAAGCAATGCAGGTCAACTCAACGTTAGAAGAGGTAATATCTGCAGCAGATAGAATGTCAGATAAAGAATTCAGGAGATACATGCTTCAGATGATCTGGAGTCTCAAGGAAGACATTAGACAGCAAAATCAGACAATGAAAGATCTCTTCAACAATGAATTAAATAAACAAATCCAGGAAGCAAAAGATCAACTATACAGGGAGATGGAGGTTATAAAAAACAAACAAACAGAAATCCAAGAAATGCAGGAAGCAATAAACCAACTTAAAAACTCAATTGAAAATACTACCAGCAGAGTAGAACACTTAGAAGATAGAACATCAGACAATGAAGAAAAAGTATTTCAACTTGAAAAGAACATAGACAGCTCAGCAAGACTGTTAAGAAACCATGAACAGAACATCCAAGAAATATGGGATAACATTAAAAGACCAAACTTAAGAGTCATTGGGATACAGGAAGGCACAGAGCTCCAAACCAAAGGAATGAGCAATCTATTCAATGTAATAATTCGAGAAAACTTCCCAGACTTGAAGAACGAGACAGAATCCCAAATCCTAGAAGCCTACAGGACAACAAATGTGCAAAATCATAAGAGATCCACACCTAGACACGTTATAATGAAGATGCCCAACATACAGAATAAGGAGAGAATTTTAAAAGCTGCAAGAGAAAGGAAGCAGATTACATTTAGGGGTAAACCAATCAGGATAACAGCTGATTTCTCAACACAGACTTTGAAAGCTAGAAGATCCTGGAATAACATATTTCAAACACTGAAAGAAAATGGGTTCCAACCAAGAATTGTGTATCCAGCAAAATTAAGCTTCAAGATGGAAGATGAAATTAAAACCTTCCACGATAAACAAAAGTTAAAAGAATTTGCAGCTAGAAAACCATCTCTCCAAAAAATCCTCGGCAAAACATTACAGGAAGAGTAAATGGAAAATAACAATGAAAACCAACAGTGGGAGGTAGGACAGTAAAGGGGGGAAAATAATCAAAGAGGAAAAAAAAACAACATTCAGTAACATAAGTAAACAAATATGGCTGGAAGGATAACCCATATCTCAATAATATCCCTAAATGTTAATGGCTTAAACTCACCAATTAAGAGACACAGGCTAGTAGAATGGATCACAAAACATGACCCAACAATATGCTGCCTACAGGAGACGCATTTGATAGGAAAAGACATACATAGACTGAAGGTGAAAGGTTGGGAAAAATCATATCACTCATATGGACTTCGGAAACAAGCAGGAGTGTCCATACTCATATCAAATAAAATAGATTTCAAGCCAAAGTTAATCAAAAGGGATAAAGAGGGACACTACATACTGCTCAAGGGAACCATACACTAACAAGACATAACAATCATAAATATATATACCCCAACAATGGTGCACCTATGTTCATCAAACAAACTCTTCTCAAGTTTAAGAGTCTAATAGACCACCAGACAATAATCATGGGAGACTTCAACACACCTCTCTCACCACTGGACAGATCATCCAAACAAAAGTTGAATAAGGAAACTATAGAACTCAATAACACAATTAACAACCTAGACTTAATTGACATATATAGAATATACCACCCAACATCAAACAGTTACACTTTTTTCTCAGCAGCACATGGAACCTTCTCAAAAATAGATCATATATTATGTCACAGGGCAACTCTTAGACAATATAAAGGAGTAGAGATAATACCATGCATCTTATCTGACCATAATGGAATGAAACTGAAAATCAACGATAAAAGAAGGAAGGAAAAATCATGCATCACTTGGAGAATGAACAATAGGTTACTGAATGATCAATGGGTTATAGAAGACATTAAGGAGGAAATTAAAAAATTCTTAGAGATAAATGAAAACACAGACACAACATATTGGAATCTATGGGACACATTGAAAGCAGTTCTAAGAGGAAAATTCATTGCATGGAGTTCATTCCTTAAAAAAAGAAAAAAACAACAAATAAATGATCTCATACTTCATCTCAAAATCCTAGAAAAAGAAGAGGAAAACAACAGCAAAAGAAGTAGAAGGCAAGAAATAATTAAAATCAGAGCTGAAATTAATAAAATCGAAACAAAAGAAACAATTGAAAAAATTGATAAAACTAAAAGTTGTTTCTTTGAAAAAATAAATAAGATCGACAGACCCTTAGCCATGCTAACGAAGAGGAGAGAGAACTCAAATTACTAGCAAACAGGATGAAAAAGGCAATATCACAACAGACACTTCAGAAATACAGAAGATAATCAGAAATTATTTTGAATCCTTATACTCCAATAAAATAGAAGATAGTGAAGGCATCAATAAATTTCTTAAGTCATATGATCTGCCCAGATTGAGACAGGAGGATATAGACAACCTAAACAGACCAATATCAATTGAGGAAATAGAAGAAACCATCAAAAGATTACCAACTAAGAAAAGCCCAGGACCGGATGGGTATACGGCAGAGTTTTACAAAACCTTTAAAGAGGAACTAATACCAATACTTTTCAAGCTATTTCAGGAAATAGAAAAAGAGGGAGAACTTCCAAATTCATTTTCCGAGGCCAACATCACCCTGATTCCTAAACCAGACAAAGACACTTCAAAGAAAGAAAACTACAGACCTATATCTCTAATGAACCTAGACGCAAAAATCCTCAATAAAATTCTGGCAAATCGGATACAAAATCATATCAAAAAAATTGTACACAATGATCAAGTAGGATTCATCCCTGGGATGCAAGCCTGGTTCAATATACGGAAATCAATAAATGTTATTCACCACGTCAATAGACTTAAAAATAAGAACCATATGATCATCTCGATAGATGCGGAAAAAGCATTCGACAAAGTACAGCATCCTTTTATGTTCAAAACTCTCGAAAAAATAGGGATAACAGGAACATACCTCAACATTGTAAAAGCAATCTATGCTAAGCCTCAGGCTAGCATCATTCTGAATGGAGAAAAATTGAAGGCATTCCCTCTAAAATATGGAACAAGACAGGGATACCCTCTCTCACCACTTCTGTTCAACATAGTTCTCGAAACACTGGCCAGAGCAATTAGACAGACGAAAGAAATTAAAGGCATAAAAATAGGAAAAGAAGAACTTAAATTATCACTATTTGCAGATGACATGATTCTATACCTAGCAGACCCAAAAGGGTCTACAAAGAAACTATTAGAGCTAATAAATGAATTCAGCAAAGTGGCAGGATATAAAATCAACACGCATAAATCAAAGGCATTCCTGTATATCAGTGACAAATCCTCTGAAATGGAAATGAGGACAACCACTCCATTCACAATACCCTCAAAAATAATAAAATACTTGGGAATAAACCTAACAAAAGACTTAAAAGACTTATACAATGAAAACTACAGAACCCTAAAGAGAGAAATAGAAGAAGATCTTAGACGATGGAAAAATATACCCTGTTCATGGATAGGCAGAACTAACATCATCAAAATGGCGATATTACCAAAAGTTCTCTATAGGTTTAATGCAATGCCAATCAAAATCCCAACGGCATTTCTTGTAGAAATAGAGAAAGCAATCATGAAATTCATATGGAAAAATAAAAGACCCAGAATAGCAAAAACAATGCTAAGCAGGAAGTGTGAATCAGGTGGTATAGCGATACCAGACTTCAAACTATACTACAGAGCAATAGTAACAAAAACAGCATGGTATTGGTACCAAAACAGGCGGGTGGACCAATGGTACAGAACAGAGGACACAGAAACCAACCCACAAAACTACAACTTTCTTATATTTGATAAAGGGGCTAAAAGCATGCAATGGAGGAAGGATAGCATCTTCAACAAATGGTGCTGGGAAAACTGGAAATCCATATACAACAAAATGAAACTGAATCCCTTTCTCTCGCCATGCACAAAAGTTAACTCAAAATGGATCAAGGAGCTTGATATCAAATCAGAGACTCTGCATCTGATAGAAGAAAAAGTTGGCTCTGATCTACATATTGTGGGGTCGGGCTCCAAATTCCTCAATAGGACACCCATAGCACAAGAGTTAATATCTAGAATCAACAAATGGGACTTGCTCAAACTAAAAAGTTTTTTCTCAGCAAAAGAAACAATAAGAGAGGTAAATAGGGAGCCTACATCATGGGAACAAATCTTTACTCCTCAAACTTCAGATAGAGCCCTAATATCCAGAGTATATAAAGAACTCAAAAAATTAGACAATAAGATAACAAATAACCCAATCAACAAATGGGCCAAGGACCTAAACAGACACTTCTCAGAGGAGGACATACAATCAATCAACAAGTACATGAAAAAATGCTCACCATCTCTAGCAGTCAGAGAAATGCAAATCAAAACCACCCTAAGATATCATCTCACTCCAGTAAGATTGGCAGCCATTATGAAGTCAAACAACAACAAGTGCTGAGGAGGATGTGGGGAAAAGGGTACACTTGTACATTGTTGGTGGGACTGCAAATTGGTGCATCCAATTTGGAAAGCAGTTTGGAGATTTCTTGGAAAGCTGGGAATGGAACCACCATTTGATCTAGCTATTCCCCTTCTGGGTCTATTCCCTAAAGACCTAAAAACAGCATGCTACAGGGACACTGCTACATCGATGTTCATAGCAGCACAATTCACAATAGCAAGACTGTGGAAGCAACCTAGATGCCCTTCAATAGACGAATGGATTAAAAAAATGTGGCATTTATACACAATGGAGTATTACTCTGCATTAAAAAATGACAAAATTATAGAATTTGGAGGGAAATGGATGGCATTAGAGCAGATTATGCTAAATGAAGCTAGCCAATCCCTAAAAAACAAATGCCAAATGTCTTCTTTGATATAAGGAGAATGACTAAGAACAGAGTAGGGAAGAAGAGCATGAGAAGATGACTAGCATTAAACAGGGATGAGAGGTGGGAGGGACAGGGAGAGAGAAGGGAAATTGCTTGGAAATGGAAGGAGACCCTCAGGGTATATAAAATTACATACAAGAGGAAGTAAGGTGAAAGGGAAAAATAATACAAGGGGGAGAAATGAATTACAGTAGAGGGGGTAGAGAGAGAAGAGGGGAGGGGAGGGGAGGGGAGGGGGGATAGTAGAGGATAGGAAAGGCAGCAGAATACAACAGACATGAGTATGTCAACATGTAAATCAATGTAAGTGTAACTGATGTGACTCTGCAATCTGTATACGGGGTAAAAATGGGAGTTCATAACCCACTTGAATCAAAGTGTGAAATATGATATATCAAGAACTATGTAATGTTTTGAACAACCAATAAAAAAAAATTAAAAATAAAAAAAATAAAAAATAATAAAAAAAATAAGACCTATGTCAACAAGGGCCACAGTAGTCTATTATAACAGTGTGGCCTTGTACAATGGAAAGCAATCCATGTATTCTGAGTCAGTGGTGACATAATCTTATTTCTTTTTTAAGTAATGTTGGAATGGAATGGAAAGAATCAGAATTCAAAATTAGATGTGTAATAAAGTGACTTTAGAGTGGAAGCAGTGGAAATAAAGAAAGTGTTCAATCTATCAGTAAACCATATTTATTAAGGGTGTCAAGGTAGGAGCAAATCCCACAATTTGAGAATATGTACTTGGGTGGATTTTGGTGCCATTCTCTGAAACTGGGAAAGATTGAAGAAAGTAGGTGCTATTGACTAAATTGTGTCCTCCCCTCAAAATAATATATTGAATTCCTAAGTCTTCCATGTAACTGCATTTGGAAACAAGGCCTGTGAGAAGGCTGTTAAGGTTAAATGAGGGCCTAATGTTGGAGCCCTAATCCAATAGGGCTGTTGTCAATAGAAGAAGGAACACCAGAACTTAATCTCTCTGTTATATAAGAACACAGCAAGAAGGTGACTATCTGAAAGTCAGGAAAAGACCAAAATGAAGCCAAATTGGTCAAATCTTGATCTTGGCCTTCTAGTCTTCAGATCCGTGAGAAATAAATCTCTGCTGTTTAAGCCACTCTGTCTGTGGTATTTTGTAATGTCATCCCTGGCTGACTAATACAGAGAGACTTCAGAGCATGCCTGCAGTTTGAGATGGATGTGGACTAATTGACATACAGCTCTCCCCCTCCTCCATGAAGTCTGCAGTAGAAGACTCCAATGGATGCCTAAAACTACAGATGGTACCAAGCACTCTGTATGCTAGGAGTTTCCCCATTTATACATGCTTATGATAAAGTTTAATTTGTAACTTAGGCACATCAGAAATTAATAACAATAGTTTACAGTAGATCTTAGCATCCTCAGCATATAATTTTTTTTTCTTACTTTTCTTATTGAGAACTTTCACCTTTTCATTTAAAGCATCTTGTATCTTCTCTCTGGCATATCCAAATTGCCACCATAACTCCTCTTGGGCTCTGAGGTTATTATTATTTTTTTTTAGAGAGAGAGAAAGAGAGAGAAAATTTTTAATATTTATTTTTTAGTTTTCGGTGGACACAACATCTTTATTTTATTTTTATGTGGTGTTGAGGATCGAACCCAGCACCCCGTGCATGCCAGGCGATCGCATTACCAATTGAACCACATCCTCAACCCATGAGGCTATTTTTAAGAAACATGTTACTTGAACACAGACACTATGATACTATGACAGTTGATCTGATAACCATGCCATCCACTGAATGCCCAAAAGGTAGGTAGTGTATATTGCTTGGTCACACTGGACAAAGGGATGATTCACATCCTGAGCATGAGAGAGTAGGAAGATAAAAAAAAATTCATCACACCACTCAGAATACTGCATAATTTAAGACTCATGAATTGTTTATTTCTGGAATGTTCCAGTTAATTTTTCTGGTTGTGGTTGACCAAAAGTAACAAAAACCACAGACAGTAAAATTGCTGATAAGCCAGGACTACTATAATGGGTCCTGAGCTCAGAATGAAGTGTATCTTTAAAATGCAAATGAGATCTAGTTATTAGCATTTAAATATTTGAAGCCCAGTGAATGAGATAATCTAAAAGTGTATATATATATATATATATATATATATATATATATATATATATATATATATAAAGTGCAAAGACAAACTCCTAAAGACTCCTACACAGAATCCAGTACAGGAGGAATAGAAAGCCAAATAAATGAAGGAGAGAGGAAGGTTGGAGATTTGTTACAAGGAGTTTGTAATGTTCAGGAAGCCAGAGAAGAAAGTATTGAAAAACAAAAGTGCTCATCTCAAATATGCTAAAAATTAGCATAAGGATAGAAAAGAGGAGGAAGAAGCTTCAAGTCAATTCCATGATACAAAAGTCATTAGTGACCCACAGGAGAAGTTTTTGTGCAATATTATGGTGGAATCGATATTCGATTGAGCCAAAGAGTGAATCAAAGGTAAAGGAATGGAGGCATCGTTTATAGTCTTATAGTTGTGTGTGTGTGTGTGTGTGTGTGTGTGTGTGTGTTATTTGTCTAGGGTAGGAAGCAGAACAATAGGAAGGTAATTGAATCTAATGTGTGCTAATTACTCCCTGGGGTAGATCAGTTCTAGGATGAGTCACATTAGTTGCTTCTTAGGCAACTAATATGCCTCCTCTATAAATAGGATTTTAGAAATCATAACAAATTCACTTTCACTACTTGTGGAAAAATTCTCTTTAAAACTAAAATTCATTTAAGTTTCTGTTTCTAGAATGCACTTCATAGCACTGGTAAAAATTGTCTATGCTTCCATTTCTTTAAAAGTGAAACACTTTGATATCCTTTCTACAGTCCTTCCAGGAATAAGCTATGTGGCCTTCAAACCTGTAACTTCTAGACTCTTGGAGCAGGTTATCTGCCTCTCTAGCCCTCTGTCTCTTGAGAGCACAGAATTCCAGATTATTAATAATTTTTATTTTAGTTATAGAGGAACACAACACCTTTATTTTTTTATTTATTTTAATGCGGTGCTGATGATTGAACCCGATGCTTCACATGTGCGAGGCAAGCACTCTGCCACTGAGCCACAATCCCAGCCCCTGAACCTATAATTTTTAAAATTGGTTTCTTCATTTTATAATGTAAGCAGTATTTAACACTATTAAAAACAACAATCTTTGGTGACAGTTTTTCTTTCTTTCTGCAGATAAAAGAATGGAATTTTCATAAATGACTCATTGACCACTTAATTACTTAATCCATGTCGCATTTCTGGACTCCAGAGGAATCACATTCTGTAAATGGAAGAACACTGATGAAAGAATAACGATATGACCAAACCAAGGCCTCCTAAAAATTTAGAAATGAATACTGCTTTCTTCCCCACTTTCAGAGTCACCACTTCACTGTAGTACCAAATAAATATTGGATGGTTCTGTCCAAAGAAAACATAACCCAAGACACATATATAATTTTGAATTTTTGAATAGGTAACTTTTATTCATTTGTTTGGTCTTTTTGTCACTTTTATTGAGATAAAATTCACACATCATAGAATTTACCAGTTTGAAGGGTACAATTTAATGGTTGTTAGTATATTCACAAAATTGTGAAACCATCACCACACTCAATTTTAGAACATTTTTATCATCCCTAAAAGAAATCTATACCAATTAAGTCATTGTGCATTTACCTTTCCAACCACTCGCCTAATAAACTAGCTGACCTACTTTCTGTCTTTATGGGTTTTCCTATCCTAAATATTCCTTCTTGCTCTCCTCTCATAGTCACAGAATGCAGCCTTTTCAATTTAAGTACTTAGTTTTAGCACAATTCATTGGTAATTTATGAGTGTTGTGATGAGTAGCATCCGTTTATTGCCAAGTAATATCCCATTGTATTTATACATCATAGTTATTCATTCATCTGTTGATAAATATTTGGATTATTTCCTGTTTGAGTGATTATAGATAAAATTACCATAGACATGCTTGTACAGGTTTTAATGTGAGCACAAATTTTAATTTATCTTATAAAAAATACCTACAGTAAAGTTGGTTGAGTCATAAAGGATCAGATTTAACTGCATAAAAAACTTATCAAATTTAAAATAAAAGCCTCTGCCACATTTATCTTCTCACCAATACAATCAGAGAGTTCCCATCTCTTTGTATTGTTGCCAGTAAATGGAATGGTCAGCTTTTGTTTGCTTGTAATTCTCATGGGTGTATGTCATAGTGTAGCCACATTTTTAAGCCACAAAAAATGAAATTAATTCAATAATACATTTTGTTTTACCCAACATACTCAAAATCAAATATTTCAACATGCACTCCTAAGTTAACACTTGGTCAAAACAAATGATTGGTTTTCTGTGGTATATACAGGACTTAGCCTAATAGTATTGAATTTAGGAGGGTCATGTCTCTTTTGAACAGTGCTCAGGCACAACTGTTTTTACTTTTCATTGAGGTTTATCAGTGTTGGGAAAACTCTGTTGTGAGCACAGCTTCCAGCCCATAGAATCAGTTTATAATTCAAACAAAGAAATATGCTGAGTGGTGGCAATAACAGAGTGACAGCATGTATCCTGCAGGTGTCCAATCCTATTGTTGAGGGCAGGAATTGTACATCTGCCTTAAAGTCAGGTACAGATTCTGAGGTGGAAGTAGAGAAGAGTTTCAGCACAATTCATACAAAGCCAAAGTCTAAGAAGAACATACTAAGAAGAGAAGATCTGGGGGGTGAGGGCAGTGTTTAAACAGAAAGGAAGGACTGAGAGAATTGGGGGGTGGGGAACATGGTTCAAATGCACACAGCAAGTATGTCATCCAAAACAAAAGACGGGTGGGGCGAGGCCATTCCTCAGGAGACTAGGAGACAACTTGAACAGAAGAGTCCAATCCAAAAGCACAAATTTGAACAGAGGTGGTAGGGCTCATGTGTTGAAAGAATCTGGAAATTAGGCAGCTTTCCTGTCCTTGGCTTTATTCCCCTGATTCATAAATAACTTCTGGTACCTATCCTTACACCTAAGCCCTCTTCCTAAGGAAAGCGTGACAAAGGGAGTGAAAAAACCCATATCCAGTCTCAAGACCAAAGGACATAAGGAGTAATTTTATTAGTAATTTGACAAAATGAAGGCAAAAAATAGGCCATGCGTAGACTGCAGTACTAAAATCTGTGCTTTAAAATGACTTTCTTTTAATAGATTCCAATGATTCACTTATTATAAAAGAAGCACTGAGCAGGACTGACAATAATAAATCTTCTCTGGTTCAATTTGTGACTAGTCCAAACAGATAAAGACAAACCATGGCCTATTGGAGAAAAAAGATGCTTAGAGAGACCACATCATCTATTCAGAGCATAAGGAGATACTAAATGAACGGAACACTATACAAGGGCATAACTGGTACCTGTCCTGGGCAAACTAGGGAATATAGTTGTTTAGATGTGTTACCACTGTTTCATATTGAATTGTGTCCCCCATAAACTTGGATCTTGAAGCCCTACCCCCCAATGTGACTAGAAGTAATTAAGGTTAAATGAGGTCATAAAGGTGGGACATCATAAAAATAGGGCCCTACTCCAATGGGACTGGTAGTGTCCTTATAAAAAAAGAAGAGATACCAGAGCTCTTTCTCTCTACATGTGATAGGCTACATAAGGTCACAATGAAAAAACAATTGGCTATAAACCAGGAGCAGATGCCTCACCAGAAACTAACCTTGACAGTATATTGATCTCAGACTTCTTTCTCTAGAACTGTGAAAAAACAAAGGTCTATTGTTTAAACAAAACAGTCTCTGGAATTCTGTTATGGCAACCTGAGCGAAGATAGCCATCAAATCAAAATCTTCATCTCTTTTTCTGCAGTCACAAATGAAATGAACAAACATGGATCAGGCCACTGTTGCTGACTGCTTCTTTGGCACATGCTAATTTCAGAGGTATATTACTAAAGTGGTTCTAGAATTCAAACCAAAACATCTTGAAGATCAGTTTCTCAGTCTGGTTTTGCCTAGATAGTTCTCTTACAGGGAAGAAGGGACAGGCATTATAAGATATCCTTAGGATAGAGTCATGGCTATTCAGTCCAAAGCTAAGTTCACAACCTAGAAATCAGAAGGCAAAGAATGCAATGAACCAGTGGTAAATGGCTTGACTTTGTTCAAGTCACAGATCATCTCTTTTGAAAGTGAAAAACCATATGTTTCCACTTGGCTAATGACATCTAGTCTTCTCATATTTGTTTAGAGTTTTCTATATAGCAATCACCATATTCAGTAGAAGGAAATAAATTGAGCTGAATGTTAAGGTGTGTGCATTTAACAGAATATCACAGTATTATTTAAAACAATATATTGATGTGGAAAATCATCCATCATGAATATATTTTTAAAATAAATTTCTGACCAATTTGTGTAGTATTTAAAGTACTGTATGTGAATGTTAACAGAAAAATAAATATTATAAATATAAATGCACATATATAGAAAATTTCTGGTAACATAAATACAAATCTATTCGGATTACATTTGGAGAGTAGACTTGGGTATGGTGGTGGGTGGAAAGAGACTTAATTTCACTAAGCAGATTTTATAGTTGGTCTATAGAAGTGTAATAAATTCATAGTTTACTCACAAAGTAGATGAGTAAAAATAAATGAAATAAAGCATTCTATATGCTATAAAACAAATATAAAAAGGGCTAAATGAGACCACAAAGGGAATACTTGATTTTAATATGGAATTTTCAGAAATTACTTTTTAGGTGAAGTGATACAAGAGCTAAGTTTTTAAAACTGGGAAATAAGAAAGGGAGCAAGAAAGTAAAATATTGGGAAGAGAGAAATAGAACTATGAAACACTGTAGAATGTTTGAGGATCCACACACACTTCTCTATACCCACTCTAGTTAGCTGAATATGCTAAGGACAATGCAGGGTGGTATGGCTCTGAGTAAAACTGATGAAGGAGGGAATAATAAGCTTATCTACCATTTGGTGTATCATATTGAGTGATATATGTTATGCAAATAACTTTTTCAAAACAGAGGACAGTGAGAAAATTAGAGAAATTTTCAAGTAGGTGGTATCAAATAGTACATCAAGGGTCAGCCATCAAAGACCTGGGAAAAGTTCTTAGTTGACCGTTCTGAAGTCCCTGGTTACCTCCATCTCAGTGTTTAGTGAGTTTAAAAGTGACAGGCATTTTGACCAATGATAAGGACAATACTGCAAGATGAGTGATCACCTTGGAAGCTCAGGTCTCTGATAGGTTGATTCACTGGATGAGATGATCAGATTGCTTTTGCCCCACAAGTGGATGGAAAGTAGCTAACCCTTCTCAGCTCTTGAAGAGAACTCTGCACAGAGAGTTGCAGGGGAGAGGGTGGCCTTCAGCTAGAAGAACCTCTACACCTCATTGTGAATGGGCCTTTCATAGCTCCATGATATGCAGTGGAAGAGCCTTGGCCTTTGGGAAAGGGCCCACGTGGTTAGAAGTTTGAAACTACCCTGGGTAAAAAGCCCTTGAATAAAATTGTTCTGTTTTGAGAGTTTTACAGCTATTTAAAAACCTCTCTCCTCTGAGATTTCTAGAGATGGACATCCAAATCTATTCAAGTTTGGCTGTTTTAGAACTATTATTCCCAGTAAATGGACTCTGGTGCCCTAATTCAAATGTTCCATTGAATTCACTTCTGTTTTAAAGGTTAAGAACTGGGCCTGGGCATTGGCATTAGGCCAACTTGGGCTCAAATCCTGGCTTTGCTACTTGGCTACATTACGGGATTTCTCCAAGCCTCCACTGCACTGACACAAATGAGGGAGAGGATGTGTATTACCTCTTGAGTGTTCTTTGGAGGCTCAATTGAGAGAGTGTATTTAAAGGCCTAAGCCTAATGCTATGCAGCAAGTGAGAACCTAAAAGGGAGGGGGGACAAGCTAGATTATATTAAGAATAAATAAAATAAATAATAAAATAAATTCTTTTAAGAATTTTTATCACTTCATACTTTTATCTGACAAATTATGCATTCAAATAAATTCAATATAATTTTTTTCAGATGACAAGTATAGGAAATCCTGGGTTTTTAAAAATAGTATTAATGGGAAGCCATCTGAAATACTTTGGGCTATAACACATTATTATTATTATTTAAAATTCTAGTAACAAAAAACTATATATAGAAAATCATTTATTGTCTGTGACTATATTCAAGCTAGAGAATTTATGTACCATTTATTGCGCATATAAAAAGCATTTGAAACATTGCTTTGTGATGATTTCTGTGTGATTTTTTTGTTCTGAGATTAGTAGGTCTGGGTCTGATTTTTGGAACTACTGTTTACTATTTCTACATCCTTAAGCAAGATACTTAGTTACAAAAGATAAGCTATATTGAGCATTTGCTATATACCATTGCATTTCTAACTTGATTCTTAAAGGACTTCCCTGAAATAAGTACTTATAATTCCGTTTTGTGAGGATTAAGCGAGGAAAGATAGGGAGGCAAATATCATTTGCCCAACATTACAAGTAAGATTTGAACCCAGGCCTGTGAGATTACAAAACCTACACTTTTCATCTCAAGCTGTATACTTCTGAGGATCTTATCATTAAAATGAGGCAAAAGACTTACTTTGCAGATGTTTGATGAAGACTGGTGATAATGCATCTCATTTTCCTATGAATGTTCCATAAATGTTAGTGATTTTAAATGCTCATCTATGCAATCCATAGTAATTTTAAATGAAAAAAAAGAACTGATAATTTAGAATTTATAATATATTCATAGGTTTCCAAATTTACCTGGCAATAAATGCATAATGTAGATGGAATCAACACTAAAAAGCAACAAGAATGTTATATGCAGTGAAGCAAGAGGTTTTTAATAAGAGAGAAGCACCATTAGATATTATAAATAACAGACAACATCTAATGTTTAAATTGCTGCCTAATAGTAAATTTTACCCAAAACTTTTTCCTGTGTGGAATACAAAAGACCTGACAATTCAGTTAGAAATTTTAATTAACAAGATAATTGTGTCTTTTAAATAAAAAAAATTCATCAAAAACATCAAAATATATTTAAAATATATGTAGTAATATATTTGTATTGTTCTTTATACTCCTTACATGATGTTTTTTAGTCAGGTTTTTTACTGCTGACCAGAACAATTGTAGAGGAGGGAGAGTTTCTTTGGGGGCTCACGGTTTCAGAGGTCTCAATCCATAGACAGCTGGCTCCACTCATCAGGGCTCAAGGTGAGGCTGAACATCATGGCCAAAGAGTGTAGCAGAGGAAAGCCGCCCAGATGATGATCAGGAAGCAGAGAGAGAGAGGTTCCACCCTCCAGAAACAAAATATATATCCCATAGCCACGCCCCAATGAACCACTTCCTCCAGCCACACCCCACCTGCCTCCAGTTCTCATCCAGTTAATCCCATCAGGAATCAATTCGATGATTAGGTTAAGGTCATAACCCAATCATTTCTCCTCCACACCTTCTTGCATTGTCTCATATGTGAGCTTTTGGGGGACACCTCACATCCAAACCATAACACATGAGTTCTCAAACTGGAAATTTTATTCTTCTTGTTTTCCTCTTTATCATTACCAGCTCTATTTTAGGTGAATTCAGTGAACTCTTCATGAAAGTAAGAAACTGATAACATTTCCAAACACATTAAGTTGTGCTAAATGAAATGCAACTTGTCATATACATTTTAAATAGTAAATAACTAGTAACATTGATGGGTTTGTTTAACTGCAGAAATAGACAAGAAATGACTTGATACATTTTATCAATGACTTGATGAATTTTACTTTTCACCAAAAGTGTTCAAAAACTGTGGTGATCGATGAACCATCCCCAAAACTCTATTAAGTCTTCGGTTCAATCAATGCTAAATTATCCGAACCGATGGAGAGGAACAGAAGAGCAGGACGTTGTGGAGTCCTGTGTATGTTGTGGCTGCTGCCTTCAGCCCTCCAGGAGCTGTCCTCTCATGTACTCACCAAACTCTCTGCATGTCAAATGCTGTCCCTCCGTCCTACCACAGAGTCCCCAACAAATCTAATCCAAGTTTATGTCCTTCTGAAGGACTAAAATAAGCCCAGCCTCCACTCCCATGCAATTTTGGATTTAGTTTTCTCCATCAGATAAAGATGTTTGTCCTCCTTGATGGCCACTTACCACACTAATACCAGGGAACTTAGTTCTCAGTAAGAACCTCTATTCACAGTTATGCTGAAGCAGTGTAAACCTCTAGAAGTTTCTTCCTTCATTCCTTCCTTTGCTAAGTCTTCCTTTCCCCCCCTTTTTTTGTTTCTACTTCCTCTCCTCTCATTTCTTCCTTTTTGCTCTCTCTGCCTTCCTATTAGTACTTTATCATGTATGTTGTATTAGGCACTTTATAGACGTAAAGAAACAATAAGGCAAGATCTTATCAAGAAATTAATCCAACTGAGCAACTGACCATTTAGCTTATTCAGCAAACATTGATCATCAAGGAAACCTTAAAGTGACATTTTAAAATTCTGGGCAAATCTTTGGTTTATTGTTTCTATACAATGAAACAACACAAAGAATATTTCAAGACATTTTCCTACACGGTAAGGTAGATGTGTGCTTATATTTCATAAAGTGGCCCCATCCTCAAAGAGTCTAATTTGTCCTTAAATTATTCAGTCATTATTAAGGAAAGAAGCAAACTAAAAAAAAGAAAATGACATGTCTCACACAGTCATTTTTTATTGTTATTGTTGTTAGGCAGTAGAGAGGGACCTCAATCAGGGAGATACGGTTATTTTTCTATTGTTTTCATGGTAGAAATGCTAACATTAAAATGCTACATTTTTCTCCACCCAAGTTATGCTTCAAGCAGCAGCATTCAGTCACTGCTTCTGAATCCCTCATACTGAAGGTTAAGATTTCATCAGGACAAGTTGTATTGCAAAGCACTCTCTTAAGTGAAATTTGGGAGGAATGAGCTAAACCTAAGAGGTAGTTTGCCAATGACAGTCTCCAAGTGCTCAAAAATTCAAGAGCTACTTCTCCTTGTAATTGCAAGCATATAGGGACTTATGTTTCCTCACTTAGAAGCACTCACATAGTACTAGATCATTATGGGCAGGAGAGCATTTGAATCTTAAATTATCACTGATCCACGTTCATGGTGCAATTTGCTCTACTATGATTTGGAGGGTCAAGTGAGGAAAAAAATTGGGAGGTTCTCTTGATTCAGGTAAAAGGCATAAAAGAGAGCTTCAATCTTACCATTCTTTCTACAAAGATGGACATGCTGTTATTTTTAAAGTCATTTCCCATTTAAAAATGAGTAAATAATTAGATTTTGGCCATATGTCTATGTTTTTTTTTCTTTTGTTTTTCAGGAAATTCTAAGCAGCTTTTAGAGGTAATCATATTATGTTTGGCAAGAAGACACAGATCAAGTGAAGGACTAAGCAAGGAAGTCTTCTCAGGAAAGAAGATGGGCACTGAAGATGGGAAGTCTCCTTCATATTCAATTTGAAATAGTTGTGGCATTTATGAAGGGCAGTATTTTCCTGATGGTGAGTGATCTTTCTCTTTATTTTTTTCTGCTTCCTCTGATGAAGCTGGAGTTGAAATGTTATCTAGTCCTGTCTTCAGGTGCATTGTAGATAGATTGACAGAAGTCCTTCTTGGAAAAAAAGAGGTATAAAACAACAAGAACAACAACAACAACAAAAAAAGGAGTGATCTATGAGAGTTTGACACAGCTGCATAGAGTATTTGGGCTTTATTTTACCTCAGGGGGGAAAAACAGTGATTTATTTTAGTTTAATAGATTTAAGATGACTTTAAAAAAATCTAATTAAGCTAGGTAATCTCCATTAATTAAACAATCCTTGATGATACCTATATATGAGTATGCTAAGTAACATCCAAGACTTGGCATTTTAAAAAATTGACAGTATTAAGTTCATGTTATTTTAATTAGCACATAATTACATAATACTTAGCAACAGTCATTAATACAGATTTTAAGACTCTCATAAAACGTAAGACAACATTGATTGCAAGATCCATTATTATTATTTTATAAGTGACTAAGGAAGACATAGTCTCTGCCAAATAAAATATGACAGAAGGCATTAAATAATTTTTTGTGTGATGCATGGATTGTTTACATAAAACTCTATTGCTTTGAAATAACTTTCATTGATTCTGAGGATTTTGTTAGATCCTCCTGACTTGCATTGAGTTGCCTAGCACATGTCAGGTGACTCTTTTGCACATTTCTCCCAAATAGAATACATCAAAGCTCTTTATACTCACCAGCAACAACCTTTTTTTGATTCTATGAAGCACACGCTAACATGGAGTTTTGATTATTCTCTCAACAACAGATATTTGCTTCACTTTCTTCTTTCTCCATATTTTCCACACAAAGAGGAACTTTTGTTTCTACATTGAAACACTGTGTGATATTTTAACACATGTTAAATAGTTCAACACTACTCAATCTATGCTCGTAACTCTAGAAATAGGAGTAGCTGTGACCCAGTTCAGCCACATAGGAAGTGAAAAGTATGAATGATTTTTGTCTGGTGGAAAAAAACTGCAAGTTAAGAGGATTTATTATTTCAGAGATCTTTAAAAGTACCCTCAAAGAAGTGTCTTATTTATTTTTATAAAAGTATATATCTGCATAATGAAATATGGGTATGTTCCAAAACTGATTCATAAGTATTCTGGGAACTTTCATGTACAAGAGAGAAGGTCATAAAAAGGCACTATGAGCTGTCAAGAAATTTTAGTACTTGGAGGCAAAGGGCCCCCAAACTCTTACAAACTCAAATTTGTGAAGGATATGCCCATATAAAGGGTTAATAGTGTATAAATTCAGTGTGGGGACTTTACTAAAAGTATTGGGGTGAAAAAATATTAGGGGGTGGAGAGAAAGAAATTGAGGAAGGTAGTGTGGAGAGGTGTGATTCCTTGTGATCCCTGAGAAGAGGAACAAACAAAAGGAACAACTGCAGTCATCTCAGGCCTCTGGAAAGCAGAGTCTTAAGCCACCGTCCACAAACTTTTCTGTGAAGGAACAGTTGATAAATAGTTGAAATTTTGCTGGCCACATGTATTCTCTTTGTTTTATTTTGGGTGGTATTTTAAATATCTAAAACCATTCTGAGCATGGACCTACATAAGAGGCTATGAGCTAAAGTTGGCTCTTGGTCCTTGGTTGGTAGACAACTCATCTAAACCAATGGTTGTCAAATTTTCACATGTGGCATGACTACCTGGAGGACTGTCTACAACCCACAACCACACCTGGAGATTCGGAAGGTATGGAATGTGGCCTGAGGAATATGCATTTGGAACTGAGGCTTCTGGCTGTGGATAGAGGACACTTGAAGAATCACTGGTCTAGGGGTAAAATTTAGCTTTGGCATATAAAAAATTTGAATTCAAATCCTCATCTTTCCCCTTCCCATCTGGGAGAGTTTGGGAAGCCCTATTGAACTCCACTGGACTCTCAGATTCCTCAGTTGTAGAGTGGACAGCAATCGATATTTTTTTGAGCTCCTACAAAATTTATGGTAAGATTTCTGGCATAAGTCATAGCACAGTGTTTGGTACATAGTGATTGCTGTGTATGTATTAACTGTTATTAATCATACCAGATGGAAAACTATTTTGAGGAACACAAAGTAAAAAATTTAGAAATATTATAATGTATCATTTCTCCCTACATTAATTTATTTGAAGCAAGGAAAAGTATTAATGAGAATATTAAAAAGGAGAGGAAAAAAGGAAGTCACGATGCAGGCATTACTAGAAAAGATAGCACATTTTAAAAACATTATTTATAGAGCATTATAGTTATAAATTTTGAACAAAATCATAAATGCCTGATATTTGATTTGCTTCATTCAGTCCCCTCCCCCTGTTCTTCACCCTCTACTCTAATTATCTTTCTTTCATAGCAGTTTCTTTTGCCTGTGAAAAGCCAAGGCACTTTCCTGAAGATGAATTCATGGACTAGCTGACTAGACGTGTGGTCTGTGAGTGAGCCTATGATAAACCACATATGACCTGTCCAAGAAGTGAAACCTCTGGGAGGCTCTTTTGCACTAGACACATGAATCTTCATGTTCCAGCTTCTCAGAGGGCACTTGAGCAATGTTTCTTTTTACCTGGTACGGCTGTTGGTTGTGAACGCACCCTCAAATTTTGGTTAGGATTTTTCACACAAAGAGGAACTTCTGTTTCTACATTGAAACACTGTGTGATATTTTAATACATTTTAAATAGTTCAACACTGCTGTGTAGTAATGCAATAAAACTCATCTCCCCTTAGTTCACCTATCAAAGGCACATTTGAGAATTGTTGGAATATGGTCCACTTCCACAAAGACACAGATAAAAGAGTGGGCTTCCCATTTAGAGCCTTTCTCTCCTCTAATGAGCTGGCACATAAAAGATGCTTATTACAAACCACTGAAAAAACGAACACAATACTCCTAGCAACCAATAAGTACTGCCTGTTTGGCAGATCACTTATGAAACACTCATGGTGAAGCTAGTAAACCCATGGGTCTTTGCCTTAGACCAATTTTATCACACAAATGTACATCTTTTAAGGCAAGCTTTTGTGTATCTGTTCGTTGAGCCCATGGGACCCTGGGCTTTGGGTCAGATAGGTCTGGACATGCATTATGAATCTACAGGATGATCTTAGCAAATCATCAGTGTTCCCTAAGCATCATTTCTTCTGCAATGAATCTCTAATTGTTCATATGCTTTATACTCTTATTAATATACATCATTTACTAAATTTTCTAAAAGTAAGTCATATCCTACTGCCTGCTAAAACTCTTCCTTTGTGGTTTCAATGCCACTATAATTTTATATTAACTCCTTATCAAGACCTAAAACCTCACTATTCAAACTGTGGTCTGTGATATCAGGTTGCCTGGCAGCAGAATCGCAGATCTTCTGAAGCAGTTACTGTATTTTTTTTTAACAAGGTCACTGGATAATTCATATGCACATTAAAATTTGAGAAGCATTGGTCCATAAACACTTCTTGTTCTCCCTTGAAGTCTTCAACTTTTTCTTCATCTGCTCAACCTCTTCTCCATTATACCCCAGGTACTCTTTCTGTCCTGGAATGCAAGAAGCTTAGAGCCTTTAGCCTCTACCTCAAATATCCTCTAACCACGGCAGCCTATATTCAGAAATCTGAGTTTGGTTTAAAATTTGCTTTCTCAGAAACCTTATCCTTTTGTTTTCTTTCTTACTGTATGCCTCCACCCTACTAGAATATAAGACCTGTAAGAGTTAGCAGTTAGTCAATAAATAGTTTTGAAAAAATAAAATAATGATCTTTACCTCTCAATATTTTGTTAGAAATTAAATGAGAAAGTACCTAAGAAGCATTGGAATATGGTGGCTGCTTACTCAGTGTTAGTTCTCACTCCCACCTTTTGCTTATATGTTACTGATAATAGACAGTGGTGCCTAAATTATACAGGTTATCTCTGATAATCCAAAATACCCTATTCCAGAATCTTGAGAGAAAGTCTAACAATAGCATCACTATTGACTTCTGGGCATCAATTTTATTGACACCGATCCCTGACAATTTGGGGAAAGGGCTGGTAAATGAGAGTGTAGAGTATTTGGAATGTAGCTGGAGATGTAGATGCACCCTTTATTCGCAACAGGATGGCTGTCCTTGCTTCTTGTATGGATAATCCTAACAAAGATATGCAGCATGAGCAATGATGTAAAGAAATTCTGAGTGCTGAGAAGCAGAACCTATTCAGTACATTCACTTAGTTTTCTGAAGGTTTGGTTATGAGAACATTTTACACAATATTTGGTAAATGTAGGCAATTACCTAGCCATGATAGATAATTAAAATACTTCACTTTCAGTACAGTGTAAAACATGAGGGAAATGTCATAGGTATAGAATTGAAGGAATGAATAAAACTATAGAGCTGTGAAGCTTCTGGAAATGAGTGATGTGTCCATAATAAGTGGTGTGAGGTTACCTTTGTCATGGCAAGATCAGACGGACACAGGTAGTAAGGGCTAGTAAAAGGTAACTCTGGTATTCCTTACTGTGAGTTATGACTTAATCCATCTGGCTCTAAAAAAGATAGAAAATATTACTATCCACCCAACAGAGCTGGAGTAGAAGAGATCTGTGTGTCAGAGCATTACAGTGCACATGGCAGGCAAATAAGAAACTAAACAATGCACCTTAGCAATCATTACAATTATCAAGGATCAGGGAGGAGCTTAATAAAGCTACAATGTTAATTATGTTTCCTCATAACAAATATGGCTAGGTATCTTTCAAATGCCTGATCCTTCCTTTTCTCTGTGCTCATGCATATCTCTGTCTTTGTACACTTCCTTCCTTCCTTTGCACAGATGTCTTCAATGATGGATGGACAGATGGATGGATAGATGGACTGATTAGATGCACAGTTAGAAATGGGGATAGTAAAAAGAGGGAATGAACCAGACTGACAAAAGATCACACAAGCTTCCTTTCATGCCTTGCCCAGATAATAAAATTTAGATTGCATTCCTGTAACCAGATACAGTTGACTTCCTCTGGAGTTGAATCCCACTTTAAATAACTAGAGAAAATCGAAGAAAGCAATGAAGGATAAGCATGAGACTAAAAACAAGAAGAATTCTATCTACACTATGACTCCTGTGGTTGCCATATTAAATACTAGAGCAATTTTCCCTGTACCTGGCAAACTCAAATGAGATAAATATTTCACTTGGTCTTACATGAAAATTGAACTAAATTATAGCACAGATGGAATAATCTAAACAACATTAGAATAGGTCTATAATTTATTTAATATAAAACAAAGGACAGTGATACTTTTTTGTGATAAAATATCTGATTTTTTCTTTTATCTAAAATAATTTTAACTATGTCAGTGGTAATATCAAAATAAATTTGTCTTTTCTCTGTAAGATTCTGTAGAATCATTTTTTGTTTACTCACAATGATAATGAGGAACATCCTACATATCTTATTACCATCCCATATGAACTTCGAGTCCTGTACTGTTTATTCCCCATTGAACTGTAGAGCTCTGAGCTATTTATACTACTTCTAAATAGCCATTTCAAAATACTTTATTTATAATAGAAATATGTTTTTATACTAGAAATTCTAAAGAACTATTTAAATACTTTATTTTTTCCCAATCAGTTGTCATAATGTGGGTAGTCTGTCTCATTTTTTATAAATAAATAGATGTGCCAAAGTGTCATTAAAAATAATTACTTCTAATCTGACACAGACATTTATGATTGAAGTCTATAAACGTGAAAAGCTTGTCCAAATACACAGTGAAGATAGAGGTTGGTGTATAGCTGAGCTTTCACCTGATTCTCAAAGTTCTTACCATAATTTTATATATATAATGGACTTCATTTTATTTATTTATATGTGGTGCTGAGAATCAAACTCAGTGCCTCACACATGCTAGGCAAGCACTCCACCAATGAGCCACAACCCTAGCCCCCATAATACCATACTTGATTTACATAGATTATATTACAGTTTATATGACAAATATTGAAGATTCAAAGATTTTAAGTCTGAATTCCTGGCATTTTGCCCCAGACCTGGGGTTAATTCTAAAACCTACTATAATATAAACCAGTGAAGGTCACTAAATCTTTTAATAAGAAGACAACTGCGCATTGACCAACTTTATCAGACAAGGTGAAGTAGGTCTTCTTTGCTGTTGTAACAAATTACCACAAACATGGTATATTAAAACAAAAACAAATTTATTATTATTTTGATGTTCCAGAGGTCAAAAGTCCAAAAATCAGTCTCAGTTAAAATTAGCAGAGCTGAGTGAACCCCGAGAGTACAGTGTGGAGCGTGGAACGCGTGGGCTGTGCACGCTTTGCGGGGCGTCCCGGCCAGCGCTGCCCTAGAGAGAAAGAACATTTGCCTACAATGAGACACGAAGCGCCCATGCAGAGATTGAACCCAGGAGCACTCAACTACTGAGTCACATCTCCAGTACTTTAATTTTTAAAAATTTTTGAGACAGGCCTTGGCGCCCTGCCCGCGACAGCAGGAAACTGGGACATAGACCTGGCCCGGAGCGGAGAAAATATACTTGATCACCACAAACTTCCACTGGAAAGAAGAAAGAAAAATGGATTTTAAAAAGTCTAAAAAATAAATATTTGACTGGAGCTGGCGGCGTCTCCAGCGAGCGGCGCAGAGCCGGACGCCGTGGCCGAGGGCCCCTCGGGGCAGGCAGCCGGGACGCCCAGACAAACAGCTGTGACTCAGCATCAATCCATCCGGCTGAAACAACTGGTCAGCCCTTCTCATCCTACGGAGGTAAATGCCTACCGAGCCTTCATACGTAGTGGCCACAGGTTTGAAATGGGGCTTGGGAGAGATAGTAAGGACCCACCCGTTGCATTGGTCACCTGGCAAAGGGAAACGAACTGTCGCCATTTGCAAGAGACACCACTATGGCAGAGAACTGACGTCATCAGACTGCGGCGGAGGAGATAACTTCATTGAAACCTGCGGCTACAGTGACTTCTTCCCTTCCCTTCAAATACCTTTCCTCCCAAGCATCAAATAAATTTATAGGAGTAAACAGTAACTCAGCAGTCAAACAGAACAAGAAGTAACATGAGCAGCTTCAAAAAGCAAGGAAGAAAAGGAGTACAAACAATGAAGGACAGCCTAAATATTCAGGAGGACCTAGAGTCATCAAAAAAATGGTCATATAAAGAACTCAAGGAACACCTTAGACATATGGAATAGAACCTTAAAGAGGATACAAAACAGCAAATTCAAGCAGCGAAAGAACACATTGAGAATGAATTACATAAACAGAAAAAAGAAGAAGTTAAGCATCTTTATCAGGAGATAGAGATTATAAAAAATAATCAAACAATAATTCTAGAAATGAAGGAAATGATAAACCAAATTAAAAATTCAATTGAGAGTATCACTAACAGAGTGGAGCAAGTAGAAGCCAGAACGTCAGATAATGAAGACAAAATATATCATCTTGAAGAGAGTCTAGCCAACTCAGAAAGACTGGTAAAAAATCACGAGAAAAACATCCAAGAGTTATGGGATAACATAAAAAAACCAAACTTACGAGTCAACGGGATAGAAGAAGGTACAGAGATTCAAACCAAAGGAATGAGTAACCTGCTGAATGAAATAATTACAGAAAACTTTCCAGAAATAAAAAAGGAAACAGATATACAAATTGAAGATGCATACAGGACACCGAGCACACAAAATCACAGTAGACCAACGCCAAGACACATTGTTATGAAGATATCCAATATACAGAACAAAGAGAAAATATTAAAAGCTACAAGAGAAAGGAGACAGATTACATTCAGGGGTAAACCAATAAGGTTAACAACGGATTTTTCATCACAGACACTGAAAGCAAGAAGGTCATGGAACAATGTATTTCAAACACTGAAAGACAATGGATGCCAACTAAGAATTCTGTATCCAGCAAAATTAAGCTTCAGGTATGACAACGAAATAAAAATCTTTCATGATAAACAAAAGTTAAAAGATTTTGCAGCCAGAAAACCAGCATTGCAAAGCATTTTGAGCAAAACACTACACGAGGAAGAAATGAAAAACAATAACCAAAACCATCAGTGGGAAGTGCCTCAGTAAAGACAGAGGGCGAGGGGAAAGATAATCATGGAGAAACAAACTAAATTTTTTAAAAAAAGGATAAACAATGAAACATGGATGGAAGTACAAACCATATATCAATAGTAACTCTGAATGTTAATGGCTTAAAGTCTCCAATAAAGCGACATAGTCTGGTATCATGGATTAAAAAAACAAATCCAACAATATGCTGCCTCCAGGAGACACATCTGATTGGAAAAGACATACACAGGCTGAAGGTGAAAGGATGGGAAAAATATACCACGCACACGGTCCTCGTAAGCAAGCAGGGGTGGCCATCCTCATATCGAATAAAATCGACTTCAAGACTAAGTTAATCAAAAGGGATAAAGAAGGTCATTATATACTGTTAAAAGGAACCATTCACCAACAAGACATAACAATTATCAATATTTATGCACCAAATAATGGTGCTGCGACATTCATAAAACAAATTCTCCTCAAGTTCAAGAATCAAATAGACCACAACACAATAATTATGGGAGACTTCAACACACTGCTCTCTCCATTAGACAGATCCTCCAGACAAAAGTTGAATAAAGAAACTATAGAACTCAATATCACAATCAATAACCTAGACTTAACTGACATATATAGAATATATCAACCATCATCAAATGGATATACTTTTTTCTCAGCAGCACATGGATCCTTCTCAAAAATAGACCATATATTATGCCATAGGTCAACCCTCAGTAAATATAAAGGGGTGGAGATAATACCATGCATTTTATCTGATCATAATGGAATGAAACTGGAAATCAATGACAAAAGAAGGAAGGAAAAATCCTACATCATATGGAAAATGAACAATATGTTACTGAATGATCAATGGGTTACAGAAGACATAAAGGAGGAAATCAAAAAATTCTTAGAGATAAATGAAAATACAGACACAACATATCGGAATCTATGGGACACAATGAAAGCAGTTTTAAGAGGGAAATTCATCGCCTGGTGGTCATTCCTCAAAAAAAGAAAAAACCAACAAATAAATGAGCTCACACTTCATCTCAAAGCCCTAGAAAAGGAAGAGCAAACCAACAGCAAATGTAGAAGAAGGCAAGAAATAATTAAAATCAGAGTGGAAATCAATGAAATTGAAACAAAAGAAACTGTTGAAAAAATTAACAAAACTAAAAGTTGGTTCTTCGAAAAAATAAATAAGATCGACAGACCTTTAGCCATGCTAACGAAGAGAAGAAGAGAGAGAACTCAAATTACTAACATACGGGATGAAAAAGGCAATATCACAACAGATGCTACAGAAATACAGAAGACAATTAGAAATTATTTTGAAAACCTATATTCCAATAAAATAGAAGATAGTGAAGACATTGATAAATTTCTTAAGTCATATGATTTGCCCAGACTGAGTCAGGAGAATACACACAAGTTGAACAGACCAATTTCAATGGATGAAATTGAAGAAGCCATCAAAAGACTACCAACCAAGAAAAGCCCAGGACTGGATGGGTATACAGCGGAGTTTTACAAAACCTTTAAAGAAGAATTAATACCAATACTTTTCAAGTTATTTCAGGAAATAGAAAAAGAGGGAGCTCTTCCAAATTCATTCTATGAGGCCAACATCACCCTAATTCCGAAACCAGACAATGACACCTCAAAGAAAGAAAAATACAGATCAATATCTCTAATGAACCTAGATGCAAAAATCCTCAATAAAATTCTGGCGAATCGAATACAAAAACACATCAAAAAAATTGTTCACCATGATCAAGTAGGATTCATCCCTGGGATGCAAGGATTGTTCAACATACGGAAATCAATAAATGTTATTCACCACATCAATAGACTTAAAGATAAGAACCATATGATCATCTCGATAGATGCAGAGAAAACATTCGACAAAGTACAGCATCCCTTTATGTTCAAAACATTAGAAAAACTAGGGATAACAGGAACTTACCTTGACATTGTAAAAGCTATCTATGCTAAGCCTCAGGCTAGCATCATTCTGAATGGACAAAAGTTGAAGGCATTCCCTCTAAAATCCGGAACAAGACAGGGATGCCCTCTATCACCACTTCTATTCAATATAGTTCTCGAAACACTGGCCAGAGCAATTAGACAGACAAAAGAAATTAAAGGCATAAAAATTGGAAAAGTAGAACTTAAATTATCACTATTTGCAGATGACATGATTCTATACCTAGAAGACCCAAAAGGGTCTACAAAGAAACTAGTAGAACTAATAAATGAATTCAGCAAAGTGGCAGGATATAAAATCAACAGGCATAAATCAAAGGCATTTCTGTATATCAGTGACAAAACTTCTGAAACGGAAATGAGGAAAAACACTCCATCCACAATATCCTCAAAAAAAATAAAATACTTGGGAATCAACCTAACAAAAGAGGTGAAAGATTTATACTATGAAAACTACAGAACCCTAAAGAGAGAAGTAGAAGAAGATCTTAGAAGATGGAAAAATATACCCTGTTCATGGATAGGCAGAACTAACATCATCAAAATGGCGATATTACCAAAAGTTCTCTATAGGTTTAATGCAATGCCAATCAAAATCCCAACGGCATTTCTTGTAGAAATAGATAAAGCAGTCATGAAATTCATATGGAAAAATAAAAGACCCAGAATAGCAAAAGCATTTCTAAGCAGGAAGTGTGAATCAGGCGGTATAGCGATACCAGATTTCAAACTATATTACAGAGCAATAGTAACAAAAACAGCATGGTACTGGTACCAAAACAGGCGGGTGGACCAATGGTATAGAACAGAGGACACAGAGACTAATCCACAAAGTTACAACTATCTTATATTTGATAAAGGGGCTAAAAGCATGCAATGGAGGAAGGATAGCATCTTCAACAAATGATGTTGGGAAAACTGGAAATCCATATGCAACAAAATGAAACTGAATCCCTTTCTCTCGCCATGCACAAAAGTTAACTCAAAATGGATCAAGGAGCTTGATATCAAATCAGAGACTCTGCGTCTGATAGAAGAAAAAGTTGGCTCCGATCTACATATTGTGGGGTCGGGCTCCAAATTCCTTAATAGGACACCCATAGCACAAGAGTTAATAACAAGAATCAACAAATGGGACTTAATTAAACTTAAAAGTTTTTTCTCAGCAAGAGAAACAATAAGAGAGGTAAATAGGGAGCCTACATCCTGGGAACAAATTTTTACTCCTCACACTTCGGATAGAGCCCTAATATCCAGAGTATACAAAGAACTCAAAAAATTAGGCAATAGGATAACAAATAACCCAATCAACAAATGGGCCAAGGACCTGAACAGACACTTCTCAGAGGAGGACATACAATCAATCAACAAGTACATGAAAAAATGCTCACCATCTCTAGCAGTCAGAGAAATGCAAATCAATACCACCCTAAGATACCATCTCACTCCAGTAAGATTGGCAGCCACTATGAAGTCAAACAATAACAAGTGCTGGCGAGGATGTGGAGAAAAGGGTACACTTGTACATTGCTGGTGGGACTGCAAATTGGTGCGGCCAATTTGGAAAGCAGTTTGGAGATTCCTGGGAAAGCTGGGAATGGAACCACCATTTGACCCAGCTATTGCCCTTCTCGGACTATTCCCTGAAGACCTTAAAAGAGCATGCTACAGGGATACTGCCACATCGATGTTCATAGCAGCACAATTCACAATAGCTAGACTGTGGAACCAACCCAGATGCCCTTCAATAGATGAATGGATAAAAAAAATGTGGCATCTATACACAATGGAGTACTATGCAGCACTAAGAAATGACAAAATCATAGAATTTGCAGGGAAATGGATGGCACTAGAGCAGATTATGCTTAGTGAAGCTAGCCAATCCCTAAAAAACAAATACCAAATGTCTTCTTTGATATAATGAGAGCAACTATGAACAGAGCAGGGAGGAAGAGTAGGAAGAAAAGATTAAGATTAAACAGAGACATGAGATGGGAGGGAAAGGGAGAGAAAAGGGAAATTGCATGGAAATGAAGGGAGACCCTCATTGCTATACAAAATTACATATAAGAGGTTGTGAGGGGAATGGGAAAATAAACAAGGAGAGAAATGAATTACAGTAGATGGGGTAGAGAGAGAAGATGGGAGGGGAGGGGAGGGGGGATAGTAGGGGATAGGAAAGGTAGCAGAATACAACAATTACTAATAGGGCATTATGTAAAATTGTGGATGTGTAACTGGCGTGATTCTGCAATCTGCATTTGGGGAAAATTGGGGGTTCATAACCCACTTCAATCTAATGTATGAAATATGATATGTCAAGAGCTTTGTAATGTTGGGAACAACCAATAAAAAAAAGAAAATGACAAAAAAAAATTAGCAGAGCTGTTTTTCTTTAAAGTCTGGGAAATAACTCAGTACCTTGTTTCTCCTAGCTTCTAGGGGCTACTCAACTTCTTAGCTCATGGCCCTAAATCAACCTGAACATGCATTTTGTTCTCTGACGTCATCCTCATGCCTTTTTCCTCTATGGACTCTTGTTCTTACACTGGCCCCACTCAAGATATTCAAGAATAATCTCCCCATACTGAAACCCTTAGTTTAATCACAAAAGTCCCTTTTGTCATGTAAGGTAACATTCGCCATTTGTAGGGATTTGGGGGCAGGAGATCTCTTATGCTGCCTAGCTGGCACACAGGCATACCATCAGCTCTTGCCTGGGTCTAACTTGCTCACACCCTAATAAATCTTTATTGTAATTACTGAGGTAGGGGAGGGTAGAAGAAGTTCACATGTTTTCCCTAATTCCATTTATTTTGGCAGGCTCTCTAGTTTGTTGTGATCTCATAACAAAAGAGCCATCTATGAGAACTGTAACCTAGCAGTTTAACCTGCTGAATTGAATCAGCAATCCCCATACATGAGTTTTATTCATATATGCCACGTTGTCTAGATGGAGCGAGATTGCTTCTATTTTAGTCTGAAAACCTGGAAAGTGTTGGGTCTGCCTATTCAAACATCAATGTCCTCTGTAGACAACTGAAATAATAGTTAAAAAAAAAGAAAAATGTGGTATGGAGGAACTGTCATACATTGTGCACTTTGTTAGCTGGGCACAGCCTCAGTGCTTGTATTACATGCTTCGTATTCTTAGATATCAGGATAGAAAGCATGCGTGTCAAAAGCTCATACCATATTTCATATACAGTATTATTTCATAAATTTCTTTATAACATGAATTGATATTTGTGAACTTAACATGACTTTATAAAATATTGACTCTCTTCCAGATATTGTCTTTCTTCTAGATACACAAAGGTGAACCAGGCATGGTACCTAGCTTCAAGGAAAGCATTGTTCAATGTGGTGGTTTTAAAAGTTTGATCCCTGGACCAATCACTATCACTTGAGAACCTGATAGGAATATAATTTCTCAAGACTCATCCAAGCCTACTGAATTAAAAGCTAAGTATAAAGCCTCAAATTTTGTTTAAAGAATTCCTCCAGGTGATTCTGATACATGCTAAACTTCGAGGAATACAAGGCTAATATGTGTTACATTACAGCACCATGTAATCAAAACTTTAATAATGGTGTTGAGTGTGTGATGTATTCCCTATAATAAAATCATATTCATTAACTTTCTCCTTATATTCCAGAATTCTTACAGTAATTCTTAGAAATAATTGATTTTAGAAATTCTTGGAATCTTCAGATTGGTACAGTTGTTAACATCGAGCTGGTATTGTTTACCAGGCTACTGAGAAGTCAGTAGTCTTGGTTGTAGGAATTGAAAGATGGAGTTCAAGGGTTTCATAATTGTTGACATTTGAGTCAGAATCAAGATAGACAGGGTTCCATGGTCTCCTCTGCCTTCATGTGGGAGTCCCACAAGGCTCAACAAAGGATTACAGCCATGATTTCTTTTATCTCACGTTTGCATCTGCCTTAGTAAACACGGATTTGGGGCAAATTTGTTTGATATCAGTTAGTCAATTAAGCTATACCATATTGGCATTAATATTAATCTCTTTTAAAGAGCAAAAGCTTGAAAATTCATGGGACTTTGAACTACACCTGGCAGCCTTTGAAACAGCACAAATCTCTAATCACCTCAGGTGTGCAAACTCAGCAGCTGGCATCAAAGTAGCTAATGAACTGCAGGAAAGCAGCTAGTAGTTTTCTTAGGTGTGCTGCTGCTCCAAGGAAAGATTTAAATGTTTACCAAATAAATTTTTGATTCTGCACTAATAATCTGTCTTTGGCTGTAGGAATGTCATCCTTGAGTATCCTGGTAAGGAAAATACAAGACAAAAGAGCAAGAGCCCTGGATTCCAGACATGGATACACCATTGGGATTTTGATTAAGTTGTTCTTCTCTGGGACATCAGTTTCTTGGTCTGTCAAATGTGTAGAACACATCTATAAGGAGCTCCAGGTATTTAAGTCCCTCTCATAAGACACAAGAGCCAGAGTACAAACTCAGACCCTTAGTTTTCCTTTCTATCCACATTCATCCCAGTAGGAATTTCATCATCTCATCATTGGTTTAAATAACACCAGTATGGCAGTGACCCCAAATTTATGTCTTATTTCTATTTCTCCTGAATTCCAGGTTCATAGATACCATTGCCTATCCAGTATGTCCACTTCAATTTCAGTTTTAAAAGTACCAAATTGGTCTCCTGATCAACCCCATCCTAAACTTTAAAACTGTTATACTTACGATCACCTCCATCTCAGTTGCTGACAACTGCATCTTTCCTTTTGCACAAGAAGCCTCTTTCTGTCATCCCTCACATACATCCCTCACATCTGTCTTGACCCTGCATTTAAAGATCTCTGACGCTTTGCTCCAGCTCCACTGCTACTCTGACATGAGCCCCGTCACTTCTCTCCTGAATTACTTACTGTAGCAGCCTCCTTGTCTTTCTGCTTCCCCTCTTGCACAAGAATCACAGCCTGGCAGCCCTTCTAAACTACTTAGAATAGTCCTTGTATTTCTCCTGCTCAATGCCTCTGATGCTCCCTTATTCCCACAACTCTGAAGTCATCTGCCATCACTGTGCTTTGATAATGCTGGCCTTTTTGGTCTTTTTGGTCTCCGTTGAGCAGACAGGTGCCTGCCTCAGGCTGTCTGCATAGTCTCTTTCCACTACTGGAATGTTCTTTCCCCAGGTATCCATATATTGAGTCTTACACCTTTTTTGAAAGGCTGTTTTCAAGTGTTATTTTCTCAAACAGGCCCATCAAGAACTTGGTATTGAAAATTATAACCACCCCCCTTTATCCTGGTTTTTCTATTCCCAATCCAATATTTTTCCCCATGGCACTTATTCTTTTCTGTTGTTTTTTCATAAAACTTACTCTCTTCCAAGAAATGATGTAACTTACCTATTCTATTTTTATTTTGTCTATCTTCTTCTACTAGAATGTAAGTTCCAAGAGGGGGCAGTTTTTATTGGTTTTATTTATTAGTGTATCCTGAAAACCAACAACAGTGTCTAATATCTAACTAAATTAGGAAAAGTTCCAACAAATAGAGTAAACATTTCCAATTAAGTTCTACTTGGGTCCCTGACAAAAGACTCTCAAGTGGGAAATAGCCTCAGGGGAATTACCAAGTCTAGCATTTTCAATTAAAATGTAGTCTCAGAGTCAAGATCTCAGTATCATTCGTTAAGGTCTCAGAAGAAATTAACATGGGGATTATAGACCTTCTTGGTTAGATGTAGGACTTTTAAAATCATTGTTTTTTTGTTGGGTTTTGGTTTTGGCTACCAGGGATTAAACTCAGGGGCACTCGACCATTGAGCCATATCCCCAGCCCTATTTTGTATTTTATTTAGAAACAGGGTCTCACTGGATTGCTTAGCACCCCGATTTTGTTGAGGCTGGCTTTGAACTCCATCCTCCTGCCTTAGCCTCCTGAGCCGCTGGGATTACAGGCATGTACCACCACACCCAGCCTTAAATCTATATAGTTTAATCTCATAGCACTTTGATTTAGCACTGAGTCAACTCAGAGCAGAGACATGTGAGTGTGGCTTTTGTCTAATGTGTAAATTTTAATTCGAATCACAAGAATACCCACAAAAGTTGTTAAAGAACTTATATAATTTTGGACAGATAAGGATAGAGGTCATTCAAAATGAAAAAGAAAAGGTCTTTGGGTTACTAAATTATTATGGGAGGAAACAGACTTAAAAAGCTTCAAACATGGCTTTTTTTTTCCTTTGTAGAAGAGAATGAATGACTGACTTGGAATCCAGAGTCAAAAGGTTTGAGGTCTGAGGGTAAAGAGGCATAGAGAAATACTTCCAGGAAATCAGAATGTCACCAGGAAGTGGCAACAGGTCCCCGACTGGAGTTTGTTATGAACACATAACTGCTATGTGCCTCCTATTTCCCCTCCTCTTTGTAGACGAGAGTAAAGAATGTCTATGATGGTCCTCTTGTCCCTGTGTCCTCACTATGTGTGGGTGGAAGATAGGAAAAGGGGATAATATCTCTGGAGATCACGTTTCCAAATGAAAGCAATCATATCCAAAGAGCCTTGTCTACACCTGGATATAATGTGGAAGACGAGGTCCTATACTCCAGGCCTCCGCCCTAGGGTGGGGCACTGTGATTATATTGAATATGTGTGTTACATGATTCATTGGGAACCATAAGGCAAACTGCAGCTGTCCAAAGATGAGTCCCAGTGCATACCTTCTGGTGTTCATGCTCTTGTAAAAAATTTTCCAGGCCTCTTTCATTGATCATTCCTTTATTAGCATCCTGTTATTTGTTAATGGATGAAGTAACTTCCTTAATCTGTCCAGAGATACTAATTTGAGTCACTTTAAAGTGATATTTCGTCTTCTACCCTGAATTAACTCAAGTTGTTACAAATACACCAGACTCAGTAATGCCTTCCTGACAAATGTCTCTCTACCACACACATACATGTTTTCTCTACATTATATTCTTAGTTGGATTGATTACTATTTTAAATGACCCCTTGGGTTTGTTTATTTGTTTATTTGTGTAGCTGTCTCTTATACTGGAAGGTAAAACCAAGAGCAGGATCTTAGTCATCTTTGTTCACTGCCGCAATCTCTGTCCTCAGCACTGGAACAAGGCAGTGTACGTTGCATATTCTTAATAGGTACTTGCTGAGACAATCAAAGGTTAAAGGCCCAGTTGGCCACCTTGTTCTGGAAGCCATCTCACACACACATTTTAACCTCAATTCTACAATAAACCCTTTTAGTGAACTAACATATCTTTAAGAAATGCCTAAAAAAACATTGAAGTCTGCTATGACACTATGTCCTACTACTGGGTCACAAAAATCCAGACTGAGAAGACTCTTTCTAGCAGTTTTCTTTTCTAGTAAGAAAGATGATTTCATACTTCACTTATCCTTTTGTTACATGCCTCAGAGCAAGATGAAGCATCAAAAAAGGAGACCAGAATTAGATCCGAACACCCGAATTTGAATTGGGGCTCTGTCACTTCTTAGATGTGTAACCTTATTCAAGTAGCTTAAAATTTCTGAGTAAATATTTTATGTGTAATTTGAGAGTAATGATATCCACATACACAACAGAAGATCTGTGTGAAAATACACACATAGCTCATGTCATGCAGTAATGACTTAATAATCTTTTTCTCCCTAAACTGTATTTTCTAATTAGGAGATATTCCTCCATGTCTAAATTAAATCCCTTCTGCTCCTTGTTCTCTGCTGTGAATGTGGAAATAGAGACTACCCGCCACATATGATGCTTCTAAAGCTTTACTTTAATTATCTAATGAACAGGTGCATGGAGAGGGAACAGCCTGTTTTGTAAGTAAAGTCTTATTTAGATACACCCTTGCTCATAGAACATATTATTGATGTATGGCTGCATTCATGCTATAGCAGCAACGACCACATAAACTACAAAGACTGAAATATTCAGTTCTGGTCCTTTAGGAAAAAAATAATGTGCTCAGCCTTGTTTCAGTCCATTGGCAAGCAAACACTTAAGCAAATAAAATGCTTAAAACAGAACTCTTTCCTTAAAGAAATAACTTTTTCTTAAAAAGAATGGCAAAAATGTGTAGATGTCTTAAGCCATTGACATGTTAAACTTCTTTCCCATTAAAAAGCCAATTCAGAAAAATCATAAAATTGGCATCTACCTAAGGGAAGAAATATTTTTGTTATAGAACATTGTTTGAAACTAATAGAAATTTTGTCGTCCAGGGTATATTTGGCAATATCTGCATACATTTTATTATTGTTATCACAACAAGGGGTCAGGATGCTACTAGCTTCTGGTGGGTGAAGGTCACGGATGCTACCATCCTAAAACGCATAGAACAGCTCCTGCAACAAAGAATTATTCTGCCTCAAATGGTAATAATGCCAATAGGGAAATTGAGGAACCTGGTGTAAAATAAGTTACATGAATAGTTAAATGGTTCTTTCAGAATCTGTCATCACCTCTACTGTGGCTTCCAAAACTTTTATATGTGCTGATTGGCCCCCCAAAGATAACCCAGAATCCTCACTAAAATAAGTTGGCTTTCCATTTATGACTTTCTGGCAAGACTAAACACCCTATGGTTGTTTTTCACAGTGATACAGATATTTTTACCCTGCCCACATTCTTTCTCCCCAGGGTGTGGACTGTCACACCTTCGTGGGGTCCCAGATCTCTACTGGCACATGAGGCATCTGAACAAACTTCCTCAGGTCATTAGCCTTTAAATGCTAACCGGAGCTAGAAACGAAAAAGTCCAGGTGTTCTTGCCAGCCATCACCACCCAGCATTTTCCTAATTCTACCCATTACAAGTTGATTCTAAGTATAGGTTTAAATCCTGTTTCTTCAGTAGAAAGAAAAAAAAAAAAACAGTGAGCATTCTGTATGGAAATTGGCTCCAGTATCTGGTCCCCAAAATAGCATTCAGACACCTGAAAAATGCTTTCGGGAGAACATAATAATTATAATGAGCATTTATTATATATCATTTTCTCCCCACAGGAGAGCAAATTGACAAATGGACAATTTAGTGCATCCTCAATGATTTTGTCATTAAAACCGTTTTTACGCACAAATCATGCTAGCAAAGATACTCTGTGAGCAAGGTGCTCAGCATGCCCCTGATCCTTCTCCTGTTGGGGCCTGCGGCTGCATTTAAATACTACCACTTCAATATTAAGCTTGATTCAGCAGACTTAGCATTCTGTGATTGTGATGTAAAATAATATTTTACTCTAAATCTAATTTTTAATGTCAGAATTATTAATCAGATATGGTGCTTAATATCCTAGGTTATTTAAACCCCTGTGGTAGACTCTATGCTCCCCCATAACCAATCAGGAACCAAGCACATGTGGGTGATAGAAAGATTTGATGTTGGTCCTCAGGATTAGTCAGGATTCCATAGAAACAGAACAAATAGGAGAGAGATAGATGTATCTAGTTATGGATATAGATTTGATGATACAGATAAATGGAGAGATTATTAAGAATTAACTCACAGGATTGTGGAAACTGATCTTTCAATGGAAAATTCTTTATTAAACATCTCTAGAGCATTGTGTTAGTCAGCTTCCCATTATTATTATAAATACCTGAGATAATCAACTTATAAAGAGAAAAGGTTTATTTTGACTCACTATTTAGAGGTTTCAGTCAATCATTGTTTGGCCCCATTGCTTTGGGCCCATGATGGCACACGATGGTGAGAGTTCAGTGAAGCAAAATGATTCACCTCATAGCCAGCAAATGAAAGAAGAGATAAAGGGAAGTCTTATAATTCCCTTCAAAGGCACACCCCTCAATGACTGACAGACAACCCTCTAGATCTTAAAACTTTTCAACGTATTCCAGCAGTGCCCAACTAGAGACCAAGCCTTTAATACACAGGTCTTCAGGGAACATTGAGGTCCAAATTATAGCAAACAGGTAGTCCACATTTCTTTTCTAAAACTCCAAAGGGCAAAAGATCACAAAAGTATAAAAATTGATTTAAAATTTTATGCTCAGTTCAATGAAATATATACCAATTATTCCTATTAAATGTACTCACCACTCCCCCAAAACACATGTAGCAGCAACCTTCCTAATTCAGAGGTAGAGAATAGGAAAGGAAAAAAAATCCACAAATCCATAGTAGCAACCTTAACACACTTTTTTTCCATCTTAGGAAGATCAAATAGGAAGAAAAATAATAATTGTTTTACAAAATATAAGACTATAACATATTCATAATATAGCTTTTTTTGGGAAATAGTCATATCTGAAATACATGTTAAACAGAATGTATTTTCCTTTCAGTACAGAGAACAGTTATAAAAATTGACTACATATTTGCACATACTCGTACATGCCTATACCACATTAAAAAACAAAAACTAAAAAGCATGCATAAAGCATTCCCAACCAATGTTATAAAACTAGAAATTTACAAAAGCAAAATTAAATAAAATATTTTCTCCAACTGGAAAATTTTAAAAATCCTCTGTATGCAAGGAAAAATTGTTAGAATTTGTATAAATCCATCAAAAATAATAGTAATTGAAATACAATTATAGTGATTTGTATTTTAAATGTCCCTCAGAGGCTTATGTGTTGAAGGTCTGTCACCTAGCTGGTGGCACTATTGGGAGTTGGTAGAAAGTAGGAGATAGGGCATAATTGGAGGAAGTAGGTCACCGGAGGTATGTCCTTGAAGGGTGAATCTTATTTGCAGTCCCATCTCTCTCTTTTCTTCCCAGCTGCCATGAGATGAGAAGCTCTGTTTCACCAGATGCTTCCAGCCATGATCTGCCTTGCCAAAAGCCCAAAGCAAAACCTCTAAATTAATGAACTAAAATAAATCTTTCTTCCTCTAAATTGTTTTTCTCAGGAATTTTGTCACAGTGACAAAAAGCTGACTAACACAAAAATATGTCAGAAACTGTAACCTAAAAGAAATCCAGAGGAAATTAATGGTATTAAATATACATTTATCTATATATAAAAATACAAATGTCAAAAAATAAATTCAATACTTACCTCAAAAGCTAGAAAATGGTAACAAAATAAATTTTAAAAAAGGCTGAAGGAACAAACTAGTGAAAATCAGAAATCAAATTTAGATTTTCAGTTTCAGCTCTGACAGGTAGGTGTTAGGAAATCATCACCCCCATCCTTCAATAAGATAGGGAAAACCTGAACAAACTTAAAAGTCAACAACTTTTGTAGTGCTGAGACTTGAACCCAGAGCCTTGTGCATGTGAAGCAACCACTCTACCGACTGAGCTGTATCCCCAGCCCAAGATTTACATCTTGAAAAGAAGAAACTATCCTGGATTAACTAGGTGGATCCTCAAGCCAATTCAAAGTGTCCTTGTCAAAATAAGGCAGAGAGAAATAACACAGTGGACAGGACATGGTCATGTGAACATGGAAGTAGAAATTAGAGCAATTCAACCCAAGAATGTCAACAATCAACAGAAGTCAGAGTAACAATGAATTCTCTCCTGGAGCCTCTAGAAGATGTGTCCCTATCAACACTGAATTTCAGAGATTCTGATACCAGAATGGTGAGAGAATACATTTGTATTGTTTTAGATCACCAAATTTGTGTAACATTTATAGCAGCCACAGGAAACTAACACACCATTCTGAAACTCAAGGAAAGCAGTTTAAAATGATGAAGCCAGCTTCAGGATTAGTAATAACATAGGTTCAAGAATTATTGGGTAAGGAGTAAAAATAATTATTATATTCTAAGGGAATTAATAAAGTATTAACAATATTTAGCACAACTAAGTGCAAGCAGACAGATGGAAATTCTAAGAAAAAAATCACATTTAAATGTTAAAAATCAAAACTAGTGTAACAGAATGAAGAATGCCTTTAACAGCTACATCAGCAGGCTTGACATGGTCAAGGAACAATTTAGTAAGTGAACTTGAAGATAAGTCAATAGAAAACTCCTTAATTGAAATTCAAAAAAATGGATAAAAGAACAAATATAATAGATTATTTTAAGAATTGTGGGACATTTTCAAAAGTGTAACATAAGCATAATTAAAATACCAGAATAAGAAGAGAGAATAGAACACAAGAAATGATTAAAGAAATAGTGACTAGAATTAAGAACAGACAACAAACCACAAATGTAGAAGGTTCAAGAGAATACCAAGCAGGATAAATTCCAAAAATCTATGCCCAGGTATATCATAGTCCAAGAGTAAACCAAAGACAAAGAGAAAATGTTAAAAGTGGCCACAGAAAGGAAAAAAAAATGTTTAGAGAAGGAATGAGAATTAAATTGGATTTCTCATTTAACAAGAATGCAGGTAATAATTGAGAGGAGTGAAATATTTTAAATGTTTTAAGAAAATATATTTCAATACAGAGTTCATATCCAGTCAATTGTTCTTCAAAAGTAATAAAGAAATAGGCCTAGGGATATAGCTCAGTCTGTAGAGTGATTGCCTCGAATGTATAAGGCCCTGAGTTCAATTCCCAGCACTACAAAAAAAAAAAAAAAAAAAAAAAGAAAGAAAGAAAGAAAGAAAGAAAGAAAGAAAATTAATAAAGAAACAAATATGAAGGAATTCATTGCCAGAATTTGAGTGTGCAGTTGGGTTACATACAATAATGCAGGAAGTATTAAAAGAAATTAATCATTATTTTCATTTGTTCTTTTTAGATAAACATTAGAGTGTATTTTGACATATTATACATACATAGAGTTTAAATTATTCTAATTAGGATCCCATTATTGTGGTTGTACATGATACAGAGTTTCATTGGTGGTGTATTCATGAATGAACATAGGAAAGTTATTTCTGATTGGTTCTACTCTCTTTTCGATTCCCATCTTTCTCCCTTTCCTTCATTCCACTTTGTCTAATCCAGTGAACTTCTATTGTTCACACACACATACACACATATCTTATTCTGTGTTAGCATCCACACATCAGAGAGAACAATTACCCTTTGGTTTTTCGGGATTGGCTTATTTCTCTTAGCATGATTGTCTACATTTTCATCCATTTACTGAAAATGCCATGATTTCATTCTTCATAATTTCATTATGGCTGAGTAATATTTCATTGTGTATATGTGCTATATTTTTCTTTATCCATTCATCTTTTGAAGGGTACATAAGTTGGTTAAATAGCTTAGCTATTGTGAATTGAGCTGCTATGAAGATTAATGTGGCTTCATCACTATAATATGCTGATTTTATGTCCTTTGGGTACATGCTGATGAGTGGGACAACTGGGTCAAATTGTGGTTCCATTCCAAGTTTTCTGAGGCTTCTCTGTACTGTTTTCCAGAGTGGTTGCACCAATTTGCAATTCCACTAGCAATCTATGAGTGTACTTTCTTCACCAACATTTACTGTTACTTGTATTCTTGATAATTGGCGTTCTGACTGGAGTGAGATGGAATCTCAATGTAGTTTTAATTTGCATTTCTCAAGATGCATGTGATGTTGAACATTTTTCCATATATTTTTGACCAATTGTATTTCTTCTTCTGTGAAGTATCTGTTCAGTTCCTTTGGCTAATTATAGATTGGGTTATTTGGTTGTTTTTGGTGTTTGAGTACTTTGTATATCCTGGAGTTTAATGCTCTGTCTGAGGTGCAGGTGGCAAAGAATATCTCCCATTTTATAGGCATTGTCTTCACATTTTTTATCGTCTCCTTCACTGTGATGATTTTGTTCCTATATACCAAGGATAAATCAACTGAGAGAAATTAGGAAACTACCCCATTCACAATAGCCTCAAAAGAAAAAAAACTTGGGAATCAATCTAACAAAAGAGGTGAAAGATTAGATTTCTACAGTGAAAACTGAAGAACACTAAAGAAAGAAATTGAAGAAAACCTAAGAAGGTGGAAGGATCTCCCATGAATGGTCAGAATTAATATTGTCAAAATGGCCATACTCCCAAAAGTACTAAACAGATTTAATGCAATTCCTATTAAGAGTCCAATGATTTTCTTCATAGAACTAGAAAAAGAAGTCATGAAATTCATTTGGAAATATAAGAGGCCCAGAATAGCCCAAGAAATCCCTAGGAAGAGATGTGAAGCAAGAGGCATCAAAATACCAGACCTTAAATTATACTACAGAGATATAGTAGCAAAAACAGCATGTTATTACCACCAAAGTAGATATGAAGACCAAAGGAACAGAATAGAAGATACGGAACCATACCCACATAAGTTCAGTTATCTCATACTAAACAAAGGTGCCTAAACACACATTGGAGAAAAGATAGCTTCTTCAACAAATGGTGCTGGGAAAACTGGAAATCCATATATAGCATAATGAAATTGCAACACTATCTCTCACCCTGCACAAAACTCAACTCAAAGTGGATGGAGGACCTAAGCATTAGACCAGAGACCCTGCACCTTCCAGAAGAAAATGTAGGTCCAACTCTCCATCACATCAGCTTATGAACTGAATTCCTCAACAAAACTCCTAGAAGACAAGAAGTAAAACCAAGAATCAAAAAATGGCATGGTATCAGACTAAAAAAGCTTTTTCTTCTTAATTGATCTAATAGAAAACTCTTCAAAATAATGGTAACTATGCATTGGGTGGCTATTGAATGTGTGTACATAAAGTTAATGTAAGCAGTTTTAGAAGAGTTGGAGAGATATTGGAAATACTCTTATAAAATGTGTGCATTGCCCATGAAGCATCATAGGTTATTTGAAAGTAAATTCAAATGTATATTGCAAAACCAGGACAATAACTAAGAAAAGTTTTACAAAAAATCAATATGTTAGAAAAAGTAAACTGTTAAAGTAAATAAATATAAAATCCTATTCTCCAGAAAGATGAACAATTTAATATAGGAAAAAAAGAAAATATCAATATTCTAAAATGGGAAACTGACAAGGAGAAAATAATTATCTAAACAAATAAAAGTCAATTTTATAAGAAATTGCTTTGCACAATGAAAGAATACTTTGAAAACAATTGCATAAGCAAATTCAAATTGCAGAGAAGGAACTCTACCAGGAGACAGAGATCTTAAAAAAAATCAAACAGTAATCCTAGAAATGCAGGAAACCATGAACCAAATTAAAAACTCAAATGAGAATATTACAAATAGACTAGATCAAATAGAAGTCAGAACATCAGATAATGAAGACAAAGTTTATCAACTCGAAAAGAATATAGTCAACGCAGAAAAGATGTTAAAAAATCACAAGCAATCCATGCAAGAGATATGGAATGTCATTAAAAAAAACCAAACTTGAGAGTCATTGGGATAGAAGAAGGTATAGAAATTCAAACCAAAGGAATGAACAATCTGTTGAATGAAATAATATTAGAAAACTTTCCAGATGTGAAAGATGGAATAGATTGCCAAATCCTGGAAGCCTACAGGACCCCAAACATACAAAACCATAATAGACCAACTCCAAGACACATAATTATGAAGATATCCAACATACAGAACAAGGAGAGAATATTAAAAACTACAAGAGAAAGGAGGCAGATTACATTCAGGGGTAAACCAATTAGGTTAACGGCTGATTTTTCATCACAGACTTTGAAAGCGAGAAGATCCTGGAACAATGTATTTCAAACGCTGAAAAATAATGGATTCCAACCAAGAATACTGTATCCAGGAAAATTAAGCTTCAGATTTGACAATGAAATTAAAATATTTCATGATAAACAAAAGTTAAAAGAATTCTCAGCCAGAAAACCAGCACTGCAAGGCATTTTGATCAAAATACTACAAGAAGAGGAATTGAAAAATAGCACCCAAAACTAACAGTGGGAGGTATCTCAGTAAAGGGGGAGGAAAATAACCAAAGAGGAAAAACTAGCCAAACTAAAATAAATAAATAAATGAATATGACTGGAAGTACAAACCATATTTCACTAGTAACCTTAAATGTTAATGGCTTAAATTCACCAATCAAGAGACATAGGCTATTAACCTGGATTAAAAAAAAAAAAAAAACAGATCCCACAATATGCTTCCTTCAGGAGACTCATATGATAGGAAAGGACATACACAGACTGAAGGTGAAAGGTTGGGAAAAATCATACCACTCACATGGCCTTCAGAAGCAAGCAGGAGTGGCCATACTCATATAGAGTAAAATCAACTTCAAACCTAAGTTAATCAAAAGGGATAAAGAAGGACACTATATACTGTTAAAAGGAACCATCCACCAACAATACATAACAATTATCAATATGTATGCACCAAACAATGGAGCTGCAACGTTCATAAAACAAACTCTCCTCAAGTTCAAGAGTCAAATAGACCAAAACACAATAATTATGGGTGACTTCAACACACTGCTCTCTCCATTAGACAGATCCTCCAGACAAAAGCTGAATAAAGAAACTATAGAACTCAATAACACAATCAATAATCTAGACTTAACCAACATATATAGAATATATCAACCATCATCAAGTGGATACACGTTCTTCTCAGCAGCACATGGATCCTACTCAAAGACAGACCATATATTATGCCATAGGACAACTATTAGTAAATATAAAGGTGTGGGGATAATACCATGCACCTTTTCTGATCATAATGGAATGAAACTGGAAATCAATGATAAAAGAAGGAAGGAAAAAATATGTTACTGAATGATCAATGGGTTACAGAAGACATAAAGGAGGAAATCAGAAAATTCTTAGAGATAAATGAAAATACAGACACAACATACCGGAATATATGGGACACAATGAAAGCAGTTTTAAGAGGGAAATTCATTTCCTGGAGTTCATTCCTCAAAAAAAGAAAAAACCAACAAATAAATGAACTCACACTTCATCTCAAAACCCTAGAAAAGGAAGAGCAAAACAACAGTAAATGTAGTAGAAGACAAGAAATAATTAAAATCAGAGCAGAAATCAACAAAATTGAAACAAAAAAAAAAACATTGAAAAAATTGATAAAACTAAAAGTTGGTTCTTCGAAAAAATAAATAAGATCGACAGACCCTTAGCCAGGCTAACGAAGAGAAGAAGAGAGAGAATTCAAATTACTAACATATGGGATGAAAAAGGCAATATCACAACAGATGCTACAGAAATACAGAAGATAATTAGAAAGTATTTTGAAACCCTATATTCCAATAAAATAGAAGATAGTGAAGATATCGATAAATTTCTTAAGTCATATGATCTGCCCAGATTGAGTCAGGAAGACACACACAATTTAAACAGAACAATAACAAAGAAAGAAATAGAAGAAGCCATCAAAAGACTACCAACCAAGAAAAGCCCTGGACCGGATGGGTATACAGCAGAGTTTTACAAAACCTTCAAAGAAGAATTAATACCAATACTTTTCAAGCTATTTCAAGAAATAGAAAAAGAAGGAGCTCTTCCAAATTCATTCTATGAGGCCAACATCACCCTGATCCTGAAACCAGACAAAGACACTTCAAAGAAAGAAATCTACAGACCAATATCTCTAATGAACATAGATGCAAAAATTCTCAATAAAATCCTGGCGAATCGAATACAAAAGCATATCAAAAAAATTGTGCACCATGATCAAGTAGGATTCATCCCTGGGATGCAAGGCTGGTTCAATATATGGAAATCAATAAATGTTATTCACCACATCAATAGACTTAAAGATAAGAACCATATGATCATCTCGATAGATGCAGAAAGAGCATTTGACAAAGTACAGCATCCCTTTATGTTTAAAACACTAGAAAAACTAGGGATAACAGGAAATTACCTCAACATTGTAAAAGCTATATATGGTAAGCCTCAGGCTAGCATCATTCTAAATGGAGAAAAACTGAAGGCATTCCCTCTAAAATATGGAACAAGACAGGGATGCCCTCTCTCACCACTTCTATTCAATTTAGTTCTTGAAATACTAGCCAGAGCAATTAGACAGACAAAAGAAATTAAAGGCATAAAAATAGGAAAAGAAGAACTTAAATTATCACTATTTGCGGATGATATGATAATATATCTAACAGACCCAAAAGGGTGTACAAAGAAACTGCTAGAGTTAATAAATGAATTCAGCAAAGTGGCAGGATATAAAATCAACACGCATAAATCAAAGGCATTCCCGTATATCAGCAACAAAACTTCTGAAATGGAAATGAGGAAAACCACTACATTCACAATATCCTCAAAAAAAATAAAATACTTGGGAAGCATAATAAGATATAATTAGATAAGAGAGAGCAATTGGGCAAATACTAAGAAACACGTAACTTATGAAAACTGATTTATTGAAGCTTTACTTTGTATTTCATGAAGAAATACAAAATCTGGATACTAGTAAAGAGATTGGATCAGTAATCAAAAGATCCCAGGACAGAAAAGCCTACAACCAGATGGCTTCCCTAGTGATTTCTACCAAATATTTAAATAAGAATTACCAACAGTTCTCCTCAACATTTTTCAAAAAATTAAATTAAAGAGGAGGGAAAACTTCCTATCTAATTCTATAAAGTCAGAATTACCCTGATATCAAATACAGGTAAATACACTAAGATAAAACTATGGAAGAATTTCCTTTTTTAACTATTGATACAAAGAATATTAAGAACATCTACCAGGGTTGGGGCTGTGGCTCAGTGGTAGAACATTTGTCTAACCTGTGTGAGGCACTTGTCTAACCTCAGCAACATATAAAAATAAATAAATAAAATAAAGATATCGTGTCCATTTACAACTAAAAGAGAAATATTAGAAAAGAAAAGAAAAGGAAAATCTAGGAAACCAAGCTCAGCAGCATTACATAGGTTTAAACAACAAAACCCAGTGAGATTGACCTTCAGGCTTCAAGAATGATTTAACATTTGAAAATCAATGTAATATAGTATATTAATAGAATGAATGAAAAAAGAGACAAGTTCAATTAATGCATAGAATATTTGATAAAGTTCAACACACTTTCATGATAAAAACCTTAAATAAACTAGAAACAAAAGGAAACTTCCCCCAAAAGATAAAGGCCACATATAGAATCTCCACAACTAGCATCGTATACAATCATGAATGGATGAGAACTCTGCCCCCAAGACCATGAACAAGACAAGCGCACTCATTTTCAGTCTTATATTTAATATAACACCGGAAGGCCTAGCCAGGTGGATTAGGCAAGGAAAAACAAGTATATGGTTTAGAAAGAAAGAAGTAAATACTCAGTTCACAGATGACTTGATGTTTTATGTAGAAAACTCTAAAGATTCCACCAAAAAAGCTCCCTCGGTGGTGCCAATAAACACAGTCAGCAAAGTTGCAAGATAGGGCTCAACACTCAAAAATAACTTGCATTTCTAAGCACTTGAAATGAGCAATCCAAATAGATGCTTTTTAAACATTCCATTTGCAAGTATGCTATGTCCACGTACAAATAAATCACAATGAACTCTCCATATATATATAAAATATATAAAATTATAATTCACTAATTGAAATACTAATAATAACAATAATGATGATAGAAGGGAGATCAGTAGAGCAAGTGGATCAGAGAGAGGGAAAAGGAAGGTACTAGGGAATGAGATTGATCAAATTATGTTATATTCATATAAAATATGGCATAATGGATCCTACTATTACATATAATTATAGTGCACCAGTAAAAACGACATAATAAAAATTAAAATAATTAAAATTACATATAAAATAGCATCTAAAATTAAAGGAGAAATAAACACATGGACACATCCTATGTTCTTGGGTTGGAAAACTTAATTTTGTTAAGATATCAAATTTACCGAAAGTCATCTACAAAATCAGTCCAATCCCTGTTAATATTCCAATCGCCTTTTGCTTTTTTTTTTTTTATTCTTTGCACAGAAATAGTAAAACACATTCTAAAATTCAAGAAACTCCATATAGACAAGTAGTTAAAATAATTTTGGGGGGAAAAAAGAGGAAAGTTGGAGAATTCACATTTTCTGATTTTGAAACTTACTAAAATACTATGGTAATCAAACAGTGAAGTACTGGCATAAAAACAGAGACAGACAAGAACGGAATACTGCATAAACACTCAGCTGATGTTGACAAGGTTTTCAGGATCTTTTGATAGAAAAAGGGCAGGATTTTCAACTGATGGGGTTGGAAACTGGATATCAACTTGAGAGAATAAAGTTGGACCTTTACATTAAGTCATATACAGAAATGTACTCAGAATATATCAGAGATATAAATGTAAAAGCCAAAATTATGAAACTCTTAGAAGAAACATATGGGGAAATCTTCATGGCATTGGAATTGGCAATTTTTTTAGATATCCTGGGAGATTATCTTTTCTGCTAACTCCTGGTATTTGACATATCCTAGTTTCCTCTTTCAGTATCAGCCCTTCAGAAGTCAGTAAAGCCTGAAATTCTATGCTTCAGTAATGATTACAGACTGTGCTTTGGCTTCCTCAAAATATATTTCTCTCTGCAAACTCTATCATACTGAGTGGGAATTGAGTTTGTATTCATAGGAAGCCATTGACCAAATTCAGAACATTTGCATGAAACAAAAAATATCAATGATCTCTTTATTCCAAAGCATTTTCCAAACACTCCTCTTCCTCAGCAGAAGTGCACCTCATCTTTTGTATGTGCTTCTGACATTTCCAGCCTCTTCTTTGAACATCTCTCTGGCAGCTCCTAAGCCTTTTGGTTCTCTTTGGAGACCTACAATTCATTCTGGTTGTAGAATAGCAGATTCTCTTCTTGAACTAGTTCCTTGGAGAAAACATTGTTTTTCTAGATTTAGGAAGAAATGCTTATGCTTAACAACATATATTTAATTAGAGATAGCTAACTCTCTTTCCTTCACATACCATCAAGTACCAAGAAGTTGTGAAAACTAGAATCATGTGAATTCAAGCAAAACTAGTAGGTTAAATCTTACTATCATTTCTACCTCTACTCCACGTGTTCACACAGGCATACAAAATAAGATGTGCATGATAAATATTGAATGCATTTAATAATAAACTCATAATTAACTGGAACTCTGTTGGCTTACATTTCTGCTTAATGACTATATAGAATAGAATTTTATTAAATAGCCTGGAAGCACTTCTCAAAATGAAAAAAAAAAATATTGGAATCACCAAAAATACAAAAGTTAAATCTTCATTAATTTGGTTAAAATTTTAGGCCAAATATATTTTATTTGACATTTATAAACTTATCATCTTTGAGTTGTGTCTATAAGAACTTATGTTAATGGAAATGTTTGATTAAATCATGCTACATCAAAGCAAGGGTGATAGTCAAAATAATTAAGCATTGATATGGCACAGGAAACAAATCGATGAGAACAGGTGTTGGTCATGATCACCAGGTTCACGGGCGTTGCTGAGTTTTCGATAGGCTTCTTTGGGGCCTTTCACTCTCACACATCTTCAGCTTTAAGAGCAGGCCTTTCCCCCTCAATCTCTTGCTCCTTATGTAGGCTCTAAGAATGAATATTGCCAAAGCTAGTATGTTGAAATCTTTCAATGATGCCGCAGCCCGGCTGGCTGGGCAAAATAACCGGGGGGTGACAAACAACTTGTGTACATTGATACAGCAGCAGTGGGAGCCGTTTATTGTAGGACAGGAGGGGTATATATACATTCCACACAGCTTATCTTAATTAACATAAACTAGATACAGCAGTCAACCAATAAGGAATCTCCACACTTAATGGCTCTCTGGTGTTACTTCACAAACCACTCCCCCTGGCAAAATGCCAGGCGCCATCCCGACTTGTTCACAGACTCTAACACAATGAAACATTTCAGTTTCAGATATTTTAGAATAGAGGATTAATTTTTCTTTTTGAACTCTCATGACATCCAAACAACAATATATATTTATGGTCTATTAGATGACCTCTAAATTTTGATCTAGTTCTAACTTCCTGGAACACAAGCAGGCAATTATATATTTTCTTGATTGAAAATGTGAAATTCAGAGAGGTTAAGCAATTTGTCTACTATGCTAAAAAGTGCACTTGGATCTTAAAGTGAACCCAGTTCTTAAAATTATGTGACTATTAATCATACTATGTTGTAATATGGCATCTCCCTTTTCAAATCTGTCAACACTTGCTATTGATTGCCTACTCTGCCAAACACTGTGCATCAGATGCTGGGAAAATAGAAAGAACACATTCTTTTTGGAGGTGACTGCACATTTTTTCAGAAAGATAAAACAGCAACACAGTATGGTAAAAGCTATGTAGGTAAAGTGTTATGATTTGAAAGTTCCCCCCAAAGTATGTATTGGAAACTTAATCCCCAATGCAACAGTGTTGGGAGGTGGGGCCAAGTGAGAGGGGATTACAGCATAAAGTCACAGCCCTCATGAGTGGATTAGTGCTGTTACCACTGGAGTAGATTTCTTAAAAAGAAAAAAAATTGCAGGGGTTGGGGTTGTGGCTCAGTGGTACAGTACTCACCTTGCACGTGCAAGACCCTGTGTTTGATCCTCAGCACCACATAAAAATAAATAAATAGTGGCTCTGCAATCTGCATTTGGGGTAAAATTGGGGGTTCATAACCCACTTCAGTCCAATGTATGAAGTATGTTATGTCAAGAGCTTTGTAATGTTGTGAACAACCAATAAAAAAAATAAATAAATTAAAAAAAATAATAAATAAATAAATAAATAAATAAATAAATAAAATAAAGGTATTGTGTCCAACTACAACTACAAAAAATAAATATTTTAGATAAATAAACAAATAAATTGTCTCCTTCTTTGTTTTCTGTTCCTTTATCCCCCTCCAACCCCCCTTCTCTCTTTTTCTCTTCCTCTTCTCCTGTTACCTGTTACTATGGAGTGGAAAGAAGTCCCTCACCAGAAACTGGCACTTTGATCTTGGACTTCACAGCCTCCAGAACTAGGAGGAAATAAATTTTTTTCTTTATAAATTACCCAGTATCAAATATTCTGTTATAGCAGCCCCAAACAGACCAAGACACATAATTAAAGTGGTTGGTGTCTCTTTTTGTGGGTCTGGTCACAAAGAAGATGATAGTTCAGGTAAATTTTGAAGATGAGTCAGATTTCACAAGTCAAAGAAGGCACCCATTCCCATATTAGAATGGTGAGTGTTCCTCCCTGTACCTAGAAACCTAGAAATCAAATCTTAAGATATATATATATCTCGTAAGATTTTATATATAATTTTGATTAACATGTATTAATGATGTATATGTATGCATATGCACACAGAAATATATATATATATATATATATTGGGTTACAGTGTAATATTTCAACATGTGTACATAGTAGGTACTGATTAGATCAGGATAATTAGCATTTTCCTCTTATCGTTTTTTTGTTTGGGGGTTTTTGAGCTCCTCACTTCTAGATCTTCATAAAATACATATTAAGTTATTGTGACATATTATCATCCCACTGTGTAGAACACCAAAATTTATTCCTTCTGTTTACCTGTGTTTTGGTACCCATTACCCTATCTCCCTGTAATTCCATCTCTCTGCCTTCCTGGACTCTACTAATCATTATTGTACATTCAGGTCAATTGTTTTTAGCTTCACATAACAGACAAAACATGTGATGTTTGTCTTTTCTGTGTTGGAGTTATTTCACTTAACATAATGCCCTCTGGTTCCATTCATTTTGGTGCAAATGACAGAATTTCATTCTTCTTTATGGCTGACTGATGTTTCACTGTGTATATGTATCACAGTTTCTTCATCCACTCATCCATTGGTGGGCATGTAACTAATTAATAGTGCTACAATAAACATAGGAGTGCACACATCAGCTTTGTATGCTGATTTCATTTCTTTTGGGTATCCTACAACTTCTATTCTTATTTTTATTCTTATCCTTGATATGGAATTATTATTAACATATATCTCAAACATATACATTTGTAGAGGGAATAAGCTAATGAACACTTTATCCCATTTTACCACATTTGTTTCAGATCACTCTTTTAAGAAATAAAGTTTTGAACAAATACAGATAAAGTGCTGCCTCCTGAGCACCCAGTCCCAGCTATTTCCCTCACCAGAGACAGCTACTATTCTGAATTTAAAATGTAATCATTTTGAGACACATAATTCCAGTTCTAACTCATTACAACTATGTTGTATATCACATTTTTTATTATTTTTGTATATGTCTCCTTGGTCCATTTTTTGTTGCATTAAAAACCCTTTTTAGCACTCACTCTTGAAAAAAAATAGAGTTCCACAAATGGACATTTATTTTCTCTTGGCAGGCCGTGGAACTCATCTCACTATCTTGTGGCTTCTGTTGTTACTGTTGGTCTATCACTAGGCAATCTTTTTTCTATTCCATAACTTAAAAAAATTATTGTATCCAAAGTTCTAAAGTTTTCTCTATGTTTAGTTCTGGATCTTTTTCTTATTTGCTCTGCTTTGGGATTGTTTGCTTTCTAAGGGTTCAGGAAAGTCTAAGCAATCATCTATTCAAACATTCTCACTGCCACTGCCACTTATACCCCCTACACCACCCTATGTCCCCTTGTGGTGTTCAGTTGGATACATTAGCCCTTATAATTCTATCTTCCATGCCTCTTAACCTTTATTTTATTTTCCTTCTCTTTTATTTCTCTGATATACTTTCCCCACTTTTATTTTATCTTCTCTTTCACTTTCCTTTTCTAATAATATGTAATCTGCTATTAGGTTTAATTATTAAATTTAAAAATTTTCAGTTGTAATTTATATTGTATTTGTTCATGTCTATTAATTCTACTAGCTTTATTTATACTCTGCTTGCTATTTGTTCTTATTGTAAAGCCCTTTTAAATTTCTTGGAACTATTAAACACATTAATTTAATATTCTGTTCCATTAATACCAACATCTGAAAAATTTTACGGCTCTAATTTTGCTACTCCTCTCAGCTACCTCTTTATCACAATGCTTATTTTCTTTAGTTGTTTTTATGTGTTAACCAGTTTCCTTGAAACTTATCTGAGCAAATGTCTCTGTGACCAGGGCAAAGGTAGGTTCCCTCCAAATACTTTTCTGTTTGGTCATGCCGAACAGAGACATTGACACTTTGCTTTCTGATAGTTCAATAAATGCAATCTGTGTTTCATGCACAGAATGTATAAAATTATTAAAATACATTGTATGAAATTATCTTTAGGCTGTGAGTATAAGGTTAACATGAAATATAAATGATTTTCCTGTTTAGAACATGGGTCCAAACCTCAAGATATCTGTTTACATATATGCAAATATTCCAAAGTCTGAAAAAAACTCTGTAAACAGAAACACTTTCGGTTCCAAGCACTTTTGACATTATTTTTAGTTTTCCATGGGAAGGTTAAAATGAACTGACCAAGTCCCCCAAAATTTAAATGTTGAAATTCCAACCCTCAATATAATAATATTAGAAGTGATATCTGGAGAAGGGATTAGACCATGGGGGTGGAGCTCTCATTAAAGGAATAATTATCTTCATGAAAGAGGTCCCAGGGCGTTCCTTCATCCCATCCACCCTTCCATCATGTGAGGACACAGCTATGGGAGGGCCCTCACCAGACATTGAATCTGTCCATGCTTTAATATTGGATTTCCCAACCTCTACACCTGGTACAAATAAATGTTGATTATTTATAACCCACCCAGTGTCTAGCATTTTGTTATAGCAGTCTGAATAGCTAGGACAAGGACCCAGGTACCTAGAGTATCCTAGAAATTGAACACAGTATTTTCATTAGTATTTAATGTAAAATTCTCATTATTTCAACTGGCAGTATTAATTGATTTTTATTATTATCATTACTTTTGTATTTGAAATTTTGTATTTGTATTTATATCAATTCTATTTTGTAATTTTTATTGATCATGATTATTTGTTCTTTTTCTCTTTACTTCATATTGATCAAGGTTTCTTTAGTTTTCCCCAAACAACTACTCTCTCCCCAACACTGTCCTCTCTCTCCTTCTCTTTCTGTGTTTGGCAGTTTTACAATTTATTTTTATTTTTACTGAGTTTAATCTTAAATTATAACAGGCATAAATGGTGTAGAAAGTCCAATGTTAATCAGCCTTTAAATCCTCTTTTCAAAAATAAAAAGACTTTAAAGAACTTAGTTTGGATCACTTACTACCATCTTACCTATCATCATTTTATATATTATGCAACTTTGAATTTTAATCTCCTAAATTGGCATTATAGTTTTTATGTAGTCAATGTTTATGTGAATGTACCAAAGCGTACTTTGCTTTGCCCATTATTCTTCTTATATCTCAGATCATCTTTCTTAGACTTTTCATTTCTTCCAGAAGTATATTCCTAAGTAACTCTTTTGATGAGTTCATCTTTATGTGAAAATGTCTTTATTTTGCCTTGAATACTAAATTTATAGTCTTTTCTCTCAGTACATGAAAATATGTCAACTGCTTTCTGGCTTCTTGCGGCTACGGAGAAATATGATGCTTGTCTAATTTTTATTCCTTTGTAGGAATTTATTGCTTCGGGTTGGTTGTAAGATGCAATCTTATGTAAGACAGTTCCATTATGTTTACTGAGACAACAGCACCTCTTCTTCCATGATTTTATTTGTTTTTGGTAGAAGCTTATCCCTACTTCTATATTTAGACATTTTAGATTGTGAACTAATATTTGGTAGGGATTTATCTTTAGTCATCTGTTTATTCTAGGTTGAGGTAGTGTCAGTCCAGAGATACTTTGCTTTTTTCTTTCTGCTAGAGTCCAAGGAATTTCACCAGACCGAGCAGATAATACTTTTATGGTAGTATAACATAAAGATCCTGACTCTTGTCTGTAGTCATTAATTCTTAGGGAAGACGATTATTTTTATCTCAAGACATACAGAGACAGAAAAACTTTTTTAATGTAAGTTTCCAAGAAAAAGGTAGTTTTTATTGTTTTTTTTTTTTCATTAGTTCATCTTTCTATTAACCATGCAATTTCATGTGAGTCTGAGAATCATCCTAAGGCTTTCCAATTCCCTGAGGCCCATTCTCTCCTGTCTGTTGGTATTAAAGCCCCTCACTTAATGAGACCAGCAACCACCTTCTTTCCACCCCCACAGGGCTTCTGAAGCATCAGTTCAACTATTCCATTTACTTTTGGCTTCTAGCTCATCCTCTTACTTGCTTGCTGTGCATTTTATTCTTCCTTTCTACCCTTTAAAGAAGTGTTTTCAGGAGATAGAAGTCTTTTCCTACTGTTTTCACTACAACTCCTATTTACCCTTCAGATCTCAGCTCAAAAGTTATAACTCCAGGGATTTTGTGCTATATCCATATTGCATATATCACAGTACTTACGATGTTTCCCACATCATATTATTTGCAATTTGGAATTATATGTATGACTGTGCAATTCTCATTAATCTTTGTCTCTTCAATGAATTATTCAGCTCCCTCATAGAGGAATACATTTCTATTACTCATGATAGCTCAAGAGCCCAGCATAGTTCCAGACACAAAGTTTATGTTCAGTAAATATTTTATTTATTTATTCATTTATCCATCTATTTATTCACTTATCTATCTATCTATCTATCTATCTATCTATCTATCTATCTATTTATTTATTTATTTATTGTGGTGCCAAGGATGAAATCCAAGTCCTTTTGCATGCTAAGTGAGTGTTCTACCACTGAGATACACCTCAGCCCTAGTAAATATCTGATAAATGAATGAATGGATACCCTGGAGTGTTTGATGAAGAATTAACACCTGTCATTCAACTGTTGGAATGCAGGCTCTGTAATGAAAATGAAAAAAAAAAAATGAAGTTGACTTGAAGATAGAGAAATGCACCAAAAACAGTTTTAGAGTATCTCTGTAACTGTTGGGAAAATACAGGAAAGGAAATTTGATGGTTATCAGAAGATTTTGAAAAGTTACTAATCCTTTGTTTTCTTTAAATGACAAATAATAATAAATACCTAATAAGGCTGAGATGAGGAGTAAATTGAATAAAGAATGTAAAGTGAGACCTAACCCATAGTCTGAATTTACTAATAATCATAGCCATTCTTCATCTGGAAAACTTTAAAAGAATTTACTTAGGTGAAAAAACTTAGACTAGCCTTAAGAAACCCCTTCTAAGTAGAAAGAAGTACAGGAATTGGCCCTTGAGCTTGGGGGTTATTTGTTGGCTTCTGTTGGAAAACTGATTTGAGGACACTGTGATTATGTGCAGTGGGTTCCAATCACCCTATTTTGAGGTAATGAGTGGATCAGGTGGTGTGTTGGCTTCCCATGGCTGTGACAAATTATCCAAGAAAATCAACTTAAAGGAGCAAAGTTTATTTTGACTCATGGTTGCAGAGGTTTCAGTCCATGGTTGGTTGATTCCACTGACCTGCATCAAGACAGACATGGGAGAGGAAAGCTCTCAGCTCAGGGTGTCAGGATGACATGCTAATAGAGAGAGGAATGGGCCAAAGAAAAAAAAATGTACCCTTCAGGGGCACATCCCAAATGACCTATTTCCTCCAAGTAGGTCCTACCTCATAAATGTTCCACCATTTTCTAATGAACCATTAAGCTATGAATCCATAAATGGACTAATTCATTCATGAGGTCAAAGCCTTCATGATCCCATCACCTCCCAAAGGCTCCACCTCCACTGCGGACCAGGCTTTCGATGCATGAGCTTTGGACATTACATTCCATATCCAAATAATAATGGATGGCAGTTGAAATCTTCCCATACCTGTCTTTTCCCCACCTTACCTGTGAGTCTTGATTAATTGCAGTAAAGATTTTTTGCTGCATTCTTTGATTCTTTAGTTCTTTATTAGCTGAAAGGTTTGCTCTATATTTAAATGTTAGTCTGTATCAGGTATTTTAATTACTTCTCACACTCTCACATTAGTGCCAATAAGTTCACAGTCCTATTATCTTAATGAGGCATCTTGATAATGAAGTGTCCCACCTGTGATCTCAAGGAAGGAAAAAAAAAAATCTGTCTTCTGGCCATACAGGCAGCTGTTTCCAAAAAGCTGAGTGTTTCCATTGATCATGAACTTCCTTCCAGAGAGCATGCATGCAGAAATACTTCCAAGTGAAAGATGAGGAATAGAAGTAAGGGAGAGAGAATGTTTTTTAAAAATCTGTTTATGTGAAGATTTGAATATTTCTTCATATGGTAGAATCTATCCCCAAATCCTTGCCCGCCATGCAGTTAATGATTCTAAAGAGGAATGATTTAGCATGCGATTAAGGCCTACATTACAGTTAGCTGGTAAATGAGCTGCCTTCATACACACATAGAACAGGAGGCTACCTATATGATGTGATTTAAAGGACTTGAGGAAATAGTCTTCATCCTGAAATATTCCCTTTTATATGCTTTCTCACCATTGCTGTTGATTTCTACTTTGAACATTAAACTATCTCTAATACATTGAATTGGATACACTGGGATGCTAGATATATCTAAAATAGGTTTCATATTTCATGGACACAGAGTCAAATTAAATACTTGTGAAAAAATCTGCACAAGACAGCTAACCCCCTGAATCCACTCCATCCCTTTCTCATTGTTACCTGTTAATCAAAAGCTATAAGGATATTTATTTATGGCCATAAATTAGCAGTAACTTGCTCTCTTTTTAAGCCATGGCAGGTTCAGGGATGTGCTATAATCCAGCCTCCATAGAGAGGAAACAATCCCCCTCAGGTTAAAGCAATTACTTTAGACTTTTATTTTCAGGTTTCACATCTGCACAGAACCTAATGCAGAGGAAGACAGAGGGTCTTCTCTTCCTTCAATTGTTGAATTGAAGTACTACCAAAACCATTTGTTTCCACCAGCAGTCCGTCTGAGAACCAAGTCAACACACAAAAGAGGGTGGACCATAGCTAAGTGAAGTCTGTGTATACCACCCTTCTTTCTAATAGTATCCCACAATGACATTAAAGAATGATGGAGAAAAGATAAGGGCAAATGTTCTTATAAACTAAAAAAAAACACCTATTATCTCTCAACACAGCTAAGTTGTATTGTTTGCTAATCTCTAAATTTAAAAAAACTTTTCTAACTAAATTGATTTAGCTCCCTATTTTTTACTGTTTCCCCATTTTTCTACAAAGAAAAGTTTCTACAGATAAGTCCTGGTCCAGGAACCAGTGCTTGTGAGCATTTGTATAGCAAGAGACAGTTGTGCATTCAGTGTATACCAGGGCAAGAACCGAGATGCTTTTAGCGAGGGTGGAGAAGAAATTATCCAAGGCAGACAGTGCAGGATTTGGTGATGGCAAACATGTTATGTGTTATATTGAATTATGCCACATCTCTAGAACTCAGTGACATTTTGAATTTAAATCCTCTCTTTCAAGTTTAAACAGGCCTTTATAGGTAAATTGAGAGGGCATCCTTTTCCCAGACTTTGTGTTAAATTTATCACCTGGGCTTTGAGGCTAGAGGTCACGTGAGTCCTTAGCAGAACAACTTCAGCTCTCTGGCTTTTTGATTTCCTTACTGTAAGAGCTCATATTTAGTTCCTGGGGCCAGGCTTAAGACCCAATATCATGTTCTCATTTTCTAATTTTTCTTGGACTTTTCCCTTAAAGCCCTTCTTTATCTCCTCCTTCCCTTCAGGTTATGAATAAACATCTCCGTGAAAATCAAGTTACATAAACAGCAGCCAGGCTCATTCATCCGATTTCTTTCTCAAATTTCTCTGAGACACTTTGGAGCACCTGTAATGAAATGAAGGACCCAGGATCTGGACACATAGCATTTACCAGCAAAAATGTATTCAAACATTAGGACCCAGAATACAGGAAGGCCATGTGTAGAATAATACAAAATATTTAAGTCAACTATATATTTTCTTAAGGGGTAGATTCAAACATCAATTAAACAGTAGGACCATTGAGCTACAGCTATATTCCGATGAATGCATGTATTCTCAGTAACTTCCTCTTAATTAACACTTATTTCATTAATGGCAGTACGTAAATTAATCTTGACATTGAAGGATATGGAAAACAACAACCCTCCGAGAGAAAAGAACAATGGGTTCCAGGAAGAGAAGGAAAACAATGGGCTCTAGACTTTCACAATTTCCTGTATCTACATTGTTCCCCCTGACTGCCCAACCAATACGTTCTGCTGTGATTCAGAACTCTATACATTCAGATCCATGAAACTCTATAAAACTCAGACTCCTATTGTAACCAGTTTGCCAGTTTCTCTCTTGAAAATGTGCCCTTCTGGTGCTTGATAAAGCATTACTGATCGTTTGAGGTCTGTCTCCATTACTTTATATTTCTCTTTAATTTTGTTTATGTAAAAATGTGATGTGTAACCGATGTGATTCTGCAATCTGTATTTGGGGTAAAAATGGGAGTTCATAACCCACTTGAATCTAATGTATGAAATATGATATGTCAAGAGCTTTGTAATGTTTTGAACAGCCAATAAAAAAAAGAGATTATAATTTAAAGACAGCCATTATAAACTTAGCCTTTGGGAAGAGATGTAATTGGCCAAGTCTTGAATAATTAGCACTTTATTACAACAAACTTAAGGAGGGCCACCTGAATCATTAATGCTATCTATAAAGGTTTATAGAGAGTTCACATAAAATCAACAGATTCCCTTCCACTTATTTGTAATTTAAAAACAGAACGTGTCATTTAAAGTCATCCCCTTAAACATTCTACATTTTGAGAGGGAAATAAAGCTTATTAATCATAGATCCATCATCAAAGAATATTTTTAAATGAAAGTCATTGCCTTCTTTGAAGTGAGAACATCAGATAAATCACATGTTAAAATAAGGAAATTAATAACTTCTGAAAGAGCTTCATTTTGTTGTAAAAGAGACACTCATATCAATTTTCCGATGTTGGGACTTAAAGGAAGAATGTTTGAAAGAATTTTCATTCAGTGGAAATCTGGGCTGATGGAAGTACAATTTTTCTGTCAAATTGGATAAAAAAATTTTTTTGTAGTTTCCCAGCTAATAAATTGCCTAGCTGGGATTGATCCCAGAAAATATCACACATTTAAACTATAGTAATAATTTGTGCTTGCTTCTTTGTACATTTGCCTCTATAAGCATAACCTTCAGCCAAAAAGCATAAATCCAGACTAAAATTTGGTAAAATGCTTTTACATAACTACTATATTTTTAAAATTGAAATTTTGCATATATAACTCTTTAACAAGAAATATCCAAGGCTTGAAATCCAAAGCTGAAAACTCAAAATGGGGTGTAATCTACTTTACCTGGTGGTTAAAGACTTTTCTCCTTGTTCTTATTGTAATTCTAATGGAGGGGCCTCTCTTTGGGCTGTTTGCATGCATCCACTTTTCTATGCAACCACACATTAGCCCTTTTTTATTTTAGTGCCTGGCCCATAGCTGGGAAAGAGCAATGTATGTCACTTCCCTCCTCTTACTAGATCATGCTGTTGAGGAAACTTTATAGTGGGGCCTCTTCCTGATTAGGAGAGCTCCCTCAACAGGAAAATGGGGACCTCATGGGAATCTGTGGTCTAGCTGGTGTGTTTGGAGGATTTGTTTGCAGATACTAATCATCATTTGGTTAGAACATCTCTGCTCATGAGAATTAAGGAACCAAGCTATCTCACAGCTGATGCCAAAATTAGGATTTTTAAATCATTCTAGCTCTGTTTAAAATAGGAAGACATAATCTTAAGCCTAAAATAGTTTAGTTTTCCTGCAAATAAAAAAAAAATATCAAAATAAAAATTACAATTGCAGCAGAAGTGGCTGTACAAAACAGAATCCTTACTCTTTTTTTTCTGGTGACAATGATTCCTTTCTTGATCAAACTGGGGTCAGGCCCTCTGAGTCTTCTGTTTGACTAGGTCTGGATCTTGTACTCTGTCCTTAGCCTGTGTAATCCAATTTTAGCATGAATTCTGATAAGCCAGATTAGAAAAATTCCCCTACTCTCAATATTTGATCACTTTGTCTGATAAAATTCCTCATCCTCCACCCTCAATATATAATCAAGCTGCTCTGCCATCAGCAGCAATCCTGTCCAATCATTCGAGCCAGATTTTCCTAGATAATTCCTTTTAGAAATCTTCCATCCACTGGACTTTCCATATACACACCTGTTCCCTGACTTAAATCCACACTTGTGCTTGTTGAAGTTGGAGTTGAGTATCTTCTTTCTACCCTACTGTAAAACCTCATTGCAGTATTTCCATAAATAAAGTCTGCCTTATCATCTTTAATTAGAGTGTCATGGAATATTTTTCATTAACACTGGATATACAACTGGAGTGCATTTTCCATTTCTCTTGCATTTGGATTTGGCTGTTTGACTAAGTCTAGAAGCAAAATGTGAGCACGAGTGAGCTGTCTGGGACCCAGCCTGGCCTATGAATCCTGCAGTAAAAACCCTGTCAGCCTGGATCTCTGAATATCAGCATGAAGCAGCTTTACTCCAACTGGGAAATTTCCAGGCTTAATGTATGAGTACATTTATTGTATGAGGTCTTTGTCTGAATTTTTTGTAAGTGCATCCTGACTTATCTTAAATAATACACAAAACAAAGTCTTAAAGAGGGATGCTGCTGTAATAAAGCCTAAACTCTGTGGAACAGACTTAGAAGCAAAGTGAAGGTTTCTGAAATTCAGACAGCAGTGCATATTCTAGTATGATAGTGAAACACTTGGTTAAGTCTATTGACCTTGGATAACTAAGTGTTCTGACAGTCTACAGTTCCAGGGGAGATATTTGAGAGGAGTGAGAACATTACTGTATATTAGCTTCTTCTTGTTGTGTTTAAAAGATATTACAAGGAGAAGGTGAGGTTACAACAGACCTGGGTAGTTTGCAGGCAGAACTTGAAAAATGCCAATGACTTTTGTTCTCAAAAAAAAAAAAAAAAAGACAAGACTAAAGGGACTTGGCAACAGAGATCCATAACTTCTCATCTTTACAAAGAAAGCCAGAGACCCAGTGCTGTGGCAAGGACCAGATCAAGAGTGCTGCCATCCCTCCCAAGTCCTCCTTCCAGTAGTGGCATTAAGGTAGGTTCCATAAATTAAGGGACAAGTATGGAGACAAAGCAGGGATAAGAATTCATTCTAGGCGAGAAACTTGATTTGGATGTTCAAAAACAGAAGGGACTGGAAGCATAAATATGAAGTTCTAAATTTTAAGGCTATTGTTTTATCAAACTACCAACACACACACACACACACACACACACACACACACACACACACACACACACAAGATCCTATATTAGAAAAGCCTGTCTGTCCAAGTCAATGTTCAATGTACAATATGTACCAGCATGAAGCAGGCTGTGAAAGGCATGAAGTTCCCAATGAGGACATGCTTCCCAATATTGACTTCATAGCTGTGGGATTTATTGAACAAGGAAGAATAAGTGCCATAGATGGAGCATGGGTCATAGACAACAATGCCCCCATGGGATAGAGCCAGGACAAAGGATTCATAGCACCTGCCCATCAGGGTGTAAACCTGGGGATTGCAATGTGTTCTATGTTTCTTACATGTTCTGAATTAAGAGTTCTAATGAAAATTATGCCTGTTTGTTCATCTATCTCTCTCATTTATCTGTAATAATATTTAAATATGTACACACATTGATAATGTGTGGGGAAGTGGAAATGAAGGAAGCAGACAACTTGTTTTTTTATTTTTTTCATTTTTTAAAATTTTTGGTTCCTAAATGTCCAGGTTCTGATGATGACTACATTACTTACACTATCTGGACATGAGCTGGCTGTTGTAATTGAAAGATATTCTATACTATTTCCTTTGCAGAGGGACCTAAAGGCATTCTACCTGTGGGTGGTAACATGAAAATTAATTTTTAGCAACCAGAAGAACAATTGTGGCAAAAATTTCTAGTCCTTCATCAGAACCATTTCCAGCTCTTCCTGAGAAAATATCCAGTCTGCCTTGTAGTTGAAACCCTGAAATTTCAAACTGTTAGCAAAAGATAGTCATCAGCCTCATCGACCATGTACCAACGAAGTAGCTGCTGCCTTGCCTCTTTGGTAATAGCTCAAAAGCAAGAAAGTCCTTTAGTAACTAAGTCACAGACACCTTACAGCTCTCTAGGTATGTTAAGTTCTCTCTTACCTCTCAAATGAAGACAGCACTTTTCCATAGAATTATTATATGCACCTCTGTAGTGATTCTCATTTAAGGAATATTGTTAAATCTATCTTCGACTTCTTTTGTCTAATCAGTGCCAATTTTCTTACGGCCAAGGGAGAAGTCATCAGCAATGGCATGGCTCCTGAACAGTAGATGTCAATAAGAAGACAAGGCCAAGAGATGAGAACAGCTCTGTTTGTGAACACAGGATGGAGACTCACCTAGAGTTACCAGAAATAGCTAGAAATGGATTCATAGAGTGAAACCTAGTAGTTATGAAGAAAAGGAAGGCTACAGTTTGAATGTGGTATGTTTCCTTTGAACTTCATGTAGTTTAATCTACATTGTGAGGTAATAAATGGGTGCAAATTTAGTCTGACTATGGTGTTTAGAAGTGGGGCCTTCTAAAGGTAGGGCCTTCAGGGTAGAGCCCCTTTGATTGAATACTGGTGGCTTTTTATGAAGAGGGGGTGAGACCAGGAGACATACACAAAAGCATGCTTCCTGTCTTACCACATGTTGCCCTGTGGTGCCTTAGGACTCTACCAGAGCCAAGACTGTCAGCAGATGTGGCCCTTTAACCTTGGACCTCCAAAACTGTGAGCCAAAATAAACATCATTTTTTAAAAACAACTTTCCCAATTTGTTGTTATTGTGCTATTAACAAGAGAAAATGAACCAAGACAAGGACCATTATAAAACAATAAAAATTTTATAATAAGCTGCTAGAGTTCAGGAACACTGGATCAAACTGGTCTTATTGGTATGTGCTGCATCAAATCTAACTGCTGTGTGAAGCCCTGACAGGTACTGGGTGGGCACTTAGCTGACATTTATCTATGATAGTTATGATAGTGATATAGCCCCTTTCTCTTTCCTTTCCTTTCACAGTCACAAGACAGGTGAATCATGCCTTTTTTCTGTATTACATGTAGCTGGAGTACAGAGGAGTACACTAGCTGTGCTGTTTCATAAGAGAATAAAGAGATTTCATGTTCAAAATTCAAAATTGTCCCACCTAAAATCGTGTCAGCAGCAGTATCTCAGCCATGAAGGTAACACAGTGTGAGCGCTCCATTCACTCAGTTATTCGCCTCCCATTCTTTCTTGCATATGCATTCACATTTGTAATTGCCATTCACAGTGTGAAAAGAATCATATTAGAAAAAAGTCTATAGACTCATTTTTGGTATCATTTATTGATTTAAATATTTTATAAGTGACAGTTTGAACTTTTAAGGTAAATAAATGCATGGCTTAGACAGTTTTGTAATGAATTATGTAAATATAACACACACATACACTGTTATTTCCACTTTTTGTTCAGAAGAATCCCATGTTACCATCACTCATTTTTCATATACAAATTCACCTTTTTCTGCAGTCTGTACTTTACAAAGACTCTTGTGTCAAAAACATGCTATTTACATTGTGCATGATGTAGAATAATCACAAATAAACAAATGAGTAAAATAGGTGGTAGTAAAAAACAAAGAAGATACAGTGAACATTTATAATTCTATAAATACTTATGTCCTTTTACATGTACTATTTATTCTGAAAATTCTAGTGAAATGAGGCATATTTGATCATTTTAATTGGAAAAGATTTCTCTAAACTCATACTACTGGATAAAAGAAAATATTTTAAAATATAATATGAAACACCAAATGAAACTTTTTAAAATTAATGGTACAGGTTTAAGAGATGCATTCATTTTTTTAAAAATGAAAAAATAACTTGACATTTCAAAATATGTGCAATTTAACCATGCCCTACATATATATTAGTATATTTACCTGGCATTATTTGATGAGATTATAATTTCAGTTTGTGATAACTAGATTGTTAAAAGAAATGATTCACAAGTATAATCTGTTAGCAAAATAGCAGATGTACATTATTAGTTACATAGCAAGCCAAGCCAAAAATTTAGACCTGTGAAACTGCAGCAAACCAATTGGCCAAAATGTTAAAACAACTCGAGTATCTGGTTAGATAAAAACTATCCCATGCAGAGGAAGCTAATGAAGGCCAAGCACATTATAACTATGTGTTTTTATTAAGTTGGGAAACCTACTTACTGTTATGTAGTGCCTGAATGTTTGATGGAAACGCATTGGCAGTTTATTTTATGCACTGAAATTAGCAGGAGAAGTTTGATATATAAAGAACTGTTTGGGAAATGAGACCCTTTGGTTTTGTAAAGTGGCTACTCACAGTTGAAGAGTCAGAATTCAGGTAGGTTGATTTTCAAATGAAGAATGATATGCATTATTTCTGAAATGCACTTGATTGGTAAATTTTAAAAGCATAATGAGACAGTTTTGCTACTTGATTACCAATGTTATAATGTAGTTACAGGAGCTTTAGACCTTTCCAAGGCAAAACTCTCTATGTTTTTCTAAATAAGGAAATAGCTGTTCATTCAACTCTAATTGAAACAAAATCAGAAAGTAATTTATGTCCATGGAGACCATTTTTCTATTGAACCTGACATTCCTAGGGGTCTAAACCTGTCATGATGTGAAATAATTTCTGCACAGTTGGATTAATTTTTGCTCCAGATTCTTGAAGGTGGTGAGTTAGTATCTTGCAGATTTTGCACATTTGGGCCTTAGATATCCATCCAGAGGAAGCAATAAAACAGAGAAATAAATGGGACTTTGGATCACAGTTGTTCAAGTTTCACCTTAATTTCTTCCATTTTCCTCATATATATTTCTTCTATTTTTAGAATTATGATTAAAAATATTTCCCTAAGTAAATAAAAATGGTAAAGGTATTGAAAGTCATATTTCTTCATTTGAATAAGTATTGATATTACTATAATTTCAAGACAAAGTCTTTATTTTTAAGAAGAATTACAGGAAGAAGACAAAAAGCATCTTCACATGCTTTTTATATGGTGGCTGCCCTTTCCCCAAAAATGTCTAAATAAATTAGTCAGGATGAAATAAATAAATTGATAAGTGTTATTTCCCTTTAAAAAATTTTTAATTTTCTGAAATTTTCAAACTCCTTCCTTTGACTACTTGATCTGCTAAAGATTTTTGAAGTACATAAATAGGAAATGAGAATCAAAATTCAAAGGGTTTTTGACTTATTGAAGTATATTTTTCCAAAAAGGAAAAAAGGCATAATATTCCTATATGATTTTCAATTAATGAACACAAATGAATTTATGGAGAAAACTTGTTAAGTAATTTGAATATAATATTAATATAATTACATAAAGTATGAAAAAATTTAGATTTGGAGAATTAAAGACTTTTAAAATCTTATTGAAGACTTGCTCAAGTTATTATAATGTTGCAGGGGAAGAAGTTTCCTAAAATTACTCTTTTGTCTTCCGCATTATTTCTCTTTTAAATTTGATCTTTGACTTATTTTCCTTCATAAATAAAATGATTTTCCTTTATAAGTAAAATATTTCAATTTCAGACTTAACTGGCTCTGTAAAATAAATGGCTTTGGATTGATTTGTTAATGATTGATCCCTTGATACATCATAAAATGATTGAAGCTATGTCTTTTTACATCTAAGAACATGACAATTTGTGAATTCTTATGAACAGGTCAAAATTGTGGACAAAAACAGCTATCTGAATATAGACTAAAATCTCAGACACAGATAACAAATGTGGAATATTTTTATACAACAGAGTATTGCTTTTTTAGTATAGTAGACTTATAGAATCGAAGACAAATGTTTAGAGACTCTCAAAAAGCACCTCAAAACATGGTGCCCTGCCAAGCAGAGTTACAGAGGGTATCCAGGAAGAAATAAAGGACAACCATTCACTCTAAAGAGCCAGTGAAATCAAGCTGCATCTGGCATTTCCTTCTTATTGGAAACTACTTTTCAGAAAATAGTTGCCCTAAAAATAGAAAAAGTCTTCTATTTCAATCTTTAGCAGTACAATACCCAAGCAAGAAAATTTTACTTCTCAAAAATAAGAAAATTTTTCTAAATTAATACATTTATAGGTGCTAAAGATAGGAGATTTCTCAAAAAATAGTTGACCCTCATACTACTTGAGAAAGTGTTTAAATTCAGTGAAAAAGAACACACATATAATCTTATAGACCCATGTTTCTCTTAACTGACAAACCTGCTGAAGCTAAGGTCCAGATTTTCTTAGTCACTTCTATTCCCAAATGCTCTCTGCCAAGTGCTCACCTTTTCTTCCTTACCTTCCTTCCTCATAAGTCCATAAAGGTTTCAATATGTGAAAGTGGAAAAGGAAGGTCCCAGCCCAAATAGTAAAATACTATTGCCATGTACCTTTTAAGAGCTAGAGAGAAACAGAGAAAGAAGCAAGGGAGAGAAGAAAGGAAAGAATGGAGGAAGGGAGGGAGGAAATGAAATAAAGAGGAGCTAAGGATGCTGACAAGATTTAAAGCACTAATTGCACAAAATACCAATATGTATTTACTAAGAGTCTTATTCAGAAATAATAACAAACTCTATTAACATTCAAGTTACAACCAACCTTGATATTTGGATTCTAGCATGGTATCTCATTAGCATAAAGCCTATACTAATGCCTAATTAGATTGTACAGCATATATTGATAGAAGGCATAGTACCAAGTTTTGCAAGAAAAGAATTTATGCTTCTACAGGCATATATAATGTGAGAAGCTCTTTTGTTCCTTTAAATATTCATTCTGATTAGAATACTTATTAAGTTTCTTAATTTTATCTGAATTTTGACATGCTGAGCCTCATTGTGACATTTTGTTAAGTATGAATACTGTGGTTTAAAAAATTTAGAATCAATATTTTCAGCTTTATCCTTGATTACAAGGTTGGACTATGACATACTTTTAATGTCAACAAAGTTTGATTTTCTCTTCATTTTCTTTCTCTGTTGCATATCCACTGAATTAAACTAAATATTTCATATATTCTCATAAATAGTATACCTCCCATAGACAGATAATCATTTGCATTTTGGTAGGAGAATAAAGAAGAGTTCTAAGGATCAAAAGTAAAAGCAATGAGCACCCATTATTCCAGTTCACTGAGTTACATAACAAATGAAAGGGATGGATTTTACAAGTGCCTGGTGACATACTTGAAACAAATTAAAAAAGATAGGAATAATAGTTTTGGCTGCCATCCAATAATAATTATCTTTACATAGGAGCAAAAATTAAAAAAAAAAAAATTCTAAAATTCCCCCTGAATTATTTTAGGTAATTATAGAGTTCTTTAGTTTATCTAGATTTTTTTTTATGGCTAGTGTTTATCTTACATCAGAGATCATATGTCTTCTTGACAATACTCTTTAGTCAAAGACTATAAAAGCAATTTATCTGAGAGTCCAAGTCAAGCCTATTGGTTTCTATATGGTAACTTATACCAATAAACTCTAGAGGAAGAGCTTCATGGTGTTGGCAAATTAACCTACTAATTTATTGCTTCATTTTGGATTTTAGCTTAAAGTGCTCAAAAAAAAAAAAAAGATTTTTATAGGCAAATACAGTGACCCAGATCACCCCAGTCTCAGAAGAAAGTCACATTTTCCCCCGCTAGCCTTGAAAGTTAGCAATGCTAAATAAAAGGGACACAGCAGTAGAACTGCTCCAGGAACTAAGCTTTGATTAGTAGGAAAATGCCTAGATTTTTGCTGGTCGGAAATAATTTAAGATCTGAATATTATCTGACTTCAAAAGAAATTTTATTCTGGGCAGTTTGAAAATCTTTGCTGTATATAATGTGAACAGGTCTGAATACTATATTATGTACTGTTATCCCTTAACCCTTATACTATTTAAAACTTTTTAATATGTAAAGCATAAAAATGTTGTCAATTTTGCAAACCATGGCTCAATGCCACAATTCTTAAATTTGTCTTATTTGTAACATCTTTTAGATCTTTTTTTCTGTAACAAATGGAAAATATGGGTGAGAAAAATCAATGAAATATAATTCAAATTTAGGTATTATCGCCAGAGGATGGAACCCAAAGGAACCCAGCAATAAAACAAATTTCTTTCTTATTGCTGAAGAACTTGATATATGTAGAAAACTTCCAAAAGTCTCTAAAATTCTGAGTTTGTATGTAAATTGACATTTTTCAGCACAATGAATCTTTGTCCTGGTTTATCTTTGTCACTGATAATTCTGATTAAAAATTGTTTAGATTTGTTTTCCCCTTTAAAATTTTCCATTTTAGACAAACATTGCACAAATTATCTAGTTATAGCTGAGTGGAAAATGTTTAAATGATAAGAAATTGCCTAATAACTTTTAAATTTGGAAGACTGAGGGTACATCTTCATCTCTACCAAGGTTCACCATCAAATGCTGTAGTGTGATTCTCTCCCCAGCTCAAAACTCTCTGGAGTAGCATCCCTGGAAAGAGGGATTGTCTTGGGGGTACCTGTCTTGTTCTGTTAGCAGGCAAAGCCCAATCTAAGAAGAGCATGAAGAAGAGTATAGAATTTTGTTTAATCTCGCCCCCACCCATTTTTTTATAGGTTTCAGGACACAAAAATATTTTCTGAACTTAGTGATTAAATTTCCCAACTGGGAGAAGATATAATTCCTATAATATCAGGGAAAAAAACCATAAAATACAGTCTTCACACTGAATGTTAGTTCAGCCAAACATATAATAGAAGGGGAAATATGTTTTGGTTTAATATCACTTGTACACTGAATACTGTTCTTTTGTGCTGATTCTATCAGGCCTTTCTGTGACATATGGAAAGCCAGTATGTAGCCTTCTTTGTTCCTTGCATCCAGATGTTCTGACACTTTCACACACCTTCATCATTGCAACCTAAACTGGTTCTATTTGCCACCTTCAGAGATTTATTATTTATAGCTCTGTGAGTTTCTAATCCCAATTTCAGTAAGATGTGCAGCTGCAGAGAGGTTGGCAGTACCTCTTAAGATGACTGAAAAAGCTGGTGAAGGTTTTTTTGTTTATTTCTTATTTTTTCTTTTTTTTAAAAAATAAGAGTAACCACTCATCAAATAAATCATTTGAATTTCATTATCACAGGTGTCTATTAAGGAAAATGCCTCTCCTAAGAGTCTCCCTTCTGAAAAAAAAAATCAGTCTCTTTGCTAAGTTTCATCTAAAGCACCTGCTCAGTCCACTCCACCATCCACCCCTTTCTCCTGAATTTGATGTATGATTGACGGGCAGCAAAATATAAGGACTGTCTTCAGAAAGTGAGTTGATATGAAGAAGCAATTTTGTACAGTTATGATTTTATCCCAATTGTTTCTTTCCTGTCCCACTTATATACAATGACATTTTATAGACCATAATAAAAATTTTGTTTAGCAGAAGCTTTTCTTTATCTCCAAATAGAGACAAGACCAAGAGGAAGATTGAATATAAACTAAAACTTTCATTTTTAAAATATATGCATTATAAGAATCAAAAACAAGCTACTTCTTAGGCTTGTCATTTGGATTTTGCTTTTCCTTTTGGCTTTCAAAAAATAAACAACAGTACTTAGATCTAACATTAAGAATGACCTGATCAGAAACTAGATGGATTAAGTAGAAGGGCAAATTCAATATAATTTAGTGAATTCAAATTAAGTATTTTTCATTATTTATTAACACAGAAAAGAATACTTATAAAGGATTTAAGCTTTCATTGACATGCAAAAGGAAATTGTCAAAACTTTTTGTTTTGATGGAGCAGTTTTCCAAATTATGGGCAAGAGGATGCTAAGTTAAGCTTTGTCATTGGAAATAGGAAGGTAAAGGTAAAAAATGAGCAAACCTATCTACCATTCTAATTCTAATCAAGTTCAGATTCTTGATTAGGGATCAGTTTACTGAGCTAGGCAAAGGAACCTTATTTATTTAGATGTTTGGGGATGAATCTCAGTTTATATGCTAATAATTATCTGATGTTTAGACATTGCTCATTGTAATGTAAGTTTACCAGTGCTTTTAATTGCAATCCCAATGCATTGTTCTATATGATGGAATTTAACAATTAAAGGACTAATTATTACTGACAATACTGCATGTCTTTAAATTATATTTAAAAAAACTAAAAACATAAATTATTCAATTTGAAATTTGTAAGATTTAGTGCTTCCTCAATATTACCACATGACCATTTAGACATTGGTTAATTATACTACAGATGACTTCATCCAATAATATCTGAAGTTAAAATATTATTATAATTTAAACATTTGTGTAGCTATCATAGAGAATAGTCATAGTGAGCTGTTTTTATCTTCAGTCTTTCCAGACTTATCAAATCAACATTTGAATTATTTTTTCCCAAGTCCCATTTACATTTTTAAAGACTACTTTCTCAATCAGTTCTTCCAACCTATGCTCTACCCATATTCATTCATCCTTAACTTGCTCCTTATTATTTTACATACAAAGACCCAAAGATTTGGGTAACATTACAAGTAACATACAAATCTCTTTGAGAGGAATAGAAATCATATTATGATAGGTATTTTTAAAATTATACACCAGAAATAATCTGATGGGAATATACTGATTGTTTTATAGCATGTTTGCAAATATATAACTTCTGAGAGAGATTGATCATGTCATTTGCTCAAATATTTTTTATGAGTCATCGTGTGCTGTTCATTTTACTACAGAACAGTGAATATCTGTCAAAAGTCCAAACCAGCTGTATTATTGCTTATATGAAATGTGTCTTATTTTCCCAAAGGTTCTACGAAGTGCACAGGAGTGCAAGTGTCATATGGCATCATCACCATGGCTTAAATTATTGCTTTTAAAATAGTTATAGGTATTGCTAAGAAAGTCACTTTTAGATGAATGTACAATTCAATGTGAAAAGTACATTGTGAGATTAAGTAGTAAGTTGATGTCTTTTTGTAATGAAGTTAAAATATTCAGACATAGGCTGTCATTTCAACATTTGCTTTTGTGTCCTAAAGTTCATAGCTTACACCTGGGTGGCGAGAATCAGCAACTGTGATGTACTGCACAGCTCTGGCAATAATTAAGACAACTGCGCCATAGCTAGTGTGCCTGATAGCCCTATAGTGAGCAATATTCATCCCTCATGCTTATCAGTGTTGATGTCTATCTCTAATAAGTTTGAAGACTCATGTGTGGAAACAGACTATAAATTTGAAACCAAAGCTAAAATTAAAATTTGTGAAAGAAATAATGGCATGAAGCCCAGAGTGTTTAACTTTGCAAAGCAACGACAAATGAAATAATATATTGCTATCTCAGTCAATTTGTGTTTACTCCTAGTAATTGAGATTATTTGCATATTCTTCAACGATTCCCAAATCTGGCTATACGTTAGCATTATCTAGAGTGATATTCTACATGCAGATTCCTAGGCCCTACCTGAAACTTACTGAATCCAAATCTCTGAAGGTAAAGTCCAGTAATTTATATTTCTAAAACTTCCTAGGTAATTCTTGTGAAGCCAGTCAGATACCTTCAAGAAGATTAATTGGACCATTGAACTTTGTCATTTATTAGTAAGGATGGAATAGCAATGAAGTTCTTGACTGAAGCTGTGATCTGGTCATAACATATTAGAAATAAAAGACACAAACTTGACGTCTCTACCATCCCAAGTCCTCCCAAATGCATTACTCCTTAATCATGTAACATCTACATTCAACAAACACATACACACAAACTAAGAATATTCATTACTTTATAAAGCTAGTTTACAGCATGAGATTAGTTGTGATTATTCCTGTGTTATAAACATATCAATGACTATATCATTTGTTTAATTTTGCTTTCATGAAGTGTGAAAAGAAACAAAGGGAAAAAAAGTTTCAGGACAGTTAATACTTAGGTTTCAATTGTTTGAAACAAGTGTGAGGAAGGAATTTTGCACACTATCTCAATATTCTCTGACAAGATTATGTTAATCTGTATATTTAACATCATTGGATGCTTTACATTCACCACCACAAGGATCCTGAAATTGACCCACAGGTAGGCTCAATGTGCTCATTTAACAATAAATATTTTTCACCACGTTAACACAATTGATGTACACTTTAAATCAGTTGGTTGTGGATTAGGTATATTCATATCAAAAGCTGCCCATAAAACCATCATTTGGACTAGACTGTGTTATATTTTAATAAGTCAATCCTTCTTGCATCAGGATTTGGGGGCTATTTCTAACAGGATACGCCCATAGAATCCTCTGAAATGACAAAATTTTAGTAGTTGGAGTTCTATAATAATAGAAATAACTAAGCTATGATATGAGGCTTACTTCTTGAAGTTGAGTTTCTATGTTTTGTTAGCTAGAGGCATCTGGTGCTGCCCAAAGCATATTCAGAGTCATGTATAATTAATGACAAAGGAACATTCAGAGAAGCTGCATAAAGTGCTTGGAGTCAGATTGTATCTGGAAGAAAAAGCAGAGGAGAAATTGCAGATGTAAGCAGTGCCCCAGCATATTGACAAAGGGTAGTCATTATTACTACTGGCACCAGGTGGCTTCATCTACCTGAATCAAGCATCAGCAACTCTTTCTGTGGTCACATCAGGTTCAAAAGTGGGGAGAGACAATGGTGTTTGGTACCGTCAGGCTTGAGGGGGTGAGATTGTTTCTCGTGATGGTATGATGTAAGAGAGGCTCAGGGGTAGGCTTGGTCTTGCAAAAAATGCACAAGAAGAAACCTATTTATAGAATTTTTACTTTCTACCCTAATCATCCACAACACTTGCCTTCAGTAAGTCAGGAACCCAAGGAGCCTGCAACAAATATATTCAATGATGGTCATAATCCTGAGCTTCCTCCTGATACTTCACAACTTCAGCACACTATTTTGGTTGGCAGCAATACAATTTTGTACAAAACACAATGGTTGTGGTTTTCCAAATTCTCTGCGGGTTTTTTTGTCTATCAATTTATTTTTGCTGCATGTTGGAACACTCTGGAGGAATTTACAAACTTGAAAGTCTTGCTGCACTTGTGAATGAGATCTTGTTTGTTATCATCTTATTCTGCTTTGTTTTATTCTGGAAAGGCATACACTTTCACACTGTCCTGACACCACTGTCACTGGAGGAAAGGAGGAAGTGTGAGACTATGAGAACTAGCATTCGAAGTGCTGAATCCATACACCCATTCCCCAATCTCAGGTACCAGCAACTGTCTCAGAGTCACAGTAGGTCACAGCTCACTGGACTTCACACATAATAAGGTATTAAAAGGGAATCCCAAAATAATTTAAAATATAACAGAAAAGATGAATATAGAGGCAGATTTTATAAAGTTGAGTCATGTTACACAGTAAAAAGACCCAATTGATGTGTTTCTGAGGCCATATTACCCTTTTATTATGGCTGATGTTACCTGATTATTAAGGTTCACAAAGCAGACACTGTGCAGTAAGTTCTGAGTAAATATGTGGGGATTTTGATTTCTTTTAATTATTGATTTATTTGTAAAGATCGGCATTCTCTCCATTCTCTCCACACTAATGCCAGTGTGAAACCTTGATACTGATGGGTAGTTGAAAAGGGCCTTCTCTAAATCAGCTGTTTTTAAAAATATTAAAACAGGGAAGCTACGGGTGCCAGGTTATATTTTAATATTCCTTCTGGAATGAGTTAAATGCATTACATGAACTTAAGATCACTTGGCTTCTAAGTGGACATCACTTAAACTCCTTTTAATTTGCCACACTAAAATGCATGATGCTTCTAACAGTTTGTAAGTAAATGAGACTACTGTAACAATATTAGACAAAAAAAATGCCATCACTTGTTATAGTCACATTTCCCAAGGTAGGGGATGTGGACTGCATTTTGCAGGATGAATAAAAATAAATGCTTTTTTTCACAGCTAGAAAGAAGAGACATTTTACATAGTACCTTGCAAATATATGTAGTAACAGTGTAACTGTAATAGTCTAATGTACTGTAATAGGTTGGCAAATGATAACAGATTAGACCTTGCCTCAGACAATCTCCAAAAATATATTTAGATTATAGAGTATGAAAAATGTGGTTTACATTCTGTCTGTAATATATAATAGATCTCTGGCATGTTCTTCAATGTGACATTTGTGACAGTATAAATGGCTACTTCTCTATGTAAAATCATATAAACTAATACAGAGTTTGTGATTCTTTTGACAAATTGAGAGTATATACAAAAATTCTTCTCTTGAGCCCTATCTATCACCAGTTCCCAGATAATGGAGTTGATTTTCAATGAATGCTTTTAAAATATAGATATTTCCTATAGATATTCTTAAGTACAGAGAGAATAACCATGTGTTTAGAATAGTCATTTAGACAAATCTTTACAAAAAGCAGATTGAGTGATTCCTGGAAGTCTTTTTCAGCCTTATGGTTACAAAACACATTGTTTATCACCAGGACATTTATTGATGAAATATATCATAATAAGCTCTAAACTACCACACAGAGTAAGCAAAAATGACAGTGAGCTTGGCTCTCTCCTATACACCTGGGCTTTAAGAAGCCCCTGAGTACAGCTCAGGCATTTTCTCATATTGCCACAAGAACTGAGGTGCTTTCAGCCTGTTCTGCCCATGCTGGCTGTAAACTGCTCATTGTCCCCTGTGAAGGAAGTGGGTTAATATCCCAGTCCCTTGAAGCAATCCTTTGTGAATTGTCCTCATGAGAATACCTTGAATCTCTCTCCCAAGGGGTTTAAAAGTGAAAGCTAGGCCCAGGGAAGAATGGGGCAGGCAAGAGTTTAGAGAGATCAATGTCCGTGTTTTGGATTCTCCACATGAAGAGTGCTGCACTAATGTTCTTGTGGACCCCCAGGTGAGAACAGAGTTCAAATTATAAAAGGGGTCACAGTTATAACAAATAGTTGGCACACGTATAAATGTTTTCTTGTTGACACAGAGAACTTAAAAACATTAATTAAGTCTCACAGATTACATTGGAAATTAGTTAACATAGACCTTATGTCACAATTGAATCATAATGCAGCCCAAATCCCTGAACAGAGAAGAATACATTGCATTCAGTAGACGTAATCTACCAATGAATACACCTGTTGGAGTAAGAAAACATTCTCTCCAAGGTTTCAAGGAAGCAAATGCTTCTAGCTCATTCACCTCAATAGAAATTTAGGTTTCATAGCTGATTCAAAATAGGAAAACTCTGGACACACTGTTCTCCTAATATCAGTGTGTGCTATAATAATATTTTCATGCAAAGTTGATTACTGGGAACAAGTCTTCATTTTAGCAGAACATGCGAGGGAAACCTGTTGTAACAATGGTGATCATGAGTTCTAAAGATTAGACCTACTTTAATGTTCATGAAGATGATTCCATGAAATTAAAACCACATTGAGCAAACTGCAGAAGAACATTTTTTAAAAATCCCAAAGCCATAAAATACATGGTTTTCTTGCTTTGTGTTATGCAATAAGAAACAACATTCGTGGCAAAATGGCAAAATGCTCTGACACTTCTTTGTCAGTAATGCCAGTGTCCAGGAATGTGCTTCTGAGGGTAGCAGTCAGCTTAGGAAATATCAACTGAGGAAGGGGAGAGAAGTTACCTACATATCATTTAGTAGGATGCTGTTTATTAGAATGCAGATTAATGTTGAAAAAACTACCCATATACATAAGTGCTAAGTTGAAAAGGGTCCAATGTAACAAAGCATTTGTTTTTAGCTGATATGTATTAGAAAATGGCAAAAGACCTTAATCTTAGTTACAGATACATCTGCGACTAATAAATTCCATTTCCTCTGGACTCCATGCTCCATAAGTTAAGTCTGGAAGATATATTTACTAAGCAGACATACAATGCTTTCTCAGCATCTGAGATCCTTGGTTATATGTATTCTCAGTCCAAGCACTAATCTCTCTAGATAAGTGAAACTATATTAGATTAGTAGGTTAGTATAATGTACCATCAATACAGTAGCAGATTCCAAAAATCTAATAATGTCATGTGAAATGTAATTATCTAGAAGAAGAGATATGTATAAAAATAGGTAATATCCCTAAAATATTTTGCTGAGTTACAATTCTTCCTGCTGGGAAGTTTACCACACTACCATGATATATGTATGAAATGTCTGTTCAGAAAAAGAAAATTAGAAAATATTCCTCACCTGCCAATTCACTAAATGTAGGAATATATACTCAAAACTGGCTCTCAAAAATGGCACAAACATATAGGGGAAGATACCTATATGCATGACAAACAAGAAAACATGGAGTCTATTTATTAGTTTTTAAAAGGGCCCATACTCATAATTTATATATATATATATATATATATATGATCAAAAACACTCATGTGGATGGACACATCTGGTTTCCCCTCGCCCTCTAGCTTTTCAAGGATTATTGCCTGACATAATACAGAAATTCTGCTGCTTGTCCTCAGCAAAGCATTGAGAGAGGAACCACCTCTTTCCACTCTCCATAGTGACCCATATTCTGGGCTTGTGCTTTTTGAAGGAGTCTTTGATCTGCAGCAGGTCTCAGAGGCTCGTCTCCCGGAGGAACATGGTGCCAATGTTGTAGGAAACCTTTTTTATTCTCGATGAAGAAAGAGAAGGCTTTGGCTGCTTTGGACCAGTCCTTACCTCCAGGAAATAGCAGATCCCAGGAATTTCTTTTGGGAAGTTGTCTGGAAGCTCTTCACGGGACCGGGGGATGAATGTAAAACTTTCTTCTCGTTTTAATAATCTAAGAAGAAAATATAGGTAACATGGATCAAATAGAAAGGGAAATGTGAATAAAAAATATTCTGAAGGCTGAGAAAGCCTATCCATGACTGTGCACACACAAACACCTCTATTGACCTTCATAGGACTCTAGCTATGAAATGCTGACTCAAGAAAGATCCCTTCATGTTATAATGATTATGATGATAAGAAGAAGAACTGCTCAAAATATTTTACTCCTTAAAATATTTATTTTATTTCTTACTGAACAGCAGCCCTTGAAAAATATTTGTTCATATTTGATTTTTTCCCTAAACAAAGGGCTAAGAAAACTGCATAATAAGAAAACTGTATAATACAGGTTTTGTTTTAAACAGTCAGGATTTACTTGTCTGGTTTAAAAACCTGCCTAAATTCTACAGCTTTCCTTTTATGTTTTGTAGACTCTCAATAAACTTTAAACATATGTTCTTTATGTCAAACATGTAACACAAATATTTATATTTGCAGAACATTTTGTGTCTCCAAGTGTCTGTGATATCTGGTTACTGACATCTAGCAATACATATTTTTCAATTTCACCATCACTTATTAGTCAGGTAAGTTGACTTGTCCCTTGCAATCACACATAGAGACTCTTCAAAATAGTAACTTTGCAGGGGATTTATTCTTTAAACTTGCCAAGCTCCATGAAAGGTTCTGTTTGATACTCACATTTAAGAATGCAGCTAAACATTTTCACTGAATTCACTCTTTTTGGACTACTTAATGTTTAAGAAAATCTCCTAGATACTCCTAAGAATGTAGTAAGTAGAACACACTCTTTTGTTAACAGAAAAGGAAACAGGAGATAATGGAAAGAAAAAAAAATTCCCTAAACAATAAAAAAAGCAAAGAAATGTAATGTGAAACAAGAATAGATGCTATAAGAAAGCTAGACATAGAGGTAAATACAAAAAGCTGCAAAAGTTCAGAGGAAGAAAAATGTTTGGGGAGAGCATTTCATTAGGACACAGTTCTGAAGTCTACACTGAGTTTAGACTTTATTTGGAAGATACCATGAAGATAAATCCATCAACCTTTACCTAAAAGCAACTCATGCTCATATGTCAGGTTAATATTAACAGCAGCTCAGGTAATGTCAGGTAGGCACTAATGTGGGAGAAAGAAGGCATGCAAGAACAAAGGATGCACGAAAATTCAAGATCATTATAGGAACAATGATGAGAGTCTTTATGCAAGAAGGAAAAATCATTTGTTGATTCTTGTTATTAACTCTTGGGCTATGGGTGTCCTATTAAGGAATTTGGAGCCCGACCCCACTATATGTAGATCGGAGCCAACTTTTTCTTCTATCAGACGCAGCGTCTCTGATTTGATATCTAGCTCCTTGATCCATTTTGAGTTAACTTTTGTGTATGGCAAGAGAAAGGGATTCAATTTCATTTTGTTCCATATGGATTTCCAATTTTCCCAGCACCATTTGTTGAAGATGCTATCCTTCCTCCATTGCATGTTTTTAGCCCCTTTATCAAATATAAGATAGTTGTAACTTTGTGGATTAGTCTCTGTGTCTTCTATTCTGTACCATTGGTCCACCTGCCTGTTTTGGTACCAGTACCATGCTGTTTTTGTTACTATTGCTTTGTAGTACAGTTTGAACTCTGGTATCACTATACCTCCAGATTCACATTTCCTTCTTAGAATTGCTTTTGCTATTCTGGGTCTTTTGTTTTTCCATATGAATTTCATGATTGCTTTATCTATTTCTACAAGAAATGCCATTGGGATTCTGATTGGCATCGAATTAAACCTGTAGAGAATTTTGGGTAATATCGCCATTTTGATGATGTTAGTTCTGCCTATCCATGAACAGGGTATATTTTTCCATCTTCTGAGATCTTCTTCTATCTCTCTCTTTAGGGTTCTGTAGTTTTCATTGTATAAATCTTTCACCTCTTTTGTTAGATTGATTCCCAAGTATCTTATTTTCTTTGAGGATATTGTGAATGGAGTGGTTTTCCTTATTTCCATTTCAGAGGTTTTGTTGCTGATATACAGGAATGCCTTTGATTTATGCATGTTGATTTTATAACCTGCCACTTTGCTGAATTCATTTATTAACTCTAGCAGCTTCTTTGTAGACCCTTTTGGGTCTGTTAAGTATATTATCATGTCATCCGCAAATAGCGATAATTTAATTTCTTCTTTTCCTATTTTTATGCCTTTAATTTCTTTTGTCTAATTGCTCTGGCTAGTACTTCGAGAACTAAATTGAATAGAAGTGGTGACAGAGGGCATCCCTGTCTTGTTCCAGATTTTAGAGGGAATGCCTTCAGTTTTTCTCCGTTTAGGATGATGCTAGCCTGAGGTTTAGCATATATAGCTTTTACAATGTTGAGGTAAGTTCCTGTTATCCCTCGTTTTTCTAGTGTTTTGAACATAAAGGGATGCTGTAATTTGTCAAATGCTTTTTCTGCATCTATCGAGATGATCATATGGTTCTTGTCTTTAAGTCTATTGATGTGGTGAATAGCATTTATTGATTTCCGTATATTGAACCAGCCTTGCATCCCAGGGATGAATCCTACTTGATCATGGTGCACAAGTTTTTTGATATGTTTTTGTATTCGATTCGCCAGAATTTTATTGAGAATTTTTGCATCCAAGTTCATTAGAGATATTGGTCTGTAGTTTTCTTTCTTTGAAGTGTCTTTGTCTGGTTTTGGGATCAGAGTGATGTTGGCCTCATAGAATGAATTTGGAAGAGCTCCTTCTTTTTCTATTTCTTGAAATAGCTTGAAAAGTATTGGTATTAATTCTTTGAAGGTTTTGTAGAACTCCGCTGTATACCCATCCGGTCCGGGGCTTTTCTTGGTTGGTAGTCTTTTGATAGCTTCTTCTATTTCTTCCTTTGTTATTGGTCTATTTAAATTGTGTGTGTCTTCCTTTCTCAATCTGGGCAGATCATATGCCTTAAGAAATTTATCGATATCTTCACTATCTTCTATTTTATTGGAATATAGGGTTTCGAAATACTTTCTAATTATCTTCTGTATTTCTGTAGTATCTGTTGTGATATTGCCTTTTTCATCCCGTATGTTAGTAATTTGAGTTCTCTCTCTTCTTCTCTTCGTTAGCATGGCTAAGGGTCTGTCTATCTTATTTATTTTTTCAAAGAACCAACTTTTAGTTTTATCAATTTTTTCAATTTTTTTTTCGTTTCAATTTCGTTGACTTCTGCTCTGATTTTAATTATTTCTTGTCTTCTACTACATTTGCTGTTGTTTTGCTCTTCCTTTTCTAGGTTTTTGAGGTGTAGTGTGAGTTCATTTATTTGTTGGTTCTTTTTTTGAGGAAAGAACTCCAAGAAATGAATTTCCCTCTTAAAACTGCTTTCATTGTGTCCCATAGATTCCGGTATGTTGTGTCTCTATTATCATTTGTCTCTAAGAATTTTTTCATCTCCTCCTTTATGTCTTCTGTAACCCATTGATCATTCAGTAACATATTGTTCATTTTCCATGTGATGTAGGATTTTTCCTTCCTTCTTTTATCATTGATTTCCGATTTCATTCCGTTGTGATCAGATATGGTGCATGGTATTATCTCCACGCCTTTATACTTACTAAGAGTTGCCTTGTGGCATAATATATGGTCTATCTTTGAGTAGGATCCATGTGCTGCTGAGAAGAACGTGTATCCACTTGATGATGGTTGATATATTCTATATATGTTGGTTAAGTCTAGGTTATTGATTGTGCTGTTGAGTTCTATTGTTTCTTTATTCAGTTTTTGTCTAGAGGATCTGTCTAATGGCGAGAGCGGTGTGTTGAAGTTACCCATAATTATTGTGTTGTGGTCTATTTGACTCTTGAACTTGAGGAGAGTTTGTTTTATGAATGTTGCAGCTCCATTGTTTGGTGCATACAAATTGATAATTGTTATGTCTTGTTGGTGGATGGTTCCTTTTAACAGTATATAGTGTCCTTCTTTATCCTTCTTGATTAACTTAGGTTTAAAGTTGATTTTATTCGATGTGAGTATGGCCACTCCTGCTTGCTTCCGAGGGCCATGTGAGTGGTATGATTTTTCCCAACCTTTTACCTTCAGCCTGTGCATGTCTTTTCCTATCATATGAGTCTCTTGAAGGCAGCATATTGTTGGATTTATTTTTTTGATCCAGGTTACTAGCCTATGTCTCTTGATTGGTGAATTTAGGCCATTAACATTTAAGGTTACAATTGAGATATGATTTGTACTTCCAGTCATGCTTCTTTCTTTATTTATTTTAGTTTGGCTGGTTTTACTTTTTGGTTATTTTCCTCCCCCTTTACTGAGATACCTCCTGCTGTTAGTTTTGGGCACTATTTTTCAATTCCTCTTCTTGTAGTATTTTGCTCAAAATGCCTTGCAGTGCTGGTTTTCTTGCTGCGAATTCTTTTAGCTTTTGTTTATCATGAAAGATTTTAATTTCATTGTCAAATCTGAAGCTTAATTTTGCTGGATACAGTATTCTTGGTTGGAATCCATTATTTTTCAGCATTTGAAATACATTGTTCCAGGATCTTCTCGCTTTCAAAGTCTGTGATGAAAAATCAGTCGTTAACCTAATTGGTTTACCCCTGAATGTAATCTGCCTCCTTTCTCTCGTAGCTTTTAATATTCTCTCCTTGTTCTGTACGTTGGCTATCTTCATAATTATGTGTCTTGGAGTTGGTCTATTATGGTTTTGAATGTTTGGGATCCTGTAGGCTTCCAGGATTTGGCAATCCATTTCATCTTTCATCTCTGGGAAGTTTTCTAGAATTATTTCATTTAATATGCTGTCCATTCCTTTGGTTTGAGTCTCTGTGCCTTCTATCCCGATGACCCTCAAATTTGTTTTTTTTATGACATCCCATATCTCTTGAATAGATTGCTCGTGGGATTTAAGCATCTTTTCTGTGTTGACTATATTCTTTTCAAGTTGATAAACCTTGTCTTCATTATCTGATGTTCTGACTTCTACTTGATCAAGTCTGTTTGTAATATTCTCGTTTGAGTTTTTAATTTGGTTTATATTTTCCTGCAATTCTAGGATTATTGTTTGATTTTTTTAAAGATCTCTGTCTCCTGGTAGAGCTCGTTCTTTGCCATTTGAATTTGTTTGTTTAATTCATTTTCAAAATATACTTTTATTGCTTGGACTTGCTGTCTCATGTCTTCCCTAATATTCCTTTCCATTCGAGTTAGGTATGCCTTGAGTTCTTTCCCTATCCTTGCTTCTGATGTTTCTATGTCCTCCTGTGGAATTAAGTTGTCCTGCATTGTTTGTAATCCTTTTTTCCCTTGTTTTCTCATGTTGTCCACATTACTTTCTAGCTCTATTTGATTGCTGTGTTTCTGCTCTCTTCTATAGATTTGTTTTGGTTCTGTATTACTCTGTTGTTTCTTCTTTGTGTTGTTAAACTGTGCCTGCTAACGTGGATTCTGCTGGGAAGGAATTCCGACGGCCGAGCTCCAGTGACGTCACTACTCTGCTATGACGGGCCCCAGGCTCCTTGCTGGGGTGTCCTAATGGGGCTGTGTGACTGGACTGTCTCTGTTTGGTTTCAACTCCCCGTCGAGGCAGGCGGGTAGTCTCCAGCCGCCCAGTATCTCAGGCAGCGGGCGGGTGATCGGTTGCGGCGGGGGAGTGGACTCCGGCCGCCCAGTGGCGCGGGCAGCGGGCCGGCTGTTGCCGGTGGGCGGGCGATCTCTAGGCACCCAGTCCAGCAGTCGGTAGTCGGTGGGCGGGCGTTCTCCTATTGCCCAGTTACGCGGGCAGTGGGTGAACTGTCGCCGGCGGGCCTGCGGTTTCCAGCCGCCCAGTCGCGAGGGCCTGGCCTCTAGTCCCCTTGTTTCTCCTGCTAGTCTTGGTTTCTCCTGCTAGACCAGATTTCCCCTGAATGATGGCTCTCGGCAGTTCAAACTGTACTCTGGACCTGCCGTTTGTTGGGTGTGGAGGGTGTCTATTGGGAACCCGGCACTCTATTGTTTTGTTTCCGTTGTGGGGGATAGAACTGTACCGCTTCCTTCCCCCTCTGAAATCCCGCACTCAGCCCGGGGGTCAGTGCGGGCTCATCCAGCAGGATTCCACAGAATTGCAGCCACTCTTCTCCCTGCTTGCTAATTAATCGCTCCTCTGCGGCGCCCCCCGCCTTCTGTAGCCGCGGGGAAGGCCGGGTGAATCAGTCAGCCCGGATCCCCGGGGTCCCACAATTGCCTATTGAGATCCCCAGCACTCTATCATTTTGTTTTTTTCTGCTTGCCCCTCCCCCAGCGCTGGCTAGACAGGTTTCGTTTTGGCTGCTGATGGGAGGGGGAGTTGAAGGTCAGGTGTCTCTAGTTTTCCCCTAGTCTTTATGCAGGCTCACTCTGATACTCCCTCCCCCAGAAAGCCTAGGAGAGGTTTTATGCGGATTCCCCGATGTATGGGGGATGGGCTGAGTGACACAGACATGTTTTATTGTTGCAGTCTGTCAGGGAGTGGCAGTGGATACTTCAGCTCTCCAAGATGGTGGCCGCTGATTGCCTTGGTGGAGTTTCCGTTGTGGGGGATGGGACTGTATCACTTCCTTCCCTTCCTTCCCCGTCTGAAATCCCATACTCAGCCTGGGGGTCAGTGCGGGCTTGGCCGGCGGGGTTCCACCGAATGGCAGCCACTTTCCTCCCTGCTTGCTAATTAATCGCTTCTCTGCGGCGTCCCGCCTTCTGTAGCCTCGGGGCAGGCAACCGGCCTACTTTTAAAATGGAGCCTCTTCTGATTGTTGGATTTCTTCTTGATCTTCACTGGACACATCAGAGTTGTTGGGCTTGGACTGTTGTTCTCCCTCACTCTTGTTTGTTAACCCCATTTCTTCTACAGTAGAATGATCACCCCCCCATTCGCGCACACACATCAAAACTTCGATTTCGCCTTTTTTTCCCCCTGCTCGGAGAATTAATTGTCTATTCTTTAAAAACATCATGCAATGATCATATTATTTTGGGACATAATAAAGTGAGGCTCATTTTGACATTTTTAAATTCTTTCAGAGTCTTATCCCTTTTATCTATATGACATAACCTTATGCAAAAGCTAAAAATTTTCTTCTCTGCTAAATCTATGGAGGGTGGAAATGAGTTCAGAGTAAGTTAGAGTGATTTGCTCAAGGAAACAGCAAGACAGTAATGGCAGTGGCATTGGAATATAGATGTGTTAATTCCTAGTCAAGTTTAGCCCTACAATAAATAATAAGACTATGTTAAGATAGTTTTCCATCACAAAATAACTAAATTGAGATACAGGGGATGCATTAATGACAATTAGAAGGGAAATTTTCAGTATTGTTTGCATTTTTTTCATTGGCATAGTTATTAATTTTCACTACATATAATGTATAATTGGTCATTTCAGAAATAAAGTGTAAGCATAACTAAATAATAGTGGAAATCCATATTGAAAAATATGGTAAAAATATTGAAAAATAGCGAAAATCCATTATTGTAGATTTTCAGTAAATCCACATAATTTTGTTTACCTCAAATGAAAGAATTACTGATGGGCCACATTGGGTGTCAACCAATGATGTCAATCAATCAACATTTATTCAGTGCCTGACATGCTAAAAAGTGTGGACACACAGAACACATTAACAAACTTAGAAGATGAGAAATGTGCATAGACACAAATTATGAATACATGACAATATATGATATAACATGTAATGTACTTAAAAAACGAAATTCTGTGGGATGGAGGAAGAAGAGATGACTATGGATTGAAGTACAAAGTCAAGAACCAGCACAGTAAAGTTCACTATCACCAGTCGTAGCACAGAGCTATAAACTCTGTTTTCGAAGCTTCCTTAAAGCCCCAAATCAGCAATTAGGAACTCCATTTGCACTACGTTTCCTTGTTTCTATCTTTTAAGTCTTCAAATTTCTCTTTTTTACAGTTTGTGTGCCTCAGTGTGGGCTTTATGTCTAGCTATAATTTATATTCTCTGACTATGAAGAATCAAATTGGTGTTACATCTATGGACGTACTTATAAATGATGGAAAGAGGACACCAGCTGCTTTGGATGCCAGGACTCTCTAAATAATTCACAGTACTTTGGCTTGGAGGAAAATCTTCACAACAAATGGGTTCCTTGACATTTAAAATAAATCTCATATACTAACACTAGAAAGCATAGAGACAACAGCTTTAATGGGTTTTTCTTTTTTTCCAAGTAAACATCTTGGTATCAATAAACTAAACACAGTTAAATTTCAATAATAAAAATGAGAGCACATAAGGATAAACTGATTCAACCTCCTGTAATATCCAGGATTTAGAAGTCTGTGTATAAATGAACACTGATGTGCAATATTCAGGTGTCTTTCAGTACGATCATCTGAATTACTTACTGGAGGCACAAGGAGAAGGGCAAGGGAACATTTCATGCAGTGTGCCTGGTGATGATATGAGTCATGCTACTGCATAAATGATCAAGTGCATATACAGGAATTAGGAGTGTAGACCCTAATAACCCCAGAACTTCCCATCCCCTCTGAAATGCATTAAGTCCAACTCTCTGGTCTAAAGCTCTGCCTAAACGTCCATTTCCTAAGCATCACTGGACTGATATGGAAGCTTAGAGTCTACATAAATCTAAATTAATCCTGAGCTGTAATCCCAGGATGGTTGATATGCCACCTAGGAGTTTCAGCAACATGTTTTATAAGTATTCAGAAGCCACAAATCCCGGTTCACCTGCCTATCACCCTTGCTCCTATTAACAGGTACACACACACACACACACACACACACACAAATTGATTTTTCAAAATAAAACTTCGCTGCTACTTTGGATGTCTGTGATACCATGAAGGTCTATGGAAAGGCTCCCTCCCAGCTTCAGAAATAAAGCTGGCCTCTGAGTCTCTCAGCCACTTGTTGGCATGTGCATTTCTGCCCAATTTTCCCCAGGCTTTGTGCTCAGTCCTATGTCCTCTCTTGGAAAAAGGCTTGAAACTTATATCGAGATACAATGATATAATGCAATTTACATTTTATAAGACCTGGAGTTTAAAAAAGGGAGAGAATAGAATGGAATCATAATAGGACATCTCAGAGATCTATTCTTGGGTATACTATCTTCTCCAAACCACACTGCAAGTGGCATATAAAATGCACAGTTTGGTCATCTAAAGGCAGAGGCAGGAATTCGGTCTTTTATTCTACTAAACTTTTGTCTCTAATTCTATACTTTGATTCAATTTCTATTTAGGAAGTCCTTATAATCACTCGCTGCTAAATGCTTCACTTATGCCTGAAAGACTGTAGAATTTTGGCGAATAATCAGTCATGCAACTCTTGAGCACTTAGAGTCATCCAGTTCAGTAGTCAGTCAGTCACCAGATAGTTATTAAGAGCCTTCTATGAGTGAGGTGTTGAACCAATACTTTCTACCATTGGTCATAACATTGACGGAACAGGAGGTGACTCACTGGAGAGATGAAGGGATTTTTAGTTTTGTTTAAACTGTCTTATCATAAAGTAGTTATTTTTTATTAGCTGAGCTGACCCTATCAACAACTCCATGGATAGCCCCATGGATAGATCCGGCTCCAGACTCTGATAGTGACCAACTAAAGGAGTTTGGGCAACATGCTTAACAAATATTCAAAGCCAGACAAATCCTAGTTTACCTGCCTGTCACCCTTTCTTCCCTCAATAGTTTTTTTCTACAAATTGATTTTCAAAGTAACAACATCTGCACATTTGAAATTATCATGTGCGACTGGACAATCTTTCGTTTACTGCAACAATTGGAAAGATCTGTGTAATGTGTAGAGCTGTGAGAGTGACATTCCAAGGATGTTTATAAAGGAGTAATCACAACCTTGTCTACTAGTTTCTGTTGCTCACCAAAGGATGCTTGAAAGTCAAAGTAAGAGGCAGTAAAACATAGTGCATCTTTCAGAGTTAAGAGCTGAAAAGGTATATGTGGATTAGTGATATTTTAAAGACTTTGTCTGAAATCTTTAGTTCACTTTCCTCTGCACTTGACTAATTTGTGCCTAATTTCCTGTTTAGAAATTATTTGCTGCTCAGTATTTGGCTGTTAAAGAACTAGCTGTCTCTCCGTTTACTAATTCAGTAGATGGAAACTTTCTCCTAGATTCTATCATCATCCCCACCACAATTAATGTCTTTGTCATCATTATTATTATCATCATCATCATAATTTTTCTCTCTGGTTATTGTGAAAATTAATGATATGTGCCTCAGTTCAACTTAATTTAGTTGTTAAAAGACTCTTAGTAAAACATTTTAACTTTTTGAGATAACAAATTATGTCATTTACTTTTGGGGATTTTTGTGTTATTTCTTTGATCATTTCCTATACTTTATGTTTTCTTTTTTTGGATTTCTGCTTAGCCAGATATTGGACTTTGTAAGTCAACCCTCTAATTTCTTTTCTTTTCTCTCTGATTGCTCCCTTGCTTTTCTATTATACTTTCTGGAACACTGCCTCCATCATCATTTTCTAATACTTATACAGAATTGTGAAATTTTAGATACCACGCTTTTAATTCTCAACAGGTCATTCATGTTATATAATTGCTTCTTTTTTATTGTGTTGTGTTCTTATGTACTATTTTTTATCTAGGAGAAAATTGATCATCCTGTTATGGAGTTTGCTTTATTGTCTCTGTTTCCTCCAAATTTTATTGACTAGTTTTGTTTGCTTATTTGTTTTTGTCTCTTTCTCTCATATCAAAGTTATGAAACAAATGATTAATATCTTTGCAAGTCTCTTTCTATTTTAGTGTGAGGCATTAAATGTGATTAGAAACTTTATGTGTGGCAAGAAATTATGAAATTATGGGTTTTCTTTGACCATTTTCTTAGGGCTTCCAAATATCAATAACTTTAGTGTCTTTCCTTTGGGGCCAGTTTTTACAAGTAACAATGCTCCAATCATTCCTGTGTAATTAAACGTGGTTTCCAGCATTATGGGTATTGAGTCTCGCTGTCTAGAATGTAAACTTTCACCTAACCCCCACTCCCCATATTCACCAGGTTGAATTTGGAGCCACTTTAGTTCAATATCTCAGGAGAAGAAGCCTCTTATATCCTTCTGGAGTTAGTTCTCCAAAATCTGTTCTTCCTTTGTTTCTTAGTAATAAAGTTTTAGGTATGTACATGGTGCTTATCTAAATTAAGAACTATATATCCCAATTTGTCTTTCAACTAAGGTTCTGAGAGATTACTTGTTTAGTACAATTAGATACACTTGACAAAGATTTAAATGTCACAAGTGAAATAGATTCCATTTCCCTTGGCAACTGACCATTAACATGAGCTGTCAGTATTGGAGTTTTGCAAAAGCAGGCTCCATTTTTTAGCCTCCCAAGTATCAAAAAGATAGCCCAGTATTGTTGACTTTTTCATATAACTCCCTTATCACAAATGCATTTTCAGGCATACATTTTCCAGTGTCTTAATATTCTAATCTACATTGGCCACAGAGGAAGGAGCTTGCCTAACTAGCCAGTTCTATATTTTAGTGGTAAGATTTCAAAATATTCAGCTTCCACCCAATTTTAATCCCTTCCTATGATTCTGTAATCACATAATTCCCTGTATTAACTCTCTTTCTACTTAAAATACCTAAAATGGTTTCTCTTTGCACCTTTTCTGAAATTCCTCTTAGTCACGTGTTGCACCTTGCATATTAATCCCCTAATTAGGTTCTGTGTGTGTGCACATGTGCCCATGTACACATTTGAATCAGCTGCTATTTAGACTCAGAGTGAATATATTTCTTCTAAGCTGCAACCTCTTTTGTGGGACCTGAGATCAACATCCTCCTCTGCACTAAGCCAAATATCACTCATATATACTTTCCTTCTTGCTTTTTAGTACTGTTAAGCATACACATATATACACAAATACACATGAGTAGACATACATATGTCAGGAAAGTAATACATCTTTCATACTTTTACTATTGTTTCAGTAAATGATTAATTACAATAGTTAACTTCAGAAAAGAATAAGGATAAACTCAATTATTCAGTCTTCCATATTAAATTAGAAGTTTTTTGTTGTTAAGTATTCACCAGAATATCTTTTTGCTAAGAAATGCATCTGTACTGTATTAAAATGGCATTAGGTACTGTGTCTTTGAGTGCTGAAGGATGACAGGTTTGAAAATGAAATAAACACCAAGACAACTTGTGTTTTTCTTAGTGTTCTGAAGTTCCTTAGTTTTCCTATTCAACTTTTTCTTTCCATCAGAGTGGAAGAAAAGAAGAAACTCTGCTTTGTACTTTTGTTCATGCTTCAATGCTCCAAGATCTCATGCTGTTTAAAGATAGGCCCAAATGAAACTAGAGTTAGTGAGTTGGCTAGACAGCCTAAAATCCCTTGAAACTCAATGATTCATTTTCTGGAAACAATACTCTTGTCCAACTAAGGAAAGTAAGAACCTAGATCACTGTGAGTTTACAACACAGAGATCTCACCAGATTTTTATGTACTTTAAGTTTACTAACCTTTTTAGTTGCAGATTTTGAGGCAATATTGTAAGATTGTCAGTTTTTAGGTTCTAAAATTCAGGATAGTGGATAAGTTCTGAAAAAGGGATAGTCTTCTTATATGGCTACTCACATTCAGAAGGTAGAGAGTCTGATGAACATTTCTGTGACACCCCAGCTCATTTCTTTCTGCATCCCATCCTAGGTTAAGTACTGAGGGCAACGTGTGTTCATAAGAGATCCCACAATTTGTATGTCTGGTGCTTCCAGAAAGAGCTCATGTGGCCAAGTTCCTACTTGACTGACAAAACTGATAGCTCTTAAATGCTTGAATTTTAACCTGCTGAATAAATGAAGATAATTCTACCCCACTGCCTGTTGTGGACACTGCCAATCAAATTTAACAGTCTAAGATCTTAATTTCCAATACATGCCAAGACACTTAAGATTCAAAACACTCAAAAGTCTTATGCACCAACAGAGAAAACTGTAAAAAGAGATGACAAATGAGAGATTAGGAAAGATAACTGGAATCAGCTCATGTAAATTAAATAATTGCCTCACTTTTTTTTTTTAACTTCTATGACCAATCTTTCTTAAAAACAAATCCATCATTATCCTGGTCTTTCTGTATAAAAGATTAGGGGGAAAGTGAAAAGAATAAAAAACATAAACATTTATTTTTTTTAATGAGCAATACTTAGTTGATTTCATTTACAATTAAGACCAGAATTAATTTTAAAGAATTCTATGTCCTTTATACATTTCTAAATCATTCAGAAGTAGAGGAAGTCCTAGGTATGTTAGAAGAATAGCAGAATTGGAATAACTTCAGTCTCAAAAAAAGTAAATCAGTCTGAGAAAATGTTTGGAGTCTATAAAACAAATAGCATACTTTTTATCGTGAGATATGAGAAAATTAGCTAATTGTTCTAAATAGTCACTTAAATTATCTGGTTCTCAATTTCCTTGAGAAAAAAGAAAGCGCTCACTCTAATTTATTCCAAAAGTTGTTTAGAGTTTTAATAGTCAGTGAAGATTGAGAATTTCTATACTACTCAGATTATGGAGGGTCATATAAAGCAATATGATCAAATATGTTAGTTTTATACTAGCAAATATGAAACATTTTCAAGAGCTCCAGGGAAAACAATGTTGCGTAAGAAAATATCACAAAAACTGATTATAGAGTCATGGGTGACTCATGCATGAGAAATTTCTGCATGTTAGTCAGAGCCAAGAATGGATGGTTGAGCATAGCAGGTAGAGCTATCATATTTCTCCTAGTTAACAAAGCATTACATACAAAAGAACAGTGAGAACTGACAGTTAAAAGATTAAGGTCCAATTAAGACTGGTTTCAATTCTCTAGGTTAAAAAATGAGTTCTCCACACATAATATATTTTATTAAATATTAAAATGTATTTACATAGTACAATTCACAATTTTTAGAAGGCATAATGTGCTTTTTTAAAAAAAGAGGTTAGTTAATATAACAAAGCAATACATAAATAATATAATGTAATTATGTAGTACATCTTTTCATCATCTCTTTTAAAGGTTGTGTATAAAGAGAAAAAGGAGAAGTATAAAATTATAAAGAAGCTTGACTATATGCTAAACCTAAAAGTAATAACTCTAAAAGATGGAATATATTTTAAGACATTATTTTCAAAAGTCAGTAAATTTTGTTTTTTAAGGTTTGAGGCCCAGTGTTGACCATATAGCATATAAAATGACAATGTGTTCATCCTCTGTTGGCCAGAATAATTAGTTCTTTAAAGACTTTCATATCTTATATACTTTCTTTCTATGCCCAGGACCATGCCCTAGTTCATGACCCCACGTCAGGCCTGGGACAACAGAACAGTCAGCCCACCTCTAGTACTCCCCATTCTACTCCTTGCAAATCATTGCTTCTTGTTCCCAAGCTCAGAACACTTCAGTGGGCTTCTAATAGTACACAAGATTCTCTTTTATGTGACATCAGCCTTCCTGGATATTAGAAATGTAGTTTTAAAAGTAAATATCTTATTTTGGAACACTTTCAGACTTACAGAAGAGTTGTAAAGATAGTACCATGAATTTCCTTAAATTCTTTGCTCGGTTTTCCCTGATGTTGACATGCCAGACACCCCTAGCAAAACAAGGGTTTGTCACAACTAAAAACTTAACAATGATATATAACTATGAAATAAATTAAAGACTATTCTAATTTCACTGCTTGTGGAATCTGTCCTTTCTCTATTTCAGGGTTTAGTGTAAATTTTTTTTTAAATTTTAAATTATCTAGACCTAATTGAGTTTTATAATTCATAAGGAAACAGATGATGAAACTATTGAAATGTGACTCATCCAAGGTCATAAGCTAATTAGCAGTAGTGTGAGGAATGTGAACTTCATATGCTTTTATTTGGTCATTCTTTTATTTAATCAGTCTGTAGTGGTTCTTAATATTTTCTGAATCATGAGCCACTTTAAAAATCTAAGAGAGTATTAGGGAAAAAATCTCTCCAGAAAAATGCACATGAGTATGAGTTGAAAATGCTTCAGAAAACTCATAAACACACTAACCCAAGACTTATGAAATGCTACACCATCCCCCAACTAGGTGAGGAGAGGTCTTCCTTATACTATTTAGTAATAATAGGTCCTTATCAGGGACTAACAGCAGTCTCCTTCCACTTTCAAGTTTGAGCCTACCATAGAGCCCAAATCTATGCCAAATCATTAAGTAAACCACAAAGAAAAAACATAAATTGCCAGACATAATCTTTCTTTTCATGTCTATGTATCCTTTCCTGCATGTTACATATTCATGTTTTTCTCATTGATTCTTACAACCACTCTTAGCAATTAGATCTTGAGATGAGTGCTCCCTTTATAAGGCAAGTTTTACTATTATTTATTCCAAAAAGTAACTGCAATATTGCATTCTGGTCCTCAAGATTTCACTACCATATCCTTAAATGTGCTGGTAAAAATATACAAAATAATTGAGGAATAGTCTGAATGTTGAAAAAAATGAGTCATGTTTATAAAATTACATTAGGGAGTTGGGAGTGTGGCTCAGTGGCAGAGCACTTGCCTAGCATGTGTGAGACACTGGGTTCGATTCTCAGCACCACATATAACAAATAAAATAACAACTTAAAAATCAACAAGTTAAAAAAATTAAAAAATACATTAGGAAGGCTTATGAATCCCAATCTACAGACTTGCATTTTCTGGGCAAATGCTATTTAATATGGCAGGGAGACAAAGAAAGAAAGAACAAAATAAAAATGTCTAAATGAGTAGACTACCTCATTCAATTTTTCTATATGTGACTTTTATTGGCACTTTTAAAAGGGTAATATTAATGCTGTTGTCTATAATTGGAAAAATAGAAATATAATTCTTGAGGCAGAGCTCAAGTTTTCCTTTTGGGAGAACTATTTAGTCATTTGTCTTTACTGATTATATTTCGTTTGTGAAACATAGTGTTCACTGTTTGGTTGCTTCTAGAGAGAAAAAGATAAGGTGATCAATAAAGTTATTTAAAAGACTGACAGGGTATCAAAATTGCAGCCTGAATACTTTTTATTTTCCTTAATTATCAAGTCATGGGTGTGTATGAGAATTTTGATTTGGACCAAAAAAGAAAAAAGAAGTTATTGATAAACTGCTATGCAAGATTTCCTGAAATTTCTTTGGACATATTTTTCCCACAGAGAGTATCCTCTAGAAGGAGAGTAAATATTTATAACATAGTATCTCACCAGTAAGTACATTGACAAAGTAACAGAAGTGGATTTTCTAGCACTATTTTTGACTATTGTTAATGACTATTAACTTTTACATGCAAAGAAAAAATATATCCAGGTGATTTCATCTTTCTTCAATTATTCTAAGTATATTTTCAATATACGGGAAAGATGTATTCCTTTGACCTATCATTAAGTAAATTCTAAATTGTAGGCCTATATTTCCAGGAACTTATACACAGTAGAGACACTTACTTGAAAGGTTGCAGCCTCATAGAAACTGTCTCACTTGGAAGCCTCCATTGGCCATGGCTTTGCCATATACTCATGATTGATCCAGGGATAGAGATACTGATGTGATTAGAAATACAAAGACTCCTAGTAAACCTTTTGGAAAGAATATACTTCTTTTTTGTAACCCTGAGTATGAAAAGAACACAGAAAATCAAGAGTACAACCTTGGGGTATGCGGGGTCTATAGAGGAAGACAGAAAGAAATCTCCCTTACTCTGATTCTTGTCTGCTCCCTATTGCTCCCTCATTTAGGAAATATTCTCGCCAAGGTAGAAATTATTTATAATTATTTTTGCCAGTTTATTTGAATTAGTTATCAACTCAATGAGACATTTGGCTATGGATACCAAGGATCTACAGTAGGGCAGCTATGAATTTAAATTCTGACTCCCCCACTTTAGCTGAATGCTATTGGGGACTTATGCAACCTTTCAAAGTTCAAGTTTCTTCTCATTTGAAAAATAAAGAATAATAACAGTGCTTACTTCACAGGCTTGCTGTGAGGCATAAATGAGCTAATGTTAATAAATTATTTAAAGAGAATAAGTAATTCAATAAATGTTTGCTGTGTTTTCTGTGGCTACTAATGAGATCTTAGAGCAAAAATACGAAGTATTTGATCATCTGGGTGACGGATATCTCAACCAAGATTAGACTCAGTTCTCCTAATTTCCAGGATAGGGATTTATGCACTGTATCAAACTCTATCATAAAATGCGATCTGTGGAATTTTAAGCCTGGTGCTAGTGGTCTGAAGATACTTGTAAATTAAATATTGTCCAATTTCTTTAAAGATCGTATAAAGGTAGCTATATCTTAGGACAGGATGTGAAGTGTGAGGATGGTATTCCTCTTTATAAATATTCCATTTCTCTAAGGACTGATACTTTGATTCCTTCTCAAGTCAAAGAATCTACCACATCTTAAATAGAGAAGTACAAATCACTCCTGTAACAGGTGTTTCTCTTTAGGAATCTATGTCTTTAATCCTAGTAAAAATCCTTTCTACATCAGATATTTCATCTTGCAAATGTCCTTTTCTTCCTCAGATTTTGCTTATATAGTTGATATGTGAATATATCCATAAAAAAGTTCTTAAAGACAGGAGGTGGGTAGAATTGGACTATATTTCAGGCATGTTTTAGCCTTTAGTTTCCATTCTTGTAGACTTAATAATCTCTGCCCCACAAGATGTTCACATCCTAATCCTGAAACCTGTGAATATGTTAGGTTATATGGAAAAGAGAGATTAAGACACCTTCAAAATGAAAAAAAAAGTATCCAGGATTATCCAATGGGCTCAATAAAATCACCAAGGTCCTTAAAAGTGGAAAAGGGAGGAAGAAGAGTCAGAAAAAGAGATGGATGATGGAAGAAGTCAACACACTATTCCCAGCTTTGATGATGGAGGAAGGGGGTTATGGACCAAGGGATGCTGGTGACCTCCTGTTGAATCTGGAAAAAGTAAGAAAGTGCATCATCTCCTAGCACTTGCAGTAAGTGTGCAGCCCTAATGACAATTTGATTTTACCAAGTGAGACCCATGTCAGTCAGACGTATATCCTACATAACTGTAAGATTTAAAAAAAATATAGAGAGATATAGATATAGATATGTTGCTGAAGCCAATAGTAAGCAATTAATCTAATTAGAAAGTAATTATTTCTGTATATCTATAAACAAACATCTATTTATGTATTGATTAATTGAAATAACTATGGAAATCTGCTTGAATTTGGGGATTTTTCAAAAGAAAACAGCCAGTTTTAATCCCATGACTGAGTTAGACCATCAGTTAGACGCCTTTGCTAATAAAAACTTATAGGAGAAAAAAACTGATCACTAGTTCAGTTCTGAGTCAGAACTTAAATGGTTTGGGCCAAATTGCCAAACTCACTCTTTGCTCAGGATTGTCAGCTGAGGTCTGTAATCTAGTTATCACTCATCATTCAATGTGGCTAAAGTGATAAAACATGAGAATCAAGTGAAGAAATAAGATGATCTTTTTATTCACAGCAAGAACAGGATGAAGCAAATATCTACTATGTTCCAAGTACAATGAGCTATATAAACATCACATTAAATCCTACCAGCAATCTTCTGAAATAGGTGCTCATTATAAAGATGATCAAACTTGGTCCAAAGAAGTTAAGTTGCTAAATTTTGGAGATACTGAGTGTGAGCCAGGATGCTAACTGAGGCATTTAATTCTGAGCTTGTGCACTTAACTGTTGCTCAGTTCTGATCCATTGTATATTCTCTAATCTAAGGGGCTGCTCATGTAGCAATACTGAGAAGGCAGCATGGTTTTAACACTTTTAGAGTGAAGGAAAAATAGACATTACAGAAAGTCCAGAAGTTGATCAATTGTAAAATGAGAAAAGCAAAAATGTTTAAAAGTTAAGAAAATTTCATATCAAAATAATTAAAGAGTCTTTCTTCATTTTTAGTTTGCATATAGCAAGGAAAAACAATTAACTCTGCTCAGGCAAATCATTCAATTATTCATGCCACTTCAAAATTTGCTGAAGCCATTCTTAATATAAACAACTATTTCATTTTCACAGATCAGTAGCACAATGTTATAACAACTGTTTGTAATATGTGCATTATTTTAAAATAGAAATGAGTAGGAATAAAGATGAGTAAAAATATCACATTTATTGAGGAAATATGAAAACATCAAATGTGGAAAACTTGAGACTCCATAAAGATTTCTTTTTGTGGAAGAATAAAATTAACAATAAAGTGCTCTAGGTGAAGAGGAAATAAATGGTCCTTGGGCATTACTGCATGCACACAAGATGACTCACACACATAAAATCTAGAAAAATGAGGGCTCTCTTGCCAAAGTCATGGTCTTGATTTTACAGACTTTATTCCCTGTGTCTACAATGATGTTAAGATAAACAACATTTGATCACTTTGATTCTAGTAACCTTGAGTAAGCTATTATTGTCTTGCATGAAATGTAATCTAATGTGGACAGGTAAATAATGTTCTTAAGAATACCCTTTCTAATATTAGAAAGTAGAAAATAAACCTACATGTTCATCAATTGAGGAATAAATAAAAAATTAAAATACAGAGTAGTTATACACTAGACTGTCATATAGTCATTAAATGATGAGTTAAAGTTGTATGTTTTATCATGGATAGATCCTAAAAGTATGAATTATTGTTTAAAATAATTCAAAATTACAGAAAGAGTTATATAGTAAAATACCACTTATAAAAACTTAAAAAACTAAAATAAAATTATATTGTTTATGAATACATACGTAGAAAGTCAATATACAAACCCCTGGATTTTGGAACACATCTAATTCATTCAGATATTTGTTCCAATAAAAGGGAGGGACTTTTCCAAAGAGATGTTTTATGCATTTCTAGTTTTAAAAATAGCTGATGCAAATATAGTATTAAACCAACAGTGAGATCATAAAAATGTTATCTTTTAGCTTTCTTTACTTCTCAGTTGTCATAAGTATTTTTTAATCAATTACTTGAGTATTTCCAGGTAAAGCATATTCTGAATCAACTATCTAGAAAATTATTTCAGTTTATCAAAATATCAAATTAATCCGTCTCAAAAAGTTTATGATAATCAAATAATTTTACTAAAAATAAATGTGTAAGAACCTCTCTAAAGTTTTCAAGATATCCAGGCAATACTGGACATTCTAGAAGATTTAATTTCAAAGATGAAAACTGAAAATGTCAAGCTCTCATAAGCTTAAAACACAGTTTTCCTTCAAAAATTCTTATTTGCTCTGAGAGGTCAAATTTGCCATCTGATAGAGCATGTCCCAGCAAGTTCAATGCTAGCATTTCACTTTGGGGGTTCAGTGGAAGGAGAAGTACATTCTATTGGCTTATAAACTGCCTGTGTAGCCTGGAATAGCAGAATTTCCTATGACTGGACTGTAGAGATGAGGGTAGAAGGAAACAAGAGTGAGTATTCAGGCACAAACTGACCCACACACTGAAATTTAATCACATTGAGATCTGAGACTCTGACTGTCCAAAGATTTACCAGGAGCTAAGTTACCCTCTTTCTCTCTATGACGCACCTGATTAAAATGAACATCAAAGTCAATGAGTACAGCCACTCTGCTGAAGCATGGGAAGACAAGTAGAAACAGCAGATGGTTGGGACTGTCAGTGAAACGTGGATAGCAGAGCCTGCTCTCAGCTATTGGATTGCTTCTCTACCTCAACCTGGCCCAACCCTGCAATTGTTCTCCTTCCTATAATCTTTTAAAAACACAAATTTGGTCCAGCCCCTCCTCTGCTTTAAACATCTCAAGGTCATTTATTGATCTTAGGGACTAGGTAGTGTTGTGGTTTGGATATGCAGTCTCCCACAAAAGCTCAAGTTAGACAGTGCAAGAAAGTTTAGAGGTGAAATGATTGGGTTATGAGAGCCTTAATTTAGTGCATTAATCCATGGATAGGGATTAACTGGTTGGCGGTGACTATAGGCAGGCAGGGGAGGGACATTGGGGGTGTTCCCTTGGGGTTTATATTTTGTCCCTGGTAAGGAATGCTCACTCTCTGCTTCCTGATTGTCATGTCCTGATCCACTTTTCTCCACACTTTTATGTCATGATGTTGTTCTGCCTCACCTTAGGCTTAGAGCAATGGAGCCAGTTGTCTATGGACTGAGAACTCTGAAACCATGAGGGCTAAATAAACTTCTCTCCCTCTAAAATCGTTCTTGTCAGGTCTTTTGGTCACAGTGGTGAAACAGCTGACAAAAGTGGATAGAAACCCCTTAATGTTATTTACCTTGAGCTGCTGGTCTGATTTCAGTTTATTTCTCCATCCTTTTTTAGCCTACCCTTCCTCTTGCTCTAATACTGTAATTCAGGGTTTCTTGATCTCCACATTTGCTTGTAATAGTTACTTATTTACTCAGGTACCAGCTAGTCTTTGATCTCCTTCACAAGGACAGAGGTCATATTTAGGCTCTGCATTGTTGTATCCTTAGTGCCTAATATAGTGTTTGGAATATAGTAGATGATCAACAAATATTTGTTAAAGAATGGACGGTTGATAAGGCATAGGTAAAGAGCGAGGAAGAAGTTGTTTTGAAGATAGACTGAATGTTCAAGTATTGTATAAGATATTATTAGGAATAACATGATTTGGGGCCAGAGTTAATGTATTTTAGAAACTACCCACTTGGCAGCACAATGTGTCTATCTATGGCTCCATTTGATTATTTTGGCAGGTCTTGGGACAATAACAGAACAAAATGCTCCCATGTTTGGAGTTGTTGGAATCATTTAATTCCACTAAGGATCATCACAAACTCAATTAACGTGAAAAAATATTATGAAAACTCAGAATCGGCATCAAAGGGCACAGGTCTTGTGTGATTTGGAGGGGTTCCTTTGAGATCACACGTAAACAAAGCCAGGAAGAGTTATGATGTCTAAGCTGAGAGCGCAAACTTCCCACACCATTGGCCTATTTTTTTTTGGGGGGCGGGGGTATTGGAAATTGCATTATGGAGCACTTGACCACTGAGACACATCCCAACCCTATTTTGTATTTTACTTTTTTAAACATTTAAATGTTTTTTTTCCAATTAGTTATACATCACAGCAGAATGCATTTTGTTTCATTGTACACAAATAGAATCAAACTTCATTTTGTTTCATTGTACACAAATAGAATCAAACTTCATTTATCTGGTTGTACACTATGTAGAGTTGGACCATTTGTGCAATCATACATGTACCTAAGGTAATGTTGTCCTTCTCATTCCACCACCTTTCCTACTCCCATGCTCCCTCCCCTATCACCCTCCTCTTTTCCCACTCCAAAGTTCCCGGAATTCTTCCCCTGCCCCCACCCCCGACCCCCATTACAGGTCAGCATCCACTTATCAGAGAGAACATTTGGACTTTGGTTTTTTGAGATTGGCTTACTTCACTTAGCATGATATTCTCCAACTCCATCCATTTACCTGCAAATGCCATAATTTTATTCTCTTTTAAAATTGAGTAATATTTCATTGTGTATATAAACCACAGTTTCTTTATCCATTCATCTATTGAAGGGCATCTAGGTTGGTTCCACAGTTTAGCTATTGTGAATTGAGATGCAATAAACATTGATGTGGCTGTGCCACTAAAGTATGCTGATTTTAAGACATTTGGGTATAGATCGAGGAGTGGGATAGCTGGGGCAAAAAGAGGTTCCATTCCAAGTTTTCTAAGGAATCTCCATACTGCTTTCCAGAGTGGTTGCATGAATTTGCAATACCACCAGCAATGTATGAGTGTACCTTTTTTGCCCTGCATCTTCACCAACACTTACTGCTACTTGTACTTTTTTAAAATTTTTAATTCTAATTTGTTATATATGACAGTGGGATGCATTACAATTCATATCACGCATATAGGGCACAATTTTTCATATCTCTAGTTGTATACAAAGTATATTCACACAATTTGTGTCTTCATTCATGTACTTTGGACAACGAAAAAATATGGAATGCTTCACAAATTTGCATGTCATCCTTGCACAGGGGCCATGCTAATCTTCTCTGTATTATTCCAGTGCTTCCAAAGCGAGTGCTGTTGCTTGTATTCTTGATGATTGCCATTCTGACTGGAGTATGTTTTGTATTTTGTATTTTATTTAGAGACAGGGTCTCACTGAGTTGCTTAGCATGTCTACATTGCTGAGGCTGGCTTTGAACTCTCGAACCTCCTGCCCAGCCTCCCAAGCCACTGGGATTCCAGGCATGTGCCACCGTACCTGGATCTTTGGCCCATTCTTTACATGTCATCTCTTTCTAAAAAGTGAAGCTTCCACAAAATATATACATCTACACTGTTATCCAAATATGAAAAAATAAGTATTAATACTATCATGGGAAATATTGTGATCATGGTAAGAAGATAGAAATGAAATAATTGATTTAAGTTCCTTGCTCCATGAACTAGAGCACAAAGTACCATTATTGAGATCTCTACAAGAGAAGTTTGCCAATTATTTGAAATATGTCTCTATTGTTGAGCATTTATTAATTAATTCAATAAACATTTGTACTGTATTTCTATCTTGTGTGCATGTACAAATATGAAACAATAAATTATATTTTTATTTATAATTATAATGAACCAAAAAAATACAAACAAACAAACAAACAAATATTTGTAGAGTGCTTGTTATGTTCTATGCATTTTTCCTAAGTCCTGGGTTATAATGATGATCCAAATCAACATCGTCTCTGCTTATATGAAGCTTAAATATAGTAGGGGAGAGGACATGAACCAGGTATAAAATAAGGATAATTTCAGGAGGCCAAATTGTGTAGTACTGTCAAAAATGACCTTTAAGATAAATACAGTTTAAGTTTTATTCTGAACTCAGTATATATCTTACTTCAGAGTTCTTATTTATTTATATTCATTATTCCAAAGAATGAAAACAAATGAGCTACCTTTCTTATCTTATCCCTTTGATTTATATAAACATTGAGGAAAATTTTAAAAACATTGGGATTTTACAAAAGTGTAATTCAGACCGTTAACATTTGCTCTCTTGTATTTTAAACAGATATACTGCAGAGAGACAGAGACTGTGGGGAATCACAAACCTATATTTACCTCAGTCAAGTCAGATTTTCCATGCACTCTCTCAAGGTTCAAATAAAAGTCTGTGTCACAATTGTTAGACTGGGTGGATCTACATATAATATCTTGGAGAATGATAAGATGAAGAAAAATTCTTCTCACAACAGGATATCAGCTCTAGTCAAAGTCAGGGGTGGGAGGACAGAGGGCAGAGAACACTTACTGATAGGTTGTTGGGCTGACGTTGATACGCCGAGGATGACTTCCAGATTCGAATTTGCTTGCCAGAGTGACATTATTTCCAAACAGGCAATATCGTGGCATTCTCACCCCAACAACACCAGCCAGCACGGAGCCAGAGTGAATGCCTATCCTCATCTAGAAGAAGCAAATGGAAAGGATGAGAAAGTTTAGGGACAGATTGGTTTCTATTTGATATGCAATTATTTTATCAAGTGTACTGCCAATTATTAAATAATTAAACTAGGAGCTCCTCAAAGATAGAAACTGAGCCTTGGTCATTTTTGTCAGCCTCATATCTGGACCATTATAGTGCTCTATCAACATAAATAATGTGAGATAAATGAATGAATGGATTAATTATATGAAAAATCATGTATATTTTGTTACATAAATCCTTTTAATTACAGTTTAAATGAGGTTTCATTTGTACATGATATACTCTAATACACAAAAAGTATATTATCTCCATGTTCTCCCTGCAGTTACTTTCACATAAAACCCTACTGTATCCCTTCATAGCAGTGAAAATGACTGTAAGTTAAATATTTATGTTTAAATGTTTATATTTGTTTAAATGTTGGATTTTCCCATGAGAGAAGGGTATGTGTGTGTTTGTGTGTATATATACACAAAACACACACATATGTGTATATATATATATATTTTTTTTTCCTCTTACTGCTGAATATTCAGTAGTTAGAATAATACCTAAAGCTAAGCAGGCACTCAAAAATTGATACATGTAAAATAAATTGTCTGAATTCCTCAAGATATTATTAAAATGGAGTTACAGAGAATTCAACCCTTTAGTTAGCCAAGGCATTGACTGAAATGATTAAGAGTAAATTAAGCACTGTATTTACTCTCTGAGAATCTGACAATGATTAGTCTCCTCCAGGCCTTGAAGGAACTCTGAATACACACTTGCTATGCCCTCAAATGTGGTCACAGTGGTGAAGTTATATTGACATGGTCTGCACCCTAAGTGAATGGAGGCTAACCCTTAGAGGAAGAGGGAGGATATCTGACCCGGAGACGCCCACGAGGCTCGCAGACTGTCACTCCTTCACTATCATATCTCCCTTGCCACTACTGCTGTGAAGATTAAAAAGTCACTCTAGACCCACCCTTCTTATAGAACTGGATACTTTTACACATCTTGATCTGTAATAAGACAGGTTGAAATGAATGATCTAACTGCAACTCTCAATAACATCATATATTTTTAAAAAACTGACTATAAAATTTATTTGGAAATTCAATAGTGTAGGAAGAATCAAGAAACACTAAAGAAAGAGGAAAAAAGAGCACATGTCTTACCAGATATCAAGTCATTGTATAAACATATGTAATTAGTGCATGAATATCATTGTATAGAAAAACAGACAATGGAATAGAAAACCCAGAAAGGCACCAATAGATGCGAGCCATATGAAATTTAAAAGTTAGCTTTTCAAATTACTGAGAAAACAATGGCCTTTCTAGAAAGCTCTAGATCAATTCTGTCTTTGTATGGAAAAAACTTTCAATTAAAGAGCTTAATGCAAAAGACATAAATTTACAGCCTTAAAAATAATTGTGTTAAGTAAGAAAAGGCTAATCTGCAGTATCAGTAAAATCTCAAAATACAAACATTTGAAAAAAATCATAACCTTTAATTTGTCTCTCAGTGTCAATTTCCAGTGAGTGGTCTGCATTGTCAGCCAGCTCTGTTTCCTGAATTTGGGGACAAAGGTCCTTCACATTTTGTTTCTCCTTCATGTCTTTCCACATATGAGGAGTTCCAACTCATGTACGTGGAAAGTTAGCAAAAGTCCAAGGCAAGTCTTGTGAATGATCATTTCAGGTGAGTTTTATTTCTGATGAGAAATCTGAAGTCATACTTAGCTTAATTACTCTATAAGTATACATATATATCTTTTTCTTCTGGTTGCTTTTAAGTGTTTCTTTTCTTGCTAGTTTTAAGTAGTTTGGTCATGATTTTTCTTAGTATTGTTTTCATTTTGTTCCTAGTGCTTTGGGTTTGTTGCAATCATAGATCTACAGGTTTATATTTTTCCTTAAATTTAAAAATTTTCTAGATATTATTTCTTTATTTTTTTTTATTTCTGTCTACTTCCTCCTCTCAGAGACTCTCATTACATTTACATTAGGATTCTTGAATTTTTTGCAAAGGTCATTGATAATCTGTTCATCTAGAATTATTTTCTGTTTACTTTGGATTTCTATTGCTATGTCTTCAGGTTGACTAATCTTTCCTTTTGCAATGTCTAATCCCCTGGTTATCACATCCAGTGGTTTTTTTTTTTTCCATCTCAAGTACTATAATTTTCCTATTTAGAAATTAAATTTGAGATGGGTAAATTATATAAATAACCTTCAAGCATACAGAGTTAAAATAACTGTTTTAAGGCTCTTGTCTGCTAATTCTAACATGTTTCAGTTCTGTAGCTATCAGTTTTGATGGATTGATTTTTATCCTCATTATAAGTCATATTTTTAAGCTGTTCTTCATGCCTAGTAATTTTTGATTGGATGCCAGATATCATGAATTTGACCTTGTTGAGTGCTGGATATTTTTATATTCTTATAAATATTCTTGAGCTTTGTTCTGGGATGCAGTTAAGTTACTTAGAAACAGCTTGTTCCTTTCATGACTTGCTTTTAAGATTTGTTAGGCAAGTCTGGAGCAATGTTTCATGAAGGGACAATTATCCTCCATTACTAAGGCAAAAATCTTCTGAATACTTTCCCCAATGTGGGAAATTTATGAACTTTTCCAGTCAGCCTGATGCAGACAGTCTTTGTCTGGATTCCGCACCCTCCACCAAATCCTATGTGAAAATCAGATGATTTTTTCTTTGATCATTTTGGATGTTTCCTTCCCTTTCACCTCAGGGGCTTGGGTAGCTTCCTCACATTCATTCACTAGTCACTACTCTTCAGAATACATGAGAACCCCTGCAACATCTCTGGTGATCTTTGTTCAACTCTTGTGGTCTCTATGTGACCTATAGCCTTCTTGGGTTTTCCAAATGCTCAGCTCCATCTCTTCCACTCTAGGAATATGTTGGGTGCCTCCTGGTTTGCTCATCTCTGAACTACAGCTTGGAGGTCTCTCAAGGGAGGAAGCTAATACAATTATAAGACTCATTATACGTGTTTCCTAACTGTCTACAATCACTGTCTTCCATTATCTAGTATCCACTGTCATGAAAACTGTTCTTTTGTAATTTTTTCAGATCTTTAATTGTATAAGGTGGGAGTATAAATCCAGTCCTTGTACTCCATACTGGCTAGAAGCAGAAGTAAGACTTTTTTTTTTTTTTAAGAAAGCAAACTATCTGAATAATACAGGCCTATTTTATTTTTGTTGAGAGATCACCTATTTGTATTTAAAGGCAAAAATGTCAAATGGCAATATTCCTCTTAAACACATATAAAGCAGCATTCTTGAAAATTAGCAACACACTGTGTAATATGTCTTAAACTTCTTCTTTTTTTTTTGGTACCAGGGTTGAACTCAGGAGCACTCGGCCACTGAGCCAATCCCCAGCACTATTTTTGTATTTTAGTTAGCGACAGGGTCTCACTGAATTGCTTAGCACCTCACCATTGCTGAGGCTGACTTTGAACTCCTGATCTTCCTGTCTGAGCCTCCCGAGCTGCTGGGATTACAGGCATGCGCCAGCATCTTAAAATTCTTTAGGTTTCTGTGTACTTTCACAAAGCCTATCTCTGTTGTTGCTGTATGTGATATAGGATTGCCTAAACAACATCCAGACCTCAGATGATAAGCCTTTGATCACTGCCATGATCATTTTATACAGGAGAGAGCAGGAGCGAATGAATCTCACACTGTCAAATCTGATAACATCTTTATTCTGTGCTTTCTGTTTGAAAGACTCTACATGCCACATAACTATGTAGAAGGATTATATAGTTCTACTTCTGCCTCCTTTAAAAAGACTTGAGACATTTTTTTAAATGTATCAGAATCAAAATTATAACCTGAAAATGGTGATGATAAAAATCCAGATATTCTTGAGGTGGGAGTGGAGGGAGGAATTGCCATTAAAAAACATCCCTTAGGAGGCCATATACAAGGTGCAACCGCAAAAGGGTTAGTCATTTTCACCACCACCTTCGCCCTACAATGGAAAAGAACTCAGAGAATAATTTATCTGGGAAGTAAGAAGATACTACTGGAAAGTTACAAGCTGAATCATCAGACTCCAATTTCTTTTGCATTTCTTTTGATAACTTATTGAGATTTCCCAGGAATTGTGGCCTATATAAGGAAACTGCTGATTACGCCATTCAGAATGTGCCAAGAACATCTAGCAGTTAGACAAAATAGAGGGTACATTTAACTATCAGTGAGGGGTTTAGATTCATTTTGGCAAAATTTAACTTTATTTAAATGGGTTAACCAGGCAGTAGCATTTGCAATCCGTCTGGCCAGTATGCCTTAGCTAAAGAAAAGTGCTTTGCACTAAACTGATGATTCTCAACCGGGGCCTTTTGTGCCTATCATTGGACATTTGGCAATGTCTGGAGACATTTCCAGTTTTTGCAACTGGGAAGGGGAGATGCTACTGGCATCTATTTGGTAGAACTAGATATTTTTAGGATAGCTTCCTGTCCCCAGTAATCTTTCAGCCTGAAACAGCAATAATGCCAAGACTGAGAAACTCTGCATTAAATACACCCCTGGCTATCTAAACCTACTAAACAAGGATATAAATGTTTTAATCAGATTAAAGCCTTGAGGAAGCACAGTAGACTTCATATTGAAGACAGAGTTCATGAAGAAAATGTTTGTCTTAGAAGTTTACTGTAAAATCCAAAAACTTTAGGGTACACCCAAGGTTAGAATATATTAATCTCTGATGTCTTCAGTGTGTGATACAATGCAAAATTCTGAGACAAATCAAAGTCTTCAATTTCTAATAGATTCAGTTATTCACACAGTATTCTACTTATTATTTGTCAACTGGAGCTCATAAACATCTGCATTTTTAGAAAACACAGCTCCTACAACTTGAAAATAGAAGACTTGTAACAGTACAACCTCAGCTAGCCAAAATCTCTCCCTAGTTTAGTAAAGAAGGAATGTTTAGGTTGAAAGGGCAGCACAAATTCATTAGTCTAGATCTCTTGTTTTCCAAATAAACCAAGTCCAGAATGGCAAAATGAAAAGATCAAATTAGTATTAGGGCCAGTTCTAGGCCTTAGGTCACCCAGCTCTGAGTTCAGTGTACTATAAAAAGTGCCCAAATTCAAGTAACGCCTGAGACTGTTTCTACAGGCCCATCAGAATAAGTCAGACAATTTTTGAGAATCAGTTTAATCCAACTTTCTTATTCTATCTACAGAAAAAGACTATCACTTTTCAATTAAAACTCAGAAAAAATAAGTTACACATTAAATCCAACATCACAAGCCTTCCAATCCTTCTCCATATTGTTGTTTATATTTTTCCACCCTAAATCTTTCCTGACTGGCCTACTCACCACATACTCCAAAAATGCCTGATGTATTCATGCCCCTGAGCTTTTACTCCAGCTAAATGCCTCTTTATCCTTTCTCCTCCTTTTTTTGTCCTTCCTTCTTTTCTTTCTTTTTTTCTTTCCTTCTTTATTTTTTGTTAATCTGATGTATTTCCAAGGAGAGATTCTTAAAACAGAAACTTATTTTTTTAAGTAGTAAGGAAATAAAATTTTGGTTTATTTCAACAGAAGAGGAAACCAAGAGAAATAAATGATAACTACTGCTAGGAAGCACAGACATCAATACCAATTAATTATTTTAAAAGATTTTATTTATTTTATAAATTTAATACTAATTTTGAACATTGATTTTTACATTTAAAAATGAAGAATTAGAGAAATTTTTATTGGTTCATAATAGTTGTACCATAACATTAGGATTCATTTTGACAAAATTATAAATGCTTGGTATATGATTTGCTCCAATTTAGTCCCCAGTACTTCCCCTTCTCTCCCCTTCTCCCTCCCCTTGTTCCTACCTTCTACCTTAGTGATATATACATATATATATGTGTGTGTGTGTGTGTGTGTGTATGTCTATCTATCTATCTATCTATCTATCTATATATATATAAAATAAATAAAATTAGGGTACACCCAAGATTAGGATATATTATATATATCAGACAAAATATATATATTTAAAAAATATATATATTTTAAATATATATATATACATATATATATTTTAAATATATATATATACATATATATTTTAAATATATATATTAAATTAGCGTCAAATTCTTCTGAAAGTCATTCAAACTGAATCACAGACTCTGTGCTAAGTGTTCAAGTTATAGGGGAAACAAAAGAGTTTTCATATGTTGTTTTGGAGATTTCATTTGAGGTTAAAAAATAGCTAAATAAAATCATGATAAATGCTAAAAAGTTAATGTATAAAAGAGGACAAGACACAAGGAACACAAGGAATAGGGGAACAGGACTGACCAAGTCTAGAGAATCAGTGAAGACTTTTTCAAGTGAGTCCCCTTAGAACTCAATGCTGAAGGAGAAATGGCCTTGGTAGTAGGGAGGAGTGGCCAGCTGTGGCCAGAGGTAAGGGAGGAGAACATACAGCTAGAGTGAAAATAATATGCTTTGATTCATTTCAGGGACTAAAAGAAGGCCAGGAAAGGTGATTGCTGCTTAATGAAAAGAGGAGAAAAGCAGAACATGAGGCTAAGGGAGTATGCCCAGCAGATCACACAGAACAAGACTTCTCAGTCCTGGCACGACCCACGCCTTGGGTTAGAAGATTCCTTTTCATGGAGGCCATTGTGTGTCGGAGGATGCTTAGTGTTGCTGGCCTTTATCCACTAGATGCAAGTTGTAGACAAAAGGCAGAAATTGTATTTGGTGTTCTGTTGAATAACTGAAAGGGTACAGACATTGTTTTAATCCTGAATCTCCTCTCTACTGAATGGTAGAAGACATTCTGCAGCACTGAGATTTTCTTTAGGCAATTCAGTTTCTCCTGTTCACAGACTTGCAGATTTTATGGGACTGACCTCACTTCCAGGTGCAGAAGTAGGTCCAAACTTGGCAAAGGTGTAACAGTTTCCTGGGTTAGCAATTAATTGAAGAAAGGATAAATGATCCTATGGAAGCCATGAGTGACTCACTCTCAGGAATCATGAGAGCTGTAAGAAACCCTCTTTCCTCCCATAAAACATGTACATGTATATGAATGGTGTCAGTGCTCCAGTGAACAGCTAGGGCTAATTTGACACCATGGTTGGGGTTGGGGTTTGGGAGTATTGGAATGTAGGGGATAGATATGTGGAATCTGAAGATGAAGCCAACGCGAGAATGCAAACCAAAGAGAACAAAAGAGAAGCCAAATTCATGGCACTATCAATTTTTTCAGCTATATCTAGCCTCATGTATAGGTGCAGTGACATCTTGCACCTAAGTTAACCATATCTACTTCTGCATTTGAGTCAATGCATTCCTTTAATTGCTTAAGGAAGTTTGTTGACTCTATCACTTGCAAAAGGAAGACTTTTAAGTTATACAGTAGCTTTATGAATTTAAGCAGGCTTAACTAACCTCTGAGAAATTTTCATTCATAAAATGGTAATGATAACACACATATGAAAATAGGTCTCAATTCCTCGCTTGGTGGAACTTAAGATTTAAGGAGCACTCTTGTAAGTGATTATTTGATCTTCTGCCACACTTTCAGTCTTTTCAAGAGACAAAGAGAAAAAGTAACAGAAAGGAGAGAAGGGCAATTCTTCCCCACTCCCCCCTACCCGCTAAAGGAAAGTAGCAAAAGTTAAGAAAGAGTTCTCAAAGGATATTACATTTACGTTAGGCATTAAAATGTTGGAATTTTCTTACACTATTTTCCCCCAATCTAGAATGCTCTTTTCTCTTCTCTCTCAGGAAAAATGATGGCATTTTGAAGGTGGGGAAAATGGCAGAACTGGAGATTGAATGGGTGTGGGAAGTGGTCAGAAAGGAGTTGCAAAGAGAACTACATGAAATAAACAACAACAACAACAAAATCAAAGTTTGAATTTTTGAAAAATAATAATCATGAACACACCCTTTGATGAAACTGTTAGAAGAGCCCAAAGAGACAAACTATAGGTCCGGAGCAGACATTCAACAAAATATTGGCCTCCTTCGCACACTTTCTGGTGCCCACTGCATGGCTCATGGTGAGGACACTGCACTCCCACTTAAAATCCAGTGAGTAGATGTACTAATTTAGGAATATTCTAGTCAAACTGTTATCATGATTAACATATCAGCTCACAAGTTAATAAATAACAAATATCAATTTACCTTGAAACAACTGTTGGAGTAAAAAAAAAAAAAGTCAAAATAGAAGATTTACAATAGAAAAGTTTTCTAGTAGAAAAAGCCAGTTAGCTGTTAACTTATGTTTGCATTTAAGCATTAGGGTTTATGAGATGAAGATTTTAAGCTTTTGCTGGGCATGGTGGCACACACCTGTAATTCTAGCGGCTCGGGAGGCTGAGACAGGAGGATCACAGGTTCAAAGCCAGCCTCAGCAACAGTGAGGTGCTAAGCAACTCAGTGAGACCCTGTCTCTAAATAAAATACAAAACAGGGATGGGGATGTGGTTCAGTGGTTGAGTGTTCCTGAATTCAAACCCGCCCCCCCCCCGCCGCAAAAAAAAAAGAAGATTTTTTTAAGTTTTTGAAAAATATTTACCTGTTTAAATAGAAAGGAGCTTAAAATCATCATTCACATTGGCAGGCAAAAATGAGGAAAATGATTATTGCAATCTTTTACTGGTACTACTAACTTGTACCAATAAAAGGAGATGCATAAAAATTTTCCCATTTTTGTCATGTTCTCTTATGTCATGATCTCTTATGTCATGATCTCTTATGTTCTCTTATGATCTCTTATGTTCTCTTATAGATCCCCCATAATAGTCAATTCATATTTTAAGTTCTAATTTCAAAATCTTGAGATTTCTTAGGAAGCACGCAATCAACTCTCAAATTCTATTGGCTTTACAATTTCTTCTGCTTGTTTCCCAGAAGTGCAAGGGAACAGAGAGAAATGATCTCTGTGGCTATGTGGCATTTCTCCTTTTATCAGGGCACTCAGCCTCCAGTCTGATGGTGTCAAAATGTCACATTCTCTTAATATGTTTGGACAAACAGCACTTTGGGCAAAATAGCTTACTGTGTTTATTCTGAATGTTACAGAAGTACCATTCATAGATAAATTTCACTTTACAAAAAATATTTTAACCAAACAATTATTCTCATCACTGGTATGGTGACATAATTTAAGATATAAAATAAGACCCACTGCATAAGAAAAGTAAATACTATTTAGTGATTTATAAGACAAATTAGGTTGAAATTTTAAATAATTAGTACTTTGAAGTTGGGGAAGAAGGTGAGTTTGTAATCTTATTTATGGTTTTTGATGAGGTAGGATAGAATCCTACAAAAGGATTATTAGAAAAGCATGCTTAGAATCACATAGCTGGTGGCATTGAATAAAATATCACAGGTAGCTACAGGGAGATAGCAATTTGGCTCAGTGTCACCACTGCCTTCTCACAGGAGTATCACCAATGTGCATGATATTATTATTGAACAAGAGATTTAAAATCCAACTTTGAGTATTATTATTATTTAGCTTTACAAGCTGAATCTGAAATTTACCTTTGTGCAGGAAAAAAAACCACATTTGTTTAAAGTAAAAACTGATTTTAAGGCAACTGAAGTACTTGGATTATATATGCATACATTGATCAATAAGCAAATAAAATTTAGTGGTTGAAAAAATATCATTTTGTGCTAGAAATTCATATGGTTGATTCATCATTTAACAACATAGTGCCATATGAAGATATTTAAGGAATAAAAAATGAATCTATTTCTTACCAACATTTGGTTTTCGTTCTGATATGTGGGAAGAACTTAGAAACCCTTTTCTGACATCTAATATTTGTCTATTTAACCAGTGACACTAAGGAAGCAATCTACTAATCACATCTGTAATATTAATCAAATCATTCTGTGATATTTTACTTAGTCTACTAAATGCATCTTTACTGTATAATTGCCCAGATTAAAGTCCACCTCTTACTAATATCATAAAAGCATTCCTGGTTAGTGGCTTCTCTTTAAACATACAAAAGTCTGTTAATTGCTAACACTTCAAAGCTCTTACTAGTTTCTATTTTTGAGACTATCACTGAAAAAAATATTGCTACTGGCCAATCAATTCACTGTTAACTGAAGGAAGTAATTTTCTGTTCAAACGTAGCTCTTAACAGAATCAGGAACAAAATCTTTAGTACAAAAGTAATTTATATAGCAGTATGGATCAAAAAAATAATTGATTTTTTAAGTATGTAGAAAGAGACTCCTTTGAAAAGGGGTAAAGGACTTAGAAAATAATTCTGAAAGTATCAAATGTGTGCTTAACAATTTGCCAATTTATTCATCTAAATTTTCTATCAAAATATACATTTTTCAAGCTGGGCACTATGGCACACATGTGTAATCTCAGATACTCAAGAAGCTGAGGAAGGAGGATCACAAGTTTAAGAATGGTCTAGATAATTCAGTGAGACCTAGTCTCAAAAATAAAATTTTAAATGAAGGGCTAGGGATGTAATTCAGCAGTAGAGTACTTGCCTGGCATGTGTAAAGGCCTTTATTCAAACCTCAGCATCAAGGAAAAAAAATATATATATATATTTCCCTGTGAGTGCAGGTATTTGTGTGTGTGTGTGTGTGTGTGTGTGTGCGCGCACACACACACTCAGAGAGAAAAAGAAAAAGAGAGGACAAAAATACATATATCTTATCCTCAAAAATTAAGGACCGATGTCAACCAACAGAATGATTTTATTTTCAACAGAACATATTACTCGATTTAGCCATTTTAAATGGTAATCTGTACATCATATATTATAATGATGCCCCTACTTACTGTTAAGTAATTGAATTGCTTGAGGGAAAACATAGTTCATTTGACTTCACAAAAGTTCTACTTCTCAGGACAAAACAATGCATTTGATAGAACGGAAAGAAAAAAATATAATGATGAGTATGTTAAACATTAATTGTTATTATCCTTTATTGTAACCATAGGTTCTTTTTTTTGTACTACAAGAATAAAGAGAACAGGCTAAGTGTAAAAGTAAGAAACAAAATTAAACCCCCAAGTTTAATTGGAATGTAGAACCTCAGTTACCTATTAGAATCAACTGGATATTGATCTGAAGTTTTCTCTCCTTGATGTGTCTTTGTTTGGTTTTGGTATCAGGGTGAAACTAGCTTCATAGAATGAGTTTGGAAGGGCTCCCTCCTTTTCTATTTCATGCAATAATTTGAGGAGTATTGGTATAAGTTCTTCTTCGAAGGGCTCATAGAACTCGGATGACAATCCATTCTGGTCCTGGGCTTTTCTATGTTAGGCTTCTGATGGAGTCTTCAATTTCATTGCTTGAAATTGATCTGTTTAAATTTTCTATGTCTCTTGATTCAATTCAGGTAGGCCACAGATCTCTAGAAGTTGGATGATGTCTTTGAGATTTTCTATTTTATTGGAGTATAGATTTTTAAAGTAGCTTCTGATTATCATCTGCATTTCATTGATGTTTGTGGTCAGATTTACTTATTCATCATGAGTTTTAGTAATTTGGGTTTTCTCTTTTTCTTCATTTCTCTTTTTCTTCACTTGACTAAGGGTTTACCAATTTTGTTTATTTTGGCTGGGTGGCAACTGAGGCACAATTATACAGCATTTTATATAGTCTCTTAAGACTGGGGGTAGTGGAACTCTGAAGGGAACCTTTCCTATCAGGGTGTTGGTCATTACTGGGAAGTTTTCTGGTTCATGTACCTTATTCCACAGCTGTGGAAATGCACAGCCAATGAGGATTAGACCCCAAATGCAAACATAATTTTTATGGATTCTACTCAATTGGTCTTTCTATCATAACATCTTCCCAATTATATTTCTTTACCCTTTTTTTCATTATTAGAGATGATAAACAAAACAATAACTTATGTTGATAAAAGCCAGCATAAAATTGCTTAAAAGTACATTGAATTATCAAAGGAAATAATGCTTTCTAAACACAAGAGAAAGTGGTTTCTGAATAGGTAAATTGTTTTAAGATTTTGTATGATAACAGAGAACTATAATAAAATTAAAAAAAATACATCAAACATAAATCAACTGTCATAACCTAACCTAAGGAGACATGGCCCACTACATGCAATATGGTATCCTAGAAGGGATCTTAAAATATAAAAAGGATGTTGACTAAAAATTAAATAAATCTGAATAAACAATAACTGTCTTTGGTTAATAATAATGTATCAATTGGCTCATTAATTGCAGTAATTTTACCATGCTATTATTTTGGTGAAACTGGATATGAGGGGGGCATTTGGGGACTTTTTGCACTAACTTTGCAATTATTATGAAAACTTAAAACTATTCCAAAATAAAAAGGTCTTTAGAAATGTAATAATGCCTGCCAATCAAAGGACATATTCAAAAATGTTTCATATCATTAAAATGTTTCTTATTTTCAAATTCAGACAATAACAGCTAAACCAAGGGATGTGACATGGAATAAAAAGGGTTGACCATGATAATAAATACATTAATTTACAAATATTTAAGATAAATTAACTAAATCAACCAATCAAAAGGCAATAACAACCCTAATTCCTTTAGTAGTGTACATAACTTAATCCTCAATTTTACAAATTTTGTTACCAACATTTTTTGCACTTGGGCATTAGATGGCGCTCATGCTCACTTTACCGAGCAGATTGGCTCATTACTATCAGCAATAGGTCTCTCAACTGGAGATATGCTGGAAGATTTGACTCCATAATACTTTCAGGAGTAAGTTGTGAAAACAAAATCACCCCCATAATAAGGCTAGAAAAGCTTGAGTTGGGTGGCAGAATTCAAACAATAAAACTGGTTGTTAAGAAACCCCTAAGCACGAATCACAAATCTCAAGTGGAGATCTTTAGGACACCCTCAGATCCACTGAAGCTATGTTCTATATAGTGAGTCCACAGTATCTGTTGGAGTGCATAGACCGCCCAAATTTTGAGAACTTTTGATGTAATATTCCTTTAAGTTCTAATAATTTATGTATCATCAACACCTACCAGTGGATTTTACATTTAGTAGACAATATTAAAATATTTGTTGACTGAATGAAGAAATGACTTAATGAGGATAATGAATGAAAAGAATTTCTACACTAGGTACAAATGTCACTCTGTCTCTTCTCTAAATACTTGCAGCATTATTTTTTAACATTCAAGCCATTATATTCTCATTTGTCTTTGTGTCCTTTACAAACTAAGAATGAGAAGAACACTTTTACAAGGTATTTGAACCAATGAATTATACTCAATCCTATTTCTGATTGCCACATTATTCCAATAAATTATAAAGGAAGCTGCTCCTAGACCAAATTATGTTTAGATCCTCCCAAATAGGGCTAACAATTAGAAAAAAAACATAGTTAATAACCATGAAGAGAAAACAAGTAAGGGGCTAAAATAACTACTCAAAATGCAATTTTCTTTTTTTTTTTTTTTTTAGTGCTGCTTCAATGAGTCCATGGGCTAGAATCAGTCACTTGATTTAACTAGGGATTTTTTTTTTCTTTTTTAACCTCAGATTTATGAAAAAGATTTCTCAAGTTTTAAATGAATTTGTAGCACTTATTTGTGATTTGTAAATCATTGATCCTATCAGAAAAATAAAAGAAAAAAATAGAAAATTTTTTCCCTCAATAGAGCATTTGCTGAATGAAGAACCCAGAGTCATCATCAGAGACCAAATTCATTCTCTCTCTCTCTCTCTCTCTCTCTCTCTCTCTCTATCTATCTATCTATCTCTCTGTGTGTGTGTGTGTGTGTGTGTTTGTGTGTATGTGTGTATGTGTTGCACATAATGTCAATTTTAAGGATTCCTTCTGCACATAGAACTCCAGAGCTGCTATAACTGAGTTGTTTGTGTTGATCCCATTCCCTGAAATTCAGAATAAGGAATCTATACTTTTAGCTAAATCAATCTCTTTATTAATAAATACATTTCTCAATATTGTTTAGGTCTAAATAATAAGTTCCTTTATCTTGTTCATGTCAGAGGAATCTCTTTCTTTTGTGTATTTTTGCGTGTTTTGTTTTGTTTTTTGTCTTGGTGCTGGGGATGGAACTCAGGGCCTCACAAGTGCTAGGTAAGTGGTCTACCACTGAGCTACATCCCCAAACCCTTTCTTGCTCTTGAGTCTTGCTTCATTCATCTTTGGTTATCAGGGCCCTACAGCCTTCACATTCTGAGGAGTCCTTTCTCAAATCGTGTTTTAAGACTTGTAATTTTAGCCTTTATTTGGAAAACCAATGTTCTAGTCCTGATTACATAGCATACTATCTGCCTTAAATGAGTCATTGATACTTTTTGAGCTTTCATATCTCCATTTATAAAATGGTAATAATAGAGCTAACCTCACAGTATAATTGTGAGGATAAGTAATTATTTTCATTGTTATCCCTAGCACTCTATTGCATACTTATAAGGTGTCACACTTTGGGATAAGTCCATACATATATCATCTCATTGAATTCCATTATCTCATTTAATAATTTATCTGGCTCTAAAGTTGTTATCCTGTGCCTTGAGATATACTGCCTCCAAGTACAGAGGGAAGCTTATATGGATTATGCTTATTAAAAGAAGCCTCCAACAATTGATGTTGTTACTTTTTATGAATAGCATTTTTCACAAGAATTTAATTACACTATGAATTTCTGCTTTACAAGGATTGCAGATCTAATTATTTAGGAAATCTTTCATTTTGGTAGAGAACTATTCATATTCTCCAATATCTACCTACCTTCTTATTAATATTAACCATTAAAATTCTAACCCTATATATAGGATAATATGTTTCTTAAAAGTATTATAAATATTTTACATAGATTGATTTTAAAAATACATTTTTGAAAGTTACTTTAATTAGGTAAAGGTGTTATCAAACAAAAATCAAGTCATGGAAGAATATCACTTTAAAGTGCAAAGTAACGCAATTTAATGTAAATAAATAGAGTCATCCTATTGGTATGAATTAATAATATTTCAGTGTATTTTGAACCAAATTGAAATTTTAAAACATTATTTTTGGGTTAGGGATGTGGCTCGAGCGGTAGCGCGCAAGCCTGGCATGCGTGCGGCCTGGGTTCGATCCTCAGCACCATATACAAAGATGTGTCCGCCGAAAACTAAAAAGTAAATATTGAAAAAAATTCTCTCTCTCTTAAAAAATATTAAAACATTATTTTATGAGCTTAAAGTTACTCAGTGACAGACATTTGTGAGTTTAACTAAATACCTGAATCTCTAGTGACTACCACAATGACAGTAGCAGACCCTAGTTTTCTTTCCCTTTTGCCTTTAATATATGTTTGCATGGACTGGAGTACACTCACAGGTTAGAGGAAGCCTTTATTTAGAGGATTTTAGATGGTATAATTTCTTTTTTTTTTTTTTTTTACAATGGGGAAGTAGGAGCAGTCATAGATGTCAAGCATTATAAGGGCTTTGATGTGCTTCAGAAAGCATTATCAAGATAATGAAATTGACATGCCTGTCTTGTCTTGGTGATAACCTGACCTTCTTCACAGTGCCTGGCCTGTGCAAAGCTGTCCCATAAACATATATGTACTAGGTATATCAGTGAAACTTAAGTAGTACACTGACAAATTTCTGTTTTAAAATATTAAATGTGCTACAGAAAGGACAAGGACCTTAGACTTGGGGTTGGGCAATAAAGAACAGGTTAAAAGAGCTTATAATGAAATCTGAGTGACAATAGTGATAAAGAGATGTATGAGAGGTAAAATGATAACATCTGGTGACTAAGACATATTATAAAGGAGAATGCTACAAACTCATTCTCAGAGTGTTGGATGTCATGGATTGAATAAAGGCTAAAAGGGGAGGAACAAGTGCTCTCTGGATGGGAAAAAGGTGGCGGGAGATGGTGAAGTAATTTTGAATCCAAGAGTTAAATTTCAACTGGGAGATACTTTTTTTCAACTGGGATCTTCCAAAGGATATGTAATGTGAGAAAAATAAGAACTAGATGGTTAATTTTAGAACATGATTACTTGAGAGGTTCAAAATTAAAGTAAAAGATCCTAAAATCAGATCAAGAGTCTAAAATTTTAGAGCAGACAAGTTGGGGTTGTAAGTCAGAGCAAACTGGAGGGTCAAAACCAGGAAGCAAGAGATGTACAAGGAATCAAGTGATGAAGTAAGACATGTTGAAAAAGAAGAATAATAAAACAAGGCTGCTAGGACAAGTCAGTTCCATGGCAGGTCCTGCCCTAGTTCCAGAGATAGAAGGAAGCTGGTAAGAAAGACATTCTTGTTGTGGTGAGCAGAGTCAGGGACCCATCTTGACAACAGGAGACCAAATTCAAGAGCTATCCTATGAGGGACAGCCTATCTTAAGTTTCCTGCTCAGAGTCTCTGAACCAGGCTCACTGGCTCTGGAAACAGAATGTAGTCACTGGCACTTTTCCACATATGCAAGAGGAGAACATGCAGTAGATGACATGAGCTTCTCAGTTAGATGACCTTAGTCTCTTGATCTTGCAAGAAAACCACAGAAATTCTTAATTCCTTAAGCCTCTAAAGAATTTTCAATCTACTAAACACAGAATTAAAGGTCACATTTTTTTTAAATTGTTCCTTTGCCCCTATCATTTTAAAAGAATTTGACTAAAAGAAAAATATATACACACTTATGGAAAAAATACCACAGATTTCTTGAAAATAAAAGGGAAATAAACTCATCTTCAGAAATGAGAATTTGTACAATGAACTCACTTATCAAGTGTCCTGCCAGTTCTGCTTCATAAATAGCCCTGTAATTGGCTTTCTGTCTCAATTCCTGCTGTTTCTGCCTTACCTGGGACTCTTATTCTATGACCTTGAGTATCACACTAATCTCCTAACTTATGTCATGTTTCTAGCCTATTTCTCCTTTGAATTTCCAGTACAGAGCTGGCAAAGATTCTTTGAAAACATTCATCTAAACAGTTTTTTTTTTTTTATCGATTTGCATCTCCCAATGGCTCCTAACTTACCAATCAATAAACAGATACCTTTGCAAGGAAATCGGTTCTTAACAGCCTGACTCCTCGCCAGTGACCCATCCCATCTGACACTCTTCTTTCCTATGTAACTGTTGCTCTTAAAATACTATATGCCCTGCTGTTTTCCAAATTTACTGAAAAATTTCATATTTCTGGGCTCATATACATGCTGTTTCTCCTGCTTGTACTCTCCTCTGTACCATAATTACCTGACAATTTCCTATTCAATCTATTAATCTTCAATACCCACCTCACATTACTTCTCAATAAAGGCTCCCTTGACTTTTTTTTGTGTGTGTGTGTGGTGCTGGGGATTTTTTTGTGGTGCAGGGCCTTATGCATGCAAGGCAAGCACTCTACTAATTGAGCTATCTTCCCAGCCCCTCCCTTGACTTTTTGTCCACCCTCTGCCCACCCTTCACCAGCCATCATTTATCACCCCATTTATTGGTTTCTTATACATCCCTCCTTTGTAGCACCTTATAAATAATAGAAGACTCTTGAAAGTCTATTGAAAAGATAGGAAAAACATCTCTTTGGAAATTCAAACAAATCAACACAAAGCACTGAATTCAAAATGTCACAGCATCAAATAATTGATCCCCAAATTATTGATCTAAGAAGGATACAGAGTGCAAGCCACATAGATGTGCAGGTGGTGAACAGTAATCTAAGCTCACTGACTAGCTTCCTACCCAAGCCTTGTAGCATGTGTGGTTTAAATGTGTGCCTAGGTAAAAATACAGTTACTGCATATAGCTATTCTGAGTTTACTAATGAATAGTTAAGACTGTGGTGCATTTTTATAATTACCAAGGATCAATATTATGGCATTGTGCATAACATTATTATTGTCGGTGCGTTTGCACTTCATCTAACTCTATATTCATTGAGAAAAAAGGTCTATGTCTATTGATCTTTGTGTGAGAAACAGTAGATGTTCAATAAACGTTTGACAAATGAATAAAATGGACACATGAAATTCAATTACAATGTTTAAGTAACCACAAAATTCTCATCCCTTTCCTCCTTACTTTTGAGAAAAATGATAGTTTAGTATTGTCTTCTTATTTATGAAAAGAAGATTGTTAAAGGAAAATATTTTCTTCATTTGGTATTCACTTGTTTTATTTACTTATTAACTTACCCACAGAATATTTGTTGAGTTCCTAATAATTACTGCATATTATTCTAGGTTTGGAGATATAGGAATGAATTAGATTTTTAGGTCTCTGTACTTATAGTGTTTAACATGGAGACACAATTAGCAAATAAATAAAAATCCCATACTGCCATACATCCATGTTGTTTTTAAAACCTGGGAAGGAGTTAGAGGAAGATGAGGGTTGAAGCAGGAAGGAAGAATTGATGAAGTGTGCTCTGTATTGCTGTGACTGTACATCATACACTCTGAGCTTTGCAACTTCAGATTCTGAAGGCTTTCAAATCCTTATGGTAAAAAACATTGTTAATCTAATGACTCAATTTTCTTTTTAATTTCTAGGAGCCAAATGTAGACTCTACAAATGAAATCTTTTCCAGGAAATTCAGAGGTGTATTTAAAAAATCTTACTTTTGTCATGGGGACCAAGTTTTAGCTAGTAATACTGGAGGAAAGTGATAACAATATAAAGATCTTTAGTGAGAGCTGCTCTTTAGAAGTTCAGGAAATTTTAATTAGAAATCATTGTCTTCAATGACACAAGCCAGCTTATTATTATAAAATCAGCAGGAAAAAAATGGCTTCTCCAATGACAAAATAGTTTGGTTTTTAAAATTTAATTTATAAAATATTTTACCTTTCAGAGTGGTCACAACTTATTATGCCAGGCTAGGAAGAATGAAATAGCTCAATAATTTCTCCCAATTATTTCTTCATTTGAAAAAATTGCTCCTTTACATGTACTTCAAGATCCAGCTCAAGGATCACATCTTCCATGAGGTCTTTATTTTTTTGACCTTTTCCCTCAAGACAATGAGTTCTTACTTCCTCAGGTCCTTTAGACCATATGTATACTTCAACTAGTTCAATGATCACAATGGATTTCAATTACTTGATTTATAAACTTGTTTCCTCCAGTAGATTGCAATCTTCTTGGGTCTACGTAACATCTTTAATCTCCAGAAGTTATTACTCTGTTACAGTAGGTTGAATGAGAAAGCATAATCTATTTTCTATGTCAGCATCCAAGTATACCAATCTCAAGTGATAAGGAAAAGACAGAATTATTCCTTAAATGGCAAAACAGCTTTCATTAATATAGTATATTCTGATATTCATATTCTTCAACATCAAGTTAGCTTCCTAAGACATTTTCCATATGACAAAATGGAATATTTAATGACTCTCTAGCCTACCAGAAGATATTTAAATACCAAATGCTATAGCTGTTTTTCCATACTGCCATCAGCCTATCTGGGAGGGTACTGAAAATGGTGGTGATGACAAAGCATCTTCTTGAAGGAAAATTAAGCACAAAAAGTTATCCCTAACAATAAAATTCTCAACAGGGTTAGATTTTGTGAACCCAAATGACAGCAAGAAATTCTTTAAGCCATGTTTAAGATGGAAACTTAGTCTCACTAGAGAAATTAAGGAATTGAAATCAATTGGTTCATTTGTGAACTTATATCCATAAGACAAATGGATAGAAAGTCATTTCATAACCAAAGCTAAGTGATAAGGAAGTCTGACACAGAATTAAAAAAAACATACAGGAAGAATATATAGGTTTCATAAAAGCTATTCTTACTGTCCTCTGTCACCTGCTGCAAGAGCACATGCAGATATTCAGTCTCTAAGAGAATAATAAAGGAATAAAATACTCACATTTGGAATAATCATAGGCAATTTTCATCTAAGGTTACTTGCTATGTTTTCTTTCAGCAATGTAATGCATTCTATAACACTTGTTTCCCAGCAAAGCAACTCACTGGCCACCAAATCTATTCCCAATCAAATTTGCCAAAAGGAGTTACACATTTTCTAAATCAGTACTATTTAAACTTTTGATAGTAAACCTTTGGTGGGTTGTAAGATTAAGAATTTTAACTTTTACATTAATATTTTGTGTAAATTATATGTATTTTGAATATATGTGGACATGTGTGGGTGCTCTGGGTCAGGTTGTAAAATGTACTTATTATGAGTTGTAGTCCAAGCATTTGAAAACTGTTGTTTAATGGAGCATGAATAAGCTAAGCATATTTAGTAGATATGTATGCCTAAAATATGTTGACAGGGAGCTGTAAATAATATTTCCTCAAGGATTGAAATCTCACTGGATATGTTAATCCCAGCAGCTCAGGAGTCTGAGGCAGGAAGATGGCAAGTTCAAAGCCAGTCTCAGCCACTTAGTGAGGCCTTAAGCAACTTAGCAAGACCCTGTCTCAAAGCAACTTAGCAAGATCCTGCCTCAAAATAAAAAATATAAAAATAAAAAGGGGTATGGATGTGATTCAAAAGTTAGATACCCTTGGGTTAAATCCCCAGTATAAAAAAACAAATACACTAGCTAAAGCATTGTTCTCTCCTGCTACCTTTACAGAAGTCTGTCTTCAGTACCCATTTAAACTTAAAAGAATGCCTTTTAAAAGATCATTTTGAAAGCACTGCTTTTTATTAAAATGAGATTTAGTCTAGTTTATGATATTAGCTGTTCCTTAGAATTTAGACACAAAACCCTGGCTCTGAGGGAAGTAGAGTTACAGAGCCTACATACTATATTTTTTCTCATGTGTGAGCCAACTAGTAGTAGGGACAAGCCTGGGACACTGGGAAGAGAGAAGCTTGGACAGGGAAACTGGTTCTCTTAGTCAGTAGGAGAGAATAAGGACGAAGGGTATATGGCTTGAATATATGGGGTGTATACCAAAAGCTCCTGTGTTAATACAGGAATGTTCAGATGTAAAGTGATCAGGTTATGAGAGCTATACCTTAATCAGTCCACACTAGTTTGAATGGACTAGGACTGCATGGTAACTGTGGGCAGGCACAGTATGGCTGGATCAGGTGGGTCATTGGTGACGAGCTCTGGGAGGGTGCATCTTTCCTCTACCCCCATCCCTGACTCTGTCTCTGCTTCCTGATCCTGCTATGAGTTGAGCAGCCTTCCTCCACTGGGCCCTTCTGGTGTGATGTGCACCCTCACCTTGGACCCAGAGCAATGGAGTTGGCTGTCTATGGACTGAGACCTCTGAAATTGTGAGCCCCAAATCAACTTTCCCTCCTCAAAGTTGTTCTTGTTGGGTATTTTGGTCATAGCCACCAAAACTGACTAACACACAGGGCCAGGAGATGAAGGAAACACGACAATGGGATGCCCAGACTTAAATATCAGAGGCAACTGGGGAACATCTTTCTTAGAAATATTGTCAGTCCTCTCTTGAAAATGAATTCACCATATCCTCCTAGAGAATTATCCTCAAACTCCTAGAGACTCTGAAATATTTAGCCACATATAAACTGTAGATCCTAAGTGGTCATTCAGACTGTATGGCTGTGGATTTGAATAGGGAACAATATACTTATTAACTGCCTGCCAGCCTATCTCCTCAAGACAAATAAATCTTGATTTCTTTTTGCCTGTAAAACAGACAATAAATAAAGGATGATTTAATAGTAATGAATATTTTATAGCACTTTTCAAATGCACTTTTAACTAACTCATCTTCTGAAGAACATGAAAGTTTATCATTTTTCTCAGAGAAAACTCAGAGGTTGATATGACCTACACAAGTTCACAAACCCAGCAATTAGTGGAGCAAGAACTAAAACCTAAGCCTTTGCACTCTAAATCCTTTGCCCTTTGATTAAACTGACCTGCTTCACCACTTGAGAGAGAACAGAAGAGCCAAAATCAAGGACATACTTTGTTTACCTCATAATTCTGCCCTAGGCCTGCCTTGGCCTTAAGAATACTAAGAATATCCTATAAGCCTGTGGATATTGCTCTGGATTATCTTTTGTTTATGTACTTTCAGAGTAGATTGAAAAAATACTGCATTTCATAGAATGTAAGGCTCTAATAATTGTAAAAAAGCATGAGTAATTCATGTACTACTAAGAAAGAAAACATATATAATCAATTAAACCCTGACAAATGAATTCATGTCTCAGAATTTCCCTTAACAATTACTAAAGTGTCTTAGATATTTTTATCATATTTGTTCTGTACACACATGAAACTATAAACAAATAATTCTATGAAGTTATTCCTAAATTTCACAGTCTAATTCTTCAGAATCATTGTTGAAATTGGAAGTACTGTTGTCCACTCCATTTATGTCCTCTTAAGAGGCTCCACTTATCATCAAGCTTTGAGGCTGGAACTTCTGAATTTTAACCAGGAAATGAAGAAAAGAAGGTTTGCTAACAATCACCAGAACCCATACTTTTGCTTCAAATAATCCTTAACTGGTTCATAGGTTTAAATACCAAGAGTTGTGTTTGTGTACACATGACACCAGCAATATTAACATATTCACATATGTGCAGACAGTGATAAGTACCTCAGTCTGGTTGACTTTTGAATGATACCAGTAAATGGAAGACATTTCCTGGGTTCAGTGATGTTAATTAAATAGGAGGGAGGAAATGTGTATTTTAGAATTAATGAAATAAAAATTGTTCTTGTATGGTCTTTTTACTTTCTCTTTAAAAGAAATAGATTGGATATGTGAATTAAGACCAAACAAGCCCAGTTCTTCCCTGGGAATCAACCAAAATAAAACAAAATAAGATAATAATATTCAAAATTATTCAATGAAGAGACATTGAACCTAACAGTTGACATTTACTGACACAGAGCAACAGACACTGTTGTACATTATTTCTAATTTTTACAACTCTCTATAAAATGCTTTGTAATTTTTTACAGATTTTGATACTGAAACTAAGAAGGAACAAACAATTTTCCCATAATGTAAAGATAGCATTTGCCAGACCCTAAATTCAAACCCAAGCAAGGCACTACACAGCCTCAGCTATAAACCTCAATTCTCTTTCTCTCCATCTGGGTTTCCTACTGTCATCTCTTTTGGAAACTGATTTTTCCCTACTTCTTTCATTGCTCTTCCTTTCTTCTTTCATTCATTTTCTTCATTAGTGAAATACTTCACAGTGACCAACAAAATACACCCGTTCTCTGGAGACACTCTGTTGAAACTGTGAGTTGTCCTTCCATTCTTTCCAGGAGTTACCCAAGGGTGTAAGGTAAGGGAAGCCCTTCTTTCCATTGCAGTAGCCACAGGGAAGTTCAGCTCCTCAACTCCCTTGCAGGTGCAGCTGAAGTAGCATCTCTCTGGTATGTCATACAGAAGCACTTCTGTACGCCCTCGATGAGAAGGGATTTCCTTGCTGGAAATAGGCATGGGAGTGGCAACAGATGTGTTGAGGGGAACTGCTCAGGAGCTGGGAATATTTTCCTGATAGGTTTTATTTTCCATGGTTGGTCACAGGGCAGTGATGTGATTAAATAATATTCTAAGGCTTGTTTCAGCAACCTAGTTTTTATCACCAGACCCTATTTGGGCTGTTTTCTCTGCTTGAAATGCTAACACCCTGAGTTCCTTCTGTGATGGTTCATGTCGTTTCCTCCATGCCCAGATAGAAATGATTACTCACTCTTCTGTTTACATCTCCTAAGGATCTTAGCACATTGTGATATTACTTTCATGTGTAGTGGAATGACATCAGAGCAGAAAGTATGACTCCTTTAACCCTAATGGCCTCTGTGGCAGTGCTGTTCAACAGAAAAACAATGCAGACCATGGATGTAAGGTGCATATGCAATTTAATAATTTTTCATATTCATACTAAAAATAAAAGAAAGCTGAAATTAATTTAATAGCATTGTATTTAACTTAATCCATCCAAAATATTATCATTTCAAACTGTAATAAAATTAAAAATTGTTCATGACTTTTTAAGTGTTCCTTTTTAAGAATATCTTTGATGTCTCATTTATTTTTCATTTATAGCACATCTCAGACTATGTGAATCTAACTGGCTGAATAGCACTTATGTTTGGGGCTATCACATTGGACAGAATCTCTAGAGTTGTATGCTGAAGCATGCACAGGACCTGGGAAGCTGACATTTTTATTAAATGGAAAAGATAATGCAGTAGAAATATCAGCAAGGTGTGATGGCACTGTATATCCCAGGAGAAGGAAGAGGGGAAAATAGACCATAATTATAAAAATGGAGTGTTGGAGAATTGGCTCTAGTGTTCCACTAGTAGAAACCAGGAAATTATTGGAAGGTACTAAAATAAATGGTGATACATTTTATATCATTGTCAAAATTATTCTGGAAGAAACAAATGTATGCCTTTTAACGAAAGTGGGGTGTTCTACTAGCACTATCAATAAATAGATACTTGGATATCACAATGGTGATGGTGATAGGGAAACAAATACATGTACATGCTCCTTGCTTCAGACACAAGCAATTACCAGGAACATGATAGACTGTTGTAAAATAAAATGTCAAAATCAAATTCACTGAATCATTTTAGTTCTTAATCTAGATAACTGCTTCATGAATTTGACATTTATTTGTACTTAATGCATACAGTAAAATAGGAAAAAATAAAATTATGACATTTGAATATGTAACAAATCTGCTTATTTTTCTTCTCTTGGACTAACACATTATTCACTTGATAAGAAGAAATTACTCCAGTATACCTACTTAGAATTGCTTACCAATCAATTACGAGTTTTCAACTGAATGCCATTTAAATCATTTTAGCACAGTTCATGTTGTTATCAAAATGCACTCAAAAAATCAAACAATAAGTGGAAATAAAGTAAGCACACAGAATTTCAAATGGATGGATTTTCAATAGGCAAGAATTTTTAAGGTTCTGAACTTCAGAAGTACTTGTTTCACAAAGATATGATTTTATTTTTATTTAATAAAAATAAATAAATAAGAATTTTCTTCAAGCTTTAATAATAAATAAAAGTTTAAAAAATAGGTTACACATTCTTTTGATCTGCAATAGGTTCCCATTGATGTCATAATATTACTCTGCTAAATTGCCACTACCCAAGATAAGGTCCTCGAAATAGTCTTTTATTCCTTCATGTACCTCATCTAATCAAATCATAAGTTCTATCAAGTTAGATTCATATGTATTTTTGAACCTTTCTCTATCTTTAATACTGCTTTAGTTCAGGCTTTCATGGGCTCTCACAGGGCTGCTACAATAACTTCCTAACTGATCTTTCTGTTCTTAAGTTTATCCCCAAATACCACCAGACTGGTCATTTTCCTGTTTGATAATAGTTACGTTCCTCAGCCTCACCACAAAGCCTTCTATGATATAGTTTCTGCCCAGCACACCTGTCTTTACTTTTCAGCACTGGGTTACCTTTCTTCTAACTTTCTTCGTATTAATGTGTGTTTTCATGATTGCAGCCGAAATTGGTTTCTCCTCTATCTTTCATTTGCTATGCATATACTAAATTTTCTGTACTATAATCATGTGTTTATGTATCTGTCTCTTCTATTGGTATAGACTCTTATTGAAGTCAGAGAAAACCATTATTTTCTTAAAATGAATCTAGTTACTTGCTTAGTATAGCACATGGCAGAACCTTGATAAGCAGCACTCAGTAAATGTTTGCCAAAATGAATTAAATCTATGAACATGCCCAGAGTTGGATATGAAATTCCAAAGTTTAATATGGCATTCAGAAAACTAAAAAATTACAGTTTTTTTTCTTTTGTAATTCCCCAGCTTACGAATGCACCCCAATCTTAGATGAATCATGCTCCAATTTAGAAGTAGGTCAGAAATGAACTACCAAGAAGATTGTGGATGCACAATTTACATCATTACTAAATTATGAGTATACCTATCCACCATCCATTACTGCACTGAGGAAAGGAAATACATTTTCCTGTCACTCAGATTTGAAAAGGGTACTGAAAATAAGGAAATTGAAGAATGTGTGAGAGCCTTTGCAAACTTTCACTATAGCAAATATCTTTCTGTGCTCCCATTAAAATGAATGTGTTTTATAAGTCACCAGAATGGTTGCCTTTTAATAAAATTTAACTTTGTCTTATACGAGTTTCCCTGTATATACAGTTTGGGCTTCATAATTTTTAGGCATTTTGGGAAAGCATGCTTATGCAAACTAATGAGCAGAAAGGTTTCCTTGGTATGTCTTACAAAGAGCTTGTTTGAGGTGCTGTTTGAAAAATAATATATATAGAACCTACTGAGTGAAAACAGGTATCAAGGACTTTCTTAAATTTAAAAACAGTAATCTGCCATCACAATGCTGGGGCCAGAATGAGGGAATTAGTTTTATGGTCCATGTAAAAATGGCTGATTATATTTCTTGTCAAAATTATATATTAGTGGGAACTCGTATTGTCAATATTGGTAATGATTGACTTCTTTTTGTCCTTAAACCACAGTATGCTTAAGTGCCACCATTCTAACATTTCCTATAACCAAGTATTTTGTTTCGTTTTTTTTAAAACTCCTAAGTGTAAACTCCTTTGTGGAAAATTAACAAGTGATATCTACAACATTGCTAATTATTAAGGAAAAGAAAAAAATTAATAGATTTAAATGAGAGAAAAAATTTAAATTCACTATGAGTTAACAGAATATAAAAAGGAAATGAAAAATTAAATTATTTAGCACAAATTTATCCCTTCTAAATAGTTCACAGCAAATGCTACTACTAGTCATTAGATTATAATATTTAGATTGTAAACTATTTAGCTTCTGCAATTATATTTAATGGCATCTGTATTTATAGGGACCTTAATAAACCCCAGTAATCATTGCTGAATGTATAGTAATATGTGTATACACACAAACACGTCTCTTTTAAAAAGTAAATGAGAAGTAATTTGTCTAATTGGCTCTCACTTTCTCAAAAAATAGAGTGTAATTTATTAGCCATTTTATTATACCAGTGTGCATTATACCCCTCATTAAACTGCATCCCATTTTAAAACAATAAAATCCTATCAAATATTTATTTTAATTACCATCTGTTGCTACATATCATTATTTCAGTGGATTAAGATTTTAATATTCAAATACTTTTTCTGGCATAGGATAAACATTGATCAGTGTATTCCATAGCAACCTGAGTCTCTTGTGGTCACGGTCATATTTTGTATCTGGATAACATATTATCCAGAGTTCTTCAAGCATTTCTTAAATCTCACCATAGTTTTGTAGTAATGAGCCTAGTAAATACATTCACTATCTAATGCATCTTCAGTTTATATTCTTTTTATTAGGACTTTGATCTCAAACTTGTATATTTGCAATTATTTTGTTAGTCTTTATCAGTATTTGTTACAGAAATAAGTACTGAATTTCCACCTTCAGCCCCTTCATTAGGACAAAGAAATTGGGGCAGGAATAAAAGAATTTTCTTTTTGGCTAATGGTTGCAGACACTGCATGGTAAACCTAGAAGCCATGAGTGAAAGCTATGGAAATCTGAGCAACATTTCACTGCCTGGACCCAAGAGATGATCAACACTGAAGAGCAGCAGCTCATAATGCAAGGGGAAAAATGTGCTAAAATGATCTAGGTTTGATTTATTATTCTGCCATGTGATTAGGGCAAGTCATTTCATATTACTGATCATTTCTTTCATATATGAGGAAACCAAGCCATACTTCATAAGATTGCTATAAAAAGAATAACATTTAAAGATGGTCTAACATTCTGGGCAGTGGTTCATGCCTGTAATCCCAACAGTGCGGGAGGCTGAGGCAGGAGGATCGTGAATTCAAAGCCAGCCTGAGCAACTTAGCAAGGCCCTAAACAACTCAGTGAGACCTTGTCCCTAAATAAAATACAAAAGAGGACTGGGGATATGGCTCAGTAGTTAAGTAACCCTGGGTTCAATCCCTGGTACCAAAAAAAAAAAAAAAAAAAAAAAAAAAAAAGTTCTAACATAATACTTGACACAATGTAGATGCTCAACAAATTCCTAATACTAGTGCTAATGAAATGATGATGTTGATGATATTTGAATAAATAAATTCAGATTACAGTCATGGAAGAAAGTAATAAATAATATGCATATCTATCTTCAGAAATAATACTATCTTCTTTCTTCCTATAAGTAAAGCTTCTTATGCTTTTAGTACCCAATTCCATTCACTCAGCTTAACAATGATCCAAAAACAGCTGGTGGAAATGTGAAAAAAAGACAAGGAGTTCATCCCTTTGGAGCTCAAAAAGTCACATTGTTACACCAAGTGAATCAAAAGATAAGAATCAAATATCAGTATTGTGACATTTTTGATTTACATGTACAAATAGTCATGACTGTGTGGTTTATAGTCAATATCACTGAGGTTGATGTTAGTGATGCAATGTAGAAATTACATGAGAAAGGCCTGTTGTTTGAAGGAATGAGAGAATTTTCTAAGGGAACTTAGGGAGAAACCATTAAAGCAGGAAAGAAGGCCAGGGGGGAAGAAACAAAACAGAACTTTGGTCAAATCTGTTTTTGTTTTTTTTTTTTTTTCCATTCTGTTACACAAACAACCACAATGTTTCAAGCACCAAAAGCTGTTTTATAAATAACAAATGTGGGATATGCTAGGTTAGAAAAGTTGAATTTCTTAACCTTGAGTCTTTTCAGAACCTTTAAAATGCTAATATGCTTCAGGAATCTTCATAGAGTAGGCAATGTTTTCCAAAGTTACTCCTTCAGCAGGCCTTCATTTTACAGATACCATTCACAATACATGAGGTCGGTTTTGGGATTGCTGTTCTAGAAAATCCTTTGTAATGAGAAGAAAGCAACAACTGCCTAAACAACAACTTGCTAAAGGTGCTTATTAGAAACAGTGGTGAGCCCAGCTGTAGAACATTAAGCAGCAGACAGCAAAAGGCATGTACCTCCCTGGGGATTGCATTTTATTCCCCTCTACCAATCTCTTCTGTTTTTTTTTTTTTTTTTCTTTTTTCCTCCAGTAATTAGAAGGTAATTGACTGCAATTGTGATTTTGTGAGAACTTGATATGGATAGAGCACCTGTAGACTTACATGCATGTGCACACACATGCTATCCCGTGAGATATCCCATGAGACAAATTAGCAGGAGTGATGGGGAGGAGTTAAGAGTGGAGGTTTCAGGAGGGGCTGTATCCACAGGAATTCCAAAACACAAAGGACCTCATGGAAAGTTCCAGCTAATGTGAGGGCTGCTGTACCCTGACTTGTTCACTTGCCCTTTAACAGGGCCTTTTACAAGATATGTGTTGCAACAGCAATCCTGTGGATCCCCTGGCAGCCAGATCCTTAAACACAACAGCTGACGGTAGGAAGAGGCAGCCAAAGCTCATAGAGGCTGGGTGGGATTTCCTAAATTCTTAAGTTCTCATTTCCTCCAAAGAAAATGAAGAGATAAAAAAGAAGAATAGTTTCTTTAAAAAAGATTTTAAGGGTAAGGTGGGTGGTTGAATTATTATGATACACCTTCGGAGTATAAAAATTACAGGTAATTTTCTCTTTTCTAAAAGGTGATTATGATAATAGAGCTCTGCTCTTAGGAGACTAAAAGCTCTTTCTCCACCAAAAGTGCAAAGACTCTTAAAAATGACAACTGTCAAAACAATAAATCTGAAACAAACATGTCTAAAGATCCTTAGTCAGTACAGGAGCCAGCTCCGTCAGCGAGTAACAGACACCTGGCTGTACGGACATGCACGTGCTGGGCAGGACGGACATGCTGTTCTCTTCACTGCATGCACATGAATGGGGACAGAAGGAAACAGCAGCTGAGGTAAAAACAGGAGACACAGCACCTCATTATGCAGCCCTTCTGTGTCCCCACCTGTTTGTTCTCTCAGGGAGTTGGATGTTCTTTACCCATTTATAGATTCCGAAACACTGACAGATGAGAGTCAGTACCATGGAGTATGAACCCAAGCAACCCTGATTTCTAGTTTCTTAGAAATTCACTATGCTCTTTTTTAACTGACCTTGATAGCAGAATCATAATTTCTCAAAATTTTACTTTATGGCTCCGGGTCACATGATTTTAATTATATTAATATGCCATCACTTACCTTCTTAGGTAAACTAATTTAATTATCTTTCAGCCACTGTTCTCCAAGCCATGGCTCTTAAAATTACTTTAGGGAGTTATGTACAGCATTGTTTAATTAAATAGAACAGAACATAATGGAATAACACAGCATAGTGTGGAATAAAAAAATATCAGATTGTTATCTATCATTTCATAAACTTTTGTCTCCATATGCCCAATGGGATTATATATACTTTCCTTTCTTACTGTTATTCACAAGAATAAAATATTTGAAATGTATTGTTTTAGGTCATAGTCAGGCATCAAGAATTCCTTTGCTCTGTGGAATCAGTCAGGTTTCAAGCCTTATGACTAGTGGATCAAATCCTCCTGCTGCCCTACTTTGCAGCACTTGGAACCACCTGAGTCCAGCTGTAGCTGTTGGACAGCTCCAGGAACTTTTAGACTCTCTCTTTGCATTTATAACCTCTTGACTTATTCATGTCTCTTTTCTAAGTTTTACTTTATTTTTATTAACAACTAATATTTTTACTATACTTATTTATAGGGTACAATGTGATGTTTCAATACATGTGTAAATTTTTGGAATGATTAATTAGCAGGTTAATTAGCATATCCCTCACCTGAAATATGGATCATTTCTTTATGGTGAGAAAATTGTAAGTCCTTTCTTGTCACTATTTAAAAATACACAATACATTATTAACTTTCATCATTATGCCATGTAACAGGACACCAGAACTTTCTTCTCCTAACTGAAACTACATACCCATTGACATCTCTTATTTTCTGTCCAGTTCCACATACAAACCTTGGTAACAGCCATTCTACTCTCTACTTTTTGAGTTAGACTTTTTTGATTCCATACATAAGTAAAATCATTTAGTATTTGTTTCTCTGTACCAGACTTCTTTCATTTAATGTAATGTCTTGTAGGTTTATCCATGCTATCTGAAAAAAGATAGAATTTTCTGGTTTTTAAGAGCTGAAGAGTATTCCATTGTGTAAATACCATACGTTCTTTTAATGCATTCATGTACTCTTAGTTAGGTTGCTTCTATATTTTGGTGATTTGACAAAGGTGCCCAGAACACAGAATGGGAAAGGTCTGTCTTTAATAAACAGGGGTGGGAAAACTTGATAACAAATGGAGAAGGATGAAAATGGTTTTTAAATTTCATCCCTTTTACTAGAATCAACTAGAAATAGAATAAAGATTTAAGCATAAGGTCTGAAACTATAAAACTTGTAGAAGAAAACATAAGAGGAAACAATATGACATTGGCTAGGCAGTAATTTCTTGGACATGATTCCAAATTTTTGCACAGACAACAAAAAGCATAAAGAAACAAATGGTATTTCATCAGACTAAAAGGTTTCTGCACAGCAAATGAAGCAATTAATAGAGTGAGGAGATGACCTCCAGAGTGGGAGAAAACATTTGCAAATCATGCATTAGATAAAGGACTAATATCCAGAAAATAGGAGGAACTCACAAACTACTTAGTTAAAAGAAAACAAATAACCCTATTTAAAACTAGGCAGAGTACTTGAATAGAGAGTCCTCAGAGGGAGATAAACAAATGGCCGACAGATAATGAAAAATGCTTAACATTTTTAATCATCAAAGAAATGCAAATTAAAACCACAGTAAGTCTTGGCAAGAATGTGGAGAAAAGGGAATACACTGTTGGCAGTACTATAAATTAGGGCAGACATTTTGGGAAAAAAAGTATGAAGCTTCCTCAAAAACCTAAAAATAGAATTACCACATCATCCGTCAGTCTCATCACTTGATATATGTCCAAAGGAATTAAAGTCAGCATATTGAAGTGATATCTGCATTCTCATGTTCACTGAGCATTATTCACAATAGCCAAGATATCAAGGGAAAAGAAGAGGCACTTGAGGATAAAATCAACTAAACTATGCTATATGCATGCATGAATATATCACAACAAATTCTACTTTTGTGTATGATTATAATGCACAATTAGAAAAACAGAAAGGAGACCAATAAAGTAGAGGAAGGGGATCAGGGAGAGGGAGGAGGAAAGGGAGAAAGGAAATACTGGGGAATGAAACGGAGCAAATTTATGTTATGTGCATGTATGAAGAGGTCACAATTAACTCATTATGCATAATTACAATTCACTAATTAAAAAATGTAGCAATAATAAAAAAGTTATCACCCATGACTTTTTACTTTCATTTGATGTTTCTCTAATGCTGCAGAGCCTACTGAGGTAAGTTATCACAAGTCTGGAAGTAATGTTTGGAATTCACATGTCTCATTTGATTAGTACAAATCAAATATTTCATTCTTATTTACCATCCATTTATAGTGCTGCATAACTGATTTAATTTACAGTAGTGTTGTTTTGTATTTTTATGTAATTTTAATTTGTACTCACTACTCCACAACAAAAGCATTTTACCAGTGTAGTGATTTTAGCAACATAGTGAATGTAGAAATTTTTCTATATTTTATCTTAAATAAGATCTTCATCAGAAATGTAGTTTCCTTTTTTTCCCTTTCTCTATTTCTTTCTTTCCCCTTGGGAAATCTTTTCAAGGTGTCCTTGAATTATGACAATAGAAACACACTTGGTGGGTCCTACTTGTCAATCAAATTGACAGCTGTAAAATAAAGTCAGTCATTCTGCTAAAGTAGAACTTTTAAGGATGACTTTTTAGCTCAGCAGTTTAATCATATGAGTGCTTCTTAAATGAAATGATGATGCCTAGTTAATGCTGTCTATGTGTGACTGCATATTAATACACGTCTCGTTTCTAAGGATAGTTTCTTAAAAGGATAATGTTGCTATGTAAAATATATGACTAGCCCAACTATTGGTACAGTTAGACTTTTCTACTTTGCACTTTAAAGGGTTGATAATGACAATTCTAATGACTGGTTAATGGCAGAAATAAGTAACTCTTCAACTTTTGGTAACTTTAGTGAATTTTGCATGCAGTCACTTAGATCCAAGATATTGAAATGTACACATACCAAAAAGAAAAAAATCTACTCTGTTAATAGAGTCTTGTCAGCTAAGGCAGAAAAGGATGGACAGCAGAATGAGAGCTTATCTGTTTAATGAAACCCAACTTATGAGAAGATTTGACTGGTTTTATTGTCCTATGGAAACCATTATGATCCAATTGTTAGACTATATCACATTCATTTTTCTTTTACTGATTCCCTTCCTGGGATTTGACACAGGACCTGGTTTTCTATATGCATGACTACTGACATGAATATTACTAAATACAATCCAGACTCCTGAGCTATTGTTATTAATAGGCCACATGTAGATATTGGCAAAAATTTTCTGATTTATTTTTTAAAATACACTTCCATCTTTAAAATTTAAAATATAAAGTCAATATTGTACTATCAAATAAGCTATCAAAATGGTCTTATTTATAGAATTAAATTATAAAATAAATTAGTTCTTTATATCTTTTTAGTGCCTGGTGACTTGCACATAATGGCATCTTTAAAATATTTTAAATAGAAAAACAGTGTGTGAAAAATATGACCAAGGAATGAATAAGAAAATATGGAGACATCATTTTTCTTCTTGTTAGATCCAACATTGTGCATTAGTGTATCAGTTTTCATTTACTTTACCAATATCAATAAATCACTTATACTACAATACACAAGAATGGAAAAGACAAGCCCCCAGACCTGAATGTTTTTAAAGTCTAGTATGTAAAACATAAGAATTCATACAATTTGTTTACCACATATAACATGGTAAATATCAATGATTAATTGTAACAAAAGTTATAAATTTCCTAAAGTAGTAAATAATTACCACTAAAGAGAATGTGACTGTTAAGAATGGCCTTATAGGATTTGAGCTGGGCCAAGCAAGAGAGAGAACAAGTAAACAAACAAAAACAAGATAAATATAAAAGGCAAAACAATAATAACGTGGCTAAAACAAAGACACAGCAATGTGCAGAAAGGCAATTAGTCTGGCATGTTTAATGTCATACTATTAGGGAGGAAAGACTTATTTAATAGGATATAGATTTGAGAAACTACCTTGGAAACAAATTAAAGGTACTGATTAGGTCTTAGTCTTTATTTCACAGACAACAGTGAGCTAACAGAATGACTGGTATTGTATCTGATCATATTTGGAGAAGCAGAATGTGATATATTTAGAGAAGGAAGCTTTCAAAGAAAATGACAATTTTGTTTTAATAAAAGAGCAAATTTTGTTGATACACTGGACCCAGTGGAAAGGGGAAAATAGAAGAGGTAAAGGAAAAAAATATTTGAAAAAAAGAACAATGTTGGGAAGGGACATGGAAAAAGTTCAGATCATTCATATTGATGTCTTCTAACATTGATTTAATTAGCAATGAAAGAGACTGCTGAGAATAAAAGTAGCAATGTTAAGAGATGAAGACAGTGAAAACCATTTGCAACAATTACAGCTAGGGGATACTAAAACAATCTGCTTGCAGATTTAGGGTTCAATTGAATTAAAATAGTATGCATTCTTAATTACTACAATTCCATAATTTTCTTCAATAGTACACATAAATTGTGGAGTGATAATTTTTGACTCATAGTCCAGTATGATGGAAGATAAGGAAGAATAAAAATGAGACTCCAGGTAGGAGCAATGTTGAGATAGCAGACATTGGGATCCTGGCTACAGAAGGAGTTATAGGTTGTATTATGCCTGGCTCCTTCCTTCCTAATTCATAGTTGAATTCCTACTCTTCAATGTCTCAGAATGCAAACTTATCTGGAAATGGGTTCACTGCATATGTAAGTTAAATTAAGATGAACTCATATTGGAGTAGGGTGGACCCCTAATACAATATGACTGGTGTCCTTATAAAAAGAACTTTGGACACAGAGGCACATGCACACAGGGCAATGCTCTGGAAGACAGACCTGGAACAGAGCTTTCCCTGGTATCTTCAGAGTCAGCACAAGGCTGCCAACACTTTGTTTGATCTCAGATTTCCAACCTCTAGAACTGTGAGACAAATTCCTATTTTTCTAAGATACCCAGAGTTTGTGAGATTTCGTTATAGAAGCCATAGCAAACTAATACAGAAGGAAAACAGCCAAGATGAATGGAAAGCCTAGGAATGGATAACTGGATATCCCAGTGATCAATAAGAGGAAATGACAGACCAACCAATGGCTGTGATGAGGCAAGGATGTTTGGAGTTGAGATTCTAGAGTTGGAATATTCTAAGCTGGGGTGAGTTCAGAAGCATGGCTTAGTGTGAATTTCTAGAGTAGTTTGCTCTTCAAGGAATGTTAACCATATGCTAAAATAGAAATATCATTTAAATGTATTTGTAATACTGATGTGATGAGTCAGTTCCACTAATTTTTTTATACTGGTCATATTTTTTTCCTTAGAGAAGTATAATATGTGAATAGTATTTATAACTTGATATTTGGATATAAACTAATCTTACACCAATTTCTTTGACATATTTGAAGATGATAACAAATAGAAGAAATGATGAAAATTTTTCATAACTAAAGATGCACTACTATTTTCAAAACTCTCCTGCTTTCAGAATGAATATGTTGTGAGGATGGGATGAGACAGAAGAGGCATGGGGATTCAGAAGGTATTCATTTGCTGTTTTTACCCCTTTTACAAACAGAAATAACTGGGGCTGGGGATGTGGCTCAAGCGGTAGCGGGATCGCCTGGCGTGTGTGCGGCCCGGGTTCGATCCTCAGCACCACGTACAAACAAAGATGTTGTGTCCGCCGAGAACTAAAATATAAATATTAAAAATTCTCTCTCTCTCTCTCTCTCTCTCTCTCTCTCTCCTCTCTCACTCTCTCTTAAAAAAAAAAAAAACAGAAATAACTGGCCTAGCACGTCAATAGGAAATGTTCAGATGTCTCAAACTATAAATGTTTTATTAGCCACAGGAATTATTTGATGAATTAATAGACAATGTGTCAATGTTCTAGATTAGAAGGGGAGGAAATCTGTTTGGCAACTTTGGTTGCCTCATATTCCCAAGGAGAAGCTCCTGCAGAAGGAAGACTGAGGAGAAAAATTAATAATTTTTAATTGAATTAAAATGAAGTAATAAAAATGGTAATACTCCAATAATAGAGAAAGGACACTAAGTAAAAATAATTGGCCCTTCCACCACAGATTTGTATAGCGTCTTCACCTCTTTCATATAATCTCAAAACACACTTCCAACAAATACTTCTTCCCTCACAATAAGCAGCTGCTGGAGAAACAGCAGCAACAACAACACCTGCAAGATGGTTCCTCCCTCTTCTGGTTAGATATATCTTCTTCATTAGTTTCCTTGGTAAATTTCAGAGGTTCGGGTCCCATTGCTATCTAATTAGATAACTTAGATAAAATCATACACTCTTGTTAAATATTTTTTTATCGAATGTTGATAAGGGAGTTGTCTCCCAAATTTTCCAATGTTTAAAATCTTATCATTGCCAATTATTACTCACAACTGAATTTCCTTAGCTACTGTATTATTATCCTTTTGTAAACTAACTCTGGTTCAGTTCTGGCTAAGCTAATCCATAAGAAAAGAAGAAAGGTTATATTGGCCCCAGTTCAGGAAAACAAAAAAGCTGCATTTATGATTATAACAGCATTCATTTTTCAGACAGCAGTAGCAAATCAGAAAACATCTGGAGGATTCGCGCAAATACATTTGGCTGTAGAATCTGGCATGAACTAGTTATGCAAACAATACCGTAAAATTGGACAGATACATTTGCCTCAGGTAATTTTTTTTTAAATCAAAATGCCAACCTACTTGAAAACACTGATAAATTTCCTGATTTAAAATAGGAATTAGTCATTTTGGAGCAAATATTTGAAGGCACAAACAGCCCTTAATGTACCAATCTGAAAAAGGAAGCTTTTCCAGGATTGTTCATGGCTAATTTGTCATGCTTACACTTCTGACAGACTGTATATTTAAAAATATGGTAGACTTTTTCTTCCCTGGGCATGCCTTTTTAACCATAAGATGAGCATTTTCATCTCATTTTAAAGTGAGTTTAAAAGAAAACAAAACTATAGACAATAATGTTTGGATATAACTTGCTTACCATAATATAGCTAAATAGAAAAGTGACTTTAATATATCACAAGGTGCTCCATTGCGTTAGAGTATGAACATCATTCTGCATGACAACCTCATGACACATGTTTGTAATACTGGTGTGATGAGTCAGTTCCACTTTATTTCATTATACTTTTGTAGCAAAATTATTTATTGCTGTCTTCAATGTTAAAGATGAAAAATGACTATGAGATACATATAGTATTTTTCACAAGGACATTATATGAACATGTCATTTAGGAAAAGAGGAACATGAGAAAATGAGAAAAGGAATTGAGAGTATCAAACATTTATATAAATACCATAAACCATGTATTTATTTGTATACCAAATAAATGCCATGGCAAAATTTTTTCAAATGTAAAAGAATATTGACTTGTACAACAAAGGATTAGAGAAAAAAACTATAAACATATACAAAAAGATAAAATAGTCAACAATATTAAAATAACTAAATGAAATTCTTTATTTTTTCCTACCACTTGGCAAATTTAATTCAATTTATTGAGCATGCATGTCTAGACCATGATATATCATCCATTAATTTATCAAAGAATTCCTTTGGCTAATAAAACATTTTATAGTATGAGACATCTGAACTCCATTAAAGGAGTAAAAAGTTAAAATTAAATGCAAAAATTTAACATGAAAATTATTAAGAAGAAATTATTTTCTGACTAAATGTCATTAGGTCAACATAATTCCTTGATCTACTTTCTATATAGTACAGTTAACTAATTTCAACAGTTTACATTTCCAGTTGTGCTCCTCTGAAAGTTAATTGGCATCAATTTATTCCAATTTAAACTTTACAGTGATAATTTGCAAGTCATTAATAGTAGTTTACTCAGATTAATTTCTACCATTTTAATTTTCTTTTATGTTAATTATTTCAAACAACTCTGACTTTCATAGCCAAATGTTTTATAGAATAATTTTGTGAAAGAATATGAAGCTCCCACTAATTTTTATCCAATAACATTTTTTACCCTGTGCAGTTTTAAGCATTGTCTACTCATGATTCCTGATTAATTGAATGCATAGGTGAGAGTCTGCATTACTTATTTTAAAATTGGCTCATTTTAATTATAGAAAGCTATAAAGAAGGGAAGAAAAATGGTCCATGATGACACCAGTGGTAAAATTTCTATTGATAATAAAAATGAATACATAACTAGAAGTAATTCATACATATATTTGGAAAATGCAAATATAGAACTATAAGGTTAAAATGGAAAGATCTCTTTCTTCTAAATAAGTATGAACAGTTTTACATCAATTTTTCATAACAATAAAGACTTTTTAAAGTAGTGAAGGTAATTAGTAGAAAAATGACAATCACTTTTATAAAACTGAGAAAGAAAAGGAGCCTGAGGGAGCCCAAAGGTGGGGTGCAGCCACAGATGAGGAAACAAACTCAGATAGGAAGGCAGAGATGTGAGTCTTTGGAAATACCTGACTGAGGGAGAAGAAACAGAATTCATGTTTTCTTTCTTCCATATCTGAATCTTTTCATAGGTAAGATGCCAAGCCCCATTGAAATCTCTATGCCTAGGCTGTTTTCAGAAAAGCTAATTAATTAAAGCAAACAAACTGAATGGAATCTTGGAGTTTGAAAATCTGGGTGGCTGATTTGGTTTTTGAATGAATAGATTTAAGTGACCAGATGTAGTATTATGTAGACAGAATTTTGACTTGAAAGCCAAAAAAAAAAAAAATGCAGATTAGTGTTTGGCACTCCCACATTTTGGTTTGTGATTCAATTATGTAGTTTTATACATGAGAGAAATTCAGTAAATGCTTTCTGGTCAACTAATCAAATCATTTGAAATATTTCAGACTTTTAATCAGAAATTTGAGTTATTGTAAGTACAAAAGTAATCATAGATAACTTAATATACAAAAAATATCTACTGATATCATCTGGAGAATATGTCCAAAAGAATAAATGTATCCTTTGGATTCTCTTTTATGGTTTTAAATCTCGTTTTCCTAGGTTTGTATTATTACATTGCTACAAAGAGGAGATCGTATCTTCTATTGTGTATAAGAAGCTAGTATCACAGAAGTTTATATTTCAATATTATTTCCCACATAATTTTTCTTCAGAGACTTAAAAATTCTATAGAACCTGCAATTTTTGTCTCCTTATATTAAATACAGACATAATTATACTCATTATTTCAACATTTCCATGTACATTCTATTTTGTCTCAAATTAGAATGCATTCAAGACATGGTACTGCTATTTCATATTAATGTTTCTGTCTTAAGGAACAAGGAAGAATGTAATTTTTAAGAAAGATTAAAGTCATTAGCTTAGTCATAAGATTAGAAATCATATGTTCTAATTATATTGTAGAAGATAGTATAGGGTAATGGTTAAGAGTATAGACTTTGAAGTCAGATTTGAATTCCAATTCTGAGTCAACTTCTATTTAGTCTTCTTTATTTATTCACTTACTTGCCAATAAGTCCTTTAACCTCTCTGATTCTGGATTTTCTGAGTTATATTATCTTTAGATAATAACACCTAATTTCTCATTCATGATTATTATAAGACTTACATGATAATATGCATATACATATAGATTTCACAAAGATGAAAATATGCCTAAACTCACACAATATACATATAAATATATTGTATTTATATATGTATATACAAGATGTAGAAAGAGATTCATAGCACACATATACTCCAGCATAGCTTAGTGCTCAGGGCATAGGAAGCACTATGTGAGAGGGGGACACTTATTACTAAGTGACAAAATTATAACTAACAAATTCTAACAAAAATTATTATTACTTATTACTAACAAAAATTCCCCTGTAGGCATTTTGTTGAAGATCTGGAAAGTTTGATATAATGGAAAAATCAAAAGTTCAAACTTAGTATCTCAATTGACCAGCTATATTATTTTAGTCAAATAACATTAAATTCTGAGTCTAAAAGTTTTTAAATGTAAACTGAGATTTATTGAAACTTTTCAGTTTGGGGAGAGATTAAAAGACTTAATGTATATAAAATACTTCATATAAGTCTGACATATAGAAGATTTATGACATATATTTTCTTTGATCTTATACTTTCACCCCTTGATGTTGTATTTTCTTGATCATCAAAGTATATATAACTGCAAAAAAATGTGCCCTTCATAGGATTATTATATAGATTAAATGATTAAACAGTTAGTTTTCAATTCCACTTATTTAGAAAGATACAAAATCTACAAAGACACCAAAATAATTTCAGTCTAAATGAAAACAGCAATACCTTGAATATCTGTTGTACAAAGAAAGCCTTTGCCAAATATTTCTAAAAGCCTAACAAAATGTCTCATTATTAAGATGGAAATAATAATGAGAGAATTCATGTCTATTTCTTTTTGCTGACCAAGTCAGTCATTTGTAGTTGTAGATTCCATAGATTGTAATTCTTCAGAGGATCAGAGTCATATCTAGTTTGCTTAGCCTTACATGATATTGCCTAACCAATTGTTTAGAAAATAGTAAGCATTAAAAAAAATTGTTGAACAAACAAGTGCAAAGTCACTCCTAGTAAGGCTCTAGACAGATTCATGTAGAAACAGCCTTCATCTAAGCTGAAACAGCAAGCTGCCTCCAAAATAAGCCTTTCTTCATTATGGACAGTCAGGGTACACTCTAGACCTGTGTTTCTGTGCATGTCCTGATGACATAGTCATTTGACCATCAAAATTACTGTGTTTCTTCAATTTTAACAGGTCTCCCAATAGGAAATATTTGCATATATTCGGACACTGTTGTTAAAATTACCATATTCCCCCCAAAATCTGAGGTCTGAATTAATGAGGTTTTACTAAATTCATTTTTTTTATGGTTGGTTTAACCTGTGAACAAACACATTAAAGGCAAGTGATAAAGCAGAGTAATTTCTAGAATTGAATCTACATGTAAATTTGATCTTGTAACATTTGCACACAAGGTGGCAATTTCTGATGCAGTAGGAAGCATTACAAATGTGCAGAAATCAATTCAGCCATTAGGAAAAAGCAAGAGTTGCTAGGAAACCATATTCCAAATAGGGAACATTATAGTGGTGACCCAGACAATTACCATATGCCTGACATGACATCAACACAAAGCTTAACAGATTTTTAAAAGCACTTGTGACACGGAATTATTAGTGCCACATTTCCAAATCAGGTGATTAAAAACTTGCTTTCAATTACTCAAAGTTGTAGAAGAGGAAGATACAAAATCTAAGTTAATAACAGTAAAGTATGCTTCCTAGGGCTAACCAGGTCTTTCCCACATATTTAGGATGCATGCACATTTTTGGTACACTGTGTCTTACAACATCACCAAAATGAATAAACAATCTACTTTTCAAATCTGTACTTTTTAATTCCATGTGTTTGTATATTCACATAGAGAAAAGATTTTTTTTAAATTCTAATTTGTTATATATGAAAGCAGAATGCATTACAGTTCATATTATACATGTAGAGCACAATTTTTCATATCTCTTGTTGTATTCAAAGTATATTCACACCATTGGTGTCTTCATGCATGTACTTAGGGTAATGATGTCCATCTCATTCCACCGTCTTTCCTACTCCCATGTCCCCTCCCTCTCCCTCCCACCCTTTTGCCTTATCTAGAGTTCATCTAATCCTCCCTTGCTCCCCCTCCCAACTTTCCTCCCAATCCCACTATGAATCAGCCTCTTTATAGCAGAGAAAACATTTGGCATTTGGTTTTCTTGGATTGACTAACTTCACTTAGCAATATATTCTCCAACTCCATCCATCTACCTACAAATGACATGATTTTATTCTCCTTTATTGCTGAGTAATACTCCATTGTGTGTGTGTGTGTGTATGCATGTATGTATGTATAATATTTTCTTTTTTAAAGATTTTTTTTTAATTGTAGATGGACACAATATCTTTATTTTATTTATTTAATTTATTTACCTATTTATTTATTTATTTTTATGTGGTGCTGAGGATCAAACCCAGGGCCTCACACATGCAAGGCAAGCTCTCTACCACTGAGCTACAACCCTAGCCCCATATATCATATTTTTTAAAATCTATTCATCTACTGATAGGCATATAGGTTGGTTCCACAGTTCAGCTATTGTGACTTGTGCTGCTGTAAACATTGATGTGGCTGTGTCCCTGTAGTATGTTGTTTTTAAGTCCTTTGGGTATACACCGAGGAACTGGATTAAAAGGTGGTTCCATTCCTAGTTTTCCAAGGAATCTCCATACTGTTTTCCATATTGGCTGCACCATTTTGCAGTCCTACCAGCAATGTATGAGTGTGCCTTTTCCCCCACATCCTCGCCAACACTTATTGTTGTTTGTATTCTTAATAGCTGCCATTCTGCATTCTGACTGGAGTGAGAAGAAATCTTAGAGTAGTTTTGATTTTCATTTCTTTAATTGCTAGAGATGTTGAACATTTTTTCATATATTTGTTGATTGATTGTATATCACCTTCTGAGAAGTGTCTGTTCAGTTCCTTGGCTGATAACCCACATAATTACAGTTATTTTATAAGAGACAAAGGCACCAAAAATATACATTGGAGAAAAGATAGCCTCTTCAACAAATGGTGCTGGAAAAATTGGAAATCCATAAGCAACAAAATTAAATTAAACCCCTATCTCTCACCATGCACAAAACTCAACTCAAAGTGGATCAAGAACCTAGAAAATAAACCAGAGACACTGTATCTAATAGAAAAAAAAAAAAGTAGGCCCAAATCTCCTTCATGTCGGATTAGGCCCCTACTTCCTTAATAAGACTCTTATAGTGCAAGAATTAAGATCAAGAATTAATAAATGGGATGGATTCAAACTCAAAAGCTTCTTCTCAGCAAAAGAAACAATCTGCGAGGTGAATAGAGAGCCTACAGCTTGGGAACAAATTTTTACCTCTTGCACATCAGATAGAGGACTAATATCTATGATATATAAAGAACTCAAAAAGCTACACACCAAAATACAAAATAACCCAATCAATAAATGGGCCAAGGAACTGAAAAAAGGTTTGAAAAGCTATACAACCCAACATAAAATGTCCTTAGGATTAGTTGGTAAATTATAGGTGAATTTGGCTCTCTGCTATGTGCTAGTTCAGAAATTACTTCATTTTTTTGTAATTTTAAAGCATTATAAGGTTACATTTAAATATTTTTTAACCTTTATTTGGGATGATAAATGACATTTCAAGACAGAATATCAAATATAAAACAATATCTAAGTCAACAGTGCAGTGTGGTTAGTGTGTAGATAGTACATAACTGCTTTACAAATTATTGTAGTTTGCTATTTTCATACTGTAAGATTCAAGCTGCTAATGTTGGTATATTTCATAATAGCCTTAAAAGAGACTAGGTTAAAATGGCAGTAAAAGATAAAAGATATCTTGTTCAATAATGTAGAAGAAAGACACCATGGTCTAAAGGTAATGGGCTCACCTTTCAAGATGGGTTGGTGAAATCACATCTTAATGTCTTTTCGGGAACAAGAATCGGCAAATAGAGTTTTGTTCTTTACATAAACTCAGATAAATAAAAATATTAGCTACCTAGCTCCTTGGAGGCTCCATAGGTGTATGAGGAAGCACAGCACATGAAAATCAAATAAAAATGAATACCTTCACTAATAAAATGTTTAGCCTCTTAGGACAATGTATCAGTACTCCTGGGAGAGAAAAGAGACAGTTTAAAATAAGTAAAATAGATTATAACTTCTTTATAAGTATTTACCTCATAGTGATAGTATTTAATAGAGTAACTTAAAAATATTTAAAACAAGTCTCCACTATAGAATGTATGTCCCACCATGCATGGTGGCATAGGACTGTAAACACAGTGACTCAGGCAGGGGGATTGCAAGTTCAAGGGAATCATAAGAAACATATAGAGGCCCTAAGTAATTTAATGAGACACTATCTCAAAAAGTAAAAAAAGGGCTATGAATGTTGCTCAGTGGTAGAACAACACTGGGTTCAATCCCTGGAACCAAAATAAATAAATAGGATGTGTTTCCGTTCAAAAATGTGAAAGTCAAAAGACTCGCCCAAAACAACAATGAGCACTTCTGCACTTTACACACACAGTTACATGTCAATCAGTTTAGCATTGTTCCTGTTGCTTGGCTTTGTTTCTTCTTTCATTACCTTACTACTATTTTTTTCATGTAGCAAAACTATGTAAATATTCTCACAAACTGCTTGAAAAATCTGTGTGGCAAGTGTCATAATAAAACTCTTCAGCAATACCAGCATTTTTTGAAATGTGCCTAATAAACTCATTTTCCATAGATTGAAAATATGACTAAAAGTCTGTGACAATAAAATATTGGAATCATTCATGATTACAGATAAAAGCTGAATTTTGTTAGCTGTGGAATTCTCTCTCATTGAAATAACATTACAGACATAATATAGTATATTAAATCATTATGCCAACATCTTATAGAGGGATTATAAGGCATTAAGGATGCTCTATTAAAGCTCAGCACTACAGCAGCATCCCAGATGAGAAATTCTTTGAAATAAATATTTTGTTCAATATCTAAAAACAATTAACCAGAGTATGATGCAATGCTCCATTCAAAAGATAACCTAGAGCCAGGTGCAAGGTGCATACCTTTAACCTCAGTGGTTCAGGAGGCTGAGACAGGAGCATCACAAGTTCAAACCCAGCCTTAGCACTGGAAAAACACTATGCAACTCAGTAAGACCCTGTCTCTAAATAAAATACAACAATCGGGCTGGGGATGTGGCTCAGTGGTTGAGTGTCCCTGAGCTCAATCCCAGATTACCTGCCCCCCCCCAAATATAACCTATGAAATAACATAAATATAACACTTTTAAACATGTAGCTTCTGCATGACAATTCACAATAAACAATAAACTGTGGGGAAAATAAACAGAAAAAAAAATAACAGAAACATGATTTATAGATGTTCCCACCCCGATTTGGCCAGTGATTACAATTTTTAAAATAATGATAGAAGAACACTATAGTTATCTGCCACATAACTGGACCTGTTTTATTTTCTAATTTAAAAATAATTTCAAATGGAATAACTCTAAAACAGATTATCTAATTCTATTCTCTTTTAAAGATAAAACTGAATATAAATTTAAATTTCTTAAAGACCTAAGTCATGAAAAGTCTAATTTAATAGATAATTGAAGAGGCAATAGGAAAATATGACAGTATGTTAACATGTTTTTAGTTAATATCTATACAGTGTAGTGATTAGGGGCTCTGGTTAGTTTTTTTTTATCCTTTTATTCATTTCGAAGTGGAAATAATAGCAGTACTTCCCTCATAGAATTATTGTGAGGCTTAAATGAGTTATTTACTACAGGAAAGCACTAAGAACAGAGACTGCCTCACATACTGTTACATGTTTCCATAGATGTTATGTTTTTCTGCAGGAGCTATCTGACACACAAATAGATGTTTTTTGTCCTTTCTATTTAATTTCATCTGTGATTTGGATTTAAAATAGGCATAAATACAGATTTGTGAGAGTGAATCATTATTAGTTAATTCTTATGAAAAATATGCATCACTTTGAACTTCCATGACTAGTAATAGCAGATTATGCAATTTACATAACCTTCTTCAGGTCCACTGACAAAGCAATGGAAAAGTACTGTACCAAGAAATGGGGGAGAAGAACCTAAGAAGAGATTAGCATAAATTTGGGGGTGCTTTTCCCCGACAGGCATCTTTTGACTATAAAGAGGTAACTTCGAAAAGCAGTACTTCTGACAGCCTTGCAGGATTAGGGGGACAAATGTTAAAGTTGTGCCAAGGGACAGACCTTAGCAAAAACCTCCTTACTTTGAGGTAAGACCCTGACAGACAATACCACAGGTATTAGGGCAATACCAAAAAAGTCATGAATGAGAAATACATTAGTCTTTACAGAACTCCAAATCCAACCTAATGTATCTGATCCCTGATTGCTAGAGCCCCAAGAATCTTGCCAAAACCAAAAATATCTCTGCATAAAGGTAACTAACATCAGCTTAGGATTCAATTATGTCTATAACGTTTTATATATAACCTCCAACAATAGTAAGTAGGCACACAGAAGACAACAGAATTTAAAACTATATGAACAAAGAGATAATGTAATAGACAAAAGGGGCTCTAGAGAATGGATTTAACAAGCAAAGAGTTTAAGATCACTATAGATGATATATTCAAAGAAAACAAAATGAAAAATAGAATCAGGTGACAGAAATGTTAAACTGTTAACTTCCATAATCAACATTAAGCATGATATTGATGGGTTTAACTAGTGACTTTTGAAAACCAGATAAGAGGAGTATCAGTGAGTTAAAAGACAAATCTAAGGACAGAATATACAACAAACCTCCAAGAACTAAAAGAAGCAAACTACAGAGAAGAACATGTAATCACCTCATCTACTGCTAAATTCTCAGTGAGCAAATACTTTAAGTGAAAAAAAACCTATACATATTTCCAATGCCATGTAAAATCACTATTTATAAACTAGATTTATTAAAAATCTATGTAGCCATAATTTTACCCATAATAATATATAATGTTTTTTTATATTATCACTACAATAAGTAATAACTTGCTAGAAATGTCAATATATGCATTATCTAGGAGATTAAAACTAAACTCATGTGTCTAATAGATAAACATGAGAAGTGGGAACAACTAGGCTTAGTATCTTAATAATAAGTTAATATAATATCTGTGTAATTAATGACTGTAGTTCTTTCAGATCTCTTAAATTTTTCTCACTAGACACAGAATTTACAGGTAGAGGATCTCACATAAATATACATACTACAGAATGAAAAGTACTAATTAGGATTTTATAAACAATTATCAAGAAACCACAGAAAATTAATTGTTATTATATAATTAGCTCTTCTTTTTCTAAATAAAATCTCAAACTGTAATCTCATGGGAGTTAATTAAATATAGCAAAGTTTGCAAAGATCAAATCTTTTCAAAATATTAAAATAACAACATTGAGTTTCCTTAGCAAATAGAAACAACTATTTAAATTTAATTGGAGAATGATTATTTCATAATTTAAAAAAAATCCTATAAACTCTTTAGAAGAAGTTTAAGGAGCTACAATTTAATGTATTACAATACATGTAAATTATACATTAATATTTCTGCTTTTGACTAGGCAGTTAGAAAAAAATTCACAACATTTCCCTGATTTGCAATTGAGATTGCTAAACACATTAGTATTACCACATGATTACACGTTGTTTTTTAACTCTGCTTTGTAATCTTTCTATAATTGCCTCATTATATGAAATGTACTGTTCTCTGACCTAATGAAGGGAATTTGAATTGTTATGTGTATGAGATGAAAATAGTTTTTTTAAAACTGCAGTCCAGAATTACAACTTAAACATTTGGACAAATATTCCTAAAAAGCTTAAATTTTTAAAATATTTATTGTTTTTATAATATATTTAATCACATCTTCTAGTCAGTCCTCAACCCAATTTCCCTTTCTTTATAAACATACTTCTTTATAAGAATAAAGTACAAGCAGTAATAAATGTTTGGTTATTTCAATCAGAGTGTTTAAACTATTAGTGTAAGCACTAAAAACTCTAGCTAAAATACTTTTGTAAGATTAGGTTCTCAAGATTAAAAGCATAAAGTTGTACATTTTCTAGTGAAATCACAATATAGCTAACTTGAACAAAAGAGAGAGAATAGAAATCTGATTTTACTTTTCAATTGTCTATTTTTTAAAAAATACCAGAAAATCAGGTTCTCCCTAGGGAGGATTTAAAAAGGAATGGTCATAGTGCTGGCATTTTTATATTTTCAGCCAGAAGAACAATGCATTATTTTAATCAAGCATAAAAATTTTGAATCACTATTTTCAAAATAAGTATGAATTACAGTCACTGGGGCTAATTTTTCATAATTCATTGTATAATACCATATTCATGTATACTTTATAGATATTATCTAATACTAGCCTCTGATTTTCATTTGAGTTCTTATTGAACAGTAATTTGCTTGAATATATAAGGATTGAATGGCAATACATTACATTGCTTGATTAATTTTAATTGAAAAAATAAATGCAGGTAGTTTTACAATTAATGAGACAAAAATATTGCAAATCACTTCCAAGTAATTACAACTGACTCTTTTCATTCTCATTTGCCATCATTACAGGAAGCCTCTTTTGGTTTATAAAGCCATAGAATTATCTGGTTTTTTTCAAAATTTGAGGGGTTGATAATATTTTATTTTTAGAAATTATTGCAACATATATGGCTTTATATTTTAAATAACATAAAAAACTTACATAAAATTTACATTTTTTGAGGTAAACAAATATCTGTTCATATATGAACTCTACTGCAGCACTCATGCATTTCATAGTGAAAGATTCTCTCAAGTTTAGAAATGTTCCCATGGCACCAAGCTAGAGGGCAATTCAAAATCAAATTAACATGCCAAAAAATAACTCCAAACCATGAAAATATTATAAATTAGTAAAGAAGCTAAAATTATTAAGGTGGTTTTATTATTCTGAAATCTCTTTCTGCATTCTTATTAAATCTTTATGGACATTTCCTCTTCTGATTTAATAAAACTATCTGATTCATGAGACAGAACTAATATTATATCCCGCAAATGAAAATATTGATGAGCACACTGTAAAACACAATTCCCTGGTTTTGATCTCTGGTAACATAAGTTTGTTTTGACAATGACGAAATCAATTTCAACTTCAGTCAGGAACGTGTGTACTTGCAATTTTCAACAAACTGAGAAAGTATTCCTTTAGTTTGTTTGTTTGCCTGGCAGTAGTTGAGGTGCCTGCCATTCATATACTTGAATCACTCATAATTATGCCCTGAGGGAACATAACCTAGATTTTTTTTCTTTAATGCTCCCAAATTCTATTTTCACTATTGATAAGACTGGTCAGAAAACACCACTCTTTAAAAAGTAAAATATAAACATATAAACATATATATGTGTGTAAACTAAATACTAAAGAAAAGTAATAAAATGAACAATTCTGCACTAGTTTCACTTTCCCCATTACATCCTTTCCCTTCCCATCATCTTTCTTTCCCTTGGAGGTAAGCATCATCTAGAATTTTGTATTAATCATTCCTTTTCTTTCCTTTATATTTTTGCCATCAATGTAGGTATTTCCAAATAGCATTATTTTTTTTTCAATTTTGCCTGCTTTGAGTTTGAGATAACAATGTAGAGTTTGTCAAAAGTGGTTCAATGTTTTTGGCAAACATGCATGTTATTGTCAGAAGCTGATATCATTCATTTTCCCAACTGTAGAGTAGCACTAACATAGAAATATATATATATATATATATATATATATATATATATTTCCTACCTATTTGATGGTTGGTGGATACTTGAGTTCTCTCCAAATTTAGATTATGAAAAGAACTGCTATGAATAATCTTATATGGGACTTTAGCTACATGTGCACTAGTAATTCCCTTAGACAAACATCTAGGAGAGGAATTGCTGGATTGAAGGATATGCACAACTTAAACATTCTAAGTGCCAAATGAATTCTACTATTTATACTGCCACCAGCTGGGAGTGAGGTTTCCTGGGCTCCAGATCCTCATCAACAATGGTGTTCTCACATATGGAAAGCTGTACCACACTGGTAGGCAGGAACTCTATGTCATGGTGTTTCAATTTATATTGATCTGATTACTTATCAGTTTAGCCAGAGATACTTTTATTGGTTATATATTTTATAAAAAAATATTCTGCTGGTTTGTGCTTGTCTTTCTATTCTCTTTAGGTGTTCTTTGATAAACAGAAAAGTTTTAAATTAATATAGTAAAATTTATATGTATTTTCTTTAAGACCTACAATTTTTGATGTGACTATCTCACAAAAACACTCTTCCCTAACCTATGTCAAAATTGAGGATGTATTTATAACTTACCTGGAATTGATATATGTATAGATTCACAGAGAACCAATGTCTATTTTTTTCCACATGGATAGGCAATTGTCTCCAAACCATTCATTGAAGAGCCCATCCTTTCTCTACTAATCAATGCCACTTTTAGAATTTATCAAGTGCTCTTCCTTTCTCATCTCATTAGGATGTGTTTAGAATGATGTCTTTTGTAGAATTCTTTAGAACTGCTGAGTCTTACAACTCCTCAATGTGTTTTAACAGTTCCTATATCTCTATTCAGAACCCCAACTGAACATTATTACATATCTTCATTTCTCCTCCATGTGTCCTACATATTTTATATTCTCTTGTTTGTATTTCCCAAGTTTTAATTATCTGGCTTTAATCAATGATAATTCCTTTAGTTTTACCTTTCAGTGTGCAATTGTCTTGCTGCATCTACATCTAATCTGCTTTAAAATTCCATCCACTGAGTTCTGTGGCTTTTTTTTTTTTGCGGGGAGCGACCCAGGGATTGAACTCAGGGGCACTCGACCACTGAACCACATCCTCAGCCTTATTTTGTATTTTATTTAGAGACAGAGTCTCACAGAATTGCTTAGCACCTCACTTTTGCTGAGGCTGGCTTTGAGCTCATCATCCTACTGTTTCAGCCTCATGAGCTGCTGGAGTTATAGGCATGCAGCACTGTGCCCAGCTCTCTTCCTTTTGAAAGTATTATGTTGATTGCTTAGAAGTTCTCTGGTTCATTTTCAAATCTAGTTCCTTATTCACATTTACCAACCTTTTATTTCTTTAATTCTATTAAGCACTGTCAGTTTAATTCAGCATTTTATAATTTCAATATCTGACAATATTTCAGATCTGTTTTTCCTCATCTATGATGTCTGCTGGTTCTTAGCTATAGTACTTATTTCCTCTTTGGAGGCTTTTGTTTTGTTTTTATTCTTTTCCTAGTATTAGCAACTCACTTTCCAGAGCACTTTATCTATGGAAATTATCTGAGGATATAATTAAAATCAATGTCTTCCAGGGAAAAACAGTATTCCCCAATCTCCTACTACCATTGCTAAAATTTTAAATTTACCATTTAAAAAATCTATTCATAGTATAATTGGCACATTTCTCCTTTTCCTATGAGTTTTCTCAGTGATGTGATTAATAGTGTTTAAAAAATATTATTTACATACAGTTAGAAAATACTTAACCTGGTGTTTTAATAGTTTTAATCTGAAGTGTCATTCACAGTATCTAATTTGCTCTAATGCTAGAATGAGAAATGTTAAACACATTTTGAGCCCGCTTCCCCCCTATTTTCTTCCTTTCTGTCTTTCCTTCCAGTACTAGGGATTGAACCAGTGGTACTCTACCACTGAGTTACATCCCCAGCCCTTTATATTTTTTATTTGAGACAGGATTTCATTAAGTTGCTGAGGCTACTTCAAGCTTGCCATCTTCCTGCCTCAACCCCCCAGGTGGCTAGTATTACAGATGTGTGGCATTGTGACCAGCTTCCCTATATCTTCTTCTTAACTCAGAGTTGGCTAGCTATTATAAAAGAGCTGTATGGGATTCAAGGTTACTTCTCTAAAAACAATATTTCTGGTTTACAAGCATTCACAGCAATGACAATTCTGGGGACTACCCTTGAATTCTAGCAGAAATATAATTAAATGACCTCAAGTGTTCACCAAAGTAGATTCCAGATTATGGCAAGCCATTGAGACCCAAAGAAGTACAACACACAGAAGGTAGATTTCCTACTGTTTGAAAATTCCTTTAGTTATTGGGATCCAACCCTGAAGCTCTGCCATATGAAAACTGCAAAGAACTCCGAGGTCTAAAGCTTCATAAGGACAACTGTACGCTCCCTACAGGAAGTTGTCCAGGTTCTCCCTTTTCTTGATGCTTTTATTTTACTTCTTGGATTACCCCTCAGACTCTGATTCTCACCATCATCCTTCCCCTTTCTTCTTTTCATGGTAATTTGTCTTCCACCATACCTTTTCCAATTTTAAACCATTTTCCATTTTTTTCTTTTTCCTGGTCATTCCTTGTTCTCCTTAAGACTAGTCTAGATTTATAAACTGCAGTAAGAATTCAAAAGGGAATTTCCTCCTACCTCCAGTTAAAGGGTTTACTATTCACACCAAGTTGCCAAGAGGGTTACCTGAATTGGCCTTCCATCAGGTGTCAGCACCTCTTCTGAAAGTTCCATCATCTTCAAGGCCATCAGAGCGATGGGTTTGGCATGGCAGAGGCTTTTTCTGTGGAGTCCTGCAGCAACACAGTACGCATCACCTATTGTTTCCACCTGCAGCAATCAGACAAATCAAATGCAAACGCTATGAAAATGAGCCAGAAGAGAAATGATTAGTTATCTGCAATCACAAATGTTGCTGAAAAACATGTCAGGCAAACATCAATAAATTAAGCAATTAGACAACTGAGTATAATCATAGCAGAGTTTGCAAACAGCCACAATCAAACATTGACATCTCACTCCAGCACTGCTCATTATCACCATAGATGATCACTGAAATTAGGAGCAACTGGAATATGAAATAATTATCCCCTACAAAAATACTGATTGTATTGCCAGTATTTTACCTAGATAATTTCCAATAATAATAACCTTTTCAAGAGCCAATCTCATCATCTTCAAATTTTCAATAGTCCTTCTCTGCAAAGCCTTGTTTTCCATTATTTCTACCTTCTCAATTGTTCTACACCTTTTCCTATATCTGTAGTTTGTTGTCAAGTCTGATCTTACTTATTCTTAAAAATTATAATGTCTAAAATTTCTTGAATTTATACTCCATACTATTAATTGTGTCACGCAGTATATACACATTCTCTCATTTTATTTTCAAAAATATCCTAAATGGAAGAAACTAGTAGTAGTTATATTTAAGAGAGGAGAAATTGAGGTACAGAGATCCATCCATAACTGTATAATTAAATAGTTAACAGATACTGTTAGGGACTTTTCTGGGCCCTATTTTAATTCTATTTTCAGTATATGTGATGATTTGCCATTTTTGTTCTTAAATATTTAAAATATTTATCCTGGGTTAAAACTCCCAAATTTCCAAAGCATAGAACGTGACACAAAAGTTAGAAATAACTTATTTCAAAGTAAAGTTCTCTAATTATCCACTGAAGATTTGGTGGTAAAATACTCAGTAGTTCTAATATTATTAATTAGACCAAAATGATAAATATTGTATTAAGTGCCCAATATCACTTTTCTGTGAAGTCCTCAATGGTCCCTTCATTAGTTCTTAGAAAGAGAACTAATATTTATTTTGTTTCAACAGTACTTTCCATATATCCCTGCTGTTGCATTCATCATGGGCTACAATCAATATCTATTCATATATAATCAATAAGTATACCCAGCTAAGTCATGAGCTCTTTAAGGATGGTACCGTATCCTTCTCCTCCCTGTATTCATGATGCCTAGCATAGTGTCTAAAATATGGTTATTCACTAAACATCTATCAAATGAATAAGTAAATCAATCATGTTAACCATGATTAAAATACCAATCTAATTATTTACTTATTTTCACTATTAATTCTTGAGCACCATGTAGATCTCTGTTTCATGTGTATATGTATATGAAAAATACCCAGGGACTCAATGATATTTTTACCATGAATATAACAAGAATTACAAAATATCTATTAAGATTTAATATCAATCATTAGATTTCATGTGAATGCATCTAATTCTATATTATTAAAGATGAAGTACCTTAAACAATTTGAGCACTAACTTAACAAAATTATGAGAATACTTATAAAGCTCATGGGACTACAACTGACAAACTTATCACTTTATTAGCAGAATATCATCACTTGATTTTCAGGAAATATGTATAAAAATGATTAAATACCCTGAGACCCATCATGGCATTCAAAATTTTACCTGAAGACTTGTTTTCAAATGCTGGAAAAATAGAAATAAAATTATGCTCTAAGAGTAGAAAGAAAATGTAACCTGAGTTGGCAAAGACTTTTTTCCATAGGTCACAGTATACTTCCCCAAAAGAATTCTCAATGAGGAAAAAACCTAGTAAATAATCAACAGCTAAAATGTGGCTATTTACCATTTTCCCCCAAATAACATGGTGTCCTTTGATATTCCTCATGTTATCCTATCCTTTTATCTTTATATACAATTTTAAAATCTAGAATGCTGTTAGCTATCTACCTTGAAATTAACTTCTGATTTTCAGATATCAGAAGTCAGGGGCAATAAATTACTTGTACAAATTAAACTGCTTTGTATTCACTCTGAATGTACATGTTCCTGGAACTTGATCTCTTCTTGGAATTTCTATTAGCATCCTCTTCCCCATCACCATCATCTTTCCAGCAAAAAGCCATAGTTTCATTAAAAGGGTACTTCTAAAATTTTCACCACAAGAATTCATAAAGGTTACTAATGTGTTGCACTTTCTCCTTAGAATGATATAATGCAGTAGAATGGAGAAGATGGATTAATGTGACCAGTTGCTATAACAATAATTTTTTTTGTAAAATAAGTGAAAGATTGAAAGGCAAAGTTTACATATAACAAATTCACATTAACATTTATACATGATTATTTGAACATTTTAAAAAATTTGAAGTCAGATCAGTAATCAGAAATAATAGGACAAGGAAGTTAGGTAAGAAAAAGATATTTTAAAAATGACACATAGTAGGATGTGGAATGCTCACAATAAATGTTTATAAATGCTATTTACAAACACCCAACATATATGAAAAAAATCCTAAAAGACATTGATTTAATAGACTAATCTAAATTGTATTCCAGCAACCACATAAACTCCAAATATTTATGCCTTAAGACAACAAAGATGTGTTAGTCAGGTTTTATTTGTTGTGACTGAGATACCTGACAAGAATAACTTAAAGGAGGAAAAGTTTACTTTGGCCTCAATCCATAGTCAGCCAACTCCATTGCTTTGAACCCGATTTGAAGCAGAATATCACAACCTGAAGTGTGGAAAGGAAAACTGCTCAGCTTGAGTGAGCAAGGAGAGAGAGACTAAATGTAATCCCCAAGAGCATGCCCCCTTACTTCCTCCAGTCCTGCTCTATCAATCTACAGTTGCCACCAGTAATTTATTCAAATTATTAATCCATCAAATGGGTGAGTCCACTGATGAGGTTAAGCTCTCATAAACTAATCACTTCATCTATGAATATTGCCACATTGGATAACATGTTTCCAATACATGAGTTTTTTGGGGGGATACTTCATATCTAAACCATAACAAAACGTTTATTTCTGATTCATGCTTAAACATCCATGCACAGGGTGACAGGGTGACACCTTGTGCCACATCATTCCAGTAATAAGGCTAATAGAAACTCCACATCTGGAACTGGTTGCCATGGCAGAGGGAAAGATGTTCTGACAATTTGTACAAGAGCTCTTAGAGCTTCCTCCCAGATGTGACACATGTGACTTCTCAAGATTCATTCACAAAGCAAGTCACACTGTCACACTTAATGTAAAGGGATGGGAAAATGCAAGCTGCCTTGTGTCCAGAAGAGTCAGAGGTAAATTGGTGAAAAGCACTAATGAGAACATGGATGGACAGGAAACCACGTACAAATTTTAAAATACCCAGGTGTCTATAACCTGGAAATAACATTCCTATGTAATGTTTTTCTTTCCTTCCAGATATATTTTTAACATCTTAACCTGAAAATCTTGGTGAGACACTACCACCTTAATAATACTGTTTTCCAGCTCTGTACAAATTTAGTTAGAAGTGAATTTATGTGGAAATTTTAGTGGGTCCCCTTCAAAATAAGTATTTGACTTTGTTTCCTGAGGAAAGCATTATATATTAATTCCAATTGCTTCATAGGGTTATTTCCTTGAGCTAAACCAAAGTGAAAAAAGTAGACATGGTAAACAAACTACACAAAAACTGTTCAAAAAGTTGACTACATTCTGAGTTCCTTTATAATTGCCTTGTCTTTTTATATAGTTTTAAACACAACAGACATCATCTAAAATAGTGCATCTCATTTATTTTCAGCATCTCCAACCTGTTCTGGAATAATACTGGAATAGAATAAAGATGGCTAAACTAAGCGTAGAGATAGAATAATGCTTATGCAAATATATGACAAACATTTCATCCTTTTCTGAGCACAGACTAGGAAGCTTAAGCAAGAAAATTATTGTGTACAAGTGCTGCCATGCTATTACTATAGCTGCTTTTATCAAACTTTAAAGAATTCACCTATTTTGGCATCTATGCACAACACTTTTTAGTCAAAATCAGCACATTATTCCAGAAATAAAGGTGGTATAAATAAATTTCTTAGAGCTATGCATTCACCTTTTGGTATACTTTATTTTAGTTTTAGATATTATAGTTTCAGTTAGATTCTTAGTCTCTATATTTTCTCTTTACCTTCCAGGCTAATATTCAAGAAATAGCTGGAAAGTTTATACCTCAGGACTCAGCCCTCTCTTTTTTTCAAGTTTTCTTTCCCTATTCTGGTTCTATACCCTTCTTTATTTCTTTTGTGGGAGAACTGTAATTTTCTTATTTACATTTTAATTTTCTTGTTTACATTTTTCTATCACTATCACAGTACTTATCATGTGTATTGTGTGTGTGTGTGTGTGTGTGTGTGTGTGTGTCTGTGTTTGTGTGTAGGCATTTGTGTTTATACTCTCCACTGATATTTAACTTTTTATTCCTGGACCCTAGTACAGGCTTCCTAAAAGCATTCCACAAAATGCTTTCAATTGTACCCAGTTTCTTCAGTTGTGGGGGAGTAATGTCTGATATCTCCCAAGTAAGTGTCTCAATTGCTAAACTCAGGACCACCTGTGTAAGAATGAACTACAAGGTGCTTGTTAAAAATCAGGTCCCCTGGAGCCGCATGGCTTTACTAAATCAAAACCTAAGTTTAAGGCCAGCTATTTGCATTTTCACAAACTCCCAAGTATTTTTTCATTCACCAAATTTGAAGACTAGGTATATGATGTGAGTTTAAAACAGTACAATACTCCTCCAGATAGTCACCATTTTTAAAGCACCAATGGACTTTCAGAGAGAAGTGCTGCTACCCTGAGCCCTGTCCTTTCTAGTAGATTCCCTCTCTGTCTTTCACTCTATCCATACTCTATCCACAGAGGTAATAAGCTTTCCTAGACATTTCCTTATTTGTCAGGACTACAGATTACAACTCCCAGCTCAAATACAAGCTCTCATGTTTCCTCTCTCTCACACACACCAAATACTGAGAATGATCTAAAACAGTAGATGTTCAGTGATCCAAAGTTTGTTGACTTCACTTAAATCCATCCAAGCAAATTGTACATAATGACTTAGAATTCAAATGCAAACAATTTTAACTATTTACTGATAAAGCTATCTCAGAAACATCACTCTTTAAAAATTCTTTCTAATTACACTCATTCTGGTTGATTTGACCTAAATACTGCTTTTAAGGATGTCTTTACAGTGCTCAGCTGATACAGCATTGGAAAGGAGGTCATGGATATAAATAGAACAGTGAATTGGCCGGGGAACTACTCCTAATTGAGGAAAAAAATGGATTCCAAATGACTGCCTATCAAAGAAAGCTCTTATCCTGGTAAAACTCTCAGTAAATCTATCAATGTAAATTTCAGATCCAGCACAGAAATATCAATCATGTGGAAAATACTGAGTCAGGCCCCAGGCCATTTATCATAAACTTTATGGAACACTAAGGCATGTTAACAAATAAAAATATATTCATGTAGCCGGTCAAAATTTCATTGTTTCAGTTCCTGAAGTTAGATATAAGCAACTCAAAAATTTTTTGGTATACAGTAAACAGTCCTATAAGATCTTCACCAATAGGGCTCAAGTTCCCAGGTTCATCCACTTTCTTTCTTATTCATTCCATGTTCCAATCAAAATGAACAACTCAATGTTCTTTGCAAACATTCTGTACCTTCCATCACTGTGCTTATATTCAAATATATTGCTCTACCTGGATTCTAATCACTCACTCTTTATAAAGCAAATATTAAGGGTTGTGTGTGTATAAAATTTATATATATATATATATATATATATATATATATATATATATATATATATATATAATTGAACCCAGAGGTTCTTAACAGCCATGCCACATTCCCAAGCATTTTTTTCAAAAATTTTTAAAAATTTGAGACAGGATCTCACTAAGTTGCTTAGGGCCTTTCTAAGTTGTGGAGGCTGGCTTTGAACTTGCAATCCTCCCATCTTAGCATCCTGAGCCACTGGGATAACAAGTGTGCACCATCACATCTGCAAGGTCTACTATTTTTAAGAACAGTTTTCTAGGGATTCCTGACTTGCCAAAACTTTAAGCATGTCCTTAAAGAACGTTAAATATCTGCCATATTTTCAATAAAGACCTAAGAAGTGCTAACTGATGTTAATTGATGTCACAAAAGTGAATAGTGAAACCCAATTCAGCAAATCAAGTGAAAATATTTTCTTAAATTTTTTTTAAAATCTAATATCCATAAGTCCAGCTATTCTTACATATCTATGAAATTACTATTTTTTTCCCTTCAGATTAAGTACACTTTTAGAAATAAGCCTTGTCTAGCCCCTCTTCCAGGAATTAAATCTGTCCCATGTTTCGAAGTCCATCTCGCATGCCTCAGTCCTTCAGCACAATATCATCATTGCTTCTTGTAGAACACCAGCAAAATTTGGTTTTTACATGTTTTATACTGAAGTCAGTCATTTGTGTTTTTTACATTCCTACTATCGACTGATCCAGATTGTTAAATCACTTAACTCTGAAGGCAAGGGCACTATCTTAGTTTTGGTGTGTGTGTGTGTGTGTGTGTGTGTGTGTGTGTGTGTGTGAGAGAGACCATCCCATGACTCTCTAAATATATCTATTCAGTCAACTCATATTGACCCTACTTGAGGCCAAAACAAGACTATATTGAGGTGACCAGGGCTTTGCATGAATGACAGCATGGAAGTGTTTCCATTATTAACTGGACAAAATTGAGTACTTCTTTCAGGGTTCCAACACTGACTCAAGTTTCTTGTACACAACTTACCAGCCCAGGTAAGCTACCACTATCTTCTCCCTAAGTTATGCCAATACTGCCCTTGTCTACTCCCCGACCCTCAAATCTGTACCCCACAACACATTTCAAGCATTTTTTTTTAATAAAGCAAATCTACTTGTATAACTCTATTCAAAATTCTTCAACAAATTCCCTTTGCTCCTTTGATTAAACTCAAAAGCTTTGAAATGGTTAAAACATCTATAGGCTCTAGCTTATGCCTATATCTGTATCTTTGTCTTATGATATTCCTCTCGAAATATTAAATTGCATTCACACTGATGTTTATTTCATTCCTCCAATTTCATCTCCTTTTCTTCTGACTCAGAGCATGATTTCACTGTTTAGAATCCTTTCTCCTTTCCATCCTTTTTTCCTCCTTTACTAATCCTTTGGATCACAATTTATAGGTCACCTTCTCAGTAGTGTTTTCTTGCACTCTAAAGACAAAATGTAGTATTTTTATTATACATTTTAACAACACCATATGATATTCTCTAGTCATTGAAATTTATCATTACTTATTTGTGTGTGTTGTTTAAGTGCTATCTCCTTCATTAGACTATAAAATCCATGAATACAGAAGTCAAGTCTGGTTTTTTTCACCACTTTGTGTGGAGCCTGACACAAGGTGAGTTCTCTGGGTACTTCAAAACTTTGAAATATGAATGGGTAAATGTGGTCAGTCAGGTTGTGGACCTCCTTAGATCGTGCAGTCTTAGGACTTCCCAGAGCACCACAAGTAAGTTGTTCAAATTTTCAAAATCTCATTTATTTTCTTCTTCCATTAAAAACAGATAATATCTATTTTTGCAGAGTTGCTGAAAGAATTAAATGAGATAATCATAATTTTAACTAATTAATCATTAATTATGCAATTATTTGTTTAATGCTATTTCCAAGGGTGAATTACAAGCACCTAAGAAGTTTCAGATGGAAATATAAGTAAAAGAAAATACGTGATCATTGACCATGTAAAAATAAAATGGTCATGAGACCATAAATAACTATATGGGAACAAATGGAATAACCTAGAAGAAATGGATAAAACACTAGAAGTATATAGCTTACTGAGAATGAATCATGAAATAGAAACTATACCAAGTAAAAACACTAAATCAATAATTTAAAAACTTCCTTAAAAAGGAAAGCCCAGGGTCTGGGGTTGTGGCTCAGGGGTAGAGTGCTTGCCTAGAATGTAGGAGGCATTGGTTTTGATTCTCAGCACCACATATAAATAAATAAATAATAAAGATCCATCAACAACTAAAAAAAAATTTAAAAAAAAGGAAAGCCAAAAATTTTACCAAGCAATGGGTAAAAAATTTCACAGGTGAATTTTACCAAGTGATTATAATAATGCCAAAAGTTCATTAATTCTTTCAAAAAATTGAAAGTGGGGAACATTTCTGTTATGGTTTGGATCTAGAGTGTCTCCCAAAAGTTCCTGTGTTGAAGATGTGGTGCCCAAGTCAACAATGTTCAGAGGTGGGGATTTGGGGAAGCGATAGACCATGAGGACCCTAACCTCATCCATAGATTATCAATTTGATGAATTAATAATTTGAAAGGACTACTGGTAGGAGGTGGACACTATAGGTAACTGGGGCATGGCTGAAGGAAGGCATGAGGGCATACCCTTGGGGACTATATGTAATCCCTGGGTCCTCCCAGGCTCTGCCCTGTCTCTGCTTCCCAGTTGCTATGAGCTGAGCAACTTTACTCTACCAAACCCTTTACCACAATGTTCTGCCTCACCTCAGGCCCAAAGCAATGGAGGTAGCCAAGCATTGATTGAAACCTCTGAAACTGTGAGCCAAAATAGACTTTTCCTCCTCTGAGTTGTTTTTCTCAGGTATTTGTCACAGAGACAAAAAGCTAACAACTTACAAACTCATTTTGAAGATCAATATTACCCTGATACCAAAGCAAAAAGGATAGTACAAGAAAAGAAAATTACACGCCAATATCCCTGTTGAACAGGGAAGCAAAATCCTCAATAAAGTACCAGCAAACCAAATTCAACAACACATTGAAAGGATTATATTCTGTGATCAAGTGAGATTGATCCCTGGGATGCAAGGATATGGGAAGCTTCAGAGAGGCAATCAGTGAATGCAATACACTACATTAACAAACAAAGGGTAAAAACTATATGGTCATCTAAATATATAGAGAAAAGGCACTTGAAAAAATTCAGTGCCATCTTATGAAAAATAAATTCTTAAAGAATGGTACCTCAACATAAATATTACCCAATGCTGCAAGTGAAAGACTCTCACTAATCTTCCACAGTTAACTGTGCCATTACACAATAGATCTCCTTTGTATATCAAGACACTGTAATAAATTAATTTCTGAACTCAAACAACTTGTTCACCCTCATTACTGACCACTTTTTTATGTCAGTATGAGCAACTTAGCTTTTGGTTCTGCACATTTTGCAATTTTAAGTTTTACTATCCATTTGTTATGTTAATATGTTTACTTAAAAATAATACTTCATAATATCCGCTTTTCTCCATAAACAATTCTTGTCATTGAACAATTGTTTCAGATACCCTCAGGCCTTTCAGTATAAGATTTCTGCCAAGGTTTAGAATGTAAATATGTCAGCTGTATCACCATCAATTTTTTAATAATTCAGTATTGGGTGAGTTTACTAAAATGGAAATTAACATTCCAGACAACACAGTTCTCTCTCATCTGATAGCATAATGTCAGTGCAATGGGAAAATATTGGCAAATTGGGGTGTTTCTACTAACCTTTTCCAAAACTAAACCTTAAATTAATGCTGCTATCCAGCAAAAATCCTATAAATAGTTCTCCCACTATTTACTACTTAACAATATGTGTAATTTAAATGTGCAGATTTTTAAAATCAAAACCAAACTGAAGAAATCCATTTTTGTTGAACACAAACTGTGTTCCAGTCACAGTGCTCAATGCTTTAATTGTGATATATCACTTATTTTCCAGAACAATCTTGTGGCATAGATGTTATTATATCCCTTTTGAAAATAAATCTAGTAAGTAGCAGAGATATTATATTAATTTAGTTCTGATTCAGTTTACAGCTCACATTTTAGAACAATAGTTTGCATCATTCGCGTATCAGGTAGGCAGTGTTCCCCATCAACCAGATAAAGAACCAGGACCAAAAATTTCTCTGGCCTGTATTACATAAAATTGTACATATAATTTTTTTCTTCAAAAATTGGTATCTTGTCTCTAGTAACTTTTGATGGGACAGGTGGAAGAATTTCTCTGAAGGTCCCCTGGTTCTATAAGATTCTAAGATATCAATTTTCAGTATTGAAGCTCTATGTTGGCTAGGAAAATGTTCTCAAAGCACAACCCTGCTGGCTCCCTATCAACAGATCATTCATCTATGACAAGTTTTAAAACCCTGCTGGCTCCCTATCAACAGATCATTCATCTATGACAAGTTTTAAATGATTCGGTTTCGTTTTTGTAAACATCTTTTAAAGTAGAAAAATGAGAATTTAAATTTGTTGTAAAATAAGTCCAAGCTAACATCATACCCAACAGTGAAAAACTAATAACTTTTCCTCTAAGATCAGGAACATACCAAGGGTGCCTGCTGTCATCACTTCTATTCTAGCCTGACCAATTAGACAAACCAACAAACAAAAAAGAAAAAAAGAGAGAGAGAAAATGAAAAAAGAAAAGATATCCAAATTAGATAGGAGGAAGTCAAATTGTCTCTGTGTGGAGATAACATGATCTTCTATTTAGAAGGCCATAAAAACTTTACAAAAACTGTCAAAACTAATAAACAGGGCTGGGGTTGTAGCTCTGTGGTAGGCACTTGCCTAGCATGTATGAGGCACTGGTTCTCAGCATCACATATAAATAAATAAAAAGTCCTATACACCACTAAAAAAAAATCTAAAAAAGTAATAAACAAATTTAGAATGTTTCAAAACACAAAATTAGTATACAAAAACAGTTGTGTTTCTATATAATAATAAGGGGCCATCCCAAAAAAGAATTTTTAAAAATTTGCATTTATAATAGCAACAAAAAGAAAACAATTTAACCATGGAGGTGAAGTATCTGTAGAATCTATGAGGACCCAGTGAAGACAATACCAACAACGCATTTCAAGATGCTATTCTCTTGGCCCCTTATTGTTACTTCCCTCCTTATCCTTCCTTCACAATCTCTTTGGCATACAATTTGATTCTAATAATCTAAAAGAATGAAGCCAAACCAGAAGTATTTTACCAGTAAGCACTGGACACTCAATGTTTATATACATACAAACAAGCCTATTAACGCACACATATATGTTGTTTATCAACATACACACACACACACACACACACACACACACACCCCACACACATGCCCAGATACACTCATTTCAGAAATAATGGCAGCTAACATTGATATTACTGCTATAAACCAAACACTGTTTTAAGCATTTCACATCTATCTTATTTAAAAGCCTGTAAAATATAATCACACATTAGATAAAATTAGTTTATATTTACAGATGATGAAACTGAAGCACAGAGGTTAAATAAGCAACTAAAGGTGGAAAGATGAAATTTCCAAGTGGGGAACTAATAGAGGACTGAGTTTGCACAGCTGTGGCCAATTTGAATCAGAGGAATGAAGAGAAGGATCTATCCTTCTCCTTGCTGCTTGCTTATCTCCAGCCTAAATGCCAAAGGCAAAAAATATTAATTGAGCAAACCCCTCTTCACCAATTTTTAGAACACTATATAGTATTTTGAAACTAACCATATAATTCTGCTAGTAGAAAAGGCAGCAAAACACAATGCTTATCTGTGACTTTCACCTCGCCTCCTAAAACATATAAATTAGTTCTTTGCACTCATTAAAATCATGATAAAAATAGTCAATTTGCATAACATTTTGTTAGCTTCTATGGAAGTTATTCCCCCTTATCAAATGAATAAGTTAAAATGTTTATTGAATGAGATAATGAGTGAACTGAATAATTTTCTCTTCAACAATTCTTCTTTTCTAACTTACAGGAAGACATTGTTGCTTCATTTCCAGTCAAATAGCAGCAAAAGTATATGATGCTGATATTGATGGAGACTGCTGAAAAGGACCAGTATAAATCTTTAATTGTGTTCAATATCAAAAGTTTGTGCACTGGTCATTAAAGCATAAAATATGTAAATTTAGGGGGGTGGTGAACCAGTTACTCTGTACTAAATGGAACTGGCATTTAATTCTGGGAAATAGAACAAAATGAAATATACATATTTATAAAATTCCAAGAATAACCTAAGTACTTTAAAAGGCTTTTTGTTTCATTCTAAAGCAAAACGAGAAGAAAAGGACATTTCATTTATGCAAAATCATATTCATACTGCAGTGACACCCTTGAGAGATTGTGCTGCTTTTTCTGAAGGCTGGCTGAAGGTCCAGTGAACAGACAGCTTTGGTAGCTCAGTATTGTCAAACGTCAAGACAAATAAAAATTCTTGAGGCATAAAGTTCTGCAGGTTTGGAACTTTATGTGAGCAATGTCTGCTCTCTTCTATTAACAAGAAGGTTAAAGGTGGGGATTTAACTCCATGATAACACCTTATCGAATATACAAATTCAGGAATGCCAGCATATCTGGGTAAAGCCTAAACAATCTCCACTAGGATGCCCAAATCCACAGGGCTTGCCTAGCTGTGTTTAACATACACACTCAAACAAAACACTGATCACGTTATATATAAACCTTTCTGTTATAGATATGTATCACTATTTACTTCTGAACTCTGTATTCACTTTTATAGTGTGTTATGATTTCAATGTGTCTCTCAAAATTCATGTGTTGAGAAAGGGAAGGTACTAGAGGATGAAATAGAGTGAATTATGCTATACACATGTATTAATGTATCATAATTAATCCCACTTTATGTATAATTATAATGCATGAATTGAAAAAGTACTAGAAGCAAGACCAGTAAAGGAAGGTGAGAGAGGATGGGAGGGAAAGGAGAAGCACTGGGAAATGAAATGGAGCAAATTACGTTATATGCATGTATGAATACATCACAATGAACCCTGCTATTATGTATAATTATAATGCACCAATAAAAACCATAATAAAACAATTAAAATTATACCAAAGAGAATAATAGTAATCATTTGTTAGAGAAGACTTCATTTAGAATTGAAAGTTATATAAAAATATTGAAATGAATAAAGAAGAGACATAAATTTTTTTTAAAAAAATCACATGTTGAAAACTTAATCCCCACGCAAGAATATTGGGAGGTAGGTCCCCTATGAGTCTCAGTTAAAGCTCTGATTTATTATCTGCATTATTTTACCTTTCTGAAGCTCAGTTGCTTTATCTGAAAGTAGAGATAATGTAATAACTCAATAAATGGCAGATAACCTGACATTTACTACTCTACCCCAGTGCTGGTCTAAGTGTCATTCTTATAAGCTCACTGAAATACGATGTAGCTGTGAGACAGATTAATCAGTATTTTTATTTTATACTGTATGGTACTGAAGAACAGTGAGATTAAGAAATTGATTAAAGCTGAAAAGATGAGAACTCTAAGAAGCAGTGAGATGCTGCAGCTTTGGCAGAATAGAATGGGAGGAGCTGGGGAAGTACTTGCCTTTCTTGCTGCCTCTCAAAGGGCTTGTCAAAGTACAAACATAAAATAAGGCAAAACCTACATTATTGCTTTATTATCCAATGTGATTGTTATGATTTTCATTGTTATTACCATCATCATCATCATCATCATCATCTATAAAGCATTATTAGATCCAATAAGAGTCACTTGTTCTTTCTTTCTTTATTTATTTATTTTTGATTCTCTATACTCTACAAAATCTGAGAGGGAACACAGTATGTAGTACATTATTTATGTTGGCTTTTTCCTGAATATATTTGCCTTCCTAGTTACAGTAGAATCAAAAGGACATTTGTGCCTCCTTCAAGTTACCTAGTTCCCACTTAATATTCACATACCTTTAACATCTTGGTAGCCAACCACTGTAACTTTCTCTATGCTTAAAATATGCACAGTAAAGTTATTTTAGCAGAATTTTCTTTCTTACCATGTCCTATCACAAGGAACTGAATTCTCTTACAATTGTCATGGTTTTTCCCTCATGATAGAGAAACACGGAATAATGAGATGATCAAGGAAAGGGAAACCACAAGTTTAGAGACTCAGAGTTTCACTGTGTCACAGCAGACTGTGAATGCCTCATCTGAGCCACCCCCTCTGGCTCTTTTTCAATGGCATTTGTCTTTACCTGGTTTCCTTTCATATTCCTAACATATAATAAAAGTGGGCTGTATTTATCTCTGTGAAATGATTATTCCATTAAAAATTCTACCCACACTTTAAATCTAGCAAAACTCTTCATTTTACTAAATCATCAGAATAGGGATCCTTTAAAAAAAAAGAAAGAAAGTGTAGCCTTTGGGATTTTTAAAATTTCAGTAATTTAAATTTTTGCAGAAAGTTTATGGTATAAAATAGCAAGTAGGTTCATGGTATAAAATAGTACTGTCTAAACTTTCCAGAAAATAAACTGTGATAATTATAATTATTAGAAAGCAGGCAAGTCGAATGCAGAATTTTTGATTTATATCCCTTCTTATAATGTACTTCATTTTATCTTTATCTTATACAGAGGAAACATTCATTATTCCCTCTCTCTGGACACACTTGTCACCACTGTGGCTTCAGCACACATTATCCCATAGCATCAGTGACATTTTAAAGACACCTAGCCCTGGATTTTACTTGTATATATTAATTAAGTTTCATAAGCAAACTTAGTGTAAGAAATTTTGTGAACTGGATTGTTTCTGTTTATTTTTGAATACACACCACACACACACACCATACACACGTACACACACTCAAGGTTGTGTATCAGAGAAAGATAAAATCCATTTTGCAAGTTAAAAGGTGCTGATAATTATTTATGACTACATAAAATTGCCCATGATTTAATAACATACAGGACAATTTTAATATCACATGTGATATTTCCACAGATTTTCTTTTTCTGAGGTTTCCCAGCTAATCTTAAAGGAAGGGACATTTGATGTCTGTGTAAGGTAATTGTAGTTTTAAACTCTGACATTGTTGTAGTACCCTCAGAAGTCACATTTCTTCATCTCAAAACCTAACTGATACTTTTATTTAAACCAGGGATTCCCAAGATTTTTCAAAAGTGGATCTATTTGTCCATGTACATTCCTCAGTTAATTGTAGAAATTTAGGGCTAGAAAATACCTGTTTTAGCTAAAAGAAGCTAACGCTGAAAGTCAGTGACTTTGAAGGAAAAGATTGGTGATTGCAGAAATTGATATAATAATGTCCAAATCTGGAGGAAGGAAAGTGTTGGCAAACCCAGGCTAATTTCCCCTCTCTTCTAGAAATGACAGGGCATTACACTGATAGATACACTCTAGCGTCTTGTTGGCTTAGAATCAGACAGGTGGCTATACACTCGGCAATACCTCTATGATAAATGGTAAAATAATAAATTATAAAGAAGTTAAAAACTATAGGAATTCTTATTGTGTATAAGAAGGCAAAACCCCTCATATGTCTCCACTTTGACTATTTATCATTCAGAAGAGACTTAACTGAAATAACACTGGTTCTATGTTTTACATAATGCAATGAGAGAGGACTCCTTTCTCCAGAAGATATACCCTGATTAAACAGCTTCTGGAACATAATAGGAAACTAATAAAGTAAAACAGACGATTCTTTCCAAATCTGCTTATGTGAAAATCATACTACAAAAATAAACAGCTTGTCTAGTTGGATTGTTTGTTTATATTAGTATTTGTTACCCTTCCTATAAAAAAGCCCTCTACTCTGAAACTGTGTGATCCATATAAAATTCCATTTAAAAGTTGCAGAGTTATTCATTACTGGGTTAAATTACTCAAGATGTTGCTATGCTTCTAACAAGAAATAAACTAAGAAATTTGCCAAATCAAATCAATAAATGGTTATCGATTCCCATTATGAAAGTTCTTGCATTATGTAGCTTCAAAAATTAAGATGCTTCCACCAAAAAGCAGACATTTGGGCAGTAACTAGGATATTTATATGTATTCTTTTAGTATTAAAAGAGTTTCACTTAATTGATTAACCATGGTTTCATTGATAGTGCAATGCACACTTTAATATAATTTGCTATTTCCTTGTAACTGTCAACATAAAATTCTTAGTTAATATCATAATTTCATTCTTTAAGCAAAAATAAGTATGTAGTTCAAATTTGTCTAGAATTACAAGTTTAATTTTTTTAAAATAACAATGAATTTAGAGAACTAGCTATACAGAATTCTTACTGAGCAATATAAGGATTTACAGTTACTTATATCAATAGTATAAGTTGACTTATAATGAAAGTTTACTTATAAAGCATAAAAACTTGTATTCTGTATTAAGGCTTCTAGATAAAGAGATATAAGATAAATTATTCTTAAGTTCAAGTAAAAAATGCATTTTGAAACTTAAGATGACAATTTTCTTTTAAATAATATGTATATTTAAGTAACTAAAATCCATTACCTTATAAATATCCAAAAATCCACACTGGTGGTCGAATCTAGTGTACAGTTCATTCAGCATGCTGATCACCTGCATGGGGGTACACTGGGCACATATGGCTGTGAAGCCTACAATGTCCGAAAAGAGCATGGTGACATCATCAAACTTTCTGGCTTGCACTTGCTGCCCTTGCCACAACTGCTGGGCCACATCACCAGGGAAAATAGAATACAGAAGATCCACTGTCTTCTTTTTCTCTTCTTCCAGGGCCTGGTGAGTTCTTTCCAAAGTTGCCTTTAATTTGTCCATCCTCTTCTTCAAGCCATCTTGGGCTTTTGCCTGCTCGCCAACCAAAATGACATCTCGGGTGGCATCATGGATAGGGATATCTGAGAGATGTAGGCCCCGACCCATCAGTTCATCCAACTTGTCCACACATGGGGAGCCCAGAAATAAAATGGAATTTGATTCTGGAACATGGATCATTTGACCTTTTACTTCCATCACCTGTGAAATTAACATGGAATTTTGATCAGTATTTTTCCTTCATATGATATGTCGGAAAAAGCTTTATTATTTGATGAGTAGGATGAACAAGAAATAAAACATTTCAAATTCAAATTGCAACTTACAAATTCAGATTCATCTTGCCAACTACTCCCTTGAGGGTCCTCATAATAAGGGCCTTTAGCTATTAGTTTTTTGATCCTCAGAGTAGTCATGTGACATACTCTTTTCATTTTCATTTTAAAGAATGAAATCTGACTGGTGATTGTCAAAGTTACTAGAAACAATATACTAATTTATGAAGAAAAAAATTATATGTGCAGTTTTATGTAATAAAGGCCAAAGAAATTTTTGGTCCTGGTTCTTTGTCTGGTTGATGGGGAACACTGCCTACCTAATATATGAATGATGTAAACTATTGTTTTCTAAAATATGAGCTATAAACTGAATCAGAACTAAATTAACATAACATCCCTGCTACTTACTAGACTTATTTTCAAAAGGGATATAATAACACCTATGCCACAAGATTGTTCTGGAAAATAAGTGACATATTACAATTAAAGCAATGAGCACTGTGACTGGAACACAGTTTGTGTTCAACAAAAGTGGATTTCTTCAACTTGGTTTTGATTTAAGAAATCTACACATTTAAATCACACAAATTGTTAAGTAGTAAATAGTGGGAGAATTATTTATAGCATTTTTTGCTGGATAGCAGCATTAATTTAAAGTTTAGTTTTGGAAAAGGTTAGTAGAAACACCCCAATTTGCCAATATTTTCCCATTGCACTGACATTATGCTATCAGATGAGAGAGAACTGTGTTGTCTGGAATGTCAATTTCCATTTTAGTAAACTCGCCCAATACTGAATTATTAAAAAATTGATGATGATACAATTGACATATTTACATTCTAAACCTTGCCAGAAATCTTATACTGAAAGACCTGAGCATATCTGAAACAATTGTTCAATGACAAGAATTGTTTATGGAGAAAAGCTAATATTATGAAGTATTATTTTAAGTAAACATATTAACAAAACAAATGGATAGTAAAACTTAAAATTGCAAAATGTGCAGAACCAAAAGCTAAGTTTCTCATACTGACGTAAAAAGTGGTTAGTAATGAGGGTGAACAAGTTGTTTGAGTTCAGAAATAAATTTTTTACAGTGTATTGATACACAAAGGAGACCTATCGTGTAATAGCACAGTTAACTATAGAAAATTAGTGAGAATCTTTCACTTTCAGCATTGGGTAACATTTATGTTGAGGTACCATTCTTTAAGAATTTATTTTTCATAAGATGGCATTGAATTTTTTCAAATGCCTTTTCTCTATATATTTAGATGACCATATGGTTTTTACCCTTTGTTTGTTAATGTAGTGTATTGCATTCACTGATTGCCTCTCTGAAGCTTCCCATATCCTTGCATCCCATGGATCAATCTCACTTGATCACAGAATATAATCCTTTCAATGTGTTGTTAATTTGGTTTGCTGGTATTTTGTTGAAGATCTTGCCTAATAATGCGTAATTTCAAAAATACTTTTTATATAATCCATTGTCAAAGAGAAATTGTCAAAGAAATTTCAAAATCTAAGATGTAATGAAAAAAAGGGCTGTATAACATATTAAAATAAACAACATGCAACAGTGTTGAGAGAGAAATTTATCGCTCTAAAATGCTTTATTTCAAAAAAAGATCATTAGTCTATAATATAAACTCCTACATCAAGAAAAATAAGAGAAAAATAATCCAAAGCCAAAAGAAAAAAGGAAATAATAAGCATAAGTGTGTTGTTTAATGACATTGAAATCAGGGTGGGGGGTGGAGGGAGATAAAGAAAATGAACAAAAAAATTCAAAAACATCAGCAAATCTAATAAGACTGATAAAATAATAAGTGAGAAAACAAATCACCAGCATCAGGAACAAAACAGAATAACATTATAAATAATAGAGCATCAAAAGAATAACTGAGGTACATTTTTGACAACTTTACCTTACAAAAACTAACATGCTAAGTAAAATAAGCCAATTCCCCCAAACCAAAGGGCAAGAATGTTCTCTCTCATATGCAGATACTAACACACAATAAGGCAGTGGGAAAAATAGAAATTCATTGGATTAAGACAGGCGAGATGGCAGAGGCCAGTAATCCCAGTGGCTCAGGAGGCTGAGACGGGAAGATCGCGAGTTCAAAGCCAGCCTCAGCAAAAGCGAGGCAATAAACAATTCAGTGAGACCCTGTCTCTAAATAAAATAAAAAAATAGACTGGGATGTGGCTCAATAGTCAAGTGCCCCTGAGTTTAATCCCTGCTACAAAAAAAAAAAAAAAAAAAAGAAGAAGAAGGAGAAGGAGAAGAAGAAGAAGTAGAAGTAGTAGTAGTAGTTGTTGTTCATTGGATTAGACAAAGGGGAATGAAGGGAAGGGAGGAGGAATGGGAATAGGAAAGACAGTAGAATAAACTTAATATAACTTTCCTATGTTCATATATGAATACACCATCAATTAAATCCCACATTATGTACAACCACAAGAATGGGATCCTAATCAAAGTAAATTATACTCCATGTATACATAATATATCAAAACATACTCTACTTTCAAGTAGAAATTTAAAAAAAGACACTGAATTTATAATCCAGACATATCTTGAAAAAGAATTTTAAGGACTAGTTGATCCTCCTGGAAAATTCAGCCCAATATTTGCAGAAGTATTAATACAAAATTTACATAATTACTTCCATAAAATAAAGGAGAAGGAGACACTTAAATGAGGTGTATCTTCACACTTTCCAAAAAATTCCATCAGCTCATCGACAGAAGAAATTATTTATTTGTCCTTGCACATCTATAATCTAGCTAGTATGTGATGATCCATATGTAATGAGAAGCATGTTTGACCAGAACTACACAATCCCAATATGTAGTTTCTTCAAACTGTATAAGTAAATGTCATCCATATGCAAAGACTTATCCTCTGTAAAGTATATTATTTAAGCCTTGAGTGTTATGCTTACCTAAAACTATTTGAACTGGGACCTCCACTCAAAATAGTTTCTGTAATTTTAACAATGTTTTCCATTTGGTAGACTTGTTAAATTGCTCAGTTAATAATGCAGAAGAGAACACGAAAGTCAAGAATGCCCACCCTTGCCTATTTTATTCAACATAGTGGTAACTACAGTAATTAGGCATGTAAAAGAAATAAAAGGCATCCTAATAAGAAAGGAAGAAGATAAATTGTTCTTATTTGTAGACAACATGATAATAAGATTGTACTTGGATATCTACGGGGATTAATTGCAGGACCCTTCTCAGATAGGAAAATCCACAGATGCTCTACTTCCTAAAGCAAAATATGAGCATATAACCTACACATATCCTTGCATATATTTTAAATCATCTCTAGACTACTCATATTATCTCGTACAGGATAAATTCCCTTCTAAATAATTGTTACACTGTACTTTTGGGGGAGATAATGATAAGAAAAAGAGAAATGTTAAGTAAAGACAAAATTATTTATTTAAATATTTTTGACTTCCAATTGGTTAAATTTTCTGATGTAGAACCTGAGGATATTTTATATAGAAACCCCTAAAAACTCAACCAAAAACTGTTAGAACTAATGAGCAAATTCAGTAAAGTTGCAGAACACAAATTAAATATATAAAATTATTAGCATTTCTATACACTAACAGCAAACTATCCAAAAAATAAATTTAAAAAACCACTCCATTTAAAATAGTATCAAAAAGAAAAATACATGTAAATAAAAAAATGTAAATATAACTAAGGAGGCAAAAGACATATACACTGAAATGAAAGAAATTGAAAACATACATTAAGTAAAAGCTGGCTTTGTTCATGGAGGTGGAAAATTAATATTTTTAAATGTCTACACTACTCAAATGGTTTACAAATTAAATATAATCCCTATCAAAATTCAATAGCATTTTCCATAGAAATAAAAAATAAATAAAACTAGAATGGAACCGCTAAAGATCCCAATAACTAAAACATTCTTGAACAAAGAACAATGTTGGAGGCATCACAGTACCTTACTTCAAAAAATACACTCCAAAAGCTATATTAACCAAAACAGAGTGGTACTGGCATATAAACAAATAAACCAATAGGACTGAATAAAGAACCTGGGAAAAATCCTCACATATTTATAGTAAATTGGTCTTTGACAAAGGTGCCAAGAATACATAATAAGAAAAGAACAGTCCCTTTGATAAATGATTTTGGGAAAACTGGATACCCTAAATGCAGAATAACTTAATTAGACCCTTATCTCATGCCATATAAAAATCAACTCAAAATGGATTACAGAATGCAGAGATCGCCTGAAGAAAGGGACAAAATATTTGCAAAACATCCATAGGATAAAGGGTTAATATCTAAAATATATAAGAAATTCAACTGAAGAATAAAACAAAAACAAAGAAATAAAAAAATCCCTATTAAATATGCAAACAGCCCAAACAAACACATCTCAAAAGAAAAAATACAAATGACCAAGAGGTATAGTCATGCATCTCAATGTTTCTATCAACAAAGGACCACAATACAATAGCAGTCCCATAAAATCAGACCTCCTAGTGACATCACAGCCATCTCAGTGTGAGTAAGTGTAGTCTATGACGTTCACAGCAAGGAAATCACTTAATGATATATTCCTCAGAATATATCAACGAAGGAGTTGATGCATGACTAAGTAGGAAAAACTGCTCAACGTCACTAAACATTAGGGAAATGTAAATCAAAACCAATAAGGCTGAAAATAGAAGGGAGATAAGTGCAGTACAGGAAAGGAGGGAGGACGGGGAAAGGAAAGAAATGTGGAATGAAATAGACCAAATTATGCTATGTATAAATATGAATATACCATAGTGAATTTCACATTTATATACATTTATAAAGCACCATTTAGAAAAATAATGAATAAATAGAAGGAAGACAGTAGAGTACAGGAAGGGGAATAGAAGGAGGAAGGAAAGAAGGGAAAGAGGAAGCACGGAAGACTAAAATGGAGCAAGCAAATTATGTTCCATGCTTGTGTGATTGTGTCACAATGAACCCCATTACTATGTATAACTTTAATGCACCGATGAAAGAATTTTTTTAATAAAATAAAAATAGTTGTTTTAACATAGTCTCTTTAAATGGCAATTATCCAAAAGATGAAAGATTATAAATGTTGATAAGGATGTGAAGAAAAGGGAACCTTTGCACACTACTTGGGGAATGGAAATTAACACAGTCACAGTATGGAGGCTCCTCAAAAACCAAAAAATAAAACTACCCTATGACCCAGCAATGTACTACTGGGTATATATCTAAAGGAAATAAATCGGTATGTTAAGCAAATACCTGCACCCCATGTTCACTGTAGCTATTCACAACAGCCAAAATATGAACTCAAATGTCATTCAAGATATGAACTGATGTTTGTGGTATGTATACACATTGGCATGTGCCATATAATCAGAATGGGATGCCAACAGCCTTCTAAAAGAAGAAAATCCTCTCACTTATGAGATCATAAATGAACCTGAAGGACATGGAACGTGAAATCTGGCACAAGAAGACAAACACCAAATAACCGCAAGATCTCCCCTGTATGTGGAGTGCAAAATAGTCAAACCCAGGGAGAAAAGTAGTGATTACCAGAGGCTAGGGGAAGGGAGGACTGGGGAGATGTTGATCAAATGAGACAAAACTTCAGCTGGAAGACATAAATAAAAAATAAGAATAATGGAAGGGGGAGAAGATGGCGGCGGGAAGTGAGTAAGCCGCTCCGTGCTCCGCGCTGCCACGCCCGCAGCGTATGTTGCCACGTCTTAAAAGATGAAGTAAAGATCATTAAAGGAGATCTGTCAACAAAGACTCAGCACCGTGTCAAGAAAGGGGCCTAGGTGGAGTGAATCCGCCACGACTCCAGCCAAGGTGGAGTGAGTCCATCACGACTTCAATGCGAGCAGTAAGGCTGCAGCCCCTGAGCTGCCTGGCTCCCTCGGCCCCTCCTCCTTCTCCTCTCCGCCTTTCTGCTTTGCTTCTCCTCTGCCGTCTCTCCTCCCACGCTCAGTCCCTAAATCTAGATCTCAATTTCTTTCCCCCACCCCGCTCGCTCTCCCGCGTGTCAGTACCTGGCCCACGCGGCCCCGAGGCACTGCCTCCCCTCCCCCAGCCCGCACCCCCTCCCTGGGGGTCCCAAAGGCCACAGCTGGGCCGCCACCGCGCCGCCGCCGCCGCCGCTTCCCGTGGAGCACCATAGAGCAGACTCTTCACCGCGCGAGTGAGCTGCCGAGTTAAATGGAACAGCTGATAAGATGAGTGACAATTTAAAATCTAAGTGATCCAACATGGTGGCGGACGCGGAGAGATCAAGTCTCTAACCCCTTCAGCTGCGCGAGCATAGGGAGAAGTAAACTGTCAAAATACTGTTCGCTCAGGACCACTAGGCACTGTTGAGCTGAAGGGGATCCCGGGCGAACAGTCTGCCCCTCTCAGAACACACCGAACCCGGATTGGGCTGCATTCTAGTTCTGGTTCGCCCGCTTCTCATGACTCAGCACTAATGATCCCACTGAAATAACTAGTCGGCCCATCTGAACTCACAGAGGTAAAAGCCAACTGAGCATGATAGTCAGACCCAGGGTATCCCTCTGCTGACAACAGAGGTCCCTTGCACCAGCTACCAGGGGAGTTGCTACCTGAGGGCAAACAAATTCGCTGGGAGTCCGCAGCCCCAAGCCCTACAAAATTAGGGTCTGAGGGAGGCAAACAGAAAGGGTGTGCCCAGGCATCCATGGAAACAGGGTTCCCAGGAGCAGCAGACCCGGCGTGTAGCCAGTATTGTGGCAAGCTTCACAGGTGAGCGGGGCCTGGCTTGAGGAACCACAAGAGAAGGCCCTAGGCACTCAGGATTGGAGACCCGCACATTCTGGGAAGAAGAGCTGAGTAACAGTGATTGGTTCCCACTCATCAAGAAGAGAAGCCTGGCCCAGTTCCCAACTACTGGAAGAGAAGTTAATTGAGCTCTATGACTGCATTTATTATTATTATTATTATTTTTTAATGATTATTATTGGTATTTTTTTAATATTATTTTCACTTTTTGTTGTTGATGTTGTTGTTGCTCTTCAACTTTCTTATTAATGGTTTCAATTTTTTTAATTCTTTTTATTCTATTTTTATTACTATTATTTTTTAAACTTTAATTTTCATTTGTTTATTATCATTCTAATTTTTTTTTTGGTTTTAAATTTTTATTTTTTCATTTTTTCTTTCTTTCTTTTCACTTTTTTTCTTTTGTCTTTTCATTTTTTTTCAATTTTCTTATTCCCCCTTTCTTGAATTCTACCTGCCTACACTCACTATCGTTAGTAACTTCTTCCCTTCCCTTCTAATACCTCTCCTCCCAAGCATCAAATAAATTTATAAGAGTAAACAGTAACTCAGCAGTCAAACAGAACAAGAAGTATCATGAGCATAAAAAAGCAAGGAAGAAAAGGAGTACAAACAATGAAGGACAGCCTAAATATTCAGGAGGACCTGGAGTCATCAGAAAAATGGCCATATAAAGAACTCAAGGAACACCTTAGACAGATGGAAAGGACCTTAAAGATCACATTGAAAATGAATTACATAAACAGATAAAAGAAGAAGTTAAGCATCTTTATCAGGAGATAGAGATTATAAAAAAAATCAAACAATAATTCTAGAAATGAAGGAAACGATAAACCAAATAATAAAATCAATCGAGAGTATCATGAACAGAGTGGAGCAAGTAGAAGCCAGAACGTCAGATAATGAAGACAAAATATATCATCTTGAAAAGAGTCTAGCCAACTCAGATAGGCTGGTAAAAAATCATGAGAAAAACATTCAAGAGATTTGGGATAACTTAAAAAAACCAAACTTATGAGTCATCGGGATAGAGGAAGGCACAGAGATTCATGCCAAGGGAATGAGTAACTTGCTGAATGAAATAATTACAGAAAACTTTCCAGAAATAAAAAAGGAAACAGATATACAAATTGTAGATGCATACAGGACACCGAGCACACAAAATCACAGTAGACAAACGCCAAGACACATTGTTATGAAGATATCCAATATACAGAACAAAGAGAAAATATTAAAAGCTACAAGAGAAAAGAGGCAGATTACATTTAGGGGTAAACCAATAAGGTTAACAACGGATTTTTCATCACAGACGCTGAAAGCGAGAATATCCTGAAACAACGTATTTCAAACACTGAAAGACATTGGATGCCAACCAAGAATTCTGTATCCAGCAAAATTAAGCTTCAGATACGACAACGAAATAAAAATCTTTCATGATAAACAAAAGCTAAAAGAATTTGTAGCCAGAAAACCAGCATTGCAAAGCATCTTGAGCAAAACTCTACACGAGGAAGAAATGAAAAACGATAACCAAAACCATCAGCAGGAAGTGCCTCGGTAAAGACAGAGGACGTGGGGGAAAGCTAATCATGGAGAAACAAACTAAATTAGGAAAAAAAAAAGGAGATAAATAATCAAACAGGCAGGAAGTACAAACCATATATCAATAGTAACTCTAAACGTTATTGGCATAAACTCTCCAATAAAGCGACATAGGCTGGTAACATGGATTAAAAAAACAAATCCAAAAATATGCTGCCTCCAGGAGACACATCTAATTGGAAAAGACATACACAGGCTCAAGGTAAAAGGTTGGGAAAAAATATACCACGCACACGGTCCTCGTAAGCAAGCAGGGGTGGCCATCCTCATATCGAATAAAATCGACTTCAAGACTAAGTTAATCAAAAGGGATAAAGAAGGACATTATATACTGTTAAAAGGAACCATTCACCAACAAGACATAACAATTATCAATATTTATGCACCAAATAATGGTGTTGCGACATTCATAAAACAAATTCTCCTCAAGTTCAAGAATCAAATAGACCACAACAAGATAATCATGGGTGACTTCAACACACCTCTCTCACCATTGGACAGATCCTCCAAACAAAAGTTGAATAAAGAAACTATTGACCTCAATATCACAATCAATAACCTAGACTTAACTGACATATATAGAATATATCAACCATCATCAAGTGGATATACTTTTTTCTCAGCAGCACATGGATCCTTCTCAAAAATAGATCATATATTATGCCATAGGGCAACCCTCGGTAAATATAAAGGGGTAGAGATAATACCATGCACTTTATCAGATCATAATGGAATGAAACTGGAAATCAATGATAAAAGAATGAAGGAAAAATCCTACATCACATGGACAATGAACAATATGTTACTGAATGATCAATGGGTTACAGAAGACATAAAGGAGGAAATCAAAAAATTCTTAGAGGTAAATGAAAATACAGACACAACATATCGGAATCTATGGGACACAATGAAAGCAGTTTTAAGAGGGAAATTCATCACCTGGAGGTCATTCCTCATAAAAAGGAAGAACCAACAAATAAATGAGCTCACACTTCATCTCAAAGCCCTAGAAAAGGAAGAGCAAAACAACAGCAAATGTAGCAGAAGGCAAGAATTAACTAAAATCAGAGCAGAAATCAATGAAATTGAAACAAAAGAAACTATTGAAAAAATTAACAAAACAAAAAGTTGGTTCTTTGAAAAAATAAATAAGATCGACAGACCCTTAGCCATACTAACGAAGAGAAGAAGATAGAGAACTCAAATTACTAACATACGGGATGAAAAAGGCAATATTACAACAGACGCTTCAGAAATACAGAAGACAATTAGAAATTATTTTGAAAACCTATATTCCAATAAAATAGAAGATAGTGAAGACATTGATAAATTCCTTAAGTCATATGATTTGCCCAGACTGAGTCAGGAGGATACTCACAACTTAAACAGACCAATATCAATAGATGAAATAGAAGAAGCAATCAAAAGACTTCCAACCAAGAGAAGCCCAGGATCGGAATGGTATACAGCGGAGTTTTACAAAACATTTAAAGAAGAATTAATACCAATACTTTTCAAGTTATTTCAGGAAATAGAAAAAGAGGGAGCTCTTCCAAATTCATTCCATGAGGCCAACATCACCCTGATTCCGAAACCAGACAAAGACACCTCAAAGAAAGAAAACTACAGACCAATATCTCTAATGAACCTAGATGCAAAAATCCTCAATAAAATTCTGGCGAATCGAATACAAAAACACATCAAAAAAATAGTGCACCATGATCAAGTAGGATCCATCCCTGGGATGCAAGGATGGTTCAATATACGGAAATCAATAAATGTTATTCACCACATCAATAGACTTAAAGATAAGAACCATATGATCATCTCGATAGACGCAGAAAAAGCATTTGACAAAGTACAGCATCCCTTTATGTTCAAAACATTAGAAAAACTAGGGATAACAGGAACTTACCTCGACATTGTAAAAGCTATCTATGCTAAGCCTCAGGCTAGCATCATTCTGAATGGAGAAAAATTGAAGGCATTCCCTCTAAAATCTGGAACAAGACAGGGATGCCCCCTATCACCACTTCTATTCAATATAGTTCTTGAAACACTGGCCAGAGCAATTAGACAGACGAAAGAAATTAAAGGCATAAAAATAGGAAAAGAAGAACTTAAATTATCACTATTTGCGGATGACATGATTCTATACCTAGAAGACCCAAAAGGGTCTACAAAAAAACTGCTAGAACTAATAAATGAATTCAGCAAAGTGGCAGGATATAAAATCAACACACATAAATCAAAGGCATTTCTGTATATCAGCGACAAAACTTCTGCAACGGAAATGAGGAAAAACACTCCATTCACAATATCCTCAAAAAAAAAAAATAAAATACTTGGGAATCAACCTAACAAAAGAGGTGAAAGATTTATACAATGAAAACTATAGAACCCTAAAGAGAGAAATAGAAGAGGATCTTAGAAGATGGAAAAATATACCTTGTTCATGGATAGGCAGAACTAACATCATCAAAATGGCGATATTACCAAAAGTTCTCTATAGGTTTAATGCAATGCAAATCAAAATCCCAATGGCATTTCTTGTAGAAATAGATAAAGCAATCATGAAATTCATATGGAAAAATAAAAGACTCAGAATAGCAAAAACAATTCTAAGCAGGAAGTGTGAATCAGGTGGTATAGCAATACCAGATTTCAAAGTATATCACAGAGCAATAGTAATAAAAACAGCATGGTACTGGTACCAGAACAGGCGGGTGGACCAATGGTACAGAATAGAGGACACAGAGACTAATCCACAAAGCTACAACTATCTTATATTTGATAAAGGAGCTAAAAACATGCAATGGAGAAAGGATAGCATCTTCAAAAAATGGTGCTGGGAAAACTGGAAATCCATATGCAACAAAATGAAACTGAATCCCCTCCTCTCGCCATGCACAAAAGTCAACTCAAAGTGGATCAAGGAGCTAGATATCAAATCAGAGACTCTCCATCTGATAGAAGAAAAAGTTGACTCCAATCTACATATTGTGGGGTCGGGCTTCAAATTCCTTAATAGGACACCCATAGCACAAGAGTTAATAACAAGAATCAACAAATGGGACTTTCTTAAACTGAAAAGTTTTTTCTCAGCAAGAGAAACAATAAGAGAGGTAAATAGGGAGCCTACATCCTGGGATCAAATTTTTACTCCTCACACTTCAGATAGAGCCCTAATATCCAGAGTATACAAAGAACTCAAAAAATTAGACAATAAGAAAACAAATAACCCAATCAACAAATGGGCCAAGGACATGAACAAACACTTCACAGAGGAGGACATACAATCAATCAACAAGTACATGAAAAAATGCTCACCATCTCTAGCAGTCAAGGAAATGCAAATCAAAACCACCCTAAGATACCACCTCACCCCAGTAAGATTGGCAGCCATGATGAAGTCAAACAACAACAAGAAGTGCTGGCGAGGATGTGGGGAAAAGGGTACTCTTGTACACTGCTGGTGGGACTGCAAACGGGTGCGGCCAATTTGGAAAGCAGTATGGAGATTCCTGGGAAAGCTGGGAATGGAACCACCATTTGACCCAGCTATTGCCCTTCTCGGACTATTTCCTGAAGACCTTAAAAGAGCACACTATAGGGATACTGCCACATGATGTTCATAGTAGCACAATTCACAATTGCTAGACTGTGGAATCAACCCAGATGCCCTTCAATAGATGAATGGATAAAAAAATGTGGCATTTATACACCATGGAGTATTACGCAGCACTAAAAAATGACAAAATCACGGAATTTGCAGGGAAATGGATGGCACTAGAGCAGATTATGCTTAGTGAAGCTAGCCAATCCCTAAAAAACAAATACCAAATGTCTCCTTTGATATAATGAGAGCAACTAAGAACAGAACAGGGAGGAAGAGCAGGAAGAAAAGATTAACATTAAACAGAGACATGAGGTGGGAGGGAAAGGGAGAAAAAAAGGGAAATCACATGGAAATGGAGGGAGACCCTCATTGTTATACAAAATTACATATAAGAGGTTATGAGGGGAATGGGATAACAAACATGGAGGTAAATGAATTACAGTAGATGGGGTAGAGAGAGAAGATGTGAGGGAAGGGGAGGGGGGATAGTAGAGGATAGGAAAGGTAGCAGAATACAACAGTCACTAATATGGCAGTATGTAAAAATGTGATGTGTAACTGATGTGATTCTGCAATCTGTATTTGGGGTAAAAATGGGAGTTCATAACCCACTTGATTCTAATGTATGAAATATGATATGTCAAGAGCTTTGTAATGTTGTGAACAACCAATAAAAAATAATAATAATAAAAATAAATAAGAATAATGTAAGAGAGCTCTTATTTTCCTTTCTTGCTTATTTACTTTTGTCATTTGGTTTGTGTGTTTGTGTTTGTTTCTTAGAATATAATTATCAAAAGATATCAGATGTTGTAAAACAAAATCTATTTCCTACACACAGCTACTAACTTTTAAAAATATCATTCTAATATCTGCACTTATAATAGCTATTCATTGGTTTTATAAATATTTACTTAATATACACACCTGTCAACATTATTCTATGCAGGAATTAAATCAGAACATCTTCCCCTTTTTACTGAAGTGAACAGAGGAAAAATGTGAGGATATTACCATGATGTTAACTATGACACTATAAATTCAATAGATTGAAATTTTGCCTTCATTGAGATGAGATAAAATAAAATTCTTAATATTTATTGATGAAATTAACGCCCCCAAACTCCCCCAAATAAAAAATGTAACTCTTTAGATACTTTATCTTTCTATGCCTTCCTTATTTCATCATGTGTTTGTATTTAGTTTCATTTCTATTTTAATCTCAGAAACTCATTCTAAAAATGAATTTGAATTCTGCTTTAATAGATAAACCAGTGAACCATATAACCAAGATGATTTAATGTTCCATGATTAGATGCCAGTTTTCTTTTTAAATCATAGCAAGATTTATATAATCTTAAGAGGAAATAGGTTTGTGCTTTGTAGTTGAAAGAAGCACATCAATAAATGTTTTGGCTTTCTTTTGTGCACATTTTCCAAATGTGAAATGCTTATGTTTGTTTTTAGATACTTTATTCATTTTTATTTAACAAGCAGTAAATTTTACACTATGTGGGGGATATTAAATTGATATGCAGTTTTTAATACCTTACTTATACAGATTGCCACTTTCCCAAAGGGTGTAAATTATTTTATTTTCCAGCTTAGACACAAAATCAGCCACCCACATGTTCTAAAAGGCAGAGCTGAATGTCTTCTTGTTTTACTAGCTGCAGTTAGCCAGAATCTCCAGTGTGTTTTTGTCACCACACAGCCATTTGTACACCTGATGGTGGATTTGGGCTGTACTTCTATATATCTAGTTTATAAAATTATATGTCAACCAGAAACACTATTAAATATTCTACAGTGACAAGAAATTCTATGCTCTCCTCAAAGAAACACAATAGTGATTCCGTACAAAGCACATAAGAATGAATGAAGCCTCCTCATGGATAAGGAGGCTTTGATCCATATGCATAAATGAGAAAATGGGGCATGGAGAGGATAAAGTGCATGGATCACAAGACAAATTGGTAAAAAGGCAAAGCCTGGAACTCACAACCTTACAATATGCATAACCCCACTGCACCATCTTCCATATCAGAAAATGTTTTAAATAGAATCAAGAGTGGGATGTGAGATTTGGTGGTGATACAAAGCTAGGACATGAACAAGTCCATCAATAGCCTATAATTGTATTAAACACAGGTGAATCACAAAACTATTTCAATCATATTTGTTTTAACAATTTTATGAATGATTTTCCTCCATAATTGTGGAAATACTGGAGATGTGAAGGGGTCTCTTACACTTTTCAATGGCACTACTGCATTTTATAAGAATTATTTTGTTAGCTAACTTGGAGAATTGAGTTCTCTGGGCATATCCTTAATGTTTGCCAAAGATCTGCCTCCCAAAAAGTTTGCAACTCCGTGATAATCCCTTGGAATTTTATGTCATGTTAGAAATACAATCTAGATTACTATAATTGGGGAACTAAAACCAGAGAGGGTTGAGTGAGTTGACAGAGATCACACAGCTGAGAAGCTAGGGAGCCCTCTCTGGGGTAAACTGCCTGTCTCAGTGTCCTATTCAAACACAGTGTGGAAGGATGAGTGAGACCTTTGAAACGAAATGTGATCCAAGTTTAAAACATAGTAACTACCACTTACTGAGTAACTTCCCAGATCATATGGCCTCACAGGATCTTAGCAATACTGGGATACTAGCAATACTTGTCTACGATACTAAGATAATGATAATTCTGACATAATAGCATTAGGATAAAATTTAAGTGTGATAATACATATTAAAGTATAGCCCAGTACACACACACACACACACACACACACACACACGCACTGAGTAACTATTATCTATTATTATTGCTGTTGTTGCTGTTAAGCATTATGACAATCATAATGATTATTTAGCTGATAAAAGAGAGATACTAAAAATAGGAATTGATATGGAATTGTGTTGAAAAATTCATAGTAATATATTTTATGAAGCTATATTGAATAGGCATGGAATATGGATTAAAATACATCTTTTATTAATTGTAGAATTTTTAGTAACAGTGAAAATCTAGGGGGAAAAACTGTTTATAGATTAGATTTCTGCTTAATTCCATCAATTAAACAAGTTTCAGAAACCATACAGGATGTCATATAAATTATATGATGATGAAGGTTGACTGCATTGGCAAAATGTCTCAGACACACGTCATCAGAATTTGTTTTTCTAGGGGTTCCTGTGAACATGAACAATGTGGAAAAAACTCCTTGACAAGATGTTTCAACTAAAGATAGGTCCAATGGAGGCTGGCTATGATAGTAAATAGCACATGAGTTATTGGGATACAGCAAATAAGGGTTCCAAGAAGGAGGGAGGAAAGTTAAAAAACTCAAAAGGAAAAGAGAACACAGCATTTATGTCATTTATATAATGCCAGTCTTATTACAGCAGAGAGTAAAAGGGGATTAAAAAGGTCCAGTCAAGTTAAGGTTAGTTGAAGACAGATGTGACTATTGGAATGTGAATCTAGTCCATGTGATTTCTCGAGGTCTCTCTGATCTCTCCTCAGTAACCATGGAGACCACTTGTCAAAATAGGGAAGGATAGGAGTTTGGATCCCACAGTCTCTCTTATGTCAGGTCTGCTTAGGAGAGATAACTAACTTGCCTCAGAACTGTGAAATGAGCCAAGAAATACAAATTGCCTGTGCTGAGGGCCTGGGATATGAAGATTGTTACAGCAGCAAGCACATTCAACTTGACTAATACACCACGCAGGTCTTGATAAAGGATCATTTCCCTGGTATTAACAATATACACTTGAGAAAGGATCTATAAGCAACTCCCCCATGCTAGAACCTTGGTGGAAAGAATGCATCATGAATCTTTCCCAAATGAACCAGATTATATTCCCATTTTAAGCATCTGCACCCTAAGTTAATTAAAGGCAGAATCCTGAAATTAATTTACATTTCTGTAAATCTCTAAAGATTTTCTTAAAGAACTAACATGTGATTGGTTTTATGCTCAAACATTAATTAGCATGAATTACCCTTTGATATCAATTTTTTACCCTTTTGAAATTAGGACAGATATCTTACATTCCAGATTGGAAGTCAAAGCCTTTCAAGTGTACTGAAAATAATGTAAAAGTTCCTTAGATCTGAATGTTCATAAATAGTGTATAGATTAATAAGTTATTTGAGAGGATATTGAAGGGATAGTCTCCCTAAAAATGAAAATCTCTACAGCAAACTATGTATTAGAGACTTTATTCTATTTTGATATTTATTTTAAATTTAAATTCATGCTGATTTAATTTTACAGTAACCTGGTACCTATCAACAGATCCAAGTATGTAGAGTGAAAAAAGTTGAGTGATGTGTCCAAGCTCTGGCTTATAAAACATAGGTGTTCAATGTTCAGCATGACCACTGCCTACATGTTTCACTATCACCAACAAAAAAAAAAAGTACTTTTAAAAACTGTTTATGTGTAAATGTTCTATAGGAAACCCTCAGGAAAATCTCTTTCAAGGGCCCCCAAATCTCTACCTTGATATTTAATATTTGTTTCAGTGTTTTCCTTTTTATGGAGAAGGGATGGTATGACCAAACTATGGTGTCAGATCTTTAAAATGGGAATAATGAATGAATCTACATAACAGAATTATTATTTGGACATATTGGTTAATCTTTACTTAAAATATTCCTTGATACATAATAAACTTTATATATTTATTAAATTAAATAAAAATTCCTGGTTTATAAGTAGATTATAAATAACTTTGGAGCCATTTGGCTTATCACCTACCCTTATCCTATATACCTTTAAGTTGGTTTTATTAGTGTGCTAGATCTGCTATAACAAGCTAGAGCTACTATACTTTATACTACATATAAAGTAGCTTTAACAACCAAAATGTATTGCTTCTGAAGCCCATAACTCTGAAATCAAGGTTCTGACAGAGTCCTGTTCCCTCATAAGACCCCTCTCCTAGGTCCTGGTAGTTCCTTACCTTGTGGTAGCATAATTCTAACCATCCAATGGTATTTTCCCTATGTATATGTCTATTTTAGCGTCTAAATTTTCCCCCATTTACAAGGACACTAGTCATATTGGATTAGAGCCTATCCTAATGGCTTTATTTTAACTTGCTTACTTCTGCAAGCATCCTGTCTCCAATTAAGTTTACAATCTGATGTTCTAGGGGCTAACTCTCTGAAATATCTTTTGGTGGGGGACACTATTCGACCCATAACAATGACTCTTTTAAATGATCTGTTCTCTGACTATAGGAATGATCTTGCTGTGACATAACAGCCTAAAGTTCATTAATTTAGTTTTAATCAACAGTAAATCCATCCAATATTGCAACAACATGCATCATTCTTGATCCTACCCCCAAGACTTACATTCCTCCTTAGCACTTACTATCTAGCACATTACTTTATTGCTTCTTTTTAATGTCTATTTCACTATTAGGATGCAAGATTCATAAGCCTGGAGATTTTTGTCCATTACTCTTTGCTGCCTGCTGCCATGTGGAATAGTACATGCCACACAGTAAGAATTCTATAAATATTAATGAAATAATAATAAATAATGATAATTTTACATAAATAAACTAATCTATGTGAAAATATTAAGTATAAATGGAAAGATTATTAACTAATGGGAGAAATGGACAAAAGACTTATCTTTTGTTTCACATCAGGTCTAGGATTTTTTAATGGATCAACTCTCTTTACCCTTCCTTTAAACATGCCCAACATTACAATAAAGAAAAGAGACTTTTAAAGCAAAGCTATACAGTAGTAGTCTCTTAGCAGTTAGTTCTTCTGCAAAAGAGGAATACCTTTTTTCAGCTTTCTTAAGGTATAATTTGCAAATGAAAATTGATTATACTCACATTGCACTACGTGATATTTTGATATTAGTCAATATGCATTGTGAAATGATTTCCACAGTTGAAATTATTAACATATTCATCATTTCACATGATCACTTTATTTTTCATGGTAAAAATATTTAAAATTTATTCTCTTAGCATATTTCAAGTATACAGTACATTATTATTAACCATAGTTACCATTTTGTACATTAGGTCTCCAGAACTCATTCATCATAAAACTTCAAGTTGATGTCCTGACCAACATCTTCCCACTTCCTAACCCCTGCTAACCACTAGTCAACTCTCTGCTTCTACGTATTAGACTTTTAAATTTCAAACCTAAGTGAGGTCATGCATTTTTTCTTTGTGTGTAGTTAATTTCTCTAAGAAATAGTAGAGATGAGTAAACTGGCCAAATAAGATGCCAAGTTAGTTAGATTATGAAACTAACTTGATAATCCCTGGGTGATATTGTGCTATAGACAATGATGAATCATTCAGTTTCTGGAAATAGGTTGATTTTTCAGTAGAAGCCTCCTGAAACACACACACACACACACACACACACACACACACACACATCCAATATATCTTGCATAAAACATAAGTTTTATAACACTAGTAGGCTTGAAATAGGTGAGAAAAATTAAGTGGCCTATGGAAAAACAAAAGCAAAAACCTTGAGCTAAATCTATATTATAAACTGATAGTACCAACTTCAGATAGGATAGCCTGTGGGCAAGATTTGGCTTTACATTAGCAGTGCAGAGGGGAGCGGAACACAAGAATCCTGGATTACACACTGACAGGACTAAAGCGGTCTAATATCTGCAATACCCCCAAGGTCTCTGTGGATACACATGATAATAATCAATAATCTCACCACCAGGAATGAGAGTCAGAAGAAACAAAAAACAATAGATTTAGACCATCTAGCACATCAAATACCAGATTCCCAGACTTAAAAATACACACACACACACACACACACACACACATATTTAGAATCTTTAAAAAAGCAAAGGTATCATCACAGAAATACACTCAATGGGAATTAAAACTGACTAGGGATATTTGAAAAAGGAAATCGAGCCTTTATAAATTAAAAATATAATGATTGGGAATAAAATAGCATATGGATTAAACAGAATATCAGATGCCACCAAAGAAAATTAGTGAACTAGAACTGGAAGACAGATCTGGAAATATCATAAAATACCCCCCCCCCCAGAGAAAAAAAGAGTGGACAGAAGAAAGAGCTCAAGTGATACAAAAGATAGAATGGGAAGCCTATCTGGGGGAGAGAATACAGAGACTGGAGGAGAGATACCACGGGAAGCACCAGTGTCTGTGAGTCTAGACTAATAGGAAACATAAGCTCTTGATATCAAGAACAGCATCTACCAAGAAATGTTAGAAAAAAAGAAATCCAAAACTGAATATTTTTTAGTGAATCTGCAGAATTGCTAGCACAAAGATCACCAAGCAGAAAGGGAGCAAAGATCACCAACAAAGAACAGACTGACAGCAATAATGAAGCCAGAAGAATATGTAATATTTTCAATGCGGTAAACAATAATTATTGTCATTTTAGTATGGTGCACTCAGAAAGCTATCCTTTTATTTAGTCACATTTTAATTGATTTTTAAAAATAAATGACAGAAGAATGCATTACAATGATTATTACACATATATAGTACAATTTTTCATATCTCTGGTTATATATAAAGTATGTTCACACCAACTTATGTCTTCATACATGTACTTTGGATAATGATGTCCATCACATTCCACCATCCTTGCTAACCCCCTGCCCCCTCCCTTTCCCTCCTACCCCTCTGCCCAGTTTGTCTATTCCTCCCATGCTCCCCTCCTTACCCCACTATGAATCAGCCTCCTTATATCAGAGAAAACAGTTGGTATTTGTTTTTTTGGTATTGGCTTACTTCACTTAACATTATCTTCTCCAATAACATCCATTTACCTGCAAATGCCATGATTTTATTCTCTTTTATTGCTGAGTAGTACTCCACTGTGTATATATGCCACATTTTTTTTATCCATTTATCTACTGAAGGTCATCTAGGTTGGTTCCACAGTTTAGCTATTGTGAACTTTGCTGCTATAAACATAGATGTGGCTGTGTCCCTGTAGTATGCTGGGTTTTTTGTTTGTTTGTTTGTTTTTTGAGTATAGACCAAAGAGAGGAATAGCTGGGTCAAATGGTGGTTCCATTCCCAGATTTCCAAGGGATATCCATAATGCTTTCCATATTGGCTGCACCAATTTGCAGTCCCACCAGCAATGTATGAGTGTACCTTTTTCCCCACATCCTCATCAACACTTATTGTTGTTTGTATGCATAATAGCTGCCATTCTGACTGAAGTGAAAGAGGTGAAAGATCTATACAATGAAAACTTTAACCCTAAAGAATAAAATCAAAGATGACCTTAGAAGATGGAAAGATCTACCTTGCTCTTGGATAGGCAGAATTAATATTATCAAAATGACCATACTACCAAAAGCACTATACAGATTTAATGCAATTCTGATCAAAATCCCAATGTCATTCCTTATAGAAATAGAAAAATCAATCATGAAATTCATCTGGAAAAATGAGAGACCCAGAATAGCTAAAGCGATCCCTAGTAGGAAGAGTGAAGCAGGTGGTATCACTATACCAGACCTTAAACTATACTATGAGCAATAGTAACTAAAACAGCATAGTATTGGCACCAAAACAGATTAGTAGACCAATGGTACAGAATAGAGGACACAGAAACTAACCCCCAAAATTACAATTATCTTATATTAGACAAAGGTGCACTGGAGAAAAGATAGCCTCTTCAACAAATGGTGCTGGGAAAACTGGAAATCCATATACAACAAAATGAAACTAAACCCCTATCTCTCACCATGCACAAAACTCAACTCAAAGTGGATCAAGGACCTAGAAATTAAACTAGAGACCCTGTGTAAAAAGTAGACCCTAATATTCATCATGTGGGATTAGGCCCCAACTTCCTTAATAAGACTCCTATAGCACAGGAATCAATAAATGGGATGGATTCAAACTAAGAACTTTCTTCTCAGCAAAAGAAACAATCCGTGAGGTTATTAGAGAGCCTACATCTTAGGAGCAAATCTTTACCTCTCACACATCAGATAGAGCACTAATCTCTAAGGTATACAAAGAATTCAAAAAGCTGAGCACCAAAAAATCCACAAATAATCCAGTCAATAAATGGGCCAAGGACCTGAACAGACACTTCTCAGAAGAGGATATACAATCAATCAACAAATATATTAAAAAATGTACATCATCTCTAGCCATTAGAGAAATACAAATCAAAACTACTCTAAGAAAGATATCCTTTTAAAAATGCTAATAAGTTCAACATGAACCAAGGGAGTTTAGTACCAATAAATTAACACAAAAGAAACTTCTTCAAAAATATATTGAGGACTGGGGTTGTGGCTCAGTGGTAGAGTGCTTGCCTGGTATATGTGAAGCACTGGGTTCGATCCTCAGCACCACATAACAATACTGTGTTCATCTGTAACTAAAAAAAAAAACTTAAAAAAAATGTATTAAAGAAAGAAAAAATAAACCTACCAGGATAGACTAAGCTAGAAAAAATAAGAAGAAGTAAATTTTAAAACTGTTCATGAATCTAAACAAACATTGTCTATTGAATGCAATAAAATGATATTAAGAGTAATTATAATATGACATTTTTATAATCATTCCAGATAATTATTTGTATTGGATGAATTGAAACAATGATGTAATCAAAAAAGACTGGTAAACCATGTAAAGGGAAAAAATCACATTCTTTTTCTTATTAATTAGAGAGCATTATAGTTATATATAATATTGGGGTTCATTTTGACATAATTATAAAAGTGTGGAAAATAATTTGTTCCTATTCAGTCCCTAGTACTTCTCTATTTTCTTCCCTCCTATCTCCCCCTGTACCATTTTCTCTACTGATTTTTCTTCTATTGACTTACAGTTATTTTTTAAAATTAGTACATAATGGATATATGTCATGCTGAAATTCATTGTGGTTTACTCATATGTGTACATAGAAAAGTTTGATCAGAATAATTCCACCATTCCTCCTAAATGGGAACTTTCTTATTACAAATGAATAAAGTATAGTGAAAAATTAGTAGGTACAAATATATAGTCCCCACTTTGTTTCAGCTCTACCCTTGATATAAAAATAAACAAATAATCAATCCCCAGACTATTATTAGCATCTTCCTGAGAAGTGCACCTTTGTTATTTCTTTTTTTTTAACATTTATTTTTTAGTTGTAGTTGGACACAATATCTTTATTTTATGTATTTATTTTTATGTGGTGCTGAGGATCGAACCCTGGGCCCCGCACATGCTAGGCGAGCGCTCTACCACTGAGCCACAATCCCGGACTACCTTTGTTATTTCTGTCAAATGAAAATTTCGGCTATTTGCTGTTTGTAGAACATGTAGCCTAGTAAACCCTCCAGGTCTTTTTAAGATTGAATCTTATTCCATGCTTTGCCTTCTCTCTCTTCTGAGCACACAAGTACGCTAAATAGTTTACTCGTGGATTGAAATGTGCTTAACACATTCTCTCTCATATGTCTTTATGCCTTATCTACCTACTGGACTAAGCTCTTCAGAAAAAGATTTAAGAGTCAACTTTTAAAATAAGGTTGAGCACAGGACTTACATCTAGTAGTACTGCTTCAATAGATACGTGTAGAATCAATGAATGTATAAACACATGAGTGAATAGATGAATGACAATGAAAACATCTCTGAGAAAAGTAAAACATCAGTAAAATTTAGAAGGGATCAGTTGTTTGCAAACTTTATAGATTATGTGTACATGCATTCATAATTGTGTAACTATATCTATATCTATTTATATAGATATGTTCCTAATAAGTGACATCTCAACAGAAATTACATCTTTCTAAACAGAGTCCATGAGCAATTTGACTAATCTATCACAAACCATGTATTACCATAACCCCACATTTGGGCAAGATCAGAGTCAGTTTCATACAAATTTTCCTGTTTTCATGATTTAAATACATCTGCTCTAAAATTACTTAAAATGAGCCATTAAATTCATTAAACTTAAAAATTGGATATTGTAAGCTGGTTAAGAAATTATTCATTCAAACATATCCATCCAGTTACAAATTCACATATTGGGAAATAAGGCATCACCTCTCCTCTTTACCAATATGATAGTATTGATATTAGAAGAAAATGAGCACTCTTGGTTGTGCTATTCTTTTTTTCTCTGTTAAAACCCACAAGGCTATTGTATAGTGAAAGAAAACACTTGGAAATAGATGATTGACAGAATCCCCAGTACTTTTGACAATGCCCTTTTGATGGTTTTTTACAATAAATGTTTATATAATTGATAGTGCCTGAGTGGATAGTTCTAGCTCAAGAAGGACTCCTCATGTCCATTTCAATTGGCTAGAATTCAGATAAATACATATTGGCCATGAGTTATCTATTCCATCAAGGCAAAATAACTAAAATGACTATATTAGAAGTGTAAACTAGCCAAGGGGTTAGATGAAGAACCCTCAACGCAAGTGCTATTACTAATAAATGAATTAAGAATACTTCAAAAGTAAGAAAAATGTGCATACACACACACACACACACACACACACACACACATACACACAGGCATAATGTTATTTCCTAATTGTTGATATGACCATGTAATACCTTTTTAATCCCACCTTTGGTAACTATCAATTAAATATGGTTCTATCTTCATAAGACTGTTTATAAAGAGTACTTATTAATTTCTTTAAAAAGATGTTATTACTGTGGAAATGCCATAGTGAAATCCATTAATTTGTATAATTAATATCAGTTAGTATTTATAATAAGAACCCTATAATTTAATGTTCATCAAAATGATAGAAGATTCAGAATAATTCAAATACTCTCCTATAATTAAAAATAAATTAAAACTTGGACAAAGTTTTGAGGAAATCTTTTTGTGTTTATTTCTCAGAAGAACTTCAGAAGTAAACAAGAAAATGAAAATGAAATAGAAGTTCAATATCTTATATTCACAATTTTTTCACTGAATAGAGTGATTCATTCACTTAGAATATTTCTGTTGTTTCCCCATGGATTTATTATACAGAACATACATCATACTCAGGTTGCTTTCTTTTCCAGTTATAACAGGTTACAATGTGTGAACCATGCCATGATCTCTCTTCTCTTTGGGCCTTTTGAACACATGATCTGCCCTGCCTAGAACACTCCATACTGCCCTCCAGGTGCCCCCCCCAACCCTCATTTCCACTGTCCCCTCAGCTTTTTCTCCTCCTCCTCCTCCTCCTCCTCCTCCTCCTTCTTCCTCTTTCTCTTCCTCTTCTCTTCCTACTCCTTCTTCTTTTTCTTCTCCATCTCCTTTTCGTTTGGCAGTACTGAGCACTGACTCCATGAGCACTCTACCACTGTGTCACATATACATTACATTTTATTTGAATACAGGGTCTCACTAAATTGCCCAGGCTGGCCTTGACCTTGTGATCCTCCTGCCTCAGCCTCCCAAGTTAATGAGATTATAGGTGTCTGCCACCACTCTATATATTCTCAAAACACTTATTACATTTGAAATAAATAATTAAAATTCATTCACCCAAGAACAGTATATATTCCATGTGGACAGGGACCACATCATTTTTTACTTATTTTTACTTTTTAAACTTAAGGCCCAAAGACACTGAATGGTATATAGCAGGTAGTTAGAAAATACTGGCTGAATCACTGAAACGATACATCATTCCATTCCACATGCATATGATAAATGTATTTTATGTTTTTGCTCTTTCCCCTACATTGTAACTCCTTGAAGATGAAGTGAAGTTTTACATTTTATAATGGGCTGGGGTGGTCTGGGGATTTAATCCAGGGGCACTTGACCACTGAGCAATATCCCCAGCCCTTTTGTTTTTTATTTGGAGAAAGGGTTGCTTAGGGCCTCACTAGGTTGCTTAGGCCATTTGGAACTTGCAATCCTCCTGTCTTGACCTCTCAAGCCAATGAGATTACAGGTGTGTACCACCTTGTCTAGCCTTACATTTTATCATTCTTAGGGCTGTTCTAAGATACAGATTAACAATATTCTCTCATCTAAACTCTCTACAACAGAAGAAATTATAAAAATGTCTCCTCAAAGCATACATATTCCACCAAATCTCATTGTTTCTTAGAAAATTCTTCCTGATGTTTAAAATACATTCATGTAAGCATATATCCAAAGAAAAATAAACTTTTCATTATCGTTTATTGAATTACCTATTTCCTTATTTACTAATGAAACTATTTACCTTGTTAGATATCCTGAATTTGCTCTCCTGCATGACTTTCAACCCTTTTGTACTCTGCTATATGTCCAGGAGGATAACTTAGATGATCTATATAATTTGAGTCCCTTGCATTCTGGTTTGGTCAATGGTAGTGACTGACAGGTAACCAGAATGAGGGAGGAGAAAAAGTCTGATTTATTCATTCTCCTGGTTTGCTCCTGGCTAATCTGTGGTTTTGCAATGGCAGTGTTCTTCCAGGGCAGGAAAGAGCTCCTGTAATGACCTCTATCCATAGTTACAATCTCCTAACTTTCCATTTCTCCTCTTACTCCAGCAAAATTAAAAGTCCATTAAGGTTTCCACCTCAGTTAGTTCAGTGTACTTTGACATTCCTTGAAAGTTCTCTTAATCCTGTCCACAATTTTTTATATTCCTTTTGTTAAAAAGTCCATTAAATTATCTCCATTGAGGGTCCCATTAAGTTGCTTCTGGCCTGATGATTTATACACTGATAGATATAAAGACATTCATTCTCCTTGTTTAGGGCAACATTGTGAAATAGACAGATCACTGGACCACCTATAAAATGAAATAAAACAAAGACAGGCAGGGGGCACATGCCTACAATCTCAGCAACCAAGGAGGCTGATGTAGGAAGACCATAAGTTCCATGCTAGCCTGGAGATTTTACTGAGACCCTGTCTCAGAATAAAAAATTAAAGGGGACAAAAATGTGGCTAAGTGGTCGAGCACCATGGGTTCAATCCCCAGTAACAACAAAAGAAAGAAAGAAAGAAAGAAAGAAAGAAAGAAAGAAAGAAAGAAAGAAGGAAGGAAGGAAGGAAGGAAGGAAGGAAGGAAGGAAGGAAGGAAGGAGAGGAAGAAAGGAAGCTGAGGGCAGAGTGAGTTAACAAAACAAAACACTGCATTCTACATCTTAGCCTCTAAAAATGAAACTGTTACTGCTACTTGCTCTTTCCCACTGGGCGTCCTGTTGAGAATCAGTGAGTGTAGTCTGTTAGAAGACAAAATTAACAGCAATAATCCCTATGGGTAACTAGTCCAGTGATTAGTTTTCTAACAGGTGTTGATACATCACTAAAGCTGGGTTACAAAAAAACGTGACTGTGAAACAGATCATTGGAGGATCTATTTGAATGCAGATTTTGATATAGTAGCTCCTGCTGGGGCTTGAAATTCTTTACTTCTAACCAGCCTCTGGGATGGTGCATCTCTAACCAGCAAAAGCTGTTAGTTCCTACCTAGACCACTCTGAGTAGCAAGTCCTTGGATGTCTGGTGGGTCCTCCAGGTTGGTCTCACAAGTATGGGGAAGGCTCAGAAGGCAGGCTTCAAGGACTTCCTTTCCTATAGTTACTTTCATCAAATTTACATATTAACATATTACAATTCTAGGTAGAATTCCACTGAAGGGAGAAAAGGAGTCTCAATTTTAAATATTTGCAAACTATATTGGAATGCTAGACTAATGCTCACCTTGCTATTGAAGTTAATAGATGAGATGATTTACCCCAAATCTCTATCTATTTGGTGACAGAGACACAATTAGAATCCGGATCTCCAAACACCAGAGCTAGTTATTCTTACCATTTACAGTCTAGTTATTGTTATTATTGCTATTGTTTTCCCCTTCTCTCCTTCCTATCTCTTATGTGTAATATAATGCTACTTTGAAAATTAGGAGAAAAATCTATTTCTTCTAACAGAAGTTGTTGGGTCTCAGCATTATCAAATCTATCACAGGGGATTTAGAACTCTCCAGCAAGTGGGGTCTAACAGTGGGCCACCCTTATGTCATCTAATTGGAGAGTACTCTTGGGTAGTAACCATCTTATAAAAAACTCATAGGCCATGTTTAAAAAGACAAAGAAAAAAAATAGTAGTTGTGTTTTGGATTTGACTGATAGTGCCTTTCCTCCATTCTCTGGACACTTGTAGATATAAATATTTTTTTTTGCCTCAGGTACTAATTTAGTTGGCCATTTTACTAGGGCCATATAAATATAGCCCTGGTATTCTACTTATATTATTTTATTAAAACTTGTGCTTTCATGAAAATGTAATTCAGGAACAGAAAACATTTTTCAAGGGTTTCTTTTTATCTTTTTATATGATATATGTACTTTCGGATTAGAAATATGTACAAAACCTAAAAAAAACAATTACACAAAAAATTCAATAGTAGGACTTGTCAATATTTATTCATGTTCATCTTCAACTTGGCTATTCTCCATGGATATCAAAATTTAAACCTTACTCAGATCTAAAGCCCTGACAAAGTTAATTTTATGCTTTTCATCTGGTATCTATCTGTGACTCACCATTCTTGATTATTATTCCCTGAAAATATTTACATTATGTAAATGTAATGCCTCATAACCACTATTTACAGACTTGTTATTCATGTTTTGAGCCTGTGGTCAAAGCAGAAAAATGATAACCCAGATTGTGTTTTTGCATTCCTTTCCAATATCATTGTTATATCAGACATATTTTCAATAAAACATGTTTTGTTTAATCTTTTGCCATGCAGCAAAATATGTAATTTCCTTATACAAATAGGTCTGTCTAAGAGGATTGGAGTGAAAGGGCTTATTGTGCAAAATGATTAGCTGCAGGGCATTATCAAGAACAGCATCTTATTCTCTAATATCACAGAAACACCTCTGCCTATGATTCTTACAAAGGAGTCAAATTTATTGCATCATCATTCAAATTACCTTTCAGGTAAACATGCCAGGAAAAAAAAGACCCCATACATGGGAAAAAATAGAAAATCCATGCCATCAGTCAATTAACCTTGGCTCATACCATACTCTTTACTTGTAGTTATCCCCATCAATCTCCATGTATCCAATTCCACCTATCTTTCAAACTGGAGATACCTACTTTTTCTGGAAAGGTTCTCATTGCTGGGGCTGCATATTAAAAGCACCTAAAGAAGCTATAAAATACCTGTGTTCATAGTCCACCCCAAAAGAAGTAAATTAGAAAGCAGATGGCCTATGCTTCATGGACTCAATGATCTATTCTTGTTTAAGACAAAACAACAAAGGAACAAAAATCCTTGGGGTGTATTTTAAAAAAAAATATTTTCCATTTTCCTACAATTAAATTAACTTGCAGTCCTTAGAATATTGTATTACAGTTCTTTAAATTTTGAGATGACTTTAATATTTGCAACTGGGTATTTCTTAACTTTTTATCTTAAGGGTGGAGGACAATATAATCCAGATGTAGTACTAAAGAAAATAAGCTGTGTGGATTGTCTTTGATTCCCTGAAAGATCCTTCAGGCACTGGCTGAATTCTTCTCCTATACTGGAAGAATTTAAAGAACAAATCCATGTAGGTAGAGTTTATCTGTGTTCCTGGTGTTCATGGAACATCTATCAATACTTATTTCTTCTCTGTAAGAGATACTTCACTGTAATACATTTAACGGGAAAAAAAAAAAGCCCAACAAATTTGGGGCAGCTAAAGATCCTTCTAAATGAGGTCCCAGGTGCTTTAAAATACCATAGGTAGAATTAGAAATCACCATAGTGTCACCACTAAATAATTTATTTGGGCTATAATCATTAACAAATTTTAAGTCCAATGAATGAAATATTATTAGAGAATGAGATATGTTCACATGATCCAAACTGTCAACCAACAGATACCTTGCTAATTTCCAAATTAAAGTTGACTTTTCAATGAAGAAATCAGCAACCAACACTTTAATCAAGTGATCTAATCCAATATTATGAAGAATGTGATTTTATGTGTCCCTTACTGTGATACAAAAAGAAGCATTCAACTTTGCCTGTGTAATATACTTGCAAGAAACTTTTAATATAATCTAATCATGAAAAAAATCAGAAAATTTTGAATTGCAGATTTGTCAACATCAGGAATGCTAAAGAAACCTGAAATCTAAAAGTAATGTGATTGGATTCCAGGAGTAGAAACTCTAAATACTATTTTTGAGACTATTAAAGGAATTTGAACATAAACTACATGTTTGCAATATATTTTCAATGTTAATTTTTTGTGATTTGATAATGGTATTGCAACTGCATGGATGCATCTTATTCTTCAGAGACACATGCTGAAAATTTAGGGATAAGATAGTAGAATATAATTTCAAATAGTAAAATGTTAACCGTCAGTGAAATTTTCAAAATCCCCTTCTACCTTCCAACTTTTCAGAAGGCTTAAAACTTTTTAAAATAAAAAGTTGGTGGAAAGGAAAAATGGATTTCTGAATAAGATTATTTTTGTCTTCACAGAAGTTAGTACGCAATAAATTCACACTAAACAATAAACACTAGTTGCAAAAACAGCTCAGCAAGTAGTCCTCTCTTAATTTTAGTTTTGTAGGGATTCTCTGATGATAAAGACCTCTAATAAAGATGTCTTCAAGGGAAGCATTACAGTTTGGTTTCACAGACATTGTGACCTATTCAACAGTAGTTATGTTGAACTCTATGCCTAACAACTATCCTTTATCTTTGCTCTTCCTAATATCTAACACTTATTTAGCATCTAACCATTTTGTATTTTCTTTTTATTTCTCTGAGCTATGGAGCCAAACACATGAAAAATAAAACTATTCAAAGATGTTAAAGAGAAAACTCCTTATAAAATAGAGAATTCAAACTTCAGATAGAAATAGCACATGATGTTATCAAGGGAAACAGTTATTAAACGCCAAGATTAAATTAAAAATTCTTCAGATACTCAAGCAGAAAAAAGGCAAGTCACTCGCAAGGGACCAAACACAGGCTTGTTTCAAAACATCCCTAGAAGAGCAAAAAAGATCTAATGAAAGGGAAATGTAACTCAGGGTTATTTTGCCCACAATAATTTGCTTGAATTTTCATTATGAGCAGAAATAATCTTTATTAAAAAACACAATGTTTGTTTCTACAAGTTGAACATCTCTAATCCAAAAATCAAAAAATCCAAAATCTGTAATACTCCAGGTCTGAAACTTTGACATTGACACGATGCTACAAGTGGAAAATTCCACACATAACCTTGTGTGGCAAGTTGCAGTCAAAGCACAAGAACACTAAAAATACTGTAAAAGACTGCCTTTTACCTTCAGATTATGTGTACAAAATGTATTTGAAACAAATTTTGTGTGCAGACTTAGGTCCTACCCTGGAGACCTCTCATTATGCATATACAAATATTCCCAGATCTAAAAAATCCTAAACGCTTTAGGTCCCAAGCATTTCACATAAGGAATATTCAACATGTATGCTGGTTTGTATGTATGAGTGTATGGGTATACGTGTGTGTGTGTGTGTGTGTGTGTGTGTATGTGTGTGTGTGTTTGTATGTATATATGTGTGTGTGTGCATGTATGTGTGATAAAAGTGACCATAAATACCCTCAATGTGAAGTACTTGTTAAGAAATAAATAGAATTGTATATATAGGATACCTGTTATTAGAAAAATTCTTAATGCTTGTCAATACTGGAGCTGTAGCTCAGTAGTAGAGTGCTTGTCTGGCACATGGGATGTACTAAGTTCAATCCTCAGCATCACATAAAAATAAATAAAAAAATAAATGTATATTTAAAAAAGAGTAGTCATTGTCATGGTAATTATTTAGGGAAACTAAAATCTATATACAAATTGCTGCAATATGAGGCAAAGTAAACAAAGGCAAGAGAACCCTGAGGACACAAAAGGAGAAATAATATAATCTGAGTCCCAGAAGTAAAGAGTATATGAAAAAGTGATATTTAATTCCATATGCCCTTAGTAAATTTTAATGGCACAAAAAATGAGAAAGTGCTCATTAAAAATAGAATTGGTAGGTGTATGAACCCACTATATTTTCTCCTTTTTCAAAAATGTTCCTAATTTTCAAGGAATAAGAGTGTAAAGAAGGGAGGCACAAAACAACACATAGCAAAATGTTTAGTTTGAAAGACAATAAAAGAAATAAAAAACTTTTTAAAATGAGAAATGTTATTTGGTTTATTAAATGAGGAGTACAAGAATATGATAATGACTCTAGAAAATTATAGACTTTCAGCAATATCTTTTAACTATGTCTCTACAAAGGTCAATTCTAATCTAATTACCAGAATAGCACCACTGCAATAAGAGTGCAGGAAACCATGACAAAACAGGGAAGGATCAGGACACTGATTACTTAAGCTAATTTAATGCATTTATGTCCGTAAGTCCAATGATGTTTATTATGCAGACATCTGACGTCACAGAGCCCCACCTGTGCTAAAAGAGAAGACATGGAAGAGTAGTGAGAACTCTGAAGCATATTTCCTTTTAGCTGTTGCTTCTCTTTTGTTTTATTTTGTTTTTACAATTAGGTAGAGTTAGACAAATGAATACAATGCATGCCAATATAAATAAGTTGGAAACTATTTCATGAGCAGGAAAAATAAGCCTTCAAAGAGCAAGTATAGAAACAGTAATATGTAACCTGTGAATATGAGATAACTAATTTGTGAGAATTATATACAGACACTGTTAAAGGAATATTATTCCCTTCAAAGTAACACAAACATGATAACTATTCATTTGTTTGTTTGATTATTAAACCAATGTTTAATTAAATGCTCAAAATATGTCTAGCAGTGAAACAAGGCACACATTTGTTATAGTGATACTGCAAAGCATGGAATTCATTTTTTAAAACTGCAATGGTTGCGTACCTGCCTGCTTTGAAGAGTGGATATTATTTTGGAAGCACTCTAAGGAAATTATGTGCTAAGCCTAGAATAAAGCTCGAGTAACATAGTTTGGTCATAAATCAGATATGATTTTAAAAGATTATTTTTTTCATGTATTGTATACACAGGGATTGAAAAATTTAAAATAATAGAACTGCAAAAAATGCATTTATAATAGCAGCATTTGTGGAAAAAGTGTGCTGCTTGCCAAGGATATCCTATGAGGTTGTATGAGAAATGCTTATTTGAATAGTTGGCCATTTACTGAAAATTCCATTGTATTGCTTTATTACACCTTGGATATGTGGGAAGCTTGTACCATATAAAGTATTTTTGGCATTTGTTTTTAACTTTAAAAAAAATATATATATATAATGGGAGGAAAGGTTGTTTTGAATTTTGTATAAAATTCTAAAACATATTCTGGGCCAAGTATAATATCACAAAGAATTGCTACTATTTTCTGGACAAAAGCTAGCTTCTAAATGGTGAGCCTTGTAAGAGAGTCCAGAGTGTCCCTAATCTTAACCACTCTATGACTTTCTGCATTACTGATAAAGACCACTCTCAGGGACTAACAACTCCTCTTCTGTGGTACAGAGGTTGGCATATAAAATATCCAACTAGAAACAAACACTATAGAACTCATATCTGAAGGAAACTGTGATGGATCTTTAGAAAACTAAGAGTTTCTGTGTTCTATAGATGGTGAGTTTACAAATTAAGTAAATATGTATGTTACATGTTATATATATATATATATATATATATATATATATATATTACATAGATAACACATATAGTGTATAAAGACATATGTTTAAGTCTATACAAGTCCACATAAGCTAATCAATAAATATATTGAATAAAAATAAGTATCATAGAGACTCAGAAGAAGCAGCAATTAGTATATTGTGGTTTAAGCTGTTGTACTACTACCAATAAAATACTGTAAGTAGTTATTACGGTTAATTTTATTTGATAGGGTGTATATTGAGAAATAAATTAGAAAAACTTCGGTCACAAAATGTTATTTGGGCCCTCGTGTAGTTCTAAAACTGCATTTTAAATTTTCTATTATGTGTCTACAGTTATTTTTATAGAATTATTTTATAATGTTCCAATGGAAAAGGTGACCTCCATTTAAGACTTCCTTTAGAGAAGTATCTGATGGAAAATCACCAAGTCTCAATTTCAGAAAAAATAGAATAATTTGGTCTAAACAATTTAATTTAATTATATTTTCCTAAGAGAACTTGGTGGCAGGGGGGAATCATAGGCACTAGAACATGATGTGGAAGTATAGAGGTGCCTCTTTGTCTTTATTTTTAATAATTTTATTCAGATATAACTCATGATAAATTCAACTAATTACAGTGTACAATTCGGTGGATTTTACAATGGATTTAACAGTGTTGTACAATCATCATCACAAACTAATTTCAAACATTTTCATATCCCCAAAAACAAACCTTGTACCTATTAGCAGTTAATCTCCAACCCTTCCAACATTTCCCCACCCCCAGCCATAGGTAACTAGTAATCTATTTCCATCTTCTAGATAGTCATATAAATGTAAATATACTCTTATTTTATCTGTGAGTTTTATAATTTCTAGATCTCATATTTAGGTCTACTATTCCTTTTGAGTTCATTTTTGTATGTGACATAAGGTAGGGGTCCAAATTTAGTCTTTAATGTGCAGATGTTCAGTTGTCCTCAAACTGTTGCAAAGAACTGTTCTTTCCCTATTAAATTATCTTAGGATCCTTCCCAAAGCACAAGTGACCATAAATGTAAAAATTTATTTCTGGATGCTCAATTTTATCCCACTAATTTACTTGTCCATCCTTAAACAAGTATTACAGCCTCTTGAAACATTGTAGCTTGGTAATAAAACATGGAATAAAAAAGTATGAGTCCTTCACACTTTGTTTTAGCTGTTTTGAGTTTCTTTTATCTATATACTAATGTTAGGATTAGTGTGTCCATTTCCTTTTTTAAAAGTTTCTAGAAATTTGATAGGTAATTATTGAGTCTGTAGATCACTTTATATATTGCCATCTTAATAATATTGACTCTTGAAACCCATGAAATCATATGTCTTAGGGCTTCTTCCATGTTTTTCAATGACATTTGGTAGCTTCTACACAGAAACTTTTGCTTAAATTTATTTGGTTAATTTTTTCCCAACTGTTTTCATTTATTTGGATGCTATTATAAATGTAATTAAATTTCTAAATTTCTTTTTTAGATTGTTCTCTCTTCATGTACAGAAATGCAATCTATCTTTGATATAGTTGTCTTACTCCTGCAACACCAGTGAAGTTGTTTATTATTTGTAATTTTTTTGTGTGGATTCCTTAGGGCTTTTCTATAAAGCATATCAGATCATCTGAAAATAAAGATACTTCTTATTTTCCAATTTGAATGACTTTTGCATACTTTCCCTACATAATTGCCCTAGTGAGAACTTTCAGTACAATACTGAATAGACACAAAAGTATGCATGCTGTATTGTTTCTGAAATTAGAGGGAAAGCATTCACTCTTTCACCATTAATTATGATGATAGCTGGGAATTTTTGCAAGGAGCTTTTCTGTAGGTTGAGAAATTTATCTATTAGTGTGCTTAATGTTTTGTCATGGAAAAATGTTGGCTTCTCAAATGCTTTTTCTGCATCTATGGAAAATATGATTTTGTACTTTATTGCATTGATAGAGTCTATTTTTTATTGATTTTCAGATGTCCAAAAACATGCATTCCTGATTCTCACTTAGTCATGATGTTTAATCACTTTTATATGTTATGGCATTCACTTTATTAATATTTTGTTTAAAATTTACATTATATTCAGAAGGGAGAATGATCTGTGCCTTTATTTTCTTACCTTTGATTTGATATCAGGGTAACACTGGTTTCATAGAATAGATGGGAAATTCTCCTACCCCTCCTGATTTTTGGAATAGTATGTGAGTGTGAGAGTTGATATTAATTCATTTTTAAATGTTAGATTTTACCAGTGGTGCTCAGAGATTTCTTTTTTTCATTGTCATTTTGTAAAAGTAATATGATAACAGAAAGAATCATAGAGAATATAGAAGATCTATTTTTTCCTGTTTCTCCAATTAAGAATCTATGCGACTTTTGTAAATTTTATTCTCCATGTCTATAATTTAGAGGTAAAGCCATCAGATCCATCTGTTTTCAAGGACTTAACTTGGAATGATGGATGTAAAAGCTTACTGTAACAAGAAAGGGCCATTTCCCTATATCCTGTTATATTTATTGTTTCTTGGCTATAAATGGAAAATTCTCTCAGCAGACAGTCAAAATTTCCATTAACTGTCTGAGAAGTGAGCCTGGAACATGAATCTACATCCCTGGGGTAAGAACCACCACAACCACAGTGTGCATTGTACCGAAATGAGTACCTACAGCAACGTGTACCCAGCTCCTTTTTCTTTCCATTACTTTTTCTTCTAAACACTAAGTACTAAAAGAGAAAGTCAGAGCTCTATCAATTTCCCTATGTGGTGATTTAGTTGTCTTTATGAGGAAATCAACCATTGCCTGGACACACTTTTCACTTAAACTGAGCAGTTTGAATTAGTCCCTATAGTGCTTTTCACTGCTTAGAAAACAAAGCCAATCTCCAAATACCTAGTGTGTTTCTACTAAAAGAGACTATTTCCTCTCTAGAGTATTATGTAAATGAGCTCTTAGATATCTGTCTCTATGCCCAAAGCTAGCATTTAAGTGAATTAACTTACTCATTTCTCTAATTCTGAGAATGTTAGTCCCTTGTCTTTGTCATTAGGGCTGCTATAACAAAATGTCATAAATTCATATGATATTTATAATTCTTATAATTCTCTGTAGGCTTGGAGGTCAAAAATTAAGGTACCAACAGTGTTTGGTTCTTCAAGAAGACCCTCTTCCAGGTTTCAAACTGACAACTTTCCACCATTTCCTCACATGGCAGGAAAACAAGTACCAAGCTCTCTGATCTTTCTTTCTAAAAGCACTAATGTCATTCATGAGGGATATGCCCTCTGATATGATTACCTCCTAAACGCTCCATCTGGAATACCATCACTTTTGGACAAGAGTGAGAGAATTTGGATTTGGGAGATGGGACACAAACATCAAGCCCATTGCAGTCCACTGCTTACATGTAGCTCCACATAAAATCTGCACCGCGGCTTCTCAGATTATACTTCCCCAACCTCCTAAACCTGCCTTCTTCTCTTGGTCACACTGTCTCTGGCAAAGGATTCATCATTTTGGAAAATGTATGCTTAAAAGAAAAAAAAGAAGAAAGAAAGAAATTTTGACAGAAGAGTCAAGCTTCTCAGAGCTGAACCCATGATAAGCCTCTGAGAAATACCTAACAATCTAAATGGCACTCTGCCACCAAAGTACCTTTACCCCATGGTACCTACAGATTTTACTTCTATTGATCATCTTACCCAAAATCTTCAACAAGGGGACATTAGGTTGCAGGAAGTAAGAAACTTCTTAAAACACAAATAAATCTAGGAGAGTTATATTTACCAATTATTCACATTTTAGTAAAAATATTGCTTTTCTCTAAGATCTACCTATATTCTACCAGCTTTTTTTAAAATTGGTGTATCATAATTATACATAATAGTGGTATTCACTGTACCATACTCATATATGCACATAGTGTGATTGATTTCATTCCCCAGTACCTTCCTTTTTCTCTCCTCTCCTTCCTCCCCCAATATTCTTACTCTACTCTACTGATCTCCCTTCTACTATTATTACTTTAATTACTGCAATATAATTATATATAAGCAGGATTTATTATGGTATATTCATAAGTAGACATTGCATAATTTGGTAGATTTCATTTCCCAGTACTTCCCCAGGCCCTTCCCCTCTATCCGCTTCTTGTACTCTGTTGTCTCTCTGATATTTTCCTGAAAATTCCCTCTCTCTATTGCTTCCCCACCCACACTTCCACATATGAGAGAAAGCAGTAGACTCAAACTTTTTGAGTGTGTCTTATTTCATGTAGCATGACATTCTCCAATTCCATCCATTTACCAGCAAATGACATAATTTCATTTTTTTTATGGATGGAAGAATTCTATTGTGTATGCATACCACATTTTCTTTATCCATTTTTCTGTTGACAGACACTTAGGCTGGTTCTATAACAGTATGTTGGAAAAAAGATAGCATTTTTTTAACAAATGGTGCTGGAAAAACTGTAAATCTACATGTGAAAGAATGAAATTAGATCTCAATCTCTTGCTCTGCACAAAAATCAATTCAAAGTTGATTAAAGACCCAGGAATTAGACAAGAAACTGCAACTAATAGAAGAAAATGTAATATCAACACTCCAACATATGGCACCAACTTCCTTAACCCAATTCCTAAAGCTCAAGAAATTAAACCAAGAATCAATAAGTAGAATAGCATTAAATTACAAACATTCTGCACAGAAAAGAAAACAAGACCATGAAGAGAGAAGCTACAGAATGAGAGAAACTCTTTGACAGCTACTCTTCCAACAAGGGAATAATATCCAGAATATATAAAGAACTAAAAAAAAAAAAAAACCCTAAAAGAAACAAAGAACCCACTCAATAAATGAGCAAGTGATCTAAGCAGATATTTCTCAAAAGAAGAAATACAAATGGCCAACAAATACATGAAAAATTGTTCAACATCCTTAGCAGCCAGGGAAATGCAAAACTACACTATTTAATATCACTCCAGTTAGAATGATAATCATTGGTAATACAAATAACAATTGCTGGTGAGGATGTGAGGATAAAGGTACACTTACATACATTGTTGGTGGAACAGAAAATTGGTAAGACCACTTTGGAAAGCAGTATGAAGATTACTCAAAAGACTAGGAATGGAACCACCATATAACACAGTTATCCCATTCCTTGGTATTTATCCAAAATAACCCAAATCAGTGTGCTAGAATAATGGAATTAGATCTCATCATTGTTTACAGCAGGATGATTTACACATGGCCAAGTTATGGAATCAGTCTATCAGATATCTTGAAAGAACAAATAAGTTTATTTGGTTGTAAACAAAAACTAGATTAAGATAGTTTTGAATGAGAAACAATTTATTAAGTTGAAAAGCTTGATAGTATGCCATAGTAAAGGATTTAGGGAACTATAAAAGTTACCAATTATCACCTATGTTTTAAGCACAATTCCAATAAAATTTTATTTTATTTTATTAAATTCTCTTGACAACCCTACATAATAGGTACCATTGTTATCTTTATGTTATAGGTCAAAAAAACTGAGACTAAGGGATTTTAGGAAATTATTTAGCAATGTTTCATCAAGAAGTAGAAACAGATAAGAACCTAAGTCAATCTGAACTCAGATCCAGAAACTCAGATCTCTCTGATGACCCACATGCCCAAGACCAGAAACATTAATATGTAAAGGATAGCTAATGATGAAGCACAGAAACATGGCACAATTTGTTTGACCACCATCAGTGACATCAAAGAATGTTCTATCCTAAATTAAGCAAACAAGGATCAAAATCACTATGCTACCAGCCCACTCTCTACTTTCTTGAGGCTGAATTTTAGATAAGTAAAATCACACGTCACTTTATTTAGATACTAGGTTTGCATAAAATAACCTGTGTATTTAAGAAGTTACAATGCCACTTAAGTGGAAAGCTGTCATCTAAACTGTAAATAGCTGGATTTTGATGACCTATCAGAACAACAGTCATTCAATAATTCAGTATTGTTTGATCACATAGAAGCATAAGTAAATCATGTAATCTAAAAACCCTAAATTAAAATTAACCTTAGCTTCCTTTTGTCATAGTTTTTAGGAACTGTGGTTTATTGTTACAAAATTTGACCTACTATTGACATTATGTAAAATTAATGAATTCAGATTGAAATGAAATGTAAGATTATATTAATTACATCTAAAATTATATTAATAGATACTTAGTTTTGAACCAGGGTTGTTCTGAATTGACAGCTTTAAATTTAACTTAAAATTTTTATTAAGGCTTTTTTAATGAACATTTGAATTTCCCTAGAGAATAGTACTTTATTACCAACAGAAAATAATAGATACTGTCTCATGCTTAACTTGATCTGGCCATTTATGTTAATTTATGTATTTGTTCTACTGAATCTCATACATATATTATTATTCCTATCCTGTTAAGAAATAAAGTACAACAAAGGACATGGTACAAATAAAATTTTACAATGGATTTAATTATCAACTCCATAATATTTTACTAGGCATCTATTATAGAGAAGGCATAATCAAAAAATTCAGCTACTCCTCAGACTGAGTCCTGTCCTCATGGAACTTGCATTTTTCTTATTTATTTATATTCTTTTAAGTTATGATATAACAACAGAATATACCTTGCCATATCACAAAATCATGGAACTCAACCTGCTCCAATGTAGTGCACCAGCACTCCCCCACCCTACACCCTCCACTCCAGGGATCCTTCTTCTTCGATTCATTTACTGAGTACATTTTTTAAAAAATTTGTGTCCTGTGGATAGACCTAATGCCAGGACTCACCATGCCACATCCATGCATGCATGTACAAAAATTCAATCAGATTAATCCATTGGAACTTGCATTTTTAAAAGTGAAATATGATTTTATGAAAAATAAAGGTAATAATAAGCAGAAAATATTTTAATTTGGTGTTGATAAGAAGAGTTGCATCTGGTTCAGCACAAATAAGATAAATGAAACAACATAAGCTAATACATTTAAAGTGCTTAAAATAGTTTATAGTAAAGACTAGCTATTATTACTCTCTAATTAAATTTTACCAGTTACTTAAATTTATATCTATAAATACAAAACTTGCTTCATTCTTAATATTTTGGGTTAAAAGAGTTATTATATACGCACACTGCTCTGGTATTTCACATATTATATGTACCCTGATCATAAAAAAATTTCAAAGTATTATGAACATTTATTATTTTGCTAGTAGAATAATATTTTCAGACAGAAAAAAAAGAGAAGAACTAACACAAACTAAGTTTGTATGATTTGCTCAACACTTTACATATTAACACTATGCATATTTTATAAAATATATATTTTAGTCTCTATACCATTAAAGTTCTTTCAAATTATGGGTCCTTTTCCCTTATAGCTCTATTGACCTCCAACTTTCCAGTCTCATACTTGGTATCACTGGAAACAACTCACCCATCTTCAGAAACATGAAACCTACATTTCAACTAAGCCACTGGGCCTGGGAAACCAGATAACCAAGGGTATTAAGATTTGCATAAAGAGACAGAGTCAGAGTATAATGGACTCTCTTGGGTGCCTGGATGATACATATTTTGTGTCCTATCTTTTGACTTCTTAGAGCTTTTGCCCTTTCCATTCACACATTGCTGAGTTCATGAAGCTTGAGGTTGTCAGATAAATCAACTCCAAATAAAAGAAGTGTTAAAGAGATGAGGAGAGGAGGGAGAGAGGGAGGGAGGGAGGGAGGAGGAAGAGAGAGAGAGAGAGAGAGAGAGAGAGAGGGGTGTTATGCCTATCCTTTCATTTATTGTTACAGTGGTTGAATTAACCAACAAAAATTAAGATGGGTGCATTTTTCTTTGCAATCCTGAATTAGATGAGGCTGTCAAATATAGTTTAAGAATATCTATCTCACCCCTCATTTCAGCCTAATTTCAGTCCAAAACAATGAATCTCAAATCAGGAAATAAATATTTTTTTAAATAAAACTCCAGGCTTCAGACAGTAAAGATAGCTATTTAAAATAAGAATTTTCTTTGCTTGTAAAAAGAAAGAAAGAAGCTGCCTTCTCTCCTGTTCTTAAAAGGGTCTCTTTGATTCTTGCTTAATCTATTGGAATGAACCGATCTCTTCAGGATGTAGATAAACCTAGTTTCTCATTTTATAATGCAAAAATGTTTCCAAGGTTGCAGGTCCCATAACCCTTTGAAATGTAAACACACACCTCTAGATTAATACAGGAACCCCTCTTGAGATGTTACTGAGGAAGTAAGAGAAGTATTGTATTTTCTTCTGCTTTGCTGTAGGAATCCTGTGAAATGCCATCTTTATTTTCTATTTTTTGAGCTGTCTAAATGCATGTACTGTGCCCCATATGCTAGATAAAATCAGTGTTCTTTTTTACTGATGGGGGCAGATCTCTTTTTGAGATAGGACTTTTTATTTACCCATACACTTCTCATTTGTCAGCCTAGGTGCTGAAATAATCTCCCTGTCAACTCTCAATCCTGAAATAATCTCCCTCCCAAAGTACCAAACTTCACAAGCAAATTTAAGTTCTGTCATACAAGAACTGTCACAGCTATAGCAAGTTGCAGGCATGTTCTTAGTACAATGCATCTCTAATACTGAAAGCAGAGATGAGTTATAAAGAATAGCATTTAATCTGTATTTGGGGTAAAAATGGGAGTTCATAACCCAATTGATTCTAATCTATGAAATATGATTTGTCATGAGCTTTGTAATGTTGTGAACATCCAATAAAAAAAAGAATAGCATTTAAAGTCAGGATTTCCTTTTGCATAGTGTATATTTAAGTTTAAAATATGGTAATTGCAATTTTTTTCTTGAACGAACAAGCTATTAAAAATGAAATGCTCAAAATTAAATATGAGGATATTACTCAAGTGTTTTTTTAAAGAAACATTTTTGTTCTATCTCATTTCCTTGTTTTATTCCCTTAACATTTCCTTGTTTTATTCCCTCCTTAACAATGCTTACCATATCTAAAATTAGCTTTTATTCTACTTTTAAAATTGAGGTATAATTTGCATATAGTAAAAACTTCCCCTTATAGGATACAGAAAAATATTTCTTTACACCAAATTACCTGTAAAATAACAACTTTAGTGAAAACTAATAGTGAAAAGTGGACAGCTTCTAAAAGCAAGTGTTAAGCATGTTTGGTCTTCCTCCTCATTAAGCACTGTAAAAAAAAAAAAAATCTGTACTTAAAAAAGACACAGTAGACTAAACTTCTGAAATTATGTAGCTGGTGCTGTTCTCCCTCCTAAGGAGAGCAAGCTGTTTCAAGAGCACAATGATGGTATCACATGTCCCAAGAAGGCAAGGCCTGGCCTCATAGGCGGGTTTAAGATGATGCCCTTTACTGGAGAGATTCTTAATAGTGGAAAGACTGGGATTTGAAGTCACAGATCTGAACTTGAATATCTATTACTGACCTCAGACAAGATACTTAGCCTCTCATTTGTAAAATGGAGATATTACTATTAGTTTCATATAATTGTTATGAATATTAAATAAAAAATAAACGCAACAGATTAATTTCTGGTACAATGAGATTAAATGATTGCTGCTGCTGCTGCTGTTGTTATTATTATATTATTATTATTATTATTATTATTATTATTATTATTTTATTATCATCCCAGTCAGAGGCATCAGCATCTCTGGACAGCTCTTGGATTTTATGATAAATAACTTTCTGTGAAGAGAGAGTCTTCCCTCCTGTGAAAACTAGCAGTGAAACGATATCAAGAACTTTTGTTTGAACTACAGTGAACATCAGAGAAGAGAGATATTTGCTTCCTCCCTCCAGCAACAAATGTACATTTTGGCTAGATTGACTGGAGACTTTTTTCTAATCTTACCTTGACAGACACTGGCAGAAGGAGAGAGTTGAGTCATGAATTTCTCTGGGTTCTCTTCTCATGGTTTGAGTTTAAGAGAAGGGAGGTGTGGAAGCATCTCTGTTAATTGTTCTGTTCAAGCAGATCTCTCTCACTTGACTTTCAGATATATTAAGACAAGAAATCTGGAAACTATAAATTGTTCTTTGTTTCCATATTTTTATATTTTCTCTCTTTTATTTACATTCCAAGAGAACGTTTCTTTTCAACCAGCACATGCTATGTTTTGTAAATCAAAGGGAGGAGGGACATCCCAATTTGGGATCATGTTTAAGTCATCTGTGACCTGAGGACTCAGGTGACTACAGCTGTCCCTTGCTATACTTGTCCACTCTCCCTGACTCAAAGATAAACTGGTAGTTAAAGAGCTCTGTAGTACAGCCAAACACAGAGGAACAATGAAAGTAACACTAGACTTAAGTCCTTTCTACTTAGAATTAAAAAAAAAAAAAAAAAAAAAAAAAAAAACTCTTGGTGACTATCACCTGTATGGGAATTATTTTCCCTGGTAGAATGCAAACTATTTGAGGAAACGATCCTTGTATCATTAACCAAGATTTCCTTCACAATGTCTATCACAACATCTTACACATAATAAATGTTAATAAATAATTATAGTAAATGTTAATAATTTAATAAATGCTAATAAATTAATAAATGTTAAGGCTTGCAGCACTTACTTATGCCTCTATTATAATAAGTATATTAGAAAGCAGTATTGCAGATGGTGCAGAAAGAAACCTGATCAGGAACATCTAAGGGCTAGTTGTTACCTCTGGCAAATGTCGAAGCTGTCTAGATCTTAGTTTCCTCAAATTAAAAAGTTAAACCTAACTTATCTCCAATTTAACTTCAAGTTCTGAAACAAAAGAAAGAAGAATGAAGGGAGGGAAGGATGGAGAGAGGAAGGAAGGAAGTGAGGAAGGGAGGAAGAAAGAAAAAAAGGTGCTTTTCTAATTAGAATATCACAGAAAATTCCCCCAAGGAAACATACTTTCAAATTAATGACTTCAATGCAGAACTTGAGAATGCAGAAGTCTCTGTTACTGTCCAGCTAAAGACAAATTTGGTGAAATGTAAAGGATCTGAAGAGAGAAGTTACTTTACCAGGACCAAATAGATAAAAGAGAGAAAATATGAATGAGTCATAAAAAGTTACTGAGCCCCAATATCATTCTGTAAGTTGGTCCTATGTTAAGTTGGCACGTCTGATCCTTTCATTTAGCCTGTTGTAATAATAAAATTCCTCCGTTTGTTTGCTAAGGCCTGAGCATGCATTCAGCTCCTAGTCTTTGTAATTCGTAAGACAAAAGTCAAATCAGTCAATTAAAATGCATAATATCTGTGGTGTGTATTTCAATGGTTTAGAATTGTTATCTGCTGCTTTACAGAATAACATAGAAGAGGGTCTTTTCTGAAATGAAGATAACAAGTATCTTACCTTGCAGTAACAATCTCCAGCAATCAATTATGTTGCTACTGGTTGACAGTAGCAAAACTTTTTTCAACACATATAATCTATTTTAAAAGACAGCACAGATTATATCTTCCGACCAAATTTCCACAAGTCCTAAATATTGGATTCTCCTAAATGTCAACCAACCTCACTTTAGAATACCTCCTATGCACTTCTACATGTAATTTTGGGCTTGCCTCTAATTACTGAACTAAAAATAAAGTGCTACTAGGCTCACTATATTAGGGAGCTAAAATAACTAGTGGTTTCAGAGAGAGGCAATAACTGTTGTTTACTAAAGTTAGTTTTCTATAATAACATGATTTATGTTCAAAGCATGATATTATATGATAAATACCTTACAGAAATAAAAGATACAAAAATGTTTATTAGCATGCTGTCACAATCTCAGTCATATTTTCTATCAATCTGAAGACACTATAGGTCTGGGAGATGCTAATATATCAGACACCAACATAAACTATGAACAACAGGAGCTCTCCAGTTATGAAGAGAATAGAATCACTTTCCAGTTGAAATTACTCAAATTTTATTTAAATTGGCTAATTTTTAGTATTTCCTTATCCAAGACCCAAAACACCTAATCAGCAACTTATGGATATTTAGCATAAGATGCAATATATTAAATTCCAAATCAAGGTCACAACAGGAATGCTAAGGACAGTTATAACACTTTAAAAACAAAATTCAAGTTTAATAGAAGAACAAATTATAACAGAGTTAGAACATACCAATTTTTGATATAGCCTATGACAAAGTTGATTTTATATCAAAGACTAGAATATCAATATGTTGGTTTAACTATTTCATCTAAATTATACCTTATCTAATTTTTGAAGCAATTAGGGCACAAAATAAAGAAGAGAAATGAGAGAGAATTAAGATGTTTTTATTGCTATGGTAGCTCAGTGCTTATAAATATAGGACTATTTATAAACAAATCTGCATACAAAATAACACAAACTCCAAACTTATTCCTGAATCTATGTGAGAATTTCCTCCCCCAATTTTTACACCCCCCCCCCAAATCCCTCTGGTCTTGTTACAAATATGCAAATAAATTAAATACCAAACCATAGAAGTCCTATTTCTCAGATGAGTCACAAATGTAGAATTTTGATTTCATGAAGTTTGTGTTAAAATATGAATAAAATACATACTGGGGGCATAATGTGGACTCTGGTAGCTACAAAGCCATGTCTATAACTGGAAAAGTCATGACTGAAGGTAAAGTGAGTAATCATGATATAGAGCAATAACTTACAATTAAGGAAAAATACACCTCACACACTCAGTCTCACGAGTAATGGAGTTTTGGTCACAAATTCATCATTAATAGGCTTATTAGAAATTAAGTGAAGGTCTCACAGGAATTAAATGATGTTGAACAATAAATGAGATGGCTAAAACTTGGTCTTTAAAATTCTGTGTGAGCATAGCATAATGTTTACAAATGGTTTTTAAAATATCTTTCCAGTTATTACAAGTATTTTATTATAGACACATAAAGAAAATCTCTTTAAGTATCCAACTCTATCTAGATCAAGGGGCTTTAAGAAAAAATTCTACTTAATTATTTCTTTTAAATTCAATATGTCCAATACTGCCTCAGTTTCATTCTCTGTTACTGCTGTCTAATATGGTAGACACTAGCTACATGTGGCCATCAAGGCCTTGAAATGTAGCCCGCATGACTGAGGAAATAGATTTTCAATTTTATTTAATTTTAACTAGCTTAAAATTAAATAGTACCCTGTGTATATGGGCTAATATGTAGGACAGTACTTTTCTGTACATTAAAATAGTTGTCATATGATTTTTTTGTGTGTTAATTCTGCCCTCAAAAAATATTACTCAAGTTTAGCCTTGGAATGATTGATTGATTGATTACCATAAAAAAAACCTTAAACTCCATAAAGAAGATTCAGGTATTTTTAATCTACTATTATAGCCTTAGAACTTTTTTCTTTCTTTCTTTCTTTTTTTTTTTTTTGGTTCTGAAGATTAAAGGGGTGCTCTACTACTTAGCTATATCTCCAGTCCTTTTTAATTTTTATTTTAAGACAGGGTATAATTTGTTGCAGTTCTTGCTAAGTTACTGAGACTGACCTCAAATTTGTGATCCTCCTGCCTCAGCCTCCCAAGTCACTGGGATTACAGGCATATACCATCCTAGATCCTTGGTACTTTTCCTTGTGTAAATGAATAAATACTGCTAAAACATAAGAGTAAAAAGGGATATTCTTCTTTTACTCTTACTTTATTAAGTCTTTGCTAACCACATTGATAATCTTCAAACTGGACAGAGGAAAGCAAACCTGGTACAGACAGGCAGGACCAGATCAACCTCTTGGTTTCAAAGAATTTAATGTATAATCTTTCAAAATGAGTCAAACTCCTCCCATGTTTTTACATAGGCAGAATTAATATTCTCAAAATTTTACCAAAAGTGCTATATAGATTCAATGCAATCCCCATTGAAATACCAATGACATTCTTCACAGAACTAGAAAAACCAGTACTGAAATTCATTTAGAAAAATAAGAGACTGAGAATAGCCAAAACAATCCTTGGCAAGAAGGGCAAAGCTGAAGGCATCACAATACGGGGCCTCAAATTATACCAAAGAGAGATAGCAACAAAAACTGCATGCTACTGGCTCCAAAATAAACAGGAAAATCTATGCACTAGACTGTAAGGCACAGGAACAAATCCATATAAATACAGTTATCTGATACTAGACAAAGATGCCAAAATTACATATTGGAGAAAAGAGAGCCTTAAATGATGCTGGGAGAATTGGAAATCCATATGTAGAAGAATGAAACTTAACTCCTGTACTCACCCTGCACAAACGTCAACTCAAAGTTTATCAAAGACCTAGGAATTAGACCAGAAACCCCACACCTGCTAGAAGAAAATGTAGGCCCAACACTCCAACATGTTGACCCAGGAACAAATTTCCCTATCAAGACTTCTAAAGCACAATAAATAAAAACACAAATCAATAAGTGGGATGGCATCAAATCAAAAAGCTTCTGCACAGCAAAGGAAACAAGTGCATGATGAGACAGCCTACAGAATGGGGGAAGATCTTTGCCACCTGCTTCTCAGATAAGGCAATAATATCTAGTATATACAATAAGAGCTCCAAAATTTTAACATCAAAATGAAAATAAGTAACCCAATCAATAAATGGGCAAAAGAACTAAACAGACACTTCTCAAAAGAAGAAATACAAATAGTCAACAAATACAAATATATGAAAAAAAATGTTCAACATCTATAGCAATTAGGGAAATGCAGATCAAAAAACTACATTGAGATTTCATCTTTCTCTAGACAGAATGGCAATTATCAAAAATACAAACAATATTAAACATGAGGATGTGGGGAAAAAAGATACCTCATACATTGCTGGTGGGACTACAAATTGGTGCAACCACTCTGGAAAGCATTATGAGAATTTTCCCGAAAACTAGGAATGGAACTATTTGATCCAGTTATCCCACTCTGTATATAATCCAAATGATTTAAAATCGGCATACTACAGTGATACAGCCATGTCAATGTTTATAGCATCACAATTCACAATAGCTAAGCTATGAAGCAACCTAGGTGCCCTCCAACAGATGAATGAATAAAGAAAATGTGGTACATATGCACAATGGAACATTAATAAGCCATAAAGAAGAATAATTTCATGGCATTTGCCAGTAAATGGATGGAACTGGAAATTATCATGCTAAGTAAAATAAGCCAATCCCCAAAAGTCAAAGGTTGAAAGTTTTCTCTGATATGTGGAAGCTAATCCAAAATGAGGGAGGAAGTGCTGGGGACTGAATTATAGCAAATTATGTTCCATGCTTTTGTGATTATGTCAAAATGTATTCTAATCTTATATATAACTAAAAAAAATCAATTAAAAAAATTTAAAAATGGGTCAAACCACTAATTTTCTAACAAAATTTTAACCTGCCATATTATAGAATAAATTTGGTATAGGAATATCTCTGGTTATAATTATGTATTATTACATTAGAGTTAAGTGATTTATAGTTGGATTTGTGCTATATTTAGCTCTAAATAACACAATTTTAATTTCATAGATTAATAAGAAAAATTCATTTTCACTACATGAAGTGTAAGAATATCAGGAAAAGATGTGTTAGAAGAGTTACAGTAGTTTGAAGTGAAAAAACTGGTACCAAAACTTGGAAGTAAATCCTATAGAATAGCTAATAATGCTAATCTGTCAGTTTGACTAGAATCTTAAAAAGTATTATATTGGGGAGGATGACTTTTTTGAATTATTATACTTTCCTAAGTAATTCTATTAAGTAGTCAAATTTTGCATTTTATAATATTATACTTTTATTATTTCGGGTCTGGTTACAAATGTTTTAATGCCAAAGATGTATTTTTGTCATTGATTTAGTTCAATTTTATTAAATTTCTAAATATTTGCTAACAGATTATGATAGGCTTGAAAATATTAGAGAAGGAATAGAACATTTTCATTCAAAGATTCAAAGTAACATGCTGTTTTAATTAATAGTACTTGGACAGGATAAGTGATATTGCTAAAATAAAACACTAATTTGAAAATTATTTTCAAATTACAGAAAAGCAGGTATAATTTAGTTTCAGCTAACATTTACTTTCATATTATCACTTAATAATATTTGTTTTAGTCGGTTTTTGTATTGCAATAACCAAAAGATGTAACAAAAACAATTTAGAGGAGGAACAATTTAAAAGTTTATTGTGGCTCATAATTTCAGAGATTCAATCCACAGTCAGGCAACTCCAAAGCTCTGGGACCAAGGTGAGGCAGAACATCAAGGCATAAGGGTGTGGCAAAGGAAAGCAGTTCAGGACACAGCACCAGGAATCTGAGAAAGAGCTCCACTCACCAAAGACAAAACACAACCCCAAAGTAAGGTCTCCAGTGACCTACTTCCTCCAGCCACACCTTGCCTGCCTACAATTGTTGCCATTTAATCCATGAGTAGATTAAGCCACTAACTAGGTCACAATTCTCATAATCTAATCCTCACCTCTGAAAATTCTTGCATTGTCTCACACATGAGCTTTGGCAGAGTACCTCATATTTAAACCATAACAATATTAAGTTGAATTTGATTAGTTTTGTGGGGTGGTTTAGTACTCAATTTATATTTTATTGTATAGTTGTATATGAATTATGTACACAAGAATTCCAAGCTACTTTTATGTTTGAACATGACCAATTAACAATGAAATAAAAATAAGTTAAGTCAATACCATAAACCAAAATGGAATATGGGTTTGTTGTTGTTCATTTTCTTTTCTTTGAAAGAGATTGCTTTATAAATCAAGTTTGGTGTAGTTGAGTGCCATTTCAATGATTGTCTATGATCTTCAAGAAGAAATCCAAGATTTATCATAAAAGAGCTCTGGCCAACTTTTCCAGCTTTCTCTCTTTCTGATAATAACTCTATATTGCAAGCATATCTGCATACCTAGGTTTCCAGAAAACTTGTTTTCTAATATCTCCATGCTATATAATATTAAAATGTTTCATTTTAACATGTTTTTTTTTAATATTTATTTTTCAGTTTTAGGTGGATACATTTTTTTTTTAATGTGGTGCCGAGAATTGAACCCAGTGCCTTACGCACACTATGCAAGTGTGCTACCATTTGAGCCACATCCCCATCCCCTCATTTTAACATGTTTTATTGCTTTTAATTATACATTATACTGGGATTCATTGTAACATATTCAAACATACATATAACAAAATTAGGTCCATTTTATTTTGGTTTATTTTTAATTAACTGAATTTAATTGTTTTTCTTTTCTTTTTTATGCTGTTTTTGTTGTTGATACTGTTGTTGTTGTTGTTTTGGCTTAGACTGCTACTTCATACAGTATAGCATTTTGTCTTAAATTTAATGATATGGTAAACTTCCCCAAGGTACCCCCTATTACTTACTTTCTTATGCACCCTCTTTCATCACACTTGGTACTCAACATTGTATTGATGTCTTGATTAGCCTGTCACCTTCATTTATCCATAAATTCCTCAAGTCCAAAGATAAGGACTATATCTATATATCCAGTGCCTTGCTTACCTTCAAATACATAATTAGCAATTTATAAACAGTTTTAAGTAAATGGATATTGGGTTAAATGAGCATTTGCCTACTTGAAATTTGCATAAAGCCTAAGGAACTACCTCCTGGAGTATTAAAATAGCTTGACAATTAGATTACTAATCCACCTTAAATAACCAGAGAATCACAGAAGACTAAAATATTGTCATAATAATTAAGTATATAACTGACCTATTGCAAACAGGAATAAAAAGTAAATTATGAACACTTACATCCATGTCTATGTGTGACAGCTTTCTATAAACTGAGAGGCTTAAAAAAATAAAAATATTATCTCACAGTTCTGGGGGCTTGAAGTCCACAATCAAAGAGTTATCAAGGAAATGGTCTTTAAAAGCTCCAGGGGAGAATCTGCTCCATGCCTTTCCCATCCCTCTGATTATTGCCCATGGTTGTACATAGACAGAACTCCAAACTCTGCCTTCACGGGCATAAGAAATTCCCTGGGTATCTTTGAGTCTATTCTCTTCTTGTAAAAACACCAATTACATTATATTAGAGGCCCATCCTAATGAATTCAAATCAGCATTGCAGGTTACATCTGCAAAGACTTTATTTTGAGATAGGTTACATTGTATAGAAAATGAAATGAAAATTTTGGGGACTCAACAAATGTTCATTAAGAGAAAAGGTATGTCAAACCAATGCAACTTCCATTTGTCAAGGATACAGTGTACATTGATGTTAAAAGGCATTTAACATCATCACAAATTAAGAGAATAGAGAAGAAGATATCAGCTGGTTTAGGTGAATTAAATTAATTTTTAAAATCCCCAAAGTACATATATTGCATATTTTGCATATTACCATCCTTGATGGGTAGTCTATAGTGCTCTGATGATATATATTGTAATGTATCCTTTGAAATTCTGTATCTTTTTCAGAAATTTGGATCAAAGATACTTACTGAATTTATGCAAAATTAAAACATAGGAGTTGATAACAGAAAAATCTTCACACAATTATGTTAAATCAAACTTTAATTTAATTGAATTGAATAAGGATATATGTAAAATCTTGTTTACAGATTGAAAAAGCCACTTGTACAATTATAAGACTGGATAGAATCAACCTATTAGCTGGTTATAGATATATGGTTTTTTAAAAGTTCATAAAGCAAATAACATAATGTATCTAACAATGGCAATAATAGAAAATACTAATATAATCATAAGTGGCACTCAGACCTACTCACAGAACTCAGAAAAAAGGTCATAACATCACTACACCCTGGGCAGCCTATTCATTAATTGAGCTAGCTATATCCAGAGGCTGAAGTGTTCTAAGAAAGCAAGGTGGAATGGATGAATTTTAATTTTGAAAAACAGAAAATAAGGGAGACATAGATCAGAAGGATAGTCATGTAAAAGAGCACTGGACTCATTATACAATATGCAGTTGAGCAAAGATCAGAAGGAGGAGTATAGTATCTCAGTAAAACATACAGGCAAAAGTGTCTTGTCAATTAGCCCTATTCAAAAGCATAACTGCAAATGAGAGCAACTATGAACAGAGCAGGGAGGAAGAGCAGGAAGAAAAGATTAACTTTAAACAGAGACATGAGATGGGAGGGAAAGGGAGAGAAAAGGGAAATTGCATGGAAATGAAGGGACACCCTCATTGCTATACAAAATTACATATAAGAGGTTGTGAGGGGAATGGGAAAATAAACAAGGAGAGAAATGAATTACAGTAGATGGGGTAGAGAGAGAAGATGGGAGGGGAGGGGAGGGGGGATAGTAGGGGATAGGAAAGGTAGCAGAATACAACAATTACTAATAGGGCATTATGTAAAATTGTGGATGTGTAACCGACGTGATTCTGCAATCTGCATTTGGGGTAAAATTGGGGGTTCATAACCCACTTCAATCTAATGTATGAAATATGATATGTCAAGAGCTTTGTAATGTTGTGAATAACCAATAAAAAAAATTAATAAAAAAAAGCATAACTGCCACCTAGTGAACTGTGGATATGATCACGCTGTGTGGATGACCAGTTTAGGCCCCAGTTCCTCAGAAAGGCACATACATGCACAGAGAGACTTTCTAAACACCAGTCTATTACTAATGGACTGATTTCATCTGATGTCAATCTGTTTACCATTCTCTGCCTAGGATCACTCCATATCTCTGTGTAGTGAGGGAATCCAGACCACTCTTCCTGCTCTGATACTAAGTGAGGGAGCTAAGAAAAAAACGTTTTGAAGACTTTAGTCCACATTCCAGAGAAGGACCTTAAAGACACCATGGAGCCCATTGGGAGAGTTCTGGATGCAGTATATGTACAATACTAGAGAGAAATGTTAACTAAAAGTGATAAATATATTAATAAAATCAGATAAAATACTGTAAATATACTGGCATATAAGCCAAAAAAACTTCAGGGAGAAATTTTAGTTTCAGTGGTGGTTGAATGCAGGGTACAAAACATCTCACCAGCACTGAGACACTCTTTTTATTGGCTTTGCTCTCACTGACTTCATAGTTAGGGAAGTTCTCTCTAAAGGTGACTCTCAGCAGACCAGACTCAGCTCCTCTCAGTTAACCAAGGCAGTAAAGAGTGGATACCTCAGCCCTAGCAGTTCTAGCCAAAGTCCAGGCCTGACTCTCTTTGACTCCATTTAGGTTAAAAGCCAAATATAGAATTCATCACTCTGACACGAACTGACCATCAAGAGTAGGGTTGGAGGAAGGACAAAATGTGTGAAATGCAATAAGAAAAGGATGGAAGGGCCTATTACCAGAAGCTCAGAAGCATGCTGGGTAAGAAAAAAAGAATGCATATGACATACGGTCCTTTTCAGAGCAAATGTGGTTCTTCACACTAATATTAAATATAATTAAAGCTCCATTATATTGGGATAATACACAACCACATCACAGATGGTATTTCATCACAATTAACTGAGTCCTTTTTAATCAAATTAACTGTACACCCTTTCTGGATAAAGGTAACAAAAGCTCTAGGTAATATGTATTTATATTAAGTATTCAGTCTGATATAAGCCTTTTCCTTCTGTGAAAAATTGACTAACATCATGGAGATTAAAATGAATGAAAAAGAATTTATAAAAAAGTCACAAAACATAATTTGTCATTCTTAACATAAAATTACTTCCATAGGAACAAGGCAGATTTCTCCAAATGAGAAAAAAGTAGAGTCCCTTCAGAATAATCATTGAAATATGAATGTTAATTGACAGAAGACAAGATAACGAAGAAATAAAGAAAAAACATTGACATCTAATAAGTTAAAGCAACTATGGTTGAAATGCAGAAATGATACAAAATTACCATGTTGTAAAAAATTTTATAATTCCTACTCTAATTCAAACCTTTAATCAAACAAGCTATAGAAATGCATTGTGTTTAACATAAAGAACCAAGCAAAGTACCACATCCAATTATATACTCACTCATCCTCTTGCCTTCAAACTTTCTTTCCACCAGGCTGTTATACAAATCCTACATGAGTACTCTCTTATAAATAAATATTTTCACAACCCTAGCTACCTCTTAAAAACTTAGAATGGTTTTCTGGAATTAACTGCATTAAATCTAAATCTCCTGTATACAAGCCTTTAGCAATCCTATTTGCTACACTCCTTAGCAGGTACTCTACATTTCATTTTGAGCTTGTTATTATTCAGATGTACATTCCCTGCTTATTTCTATCTCCAGAACTTTGTTCATACTGATTCTCCACTATGGAACAAAGAATAATGGTCCTGGAAAAACTTCCACATCCTAATCCTCAGAAACTGTGAATGTGTCACCTTCCATGGAAAAAAAAGGGTCTTTACAGATGTAAGCCAAAGACCTTGAGATGGAGAGATTATTATCCAGTTGGGCCCAATAAAATCACAGGTTCTTGATAAGAAGAAAGCATAGTGTGAGTGATGCACTCTGAAGGTGCAGTAAAGGGCACCAGCCAAGGGATACAAGCAGTCTCTAAGAGCTGGAAAAGGCAGGAAAAATGGATTTCACCCCAGAGCCTCTACAAATAATCAGCCCTGCCAATACCTTAATTTTAGCCCCATAAATCTTCTTTCAGATTTCCAATCTCCAGAACTATAACATAATAAATTTGTGTTATTTTAAGACACTAAGTTTGTGATAATTTGCTAAGACAGTGTCAGAAACTACCAGCACTGTCTTTAATAAATACTAATGTTCAACACCACATACTCTATGAAGCCTTTTCTGACCTTTCCCTTGAAATGGACACTTTCTCTATCAAGGGAATTACACAATATTCTTTCTTTTCTAGTGTGTTAATTGTTTCAGGCAGATGCCGAACCTCTTGAGAGAAAGCCTCACTGGAGCTGACGTGGACCGCTGAGCAGTGCACCTCTTAGTCACATTTGCCTTTGGTCAGAAGCACCCACCCAGGGATGATCACACGAGGTCATCTGCCTGTACCCATGGAACTTGGCAAGAAGAGAAATGACTGTCTTTTCCTTCTGGAACAATATCTTGGAAGGGATAAAACATATGCATTACCAACTAAAGGAATATTCAGAACAGGCTAAATTGAATTTTAGAGTCAAGGAATGAAACTTTATGAGTTTAGATGTAGGAGTTCATTTCACTGGGGATTCAAAGACAATCTCATGGAGGAGCTGGCACAGTGCCCTGCTTATCCTTAGTGTGTATATGATGTCCCTTCTTCCTTTCTTCTTGTCCTTTACACTAATCATCTTTCTGTGTTGCTTTCTGGTGTTTCTGTTTCATTTCAGGATTACCCCAGTAAGAAACAGGCCAGGAACAACTCACCCCTCTCAAACAGCTCTGACTGACACTCTTTCTCTCTCTGCCCCCATCCCCTGTCTTCATTCTATTTCCTTTGCCATGACCTAACACCTCCATTTACATTTCCAACTACTTATTATCATTTTCATTAGTATATTCTATCAGCATTCACTATAGAGAGCTTTCTTTTCTTCAAATGAAAATATCTGAAAGCACAGGAATAATGACCACTCACGTGAGCAACTTTCTATGTACACTGAAGTAGATCTTTACGATGTCATCAGTTCACCTGATCTTAAAAACTTATCTAGTTAAATTGCAGGACAAAAAACAAAACAAAAAAAAAGCAACTTAATTTTACAGCATTATTCAAACTTGTTTCCTCAAAATGTACTGCTTCATAAAAAAAGGAGTTCAAAATTTGGGGAAGAGTGGATTACACAGTTAAATCTTTACTGCAGAGCATCTTGGAGCCTTTATTATCTAAAATGCTTTGTGAATCCATGAAGGTAACATAGGATGTAACATTTCATAAAATTACTCTGACAACAATTCTAGTTTTATTGTTGTTTACTGGTTGGTGTTTGTAGGTTGTTTATTTTGGTTGTATTATCTGAACAGTTTTAGAAATGATAATTTGGGAAGCACCAACATAGTGTAAAGGAAAAAGCAAGTATGCTCTGAAATTTTAGTTTTAGTATTAGACCATCCATTAACTAGCTGTATGACTAAAGCTTCTGTGAACTGTAATAATTTCCCCATTTATAACTGAAGGAGCTAAATTAGATTATTTCTGAGGTTCCTTCCAGCTCCAACCTTCTATGATTCTATTTTCCCTGAATTAACCTAATTGTCCAGTGGTTTGGATTGTGTTCAGATACGAACAACTAATACTTTCACTTCCAATTACACTGGATCGTAGGAAAAGAATTATAGGAACTCTTATAATAAACTTTTCATATATAAAAAGCAAGGATTCATATAGAGCCAATAGCCTATAAATATCAGTAACACCATAAAGTTCAAAGAATGATAGTCATAGGACTAAAAAAGTGCTCGAAAGGGAGACATACCTCAAACCAAACTCTGACTTTATTAATTATCATGCTTATCAATTGTTTGTTTTTGAGTTTTTATACGAAGTCTATTAAGATCAAGAATGACTTTACGGGGCTGGGGATGTGGCTCAAGCGGTATCGCGCTCGCCTGGCATGCGTGCGGCCCGGGTTCGATCCTCAGCACCACATACAAACAAAGATGTTGTGTCCGCCGAGAACTAAAAAATAAGTATTAAAAATTCTCTCTCTCTCTCTCTCTCTCTCTCTCTCTCTCTCTCTCTCTCTCTCTAAAAAAAAAAAAAGAATGGTTTTACAAGTTGCCAAAACTCACAAAACTAGGGACTGTTCAGTCTTCTTTACAGTGCAGTATTCTTATTAAAAATTTATTACCCATGAAAAAGAATGATAATGAATACCAATTTAGCCATCGTCTACCTAAAGAAGTAAAATGATGTCAAATTTGTTGAAGCCCATTAGGCTCCCTGACTCAGAAAGCAGTCTTCTTCTTTTCCCTAGAATCTGCAATATTTTCAATAGTGAATAAAACAAAGAAATAAACAAGAAGTTCTAAAGTAATGTCAGTTACAATCAATCTAAACAATTACCCAGAATAATTCAACATATCAATTTGATTGATTAAAATGTTCTCTGCATGAATACATATTTTGTTTTATGAGATATTTAAATGCTAGTCACTAATAAGGGGGTATGCTACTTATTATTACATATTCATATGGAAATAAGTAGGGGAGGATATAAATGTCAATTCAATATGTAAGAATAACATCTGTCAGAAGTTCCTTCAGAACATGCCTATCCATGGCAAGGTGTCATGATCAGGTTTCTCTCCACGGAAATTTTCACAAAGTAATTCATCTCTTTCCCCTTTCTTCTGTTATGGTTTGGATTTTAGGTGGTCCCAAGAGCACACATGTGAGATAATGCAAGAAGGTTTAGAGGTGAAATGACTGGCTTATGAGAGCTTTAATTTAATCAGTGCATTAATCCCCTGAGAAGGATTAATTGAGGGTAACTGTAGGCAGGTAGGGTGTGGCTGGAAGAGGTGGTGTGCATTTGGGATATATATTTGGCTTAGCTTAGTCTCTCTCTCTGCTCCCTGGTGTGATGTCTTGAGAGGCTTTTCTCCACCACATTCTTCCTCCATGATATTCTGCTGGCTGTCTATGGACTGAAACTTCTGAAATCATGAGCCACAAAATAAACTTTTCTTCCTTAAAATTATTCTTGTCAGATCTTTTAGTTGCAGCAACAAAAAAAGGTTTACTAAAACACCCTCTTCTCTTTCTTTCTTCCTTTTTATTCTTTATCTGTTTGCCAAAAAAATAAATAAAAACCAACTCATCCTTCCACATTCCATCTCAGTCCATAATACCTTAAGATGGGAGGTTTATAGATGCATTCCCATTATCTAAGAGACAAAGATTTTATTCAACATTACAAACAATTAGTGGAGCTGCTACAAGGAAGGCATGGTGAGCATGGGGTCGAACCTGTCCTGTTCAAAATGGAGTTTTGCATGAATTTGCAATTGCCAAATGTGCACTTTATTTTTCCCTACTAGCTCCAGTTTCCAAATTGTTCTTGTATAATTTTAATAAAGTCAAGATATATACCAAACTTCTGAAAACTGGAGTGAGAGGTAAAACAAAAGAAGGAGAAAAATGCTTGAACGAGCATTAAATTATTATTTCCCAATGGCTTGGGAATACAAAATGTGTGTTATAAGATTTAAAATGCCTAATGCACACAGATACAACATATTCCCTTAGGACTTTACACATCTAGTCTACAAGAGAAGCTCTCTGATTTTAGTGCTAGGCGTAGCTGTTTGTTTTCATTTGACACTATCTGCAATTTTCCCACCATTATTTCACAGAAAATTATGTATGTCAAAATATGCATTTATTGCCATTGAAATTTACTCCCCAAAGAATAAAATGTATCTAAAGAGAAAAAAAAATATTACAACTTGATAATGAAAGAATATAGGATTTTAATTAACTTATATATTGGTGAGAGATGTGATGTTATGATTTTATCATTTCTGACCCCTAAACTTTAAAATAAGCTCATGTTAAAATTCTCACAATTCCTCATTCAGTCATTTATATTCTCATCAGAGAAACACATAAAAATTGAATATTTGAGGGTTATCATTGAGCTAACTAGCAGACTTTCAGTCTTTCTCTCATCTTCTCTGTGTATACAAACCTGTTTGGATAAGAAAAATGATATTTCCCTTTGCTACTATACATTGTAGGTATTCAGAGAAAGCAGATTACTGTTGAAGGGAAATAAAGTGACACTACCTAACCACTTATATTCACCCTGTTCTTTGCCTTCAATGGCATCTTTAAAGTTTTAAAAGATTAGTTTTAGAAATGCTATATAGATTATATGAAATAATAAATGTGAATATATTTTGTAAACATTTTGAAAGATCTATACAAATACAACTTAATAAAATCCTTGTATATAATATTCACTAAACCACAATGCATATACTCATAAAATGGTATAGTAGCACACAAACTCTGAGCTGATTGGTAGGTTATTCCAAAGGGAAGAAGTTCTAAGAACTTGCCAACAACACAAACACGATCATATTTTCCCTAAACAGGATTACTGAGGGTATGAGGGGGGAATAGCCACTTATATGTGGAAGAGATGCCAAGTTCTTGAGCTGTGATTTTTCTTCTGCTTCTTGCTTGTAGGAAAGCCACTTCATATTGCCATGCATAAGGATAATATTTTGTAGCGTCTTTTGCAGCCAAGCAAGGCTCTTAGGCTAAATTTTGATTAGTGGGCTATACATTGAAAAGTCACATTAATGTGTGCTTAAAATAAAGGGTTTCCTACTCGTCCATCCTTTTCTCCTCCTGTTAGTTGAAATGTACAAGACATTGGAATTCAAGCAGACATCCTGGGCCATGAGGACAGATCTACATGCTGTGGGAAATGGAGCACTAAAATAAAAGGTATCTAGGTTCCTGATACACAAATACCAACTCTAGATGGCCTACATATTTCACATGAAACAGAAATAAACTTTATTTTGGAACTTTAGTTACTCACAAGGAAACCTTATCTTATACTTTCTCCCTCTCTCTCTCTCTTTCCCCTCTTCCCTTCCTCCTTCTCTCTCCTTCCCTCCCTTCCTCTACCTCCCTCCCTCCTTCCCTCACCACTTTCTATATATCTACATATACACACATACATATATGTAAACCCACATATATACTGTGTATTATTCATATGTATATGCCCAACTGCATAAAGACAATAATATGTATATAAATATTTATAGATACATATGCATTTACATTTGTATACATTTAATTTGCAGAAAAACTAAAACAGGGGAAAAGAACAGATACTTTAAACATGAAATGTTCCAAAAGGACTATAGTATTACCCTCTCCAACATAATTTCTATATTGTCAATAAAATAGTCATTGTAGAGACAGGCATCATTACCGTAGGTACATGTATGATTGCATGAATGGCGTGACCCTACTTTGTGTACATCCAGAGAAGTGAAAAATTGTGTTTCATTTGTGTAGAATGAATCAAAGAGCATTCTGCTGTCATGAATAACTGAATAGAACAAATGTAAAACAAAGTTAAAAATTTGAAAAATAAATAAATAAAATAGTCATGAATTCTAATTCTAAATTCAATCATATCAGATCCTATAAAGCCTCAATGGTTTCTATTTCCTTCACAATGAAGTCCAAGTAGTGAAGCAGGGCATGCAGGACCTTCCTAAGGGAGCTCCTGGATCCCTCTCCTGCATGCATCTTGTACTCTAGCCTCGCCTGCCTCTATGCCTTCATACAGACAAAAGCCTTTCTCTTCCACTTGGAATCACTCACTCCAGCTCCAACTCTCTACTTAGCAGATGACTAACTATCCTTTAAAATCCAGCTCAAATCTTGCTTGCCTAGCTGTCTTTCCATGACAGTTCCACATTATTTCTCCTGTTGTTCTTGCTGGATCAGTTCCTTCATGCTCCCTTATGATTTCATGCTTTTATGTAGTCTTTTGACAAAAATTTAAATACCTTCTGAGCAAAAGATTCTATCTCACTCTATTATAACTAACAAGTACACTGACACCAATTTTTAAAAATGTTATCCCATACTAGAAAACATAGTATATTCTTCAATTCCTTTAATTCTTATTGCCTGTATGGATGTTCTGCAATTGACTAAATAGTTTAGTATTAGGAATTTGCCCTACTCTGTGTTCAACTGCAGACTCACCAAGCACTATATTGTCATAATCTGTTGACTTGATTTACCTCTCTGTCTCCATTTATGTGGCCTCTATTTAGACAGCAGCCTCCAGAAATCAAAGTATCTTAAATGTCAAGATCCAAATTCCATTTTTCTCTTACATATAAGAGGAAAGGAGGGGTAAGAGAAGAATAATACAAGTGGAAGAAATGATTTACAGTAGAGGGGGTAGAGAGAGAAAAGGGGAGGGGAGGGGAGGGGAGGGGAAGGGGATAATAGAGAATAGGATAGACAGCAGAATACATCAGACACTAGAATGGCAATATGTAAATCAATGGAAGTGTAACTGATGTGATACAGCAATCTGTATACGGGGTAAAAATGGGAGTTCATAACCCACTTGAATCAAACTGTGAAATATGATATATTAAGAACTATGTAATGTTTTGAACAACCAACAATAAAAAAAGAAAAAAAAACAAATTCCATTTTTCTCATTCATAAAAGGAAAAAAAAAAAAAACTTTCCCCACTTTCTACTAAAACTGCACTTACGTATGCATCCAGTCCCTTGGTGCCACACTTTTCCCTGCCCGTTTTACTTCATTTCCTATACAACTGATTGGATCTCCTGCCAATCATTTCAGCTCCTCTTGGTTGTGCTATTAAGTCCTCATTCCTTTCATCCCCATATTGTGTCACATCTACCCAAACAATCATTACATTTGGTTGAATTAATTATCTGTTAACAATGCCATGTACTAGTGGGAGAAGCAAAGAGAGGCTGTGACAGAGCTTAGTATGTTTTGGTTAAGTGTCAGGCATCAAAACTAAAGAAGGTAATTGTTCATAAGATTAGCAATGAAATTAACTGAGTAAACACCATGAAATTTGGTCCCTCAAATTGGAAGTAATGTCAGTCTTATATTTCCATGATTGCACCAGAGATTCTCATCTGCTGTAAGTTATAATGTCATTTTCTTCTTTGGCCAGTAGGGCCTGAGACCTACCTAATTCTTTCTCAGTCTCTGAAGCCTATTACCACAGTGATTCTAGATAAATCATTCTGAAACTTGCCTGAGAAGGCCTCTCTCTAAAGGGGGAAAAAAAGAATGAATAATCACCTGTGCCTAACCACTATGTTCTGAAGGTAAGTTGTCTGAAAAAGTCTTTTAAAGATGCTGAGAACTAAAAATGATTCTGAATGAGCAACCTATTTTTATTAAAGGCTTTGAAAGAAAAATTCATCATCACAGGCTGTTGGGAAAATAGCACAATTGTTTTTATTTCCCTTGCCTTCTGCTTTCTTTTTAGGGCTGTACTTTTCCTTTATAGCCAACAGGTGTTTGTGCTGTAATAAGTGTAATGATTTAGTAAACACCTAATTCATCATTTCTGGTTGCTGGCTAGCAAGGTTATAGCAATTGTTTGCCCCATAAGTATAGTTAGAAAAGTTTATTTCTTGGGTGTTATATTCTCTTTGATTATTGGAAAAGCAATTGATTTCCTTTCCAGTTAGACATCTTGATATATCCTCCTACTGTGGTCCATTCTCTATTTTAGAATAACCAATTCTTCTAAGACTTATTGAGAACATGAACAACAGGGAAAAATATAGTCAGTACAAAAGGGGTATTAAGACAAAGAAAGAAAACCCCTTCTTAAAAGCAAATATAAAAGACTGCAGTCCAATCCAGTACTTTAAATATTTTTTTAAAACCTGCAAAATTGTCCATCAGGTTGCAATAAATTACTTTCAGTACATTATGTCTCTTCTTGACAATAGTAAATATACATTAAATGAAAACTAGGTCCAATCAATGTCTTTTGCAATGCCATGCCTCTAGGTTTACATTTTCTATCCTTCCTTCTTGTTGAAGTCACTTAAGCACATTCCTAAGGATATAAAATGTACTTAATTATCTCATGCCCCTCAGAAAATAATTACATTGTATATTTACTGGAAAGTTGGACATAGTATTTTTAGTCTCTTCATTTTTTATTTTCTCTAAGATGATTTCTTGTATGTTAAAAAGACCCCCCAAAAATCATGGAGATGAAAAGCATAAAGAAGGACAAATCAGACAAAAGGTCAAATGACAGAAAATAAATCACTTCACCATATGAATAGATTCTCATAAACTTCTGAAGACAAGAATCTTGCCTTTTTAATCTCTGATGTGTCCAAATGCAGCCCCTCAAGCCTCAAACATTTCAAAACCTATTGCCCCTGTCTCATGGCTCACTTCTACAGCCAGGAAAAGGCCAATAATAACACATTTATTACAGGACCATTGAAACTTGAAGAATTTTAGAGCAAAGATGAAACATATGATTTTATTTTACTCAAGTACTAAAATTGTTGGGTTTTTTAATTATTTTTAAATCTCCTCAGATGTCTGCAAAACTATTACATGTCTTGGCTTCACCTCCTGCTGTCGGATAAAATTCTAGTTATTCACAGTATCCACAAATGACAGCTGTACTCATGGTCTTTCATACTTGCTGAAAACTGTCTAAAGGAACACAAACTTTTATTGCAACCAAAGCTCCTTCAAGTATGACAAAGCATATTAAATTTTGGCATTATGCAAATAAGTACAGTTTAAAGGGTTTTTTAGTGCTGGTTTTTTATTTATAATAGAAAGTTGCTGAAAAATAGAAGCTTGTGAAAACTTCCATACTCAGAGCATATCTTATGTAAATTAAAACCTGTTCACCTCTCTGACTCTAACTTTGCTAAATTGATGCAACTGCAATTATATGCCAATACTGTTTACTTTGTATAGTGTACTCTAGTATCAATCTAATTCATTAACTTCATTTGCACCAGACTGCCTCTTCTGAGTTTAATCATCCCTAATTAAGTAATGATAACCTGATCCTCAGTCTCCTTAAATCTGCCACTCTCTATATATTATTTATTTATTTATATTTTAATCTTTAACACCAAAAATCTTCAAATTTATTATCTATACCAAATGAATGCACTCCATTAAAATCCAACTCTCCACTAAATGTTTCTCTAGTATTAAATGCATTTGTGACTGCAAACCAGCAGCCTGTGCTATCTAAATTGAGTGACTGTTCCTTTATTTTGATTCTTCATCTCACTAGCTGGAAAAACATTGAGATGACACAAGTAATGCAGCCCTTCCTGTCCTGCTGATAAGCTCCAGAGTGGTGGCTGTGGCTCTCTAGATTACTCCTCTCCATTTCTTCCCCCTGAAGCTTGAGTTTTCTGGAAGGCTCAGAGGACAGCCACTATGACATTGCTACACATTCTTTGGGAAGTTTAAGATTCTAATATCACCTTGTAGGGGACGGATCATGACTCTGAACTCCCACACTTAGCTTCTGTATTTCTTGCTGGCCACAGAATAGCTCCAGTTGGATATTACACTATCCAATCATTTTTTGACATGAAATTTCATTTAGCTGAGTCACTCCAAACCACCTCTGCAAAAATACAACTGCAATTTTTACAGATCTTTATGCTACATAAACGTTGCATGAAACCTCATTTGAACAACAGTAGACTTCTGTTCAAGTTGATTCTTTCAGACTAGAGAAAAAACCACAAGTTCCATTCTATGGCAATGATGACAAAATATAAAAGAGAATATTATAACCTGTAACCCATTAAGGAATATTTGGGTGGTTTCAAGGTTTGCAAAGTTAATGAAGCTATTAGAAACATCACTGTACAAATCTTTTTTATGAACACTGCTCTTATTTCCTTTGGGAAATAATATGCCCAGTAATGAAACTGTAAGATCATAGGATAGGTGTACCTACGTTGCATTACTAATGATTGTCAGTTTTGCAAAGTGGTTGAATCAATCACATTTCCACCAGCAAAATATGAGAGTTCTATTTTCCTCTCATTGTGCTGACCTCCAGGATTGTAAGTCATAAATGGGAACTGCCATTCTATTATGATACAATATTGGGATTTTTATTCTACATTTTCATGATGACAACAATGTTAAATGTCTTTTTCTGCACTTTTTACTCATTTATAAAAAAAAAAAGTCTGATCAATACTTTGCCTATATTTCAATTTGGGTTGTCTTTTTATTGGGTTGTAAGAATTTTTTTTTATTTTTTAGTTGTAGATGGACACAATAGCTTTTTATTTATTTATTTTTATGTGGTGCTGGGGATTGAACCCAGTGCCTCACCCATGCTAGCACGTGCTCTACCATTGAGCCACAATCTCAACCCCAAGAATTCTTAATATACTCTAGATAGAAGTCCTTTGTCAAATGTATATACTTTGAATATTTATTCAGTCTATGGATGGCCTTTTTATTTTCTGTTTCATGAGAAAAACAGTTTTTAATTTGATGAAATTTAATTTCTAAGTTTTTTAATTATTAGTGCTTATTATACCCTCTTAAGAAATATTTGCCTTTCTCCCAAGGTCATGTTTTGTGATTTGTTTTAAAAGCTTTGCAAATTTTACTTTTATATTTCTATGATTTGTCCCAAATTAATTTTTGTATGTATATGAAGCTGGTCAAGGTTCATGCTTTTTCAATATACATATCCAGTTACTATAACACTAATGGTAAGTTCTACTCCTTATTAAATTACTTTGGTGCCTTTGTCAAAAAGCAAATATATGTTTAAGCTAATTTTTGAGGTTTCTATTCTATTGGACTGATGCATCTATTTATTACTTTTTATGCCAGAATCACACTGTGGTAATTACTGCTGCTTTATAATATGCCTGGAGTCTGGTATGTTCTCCAACTTTTTTCTTTCTCCTCTAGACTATCTTGGCTACTCTAAGCATTTTGCATTTTTATATAAATTTTAGAATCAGCAGCATCTACAAAAAAGCACCTGGACTTTAATTGGGATGCACTGAAACTATAATGAAGGAAAAAAAAAAGTTTGAAATTCATGAATATGGTATCCATCACCATTTATGTAAGTCTTAATTTCTCATGGAAGAATTTTGTGGTTTGGATTACACAGAACTTGAGCATCTTCTATTAATTTTTTTCTAAATATTTGTAATTTGAGGTATTTCCTAGGTATTATTTGATGCCATTATAAGTGGTGTTTTTAAAAAATTATTTATTATTGTTATTTATTGCATTTTAAAATGGTTTTTCCATAGCATATAGACTCCTCTGTGGAGATACAATAACAATAATGACAAGTTTAAGGCTAATTACTCCTGATTAAGGACATTTCTTGTTTTCAGATCTTACTCTCATATTCTAAGACTATATTTGCAGTCATCATCCTGGTCAGATCTTGATGGAAATTTAATAATTATTTTTTCATTTGGGGACTGCCAAATATATACTGAATTTATAGCATATTAGTTATTTTTCTCTTTTAATATAAATTTACTATCCTAATGATTTTTCAATGCCCTACTCCTAAAATCTATTTCTTTCTAAGTATGTTCTAACAACTTATAACAAATTAGTTAGTACCAACATCCTCCCTGTTGGTTTCCCAGTTTATTTGATGCCTTTCCTCCAGTATTAGATATTCACAAAATTAACTGCATATTTTCCACTTTTAATAAATAATATTTTAAAATTCCTTCATTTCCCACTTCTGCTAATGAATGCTTTTAAAAAGAGTCCTTGAAGCCTTCTTCCATAAAGAATCTTCAAAAATCATTATAAAAATACATGGAAGTGTAGTAGTGATCATGCAATGAAAATTAACAAATAGAAATCCCTGGAGCTGAAAAGAAATTTAAATTTATTAAACTTTGACTAAGCCCATTATTTTATATACAAGATTATTAAGGGTCTTCCCAGTATTGGAAGTATGATTCCTAGAAATAATCATTAAATAAAATGATTGTATTTATTCATCAACCCATTATTTCGACATAGAGAATAGTAAAGTAGGGTCGTTATGTTCCTTTACAAAGAAATATTAACAACAACAAGAAGTTTCCTGTGAAGATAGATGCTCACTTATCAAATTCTTCTTTTCAGAAAATATCAGAAAAAAAATTTAAGGGGTGTTTTACAGTGTCTTGTGTTTTTTGACATTTCAAGTATAAGAACAAAAGCAGATAAATAATCCTACAAGATTATTCTTGAAGATCTCTGTTACCCCAAGGAACTAGTATCACACATATAACATACTCTTAGGCTAAGCCACGAAGGACTCTGGCAGTGCCAAACACCACAGATTTATTTGTAATCAATGAATCAAAAGAATGCTGGTTATAGGCATTTGGCTGAACTTAAAGTGTACAAAATTTTACAAAGTAAAAAAGTATTTGGCATTTGAAAATAAAAAGAAATATCTCAGTTAATATTTGAAGGAAGAAATAATCCAATAAATTATGCTCATTTTGTTATTTGTCACACAATGTCCTAAGTCAAATATAAATAACAATTATATTGAAATACAAGATTGTTGATTACAACATGAAATAACTTCAAAATGTTATGGCGGCTACTTCCAGTTTCTGAAGTCACTTCTTCCTAACAAATAAAAAGTGAAGAAAAAAAACAATCACTGAAAAATAAACAACTCTTTTTAGATCCATAAGAGAAATGAGGTCACAATGCAAAGTGTTGCCCCCAAAACTGGAAGAAAAAAAAAAAGCAGGCGAGGGGGACTGATACAGAAATTCACAATTTCTTAGAGCAGAAACCCAGGAAGAGACACCTCCTTGGTAACCAGTGCCAGGGAGCAATAACTGGAACAGTAATTGTCAAATTGCTGGAGGCTCACTGTGGAAATCTGAGAGACTAAAAACTCCAGGGATGCAAAATAGCCCACACCTATAACCCTAGCAACTCAGGAGGCTGAGGCAAGAGAACTAAAACTCAAGGAGAGCCTGGCTTATTTAGTGAGATTCTGTTTCAAAAATAAAACTGAAAGGGCTAGGGACGTAGCTCAATGATTGAGGGTTTGCCTCATGAATGAGGCCCACACCAATTCCCAGCACAACAAAAACAACGACAAAAATTCCAGAGGAACCCAATCATCCAGAGACCTACACACTTTTGTGAATCTTCCCTCCTAGACTCTATCAAGTTCTTACAGTAAATATTGAGGAAAAAAATCCTCTTGTGACTTCATCAGGGAGAGAGAAAAAGGAACCATTTGAAATACATCACACAGTGTTTTGTACTTTGTGACACATTGTCTCTTCAGGAGAGACTATTTAACCAGAGCCTAATGTTATAGGGCTTTATCAGGACCTAACTGGCCTACAAGAAGAAAAACATTTGAACTTTATCAGCTCAAATCTTCAAACACACAGCAAAGGAAATAGGGCCACTGCATAATGATCAAGAAGCTAATTCTCCAAGAAGACATAAATTCTTAACGTATGCATCTAACAAAAGAGCACCAAAATACATGAGGCAAAAAATGATAAAACTGCAAGGATAAATAGATGAATCCAGTATTATAGTTGTAGCCTTCAATATTCCATTAAAAATGGACATGTCTAGCATAATATCTGTAAACACAGTTGAGCTCAACAATATCATCAATCAACTGGTTATAATGGACATTTATAGTCTATTTAATCCAACAATAGCAGAATATAAATTCTTCTCAATCTCACAGGAAATATTCACCAAGACAGACAATATTCTTGGCCCTAAGACACACCTTAACAAATCTAAAAGAAATAGTACAATGTTTGTTCTTAGCTACAGTGGAATTTAACTATAAATCAATAACAGAAAATCCCAAAATATTTGGAAATCAAACAACACACTTCTACATAACACACATCAAAGAAGAAATTTGGAAAAATGTTTTAAAATATCATGAAATAAAAATACAACTTACCAAAATATGTCAGATGCAGGGAAAGCAGGGCTAAAGGGTAATTAATAGCACTGAACACACATGTGAAAAGAAGAAAGGTCTAACATCAATCATCAAAATTCCCATCTTAACCAGAAAATGAAGAACAAAGTAAATCTAAAGTATACAGAGGAAAATAAATAATAAAAGTAGAGTACATATCAATAAAATTGAAAAACAGGAAGTGAATAGAGAAAAATTAGGCAAACTAAAACTGGTTCTTATAAAAGGTCAAAACATTGATAAACTTCTAGCAAAGCTAAGGGGGAAAAAAAGAACACAGATTATTATATATTTGAATAAAAAGAGGGATATCACTACAGATCCGAAAGACATTAAAAACAATAATGGAATTTATGAACAACCATAAGCTCACAAATTCAATAACCTAGATGAAATGAACCAATTCCTTAAAGACATGATCTGCCACACAAGAAAAAAATGGACAATTTAAATAGGTCTTATATCTGTAAATTAAATTGAATTAATAATTAATAACCTTTCAAAACAGAAAGTACTAGGTCTGAATGTGCTCTCTGGTGAATTGTACCAAACATTTAAGGAAGAAATTACACCATTTTTCTAGTCTATTCCAGAAAATAAAAGCAGAAGGAATACTTCCTAACTCAATCTCAGGTTAGTTTCACCCTAATACCCAAACCAGACAAAAACATTACAAGAAAAAAAAATACAGCATAATCTTTCATGAAAATATATGTATAACTGCCCAACAAAATATTAGAAAACAATGTATAAAAATAACCATATACCATGACCAAGTAGACTTATCCTAGGCATGCAAACTAATTTAACATTTGAAAATCAATTAATGTGAACCCCATCTCCTTCTCCCTCCCCTTCTCCTCTCCGCCTTTCCACCTTGCTTCTTTCTCCCCAGCCGTCTCTCCTCCCAAGCTCAGTCTCTAAATTTAGATCTCAACTTCTTTCCCCCACCCCGCCCGCTCTCCTGCGTGTCCGGTACCCGGACCGCGTGGCCTGAGGCGCCGCCTCCCCTCCCCCAACCCGCACCCCCTCCCCGGGGGTCCCGAAGGCCGCCGCTGCTGCCGCCGCCGCTGCCGCCGCCTCCCACAGAGCACCACAGAGCAGACTCTTCACCGCGCGAATGAGCTGCCGAAGTATATGAAACAGCTGATAAGATGAGCGACAATTTAAAATCCAAGTGATCCGAGAACACGCACTGAGCTCTGGCCCGCTGAATTCAAACTCCCGGTCACCTGCTTCCCGCAGACAAACAGCTATGACTCGGCATTAATTCATCCGGCTGAAACAACTGGTCAGCCCTTCTCATCCTACGAAGGTAAATGCCTACCGAGCCTTCATAAGTAGTGGCCACAGGTTTGAAACGGGGCTTGGGAGAGAAGGACCCACCCGTAGAATTAGTCTCCCGGCAAAGGGAAACCGTGTCATCAGACTGCTGCGGAGATAACTTTGTTGAAACTGGTGTGTGATCCCATAGCCTTGCCTCTCCACACATCGGGAAAACTCTAAGAGCCCCTCCCAGCTCTCCCCTAAGGGCACCTCCCAGCTCTCTTGTGAGTGCTTCAGCCAGGGAATCAGAGGTGGTGCGGGTCTCGCAAGCGGAAATACCGCTCCCACCTGGGCTGATTGCTGAGGCCTCTTGCACCACCTACGGGAAGTGGATACCAGAGGGCAAGTAAAAACCGCTGAGGATTCTCAGCCCCAAACTCTACAAGCTTAGGGTCTGAGGGAATGGCAAACTGGAAGAGTGTGCCCAGTCGTTCATGAAAACAGGGCTCCCGGGAGCAGCAGACTTGGCGTGTAGCCAGTATTGTGGTGAGAGGGGCCTGGCTAGAGAAAAAGTGGGAAGTGACTAGACACAAGAGGAGGCCCTAGACACTCAGGATTGGAGACTCGCCCAGTCTGGGAGGAGCTGCTGCACAGTGATTGGTTCCCGCGTATTGACAGGAGAAACTTGACCTGGTGGGCACAGCGCCATCTACTGGAAGAGAAGTTAATCAAACTCTAAGACTGCAGTTATTAGGTTTTTTTTTTCTTTTTCCTTTCTCCTTTTTTTTTTTTTTTTTTGATTTAGGTTTTTCTTTCATTTTCATTTTTTTCTTTCTTGTTGTTTTATTAATTTTTTTTTACACAATATTTTTTAAATTTTTTTCTACTAATTTTAACTTAAATTTTTTTAATTATTATTATTATTTTTTTTAAATCTTTTTCTTTTTTAGTTCCTATTCTTTTTCTTCTTTAGTCTTCTCATTTTTCTTATCCCCCCTTTTTTCTTGAATTCTACCTGCCTACTCTCATTCTCTTTAGAGACTTCTTCCCTTCCCTTCAAATACCTTTCCTCCCAAGCATCAAACTAATTTATAGGAGTAAACAGTAACTCAGCAGTCAAACAGAACAAGAAACAACATGAGCAGCTTCAAAAAACAAGGAAGAAAAGGAGTACAAACAACGCAGGACAGCCTAAATATTCAGGAGGACCTAGAGTCATCAGAAAAATGGTCATATAAAGAACTCAAGGAACACCTAAGACAGATGGAATGGAACCTTAAAGAGGATACAAGACAGCAAATTCAAGCAGCGAAAGAACACATTGAGAATGCATTTCACAAACAGATAAAAGAAGAAGTTAAGCATCTTTATCAGGAGATAGAGTCTATAAAAAATAATCAAACAATAATTCTAGAAATGAAGGAAACGATAAACCAAATTAAAAACTCAATTGAGAGTATCACTAACAGAGTGGAGCAAGTAGAAACCAGAACATCAGATAATGAAGACAAAATACACCATCTTGAAAAGAGTCTAGCCAACTCAGAAAGGCTGGTAAAAAATCACGAGAAAAACATCCAAGAATTATGGGATAACATTAAGAAACCGAACTTGCGAGTCATCGGGATAGAAGAAGGTACAGAGATTCAAACCAAGGGAATGAGAAACTTACTGAAGGAAATAATTACAGAAAACTTTCCAGAAATAAAAAAGGAAACAGATATACAAATTGAAGATGCATACAGGACACCGAGCACACAAAATCACAGTAGACCAACGCCAAGACACATTGTTATGAAGATATCCAATATACAGAACAAAGAGAAAATATTAAAAGCTACAAGAGAAAGGAGACAGATTACATTTAGGGGTAAACCAATACGGTTAACCACGGATTTTTCATCACAGACACTGAAAGCAAGAAGGTCATGGAACAATGTATTTCAAACACTGAAAGACAATGGATGCCAACCAAGAATTCTGTATCCAGCAAAATTAAGCTTCAGGTATGACAACGAAATAAAAATCTTTCATGATAAACAAAAGTTAAAAGAATTTGCAGCCAGAAAACCAGCATTGCAAAGCATTTTGAGCAAAACACTACACGAGGAAGAAATGAAAAACAATAACCAAAACCATCAGTGGGAAGTGCCGCAGTAAAGACAGAGGGCAAGGGGAAAGACAATCATGGAGAGACAAACTAAATTTTTTTTTTTTTAAAAAAAGGATAAACAATCAAACATGGATGGAAGTTCAAACCACATATCAATAGTAACTCTGAATGTTAATGGCTTAAACTCTCCAATAAAGCGACATAGGCTGGTATCATGGATTAAAAAAATAAATCCAACAATATGCTGCCTCCAGGAGACACATCTGATGGGAAAAGACATACACAGGCTGAAGGTGAAAGGATGGGAAAAAATATACCACGCACATGGTCCTCGTAAGCAAGCAGGGGTGGCCATCCTCATATCGAATAAAATCGACTTCAAGACTAAGTTAATCAAAAGGGATAAAGAAGGTCATTATATACTGTTAAAAGGAACCATTCACCAACAAGACATAACAATTATCAATATTTACGCACCAAACAATGGTGCTGCGACATTCACAAAACAAATTCTCCTCAAATTCAAGAATCAAATAGACCACAACACAATAATTATGGGAGACTTCAACACACCTCTCTCACCAATGGACAGATCCTCCAAACAAAAGTTAAATAAAGAAACTATAGAACTCAATACCACAATCAATAACCTAGACTTAACTGACTTATATAGAATATATCAACCATCATCAAATGGATATACTTTCTTCTCAGCAGCACATGGATCCTTCTCAAAAATAGACCATATATTATGCCATAGGGCAAACCTCAGTAAATATAAAGGGGTGGGGATAATACCATGCATTTTATCTGATCATAATGGAATGAAACTGGAAATCAAGGATAAAAGAAGGAAGGAAAAATCCTACATCACATGGAAAATGAACAATATGTTACTGAATGATCAATGGGTTACAGAAGACATAAAGGAGGAAATCAAAAAATTCTTAGAGATAAACGAAAATACAGACACAACATATCGGAATCTATGGGACACAATGAAAGCAGTTTTAAGAGGAAAGTTCATCGCCTGGTGGTCATTCCTCAAAAAAAGAAGAAACCAACAAATAAATGAGCTCACACTCCAACTCAAAGCCCTAGAAAAGGAAGAGCAAAACAACAGCAAATGTAGCAGAAGGCAAGAAATAATTAAAATCAGAGCAGAAATTAATGAAATTGAAACAAAAGAAACTATTGAAAAAATTAACAAAACTAAAAGTTGGTTCTTCGAAAAAATAAATAAGATCGACAGACCTTTAGCAATGCTAACGAAGAGAAGAAGAGAGAGAACTCAAATTACTAACATACGGGATGAAAAAGGCAATATTACAACAGATGCTACAGAAATACAGAAGACAATTAGAAATTATTTTGAAAATCTATATTCCAATAAAATAGAGGATAGTGAAGACATCGATAAATTTCTTAAGTCATATGATTTGCCCAGACTGAGTCAGGAGGATATAGACAATCTGAACAGACCAATATCAATAGATGAAATTGAAGAAGCCATCAAAAGACTACCAACCAAGAAAAGCCCAGGACCGGATGGGTATACAGCGGAGTTTTACAAAACCTTTAAAGAAGAATTAATACCAATACTTTTCAAGTTATTTCAGGAAATAGAAAAAGAGGGAGCTCTTCCAAATTCATTCTATGAGGCCAACATCACCCTGATCCCGAAACCAGACAAAGACACCTCAAAGAAAGAAAACTACAGACCAATATCTCTAATGAACCTAGATGCAAAAATCCTCAATAAAATTCTGGCGAATCGAATACAAAAACACATCAAAAAAATAGTGCACCATGATCAAGTAGGATTCATCCCTGGGATGCAAGGATGGTTCAACATACGGAAATCAATAAATGTTATTCACCACATCAATAGACTTAAAGATAAGAACCAAATGATCATCTCGATAGATGCAGAGAAAGCATTCGACAAAGTACAGCATGCCTTTATGTTCAAAACATTAGAAAAACTAGGGATAACAGGAACTTACCTTGACATTGTAAAAGCTATCTATGCTAAGCCTCAGGCTAGCATCATTCTGAATGGACAAAAGTTGAAGGCATTCCCTCTAAAATCCGGAACAAGACAGGGATGCCCTCTATCTCCACTTCTATTCAATATAGTTCTCGAAACACTGGCCAGAGCAATTAGACAGACGAAAGAAATTAAAGGCATAAAAATTGGAAAAGAAGAACTTAAATTATCACTATTTGCAGATGACATGATTCTATACCTAGAAGACCCAAAAGGGTCTACAAAGAAACTACTAGAACTAATAAATGAATTCAGCAAAGTGGCAGGATATAAAATCAACACGCATAAATCAAAGGCATTTCTGTATATCAGCAACAAAACTTCTGAAATGGAAATGAGGAAAAACACTCCATTCACAATATCCTCAAAAAAAATAAGATACTTGGGAATCAACCTAACAAAAGAGGTGAAAGATTTATACAATGAAAACTACAGAACCCTAAAGAGAGAAGTAGAAGAAGATCTTAGAAGATGGAAAAATATACCCTGTTCATGGATAGGCAGAACAAACATCATCAAAATGGCGATATTACCAAAAGTTCTCTATAGGTTTAATGCAATGCCAATCAAAATCCCAACGGCATTTCTTGTAGAAATAGATAAAGCAATCATGAAATTCATATGGAAAAATAAAAGACCCAGAATAGCAAAAGCAATTCTAAGCAGAAAGAGTGAATCAGGCGGTATAGCGATACCAGATTTCAAACTATATTACAGAGCAATAGTGACAAAAACAGCATGGTACTGGTACCAAAACAGGCGGGTGGACCAATGGTATAAAATAGAGGACACAGAGACTAACCCACAAAGTTACAACTATCTTATATTTGATAAAGGGGCTATAAGCATGCAATGGAGGAAGGATAGCATCTTCAACAAATGGTGTTGGGAAAACTGGAAATCCATATGCAACAAAATGAAACTGAATCCCTTTCTCTCGCCATGCACAAAAGTTAACTCAAAATGGATCAAGGAGCTTGATATCAAATCAGAAACTCTGCGTCTGATAGAAGATAAAGTTGGCTCAGATCTACAGATTGTGGGGTCGGGCTCCAAATTCCTTAATAGGACACCCATAGCACAAGAGTTAACAACTAGAATCAACAAATGGGACTTAATTAAACTTAAAAGTTTTTTTTCAGCAAAAGAAACAATAAGAGAGGTAAATAGGGAGCCTACATCCTGGGAACGAATTTTTACTCCTCACACCTCAGATAGAGCCCTAATATCCAGAGTATACAAAGAACTCAAAAAACTAGACAATAAGATAACAAATAACCCAATCAACAAATGGGCCAAGGACCTGAACAGACACTTCTCAGAGGAGGATATACAATCAATCAACAAGTACATGAAAAAATGCTCTCCATCTCTAGCAGTCAGAGAAATGCAAATCAAAACCACCCTAAGATACCATCTCACTCCAGTAAGATTGGCAGCCACTACGAATTCAAACAACAACAAGTGCTGGCGAGGATGTGGAGAAAAGGGTACACTTGTACATTGCTGGTGGGACTGCAAATTGGTGCGGCCAATTTGGAAAGCAGTTTGGAGATTCCTGGGAAAGCTGGGAATGGAACCACCATTTGACCCTGCTATTGCCCTTCTCGGACTATTCCCTGAAGACCTTAAAAGAGCATGCTACAGGGACACTGCCACATCGATGTTCATAGCAGCACAATTCACAATAGCTAGACTGTGGAACCAACCCAGATGCCCTTCAATAGACGAATGGATAAAAAAAATGTGGCATCTATACACAATGGAGTACTATGCAGCAATAAAAAATGACAAAATCATAGAATTTTCAGGGAAATGGATGGCATTAGAGCAGATTATGCTTAGTGAAGCTAGCCAAACCCTAAAAAACTGATACCAAATGTCTTCTTTGATATAATGAGAGCAAGTATGAACAGAGCAGGGAGGAAGAGTAGGAAGAAAAGAGTAACATTAAACAGAGACTTGAGATGGGAGGGAAAGGGAGAGAAAAGGGAAATTGCATGGAAATGAAGGGAGACACTCATTGCTAAACAAAATTACATATAAGAGGTTGTGAGGGGAATGGGAAAATAAACAAAGAGAGAAATGAATTACAGTAGATGGGGTAGAGAGAGAAGATGGGAGGGGAGGGGAGGGGGGATAGGAGGGGATAGGAAAGGTAGCAGAATACAACAGTCACTAATATGGCATTATGTAAAATTGTGGATGTGTAACTGACGTGATTCTGCAATCTGCATTTGGGGTAAAATTGGGAGTTCATAACCCATGTCAATCTAATGTATGAAATATAATATGTCAAGAGCTTTGTAATGTTGTGAACAACCAATAAAAAAAAAAAAAAAAAAAAAAAAAAAAAGAAAATCAATTAATGTAGTCCATCACATCAACAGGATAAAGAAGGAAATAATCTCCCATGATCAATCAATAGGTGCAGAAAAAGCATTTGACAAAACCCAGCATTTATTCATTTAAATGTCTCATATACCAGAGAATAGGACTTCCTCATTTTGATAAAAAATATATCTACAAAACCCTTCAACTAATATTATACTTAGTACTGAGAAACTATAAGCTTTCCTTAGTAACAGGAATAAGTTGAGATTGTACCCTCTCACCTTTTCAATATCACACTGAATGTCCTAATAAGTCAATAAAGAAAGCAAAAGGCATAAATATTAGAAAGAAAGAGATTGAACTGTTTGCAGATGACACAATCATCTGTGAAGGAGATCTAAAAGAATGAACAGATGAGATGAGGGGCATTCAGGGTGGTAAGGTCATAGACCTAAAAGAATGAACAAAGAACTTCCAGGAATATAAGTGATTAGTGCAAAGTTGCAAGACACAAAATTAATATGTAAGTCTTTGCTGTCCCATATATCAACCAACAAATAAGTTTATTGTTTATTTATATTAATAAACAAGTCGAATTTGAAAATAAAAACAATTCTGTATACATGGCCATCCAAAAACATGTAAAACTAGCATATAAGTGTAGCAAAATATGAACAGGATCTATATGAGGAATACTAAAAAATTATGAGGAAATAAATCAAAGAAAATGATGAGAAATGACATTTCATGGATAAGAAGAATCAATATTGTCAAAATATCTCTTCTTCCTTCCACAAAAAATTATAGACTTAATGCAATATTAATCAAAATCCCAGCAAGTTTTTGAGAATATTAACAAACTGACTCTTGAGTTTATGTAGAGAAGCAAAAGGCCCAGAACATTCAATAAAATATTGAAGGATAAAAACAAAGTTGGAGGGATGAAACTACCTGACTGCAAAACTTACTTAGACCTACAATAATCAAGATGGTGTGGTAATAATGGAAAAATAAATACATAGATTAATGGTATGCAAAAACAAGCCCAGAAATAGACCTTCATAAACATAGTCATTGAATTTTGACAAAAAAGAGCAATACAATAAAGAAAAAAAAACAGTCTTTTAAAAAATGATACTAAACAACTAGATATCCATATGCAAAAAAAAAAGGAAATCTAGGTATGCACCTTACATTCTTCACAAAAATCAAAATACAAAGGATCACAGATTTAAATGCAAAATGAAAAACTATAAAACTCCTCAAAGTTAACATACAAGAAAATCAAGATCAACTTGGGTTTGGTGATGACTTTTTAGATACAACATCAAAGATACAATTCATAAAAGAAAAAAAATGCTAAATTAGGTCATTAAAATTAAAAATTTATGCTCCACAAAAGGTTAGTAAAAGAATAAGAAGACAAGACTTAGGCTGAGAGGAAATATTTTTAAAAGATAGACATATTAAAGAATTGTTATCCGAAATATACAACGAATTTTTCAAACTCAACAATAGGAAAACATACAACCCCATTTAAAAATGTGCTGAATATTTTAATAGCCACCCCACCAAAAAAGATATACAGATGCCAGTAAGTGTATGAATGTGTTTTCTATATCATATGACATCAGGAAAATGCAAACTAGAACTATAATGAAGTACCTCTAGTAGAATGGACAAAATTCAGAACACTGACATCATCAAATGCTGACAAGGATGTGGAGCAACAGGAGTACTCATTCACTGCTGCTGACCATGAAAATTTGTATGGTCATATTGAAAGACAGTTTGGCCTTTGAGGCAGGCAATTACTTACAAAATTAAGCATATCCTTATGGTAAGATCCAGCATTTATGTTCCTTGGTATTTAACCGAGTCAGCTGAAAACTTACGTATAAACAAAAACCTGCACATGAATGTTTACAATAGCTTTATTTAAAAATTGCTAAACCTTGGAAATAACCAAAATGCCCTTCAGTAGGTGAGTGGACAAACTCTGGTTCATCCATATGATGGGATATTATTCAGTACCTAAATGAAACATTAACCATCAAGCCATGAAAAGATATGGAGGAATCTTAAAGTCATTTTACTAAGTGAAAGAAGCCAATCTTAATAGGCTACATATTGTATAATTCCAACTGTATAATACTGTGGAAAAGGCAAAACTATGGAGACAGTAGAAAGATCACAGGTTACCAGGTGTTAAGTAATAAGAAAAAATGAGTAGTTGGAGCACAGAAAAATTTTAGGGCAGGGAGAATACTCTGTGTGATACTGTATTGGTGGACACATATCTTTATACATTTATTCAAACACATATAATATACAATACCAAGAGTGAAGTGTAATGTAAACTATGGCATTTGGGTGAGGATGTGTCAATGTAGGCTTATCAGTTGTAATATACCATCCTGGTGAGGGATGTTGATAATAGGAGAGGCTATGTTGCCCAGAGGCAGAAGGAATGTGGGAAATCTCTGTGCCTTCTACTCTAAATACCTGTGAACTTAAAATTGCTTTAAAAAAATAAAATCTATTTCAAAAATACATCAAGCTACATATTAATATTTGAGTACTTTACTATATGTAAATTAGGCCTCAATGAAAGTTAAAAATATGAGGGAGATATACATATGGAAAACACTTTGTAATAGGACTTCAAAATGAGAATTTTTGCAAGAATACTAAGAAATATTATTAAAAGCAACCAAACAAAATATTGGAATAAGTGGTGGTAGGGACATCAACCTATACAAATGAAAAGCTGATTCATTAAAAATACATTTTTGAAAGAACATTAAAACCATACTACATTTCCATGAGGAGTTTAAGAAAAATAACATGATCTAGAGGAATATATTGTTATATATAAAAGTGGAAATGTCCTACATGTGGAAAATTTAGTAGCAGCCCAAAGCATGCTGTTTCCATGGAGAGATAAATAGAACAAGTGTGGGTGAATTTCATGTATTGTAAATTAATTCAGACATAATTAAAGAACTTGGGATTTGTCTATATAATGCCAAAACAACAGTTACAGAAAGAAAATTTAAGCAACCAGTTGGTTAGTCTATCTTATTTTTAAAATAATGCTTTTCTCACCACAGAATTGAAATAAAGTATTTGTACTCATTTCCTTAAATAAAGAATAATTCAGATTAAGTGTTTCTAAGAAATTACTTTGATAATCTAGTGGACATTCACCCCAGAAAATGTAACCACACCAAATTTTCCATATTAATACTAAGAGGTTTCATGAAGACCCTGAAACACATGTATATGCTTCCAGATTAAGAAGTTGTGATATATGTAGTCAATCAGTGTAGGTTATCTGGTAAGTGTTCAGATGCTTTAACAAAAACGAACATAATTATTAACCTATAAGCCATAATTACATGGCCCAACATAACAAAATAACAAATAATAAAATATTTATGCAAGAATAAACATTTAATATTTGTACTGAAAAATTCTAATTATAATCTTCCTCCTTTGAATAATTTCTGAGAAAATTTCGTCCTCTAATTTTTCTGTATTCTACAAGATTCCCATACAAATGCTGTACATTTTGGAAAAATAAAAGAAACCAATTAAAAATTCACCAATGAAAGATATAATTCCTTATTCTTACCATTAATAAAAAAATACACAATATTTTCCAAAAATCTATTTAAATTCTTCTGAAGGAAAAAAAAAGTAGAAAATGTAGCATTAAGGAAAATAAATATTTCCAGTGCTATAGAATTCAAGAACTTTTCAAATTAGAGTTGCATTTCCAAGATCAAACAAAAGAAATATCTAAAATGAAAGGGCGCCTGACATGGTGGCACATGCTTATAATCCCAGTGGCTTGGGAGGCTGAGGCAGTAGAATCGTGAGTTCAAAGCCAGCCTCAGCAAAAGCGAGGCACTAAGCAACTCAATGAAACCCTGTCTCTAAATAAAATACAAAATAGGGTTGGGGATGTGGGTAAGTGATCAAGTACTCCTGAGTTCAATCCTCAATAGGCCCCCAAAAATAAATAAATAAAATGAAAGGCCATGGCACCTTCTTGACTTGAGTGTCATAGACTGAGACCTCATATATTTCCTTATATATACCTTATATATTTCCAAAATGTGATTTTGGGGTCTCCAGAGGCCCCTGAGATCATTTCACAGAATCCATCAGATCAGAACTATTTTCATAACAATGCCAAGCCGTTACTTGTGTTTTTTGCCATATTGACATTTTCACTGATGGTGCAAAAGCAGATGGATAAAACTGCTGGTGCCTTAGCACAAATCAAGACAAAGGCCCCAAACCACACCAGAAGTCTCACAGTACCAGTTTTCTACACCATCATGAAAATATTTAGATCTCACTTGATTATGAGTCTATGTTGGGCCAAAACTAATCAGATATAAGAACTCGAATTCAACTTAAAAATATGTGTCCTCAAATTCTGATTTCATTTGTTAGCATCTGAACTAAATATTTTTTTTAAAATCTATGAAATATTTACTAGATGTGACCAAAGTCCCCAGAACAGAAGAATGCTAAATAAATAATAAATGTTCAACAATAATTACATTTCTTGAAATGATAAAAATTTACCTTGCTCTCTGAAGCTTTTCACAGCTAGTCAATCTCACTCTACTGTTCCCTAATGCCATCTGACCACATCCAATTTTCTCAGTTCAATTGCATTGCCTCTATCTTGATTCAATCTAACTTTGACCCTTACTGAACTATCTCTAGAGAAACAATGATATGGAATTTCTTTGTATTACATTTCAACTTTACACGTCCTGTTGCGGATTATATTGCACCAGAACATAAAAGCAAGGCCAGCAATAACTCTATAGAAGTTCTTTTGGAGTTTTACAAATTTCAGTTTACTACGCCAAAGAATTACTTGTTTTCTCTACCTTTCCCTCAATCAATTTTGACTTAATAAGAATCAAACTTCTTTTTCAGGTAAAACCAAGGATCTGTGATCAAGTTTCATTTTAAACCACCATACTGCCCAAGCCTTGGATGAACGCGTAGTAAATCTGTCCACTCAGAGGAAGTCAGGTGTTTATAATTTGCTATCCAATTTGAAATTGATAGCACTAAAACAGAAACTTGAGACTTCACAAACTATGAATATCAATTGCCATTTAAATAGAACTGAGCAGATTGTCAAGGCAGAGAAGGTGCTAAATGACAAAGAAATTTCTTCTTTCTTAAAACTCTTTCTTAATTTACCCTCAAACCATAACATAGTCACAACTGGGTAAAACTGTATATAATTGCTTTCAAGCCTTTTTTGGGGGGATGGGGGGAATACCTGAATATAGCATCCCAAAATTACCAGCTAATAATATTTTTATATTATTAAACATTTTCTTAGCAGATAAGAATCATTTTCCCAGTCCAGCTTTTAAACTTTTGCTAAATCAGAACCTGGTGAAATAAAGAAAACTGAAGCAAACAGAATTATATTCTGCTTCACCAAACACAAACCTAGTGTTTTCAAGTCTCCAGTGGCTGCCATCATTTAACTTAAGATTCCTTCTAAGCAACCAAACTTATCTGATGGCAATTACAAACTAGAGCTCTTGATAACAATAGGCTTCTCAAAATAAAGTATATCTAGCCTGATTTCTATTCCTCACTTGATCTACACCTTCTTCAGAGCAAAGCAATGGCTGGTCTTCCATATTGCAAGGTGGAATATGTACAGGACTTTGCCTACATCTCATCCAAAGTAGAGATGAGTTGCACCTAAAAGTGTTCATCACAAGTTTTCCCTGTTTTCCTTGCCTATAATGCCAATGGTAGTAGTCTAATTTCAGTAACATTATCTCAATATTCCCTTATGTTGACTAAATGTTGAGGATGTGTAATCAATGATTATTGCTAGTAAACATCTACAAGTTTTCATGAACCCCTTTGCCAAAATTATCCTTTGAGAAATACTTTAAAATTAATTTCAGAAGATTTCAAGGTTCTACATGAATTAATTTTGAAATGAAGGGCTCTTTTTAGTTGTTTTTTAATATATAACAAATACCTAGACATCCGTTACCCTAATGTGTTTCAGGCACTGAAATAAGTGTTAAAGCTAAGTAAAAGATACCATTTCTTTCTCATATTTATCACCATTTCCAAGTTTCATTTAAATCCAAAATCTACTACAAATATAATATATTCAATCTGAAAATAGTCTCCCAAAAAAGAGATGAGAAAACATCAGATTACTATGACATATCCACTAAGGGGGAAAAAACATGGCACTTGATATCAAAAATAATTAAGTGCAATTATCTAATTTTCTAGGCAGCTCTTTTGAAATGGCTCTTGCTCTGAAAACAAATATTAAGGTGTTTAAGCAATACTATTTGGCATTTCAGAGACCTAGCTTACAAGGTGTCTCAGATGACCTAATTGAATTAGGCTGCAAAGTAATTTCATATCCACAGTGTCAGAAAAAACAGGAAATGATGCATAAAGCCTTTCTGTGAATATAAGGCACTGAGGTGGCTCAAAGAAGTAGTTGCCATTTCAAGCAGCTCATTAGAAATAAGCAAACATGGAAAGATACAACCAATGGTTCATTTACTTTATTTAATGCCTAAATATTCTAGAACGAAATTAGATGGTTATAAAATGATTTCTGATGAAAAACTGACTCATAATTCTATCTGCAAGTGCACTAATTAATACGGCAACCGCTCTAATGTCAGACGTAGTATCTTAGCTGGGGCTGCAATAACAAAATACCATGGGCTGAGTGGCTGAAACAAAATAAATTCATTTTCTCATAGTTCTGGAAGCTAGCAGCGTAATATCAGTGCTAACCTTGTCTGGTTATGGTAAGGGCTCTCTTTCTGGCTTGCAGTCCTCTACCTTCTCATTGAGTCCTCAGAATGGTGAAAGGAGATTTCTGGTATCTTCTTATGAGAGCACCATTTCTATTAGATCAGGGCTCTGGCATTACGGCTTCATTTAACCATAATCAGTTTCTTAAGGCCCTTGCTCCAAAACAGTCACATGGGAGATTAGTACTCCAATATATGAATTGTGAGGTGCAACACAATTCTGTCTAGAGCATTTAAAAAACTGGAACCAAGAACACATCAGTGACAAAAAGTTAAAATAGCCAATACTCATTTTCCAGGGATCCTCCTAGCAGGAGCTAAGACAGTGAATTTTTGTTGTGCAAATAAATTCATCCATGCAATTTCAAGATGTAAAGAGAGTCTCAAGTCCTTTTGGAAGGCTGCTGTAATTGAAAATTACATAATCAAAAATACAATAAGAATAGTTATAAGGATTATAACACAAATCTCCATGGCAATAGTCTAATAGCCACTATTAGTTCATGTACAGCAAATATAATAAAAATGATTCAAGCTTAGATACTAAAAACATTGTGAAAGAGATATTAGGTAAATGACAGTGGGATTCCCTTGTTAAAATCTTAAGAGAGGGTGGAAACATAAACACAACCCAGTGCATTTCTTGTCACTTTAACCTTTCTCCACTAAGCATGCTCTAAACTCAGTGAGAAGCAAAATTTTCCTCAAATTAATCTATATGTTCAATATAATTCTAACCAAAATTCTGACTGAATATTTCAAAGAACTCAACAAATTTACACAGAATAGTAAATAAGCATATTTACATAGACTAGTGGAGATCCTCATATCACTAAATCATTGAAACAGATAAATATAAACAATATGTAAATGTGAAACACAAAAAAATGCTACACCTTTTAAAGGATACACCATACATAAAACAGAAAAGTGAGTGTGTGGGGCGTGAGTAGGTGCCAGGGATAAGGAAGTGATAAATAACCACATAAATAAAGAAGAAAAGGAAGGACAATACATGGGGACATGCAGAGATGATGACCAGGGCTCTCTAGAGAGAATGGGAGAAAGATCATTAACTCAATACTCCTTATTTAGAGCCAGTTTAAAAATTTAAAAAAATAGATAAAAATTATTTTGTGATAAAAGAATACTTTTAACAACAAAATTTACTGCCCTAGAGCATGTAAATAATTACAATCAGTTTTTTACACACTAAAACAATAGTGCTGGCTAATAAGTCTTTTGGCAATTACACCTTAAAAAAATGAACAAAAAAAATTAAAAAATTAGGCTTAGGCCAAAGCTACTGTTAAAGATAGGTCTGCAAAAAGAGTTGTGATCATATGTTCAAACAAAAACGCTGGAGGGGGAAGAAATATTTTTGGAATTATTATTATACTGTAAAAAAATATGAACAACTAAAAGAAAATTTGGGCAAACAGAAAATAGTTTCTATATTTTGAACATGGACATAAGAGTAATAGGAAATGAAAGAAAAAAATCAATTTCCTAATTACAATTACAGAAAAGCTGAAGCCATCAAACAGAAGTTGGTTATATGAAAAGTACTAGAACTATATGATAAATAAAAATTTCATGGGTTACTTTAACAAAACTTTATTTTGAGATAATTAAAGATCAATATGTGGTTAGTTGTAAGAAATAATAGAGATCTTATATCCTCTTGACCCAACTTCCCCCAGTGATAGCTTCTTGCAAAACTACTGTACATATTACAAACTGAATATTAACACTGACAAAATCCACCACTAATCTTGTTCTGATTTCCCCATTGTACTCATTTGTGTGTGTTTATTTGGTTCTATGCAGTTTTATCACACTTGCGTGCAAGTATGTACCACCACACCCACAAGGCTGAACAGTTCCCTCATCAGAAGAATTCCTCTCATTGACCCTTTAGAATCACACTCATTTCCCTGCTTCACCCCCCACCCCACCCCCGCCCCCGTCATTAACTCATGGCAACTACTAACCTATTTTCCTATTTGTTTTAATTTGAAAAATGTTATATCAATATAATCACACAGTATTTAACCTTTGAGACTTTTATTCACTCAGCATAATTCTCCAGAGATCTATCCAGGTTTTGCATGTATCAATAGCTCCAATCTTTTTATTGATGAGTAGTCTTCTATGACATGCCTGGATCACAGGTGGAGCCATTCACCCATTAAAGGACATCTGGGTTGTTTCCAGTTCTTCATTATTATGAATAAAGCTGCCGTGAAAGTTATTCTGTACAGGTTTTTGTATGAATATAAGTACTTATTTCACGGGGATAATACTGCATGGTGCAATTGTTGGGTCATCTGGTAACTGTGTACATCATTGGGTGCACTTGTTCTTGTACTTAAGAAGGTAAATTAGAATAGTCTTGGAAAATCAAATTTACAGTATTATTAAGAACCTTAAATATATACCTATTCTTTGAGTCACCAAGTCCATCAAGGTAATAATTACAAAATGCAGGCATGAATTTATATGTATAAAACCTATTCACCAGAGTCATTTATAATAAACAGTGAAAATAGAATCAATTCTAATTAATAAGAGAATGATTAAATAAATTGTGGCATATCCTTATGACAAAATTCATAGAGCTATAACAGTGTTTGAGCTTAAAAAGCTTAAACTATTAATTTAGAAAAAAAATCCAAAAACTTATGTACTGTAATCCCAACAGTATTTTAAAATGCACATTGAAAGTTAGAAGAAAATACAATAGCATTATGATAACATTTTCTTGGCTATGTGATTAAGAGACAGATTTAACATTGTTCTAAATTGTCACACACACACACACACACACACACACACACTTTCTAAACAAAGCAAAAAGCACCTTTCTAAGCAAGAAAAAAAATAAAAATATTTTTTTAAATAATGAAATGTATTTAAATTAAAGCTAACAGATCTTGCAAAAGCAAATACTTAGTTTGGGCTCAAGAAGGTCATCCGTGACTATAGTTCCATGTTGTTAGTCAACATCAAAATCCATCTTCCACTTCTTTCTAGATACAGGACTGTATTTCATTTTTTCCACTTGCAAGTAGTGTGGATATGTGACTATAAAATTTTAATTGAAATTCTAAAGGTCATTCTCAGGTCTGATCCACAAGCTTCCCTGCACATTACTCTATGCTTTTTATCCTCTTAACACAAGCTGATATGACAAAGACCAATGAAGACATGATTAGACTGGATCCCTCGATGACTATGTAGAACAGCCTCATCCTCCTGACTTGGACCATTTTCTGGGAACTATTTCCTGAGAAAGACTCCAGCTTTGCTTGAGCTATGACTTGTTATGTCTATTATAGCATCACAGCCTATTCTAGCTAATATAACAACTCTGAGGGAAAAGTACTATACCAAAGGGTCATCTGACTTCTGGACACAAGAACAAATAGTGCCTGTGTTGTCCAGGAAATCTAAAATGTCCTCCAGGGAAGCTAGTGTTAAGATGCAGATATAACTGCCTGACACATAATTTCAGTATGTATTTGGTGAAGGAAGAAAGAAGGGAAAAGAGAAATAAAGGGGGAGAAAAGTGGAGACAGGCACATAAAGAAGGAAAGCAAACTGTCAGATAATGAACACAAACTGTACAACTTTTAAAAATTTGCCCAGAGTTAACCTTGATAAACACACTAAAGTTAAAAAATGCATTAAAATGTTTTAAGTTCTCAAAAATGACTACTTCTACTGAAGACTACTAGAAGATGAAGCCCAAAGTAAAAGTTAATTCTTGACCATCCAGGAAAAGAAAAAAAAAAGACATTATTTCACCACTTGGTTTAATCTCTCTCTCCAAACACTAACCTTTAGTACTAATATTAGCTAATTTTTATTGCTGGTTCTCTTCCTCCCTCCTTCTCCTACTCTGAAAATGTATCAGTAGTGAAGAAATAAATAATAAACACAACAAACAGAAGCTCAGGACTTAGATAATCCTCAGATTTGATATTCATCCCTTAAATGCCCAAACATTAGTTTTGCATGTAAATTACAATTAAGAATCTCAAGGTCTGTGAGGCTTGAGAGCTTCACAAAATGCAAGTTGTATGCATAACATCTAACACTTTGGGGTTAGATCAGGAAAGAAAGGCTGCTTTTTCTCTTGTATAAACATAAAATGTGCTTTGGAAATATATATATAAGAAGTTATATTTATATATAAATACATAAATACATATTTTTATATAAATATATATATACATATTTACATATAAATATACTTAGTTTGGGCTCACTAATATATATATACACATATTTATATATAAATATACATATAGATATATATTTATATATAAATATATTAAATTAAATATAAATTTATATATAAATATAAAATATAATATATATGTGCATATTTTATATATGTATAAATATATGTAAGAAGTTATTTTTAAAAGCAAACTATTGAAAGCTATCCATAACTACATAAAATTAGTTATCAATTTGGATATTTCTAAAATAAAATTGACTACATGGTCATTTAGATTATATTTTAGATGGCAAAAAGCTATCAGATATACTAATATTTTGATACATCTATTAATCACCTGCATCTAATTAGTTGCTCTAATTATTGAATCCATATATAGTATTTTTAAAAATAGTTGTGCTTATTATTAAAAATTAGTCTGAGGTTTGGTGTGGTGGCATATGCAGTAATTCCAGCAACTGGGGAAGCTAAGGCAAGAGGATCACAAGTTTGAGCCCAGCCTCAATAACTTAGTGGGACCCTGTCTCAAAACAACAACAACAACAAAAAAGAGCCAGGGATGTAACTCAGTATTACCAGTACCCCTGGTTTCCATCCCCAGTACCAGAAAAAATAAAAAGTCATTAGTAGAAATCCAAAACTGCAGGAAGTTTATCCTCCATAATTACTTTCCTAACATTGATTCTTTATTCCTCCTGCATACTAACTACTACAATAAAATAGAAATAAATGCAAGTTTCATATTCAATAGATTTTTGTATGAATATAAGTACTCTACATACCATATAGCTCATTTTAACTCACAGGTTCTTATTAACTCATAATTAAATTCCACATCAACTCCCTTTTTTAAAATCAGTTCTTAATGCAAATCCATCCTGAAAAATATAAGGTTCAATTTTCTTTAAAGTAATCTTCAAAGATGAGAACTCTGCCCTCTATATAAAATATATTAAAAATACCTATATAGTCATTTACTGTTTCATGAATTGTCCCACCCTTTTTATTTGTTTTTTCTTTTTTTATTTATTTCTTACATAGATCACAATAGTGGAATGCATTACATTCATAATTATCCATTCACAGCACAATTTTTGTAACTCTGTATGTAAAGCATGTTAATGCCAAATTATGCCATTATACATGAGCTCTCTTATATTTTTTCATACAATTCTTAATACCACCATTTATCATCCTTTTTAAAACAAATCTATGTAGAGAAAGCCAAAGTTCCATTTGAACCCAAGCCTTTACTTCTGCCCCATATATTCTCTTGTTTAAAATAATATTCCTCCCAGAATCATAGAAGCAGATGAGAGGAACAGTACAAATCTCTATTCTGGGGTATTTTTTACAGACACTCAGGAACTAAATTTTCCTATTTAATTTGCCTGGGGGTGAGGTCTGACTCTGTGCTGGTCTGTATGCAATCATAGGGAAGTTTTAAGAAGCTCCGAATGTCCCTGTCCATGCAACAGATTCAATAATTTCTCAAGGCCCTAACAGCACTTGGATGCTATATAATGCTGTTGAAATAACACATGTAGAGAAAAAGCATAGCACTGCATGAAAAGTAAATTCTTAACTGTGCTCTTTAATGAAACCTATCATCTCTCTGTCTAAAGTTATCTGCGCACAGCATCAAAACAATTAGCTGTTCAGTGAAAAGCACGGTCAACCAGCTAGGAATATGATTTGCCTACTTCCAAATCTATACAGACTTTTATCACTGAATTTCTCATAATGACCAACTGGGTTTGCATCATATAAGCACAATCTATTTGTCTTTGGCAAACAAATTCTGGAGACAACTGCCAAAGCTAGGGAAACATGTTGGCTTTAGACCTGGTACCAGTATTCTACACACAGCTACAAATATAAAGGAATGCTGTACTTAGCTTGTGAGATAGATTTTTTTTTCTTTTCAAAATAAACAAATCTAAAAGAACCCAACTATTTTGACACAATTTGTACCAATCTATGAAATATGTATGTGCACACACATACATGCAATCAAACTGCAGGTCTTCAAAATATAAGTACACTACCAAAGTAGGGCTAGACAGGTATAGACTTATATGCCATGTAAATTTCTAGGTATGACCTCTTCACCTCAAAATTATAAAAATTAAAATACTTAAGTTTATCCCACTAAATTATCCTTAATTAATTCCCAAATAGGTCTCCTATAGGGGAGAGATCCATTACCTAAGGGCCAAATTCTTTTGCCACAAAACTAAGAGAGTAATCTTATGCAGTACTGTCCAACATGTATAACTTGGACAAAGATTGTAAGAGTGCTAAGTTTTGTTGATTTGTTGATTTTATCAGGAAATGGTAAAGGAAAAAAAAGAGGAGAAGGGTAGGCACAAAATCTTCAGTAGGAGACATAGGCACATAAAACTAACAGTAACTACATAGAGTAGCATGTCACCCTGAATGCTATAGGAGCATAAAGTAACTTACCTGGTTTTCATCCAGACGTGTGCCCTTGAACTTACTGGATCATGACAGACATCTACCCACCGTTCCACTTCTGTTCTACATAATTAGTGGGAGAATGACTCTACTTTAATTATTGAGATCAGTTGTTATGGGTTGGATGTGAGGTGTCCCCCAAAAGCTCACATGTGAGACAATGCAAAAAGGTTTGGAGGAGAAATGATTGGGATATACCCTTAAATAATCAGTGAATTAATCCCTGGTGGGATTAATTGAGTGGTAACTGGAGGCAAGTAGGCTGTGGCTGAAAGAAGTGGTTCACTAGGGGCGTGGCTATGGGCTATATGTTTTGTACCTGGAGAATGGAGTCTCTCTCTCTCTCTCCCTCTACTTTCTGGTCATCATGTGAGCTGCTTCCCTTTGCCACACTCTTCTGCCATGATGTCCTGCCTCACCTTGAGCCCCAGGAATGGAGCCTGCCTCTTATGGACTGAGACTTCTGAAACCATGAGCCCCTAAATAAATCTTTCCTCCTCTACAGTTGTTCTAGATGGGTCTTTCAGTTACACCAGTAAAAATGCTGACTAAAAACCCAGCAAAATTCAGCTGCACAATTACTTTAATGCAATCATCAAATGGTATTAACAGCCACATGGGCTCTTGTTTAGTTTAGCCTTATCATGTTGTAAAGTCTTCAGTCAACTGATTGTATCTGTGTTTGATTTTCAGGCATTTTAAGGACATTACTAGCCAGGTCCATTAAGTACTAATATAATGACAATATTAAATTTCTTATAAAAAAGAAATAAACTAAGGGAAAATTTAAAAAGATAGCAATTTTAAAAATTGAAAATCTGAGAAGACTAAGAAGGTTGCATTGGTGTTTGGAATTTTCTAATTGTAAAAAGCATTTTAAAGTACAAAATAAGGAAAAAAGGGACTTCCAGTTTCAGCTCTGATATGTAAAGAACTTGAAAGTTTTCATTTCATTTTCCAACAAGAAAAACAATGACAAAGAAAAGTCAACAACTTTCCTTGGATCAAACAATATAAACAAGAAAGAGTAGACTGAAATATTTCCTGCTAAAATTTTTAAAGAAACTAACTTAAAATTTTTGCAGCAATCCTGAAAAAGTAAAGGAGAAATAAAGACTTTCTTCAACAAATAAAGCTGAGAAAATTCATAGCTGATATACCTGTGTGGCAGGAAATAATAATAAAAAAGCTATTTAGAGAACAAAAAATTATATAGGTTAAAAACATATCTATATGAAGAAAGAGCTGAGAAATAAAAAATAAAAGTAAAATAAAACCCATTGTTTTACATAATAAATTAATAGACATGTCTTCAAAATAATAATAGCAACAATGCATAGAGTGATTATATTATGTGGATTACAGTATATGGATAAGTAAAATGAATGACAGAAATGTTATAAGAAATAGGGAGAGATGAATTGGGCATATTCTATAAGGATCTGCAGTATAATGTCATCTGAAAGTGGACTTAGATTAGTAGTAAATAGATACTGTAAAATCAGTGATAACCACTGATCATAGGTCATAATGATGAAAAGTGCCATGTTTTTTCATTTCACAATTTACCCTCAAGAAATGAAAATAATTTTGAATATGTAACTAAAACCTCACATACTTGTGGGTATGATGTTGATCCCAGATAAAGGCTTATTCAGGGAGCTAGGAATATAGATTAGTGGTACACTTCTTCTTTAGCATGCACAAGGCTCCTGGTTCAATTACCAACACCAAGGGTGGTGGGTGGGGGGGACTTGTTCAAGAATATGAAGGAAACATAGTGACTGCCTTGCTGGGGATTTAGTAGCTAGAACTGCCTTGCTGAGGATTCAGTCACTTTACCTCTGGAGATAGTCAAGAAAGGAAAACAGTTGCTGCAACCCAATTTCAATATAGATGAACCAGGTAAACCTGATTTTCAGATTTTATGCTATTCACATACTTCAAATTTCACACCTGTTTGTTGAAAATACATTTGAGCATTACAAATTGAAATCCCTTCAGCCACTACAGACGTAGGAACAATTGAAAAACAGCCCTCTGGGACCTAATCTGAAATATAACAACATCTGTGTACACAGCAATATTTTTGCATCATGGTTATCTCCACCCTAACTGTGATAAAAAATAAAAATTATGTATAAAGACTTGAAGTGGATGTCAACATACTTTATATACAAAAAGAAATACAAAAAGTGTGGTATCTATGTGTATTAAGAATTATAATGCAAAAAAAAATTACATTACCTTAGATTTGTTAGAGGGAAGTGAAAGGAGGGGAGATAAGAAAAATAGTAGAATGAAACAGACATTATTACTGTATGTATGTATGTGACTGTATGACCAATGTGATTCAACAATATGTATGCTCAGAAAAATGGGAAATTATATACCATCTATGTATGATACAGCAAAGTATATAAGTGCATTCTACTGTCATGTATAACTAAGTAAAACAAAAAAATCAAATCAAAAAAAACAGCATAGGGATTCCAACATGGCAGTGGGCGCGGAGAGATCAAGTCTCTGACCTCTTCAGCTGTGCGGGCATATGGAGTCGTAAACAATCTAAATTCTGTTTGCTCAGAATCACTAGGCAATGATGAGCTGACGTGGATCTGGGGCGAACACTCTGGGCCTCTCAGAACACACACTGAGCCCGGATCGGCTGAATTCAAGCTCCCGTTCGCCTGCTTCCAGCAGACAAACAGCTGTGACTCAGCACTAATCCATCCGGCTGAAACAACTGGTCAGTCCTTCTGATCCTACGGAGGTAAATGCCTACCGAGCCTTCATAGGTAGTGGCCACAGGTTTGAAACGGGGCTTGGGAGAGACAGTAAGGACCCAGCCATTGCATTGGTCACCCAGCAAAGGGAAACGAACTGTCACCATTTGCAAGAGATACCACCATGGCAGAGAACTGACGTCACCAGACTGCAGCGAAGGAGATAACTTCATTGAAACCTGCGGCTACAGATGTGTAATTCCCTAGCCTTCCCTCTCCACACATCCGGAAAACCTTAAGGGCCCCTCCCAGCTCTCCCGTGAGCACGATAGCCAGACCGAGGGAATCAGAGGTGGCGCGGAGCCGTGGCGCGGAACTCCCAGCTACCGCTCTCACCAGAGCTGACAACTGAGGTCTCTTGCACCAGCTACCAGGGGCATAGCTACCGGAGGGTAAGTAAAATTCGCTGAGGATTCTCAGCCCCAAGCTCTACAAACTTAGGGTCTGAGGGAATGGCAAACTGGAAGAGTGTGCCCAGTCGTTCATGAAAACAGGGCTCCCAGGAGCAGCAGACCTGGCGTGTAGCCAGTATTGTGGTGAGAGGGGCCTGGCTACAGGAAAAGTGGGAAGTGACTAGACACAAGAGGAGGCCCTAGGCACTCAGGATTGGAGACTCGCCCAGTCTGGGAGTAGCTGCTGCACAGTGATTGGGTCCCGCGTATTGACAGGAGAAACTTGGCCTGGTGGGCACAGCGCCACCTACTGGAAGAGAAGTTAATCAAACTCTAAGACTGCATTTATTAGTTTTTGTTTTCTTTTTCCTCTTTTTTTTTGATTCGGGTTTTTTCTTTCATTTTCATTTTTCTTCCTTGTTGTTTTTTAAATTTTCATTTTACATTTTTTTTAAATTTTTCTTACTTCTAATTTTAATTTTAATTTTTTTTATTATTTTTTTTAAAACATTTTTTTCTTTTTTTATTTCCTATTTTTTTCTTCCTTTGTCTCTTCATTTCTTTTCAATTTTCTTATTCCCCCTTCCTTGAATTCTACCTCCTTACTCTCATTCTCTTTAGTGATTTCTTCACTTCCCTTCTAATACCTTTCCTCCCAAGCATCAAATAAATTTATAGGAGTAAACAGTAACTCAGCAGTCAAACAGAACAAAAAGTAACATGAGCAGCATTAAAAAGCAAGGAAGAAAAGGAGTACCAACAATGAAGGACAGCCTAAATATTCAGGAGGACCTAGAGTCATCAGAAAAATGGTCATATAAAGAACTCAAGGAACACCTTAGACAGATGGAATGGAACCTTAAAGAGGATACGAGACAGCAAATTCAAGCAGCGAAAGAACACATTGAGAATGAATTATATAAACGGATAAAAGAAGAAGTTAAGCATCTTTATCAGGAGATAGAGATTATAAAAAATAATCAAAAAATAATTCTAGGAATGAAGGAAATGATAAACCAAATTAAAAACTCAATTGAGAGTATCACTAACAGAGTGGAGCAAGTAGAAGCCAGAATGTCAGATAATGAAGACAAAATATATCATCTTGAAAAGAGTCTAGCCAACTCAGAAAGGCTGGTAAAAAATCACGAGAAGAACATCCAAGAGTTATGGGATAACATAAAAAAACCAAATTTACGAGTCATCAGGATAGAGGAAGGTACAGAGATTCAAACCAAGGGAATGAGTAACCTGCTGAATGAAATAATTACAGAAAACTTTCCAGAAATAAAAAAGGAGACAGATATAAAAATTGAAGATGCATACAGGACACCGAGCTCACAAAATCACAGTAGACCAACGGCAAGACACATTTTTATGTAGATATCCAATATACAGAACAAAGAGAAAATATTAAAAGCTACGAGAGAAAGGAGACAGATTACATTCAGGGGTAAACCAATAAGGTTAACAACAAATTTTTTATCACAGACGCTGAAACCAAGAAGGTCATGGAACAATGTATTTCAAACACTGAAAGACAATGGATGCCAACCAAGAACTCTGTATCCAGCAAAATTAAGCTTCAGGTATGACAACGAAATAAAAATCTTTCATGATAAACAAAAGTTAAAAGAATTTGCAGCCAGAAAACCAGCATTGCAAAGCATTTTGAGCAAAACACTACACGAGGAAGAAATGAAAAACAATAACCAAAACCATCAGTGGGAAGTGCCTCGGTAAAGACAGAGGGCGAGGGGAAAGATAATCATGGAGAAACAAATGAAATTGTTTAAAAAAAGGATAAATAATCAAACATGGATGGAAGTACAAACCATATATCAATAGTAACTCTGAATGTTAATGGCTTAAACTCTCCAATAAAGCGACATAGGCTGGTATCATGGATTAAAAAAACAAATCCAACAATATGCTGCCTCCAGGAGACACATCTGATTGGAAAAGGCATACACAGGCTGAAGGTAAAAGGATGGGAAAAAATATACCATGCACACGGTCCTCGTAAGCAAGCAGGGGTGGCCATTCTCATATCGAATAAAATCGACTTCAAGACTAAGTTAATCAAAAGGGATAAGGAAGGACATTATATACTGTTTAAAGGAACCATTCACCAACAAGACATAACAATTATCAATATTTATGCACCAAATAATGGTGCTGCGACATTCATAAAACAAATTCTCCTCAAGTTCAAGAATCAAATAGACCACAACACAATAATTATGGGTGACTTCAACACACCTCTCTCACCATTGGAAAGATCCTCCAAACAAAAGTTGAATAAAGAAACTATAGAACTCAATACCACAATCAATAACCTAGAATTAACTGACATATATAGAATATATCAACCATCATCAAATGGATATACTTTTTTCTCAGCAGCACATGGATCCTTCTCAAAAATAGACCATATATTATGCCATAGGGCAATCCTCAGTAAATATAAAGGGGTGGAGATAATACCATGCATTTTATCTGATCATAATGGAATGAAACTGGAAATCAATGATAAAAGAAGGAAGGAAAAATCCTACATCACATGGAAAATGAACAATATGTTACTGAATGATCAATGGGTTACAGAAGACATAAAGGAGGAAATCAAAAAATTCTTAGAGATAAGTGAAAATACAGACACAACATATTGGAATCTATGGGACACAATGAAAGCAGTTTTATGAGGGAAATTCATCGCCTGGTGGTCATTCCTCAAAAAAAGAAAAAACCAACAAATAAATGAGCTCACACTTCAACTCAAATCCCAAGAAAAGGAAGAGCAAAACAACAGCAAATGTAGCAGAAGGCAAGAAATAATTAAAAACAGAGCGGAAATCAATGAAATTGAAACAAAATTAACAAAATTAACAAAATTGAAAAAATTAACAAAACTAAAAGTTGGTTCTTCGAAAAAATAAATAAGATCGACAGACCTTTAGCCATGCTAACAAAGAGAAGAAGAGAGAGAACTCAAATTACTAACGTACGGGATGAAAAAGGCAATATCACAACAGATGCTACAGAAATACAGAAGACAATTAGAAATTACTTTGAAAACCTATATTCTAATAAAATAGAAGATAGTGAAGACATCGATAAATTTCTTAAGTCATATGATTTGCCCAGACTGAGTCAGGAGGATACACACAAGTTGAACAGACCAATATCAATGGATGAAATTGAAGAAGCAATCAAAAGACTACCAACCAAGAAAAGCCCAGGACAGGATGGGTATACAGAGGAGTTTTACAAAACCTTTAAAGAAGAATTAATACCAATACTTTTCAAGTTATTTAAGGAAATAGAAAAAGAGGGAGCTCTTCCAAATTCATTCTATGAGGCCAACATCACCCTAATTCCGAAACCAGACAAAGACACCTCAAAGAAAGAAAACTACAGACCAATATCGCTAATGAACCTAGATGCAAAAATGCTCAATAAAATTCTGGCGAATCGGATACAAAAACACATCAAAAAAAAATGTGCACCATGATCATGTAGGATTCATCCCTGGGATGCAAGGATGGTTCAATATACGGAAATCAATAAATGTTATTCACCACATTAATAGACTTAAAGATAAGAACCATATGATCATCTCGATAGATGCAGAGAAAGCATTCGACAAAGTACAGCATCCCTTTATGTTCAAAACATTAGAAAAACTAGGGATAACAGGAACTTACCTTGACATTGTAAAAGCTATCTATGCTAAGCCTCAGGCTAGCATCATTCTGAATGGACAAAAGTTGAAGGCATTCCCTCTAAAATCTGGAAAAAGACAGGGATGCCCTCTCTCACCACTTCTATTCAATTTAGTCCTTGAAATACTAGCCAGAGCAATTAGACAGACAAAAGAAATTAAAGGCATAAAAATAGGAAAAGAAGAACTTAAATTATCACTATTTGCGGACTACATGATTCTATACCTAGAAGACCCAAAAGGGTCTACAAAGAAACTACTAGAACTAATAAATGAATTCAGCAAAGTGGCAGGATATAAAATCAACACGCATAAATCAAAGGCATTTCTGTATATCAGCGACAAAACTTCTGAAATGGAAATGAGGAAAAACCCTCCATTCACAATATCCTCAAAAAAAAAAAATAAAATACTTGGGAATCAACCTAACAAAAGAGGTGAAAGATTTATACAATGAAAACTACAGAACCCTAAAGAGAGAAGTAGAAGAAGATCTTAGAAGATGGAAAAATATACCCTGTTCATGGATAGGCAGAACTAACATTATCAAAATGGCGATATTACCAAAAGTTCTCTATAGGTTTAATGCAATGCCAATCAAAATCCCAACGGCATTTCTTGTAGAAATAGATAAAGCAATCATGAAATTCATATGGAAAAATAAAAGACCCAGAATAGCAAAAGCAATTCTAAACAGGAAGTGTGAATCAGGCGGTATAGCGATACCAGATTTCAAACTATATTACAGAGCAATAGTAACAAAAACAGCATGGTACTGGTACCAAAACAGGCGGGTGGACCAATGGTATAGAATAGAGGACACAGAGACTAATCCACAAAGTTACAACTATCTTATATTTGATAAAGGGGCTATAAGCATGCAATGGAGGAAGGACAGCATCTTCAACAAATGGTGTTGGGAAAACTGGAAATCCATATGCAACAAAATGAAACTGAATCCCTTTCTCTCGCCATGCACAAAAGTTAACTCAAAATGGATCAAGGAGCTTGATATCAAATCAGAGACTCTGTGTCTGATAGAAGAAAAAGTTGGCTCCGATCTACATATTGTGGGGTCGGGCTCCAAATTCCTTAATAGGACACCCATAGCACAAGAGTTAATAACAAGAATCAACAAATGGGACTTACTTAAACTAAAAAGTTTTTTCTCAGCAAGAGAAACAATAAGAGAGGTAAATAGGGAGCCTACATCCTGGGAACAAATTTTTACTCCTCACGCTTCAGATAGAGCCCTAATATCCAGAGTATACAAAGAACTCAAAAAATTAGACAATAAGATAACAAATAACCCAATCAACAAATGGGCCAAGGACCTGAACAGACACTTCTCAGAGAAGGATATACAATCAATCAACAAGTACATGAAAAAATGCTCACCATCTCTAGCAGTCAGGGAAATGCAAATCAAAACCACCCTAAGATACCATCTCACTCCAGTAACATTGGCAGCCACTATGAAGTCAAACAACAACAAGTGCTGGCGAGGATGTGGAGAAGAGGGTACACTTGTACATTGCTGGTGGGACTGCAAATTGGTGCGGCCAATTTGGAAAGCAGTTTGGAGATTCCTGGGAAAGCTGGGAATGGAACCACCATTTGAACCTGCTATTGCCCTTCTCGGACTATTCCCTGAAGACCTTAAAAGAGCATGCTACAGGTATACTGCCACATCGATGTTCATAGCAGCACAATTCACAATTGCTAGACTGTGGAACCAACCCAGATGCCCTTCAATAGATGAATGGATAAAAAAAAATGTGGCTTTTATACACCGTGGAATATTATGCAACACTAAAAAATAACAAAATCATGGAATTTGCAGGGAAATGGATGGCACTAGAGCAGATTATGCTTAGTGAAGCTAGCCAATCCCTAAAAAAACAAATACCAAATGTCTTCTTTGATATAATGAGAGCAACTATGAACAGAGTAGGGAGGACGAGCAGGAAGAAAAGATTAACTTTAAACAGAGACATGAGATGGGAGGGAAAGGGAGAGAAAAGGGAAATTGCATGGAAATGAAGGGAGACCCTCATTGCTATACAAAATTACATATAAGAGGTTGTGAGGGGAATGGGAAAATAAACAAGGAGAGAAATGAATTACAGTAGATGGGGTAGAGAGAGAAGATGGGAGGGGAGGGGAGGGGGGATAGTAGAGGATAGGAAAGGTAGCAGAATACAACAGTTACTAATAGGGCATTATGTAAAATTGTGGATGTGTAACCGACGTGATTCTGCAATCTGCATTTGGGGTAAAATTGGGAGTTCATAACCCACTTCAATCTAATGTATGAAATATGATATGTCAAGAGCTTTGTAATGTTGTGAACAACCAATAAAAATAAATAAATAATTAAAAAAACAGCATAAAGTTCAATGAGAGAATGAAGAAGAACAAGATACATAAAGAACACAATCAAAATGTTCTTTATGTATCTAAAATCAACACACAAATCTCTGACTCTGTTTAAGAACGCAGCTTTCTCAACACTGTTCACAAGAAGCATTCCTTTGATTAAGGCAGAAAAAAACAAAAGATTTATTTGACAATTTAGCCAAAATCATGACATACTTTTTGGTTAAATATTAAATTTAGACTACTTTCAAAATCATACATGACAGCAGCTGTGACATCAATCCTGTTTATTATCAGTTTTAGTTGTGCAGAAAGAGAAACATTTGTTTAGCAAAAACTAAAAATATCACAGGTACAAATTATGAGTCTATATAAGTAAAATAAACATCATAACTTACCGACTTTCCAACCCTCATTGATAAAATGGAGATAATAATACCCATCTTCTTTGGTTATTATGAGAATAAGTGTAAGTAATAACACAGCAGGCAGCCCCAAGCCTAGATCAGAGTGTAGGTTCTAGATATCAGCGGTTACCTCTACAGAAATGATTTCAAGATATCCTCTGTGATTCTGCTTCGTGAAAGATTTTTACCTACCAGATGAACCACATTTTAACTACGTGAAATACAATTTCAAGTACACATGTACATGTATTTATACGTGCATTTTAGGTAAGTGTAGCAAAGTAAAATTTACATTAAAGAAGGTTAAGTAGCAAATTAGTGTAGCAGGGCTCTCTCTTGTTTTTACTCTACTGTTAATTAAGCAGTCTCCTTGATTCAGTTTAGATATATCCTGGTTACAGATACCATCACAAGAAAATCTGGGCTGAGTCTACTCTTTCCTGTGAAAGGCATCTTATATAAAATTCATAAACCATTGCAGAATTAAAACATGATGTTGATATGGAAAAATTACTGAATGTTCAAGCCAGAAATTGCAAAAGTCAAATTCAATCATTTCTAAATTGATTTTTAAAATATTTAATGAAGATCTATTATGTAATTACAACACTGTCCTAGAAACAAACTGGGAATACAAGATGCAAAACAACATAATCAGGCTTTACTTTCATGGTACATCTTAGGACAAAAGACAATAAGGAAATAAATCATTACAGATGTCTGTAAACAGTACTATGAAGAAAATAAACAGAGCACTGGGACTGAGCCATTTCTGCTTGATGTAAATTTACAGAAGTCCCCTTTGAGTTGATATTGGAATCTGAGCACTAAGAAAGGGGTAGTCATGTAGAGGCAGGGAAACAGCATTTCAGACCTAACAAGCAGTATGTTCAAAGGCCCTGCGACAACAGGAAAGAACTTGGCATATTAGGAGAAGATGCAAGGCCAGGCTGCTGGAGGAGGGTGACTGAGGCAGAGAGTGACAAGATAAGGAGGCAAACAGCAGCAGTATTGGGCAATGCTCTCAGAAATTATTGTTACCTTGGGCACACGAGCAATGTGATTCTTCCACAAATATTATTTTTAACATTCTTATAAAATAATTTCAACCTCCTGAAAATGTTGAGTGGGACCTCAGTGCTTCCCTAGCTAAGAGCAGAGAAGGAGAAATGAGAGTGTGATGCCCTGGACTGCATACCTCACTCAGCAAACCCTCCTGCAGATCACTAGTCCTCCTTGGAGAGACCACTGCTGCATGGACCATCTGTTGTGATGGAGCACACTACGGTGAAGCTTTGCCTCTAACCACCTGTACCCTTTCTGGAAAAAACTCAGGCAAATGCAATTTTCTCCACTCATTACATTAGTAATGACATTTCTGAACCCCTTATAGACCAGGTAGAGCCCATGGCAACTGTCTGGTTTGCCTGTAATTCCCTTAAAAGAAAATATTTTACCCAACACGCTATTCTTCACCTATTAAATAATAAATAGTTCAGTATATTTACTTGTAAGGAAATAACAAAACCTAAAATTGTTTGCTTCAACGCACGCACGCGCGCGCGCGCACACACACACACACACACACACACACTCACAGATATTTCAAAATCAGGGGGGAAAAAAGATTTTAAATTTGCAGAAAAAAATTCCCAGTAACAAAACCTTTGAACCTGCTAGAATCATTCACCCATGCAAAAAACTGAAGACAGAAAAGAAGCAATTATTGTACACAATTCTCCTAAATGACCAGTTAAAAATATTATTTTAATAGCTTTTCATCATTCTTTGCAATCAATGAATTATGGGGTAGTTACTAACTCAAATGTAAAATGTACCTAATATTTCACATCACAATGTCAGAAATCAAAAATCTTGATTTATCATTGGTGGTATAAGGCAACTTTAAAATGAATGATATTTTTCAAAATCCAGAATTTAATTTAAACTTGAAGCTATCCATGGCATGTAACCCAGTAACTGTTCCCTTAATAATTAGTCTTTTATAGAACACTGTATTGCGTTCATTTATGACTTATTAATTGAACTCTTAAGTATCAAATACTGTGTAAGACGGTGAGTATGCATGGGTGGATAAAGAAGGCATTCTCTCTGCCTGCATGGATCTTTGGGTCTAATTGTTAAACCCCAAAAGTATATTAGTTAAACAAACATAAGACTATATAATCACAAATTTGCATAAGTTGGTCAAAGGGTACAAATTTTTAATTCTAAGATAAATAAATTCTGGAGTTCAATCTATACCATGTGCCTAAGAAACAGTCCTGTGCTGAATACTGGAAACCTGCTGAGTATAGGTCTTACATTGTTCTCATCACCACCACCAAAGATCAGTGGGGTGACAGAGTAACTAACTTGACTGCAGTCATTTCACAGTATATGCAATATCACATGTACATCTTAAATGTACACAACTGTGTCAATTTTACCTAAATAAGTTGGGCAAAACCCAATTGGAATAAATAAAAGGAGAGGAAGAACACTAGACAAGAATGGGAGAGGGCTGCACAAGTAAAGTGGTCAAGGAAGACCTTGTCAAGAAGACAAAGTCAGCTCAGGTCCGAGAAATAAAAATAAGTTGGTGATGCTAAAAAGAAGTGAAAGAGTTTTCTAGGAATTAGGAAGAATATATCCAAAATCTCTAAAGTAGAAGAAAGATATACAAACCAGGTGCAGTGGTGCACACCAAAAATCCCAGAGACTTAGGAGGCTGTGGCAGGAGGACTCCAAGTTCAAGGCCAGCCTCAACAATTTAGTGAATCTCTAAGCAACTTAGTGAGACCCTGTCTCAAAACAACAAACAAAAAGGGCTGAGGTTATGGCTTAGTGGTAAAGCAACCCTGGGTTCAATACCCAGTGTCAAAGAAAGAAGAAATAAAAAGGAAGAAAGGAGAGAAGAGAGGGGAACAAAGGAGAAGAGAGATTGTCTTATACATTCATCCTGAGGGAGTATATTTATCTACCAAATATGAATTAATTAAATATTATTTCTACTGATATATTCACAAGGACAACTGTGAAGACATCCAAGGACATATGTTAAAGCACTTTAAAAATTGAGATGTGTCAAAACCAAAGTTCAACCAACCATGGTCGACTTATTAGGCTAAAATATATCCTTGATGAATTATCTCACATCTAAGCTTGAAAAATCTCTGAAACATAGTTACAGGTTTTTACAAAGCACAGGAACAAGCAGACATATATAATGTATATTTAGGGATATATAAAGACCACTAACACACACATACATACATAATAACACCAAACTCCGAATAATTATCTCTTGATGGATGGAGTGGTATAGAACTGGGAGATAAGATAAGAGAGTGGGATTTCTGGAATTTCCAATACACAATGGAAAATGTTTCAACCATTACATTAGGCAGTGGGTTCACATGTCATTATTTTATTTTTATGCATTATAACTTGCATTTATACTATGAATAAATTATATCCTTTTGTCTACACAAAATATTAAATAATAAAAATACAAAGAAAAGTTTCTAATGTTTTTTAGTTATCTTCAAAAATGTTCTGTTACTATCACTGAAAATTTTGGTTGCTCTGGACCAAAATTAATCTAGTGATCACACTTCTAAGGAAAAGGCAAACTAAAGAAAAGAAAGAAAATAAAAACTGTGAAATAATTTCTTGGTTTAATTGTGTTAATGACTATTTAGCTTTGCTATTTTTAAAATTTTTTTAAATGTTTATTTTTTAGGTGTAGATGGACACAACGCAATACCTTTATTTTTATGTGGTGCTGAGGATTGAACCCGGGCCCTGCCCATGATAGGCGAGTGCTCTATCGCTGAGCCACAATCCCAGCCCCCTAAATTTTTGAGTATGTTTTAAAATCAGGTTGGCTCTTCAAATCCAAATTAACAAATTTTGGTGGAAGCTGAAAGGATAAGATTTCAAGCAATTTGTAATTTAGTGTTTTGCAAATACTTTAAAATCCAATATACATAGACTTTTATATGCCTGGAATATAATATGTGCTCTATAGTTAATGAATGAATTAAAAATATAGGAAAAATAATGAATGAAAACACCAGTTGCTATAAGGAAATATAAAAACTTTTCAAGTGATTTTTGATCATTGTTTCTTTTTGCTCCCTACTCACTCTCTAAGTCTTACTTAAATACAAAGAATGGGGTACAGGTGGGTAGGTGGGAGAGAGACACAGAGAGACACAGGAGGAAAAGGAGGGAAGAAGAGAGAGGAATAGAAAAAAAGAGAAGGAGGAGAGATATTATCTTTTATTTAATAGTGTTTTGGAATCTTATTCTATAATATTATACTTTAATTTTTTCTAGAATTTCTGGTTTCTACTTTTTTGAAGATCCGGGTGCTTATTTAAATCAGTTCAGTATTCTTTTCCCTGGCTCTTATGAACTCTAGCTAAACATGATCATTTTATCCAAAGATTCATCACTTTCATTTCTACAAACAATCATCCTTACTAAGAAAAATGTCAAGAGAATCAATCAATCATCTTCCATAATTTATTTCTGGTGTTCTAAAAAATGGAACTTTGATCAAAGTGACTGAAAATGTATATCAGGTGCTCTGCTTTGGGCTGAATTGCCAAATGACTGTCGACTTTTGTGTGGAAATGTGCAGTGCCTATACATGCCTTTGTGCTAGGTAAACAATTTCTGTGACAATGATATCAGTCATATATTCAGGTCACACCATTTAGTATGTGCTCCTATGAAACTATCACTATAATTTATATTTCTTTAACTGCACCCTTAATGCTTTCATGTTTTGGTATAATTAGTTTACATACAGATGGACTTCCTTACTAATTGTTCCTCTTAGATCTGATTTCTAAAACAACAAAGTCTATTTTTCCATTGAATCACATGCTGCTAAGTATTAGTGATGCTATTTGTGGAACCATAATGTATCAAATTTCCTATTTAAATTCACCAACTATAAAATAGGTAACAGTGTGTATTTGTCAGAAGTTGTTCTTGAATCTTCTTCTCTGGTGCTTTTTCCTATGAATCACTGTACAAAGATATTTCTTTCTATGCCTCCCAACATCTGGTTTTCCAAATTTATCTATGCTTCATTCATAATTACCACCTTAAATTTTAATTAGAAGTCTTGTGATTAGGTCATTAAGTCGGCTACTGGCCACACTTCTTGGAGTCTTTGCAAGCTGTACTCTTTTCCTTTCTAAAACATCATTCATGGATTTCATGGGCTATGATGTACATACAGATTGCATCCTGCTCTTCAGCACCATCTACACATCCTCACATTTCTTCTTGTCCTTGGACATGAACTTGACTTTGCCTGGCACAAGAATCTAAGAACGTTTTTCATACATGAAGTTCTTTGATCTATAACTACCATATGGCTCCCTTGAATTACAGCAATGATCAGTAGTCAATGGTGTTGGTGATTCATTCCCAAGAAAAATTCTGTATTCCTCAGTCTCTCTTGCTGAGATGATATTTGGCTGCCGCTATGGCTCTCAGAAAGAAATCACATAACATCACCGGTGTCTCTCTTTCTTAGAGTTCGTTAAAGGATCCCTAATGAACGTTAGTGCTCAAAAAACCTGAATGACGGGTTGAGTACTAGGGCCACAGATGTGGTTCTGCCTTTTGGTATAGAATCAGAGAACTAATGAAATGTCTTTAAATTTCCTCATTTGTAAAATAAAATAATTCAACCTCAGAGTGTTTTTATAAGAATTAACACATCCACAATTTTAGACCTGTCATTGCTCCAGGATATACTTAGTACATGTTGAATGAATTAATGGTTTGGCCGAGAGCAGACCTTTAATATGCTTCATTCCCTACATCCCTGTTCTTTTAAATATGTCACGACCTTCCATTTTTCAACCTTTTATTCCAAGATCAATTCAAACACATGGCTGGTGATAGTCTTAAGCAGACAGCAATGGCCTACATCAGGGCTGGTCACTCAGATGCCTCCCTTGGTGACTATCCCCACCATATCTCAGGTAAACCTTCACTTTTTATGGCTTCTGAAAATTGCCTGTTTGCTACAGCTGTTCACCACTGGGCTGCTGAATTTGTCTGAACACCAGCTTTATGGCAGCCTGACTGCTCCCATATGCTAAACTCTGCTACATGTTAAGGGTCATTTCTCTCAGAGGAGTGCTAACAAAACCTACCTAGTCAAATTTATCTCTTATACGCAAAGTTTCTTGGGCAATTCATCTCCTGTTGTGCCAGCTGGGTAGGCTCCCGTTCTGTTAAGTCCCAACTTAAAAGTCTTCATGTTATCTTGAAAATTATAAAAACATTTCTTAAAACAACAAATGTGAAGCACATTTATATTTAACAATATTATTCATCTTTATTATTGCCATATTTTAAATTTACAAATAAATGTTAGAGATGTTTAATGATAAACCATACTGGTTTTATTATTTATATGACTACATACTTGATTTTTTAATTTTTTTATTAGGGCATTATAATTATAAATAGCATTTGGGTTCATTTTGACAAAATTATACATGCAAGGAATTTGATTTCAATTCCAAGTCCCCCCCACTACTTACTTTCCATCCTCCCTCCCCCTTTCCTCCCTCCTCTACTCTAAGATCTTTCTCTCACTCCCTTATTTTTTATTGGTACTTTCTACATATACATACAGGGGAAATTTCTCTGTTTGTATGTGTGCATGTACATACACATGTAAGTATATGTATAGAACATGATTCTGTTAAATTCATCACATATTTCTTCCCCTTTCCCTTCCTTCCTCACTCTAGTTCTCCTACTCCACTGATCCTCCTGTATTATTACATCTGCTCCCCTCCCCTACTGCCTTCTTTCCCTTATTGTGTTCCAGCTTCCACATATGAGAATAAACATTTGACCCTTGATTTTCTGAGTCTGGCTTATTTCACTAAGCATGTTGCTCTCCATTTCTATCCATTTACAGCCAAATGCCATTATTCATTTTTCCTTTATGGCTGAGTAAAACTCCATTGTGTAGATATGCCACATTTTCTTGACCCATTTATCTACTGACAGGCATCTGGGTTGATTCCATAATTTAACTATTGTAAAATGTGCTGCTATAGACACCAAGGTGGCTGTAATACTGTAGTAAGCCAATTTTAGTTATTTTTGATAAATACAGAGGAGTGGCATAGTGGGGTCATTTAGTGGTTCCATTCCTAGTTTTTTTGAGAAATGCCTACACTACTTTCCAAAGTGGTTGTACTAACTTGCAGTCCCACCAACAATGTATGAGTGCACCTTTTCCCTCACATTCTCTCCAGCATTTATGATTACTCATTTTCTTGGTAATGTCATTTTGACTGGAGTGAGATGAAATTTCAGGGTAGTTTTGATTTGTATTTCTCTGACTACTAAAGATGTTAAACTGTGTTTTTATTCTAATTAGTTATACTTTTTTCATATATTTGTTGGCCATTTGTGTTTCTTCTTTTGAGAAATTTCTGTATAGTTCTTCTGACTACTTATTGATTGTGTTGTTTGGTTTTTTGACATTGAATTTTTTGAGTTCTTTATATATTCTGTATATTAATCCCCTGTCAGAGGGGAAGCTAGCAAAGGTGTTTTTCCCATGTGAAGGCTCTCTCTTCATTCTCATGCTTCCTTTACTGTGAAGAAGCTTTTTGATTTTATGGCATCCCATTTATTGGTTTATTTCTTGAGATTTAAGGGTATTGTTGAAGTTGGTGCCTACACCTATACAATGGAATTTTTTTTCTAGCAGTTGCAAGGTTTCTTTTGTCTTTGATCCATTTTGATTTGACTTTTTGCAGGGTGAAAGATAGCATCTAATTTCATTCTTCTACACATGAATATCATTTTCCCAGAGCATTTATTAAAAGAAGGCTGTCTTTTCTCCAACATATATTTTTGGCAACTTTGTCAAGTATCAGCTGGCTATAGGTATTCGGGTTTGTCTCTGTGTCTTCCATTCTCTTCCATTGGACTTCATTTCTATACTAATGCCAATACCATGCTGTTTTTGCTACTGTACCTCTGTAGTATAATTTCAGAACCGGTATTGTGATGCCTCCTGAATTACTTGTTCAGAAATAATTTTGCTATGCTGGGTCTTTTATTCTTCCAAGTGAATTTAAGGACTGTATTTTCTAGTTCTGTGAAGAAAGTCATTGGTATATTGATGAGGATTGCATTGAATGTGTACATTGCTTTTGGTAGTACGGTCATATTGACAATATTAATTCTACCTATCCAAGAACCTGGGAGGTATATCCATCTTCTGAGGTCTTCTTCCATTTCTTTCTTCTTTGTTCTATAATTTTCATAGTAGATATCTTTCAACTCCTGGGTTAGATTAATTCCCAGGTTGTTGTTGTTGTTGTTGTTGAGGATATTGTGAAAGGGATGATTTTCCTGATTTTTTTCCCCTCAGTTGAATTGCTATTGGATTATATAAAATCTATGGATTTATGAGTGTTGATATTGTATTCTGCTACTTTGCACAATTCATTTATTAGCTCTAGAAGTCTTCTGGTAAAATTTTTTGAGTCTTCTAGATATAAGATAATATCATTAGCAAACAGTGACAGTTTTGCTATTTATATCCCTTTAATTTCCTTCTCTTGCCTAATGCTCTGGCTAGAGTTTTGAGAACTATATTGAACAGAAGTGGTGAGTGAACATACTTATCTCATCCTGATTTTAAAGAAAAAACTTTTTCTCCATTCAATATGATGATGGCTTTTGTTTTGTTGTGTATAGCCTCTATAATGTTGAGGTAAGTTCCTTCTATCTCTAGTTTCTCCAACGTTTTTAACATCAACGAGTGCTGTATTTTATCAAAGTCCTTTTCTGCATCTATCAAGATGATTATATGGTTCCTGATCTTAATTCTGTTTAAGTGGTGAATTACATGTTTTGATTTGCATATGTTGAACCAACTTTGCATCCTTGGGAAAAGCCCACTTGATCATGGTGTATTATCTTAATGTTTTTGAATATGATTTGTTAATATTTTATTAGGGATTTTTTGCATTTATATTCATCAAGGATATTGGTCTATAGTTTTCTTTCCTAGATGTGGTTTTTGGTTTTTGTATCAGAGTTATACTCAGCACATTTGTTTTATAAGGATTAAGAAATTTAAATAGTTATCTTAGTGAGGATATGGAGAGCGGGAGGTACATTCATACATTATTGGTAGCACTACAAATTAATAATAATCACTCTGGAAGACAGTATGAAGATTCCTTAAAACACTAGGAATGGAACAACCATTAATTTATCCAAAAGAGCTAAAATCAGCATACTACAACAATATAATGTTTATAGCAGCACAATTCACAATATTCAAATTATGGAATCAGTTCAGATGTGTGCCTATAGATGAATGAATCAAAAAAATGTGGTATATCTGCACAATGGAATTTTACTCAACCATAAAGTAAAATAAAATTATGGCATTTTCGGTTAAATAGATGGAAATGGAGAACATCATGCTAAGTAAAATAAGCTAGACTCAAAATCAAGAGTCAAATGTTTTCTCTCATATGTGGAAGCTAGAGCACAATAAAGAAAAGAAGGTGGGAGGATCAGATATCACAAATATAGAGAGAATGTTAGAGGAGTAGAAGAGGGAGATCAAGAGTGAGGGAGAAAGTGGGATGGGAAAGGAGAGAAAACATGGAATGAATTTAACAAAATAATTATTATGTGCACATATGAATATGCTTCAGGGAATTTCATCTTTATATTAGAAAGTACCAATCAAAAATAATTAAGTAAACAGGCAAAAGCAATATCAGAAGAGAAGAGGAAGGAGTATAGGGGATGGAAGGAGGGGAGGGAAAGGAGGCAAATGGGGATAGAAATCAAATTTCTTGCATGTATGATTTTGTCAAAATGAACCCAATTGCTAACTCCAATGCTAACTCTATATACAACTCTAATGCTCTAATAAAAAATAATTATAAGTGAAAATAACTTTATATAAAAAATAATGAATAGAAGTGAGACAGAAGAGTAAAAATTTGTTCTTGCTAACTCTTCAATATTTGTTTATATAAGACACTGATTCATAAAAAAAAATTACTAGTGGTAAACACCATTCTACAAATATCTCTGAGCCTGCTTTCTTGCCCAGCAAAATTTTAAAACAAAGGCAAACCTTTCAAGAGAAAATCAAACCATTTTTTACTAGAAAATTATTATAATTAAATAATTACTATAGCCTTTTCTTTGCTTTCAATTCCCATTGGAAAATCAGATAAAATCAAATTAAAAGGGGATTAATAATGGGGACATTGCGAACTGGGCACAAGTCAATGTCAGCAGGGCTCTTTGCCAGGAGTCTGAGAACAGGGAAGGTGCTAGAGGCACAGTCCATTCACTTATTCATGTTTTCAATTGATAGCATTTATTGATTTTCCTTTTTCCCACCATTATATTAAGATTAATAGACAAGTAAAAATTTATATATTAATGGTGTACAATGTGATATATACCATATATATACATACATACAAACACATACATATATATTTGAAATGACTAAGTCGAACTAATTAACATACCTGTCACTCACATACTTATCATTGATTTGTGGTGAGAACATTTAGGACCTATTGTCCTAGCAATTTTCAAGTATATAATATATTGTTGCTTACTATAGTCATCAAGCTACATAACTAATCTCCAGAATGTATTCCTACTACTGTAATTTTGCACCCACCCTTTTGAATATTTATACCTCAATTCTGGGCTTCTTATTAATATGAGAAGACCACCAACACTCAGTAAAGTGACACTGGATAAATTTCAAACACTCACAATGTATATACATATATATATATGCAATAATGTTTATACTCATTGTATAGCAAGAAAACATAAGGAGTACAAGTACTCAGAAAAATGGGCAGAACACAGATGATTAAAAGATAGAATGATTGGTCAATTTTATGTGACAATCAGGAAAAGTTTCACAGAGTACTGAAGCTACTGAATATTTAAAGATAATATTGCTCCCCCATTGCAGTGGGAGACTATGTGCTAAGCATGCATTAGGTCCTGGGTTAAATCCCCATCACCACATACACACAAAAATAAAGATAAAGACAACTAACAATTCATAATCATATGAGTGACATTGCTAAATGAAATTCATAGGCCACTGTTTTAACTAAAATCCTGCACTAGGCCCCAAGAGAACAAACCAAATTGGAGTCACCCCCTCTTAGTGACACGTAATCAAACCAAATCTTTAAGGAAGTAGGCAAAACCAAAAGCAGACAAATATTTCTTGAAAACAGGAGATCTGCAGCAGAAGGGATCCAATCAACCAGAGCCTGCATGGTAAGGAAATCCCCTCTATTTTACTCCTTACAAAAAAAGCTACCTGAAGTTCACTAGTCCATTTTTATTATTTTGTTCCCTCATTCCCATCTTATAAAAACCACCTGTCTGTCATGCCCAGTTAAACACTCAATTCTATTTTACAGAATAAAATGATGGCTGATTCTGGAATGAGAAAAGCCAATTTGGTCTTTAAAGTTATTGAAATTTTGTCTTTTGACATAACCCAATGCAGTTTCTTTGCTTACATCTTTTCCTGAAATTTCAGAGACCATAGAAATATATCAAATATCTAGGAACAGAATTCTAGGAGGTTAAAAAAATGTATGCAACTAGGATGTATGCAGGGGAAAAAATGTTGATTTGCTGTTTAGTACTGACAAATACATGGATGATTTCCAGAGAGAAATGAAAACACTGTAAAATCCATTGCTCACATAATTATTATAGAAAACAGCTTTAAACTGCCAGTCATGGTATAAACCATATAAATGTATTTAGTAATTTCATTCAAATATATAGAAATAATTAAAATTGAGAAAATAGGTCATCCATGTAGGGAGAAAAATATTTCATAAATATGTTTTATATGCTTAGAGTAGATGTATCTTGTAATTAAGATGTGTTATTGTTAGTAATTACTACTGAAAGCATATGTAAATATGAGAGAAGATTTTTATAATGATGAAAATGGGAAGTATATACTACAAAAATACCAACAGTCACTGTTAAAACATTTATAATAGCTTCATATAATATGTTTTTGATGGTATTTTCCTATTATATTTCCTCTACTTTCCTTCTAATTTTAAGGACTTGCTAAAATGCAGCCTTATAGAAGGAATATCCTATTAAACTGATGACAGAATCAGTCTTCAAAAATATTTCAATAACTAGAGCTATAAGCTAAAACTGATAAGGTGAAATTTAACAGAGATAATTCACACAAAAACATAATTCAAAGGCACATAGAACTTAAATTGAAAACAATTTATTTCAAAATAGACTGGGCATAATTATTGAATACCAAGTCAACATGAGACAAAGGCCTGATGTGTTTCCCAGGGGAAAAAAAACGCCCCAGCTGCATTAATGGGAGCCTGACTTCCACCTCAAACTGCCCTAGCACCTCAATGGCCAGATCACATCTGGATTATGGCATTCAGCTCAGGTTGTAGTGAGAAATGAGGGCTTGTCCTTTTAAAGACAAACTCAGAAAAATATACTGCAGGAGCAAAAGCTCAAAAAACTAATGACGCTTGATCTCAAAAAGAAATGATTTAGAGCTTTCATGGTCTTTCAAAATATAAGTTGAGAATAAGTCAGTTTGTCCATAGTTATCCAAGACTAGAGGACACATTCAAGATAGGACCACCTTCCTGGAATAAGATTCAAGCTGAATTAATCAGCTTCCAGTAATGCTTTATTTCTATCACTAGAAATAAATGCAAAAGTCATTAAATAACATTCCACTAATTCAAAAATTATGATTATATCAATGCAGACAAAGTTTTAATTTGTTAAACCTTATTGAAAGTATAAACAGGGTTGATATTTGGGGGCAATTTCACCTACTAAAAGAAACTGAATTTGTGGTGAGAACATTTAGGATCTATTCAAATGGTTTCAACATTTCCAAATGTTTGCCATTTAAATCTTATAATTAAAAGTGACTCTTATTTGGCCATTAAACAATCCATGGAAGATGCTTCTCGTTAACACTGTATTAGCAGTTCAAGTGAACAGGAGAACATTAAATTATTGATTTTCTTCTGAGTAAAGAATAAAGTTAACTTTAACAAGTTGTATTTCTTTTTAAAAATATATACTCTATACTTCATGAGTTTCCTTTCTTTAGAGTTGTTACTACCATTACTCTCAAATAATGACAATTCCATGCTGTATTGACATTCTACTGATAAAAATGATTAAGCATATTTTTTCTCTGAAATTTTGTTCCATTCAGAATCCCATGATCAGTTTACTTTTGACTTTCCTTTTCATATTTTATAATACATGCAATAAATACTAAAACCAGTGAAGACATCAGGTCATAAGGTCAACTACCATGCACCCTGTCTTACTCAGTCCATGTGCAACATAATGTAATTATGTGACACCATGGGAAAAGTCAGGAAAAGGGCATGGAAGTCACCTATTTTTAAAACTTGTTTATGGATTTCTCATCATTATTATTTCCATGTCCACTAAATTCAATTTCCCATATCCTGAAATGCTCCAAGACCCATATCCTGAAATGCTCCAAGACCAGAACTTACAGCAAGATTTCTGTTTCTACCGGACCTGACCAGAAAAATCTCTCAGATGTTTCCACACTTACAGCCAACTGGAACATTCTAACTTGTCTTCTCCACATATTCCCAGGGAACCATGCCAGAAATATGATCCTTAAGACAAAATATGATCCAAAAAAGGCTTCAAAAATCATTAAAGGACTAAAACAATTCTGGTGAAAAATAATCACTCTTCCATTAAGAACAAGCTTTACATAAATCTTTTAAATCTCTTTGTTAACATAATATGATCATGCCATTCTCCTCTTCCTGATTTCCTTCTCCAGATCT